>NC_090839.1:25464200-26714200 GCF_028021215.1 Eschrichtius robustus
CTCTCATTAGTATACCCCTCCCCAGTATTTGGAATTCAATTTTCTCGGCTCAACTTTCCATCTTCCAAAATGTTGCTGATATCCCTCATCTGCTGTTATCTTTCTTATTCCCTTTGTCCTTGTGGACTGATAACATTAAAAATATTAACTCAATGTCATTTTAGTGAATGGGGGAGAGAATAAGGATGAAGATGTGTTTAATTTGTCCATGTATACTGAGAACTGAAGGACTTTCAAGATGCTCACTCTTTCACTCCCATAAAAAAATGTCAGAACCAGAAAATTCAGAGATAAAATTCTGCTCTCATGAGGCTGATGTGGAAAACACATGGGTCTGAGAATTGCAGTACCTATTTTCAAGTCCTGCTATTATTATTTATTGGCTGGTTGATGTTGGTGTTAGGTAAGTTAAATTTTCTATCTGTTTCATCATCTGTAAAGTGGTGATAATTGTCCTTACCACAGTCTATCTTACTTGTAATGACTAAGGTAAGATAACTGATATAAATGTATGAATATATATCAAATATATAATATTTACCATTAACTCTATTACCAAGAGGCGTAGTCAAATATATTTTGAGAAGCAGTGTAACAGTAGAAAGAGTATGGGCTTCAGAGTCACACAGACCTGCACTTGATTGTATCTCTGTCATTCATTGTGTGATCCTGGGCAAGTGACAACCTCTCAGCTTTGTCTGCCCCGTTTATAAAACGAGTATGATGTTATTAACCTGACAACGCTGTTGTGAGGACTAAATTAGATAATGCATGTAACACATCTGTTATAGGGCCTAACACTTATTAGGTACTCAGCAGATGTTCATTCTTCCTCTTATCCCCTTAATTTGGGACCAGCTTTATTATGTTCACATGAGAATCCTAAACTTGTATTTCCTCAATTAATGCTAAACCACATTAGTAATTAGGATCTTAGGTCATCAATAGCCCTCATAAAGGCTTTTTATTTGCTGTTTTCCCAGGACCAAATTATAAGGTGAGCAGCCCAAGTTGAAAGAGTTCAGCGTATATATCCTTTGAAGTGGTAACAGGTTATTGCTAAGACATCTTTAGGAATATTTTGTTATGAAATAAGACATAAAATTTGTAATGAATATTAAAGGAGATCAGGGACACTGGAATACTGGAACTACTACTCAAAAAAATTATCTTAAGAGTTATTCATTTTTTGGGTTTTTTTTCTCTCTGATCCTTACATAAACCCAGAAGCTGGGAATGTTTTATTATCCTGTTTAAAGATGAAGAAATCAAGGCATGAGTGAAAAAGTGACTTGCTCAAGATTCATTAGTCATCAAGGAACAAGGAACTCCAACCTTGGTCTTTTGACTCCCTATTCAGTGGTCTTTTGAAAAAAAAATTCTGGTTAAATACACATAACATAAAATTTACCATCTTAACCATTTTTGTGTGCAACTAAGTACATTCACCACGTTGTGCAACCAGTCTCCAGAACACCTTTTATCCTGCAAAACTAAAACTCTATACCCATTAAACAACAATTCTCCATTCTCCCTCATCCCCCAGACTCTGGCAACCACCATTCTACTTTCTGTTTCTATGAATTTGACAACCCTAAGCACTTCATATAAATGGGATCATACAGTATTTACCTTTTTGTGACTGGCTTATTTCACTTAACATAATGTCCTCAAGTTTCATCCATGTTATAGCATGTCAGAATTTCCTTCTTTTTAAGGCTGAATAACATTCCATTACATGTATATACCACATTTTGTTTATCCATTCATCTATCAGTGGACATTCGGGTTGCTTGCACCTATTGGCTATTGTGAATAATGCTGCTATACATATAGGTATACAAATATCTCTTTGAGACTCTGCTTTCAATTTTTTTCGATATATACCCAGAACTGGAATTGCTGTATCATATGGTAATACTATTTTTAATTTCTTGAGGAACCACCATATTGTTTTTGGGAACAGCCATACACAGTGGCTGCACTATTTTACATTCCAACCAACAGTACACAAGGGTTCCAATTTCTCCACATCCTTGTTAACACTTGTCATTTTCTTTTTTTTTTTTTCCTAATAGCCATCCAATTGGTGTGAGGTGGTATCTCATTTGTGGTTTTCTTAAGAGTTTTGAAGTCTTCTGTAGAGAAGCCAAGACACTAAGTAACCCTGTAAATCACAACACAATTTACATCAAGATCCTACTAGATTTAACACACTGTAGGAGGCAACAGTACACATAGTCATTGCCTTCAAGGATTTTATAATCTAGCTGGAAAGAAAGGACAAATGCACTTAAAAATAAATAATAGGACTTCCCTGGTGGCACAGTGGTTAAGAATCTGCCTGCCAATGCAGGGGACACGGGTTCGAGCCCTGGTCCAGGAAGATCCCACATGCCGCGGAGCAACTAAGCCTGTGCACCACAACTACTGAGCCTGCGCTCTAGAGCCTGTGAGCCACAACTACTGAGCCCGCGTGCTGCAACTACTGAAGCCCATGCGCCTAGAGCCTGTGCTCTGCAACAAGAGAAGCCACTACAATGAGAAGTCCACACACTGCAATGAAGAGTAGCCCCCGCTCACCACAACTAGAGAAAGCCCACACGCAGCAACGAAGACCCGACGCAGCCAAAAAAAAAAAGATAGATTTTGTACCTATCCTCAAGCACTTTATATACATTCTAGTAGTGAAGTGAGATTATTAAATCACAAGTAAGAAAAACAGACCAATAAATTAAACAAATTGTGGTAAGTGTTATGAAGTAAAGGGGAAAGAGGTGACTGTTGCAGTATCCAAGAAAGAGATGACTATCGCCTGGACCAGGCTAGTGGCAGTAGAGAAAAAAGTGGTTGGATTTGAGATTTATTTTGGACATGGAATCAATAAGACTTGATAATGAATTGGATGAAGAAAGTGAGGAAAAGGAAGGAACTGAGTTAACTCCTGAGTTTCTGACTTAAGCAACTGGGTAGAGAGCAGTGCCTTGTTAATTGAGATGAGGAAGATTTGCAGTGGGACATACCCAGAGTTCTGTTATAAACACAATAACTTTGAGATCTCTGTAAGACAAGCAAATGAAAAGAAACAGGCACTTGGACATGTAAGGCTAGAATTCTGAGGAGAAGTTTGGATTGGAAATAATGGATTTGAGAATCATTGACATAATGATGTTATTTGGAGACAGTATTTCCATTAGACTAGATTCCTAAATCTCCCCATTGACACATTATCTCATAAGTCGTTTCTATATATGATTAAATAATTAAGAATTCATTTCTGTTGGTTTAGTTCTCAGAGGATAAACTATTCAAGACTTCTTTGGGTAAGGGGGCGGTGCTCACTATACCTCCTGTCTACCTCATCAACCCAAAGACAAATTTAATTTCAGAGTTACTAAATGCTTTCCATTAATATCTCAGTGACTTTCTCTTTTACTCATCAAAGCTAACTCGTAAAGTCCCCATGAAATGAATGAAAAGGATTGAATAGGTCTGGATTTCCCTGTGGATTAGAATTTCTTTCTTATTTATGTTTTCTGTAAGTTAAACATCACCTACAAGGATGTATGGGCTTGCTTAAGTAGACAGAGTAGTGGACTAAAATCATGAGATCTGGGTTCTAGTTCAAGTACTGTCACTATTTAAAGTCATAGCCGCTATAGGCCTGTTTTTGTGGGTCAAGTGAAGAGACTAAGGAATATTTTAAAGCCTATGAAAACAAAATTCAGTAGCTTACTACTAGGAAGCTGGAGATCTGGGGTGGTGCTGAGCATCAGGAATGGCCCAGAGTGAAGATTCCAGGAGGCTGTTCTGGATTTCTCACTACTTTTTGTGGACTCCATAATTTGGCTTCTGTATCTATAAAATAGGAGAATGTCAATGATTTCCCTCACCATTATGAGAAGAAAATTAATAAATGTCTATATGTTTTACAGATTCCTGGATGAAACAGGTTAGGAAAATACAAATAACTATTGTGTTGATGTTCTTATTAGCTTAATCTAAGTACAATCTATCTCTTGGAAAACCTGGAAACAGCTGCCATTGCTTTGTGACTTTTGCCAGCTCCCCAGGGAATCTTGGCTTTCCCAAGAAAACAACTACCTTGAGAGTAACCTGAAATCTCTGAAGAAAGTCTCTTGCAAGCAACCAGTTCAGGGAGGTCATATCTGGTACCATGCTGTAAAAGAAAATAAATCTTTTCACAAAAGTGGTCAACACTATTTGCTAATCAGACCAGCATTTCCCAAACAGGGAGTGGCAGTACAGCGAGGCCTCATTAAGGCTTTGTCTTTATTAATGTGAACTAACTTTGTTAGTGTGAACTAAGTAATTTAAGGGTGATTTCCTATGAGCTCCTCTCTGCCTCTATCATTTCTCTTCTACCTTTGTTTTTTCCCACTTGTCTTCTCTTTGTCTCAGTCTTCATTCTCCTAGTTGGATGGGCTTTTCAAAAACTTAGGCCACATTGTTTCCTTCTCTCCTCTTCAAGGCCTCCCCATTCAAAGTGATTTGGGGACTGTCATGCCCCAAATATTTGTTACCTCTCAGAGACCAGGAGAATACAAATGGTATTCACCAGTGGCTTTTAACCAGGGGTGATTTGGTAATGGCTAGAGACATTTTTGGTTGTCACAATTAGGGAAAGGGTGCCACTGGCATCTAGTGGATAGAGGCCAGGGATACTGCTAAACATCCTACACTGCACAGAACAGCCACCAATAACAAAGAATTATCTGGCCCCAAATGTCAAGAGTGCTGCTGTTGAGAAATCCTGGTATGCACAGATATCAGTAGCTGAAAATTACTGAGGAGGCAGTGTAGTCCCCTTAGGGATACAGATTCTCAAGGTGGTAAAGCAGCAGCCACTGGCATCAGATTGCCTGGGCTTGGATCACTCTCACTGAGCTATAAGCTCCTTGGAGGCAGGGACCTAATTTTACCTACCATATTTACATTAGGGACTAGTATCCAATGGAGAGTACAAACTATTTGTGGATTGTCTCACACAGTTGTTTTGAGGCCCAAAGCAGGGAATATATACTAAGTGATATGAAGCACAGTGAGAGGGAGAAAAGCAGCTCCTGAATAGGGGGAGCTAGGCTGGTGTTATCAACTAGGATGTGCTGCCCTACTGAACATAAACAATTTCACAAAACACCAACATCAGACAAAGCCACTCTGTGACCATGATGGATAAGACAAAAACAAAACCACTCCATAAACATGTTTGAATACAAACAAACAAGAATACTGTTCCAACCCCAAAAGAAAAACAAACAAAAAGACCAAATATCCCCCTATCCTGGCTAACATGAGGGTTCTTCTCCCTTTTTAGATAAGAATTATTAAAATACCCCATCATAGAATTACCTTCACCTCCTAATAGCATTCAATCCAGAGAGAAGGCCCGCTTCCTGAAGCCCTCCTCCAAATTACCTAACACAAGCCCAAACCCTGTAAATTCTTTCCAGCACCCTCTTTCTGAGATGTCTCCCTGTGCCTCATTCTGTGCCTCCCCTCCTTACAAGGAGACAATAAGCTCAGGTTTTTGTTTAATTTATGGCTGTGTTGTGTCTTCGTTGCTGCGCTAGTTGCCGCGAGTGGGGGGCTACTCTTCATTGCGGTGCGCGGGCTTCTCATTGCGGTGGCTTCTCTTGTCGCAGAGCACGGGCTCTAGGCGCATGGGTTTCAGTAGTTGCAGCACGCGGGCTCAGTAGTTGTGGCTCGCAGGCTCTAGAGCGCAGGCCCAGTAGTTGTGGTGCACAGGCTTAGTTGCTCTGCGGCATGTGGGATCTTCCCCGACCAGGGCTCAAACCCGTGTCCCCTGCATTGGCAGGCGGCTTCTTAACCACTGGACCACCAGGGAAGTCCAAGCCCAGCTTTGTTCAACTAGACAGGTGATCTCGGTGGTATTTGGCTGGAGGGAATTGACAATAGTGAGAGCCCCCTAAAGGGTAACTGCTATTATCATGCCTCAAGGGGAATTGCACCCGCAGCGTTCAAGCAGAGACTTCGCAAACAAGGATTTCGAGGTTTCGCGACAGAATGCCTCTTGCCAGGCCGCTTCTCCTCAGGGGACGTCTCCTCTCCCGTCTACAGGGAGGAGCCGACCTCCCAAGTTGAAATCCAGCCTGTTGAGTTAAATTTCTCGTGAAGTAAAACTCTTTAGTGAGGTATGCGCCTCTAGCTCCAACTTCGAGTTCCTGAAACACTAGAACACCCCAATGGGGCACGGTGGAGGGAGCAGCAGGGAAACAAGCCGCGACGGGTTCATATTACTGAGTGCCTTACCCACCACCCTAACCCAGGAGAAACCGCCTCGAATTCACTCCGCAAGCGACGCAGAAAAGCGCGGGTTCTCCACGCCTCCAAAAGCTGAGGTAAGGGCAACCCCCGGCAAAATCGAACCTTCCGTGCCGGCTTCCTCAGACGTCGCGCACGCGCACGGGTCGCTGGGCGGCCGCCGCGCTAGCGCCCGCCTCTTCTAGGCGGACTACAAGTCCCGGCTTGCCTGTCGCCGCGGCGTCGCCTGGTAACTCGCGCCAGTTAGAGCGCGCTAGGTCGGCTTCGCCGCGCGCCTGCGCCTTGGCGGTCTCTGCGCAGGCGCATTTCTAACTCTTGGGAAGAGTGGGCGGGGTGTTGTTCCCTTTCGCTGATGCAAGATCCTAGTGCGGTGGTGGGAGAGGTGTCGGCAGGAGCAACGCTGAAGCCTGGGCCTGGGGCTGACCTGTCAGACTTTCCGTCCGTGCCGAGCCCACTCGAGCCGCAGCCATGTCCGGGGACGAGGTGAGGGCCTGAGGCTGGTGCTAGGTCTAGGGACGGAGGCAGTGAGGCAGACCCACCCCAGTGTGGGAGACTGGGCCTGCGGCCTAGCGGCCGGCCGCCGCCATGTGGGGCAGCCGGGCCTAGGCGACGGGGAGCGGCAGAGCCGGCGAGGGCCCCGGAGCCGCGGCTTGGCCGTGCCCCGCTCTCCTCAGGGTGGCGGCGCTGAGGCCGGCGTCCTCCCGTGGCCGGCGTTTCCGGAATGGAGAGCACGTTGAGTCGCTCTCCAGAAGAGGCTTGAATGCCCGGTTAATGCCCCAGCTGAACGAGATTGGGGCTGGCGGCCCCTGCATTCTCTTCGATTTGACGGTGCAGCTCCAACTCTCACTCTCTGGGCGCTGGTGGTGCCGAGAGGAGCGTCTCTTGGCTCCGGTGGAGCGCCCTAGTTTAAAACTTTGCAGGCTGGCTTGTCCTGCCCGGCACCCACCCTTGTTCTCATGTAGGGGGGGATAGGACGAGAGGAAAAGATCCTTCAGCCTGAAAAAGTGATTAACCTTTTCGGAAAGTTTTAGGGCGGGAGTCCCTGAGCCTTCCTTAGCAGAGCTCTCAGCGACGTCAGCGGGAAGTCTGAGCTGCAAAGCTGCCTGGGTCTTTTTCTGTCGTGCTTGTACCTCAGCAAATTTCCTCAGATCCCTTTTTGGCCAGATTTATCCCAGTTTATTTAAAACCAAACGACTTAAAATGAAATTTGGCTTTAAGCGATATCCGTAGGTATAAACACTGCGGGGAGAGCTACCGCTTACCGGCCAGCTCTCCCCACCAGAAAAACCCCCTTGAATTTATAATTAATTTCTGCAAGCATTCGAGTGCTTGGCCAGTAGGGCCTCGGAGAGAAGGAAGAGAAAAATTCGAGGCTTTTTCGAGCTTTGGATTTTGAGGTAGGCCCTGGAAATGCTTTGAATTTCCGCAAGTAGTGGAAAGGCCTGATCCAGGGCAAGGGAGTAGAATATTATCCACTTTGGTTAGAGTTAATCCCTTGAAATATAGGAAGTAGCTAGTTCATGGAGGGATTTGAAGACCAAGTTAAGGAATTTGGATTTTATTTTGGAGGGGATTCTGAGCTCTCATTTGATTCTCATGACAACCCTTTAAGGTGGGTATTATTGTTATGCCCATTTTAGAAATGAGAAAACCGAGGCTTTTAGAGAGTTGTATAATGCCCATGATGAAATAGTAAGTGGCTGAGCCAGTAGTAGAATTCCAAATCTCTATTTAGGTGACTAGGAGGGTCTCGCTCTCTTAGGAAGGAAAGTGAGTCTAAGGGAGGTACGTGGTTCTTGCTTGGAGGTCATGGTAGACATTGCTCTAGGCCACTATTTCAAAAGTTCTGAGAGTGGCAGTGTCTCATGCTTGTTTTGTTTCTACCCATTTTCTAAGCTTTTCATAACCTTTAACAAATAAAGTACCTGTATAGTGCAAAGTTCTCTGGGGTGCTCTTCTGTATTTGGTTTTCTATGGTAAAGTACTTGCAAGTGTTGTAAGAGATTTACTACTAGTTGGTACAGGAGGTAGAAATAGAGCAATTAACAGCGATTTGGAGGGCTGGAGGGTTCAGTTTTAGCAGTGGGATCAGATGTCGAAGGAAGTGGAATATTACTGAAGGGTGAAAAGGATTTCGTCAAGCAGAGATGTCAGAACTAGCATTCCAGCAGAGGACTTTGGAAGCCCATAAAGTATTAGGCCGCTTTGCATTTCTCAGATCTACCAGTCCATTTTGTAAACAGGAAATTAGGGCTCAGGGAGGTTAAGTTGCCCAAGATCACACAGCAAGTTAGTATGACTAGAATCCTGCCTTTGGCTTCCACTCTGAAGGTATGTGCAGATTCTGGTTCCTTTAATACTGCTGGATAGATAAGTTTTCTTAGGCCAATTCTTAACTTCTGGCTACTTTACAGACTTGTAAGAATCGAGTGAAAATCTGTACATGGAAATGATTTATAAACTGTGAGGGATTCGCTTCAGTGGAAGTAGTCCTACCTGGTGGCCAGGATAGAGGGTTAAAGAACCCACTATTAAAAAGTAATTTATTTCTTTTTTCACATTTCCTTTTTTGCTTTTAATAGTTTTTTAATGTATAGTTGCCGTAAACTGCACACACTTCCTTTTAAACCTGGCAAGTAAGCCCAAAACTCACATAACATAATTTCTTTTAAACTAGTGGAACCATGATCTCTAAAAAGCAGTATTCTAGAAATATGAGTGCTGTCTTGTGAGGAAAAATTCCCTAATCTGCAGGCATTAAAGTGCTGTCAATAGCTAAGATTATTGCTTATTACTAGGCCCCATTCACAAAGTATCGGAACGTCAGGTTTTCACACAACATAGTAAGGTGTTTTACAAAAGAAACTGATTAAAAATGGAATATGTGTTGTATGACGTATACAAAACGCAGAAGAATACAAAGAGAAATAAAAATCTCCCAGAATCCTGTCACCCAGAGATGACGACACATTTGTTCAGAGCATTTGTTCTGCTCACCTTGCTTCTCTGGGTTCTTTTTGTAACTCACTCCTGCCTTCTGGGTGGGGTGTGCTGTGGCCTTAAAGTTAACATCCTGAGTAAGGTATGATAGATGGGAGTAGGCTTCCAACTTGCTGAAGCACTTTAGGCTATTGTCAGGGTAACTTTTGCTGCTGTCCCTTTTCCTCACTTTCTTCAACCCAACCCAGTGTGGGAAGTTGAAAAGAGAAAACTTTTGAAGGCTTTGTTCTATCTAAAGTTAAAAAAAAGAAAGCTCAAAAGAGTCTGATTTTCCATAAGTGTACCGTGAGCAACTGTTTGCGTCTCACATCCCAGCTAGTTTCATAAACAAAACATTTGGACTGTGATAATTTGTTAAGTCAGATATGAAAGTCTTAAAAAAAAAAAACCACATTTTTTAAAAGGATTTATTTTTTTTTATTTATTTGTTTTATTTTTGGCTGCATCAGGTCTTAGTTGCCGCATGCGGGATCTTCATTGGGGCATGTGGGATCTTTCATTGCGGCACGTGGGCTTCTCTCTTGTTGTGGTGTTGGGTTTTCTCTTCTGTGGTGCCCGGGTTCCAGAGCTCATGGGCTCTGTAATTTGCAGCATGCAGGCTCTCTAGTTGAGGTGCGCGAGCTCAGTAGTTGTCGCGCGGGCTTAGTTGCCCGATCCCCACATCCCCTGCATTGTAAGGTGGATTCTTTACCACTGGACCACCAAGGAAGTCCCAAAAACCACATTTTTAAAGTTAAGACTGATGTGACCTTGTGGTTTGGGGGAGGTCTGCTTTGGGCACTATTTTGGAATCCCTATTTCCATATTTTTAAACTCTGGTTTTGCTGAGTGGTGTGAATAAAATGAGGCAATGAGTATATGTCTTAAGTATCCAGAGAGAGTAATTGAGAGAGGTGTTAATTACTTCAGTGTACAGTTCTTTCATGTTTATAACCCTTTACAAGGCTACAACCGTACTATTTCCCTGTGGACCTATATGAATGTTTTTCAGAGCATAACAGGGCGGTTGTGAGGATGTCCTTTGATGATTTTAGGATCCCCCTTATCTTTAGTCTGTCTTGCTGAATAATAGTTAAAAGATAATTAATATTCTAGGAAACTTGATACTTGAAAAAAATGCAGTAAGTGAATTGTAAGCCCTGCCAGACAACCAAATTTGTAGTGCCTGGAGTGTTGTCTGTCCTTTTGCCAGACTTCCATATTTCAGGAATAAGGATGAATTATAGCTTCTTCCGTGGAACAGATTACAACACTCCATGTAGGGTGACTCAAGACCCAGTAGGTCAGCAGTGGGGAACTCCTTCCTCCTGGCTCTTCTATCCTCTTCTCTAAGTTTGCCAGATTATGTTCCTCAGACTGACTGCTTTTCAGAATTATTCATTTATACAATTAGAGCCTTCTTAAGGTTGGAGGGGATAACTTTGAAATGAGGCTGTATCAATTTCCAGAATGTCTTGCAAATCCTTCTCTATTGGGTGAGGACGATACTTACACTACCCTACCTTATTACAGACCATAGTTTGGTTTCAGTGTAGCTCAGTTTCCTTAATGTACTTGGGACATAAAGGAATTTAAGTTAATCAGAATCAGTTTTGGGAATTTTTTTGAGTTTTGTGATATGTCTTGGAAATTAGATCACCCTGAGTTGATGAAATTTCAGTGATAGGAATCAAGAGATACCATGTTTTGTCAACTGTAAAGCATTATATAAATTGTATAATAATTGCTAACATTTATTGAGTACTTTTGTGCCAGGCACTGCACCAAGTGTTTTATATTTATTTACTTATTTAGTCCTCCTAATAACCTCGTGAGATTTGGTTTTGTTTCTGCTACTGATCTCCATTTTACAACTGAGGCAGAGAGAGGGCAAGAACTTACCTGGGGTAACAAAAGTAAGAACCAGAGTCAGGATTTGAATTCAATCAGTTAGGTTCTAGACTTGTGCTTTTAAAAACTTTATCTGTATTTTTTAATGTTCCAGAAACAAAAAGCAGAGTAAAAGGTTGTATAGAAGTTTCTTTTACTCAGAGATTTGCTACATGAAGGGTTGCTGATGGATTTCCTTAAAGGCTTGTCTGAGTTTCAGGATAAAAAAAATTTTTAAGTTTTTTTTTTTTATCAGTTCAAGTCTGCTGGTATAGCAACCCCAGGTTACCAACCTTAAATAAAACATGTATGACTTGTCTAGGCATTGGTTTTCTCATTCATAAAGCGAGGGGTGAAGCATGGGTTATTGCTAAGATGCCTTCCTAAATTCTGTTATCTTGTGATAATTTTAAATTAAAAGACATGTACATATGTTTTGGGGCAGCACCCCCTCAACTTTTAATAGTATAAGGAAGGTTGCGTGTGTGTGTGTGTGTGTGTGTGTGTGTATATATATATATATTTTTTTTTTTTTCTTTTTGTAAAATCCTTTTAGATACTTTAATGCGTCAGATACTCTTAAGAGTATGCCTTTTGAGAATACAGCATACTTGGAATGTGAGTATCATTAAAAATAATCACGTGGTCCCCTTTTCTTTTTTATTATCTTTTAAACAGATGATTTTTGATCCTACTATGAGCAAGAAGAAAAAGAAGAAGAAGAAGCCTTTTATGTTAGATGAGGAAGGGGATGCCCAGACAGAAGAAACCCAGCCCTCAGAAACAAAAGAAATGGAGCCAGAGCCAACTGAGGACAAAGATGTAGAAGCCGATGAAGAGGACAGTAGGAAAAAAGGTAAGTGGTAGACATGAGAGAGTCACTGTTGTCCTGGGAGACCTGGTTCTCTTCCATCAGTGTGTTTTGGATTTTGTGTACACAGTGGCCTCTCAACTTGAGAGGCTATCTATTACAGTGAAGCTGAGGCCATCAACGGTCTGTGTGCGTGGGACCTTGCCAGATTTCCGATAGACTTGTTTCAGGGAAAATTCCACTGAATCCACAAGACAGAGATGACAAAACTTTGTCACTCCAGGGCTGGTTTTTCTAGTCTAGCCTTTCGGGATGTCTCTTTTCCAGTTTTAATGGTGGTAGTATTTGAGTGTAGGCAGAAAGAAATGGGACCAAGATAAACAGTTTTGTGTCTTAACAAGTTTGAAAACATACAGAAGAGATTAAAATTACAGCCTGCAGTGTTTGGGTTTAGACACCAGCATGAGTTACTCACTCTGTGCTCTAACACAGACAGCATTTGACAATTAGAAATAAATGATTAAGTAAACATATTTATGCCTATTGAATAGAAGACACTGTACTAGGGATAGAGAAAATTAACATTCATTGAGCATCTACCATGTGCTAAGCATCTTATACATGTTTAAAACAAACTTGGAAAGTAAATCATTCTTTTATTAAGACGAAATTAATTCATAAATAGTTCCTTGAAAAACTTTGTAGTAGGGGCATTTAAAAATATTTCTAGTGTACAATAGGGCAGAACAAATGGAAAACTTACTGAACCAAACCCATTATTACTCACTAATGGTGGATAAAATTTCATTTTATTCATATTATAGCCTCATTTTAATGAATGTGAAATACTTTATAAGGCTGTTTGTTGATTGATTGATTGAATAACTCGTTGAGCTAGGCACTGGGATTTAGGTGAGAAAGGCATAGCCCCTAAGTATCTCATTGGGAGATAGACAAGCAGCTGGTAAACACCTCTGTTGGAGTGATAGAAGGTACTATCAAAGCACCTAGGGGACACCTAACCCAGTTGGGGAACAGGAGGGATAGGCTTAGAGAAGACTTCTTGGTGGAAGTAACTTCTAACAAAGATCCTGTGAGATGAAGGTAAGAGCTGTGTGGGAGGGCCCATAGGAAGGCTTGAAGGTGAGAGACGCACACCTCACTAAGAAGTGGAGGTAGTTCAGTTGAGCTGGAACTAGGAAATAAGGTGTGGGAGATGAGAGAGTAGGCAGAAGTAGAGAGAGAAGGCTGGAGAGCCTTGGAAATTATGTTAGAACCCTGACTTTGTCTTGGGAACAGTGAGGCATCATATGGTCAGATTACTAAATAAATATTCCCAACATGGTCCCCTAACCAGATTTTTCCTACAAAGCTTTGAGTTGACCTGCCATTGTGTTTTCAGAACCCTAACCTTTGTGGCTGTGGAGGAATTACTGTGCTAATTAATACCAATCTCGCTATTCTGGTGACTTGATCGATTAATAGCTGAAACATTGGTTTAACTCATAATTTAATGCTTCGCCTTCTGCTATTTGTTAATAATTGATAATCTCAATTATCTTTTTAGATGCTTCTGATGATCTAGATGACTTGAACTTCTTTAATCAGAAGAAAAAGAAGAAAAAAACAAAAAAGATATTTGATATTGATGAAGCTGAAGAAGGTGTAAAGGTAGTATTGCTTTCTTATTGAAGGTAAAATTTGACCTCTTGAAAGGTTGCTAGTGGCTGATGTTTCTCCCTGTTTGTCTCATCTCTTACTAGTTTTGCTTTTGTTATTAAGTATTTAGTCACCACTGTTAAGGTCAGTTTCTTGGGATTTTTGTCTGACTAGGTATCTTAAAGGGATGATGGTTCAAAGGAATGTAAATTTAGGTTTTACACATTGTATTGTGTGCCGTTAAGATGATTACAAAATGCCACTTGTCATTAATCATACTGAGATTGGCTGAGGAGAGAGATTTCTGTGAGAAATCCTATAGAGCAAATACAGTTTCTTCTGTTAAACTTTTGGTAGCATGTTGAGGATACACAAATTTATGTGTATTCTTCTGAGCAGCAAAGAATGAACCCCAGCCTGTGGTGGTTGGTGGCTGATGATTTTATAGCCTGTAGGAGAACCAGAGCACTCAGGTTGGTTTTATGGAGTTCTCTGATCTTGTAGGGACTTGAAGCCCTGTAATTGTCTTATTACTGGATTGATTTCTAATACAAATATCTCAGAATTATGAGAGAGAAAGAGTGAGAATACACATACACATGCACTAAGTTGTCCCCTTTTGTGCCCTTTACCCAAATTTTTCTTTGGTAAATTATTTATTTGCTCAAGTTCAAGTAAATAAGGTGTATCCCACACATAGCAGTGATTCATTGAGTTTTGGAAACAATGTCACAATTTTAATGACTTGGTTAATTCAGCAAATATGTGTTAATGATTATAGTGAGTCAGGCATTGTGTGCTAATTGTTAGGGTACTGAAACAAATAAGATATTTTTCCTGTTTTTGGAGGTTCAGGGATAATTTAGAGTTCTTTAGAACAAGATTATTTTACCTGGATTTATCCTACTCTCTCCCTGTTTGGGGATTCTCTTCTCTTCCTACTGTTATAAGGAAATTGATAAAGAGAAATGCTCAAATTATGTTGAATGAATGAGGTATAAATAGCCTGGGTAACAAGGTGACACATCAGAGATGTACCACAGAAAGTCTTGGTTAACAAATTTCTCTAGTAGCTTTTGTCCTGAAGAGTCACTTGTAAGCTCTAATTTAGTGCTTGGATACTTTTTTCTCTGCTACTGAAGTCATAACGTAAGAGGTTACAAGTACCCTTATCAGGCAAGACATGGGCATTAACTTGAGGCTGAAGTGTTTTTAAGATCTTGGGTTACTCTCCCCCTGAATTTTCAGAGCACCACAGGGCTTTTGAAAAATCTTCAGAAACACTATGTGCTATTCTCTACCTTTCACTAGGTCTTAGCCTCAGGTTGGAAATAGATCTTACTGGGATAAAATAAATAATAATATAGGACTAGAAGCTGGCTGATGTGTGCTAATTTATATTTAGCATGTCTGAGTTTCTCATTTACTGACTGTCATCTTATTAGAGAGTAGGTTAATATCAGGTTTCTTGTCTGGTGTTATCCAGCTAATACACTGATTGGGCTGATTGGTCTTTGATGGCCAAAAGTGGCACTGAGACTACACAGCTGGATTTGGCATCTCAAGGCTGAGCTTCATTTACTCCCGGCTATTCCAACTTTTCTGCTGATTAGATTTCTAAAATGACTATAGCCATTTACAGAGTAGTTCAGGATGTAGGTGCATAAAAATAGATATTGATGGGTAATGTGGACAGCACACTTCAGGGTAGGGAGTTGGATACACTGGTGAAAGGAGGTGAGATTAGAAGGCTGGAGACTGAAACTGGCCCTTTCTGCTCTTCTGGGGTTTTCTATGTCTCATTTCAAGGTTATGCCCTATTTACATCCATGACTATAGCAGCTAATCTTGGGATCAAGCTTTACCTTGTCTCTATGCATTCATCATAGGACCCTAATTCTCCGTGGGTTCTGCCTTCTCCCTCTTTTGTGGTTTCATCTATTGAAGTGATGCCCAAAGACCTCCTCACAGTCTGGTGCCAGGCTGGCTGTGGTATAAAAAAAAATATTTGGTCTTTGTCCCCGGTTCCTGGCACATAGCTCCTAAGACTCTTGGAATCTCTAGTTATGAGTTCGGTCACCAAGAGCACTGATTTCATCATTCATGCCTGCATAATGAAGCCTCCACAAAAAAGCTTTCATGGGTTAGGTCCATAAAAAACCCTTAAACAGTGGGGTTTGGAGAGCTTCAGGATTGGTGACCACACTGGGGTGTTGGGAGAGTGGTATACTTGAAGAGGGCATGGAAGCACTGCACTCCTGCCTCCCTTTCCTTGCTCTATGCATGTTTTCCATTTGGCTATTTCTGAGCGTATCCTTTATAATATTGTATATATATATAATATAATAAAGTAATAGTTAAGTAAAGTGTTTTCCTGAATTCTTTGAGTCCTTCTAGCAAATTATTGAACCAGGGGTGTGTGGGAACCTCTGAATTTGAAGTAGGACATATGTATTGGAAACCTGGGGACTCCATACTTGTACCTGGCCTCTGAAATGAAGACAGTCTTATGCGACTGAGCCCTTAAACCCATGGAGTTTGTCACTAACTCTGGGTAGTGTTAGAACTGCATTGAATTGTAGGTCACCTAGTTAGTGTCAGAGAGTTGGAGAATTGAGGTGGAAAAACATCACATATTTGGTGTCAGAAGGAAAAAAAAACCCTCCTACGAACTGCATCAGAATACCTAGAAACTTATTTAAAACATTCCTGAACCCCATTCCTGCTGAAGATTGTCACTGAGAAGATTTAAGAATCTTTGTTTCTTTGATTCTGACAGTGGCCTGGTTTAAAAACATGGACAATAATTATAGTAAGATCCCAAGGCTGATGGATAAAAGAAAGGAAAAGGTCCCACAAAAGTGTCTTAAAATTTTTCCAGTTTAAATGACAGACTCTGAACCAGTTTGGTTCACCTGTGAGAGAGAGTTCTGATCTGTAACTTCAGTTTTGAATATTTAATATATTTTTTTCCTCCAAAACCATGTCAGCCCATGTCATTTAAAAATAGTGATAATAATCCTGGTAGCAAAATGTTGAGACTCTTATCTCACTTTCTTAGGACCTTAAGATTGAAAGTGATGTTCAAGAACCAGCTGAACCAGAGGATGACCTTGACATTATGCTTGGCAATAAAAAGAAGAAAAAGAAGAATGTCAAGTTCCCAGATGAGGATGAAATACTAGAGAAAGATGAAGGTAATATTGGGAGCTTAGCTCATTTCTAGGCTACACAAGCCTTTGGCCTAGTCTCTTTCATGGGTGGCCTTATTTATTTTTTCTTGCCCCTTATTTCCACTGCCTAATAATGGAAGCTAAAAGGAAACAGAATCTAACTTCATAATGACAGTTTAAAAGATTTCATGGGGGAAGAACTTGACAATTGTGATTACATTAAAACATACTGATTTAGACTATTGGGACAATTACTGTAACTGAATTTTAAATAATGTTTAAAAAATCTTTTACTGTTTTGTTAAAAGTGCTGTTTATTGGCTTCTAAGTGCTATAGCTGCTTTAGAGAACTTTAGTATAGTCAGCAGATGGGTTTTTATGGATGTATATGTTTCTTAAGTGCTTCAAAACAATTGGACATTTTTTTCCTCTAATTATCCCAGTGCATTATTTTATCTTATGTTTGTTAAATCAAGAAACAGTTCAATGTGTCTGTATTACCACAGATTCCTAGAGAGGTCTCTATTAAGGGTGGTTTATGAAAATCGTAACATCCCCTTAGGGAATATGGGGTTATTTGTGAGCCTTGATGCCTTTATGCTTTTGAGGCTGTTGTGAATGCAGTTGTGGGAAGGAAGACAAATGTCTTTGAAGCTTTCATTTCTCTAGATCTGCTTCTCCCTTCTCCCTTCTCCCCTTTTTGTTATTGTATCAGGCTCTACCCCTCATTCTTACAGTCTTTGTTATCTGTAGCTTTAGAAGATGAAGACAGCAAAAAAGATGATGGTATCTCATTCAGTAACCAGACAGGCCCTGCTTGGGCAGGTTCAGAAAGAGACTACACATATGAGGAGGTAAGACAAATTCTGTTATGAAAGGGGGCTAAACTGTTCAGTAGAACTCAAAACAAAAGCAGGATAAATGTTCCCTGAATTGAAAGGGCCATTGAAGTACAGGTTGATAATGAAACAGACCCAGAGAGGTCACACAGCCAATGCACAGCACTGCCTGATGCCGACGTTTGGGGCAGGCTGTCCACAATGTGGCAGTCATTATAGTACTCACTGTTCCATCTGAATCCATGAACTTCTGAGGTCATTGGAGCCCCACTGAAGGGGGACAGTAGGGAGAGGGAGTGGCTAATAGGGGGCCATAGTAGTCTGGAGTTTGCTTGTTCAGGGTAGTCTGAATTTTACTTCTCCAGGTACCATATACTTTCCCACAGAAACAGTAGAATTAGGGGCTTGTTCATTCCTTTAACTTTGAACAAGGAACTATTAAGCATCCATAATGGACCAGTTCCTGGTTGAGAATTGAGTCTTGCTTTCAGGGAGCTCCCAGAACATGTGATGTGTGTGTACATTTAGTAAAAAGTAAAGTTTGTTCTGTTTAAAGGAAAAGCAGAATGACTCAAGTGGGAACGTTATACTCCTGCTATTAATAAGACTGTACATGAATACCACTTTATCTCTATAGCTACTGAATCGAGTGTTCAACATCATGAGGGAAAAGAATCCAGATATGGTTGCTGGAGAGAAAAGGAAATTTGTCATGAAACCTCCACAGGTCGTCCGAGTAGGAACCAAGAAAACTTCTTTTGTCAACTTTACAGATATCTGTAAATTGTAAGTTGATTGATGCAGAGTCTCCATCCCAAATGCTAGATTCTCAGTGGAGTGTATGTTAAATATGCTTATTGTGGACTTTATTAAAAGTAGAAAGAATGCACAGGTGTCAGGGTTGGGTCGAGGGAGGTCACAGTTCAAGTCCGTCAGTTCTTTCGATTATGAATCGAAAGCTGCTTTAGGTTTGTTTTATTGGACATCCAGAAGTGAGAGAAGCCCACTCATGCTGACTCATGAGAGGATCCTAACCAGATGGAGTGAGGAGTAAGAAGGCTGACTGTAGTCCTTAGACAGGGGCCTGGAGAGCCCAGGGAGGTGGAGAAGCTCATCAGCCTGGGGTGGGCCTGCCAAGCAAGTACAAGCAGTGAGCTTTGGGAAAGCAGCTGAATTTAATGTGCTTCTTCCTTGGATGGTTATTGCCAAGACACAGTTGATGAGATTTCGACTTTCTTAATTTCCATCTCATTCCATGCCTGTCTCACCCCCAGGTCACTGTCTGGGGCTGGCTCTTCTCAAAGCTCCTCAGCTACACCTTTTCTGGCAGGTTCCTTAGGGCAACTGACCTTATCTCCTGTTTGTTCTTTTTAGTTTCATAAGTGATACATGCTTGTTTCAGATAAAAGGGAAAAGAACAGTAAACAAAGAAAATATAATCACTAAAAATTCCCTGCCCACTTGTTTTCATTGCTTTAGGCATGACTTAAAAGGTTTTAGGCTTTTTTGCTGATGGCGATAGTAGTATTTGCTTATTATAGAAAAATTAGAAAATATAGACCTACTAAAGAAAAAAAAGTCATCTGTTAAGTCCACCATTAAGAGATAGGTAATCATAGTTTTAATATTTTTATGTTTTGCTACTTTTATGAATCTATATATATTTAAATAAATTGGTATTATACTGGTTTTTAACATATTTTTCTCTTAATATATTGTGATTTTTTTACCCTTATCATTAAATAGTCTTTTACATGTTTTTAGGAGTTATACAACATATTCTTTTTTTATATATATAGATAAATTTTTTTCTCCCATTGTATGGATTGTCTTTTCACTTTCTTGCCATCCTTTGAAGCACAAGGCTTTAAATATTTTATTTATTTATTTATTTATTTATTTATTTATTTATGGCGGCATTGGGTCTTCGTTGCTGCGCGTGGGCTTTTCTCTAGTTGCGGCGAGTGGGGGCTACTCTTCATTGTGGTGCGCGGCCGTCTCACTGAGGTGGCTTCTCTTGTAGCAGAGCACGGGCTCTAGGTGCGTGGGCTTCAGTAGTTGTGGCTCCGCGGGCTCTAGAGCGCAGGCTCAGTAGTTGTGGCGCACGGGCTTAGTTGCTCCGTGGCATGTGGGATCTTCCCGGACCAGGGATAGAACCTGTGTCTCCTGCATTGGCAGGAGGATTCTTAACCACTGTGCCACCAGGGAAGTCCCTATACAACATATTCTGACAGTTCCTTACTTGCACATTGTTGCTCCCAATTTTTCATTATCAGAGGCAGAGCTTTAGGAAACATCCTTATACATTATCTCGGCAGAAGTCAGAATAGAGCCTTAGGGCAAAAATTCCCAAAATGGAATTGCCTAGTCACAAGGAGTGGACATTTTTTTTTTTTATTAAGTAATAACTAGGATTATTACTTATAACATTATACCAGAACATATAAGATTTTTAGAAATTTCATGTAATGTCTGAAACATTTATATTAACATATTTCCATACATATTTCCATACAAATACAAATATAAGATTTTTAGAAATTTCATGTAATGTCTGAAACATTTATATTAACATATTTCCATACAAATAACCCAATGAAAGTTTAGTATTAGTTGTTTTGTTTGTTGTTTTATACTGCAGGTTCTTATTAGGCATCAATTTTATACACATCAGTGTATACATATCAATCCCAATCGCCCAATTCAGCACACCACCGTCCCCACCCCACCGCAGTTTTCCCCCCTTGGTGTCCATATGTCCATTCTCTACATCTGTGTCTCAACTTCTGCCCTGCAAACTGGCTCATCTGTACCATTTTTCTAGGTTCCACATACATGCATTAATATACGATATTTGTTTTTCTCTTTCTGACTTACTTCATTCTGTATGACAGTCTCTAGATCCATCCACTTCTCAACAAATGACTCAATTTCGTTTCTTTTTTATGGCTGAGTAATATTCCATTGTATATATGTACCACAACTTCTTTATCCATTCATCTGTTGATGGGCATTTAGGTTGCTTCCATGACCTGGCTATTGTAAATAGTGCTGCAATGAACATTGGGGTGCATGTGTCTTTTTGAATTACGGTTTTCTCTGGGTATATGCCCAGTAGTGGGATTGCTGGGTCATATGGTAATTCTATTTTTAGTTTTTTAAGGAACCTCCATATTGTTCTCCATAGTGGCTGTATCAATTTACATTCCCACCAACAGTGCAAGAGGGTTCCCTTTTCTCCACACCCTCTCCAGCATTTGTTGTTTGTTGATTTTCTGATGATGCCCATTCTAACAGGAGTGAGGTGATACCTCATTGTAGTTTTGATTTGCATTTCTCTAATAATTAGTGATGTTGAGCATCTTTTCATGTGCTTCGTGGCCGCCTGTATGTCTTCTTTGGAGAAATGTCTATTTAGGTCTTCTGCCCATTTTTGGATTGGGGTGTTTGTTTCTTTAATATTGAGCTGAATGAGCTGTTTATATATTTTGGAGATTAATCCTTTGTCCGTTGATTCGTTTGCAAATATTTTCTCCCATTCTGAGGGTTGTCTTTTCGTCTTGTTTCTGGTTTCCTTTGCTGTGCAAAAGCTTTGAAGTTTCATTAGGTCCCATTTGTTTATTTTTGTTTTTATTTCCATTACTCTAGGAGGTGGATCAAAAAAGATCTTGCTGTGATTTATGTCAAAGAGTGTTCTTCCTATGTTTTCCTCTAAGAGTTTTATAGTGTCCAGTCTTATATTTAGGTCTGTAATCCATTTTGAGTTTATTTTTGTGTATGGTGTTAGGGAGTATTCTAATTTCATTCTTTTACATGTAGCTATCCAGTTTTCCCAGCACCTCTTATTGAAGAGACTGTCTTTTCTCCATTGTATATCTTTGCCTCCTTTGTCATAGATTAGTTGACCATAGGTGTGTGGGTTAATCTCTGGGCTTTCTATCTTGTTCCATTGATCTATGTTTCTGTTTTTGTGCCAGTACCATATTGTCTTGATTACTGTAGCTTTGTAGTATAGTCTGAAGTCAGGGAGTCTGATTCCTCCAGCTCCATTTTTTTGCCTCAAGACTGCTTTGGCTATTCGGGGTCTTTTGTGTCTCCATACAAATTTTAAGATGATTTGTTCTAGTTCCGTAAAAAATGCCATTGGTAATTTGATAGGGATTGCATTGAATCTGTAGATTGCTTTGGGTAGTATACTCATTTTCACAATGTTGATTCTTCCAATCCAAGAACATGGTATATCTCTCCATCTGTTGGTATCATCTTTAATTTCTTTCATCAGTGTCTTATAGTTTTCTGCATACAGGTCTTTTGTCTCCCTAGGTAGGTTTATTCCTAGGTCTTTTATTCTTTTTGTTGCAATGGTAAATGGGAGTGTTTCCATAATTTCTCTTTCAGATTTTTCATCATTAGTGTATAGGAATGCAAGAGATTTCTGTGCATTAATTTTGTATCCTGCAACTTTACCATATTCATTAATTAGCTCTAGCAGTTTTCTGGTGGCAGTTTTAGGATTCTCTATGTATAGTATCATGTCATCCGCAGTGACAGTTTTACTTCTTCTTTTCCAATTTGTATTCCTTTTATTTCTTTTTCTTCTCTGATTGCCATGGCTAGGACTTCCAGAACTATGTTGAATAATAGTGGTGAGAGTGGACATCCTTGTCTCGTTCCTGATCTTAGAGGAAATGCTTTCAGTTTTTCACCATTGAGAATGATGTTTGCTGTGGGTTTGTCATATATGGCCTTTATTATGTTGAGGTAGGTTCCCTCTATGCCCACTTTCTGGAGAGTTTTTATCATAAATGGGTGTTGAATTTTGTCGAAAGCTCTTTCTGCATCTATTGAGATGATCATATGGTTTTTATTCTTCAATTTGTTAATATGGTGTATCACATTGATTGATTTGCGTATATTGAAGAATCCTTGCATCCCTGGGATAAATCCCACTTGATCGTGGTGTATGATCCTTTTAATGTGTTGTTGGATTCTGTTTGCTAGTATTTTGTTGAGGATTTTTGCATCTATATTCATCAGTGATATTGGTCTGTAATTTTCTTTTTTTGTAGTGTCTTTGTCTGGTTTTGGTATCAGGGTGATGGTGGCCTCATAGAATGAGTTTGGGAGTGTTCCTTCCTCTGCAAATTTTTGGAAGAGTTTGAGAAGGATAGGTGTTAGCTGTTCTCTAAATGTTTGATAGAATTCACCTGTGAAGCCATCTGGTCCTGGACTTTTGTTTGTTGGAAGATTTTTAATCACAGTTTCAATTTCATTACTTGTGATTGGTCTGTTCATATTTTCTGTTTCTTCCTGATTCAGTCTTGGAAGGTTATACCTTTCTAAGAATTTGTCCATTTCTTCCAGGTTGTCCATTTTATTGGCATAAAGTTGCTTGTAGTAGTCTCTTAGGATGCTTTGTATTTCTGCAGTGTCTGTTGTAACTTCTCCTTTTTCATTTCTGATTTTATTGATTTGAGTCCTCTCCCTCTTTTTCTTGATGAGTCTGGCTAATGGCTTATCAATTTGTTTATCTTCTCAAAGAACCAGCTTTTAGTTTTATTGATCTTTGCTATTGTTTTCTTTGTTTCTATTTCATTTATTTCTGCTCTGATCTTTATGATTTCTTTCCTTCTGCTAACTTTGGGTTTTGTTTGTTCTTCTTTCTCTAGTTTCTTTAGGTGTAAGGTTAGATTGTTTACTTGAGATTTTTCTTGTTTCTTTAGGTAGGCTTGTATAGCTATAAACTTCCCTCTTAGAACTGCTTTCGCTGCATCCCATAGGTTTTGGATCATCGTGTTTTCATTGTCATTTGTCTCTAGGTATTTTTTGATTTCCTCTTTGATTTCTTCAGTGATCTCTTGGTTATTTAGTAACGTATTGTTTAGCCTCCATGTGTTTGTCTTTTTTATGTTTTTTTCCCTGTAATTCATTTCTAATCTCATAGTGTTGTGGTCAGAAAAGATGCTGGATATGATTTCAATTTTCTTAAATTTACTGAGGCTTGATTTGTGACCCAAGATGTGATCTATCCTGGAGAATGTTCCGTGCGCACTTGAGAAGAACGTGTAATCTGCTGTTTTTGGATGGAATGTCCTATATATATCAATTAAATTTATCTGGTCTATTGTGTCATTTAAAGCTTCTGTTTCCTTATTTATTTTCATTTTGGATGATCTGTCCATTGGTGTAAGTGAGGTGTTAAAGTCCCCCACTATGATTGTGTTACTGTCAATTTCCTCTTTTATAGCTGTTAGCAGTTGCCTTATGTATTGAGGTGCTCCTATGTTGGGTGCATATATATTTATAATTGTTATATCTTCTTCTTGGATTGATCCCTTGATCATTATGTAGTGTCCTTCCTTGTCTCTTGTAACATTCTTTATTTTAAAGTCTATTTTATCTGATATGAGTATAGCTACTCCAGCTTTCTTTTGATTTCCATTTGCATGGAATATCTTTTTCCATCCCCTCACTTTCAGTCTGTATGTGTCCCTAGGTCTAAAGTGGGTCTCTTGTAGACAGCATATATATGGGTCTTGTTTTTGTATCCATTCAGCCAGTCTATGTCTTTTGGTTGGGGCATTTAATCCATTCACGTTTAAGGTAATTATCGATATGTATGTTCCTATGACCATTTTCTTAATTGTTTTGGGTTTGTTTTTGTAGGTCCTTTACTTCTCTTGTGTTTCCCACTTAGAGAAGTTCCTTTAGCATTTGTTGTAGAGCTGGTTTGGTGGTGCTGAATTCTCGTAGCTTTTGCTTGTCTGTAAAGCTTTTGATTTCTCCATCAAATCTAAATGAGATCCTTGCCGGGTAGAGTAATCTTGGTTGTAGGTTCTTCCCTTTCATCACTTTAAGTATATCATGCCACTCCCTTCTGGCTTGCAGAGTTTCTGCTGAGAAATCAGCTGTTAACCTTATGGGAGTTCCCTTGTATGTTATTTGTTGTTTTTCCCTTGCTGCTTTCAATAATTTTTCTTTGTGTTTAATTTTTGCCACTTTGATTACTATGTGTCTCGGCGTGTTTCTCCTTGGGTTTATCCTGTATGGGACTCTCTGCGCTTCCTGGACTTGGGTGGCTATTTCCTTTCCCATGTTAGGGAAGTTTTCGACTATAATCTCTTCAAATATTTTCTCTGGTCCTTTCTCTCTCTCTTCACCTTCTGGGACCCCTATAATGCGAATGTTGTTGCGTTTAATGTTGTCCCAGAGGTCTCTTAAGCTGTCTTCATTTCTTTTCATTCTTTTTTCTTTAGTCTGTTCCGCAGCAGTGAATTCCACCATTCTGTCTTCCAGGTCACTTATCCGTTCTTCTGCCTCAGTTATTCTGCTGTTGATTCCTTCTAGTGTAGTTTTCATTTCAGTTATTGTATTGGTCATCTCTGTTTGTTTGTTCTTTAATTCTTCTAGGTCTTTGTTAATCATTTCTTGCATCTTCTCAATCTTTGCCTCCATTCTTATTCCGAGGTCCTGGATCATCTTCACTATCATTATTCTGAATTCTTTTTCTGGAAGGTTGCCTATCTCCACTTCATTTAGTTGTTTTTCTGGGGTTTTTTCTTGTTCCTTCATCTGGTACATAGCCCTCTGCCTTTTCATCTTGTCTATCTTTCTGTAACTGTGGTTTTTGGTCCACAGGCTGCAGGATTGTAGTTTTTCTTGCTTCTGCTGTCTGCCCTCTGGTGGTTGAGGCTATCTAAGAGGCTTGATGGGAGGCTCTCAGGAGTGGACATTTTTTGGCAGACATTGGCAAGTTGCTTTCCAACAAGTTTATACTAGTTTATACTCCCAGTAGCAACGTAAGTGTCTACCTGTTTTATTATATATTATATATGTTCACCAACCCTTACTCATTACATTTTTGGGAAAAAATAACTTTTTAAAGTTGTAACTTTTTAAAAATAACTTTTTAAAATTGTAATAGTAATATCTACTTATTGGAACAATCCCAAACAGTGCCAAATGAATAAATTAAAAAGTGAAAATACTGAGTGGCCTTGCTCTGTATTTGCTTTTTTCATTTTATGTGGATACATCTTTTTGTTTTTTCTGTATTTAGAGACCTGTATTATTTTAAAAGCAAGATAGAATGGATGTACCATAATTTATTTAGCCACTTCCCAGTTGGTGAATATTTTACCTGTTTTAAATTTTCTGCTATTGTGCTGCTGTGAAATACTTCCCTTTTTTTAAATAAAAAATTGCAAACAGGAAATATATAGGAATTAGCATAACAAATACCCGAGTATTCATTGCCTCAATTTGGTGTATTTTGACCTTTTGACACATTTGCTTCAGATCTTTTTGCTTCTTTACAAAGAGGGCTTTACAGTTACAGTTTAAGGCCATCTTTATATCTCTTTCTGATCCCTTTTACCTTCCTTCCTAGAAAAAGATTTTATCCTCTAAAGTTGGTATTTACCTTTCCTGTCCCTGTTTATAGACATTTACCAATGTGTATATGTTTGTAAATAAAATGTAATATTGTTTTATGGGCTTTGAAATGCAAACAAATGGTATCATTTATCTTCATTTCAGAATTTGATGAACTGTGCTAAAATTCACCTAATAGCTGAGTAATAACAACTTAAAACAGTGAACAGGGTGAGGTTTTTAGAAGTTTGGTTAGATTTCCATGAAAGATAAGGTTTATATTATTCCACTTTCTTTTTAGATTACATCGTCAGCCCAAACATCTCCTTGCGTTTTTATTGGCTGAATTGGGTACAAGGTAAGAAACTATTCACATTTATGTATAGTTACTTACAGTATTAATGGACATTTCATAAGAACTTCTCTTAACTTGAAAAGATATGTAACACGCTTAGAAAAAAGAAACATTCACTTTATTGTCAGAAGAACTTTTAGGGCAGTGAAGGAGGAAAACTTGTTCATTTCTATGGGAGGTTGGTTACTTGGGAATAGGAAACAAAGTTCACATTGGCTCCTCTGTGAACAGGCCTGTTGGTATACCAGAGTGAGCACCATGGCTCTGCCATGTTTAGAGAGTTTCCTGTCATTAATTGGAATTCTTGGGTCTTTTTATGGAGCAAATACCAGATTTCAGAGGAAGCCATTTTCTTAGGACAATTTATTTTCTAAATTGTAAATAGGCTGTTGATGAAGTACAGCTTATAAATTGATGAGTGGCATGGGAGAAACATTGAAACAGGTATCCATAATTAGTTACTTCCCTGTCTTTAGGGCTCTCCTGTTGAAGACACCACGCCAGTCCATCACCATTCGGGAGGGCCAGTGTCCCATGGAGCCCATCCCAGTTAGTTTGGCCATAAGTGCTAGGAAGCTGAATGTCCCTTTAAAAATAAGTAATGTAGAATTAGGGCATAATAAATATGACTAAGACATTGAGTGCCCATTGTATGCCAAGCACTTTTTTGGGTACCATCTCAATCTTTAAACAGTTATGTGAACTGTTAGTAGAAACTGGTATTACCCTTGTCTTACACATTTGGAAACAGGTTTGGTGAAGTGAAGTTGTATGGTTGGTAACATAGCTAGTTAATTGCAGTCAAGATGTAAACTCAGGTCTGCCTTTCTCAGGAGCTGGAACTCTTAAAAGCCTTAATCCTGTGCCTTGCTGGCAGTAGAGAGATAACTGAGGTATCCTGTTCTCTTCCTACTCTTGAAACTCAGTTTGTTGGAATTGGCTGTATTTGCTTTGGGGTTAAGGAGTAATTTACTTGACCAGTGGTAGATATGTGGACTGTGTTGTGGAAGAATTGTGTTTTAAATGTAAATCTGTTACAATCATTGTTTTTAACTTGCATAAACTGATGGAGTAAAAGGTAGTGTTTTTCCTACTTCTCAGAATAATTTAGTTTTTGTAGAGGTGAGGTAAATTATAACAAGTTGTGACCAGTGAACTTATGGTCAGTGGGCTAAATATTATAGGGTTGTTGAGAAAATTCAATTTCTTTTGACAGTGAATGAAAAAAATTTCTTGCATCAAGCATTGAAGTCACTGTAGCCTAGAGATTAGGGGTTGCAGTTCATGGAGGATGATAATAAACTCTTACAGTTAAAGGAGAATCACAGGAGAGGTTCCTGCAAAAGTCAGCTTTATAATAAGATACGGAGCAAATATAAATTTAATGCTGCTTGGCTGAATTTTGTTGTTTCACTTTCTGATTCGTAATTTTTAACAAATGACGTCTAGCCGAGAGCTTTGCTTTCTCAAAAGTACTTGTCAGCAACTTCTTTTCAGAAAGTTTCTTTTTTAAGCACCATTGACAATATGAGGCCTGTGATTTCAACTGTACTTTTGGGGGAGGGTTGTAACAGCTTTACAGATAAAATTCACACATGTAAATATGTACAATCCAGTGGTTTCTAATTTGTTCACATAGTTAACCATCACCACAATTTTAGAACATTTTCATCAGCTGTATGTGACTGAATCAAAAGATTTGGCCTTAGAATTTTTAAAGATATCTGTAGTTCCTTTCATATTTTTTGTATTTATAGCCTACCTCACTGCTTTGCATGTGTTTATAGCCTACCTCACTGCTTTGCGTGTGGTATGCATTCAGTAAAAGTGTGATTGTCCTTTTGTTGGGTGAATGGGTCATCACACAGACAGTTAAGGAATAAATTTTTTAGACTTAAAATCAGTTACAAATCAGATTTGTTGCTGTAGACTTAATTAATTGAAAATTGAATTTAATGTTAGGAAATACGGTCATCAGGTACCAACTACTTAATAAAAAATAAATTTTGAGAAACCAGGTAGTACTGCTCCTAGAACTTATCCTGTGCCATTGAATATATTTTAAGTTCATTATATGTAAAGGCCCTGGAATTTGATTCCTTATAGGAAAAAAATAATAATAATGGAGATATTTTTGTTTTCTTTCATAGTGGTTCTATAGATGGTAATAACCAACTTGTAATTAAAGGAAGATTCCAACAGAAACAGATAGAAAATGTTTTGAGAAGATATATCAGTAAGTTTATAATTTTTAACATGTCGCTCTGAAATGTTTTTATTGGGCTGAAGTATTTTGGGGGACAGCCATTGGTTTTTAATGAAGCTGGAAAGGCTGGCCTTAGAAGATGAGGGAAAATGATAGTGGTGGGGAGCTGGGGTGGGAGGTGGCTCTTGGTGGCCGACTGGGGTCATGGGGAGGGATTTGGATTTCCTAAGACGACCCAGCTGATCAAGGCTGCTGGTTGGTTCCAGGCTGAAGGCCAAGTCAGAGAAATCTGTCTGCATTCAGACCTGGCCTGACCCAGTTTTGTTACCTTCCTAATCACTTAAAATTGGCAGATCTGTTCCCACCTAGGAAAGCTAGTAAGTTGTCTAACTGGCTCTCCTGTAAACACAGCCAGGAGTAGGCATTTGGCAAGTGTCACTGCTTCTTTGGACATTTGGGGTCTTTTTTCAACCCATTGTTAAGTATGTGAAGCATCACATCAGATAGCTTGTGTTTTCTTACCCCTAAAATACCTAAGTGTAGCTAAGCTAAGCTTTCCTGGTTTGGGTGCCAGCGTGGGCTTGCAGTCAGTAGAAGTGTTTCAGAAGAAAGAAACCTCTGGCTCACTGTGGCTACCAGGTAATTCCTTATGTTGCTTTTCCTGCAGAGGAATATGTCACCTGTCACACGTGCCGATCACCGGACACAATCCTGCAAAAGGACACCCGACTCTATTTCTTACAGTGTGAAACTTGTCATTCTCGATGCTCTGTTGCCAGCATCAAAACTGGCTTCCAGGCTGTCACAGGCAAGCGAGCACAGCTCCGTGCCAAAGCTAACTAATTTGCTAATCACCACTGATTTTGCAAAGTGTGTTGTGGAGATTTGGCTGGACAGGTGTACCATCAGAGTGGATATACCACTGTATTAAAAACAAGATAGAAAAGCTGCCAAGTTCTTTGGCGTGTGGCCGGTTGGTCCGAAATTCTTGCAAGATGCCGTTGCTCAAGCTGTTGACATACTCATTGCCTACTTTAACAACTGTCAGAGAAATATGATGGGGTAAGGCGGTGCTTTTTTAAAATCGTTCATAGACTTCTGTAAAATGCAAGATAAATTAAAGTTATTATAACAGTGATTCTTTCAATTTGGTTTGTCCTTCAGTTTTCTTTTCTATAAAAAAAAATTATGCCTAATGAATTCAGCAGAACAGTTTGTGCCTAGGCTCTGGCGAGGTCTCTGTATGCTAGTCCTGAGAAACTTCAGCTGGGTAGCCATTTTCCTTCTCAGCTTCCCGGTATACCGGAAGTAGACACAGCTTCACGTGAGAGGGTGGTTGGAGGATGAGGTCTGGGAGGACAGCTTGTTTTCAGTGTCCAGAGAACGATTATATAGACTTGAATTCTTTTCATTATGTGAGGATTGTTGCCACTACCTCACTGCTAAGTCCTCCAGCTGTTACTACATAAGGGAATACAAGGTGCTAAGTACCTTTCTTAGCATTTTCTTCCTTATTGGCCACTAAGAGAAGTTTAGAGATAACAGCCTTTGGGTGTGTCTTGTAACTGGCACTCCAAGAAAAACCCCTGTTGGGCTTCTATTGGTGAGGAAGTGGTGTGGCATGTGTAGTAGAGATAACTCTTGAGAGTCCAAACCATGATGCTAGAGGAAGCTTTTCTTTTTCCTCCCCAACTTGTGTTCTGGATTTGAAAAGGACCCACCACAAATGCTTTTTCTATTTTCTGTATTAAAGTAGCTTTTGAATGTGATCATGAGAAACCAAGAGGCGATATTACTTGTGTGGTGCTTCTGGGGCTTCCTTCTGGTTCTGCCTTCTGTGGTTTTGGCCGAAAAGGTATTTCTCCACTGAGCACAGGGGAAAAGATCATCTTACATGTCTGCTGTGATCTGCCTTGCACGCACTTGCCAAGGATAAGGGCATAATGCTGCTCCTCACTTTCTTGTTGCCAGACTATTCCAGGAGCAGTCACTCAGCCTTGAATGTCTTGACTGTGTTGTTTTTAATCACTGTGACCCTTAATTTTAAAGTATAGGCCAAGTGTTGTAAAGCATCTTGGCCAAGAAGCAGTGGAGGGGGCAGAGCATTCCCTCAACCCAGTAGGACCTGAGGGGACTACACACTGGCTGAGCTGCCAGCACTGCCCTAATGAACTCAACTGCTGTTTATGATTTCATCTTCCTTCTTTTGTATCTATATCCACACAATTCCCAATGTCAGATGTTACTGCGTGAATAAAGCAAGGATCAGTGCCTCTTGTGGAATTAGCGCTTTTGTGCGTATATATGTGTGTTTTGTTCATTTCTTTAGTGGGGAGACATGGGACTTTACAGTTTAGTGACAGGCTGGCAATTTCAACTCCAGTTCTTAACTCCATTCTCAAAACAGATTCTCTGGACTGATCCTAACTCTTTGAGATAGTCCAGTTGAGGTATTGTTTGGTTAAAATTGGATTGACTGTAGCAGACCCATTTAAAATGATGGGTTGCCCTAGGTTACCCATTCACGATAGCATCAGCCTCTCTTCTGTCTCCTGTATAACCTCATACCAACCACAGCTCAGCTGGAAGGAACCTTTTATGGAGTGACAAAGCAAAGGCCATTGAGAGTTTCTGATCAAGGGCCATGGTTATAAGGGAACCAGCCCACCATTTCCAAAGTGTCTTAGGAAGCAGTGTTGAAGAGTGTTCCTAATTATGCTGGGTGCGGGGTGGGATGTCCCATGGTAAAGAAGAGTTTGAGACTAGATAAACATGTTCCGTGACTGCCTAAGTCTTTTGTATGCTGATGTGCATTTTCATAAGCACATAAACATGCAGTTATATCTCTAGTCTTTATAAAACCCTCTTGACTCCATACCTGTCCCCAGCCTCACCTACAAAAAAGCTTAAGCTTTTCCTAAGATCTCCTCCTGGCTCACTCTATACTTCAGAGGTCCCTGCCCACCGCATGTCAACTGTTGTTTCCCCTCAGGCCACTGTAAGTGCTGAGAGCCGGGAGTATGATCGTTCACTGATGTATCCCCATGCCTAGAGCAAGCAGTGCCTAGCTTGTGGGTTGTAAGTGGTAGGAGGTGTTCTAGTATCTTGAGTTTCTTTAAGAGGAACATAGACTATGCAGACCTGTAGCCCCTTCTCCCCCCAAACATTTTGCAGGCTAAGTGTTCAGAAAAAATGCTGGGCTGGGCAGCCTGGAAGAAGTACTGCTGTGGTGTGTGAGGCCCCAGTTCTGACCTGGCCTCCCCAATCCAGATTCTTTGCCCTGGCAATACTCAGTTTTCACATTTGAACAGAACATTAGATTTTACAGTGTGTTTTTAGAAGTTGGGCTTTAGAGTATGTGGTATATAGTCTTTTTCTAATTGAGAAGATGAATTTATAATTTCAAAAATTTAATTCCCATAATCCTATCACCATAGACTCTTTCAGTATCAAGAACATTTTTCCAAGTTAGTATCTTTATAATTTCTAAAACTGCATAAGAGTCTATTCATGTTATGCCATAGTTTATTAAGTCAGTACCCTACTGGTGGGTTTTGCTAATTCTTGAAAATGCTATGAGCGTAGGCTTTGAACAGTCTGGAGTGGCAGTCCTCTACCATTGATTATAGCCTGTATTCTCATCTATAAAATGAGAAAATGCCTACCTCAAAGATGATGAGATAGTGTATGTAAAGTGCTTAACCCAGGTCTGCCTTGCACTATGCACTATCTATCTATCTATCTTCCTTCTGTTGAATACCTACTTCCCTTAGGGTGAATTTCCCTGGTCAGAGGGGAGGAGACTTAATGGCTGATAGTACTTGTAAGCATATCCCTTTTCCCAAAGGGTGGCCCTGCCAAGTGTACAAATCCTGAAGACTATAGGTATTGCTTCTATGTTTATGATGACGGTGGGTTTACTGACCTTGTTAAAGACTGCTGTGCTTGGGGTGGTTGCCTGTCTCAGTGATCCTGATAAACCCTGCCACCCTTGGCCATAGGAGCATCAAACTCTCCCAAGGGTTTGCAACAGAGGCATAGCCCTTCAATCTTTGTCCCATTAATGGTGGTGCTCTCCAGAGAAGAAAGGACCAAATACTGGGTCCCCTGTGATTGCCATGAGTCCTGTCCCTTCAAACCTTCCCTAATAGCAGATATCCATGAACCCTTCTAATCACTGCCCCTTGATTTAAGCTTGGCTTCTGTTGTAACACAATATTTGAAGCCACTGGAGAACCAGCTATTCTAAAGGATAAGTACTAATGGACATTCTTATTGAACACCACCATTTTAATGGGCACCTTTTAAAATTATATTCATCAGCTGCAGATTTTCATGAGCTTTAAAATGAGCCAGGAACCAACTTAAAGCCAAAACACTACATGGGAAGTTGGCCAAACCTAATCATATCATGCTGGGCAACATCTGCAGTATCATAAACTGTTTTGGCCTCTGAGAATTATAACTGCTTCACTTTTCAGTCCCAGATACACCAGTGCACTATGACAGATGCCTCTCATGTGGCCCAGAATCTGGGCTATTCTTCTCCTTTTTTTCGGCTGCACTGCGCGGCTTGCAGGATCTTAGTTCCCTGACCAGGGATTGAATGCAGGCCCCAGCATTGAAAGGGCGGAGTCCTAACCACCGACCACCAGGAAATTCCCTCTGGGCTATTCTTAAATAATCATTTATATAATAAATGGCTAGTACTACCAAAGTCCCTAATTTGTGTGAGGTCCTGTTCTAGGTGCTTATATATATTTATTCATTTAATAAGCACAGCAACCCTTCGAGGTAGGTATACTGTTATCTCCATTTTACAGATGAAATGGAGACTCAGGATAAGCAGCTCACCCAAGGAGTCACTTAGTTGGTAAGTGGGGAGACAGGATGCAGTCCCAGGCACTTGGGCTCCAGACCCTGTTCTCTGCCCTCCAGGAACTTACAGTTTAGTGAAAATGACCGATGACCAAACCAGTTGTAAATATATATCATCTGTAAAAGCTGTAATAAAAGTAGCACACAGGAGGGGCAGTGCTAACTCAGGCCAGGAAGGTGTCTGAGAAGGTGACTTCTGAGCTGAGCTATAAAGGATAAATGAAGGTTAACCAGTGGGAGAAGACAACATTCCAGGTAGAAGCAACCTCATGTGTAAAGGCACAGAAATCAGACAGTTCTTTTCACAATTAGTTCTATGTGGCTTAAGAACAGAGGGCAGACTGGGGGAGGTATTGAGCTAGAGAGAGAAAGGAAGAGGGTCAGATCCTAAAGGGCTTACATGCTATGCTAAGGGGTCTGGAATTTACCCACTGAGCAGTGGATAACTGATTGGTGGTAAAGAGGAAAGACTGATGGGAAGTAAGTGGCAGGAAGGCTAGTTAAGAAGTTGTAGAAGTCTATGTAAGAGATAAAAAGGGCTTAACTATTAAGGCAGTGGGATGAAAAACAGGTTAGAGCAAAGACATACCATGGAAAAACTAACATGATTTGACAATTAGGAGTGGAAGATGTTGACATGAGCAACGGGGTAGACAAAAATGCCATTCTTCAAGATGCAGGACTCATGAAGATAAAGATGGGGCTGGGCAGGGCTCAACTGAGATCCTTGTGGACATCCAAGTGCAACTATCAGATGGGTATCTGTGTATGTCCCCCGGCACTCCTGGGGAGGATTAAGTTAAGAGTTGGAGATTGTGGAGGCCTGAAAGTGGAGTCTGAAGCCATAGGTTTGGTCAGCCAGGAATTTATACATAAAAATTAAAGCGGATGAAGAGGTGCTGGCATAAGGGGAAGAGTCAGCAAAGGAAATTGAGTATGCAGAGGAGGAGAGCCAAGAGAGACTGTTGTCACAAGAATTGGGAGAGGACTTTCAGAGTCATTTATGACAGGGGCATGTGGTGAGCGACTGCCCAGGTTTGCAACCTGCCTCCACCCCTTCCAAGTGACAAGATTTTGGGCAAATTATTCAACCCAGAGTCTCAATTTCCCAACCTGTAACAAGGGATGAGTATCTCCAACTCTGGGGGATTGATGTGAGGGTTAAATAAGATAATGCAATCTATGTTAACTCAGCAGAGCACCCAGGAAATGCTAACATATATATGTTAACGTATATATGTTATATGCCTTTCTATAGATTCTGCAGAGGTAGAATATAATTAAGAAGACAAAGGTAGATGCTGGATTGGATTGTTTGTATTTGCTCCATAATTATGTCGTTGACCCAGTCACATGTTCCTTTTTAAAACCCTTATGTGCAAGGATGAGTGAGACAGTCTCTCACCTTAGGCAGCTCCCTGTGTGGTCAGGGAGCTGGACATTGGGGTGTGCAGGGCAGGGCACAGAGGAGACAGACACTGAAGGTGGGGTTTGAGGAATAAGGGGGCTTATTATTAAAAGGGACTGGAGAGTTGAGGGAAAGACGGGGTCCAGGTCAGAAAGTAAGAATGGGTAACCCTGTCAGTTTCTGTTCAGTCTACAGAAGAGCCAAACCCATGCACTTGGCCAAACAAGACCTGGCTGCTGTACTTTTGTGGAAGGACACCCTGATCATCTGGGCTCCCACAGAGGTACACTGAGGTGGAGGTGCAGAGCATGTGTGCACCAGGAGTCCACTGACCAGTCAGAGGAGAGACGTATCCATTCGTTCATACAAGCAGGATGGCTAACTGGGCTGCCCCATGGCCTAGTCACTAGACCAACGCACTCCTCTTGACTGCAGTGACTCACAAGAGTTATTACACCAAAAAAGGCCTCCTTGCTGTTATCTTCCTTTGCCTCATTTTTATAATATTCTATTGACTTTTTCTTTGTCAGCTGCCTGAAGTAACATTTTGAAACAAGGTGAGTATAAAAATAAGTAGGAAAAAAAATAAAACAGGAAATTATGGTCCGTTATTTTTTAAGAGAAAATCACCTGAATCTGGATTAGGTAATAATAAGTGCTCTCATTTAGTAAGTACTGTCATAAAAAGAATGTGTTTTTTTCTTTTTTCAGATGAGGAAGATGAGGCTCACAGAGACTTAAGTGACTTGCCTAAGGTCACACAACAAAAAGTCTAGATAGGAACTCAATTCAACACAAGGTCTTTACTCCTAACCCAGTCCCCCAAAGTAGAGCAAGCTACTTAACCTTTGAGTCTCAGTTTGTGTTCTGGTTATCAACTGATATATAGCAAATCACTCTAAAATTTAGTGGCTTAAAGCAACAACAGTCATTTGATTATTATCACTCATGGTGCTGGGCTTTGACTAGGTCAGCTGGGCAGTTCTTACTCAGCTCTCCAGACAATGGCTGGGCTGGAGCCATCTTGAAGGCTTCCTCACTCATGTCTGACAGTTGATACTGGCTGTCAGCTGGAACATGTACACACGGCCTCTTCACAGCATGGTGGCTGGGTCCCAACACAGAAGAAGTAGAAACTGCTAGTTCTTAAGAACAGGACTGGGAGACTGGCATAATAGCATCACCATCACTGTATTCTACTGATAAAATAGAGTCCAGATAAAGGGGAGAGGATATAGAGACCACCTGTCAATGGGGCCATGTTCTAAAACATCCACATTTATAAAATCTATAAAATGGTCATAATCACACAATGAAGACCTGTTTTTGTCAGCCCAAGCCCCCTTTCTTCTAGCTGTAGAACTCATATTTTCCATTTGGGGATTTTCTCCTCCCTCCACCCTTCACAGGCCCTGTGGCCATGCTCTGCCACCACTTAGAAGCTGCCTGAGAACACCACCAACAGAAGAAGCAGAGCTGGGGAATAGAGAAAAAGATTCCTGATGGCAGCTCCTGAACCCCCAGGTCCCACTGGGTCTGAAAATCTACCCCTGGGCTTTTAAATTTGTGAAACAGTAAACTTCCTCCTGCTTAAGCAGGTTTAAGTTCAGTTTCTATAACCTGTAACCAAAAGTTCACACTACATCCACCTAAAAGGGTGGTTGTGGAGATTAACTAAGTGTAAAATGTGCCTTTTATACAGCAGATATTCAGGAAGTGGCCACAGGTAGAGGGATTTTGATATGCCCAAAGCCAGTCAATGGCCCAACTGGGATTCAAACCCAGGACACCTGGCTCAGAATCTTTTGCCCTGCTCTACCGTCTGTATTTTTGTGGTCTCATCAGATGGCCCACTGCATAGTATATATATTATGGGACAAGATGTAACCTGGCCAGGGTTGGCTAATACCTGACACATACCCATATTTCAATTCCTTGCCCATAAAAAACATGACCAAACTTATCATGTTACTATTTCCTAATAGTCTAAAAACTGCTCCAAATCTTCAAAAAGCATTCCAGCAGCTGCTACTAAATGTTTTGAATTGGCAAGTGAAATGAGGCCTGAGATAGGTTAAAAACAAATTACGGTCATAATGAGGAATTGGGCTTAGCCATATGACTTGCTTTGGCCAACAGACCCTTAACAAGCATGACACAAGCAAGGAGCTTGAAGAGCACCTGCGTATCAGGGCTTACCCTGTCTTGCCTGCTAGATGCTAGGAACATGTGGCCCAGTTGCCCCCACTGCCCAACCACTTGACAAGTGGGTGGTTATCTGAGACCAATCAGCTTCCAGACAATCTGCCAGCTCACTTCAGCCACATGAGAGCCCAGATGAGATAAGCAGAAGAACCACCCAGCTGGTTCACAGCCCAAACTGCCCAGCTACAGAATCAGAAGCTAATAAATGTTCACTAAAGGCACTAAATTTCAGAGTGGTTTGTTATACAACTGAAATCAGGCCCATTTACTATCCCTATCTAGGCCAACCCCTCACACAGATGAGGAAACAGAGACCTGGCAAGGAAAAAGACCTGCCAGGGTCACAAACCTTACTGGCAGCAGTAAAAGGGGGAAAGCATTAGCTCACAATCCAGGAAACCCACTGGCTATGACAGTCCTTCAAGAGGGCTGCTAGGATCACAATCGATACTTAAGATCTTGAAAGTATGTAGAGAATATCAGTGCTTTGGGCAGAATCTGCTATCACATTTCTTCATGATCTCCTTTTGTTTTTCAGAGGTTGGAAAGAAAAATGAAAACTATTGAGCAATGCAATGGGAAGTGTCTTTTCTGGTCCCAGACACAGGGAGGACGGGCAGGTATATGCAGGGTCTTGTGGATCTGAACCTCTTAACTCAAGGGCCCAACTATGAGCTTTCTTAGGAGCTGAAGTAGTTCAGGGGCTTTTCCGGGGCGCCAGGTTGGGGAATCCCATTTTTACTCTGTCCAGGATATTTCCTGGTGCCAGGGTGATAAGACAGGGCCTCTGGGTAGGGCAGATGCTTCCAACTCTGGAAAGGGTCTTCCCTGTTCTTCTCATGGCCTCTATGCCTGGCATACTAAGGAAGCCCATGGCCCATGCTGTTGTACCTGTACCCCCAGCTCTGAAAAGTGAGTGCCTCAGTAAAGCATACTGAGTAGTCCTTGTAGAGTCTAGAAGTGTTATTACAGTACAATGGGCGCACAGCACTAAGCTCTGGGGACACAGAACACAGTGCCAGCCCTCAGTGTGATATTTACCAGGCACCAAAACCCCTTTGGACTTTGCCCAAGTTCCAGTCCAGGGCAGCAGTTCCCCACCTTGTACAGAGGGGAACATGAAGACCTACCCAGGTGTGCAAGTGGGTCAGCTAGAGCTGGGCTCTGATGTCCTGGGTGCAAGGACAGATTGTAGGTTCAGGGATTGTAGTGGTATGTGCCACCAAGGGCTCTTCAAGGGGATGAGACACTCCCTGTGGACCTAGCCCCTTCCTCTAGACACCCTCTTCAACTCTCCAACTCTCCAGATTGAAGTCTTTTGACCAGTTCCAAGGGGCTACTTTTCACTCCAGGTCTGGGTCTCTGACTGAAGGCCTCAGCCTCTAGCCTCTTTCCCCTTGCTGCCCAAGGATCCCTGTGAAAAAACAGTGTCCTAAACCAAGACACAGAAGGGGAGAAAGTGGCGAGTTCTAGAACCATTTTAGAGCTGGGAAACACCAGACTTAGAAACTGAGGCCTGGACCTACCACTGCCTGACCAAGTGGATCAAAATTGCTTGGCACTTCTACCACGAATGCTCTCGTGGGCACTGGCACATCTGACCCTCCCGAACAACCCTACTGGCCATTTTAATCCCCATTTTAGCCATGGAAACTAAGGCCCAGACAGATCAGTTTCAGGCACCCTAGACAATGCTCTCTGGCGGAGAGGAGTGAAGGAGGGAACAGAAGCAGGTGTAGCAGACCTGCCTTCTGGTTGGACAGGAGGGCCAGGGCACCTTCATGAGAAAACGCAAACCATCCCATCTCAGAGCAAACTGGGATCCAATCTCTTTATTGTCAGGGTCCCCTCCCTGTGGGTCCCACCCCCCTCCAAACCTATAGAAAAAACCCCAAGCCTGGGAGTGTCCTGGGGAGGGGAGGCAAGAGTATAGGGAAACTCTGTGCTCTGCCCTCTGGCCTGGGCAGTGCCAACAGGAAGGGAGGGTACATGAGAAGGGGATGCCGATAACTCCACCTGCAGAGAATGTGGCACTGGCTGGGACGCGTGAGGGAGGTGGTGCCTGCTGCCAGCTCTCCTCTGGGACCCGCTGGGGGTGGTTATCCAGGGGTGGGTGCCCAGCTTGAGGCCTGGTACGGTGTACGCCCTTCTCCTGCCGGTGGCCATTGCTCCTGTCAGACTGAGAAAGAGACACAAAAGAGAGACTAAGGCTGAGAGGAAGAGCCCCTTCGTGCTCTTGATAACAGGGGGTGGGAAGAAGAAAGAGTGGAATGGTGTTTGCTGTTTGCAAACAGAGATATGCCTGTGCTCTGGCTCTGGCCTCATAACTTTCTGGCCATGAAACCTTGGGTGAATCTCCCCCTTCCCTAAGCCTCAGTTTCCTCACCTGAGCCCCCAGCACCTCTCCTGCAAACTGGCTTAACAAGGTAAAACTGAGCCTCCCAGGTAAAACAAACCACGAAGATTGCCTAAACTTAAATGTGTGGTGGAGCATCTCACAGCATGAATGTGTCATGCGTACAGACACCTCTGTTGTTTGAGGCCTTCCTCCGCCCAAGCCTTTCTTACTCTGGCAACGGCCCCCAAAGGAATGGGGCAGAGTATGGGCAGAGCTGCTGTGGCCTGGTTTCCCTCCAGGGTGGGGTAGAGCAGGGTGGTAAATACCAACCAGAGAGTGAGCTTTGAGGCCCACACCACTGGGTTCAAATCTAGGCTCCACCAATTACCACCTGGGGATCTTGTGAGATACGTGGTATCTCCCTGCCCCCTTCAGTGCCTCAGTTTCTACATCTGTTACACTGGCACAATCACAACCTTGTAGGGCTGGGGTGCACGGGGCATTTCCTCCAGACAGGATCAAATCCCAGCCCCTAAGTCTGGCATAATCATCACCCTCTGATGATGAGCAGCTGCCTCTCCCCACTGTGCAGAGCTGGGACTGCAGCCACAGGAGGCTCCTGGCCACTTCTCACACACCGAGGACTGCCGGCGTTCTGTGCCTGTGATAAGGGTGCTCCCTCAGACGCTTCTCCCTCAATCCTCAACAGGCTCAGCTACACATCACCTCTTCCACCACACCCCTCTCTGAGCCCCTGGCTCTCCAGTCCCTGTCATCCTGCTCACACTGGGTGGTAATAGTTTGTCTTCCTCCACTAGACTCGGAGCTCTTTACAAGTGGAGACAGGCAATGCGGCTCAGAGTATTCTGAGGGAACTCCTGTTGGGCGGACCTGGCTAGCCCATCCACGGCTCCCTGCCCTGCAACGCACCAAGCCCCTACCACAAATGGGCGTGGCAGGATGTCTCGGGACAACAGAGCCTTCATTGCTGGGCACAGCACTACCCTGCCAGGTCTACTCCACCCCTCCCCACCAGGACCCCCGTACCTGCTTACTGCAAGGCCCCATCCTCCGCATCTGTGTCCTGGCTGTGCTCCTGATAGGGAGGAGACAACAAAGGACCACACATCACTCACTGCAAGCTCTGTCCTACCCTGGGGCCCAGAGCACATATGGAGACCACACTCAGAAAGGGGGAGGGACAGCCAAAGGGAATAACTATGGGACCAGTCTAACTAAAGGCTGGCTTGGGATCCCAACGGTAGTCTGAAGGCCCCTCAGGAGAGAGAAAGGACCAGTCAAGGAAGTTCTAGGTGTGCCAGGGGGCACATTCTGCATAGAAAGACCTTCTTAGGTTGGAGCAGACCGAAAGCCTAGTAGACTGGTGAGCTAGCTCCCATCTTAGGAGCATCGAAGCCGTCATTAGGGCCTCTATGGAGACTACTATGCCTGAAAGAGTAAGATTGGGTATCAGGCTAGGTTTAAATAAGAAGAGACAAGCTGGGCATGAGGAAGACCTCCAACTGTTATGGCCATAAGCCCATCTGTCCTCACACCAGAACCCAGCCACGTGGAGAAAGTTCACAGACCCACTGAAGTCCAGGCTCCAATCCTGGCTCAACCCTTATTAGCTACAACGCCCTGGGCAAGCTACTTGACTCCTCTTGAGTCTCAGTTTCTTCATGGTGTAAAATGTGACAAGAGTAATACTTTGCAGAGTTCAGGGCTGCTGTTAAGGTTAAATAAAGTTAAAAAGCGTGAACTACAGGGCCTGGTGCTCAGTGTTAGGTAACTGAGTACGAGGCACACAACAGACATCTTATAGACTCAGAATCTGGTCTACTTTCCCACTTAATATGAGCTCCTTGCCTCAATCTGAAGAATTCCAATAACAAACAGAGAGCTCACTCCCTCTTGAGACAGCCTGTTTTCATTCTGAGGCAACAATGGCTTTTAGAAAATCCTCAGGTGGAGTAGATTCCCACACTCCCTGTGGCTTCCCCAGGCAATCCCCCTCGTGCTCCCTGGAACTCTGCAGACCGTGTGTGTTTCCTTGAGTCCGTGACTCTTCCCTTCTCCGACTCATGTGGAAGACAGAGTCTAGAATGGGCCTTAGGCTAGAGAGAGGTCTGCCCCAGTCCTCAGTGGGATTTCTGACTGGCAGCTGAAATAGCTAAGTACTCCCTGTTCATTTCCCCCTCTTCCTCACAGGACTAGAATCCCTGGGAAGGAAGGAGGGAGCTCATAGGGCAGCCAACCGGCTCAGAGGTTCCCCCTCCCCCTGCAGCCCTCCTGCAACCAAGGGTGCAAAGTCCAGTCCCAGTCCCAATTCCCCCTGCGCCCCCGCATGCCCTCACCAGCTCTTCCTCGCTGTGTGTTAGCAGCCCCTCCTCATCACCGTCGTCTCGAGCCTGTGCTTCTCCCTGGGGCGTGCCTGCCTCAGAAGCTGTGTCCTCTTGGGGGGCCGGTGGCCGGCTGCCGCCACCACTACTGCCACTGCCACTGCCGATGCCGATGCCACTGCCACTGCCGCTCTCGCCCTTCTTTTTGCCATCTTCAGGCGGAAGCGGGGAACGAGGGGAATAAAAATCAACCTGGGGCAGCTGCCCAGGGTAGCACCTTAGCAGAAGCTAGGCCTCAGCACAGTGGGTCCAGGTGGGATTGGAGGCCACAGTCCCTCTCTGCCCCATGCACTGTCCTCCCCACACTCTGCCCTGTGCCCCTGGCCACTGATCTGGGCAGGGACCCTTGGAAGCTGACCTGGATTGGCCTTCTGCTCCTCGGCAATCTGCTCCAAGCGACCCAGCAAGGCATCGATGTTGGACTTGATCTGGGTCAGCTCTGTCTTGATGGTCTGCAGCTCACTGCTCTTTACTGAGAGTGGAGGGAGTACAGGGATGTCACCTAAGGGCTGGGAGCTTGACACTAACACAAGAGCCTAGCCCCATTCTGTCAACTAGGAAGACAGGCCAGTGGCAGAAACTATCCTTGTCCACGGTCTTTTTCTGGCCAGGGAAAAGGCCAGAGCTGCCTGTGGCTTCCTCCTGAGACTTCCTGGAGGCCCTTCTGAACCTGGGTCTCCCCCACCATCCCCGACCCCTCCAACTCTGAAAGGGACTGGGGATGGATAAAAATGGAGGTGTGTGGTGTGTACCTCTGTGTGCACCTGAGCAAGCATGTGACTTTGCTTATGTTAGAGAGTGGTATCTGTCTTTCAAGGTGTGTAAATGTGTTTTACAATCAGATTTCCTGAGTGCCTGACCACGTGTGCACACCAGAATGAATGTGGAGTAGCGAGGCTGTGTGGACCTGTCCTTGTGCTTACTAAAGGAAAGATGACACCATTTCCTCACTGGGCTCCATGTCACAGCACTGGACTCTGTGCCTAACCCAAGACCCTCCTCCACAAATGTTGGTCTTTCCTCTTAGAAATGCATGAAAATACTCACTTGGTTGTATTAGAGCTGCAGAACTGTGGGAGATTTGTTCCTTTATCTATTTTCCAATGTAAAAAAATGTGATTCTATTATTTTGCTAATGACAAAAATAAAAATTACCTAGGAAGAAGATATAGTCACTCACACTTGATCTTGGCTGAGCCGGTGGTGGTGATGGCTGTGGAACGGGCAAAGAGCTTGACAGGTATGGTGGTTTTGACACGTCGGACCAAGGGGACTGTGACCCGGGGTCGCTTCACAGGGACTGCCCTGGGCACTGGCACTGGTGACAGGCGGCCCCGATAGTCGAAAAGCCTGTGAGAGCAAATGGGCCAGAGGCTGCAGCATGGCCTGTGGCCACCAGGGGGCACTGTGACCCTAGAGCAACACATGTAGGGCTGGTGAAGGGCTGGGTAGCCTGCACTCCATACCTCATCCTTCCCAGTTATAGTCCTGAGGGTGAAGAGGAAGGGCTTTCTGGACCTCAGTGACCTTACGACATCCACCTTTCCTACCATTCAAGCTGGGTAGGAGCAGGGGAGGTGACAGGTGGTAATGGTTACCACCATTCAATGGTTAGCCCCATTCAACAGAGGAGCAAACTGACAGCCCCAGAAAGGAGACTTCCCTAGAGCACCCTGACACCCAGTCCTGTTCTATTACCTGACCTACTTCTGCTTAGTCAACTGTACCCCAAGCTCTGGTCAGAGTTTGCAAATCTCCCTAAAGCAGTACAAGTCCCCAGCCAGAAACAGAGAGGTGAGGGAGTGAGAGTCAATCCCTAAGCCTGCCTAAGCCTCAGTTTTCCCATCTGCCTAGTGAGGATGGCTACCCCGAACTCTGTGCCCCCCACATCCCCCAAGGCTGCTGTGAGGGTAGAGCGTGAGAGAACTTGGTTAAAAACACACGTTAGAAGGTGTGATAGGTGAAGGGCCAGGGTACCGAGACCCTCACCTCAGGGGCCTATGACCTCAGAGGCATGAGGCTGGAGTCCAAGCCCCTTTCCTCATTCTGGGCCCCCAGTCACCCCATCCTTCTCACTCGACTTTGGAGATGGAGGGGCAGGGGGCCCAGTGGAGTATCAAGGTTAGGCAGCTCGGTCAGACCCTCTATACCAGACAGTATGCTGCACCCCCGACGCCATCACCCAGCCCTTTCCAGGAGGGCTTCTCTTCCTGATCAGGCAGAAACTCAGTAAGCCAAGTAGGGGTTTCTCCCACCGCTGCTGCTGCTACCACCTTTCTGCACGGAACAGCAGCCACAGGAGTATACTATGGGATCACTTTCCTGATGACAGCCAGGTAACCTGCCATCACTAGGCAATTCAATGCCCCATGCCTTGGTACTCCTTTGTTTAGGGAGCCCCTGCCCTAGGGTGGTGATGGCTGGAGATGGAGAGTCTCTGGGAATGGACCCAGTCCCAGACCCTGCATTTCTGCCCCTAAGGGGAGGGGGCGGCTCTGGCCTTGGTCAGAATCACTGAACCACAGAATCCCAGAGCTGGAAGAGCCCTGAGGGATCACTTGGTGCAAGCCCATTTCAGACTGGGAGGGGATTTGCCCAAAGTTGTGTAATCTATTCAGTGGCAGAGCTGAGATTAGCACCCAGGTCTTCTGACTCCCAGGCTAGGGCACTTTCCACTACATTGCACTGTCGCCTGAAACCACTCACAGGTGAGAAAACTGAGGCTCAGAGAGGTCTGCTCTTCCTGGACAGCCTGGGGCAGGCTGAGAGGGAGGGAGGGAGGGAGAGAAGCAGGAAGGAGGAGAAGCTTGGGCCAGCCCCCACCATGATTTCCACAAGAAGGTGGCTGGTGCCATGGATGCTGGGGTCTGGGTAGGCTTGGGGGTGGGCCACAGCCTACCAGGGACTAATTCAGACCTCCAAAGGACTGCTGGCCTCTTGGCTATAAATATAAGGCTAAGAAGCTCAGACTGAGCTCTGAGGTTCCTTCAGCTGGCTGGACACCTCAGAGAGGTAAGGAAACTGAACAGAAGCGTGAGGGCTCAAATTCCCTGCACCTGGCCCTGCACCTGTTTTGTATTCCAACTTGCTACATTTATAGGTCCCCTGGCTGTCCAGTCCCATTGAGTCCCACCCCAGGATTAGGAGGGGGAGGGGCGGTCAGAGAGTTGGGAGACAGTGTGGGCTGGGGAGAGCTCTGGCCTGGGCACCTATAGAAATGGACCCTAGTCCCAGCTCTGCCACTAACTTGCGGAGCAGCCTTGGGCAGATGCCTGTCCACAACTCTGGGCTTCAGTTCCCACTTGGAGGACTGAGTGGGCTGCACCAGCAATCTCTCAGGACGCTTCCAGCTTGGCTGTTTCATGCCTGGGCACGCCCCTCCCCCGCTCACCTGTCGTAGAAGTCGTCCCGGTAGTAATCATAGTCAAAGCTGTAGCCACTGGGGAAACAAAGGGGAGAGGGCCGGGGCTTAGAGACGGCCACTCAGCCCACTCTTCGCAGGCCCTCATCTCCAAACACCTCCCCAAATTCTAGGCTTGGCATACCGTCACCACCAGTGTTCACTCCCTCTGTGGAAAGAGGAACCAATCCCACCCAGAGACAGACAAACAAGACAGAGCGCCCCACCTGTATATGGCAGATGCTGCTCTCTTTAGCCCCTTGGGTCTGTTGGGCTTTGGCTCTCCAGCCATGTTGATGTCTGTATGGAGGGAGGAGGCAGAGTCAGATGCTGACAGGATATCAGCACCCATACACATATCACCCTCATGCACGTGTGCAATTTATGTGTTTACATGAGATACACATGGACTTCACTCACTAACATGGACAACAGAGGTCTTCACAAATTAGACTCATACCCACACATCACATGCATATAGTTGTTTATATATTCATATACATTCAGATACATGCATGCATGCTCACAATCACACACACACACGCCACGTACATCAAATTATATGCTTTCTCAAGTACACTCACATAAACACATACATCAGACACACACCCTCACACATACGTTCACATATCCAGGAAATAAGATCATACACTCAACTACACTCAGACGTGGCTCCAACATCCTATACTTAACTGCCCATATGCAAATGAGCCAATGCACATTTACACAAACCTTCTACCAAACATCTTTATGCCTAGAGCAGAGTTCAGCAAATGTTAGGACCTCAATAAATATTTGGTAAATGAATACACGAATATCTGCTTACACACTCAAGTATATTCTGATACACACATAACTCTACATATATACATAGTAAGTAAGGTATGTGTCCACATATTCTCCACATGTTCAGTTACATCCACATACCACATATTCAGGAATACATATCCTTCTCAAACATACACAAATACACCGAAGTATGTGAACATATACAAACACTATACAGGCTCCAAGGTAGGCCTCCAGCACGGCCACATCTCATGTACGTAACACCGAGACCAAGAGCACCTGCTTCACCTTATGCTCCCAGCCCCTCCTCCTGGCTCTCAGAAAGGGTTCTAACCTAAGCCAAATGCAGCCCAATGTAAGAGGCTGTGCTAGTCCACTCTGTTCCCTTTCTCTGGGGAATCTGCATTTTAACTGGAACGCTTACACTGTGAAAGCAGGGACAGAAGTGTTTTCCTGAAACTTCTAAAATTTTCCCATACAGGCACTGATCTTATAGTGGGTGACAGCTGGAGAAGACAGAAAAGAGGATAAGAGGGAACCTAAAGAACGCAGGTCAGCACCTGCCCAGGAGAAATCCAGGGGCAGGGCCATGGAGAGATGCTTACCCAGGGTCTGCCCAGCCAGCACCCGCCCATTCTCTCCCAGCACAGCTGCCCGGGCATGGCGCTCATTGGCATACTGGACAAAGGCATAGCCCTTGTGCACAGAACAGCCGGCCACACGGCCATACTTGGAGAAGATGGTCTCCACATCAGACTTCTTCACCACAGCTGTGTTGAGGTTTCCGATGAAAACCCGAGAGTTGATGGATTTGGGGTCATTCTTGTTGGTTACGTTGCTTGTCTGGATCTTCAAGGACATGGTGGCCACCTGAAGAAAGAAAGCCACTGTGAGGCTGGGAACCCGGGTTGGGCTCAAGGGCTGCCCATGGCCCACAACCTGACTAAACTGGATTGCTTTGTGCCTTCCTACACACACGCCCCTACAGCATCCAGCCTCCCCATTTTTGTTCATTTCACTGGCTGCTCACCTCATACAGGCGCTTTACATATGTTCCGTCATTTGGTACTGACATGATAAGCAGAATTAGGACATTTTATAAGGGAGGAAATGCAAAGTCAGAGGTCACAATGCTAGTGAATAACAGGACAGGGATTTGAACCCTGGTCTGCTTGACTCAATTCTTCTCTTTTAATTGAGGTTACACATTGGTTTATAACATTACTTAAGTTTCATATTGACTCCAGTTCTTTCAAATCCACTCTTTCTTTAATGTTCATCTCAAATGCTACCCCTTGCAGGATCTAAACTTGAAGATCTTCCACAGCTTTTCTTCTGTTCCTTCAATGTAGAACCATGGTAAAGAGATCACATGGTAAATGCAAGTAATGTTTGCTCTAAAACAACATCATATTAAGAAAACTGCTCAGTCTGATCCAGACATGGACCATGGCTGTCTTTACTAGAACCAGCCATTTCGAAAAAAGTGAGCTAAACCTCACTGAGCACTCACTGTGAGCTAAGGGTGGCATGCGATACTGAATAATTCCAAGACTCCATGAGTTCGACAGATGAATGGATAAATTAGACGTGGCTCATATATACAATGGAATATTACTCAGCCATAAAAAGGAACGAAACTGAGTTATTTGTAGTGAGGTGGATGGACCTACAGTCTCTCATACAGAGTGAAGTAAATCAGAAAGAGAAAAACAAATACTGTATGCTAACGCATATACATGGAATCTAGAAAGATGGTACTGATAAACCTAGTGGCAAGGCAGGAATAAAGATGCAGACTTAAGAGAATGGACTTGAGGACACAGTGGGGAAGGGAAGCTGGGACGAAGTGAGAGAGTAGCACTGACATACATACACTACCAAATGTAAAATAGATAGCTAGTGGGGAGCTGCTGCATAGCACAGGGAGATCAGCTCGGTGCTCTGTGATGACTTAGAGGGAGGGGAGATGGGAATATATGTATACTTATAGCTGATTTACCTTGTTGTACAGCAGAAACTAACACAACATTGTAAAGCAATTATACGCCAATAAAGATGTAAAAAAAAAAAAAAAAAAAGACTCCATGAGTGTTATCATTATCCTTCATATTTTACCAAAACCAGACTCCAACAAGTTCATTAACTTGCCAGGAACAGGCAATCAAACCCAGGTCGTTGGTCCCTAAAGCCCATTTCTATCAATTTATCACTCTCCTTCCCAGAGCTAAACCCACTTTAAATACAGTTGACCCTTGAACAACACAGGTTTCAACTGCATGGGTCCACTTTTATGCAAATACTTTTCAACAGTAAATACAATACTGCATGGTTCCCATGGTTGGTCGAATCCACGGATGCTGAAGAACTGTGGATGTGGAGGGGGCTGACTGTAAGTTATACACGAATTAACCCCTGCATTGTTCAAGGGTCAACTGTACTACAGTAAGTCAGCATATTTATCTGAGAATTTTTTTTAATAAATTAATTTTTTAGAGTTATCCATTTTACACTTACTATTCAAGTTCTGTCCTCTTTGCTTAGAGATGATACTATACCTGCTCTTTGCTCTCTATACTCAGGCAATGTTTTTTACCCCCAAAGGGCTGTACAACTCTCTCCTACTCCCCTTCCTGGACAGGTTATAATCTGGGCACAGGCTCCAACGGGAAAGGGAAAAGGAGGCTCAATTTCAGTAGGAAAGGCCTATGTAAGCCCTGGCATTTATACTTCCTGGCCATCTTCTGCTCACTGGCATGGGTTGGTGCAACTCCCTTTTGGAACACTCCTATCTTAAAACCTGACCCTAGAGCTACTGCAGAAGGTGCTGAAGAACCACCAGGCAGTATGCATAAAAACTCTCATCAGCTTAGGCTAACCATAAACACCTGCCTATTTACCTAATATTTTAGGGCAGAGGGGGTTTCTTTTTAGTGAATTAGAGAAGAGCTGAGTATAAGCTGGGATATCTGTATCTTTTGTCCCATTAGGGTAAAAAGACCCTTTTCTCCTCAATCCTCCCAGCTTAGAAGTTAGCACTTTCTGACCAGCAGATGGTACTGTTTGCAAAGAAACCATACGCTGGACCTGAGAACGATTCTGCGCAAGAACCTGCTCCTATTATGGGCTTGCAGTAGCAAGGATATACTGGGGTCAAGTGTGTGTCATCGCAGGTAAAGGCTGAGGGCTGAGAGGGCACTGCTACTGATGAAGGGGCTGGTGCCAGTTTTGGAGCTGGCGTGGGAAGATGGACTCTTCTGTTACTCAGTTTGCCTTTGAATCCAATCATCAACATTTATAAAGCAGTGAGGGACACAAAAGAGATTGCCCGTGAAAACACTTAACACACTGCCCATATGCAGAAAGAAATGCTCGATGTATGTGGGTTCCCCATGCCTCACAGTTCTCTGACAATCCCTCTCCTACCTGGATGACAAGCCATTCAAAGGTTAATTCCTTGTGCGTCCATGGGTATACAAGAAATTTGTGGGGCTCCTCCATGGGCATCCGATAACTCTCTCCTTTGAGCTATCTCCAGGGCTATCTCCTGGAGACAGCACAAAGTCATGAAGTTTTGGCCCAGGGAGATGCCACCTGCTTTGGCTGAAGGGAGCCAACCAGGTCAGGTGTGTGGACCAAGACAGAAAGAAAAGAAGGGGGGATGACGGTTCAGAGATCTACTGATGACTGCTGGCTCTGCCACTGCCCTGGCAGGGCCATGACCATCGCTGGGTTCCCTCAGACCGCTTCCTGTTCAGTAGTGTTAGTAAGCTCTAACACTACTGAACAGGAAGCACTGCTGAGCACCTGTGCTTGGTGCTATAGTGGGATCAGCATTCACTCCTTGGCTGGTGAGCAAAGTCCTTTGGGTTTGCCTCTACCCAGTCTTTTCTCTCATCACCTGGGGTTTGGGACGATGTATATAAAAGGCCTTTGCAAACTGTGAAGCTCTTTATAAGATCTAGAAGTTACTCTAACTAGTTGAACGTCTCTGTTCTACTAATACTGCCATTTCTGGGCCCATTCTAGATGAGGGTCAAGGTCAGACTGGAGCACATTCTGTACAATGCCATGGAAAGGCAGTCAGAAGCCATGTCACACGGGGTTCAGTTTTCTGATCTGTAGAGAAGACACTTAGGAAATATATGTATGTGGCTGCCCTGCACTGTCAAGGAGAAATGTCTGCCTGAAGTATGCTCCGGGAACCTAACCGTTGTATTCCCCAACCAAATAGCCCCCAATCTGCTTTCAAGGCCTGCACACTCTTCAGAGGGCAGGCCGTGCTGCTGTTGTGCATAATCTCAAGGGGTAGGTCTCTCTGGGGGTTCAGAAAAGCTTAAGTATCCACTCACATGTCCATGAAGCTCCTCAAACTGAGGAATGGAGTTGGGGGTGCAAAATGAAAAGAAAGCATGCTCAGACTAGCTCTCCTAGAACTGCTAGGTTCAGGTACAGAATCCCTAATTCAGATACGGTCTTCCAGGTTGTTATGAAAATACCAATTTGTTAGCCTCACTTATAAGTTATAACCTTCGAATATTTAGACACATGGTATGTGGGTCTCCATCTATACTCTTGTTCTGCCCTGCAAATGTTAGAGGCAAGCTCGACAAAGTTGCTCAATAAACAGTAAATGCTCAATAAACATTAGGGAGGAGGCAGTGAGGATAATATCCCAGAAGGTGGTGAGAAGGGCTAGCTGTGGCCCTTAAGTAGGGGTATGGAGGAGTTGGGGGGACTACTAGAGGCTAGGGTTCCAGGCACCTTTTTCTAGCCTCTGACCCAAACACCCCCGTCTTAACACCAACCATCCCCAACTCAATCCTCTCCACACAATTCTATCTTGGCTCTTCCGGGATTCCCACCAGGTTAGAGCGGGAGCCCTAGAAAATACTGACATCCTATTCAGCAGAAGCTAGTTGACTTGATAAGCTATTTTCCCCCCTGGGCCAAGCTCTGCCTCACAGATTAGCTGTGTAATTGAGAGCAAGGTGTTTGTAGCCCCCAGAGGCCCCATGCTTAGCAATGAGCTAAGGTGAGGTGGGTAGAGGGATTGTTCTTGCAGAGGTGGGCGGTGGGGGGGGTGGGGATTCAAGAACCCAACTTGTTCCCAGAGACTTGTGCAATGTCAGATTAGCAGGGACCTTAGTGAGCATGGAGCTTATATGCCCCCTACTCTCTGAGGAACAGAGGGGAATGGACATGGCCAGGATGCCGTAGCCAGTGAGTAGCAGGGCCAAGAACCCCACGGGTCCTCAGACTCTACGTCTAGGGTTCTTATATCTCATTTTTCCTTCTGGGCTGCTAAGAGACAAGCCCTCAGGACAGTAAGAAGCTTGGAGGAGGCAGTCTAGATATGCTGTGTTTGAGAAAACTGGGGACTGGCTCCCAAATAAATATCTTCACTTTTACCTGCTAAAACAACTGCTGCATAAAAGCTGGGACCTTGGGCTTCCCTGGTGGTGCAGTGGTTGAGAGTCTGCCTGCCGATGCAGGGGACACGGGTTCGAGCCCTGGTCCGGGAAGATCCCACATGCTGTGGAGCAACTAAGCCCGTGCGCCACAACTACTGAGCCTGCACGTCTGGAGCCGTGCTCCGCAACAAGAGGCCGCAACAGTGAGAGGCCCGCGCACCGCGATGAAGACTGGCCCCCGCTCTCCACAACTGGAGAAAGCCCTCGCACAGAAACAAAGAACCAACACAGTCAAAAATAAATAAATAAATAAATAAATTTATTTAAAAAAAAAAAAAAAAAAGCTGGGACCTTAAGCTAATTAAAACCCACCAGGAACACAGGCTTTGAAATGCAATTTACAGCTCAAAGGGATGGGCTGGCTCCTCCAGGCTGGCTCCTCCAGGCTAATAAGAAAAGAAGAAATTTGGCAAAAAACAAATCGTTTTCCCCAGATGAAACATTTCAGATGGAAGCTATGTTTTGGAAGAGCCAAGCCTGAACATGTGGTAAAGTGACAGGGCTTTGTCAAGGCAGAAAAGCCCTAAAAGGTACCTGAACCCCTGAAATTTGAGTAAATGAGCCTCCCAGAGGGGCATCACAATAAGAATAGCCTCTAATTACTGACTGCCAACTATGTGTTAAGAGACTTTACAAACCTCACCTTATTTCTCACAACAGCCTTATGAGGAGGTAATTTAGATAGGGAAAGAAAGCTCAGAGAGACCAAGTTACTGGTTAACAGAGCAAAACCAGAACTGGAACCCAGGTCTGTTTGACTCCAAAAACCTAAGCATAGAGACGCCTTGGGTACTGATTCCCATGGTGAGAGTGTGTCACCCTGAGCCAGCCACACCCTCTCCTTGGTCCTCCTCGCCCCTTTCCCTTTTCTACTACAATGCCTCATATTTGCACAGGATTTTAGTAAAGAAAGCCCCAGTTTATTTTCTTGAGCCTGACATTGTTAATCCCATTTTACAGATGAAAAAGCTGAGGATCATCAGCAAAGATATGTGACTTACTTAAGGTCCCCCAGTTGGTTAAGGGAGTAGCTAGGGGACTTGAATCCAGGCTTCTTGTTTGACACTCTACATGTCACTGTCTCAACTATTCTAAACCTATGACTCTGCCTTACCAAACCTCATGCCCTCCCAATGCTGCCTATCAGGACCTAGTCTTCAGCCTGACCTCTGAGGCACTCAACCATCAGAACACCCACTTCCCCAACTCTGTGAATCCTCCTCAGCACTGGACCTCTGCTGCTCTTGGTCCTCATCCCCCCCAACCAGTGCTATCCAGAGCCTCTGTCTGGGCCAGTTCTGCTGGACATCTCCAGCCTTATTCCCAAGCATGGGGATGAGTGGTCATACCAGCCTGTGGCCAGACCTCTGCCCTTAGATAACCCTGGAGCCATCTGGGTGACTTTAAAGGAAAATAGTTATCAGTGATGGGGAGAAGCCAAGCAATTATACTGATCAGTACCCAGGGCCTCCTTGGTCCAGAACCTCCTGGTTACCAGGCAGCTAGGGATGACAGAACATCTGTTAATCTCATTAAACTCTCCAGGCTCCAGCTCATTATCACTGCCCAAATGATCATTACTGGCCAGACAGGACTAATTTCCCAAGGAATGCTCTTTAGTTCTTGACCATTCCCACCTCCAAGAGAAATCCTAGTTCCCATCAAGCTGAACACTGAGGGCTCCCGGGATGGGTGGAGAGTTTAAGGGGTCTAGGCTACAGGTCCAGGAGGCTTGGCTCTGCTGCTCTTAGTCATGTGACCTGAAACAAGTCTCGTAATTTCTCTGAGTCTTATCATCCTATTCTGAAAACAGAAATAATCTTTTTCCTGATTACCTTTCAAATCTGATATAAAAATCAAATAGGCTAATTGATGTGAAAGTTCTCTGTACATCTGTAACATATTATAAATGAATAGGGGATTATACCTATTTCTATTATTACCCAACTCCTATCCCCTTCACTCATTCAACAAACATTTTTGAGTATTCTCCTCTGTGTTGGCACTGTGGAGGTGCTGGGGAACAGTGTTCACGGGCCTTGCCCTCCACTTGTTTTTAAGAAAGCCTTCTCTCCAGGAACCTGTTTCTTGACTGTTTCCTAATAACAAAAGAATGCACATAGAATAGCAGAAACAGCACAGGCTCTACAGTCAGACAGGACTGAGTTCTAATCCCAGTCCTACCACTTATGAGATATAACCCTGGACATGTCTCTTATCCTCACTGGGCCTCAGGTTCCTCAGTTGCAAAATGGGAATTATACCAACCTCCCAGGATTAGTGATAATATTTGTAAAGAGCCCAGTATAATGGCTGAGACCAGTAGATATTTACATAAGAAACTCAAATGCCCAATGCCCTATGCAAAGAGATGAATCTAGCCTGGCAGTCTAGATCCTCCACATTCCAGCCCTAATCCTCTTTACCCAGGTTGTCTCCCAATGCTCCAACGTTTCACCTGAGAATAAGGGAGTCAGGGGTAGGGGGCCTATGCATGCTCTCTCCCTTGTCCTAGTATGTGGTACCAAACCTAAAAACTTCGTAAGAGTGCCCCCTCTCCATACCTGTCAAATCACTACTGTATGGGACTGACAGAGGAAAGAACACTGGCTGGGAGGAGTTCCAGGCTTTGCTGAGCCACTGACTCACCTCTCCGCCACACCATGAGGTCTCTAGTCCTATACTCTAACACTGGTATCAGCATCTGTTAGGCCCTGAGGGGAGACCCCAAAGCAGAAACAGAAGGTAGAGCTGGGGCCTCAGCCATCTCTTCCCACAGTGTGGTTTGAGTATATACTCTACCCTCCCTGCATCTTGCACTCTTGACTACGGCCTTAGGCTGCTGAGGTTTAGCATCTGTGACAAGCAGCACTTATAGCTATGGAGGGAAAGGCAACAAAGGGTAGGTAGGTACAAACTTGGGCTTACAATCCCCAGTACTGAGTTAGAGTTGGGGAACTACAAATGATTGTCAGCTTCTTTACTTTTGCCAGACGTCATCCCCTCCATCCCCCAATAGGAAGACTGGTCCTGGCTTTGCTGCTGATGTACCACATGACCAAGAGTTTGGGAGCATGTGACCACGAAGGGCCCTTCCAGGGTTAACATTTCCAGTACTTGCTGAGCACTTACTACATGCCAGGAACTGTACTATGTCTTCTGCTATGAGGTAGGTGGTGGTATATATAGTGTCCTTTTCACAAATGAGGAAACTAAGCTTAGTTGGAGCTTAGTCCTACACAAGCTAGGAAATGGGACCTACACAAGCAGAGCTGGGACCAGGCTGTATGAGACAAGAGCTAGTGCTCTTAACCTTGGCCCAGAATGGCTTTGTGCTAGGCATGCACTCTACCTGCCAGGAGATCAGTTTCTAACACTTTCTGATCCTTTGGGAAAAAACTCATGGAGCCTTGCTGAGTGCATACTCTCAACTCCAAGAGCCAATAAGCACTTGCTGTGAGCCTGGGGGATGGACTTCTCCCCTTTCCCATAACTCAAGGGGCTGGCTCCTCACAGTGATAATGTGGCAAGATTAGTCACTGCTTGCTGTTGGTTGATTACAGCTATTCTTTTCTGTAAATGAAGTTTAAAAGTCATCAAAGGGTTTGTCAGCTGTGACTTATGAGCCTCTTTCCCCGCAGGGAAGTCAGGCAGTGACAAATGCCCCTCTTGTTCTGCCATCCATTACAAGGCAGAAGGTGCCATGTTCCAATTACTGGAGACCCCGATGAAGTTCATGGAAAACCCTGCTCGAGGCTGCAGCCATTAGTCAGGCCTGGCAGGACTGCCAGCAGAGCTGCCCTAGGCCCAGGCCCCACTGGCTAAGAATGGAGTAAGAGCACATTTCTGACTTTGTGAGTCAGCCCCTTCCACCCCATACTTGTGTTATCTCTGGTGGGTTTATTCTAGACACATTTCAAAAACGAGTAAAAAAAAAAAAAAAAAAAAAACGAGTAAAAACATGGGCATCGTGTGGGCTGTCTCAAAGTACCCAGAATCAAGACTGCTTAAGACAAACAGACATGCGGAAATAAGGTCATGCTGCCGGTAGAGTAGGTGGGGAATATGATGCTCAAGAGGGAAGAGGATAAAGTACCTATGACGTTCAGAGTAGAGACTGAAAGAACCCTTAGAGATCATCTAGTGTAATCAACTGCCTCCGTACTCAATACCCATTATATGCCAAGCCCTGTCCACCTAAATGCTGGGGAACCAAAAATGAATAAAACATAGTCCCTACCACTGAGGGTAGATGAGATCATTAAGGTTTAAAGAAGTGACTTGCCCAAGATCACAAAATAAGTTAGGATCAGTGACAGAATGAGAAAGCAGGTCTCCAGACCTCTAGTGAAGTAGAGAAAGTGGAGTGACAGGGAGCCCTCCTGCATGCCAGGCTCTTTACACAGAACATGGCATAACAGTCAAGAGCGCTAGTTCCCATTCAAATCCCACCTACACACTTATTACAGGGTTTGACTTCTGCAAAGTCCCTCAACCTATCCAAGCCTCAGAACAAAATTTATTTCAGAGTTGTGGCAAGAATTAAATAAGATAATACATGTACAATGCACAGTGGCAGGCACATATTAAGTATGCCAAAATATTATTTAACATCAATTTGAGGTAGGTATTATTAATCTTGTTTTACAGACAAGAAGACTGAAGCTCTTTTTCACTTTGTCACACTGAGCCAGTACTTCTCAAAACTACTTGTGGTGAAGAAGCAGTTTTTTGTTGTTTTGCTTTTTAAACTTCCAATCCATTACAGACAAATACATTTGTAAAATACAAATGTCAAATTACTGTAAAGGTCTCTAAGCGCTTAGTCTCAATTTCTGTACTCATCACAAACCAGCAAGTTTGCGAACTAGCATCCATCTACTCAGTGGGCTATAATTTGAGTAGCACAGCTCTAAACCACTCCCACCCATCCCTGTCAACCTCTATAAAAAGCAAAGCAAACAAAAAATAGAGTTTATTTCATTTCTTTCGAGTCCTTTAACCTGATTTCTTGTAGACTTTGGTGTTAGACTATGAAAAACTATCTTAGTCTTTTTCCTTTCTTCTCAAGAAAGAGAGAAGAGGATGCAGGCCAAGGATGAGTTCAAGGATTTGCCACCAAATGCTTTAGAAGGTGATTTATCTTGGTCATCTGCTCTAGGTCATGCTATATCCTGCAAGCCAAGATGATCTAGGCTTAATGAGGACTAACACCTTCCTGAAGCCTGGTGATCTGAAAGGAAGGCATGTGCCTGAAGAGGCTAGTACTTCTAGACCCTCTCTCCCCAGACTAGAGGACATGAGGAAACCAGCCAGGAAGGGGAAGCATGTTGTAACTCTTCTTTTTGGTATTTCTAATTTTCAGTCTTGTATCACAGCTATTTACACAGTATTCTTCTCTCTCCCTCTAGGGAGTTTATTGACAGCAAGATAGATATCAGATTCATTCTTGAATGCCACTGTACACCCAAGAGTGTGACTGGCTGGGGCAGATGAGTAGCTCTTAACCAGTGTGCCAAGACATAATAATGTACCTTGAATCTTCCAGGTGCATGGCTAAATTTTCATCGGTGTACAAAACTTCTTTTTGTTCTAACTGAGCTAATGGGGTAGTACTATTTTTCAGCACAACCCAGAGCTGAGTGGGTCATATGACACGGTGTATAGAGAGGTACAACCTGCTGCTGTGAACAGGGTGCTGCCATCAAGCAGGAATCAAAGCCTAAATGTTTACTGCCATGTGAGAGGCCACGTAACATGGTCAAGAGAGTAACCTCTGAAGCCAAATGCCTTCATTCTGCCACTGAACTAGCTGTGCGACAGGGCCCTCAGTAAGTGTCTTAAGTTCTTTATGCTTCAGTTATCTCACCAATAAAATGGGGGTAGTGATACATATCTACATATCTCTAGGGTTGCTGGAGGATAAAACAATCTAATTCATGTTTAAAACAATGTCTGGCACATTAGAAAGTATGCTACTGTTATTAGTATTGTTATTGTTAGAACCCAGAAGAACTTTTTCTTGTGAGTATGAAAGGTAGTGAGTTCTACCGTAACATTAATCTAGAGCTGAACTATGATCAAGGGAAGAATACTATCACTGTGGATGCAATAAATTTTAGTATCTGGAAATGTGCCTTGAACATAAAAGGAAGCACGGGAGTAGGCACTCATTAAGTGTTAAATGAATAAAGAAATGAGTATCAAGAGTAAAGCAGTCCCCAGAGAGTACAACTTGAGAAGGCGGGCACCAAGAGGCCCCTAAGTGAAGGTTCCCAGAAAGGCCTCTTGTACCTTGAGGACCCAGAAGGCAGGTTGTTCTTCCCTTCCAGGCAACAGGGCTGCAAGGGCTGATACTGCAAGAAACCTCTGCTTGCTCACTGTTCGGTATCTCCGATGGAACCTCCACATTCTGTGGCTACTCTATTCTGAATAAGGCTGCAGCAGGTTGTGCCACGGTAGTGTACACGTCCCCATTTTCCTATTGAAGGAACACAGAGAGGGCGGCCTAACCCCTCCCAAGACAGACCTTGCCCCAAATTAAAATAGTAACAGGGGATTATTAGCTTTGAATTCCTGCTTGCCTGTGGAGTCCCAGGTCCTGAACCCCACTTCCACTAGCTGTGTGAACTTGGGAAGGCACTTCACTTCTCTGAGGTTCAGGCTCCCCATCTGTGAAATGGGGATGAAAATCCCTGCCCTGCCCACTTGCAGTGCAGGTTGTTGTGAGGGTCAAAGGAGATAACATATGGGAGTGTACTGTTACCTGAGATTGCTACAAAAATGTGGACAGGGATATTCCCTGGGATGGACAGCTCCTGCAGGTCTTCCTGGACAGAGGCACCCTGGCAGTGGGCCAGTTGGCTGGAAGTAGGCGGTAGATGGTACACAACTTGGCACTGCAGCCAAGCACTGTGCCCTTCAGGTGTAAGGGCAGTTGATTAAAATCCTTTCCTGTGAAATCAGTATTTTCCTCATTACAACAATCCTTCTCCTTGAAAACACCTAATGCTACCCCTCACAGTCCCACTAAGGCTTGATCCCGCCGAAAGCATATGCACTGGCATATAAATATATATATTTAACTTCCCACATTCAGACAGGAGAAAAGAAAGCTGACCTCTCTCCAGGGTGTTGATCTAAACACAACTCAGGGCTGTAAGCACCACCCCACAGTGCTGTATGTTTGGCCCAAAGAGGACCACTGAGAATATGTCACTGTCATAGCCACTCTGTCCCTCTGGTAACAACATTAATTCCACAAATATTACTAAGCTCTGCCTCTTGAGTGAACCACTGAGCAAGTGTGTCCTTGTCTCCTGTTTAAGACCCTTCAGCAGCTTCCCACCACCAAGAATCAAGTCCAACTCCTTAAACGTGGTTTACAAGTCCCTTCACTAGTTAAAGCTACCAAATTCATACACAACAATCCTCTAAGAGATTATAAGTCACACCCGCTTTACAGATGGTAAACCCTAGTGCAGAAAGACAAAGGCAGTTGCCCAAGGTCACATAGTGAGCACGTTGGTATGAATTGAGTTCTTCCTGAAGGGCTAGGTATCAGACCCCAAGGTATAGACTCAAATTTACAACCGCCTTTTCTTGGACTAGTCTATATGATGCAATGTGGGGATGGGGCATTTATTGCTCAGGTGACCCCTTCAGGGAGCTGCTTAGATAAATGTCCCTTGTTGGAAGCTGCCAATCTGAACTCTCTCACTCCCATAGCTGCAGCATCATTGATAAACTTGGCGTAATGACCAAAATGTTCATTTGCATGTAATATGGTACACATTTGCATACCTAAGGTTCAGGAGGCCCAGCCACCACGAGCATCAAATAAAAGTAAACCAATGAGGGCTTCCCTGGTGGCACAGTGCTTAAGAATCTGCCTGCCAGTGCAGAGGACACGGGTTCAAGCCCTGGTGTGGGAGGATCCCACATGCCGCAGAGCAACTAAGCCCGTGCGCCATAACTACTGAGCTTGCACTCTAGAGCCGGCGAGCCACAACTACTGAAGCCTGTGCACCTAGAGCCCGTGCTCTGCAACAAGAGAAGCCACCGCAATGAGAAGCCCGTGCACCGCAACGAAGAGTAGACCCCGCTCGGCACAATAGAGAAAGCCCGCGCGCAGCAACGAAGACCCAACGCAGCCATAAATAAATAAATTAATTAAATAAATTTTAAAAAACCAAAAAAGTAAACCAATGAACCACAACAACTTAGGGGGGAAAAAAAGCCAGCCCCCAAAACAATAAGCATAACATGCCCAATACCTAAATGAACTTCTAAACTAATTTATTCAACTGATCATGACAGAAGCAGCTGTGGTCTCTACGGTCTTTTCCCCCCATCATCCTCTTAGAAAGAATTAACTAACCCTTTCTGGTCCCCTTTCCCCTCAAAAAGGACACTACACTAAACATGTTTCTATACTGCAATAGCTGGTTTAAAAAAAAAAAAGTTTCTCCCAAACTTTAATATACAGATGTCTCAGCTGCAGGAGCATGAGCTTTGGACAGAGACAGACCAGGATCAATCAATCATTTACTTACTAACTGTGTGACCTTGGACAAGTCATTAAACTCCCTGAGCTGATGTTCTCTACTAGACATACTTCCATATACTTCTTCCCTCCACACAGTGAATCATTTCCTGATTCACATACTAAAACCAAGCCCTGCTGATTTGGCCTCCTAAATATTTTTAGAATGTAGCCCTTCTTTCTCCATTCATATTACCACTCAATTCATCCTCCACACCGTCACAATATCACTACATGCCTCCTTTGCTTAAAACCAAAATTAAAGTTTTGCTTTATTATTTCAAAATTCTTGGCCATTAATTTGGGTGTTTGTACTTGTGTGTTTATTTTTTGAAATTACCATAAGTAATCACCTAAACCCCAACCCCTCTATAGGACATAACTATTGTTAGCATCTTGGTATACTGCTTTCCAGTGTTTTTTCTTGTGCATTATATTTGGATTACATAGTTAGATCATTCATTCAATTCTGTAACATAATTTTTTCAACTAACATTATAACACAGTATATATAACGTATTTGTCCTTATTGCTGCATAGCTTTCAATAAGCACCATTTTAAAATAATTATCATTTTTAATAACTCATAGTTTCCCCATGAGTGGATTTATAATTTAGACTGGTCATAGTTTAGGTGGTCATTTAAGCTTTTTCCAATTTCTCAATATTATAAATAATAGCATCTGAGGGAAAGTTCATTCTATATATTGGATTATTTCCTTAGGACAGAGTGTCCCAGAAGTGGAATTACTGTGTCAAAATGTATGAACATTTTTATGGTTCTTGAGATACACTCTGCCTAATTGTTGTCCAAAAGTGCTATACCAATTTACACTGCTATCACCAATGAATGCCACTTTCATGGCAACCTCACCAGAATCATGTACTGTATTAGTATGTGTGGTGGTGGGGGGATGGGGGGTGGGGGTAGTTAACAGGGGAAAAGCAAATCCTCATTGTTGTTTTCATGTATACATGAAAATAACAGTCTCCCACAATTGTTACACTAAGTTTTGAGTCTACAGAGTTTTTGATAGCCACGAAGTTATTGTAGGTTCTTAGAGGAATAATATGCTGAAAATTTATTTACTCATTTATCAAAAAATCATTGAGTACCTGTTTCTGCCAGACACTGTACAAAGTATGGAAGTGAACAAAAAGTATTTACAATCCCTGCCCCAGAGGAATTCACAGTCCACACAGTCCAGTGATGAAAACCAGAAACTACGTTTCATCCCTTTCACCTGGATAAGGGCTATGAGAGGACCACGTGGGAACTCAGAGGCATGTCACTTACCAAAGGGACAGGACAGAAGGAAGAGGAGGCAGTCAGCAAGAGGAGTCATCAAGAAGTTCTGATCTTGTCCATAGGGATAAGTTGAAGTTGATCCACACACAGATGAGAGAAAACATTTAGGAAAGAGGAAATAGCATGAGCAAAGTTGTGGAAGCTGGACAGTGCTTCCACACTGAGTGAATAATAATATGTATTGTGGTTTTACTGGAGTGTAGAGTCTAAGACTGGATGTTACAAGAGATGACAGCAGAGAGCCTGGAAAAGGCCAGATCAGAAAGCCCTTGTGGACTGTTGAAGAGTTTGGACTTCATGGGAGCCATGACCCAGTCCTATGTCATATGCAGAAGAGTGCTCAGTAAGAAGGGACTCAGAAGTCCCTATAGGTGTTGAGCGTCTGAACTACAGAAGTCAAACCCCGATCACAACATCCCGCTGTGTCAACTCTTTTTGTCTCATATGTTAGTCTTCTCTTGCCAAGCAGTGCAGAACTTTTGGGGTATTTTTCACAGCACCTAGCACATTGGTAGGCACATGGCAGGGGCTCCAATAATGCTCATGGATCAACCAACTGGAGGTACCTCCTGCAATAATACATATACTCAAGAAACCCTTACTGCCCTGGCATAGCGCCAGCCAATCTCAGCAGGAGCTCAGTCACTGCCTCTCTAGGCAGATGTACTGCCTCAGAAAGCTACCTCCCCACTTCTTGCTCCTTCTGCCAAATAAAAAAATGTGCCTGGGTACAAGAAACTATAAAGTATGTGATAACTAAGCAGCACATCAGGTGGCCAGCGGGGAGGCCTGAGGGACATAAATCCTTCCCCATAGTACATTCCTCAAGCCAAGGACTCCCTCAGTTCCACTGGCAGTTTAGGAGTGCCACCACGACCCCCCCATAAAAATAAAATAGGTTTTTCCAATTGAGCATGTTAAAAGTCTCCTTTGAGTAGCTGCTGACCTTCTCTGAAGTAGTACAACTTTCTACATTAATAACATCTGCTTTAATGATGACAAGGATATTAACAGGATGATTATTTCAACAATTAATATAATAGCAAGTCATTCATGCCCTGCTAGTAGTGGTATGAGCTGTGGGCAATGGGATCTGATGTGCTGCCTAAGATCCATCTGAGGAGGCAGTATTAAAATGATTTGTTTCTGTGTCATCTCCCCTCCCAGATTGTGAATTCCTGGATGGCAGAGACCACAATCTATTTAATATTGGCATTCCTCCTGCCTTTCAGGATAGACCCTGGCCCAGAGTGGTGCTCAGGGAGTACCTGCGGAAGTGAACTCCAGGTACCACTGTCCCCACCCCCTTCCTCATTCATGCTTTTTAAGAAACAAAGAAGCAGGCGGTATAGAAAACGAAGCCAGGAGACTTGGGAGACAGAAAGGAGACATCTTTGCAGGAGCCCAATCCACTCCAGCCTTTAGGAAAGGCTGTTTTGTAATATAAAAAATGATCATTATGATTCATTAATTGCTTATTTTGTGGTAGATGCATTGCTAAGTATTTTACTTCTCATTCTTACAACAACTCTTTGAGGTTAAGAATTATATCAAGGTCATAATGGCCCTGAGACTCTTTTAGGACAACGACTCTGGAGTCAGACTACCTGGGTTCAAATCCCAGCTCTGCCATGTATCAGCTGTATGATGCTGGGTAAATGCCTTAACTCCTCTGTGCCTTAGTTTTCTCAGTTGTAAAATGAGAATAATATTACAGCACCTTCCCCATAAGGTTGTGAAAATTCGGTGAGATAACATACCAGCAAGTGAAGCATTCAGGAGCTTTCTAAATGAAATTATTATTACTACTGGTCCCATTTAATAGATGGCTCCAAATATCACACTCTTAACATTGCATAAGGTTAAGAGAGATTGCTTCATCAATAAAGCAGGACCAGAACCAATTTCTGATTTGGTGATGGAGGCTGGAGCCAGAAGGGTTTTCAGTGCACAAAGCCACCTATGTCATAACCTTGATGAAAACTCTTCAGGATAGCCTTTGTTTTCCATCCCCCAGGAAGACAGTCACTGTCTCCTCTGGACCCCGATATTCTCTACAGACTTCTGTCACAGCAACATTTGCTGCACCTTTGTGATTTACACATCTGTCTTTCTCCATTAGACTGTGAACTCCTAGAAGGCAGAGACTTTTATTAATCTTTGCAATCCCAGCCTCCAGCACTGCCCTGGCAACAAGCAGATGCAAGAATCTGATGTGAAAGAATCCTAGGTGGGCACTGTTTCAGTAAATGGTTTCCCAGTGTTCCTGACATGGCAGCTCCTTAAAAGTGAACTGTATATTTGAAGTTCATGGGATGAACCCAAGTTCCTCATCCATCAGTAGGGCAGAAGGACAGGCAAAACAGTGATGAGAGAGACAACAAAGGAGGATCAGAGCGAGAAGCTGGGGACCAGTGGTGTCTTTGTTCAGTAGACTCCAAGGAGCAGAGGCTCAAAAGAGAGGTTGAATCTTCAGCCCAGAAACTGCTGAATCTAAGTTTTCTATGGTGGGGAAGATGTACAAGGTCCTCACCAAGCAGAGAGCAACAACGGCTAGAAACGGCCATTCTCGTTGGAAATCAACACAGCAAGGGAGACCCAGTCTACTCTCTCTGAATTATCTGGTGACCCTGAGATGAGCCCAACCACTGGGCCCTACCATGCTGGCTTAAAGGAAAGAACACTGGGCAAAGAGTTCGAAGACCGAAGTCCAGTCCTGGAAATGTACCAATTTTTCAATTAATAAATACTTGAGGATCTACTATATGTCAGGATTGCACTAGGCACCTGTAATACAACAATGAACATATCACTAATCTGCTGTCAGCCCCTGGAAAAGTCACTACCCCTTCTCTGAGCCTCAGTGTCCTCATAACGACACATGGAAGATAACCTCTATGTCATAGGATTGTTTTGTGTTATCAGATGTGTTTAGGAAAGTTTACTGCACAACTTTGCAAAGGTAAAGGTTGTATTTTTTACTAGATCTAAACTAGAAGGCTTAGTAAAAGCAAGGACAGCCCCCACCAAATAAATGCCAAGGACAGCTCCCTTTGCCAGGTCTGGATAGAAACCAGCGGCACATTCCTAACCACTGAATTCCATGGAAGATGGTGATGGAAGAGCAGAAATCTGACACGTTCTCTTCAAATTCCTCTCAGGATCTTTCCCATAGTTACTGGTATCAGTGTTCATCGCTGGGAACTGCACTTATGGGCCTCTTGGATGAGCCCCCTGGATGCAACTGAAACTTCTTAAAACAAGAACAGACTTAAAACTTTGTGGTTTAGAGGCACCTTTCCAGACACTGAGCTAAAATTACCTGACCCCTGGTCTTTCAACTGTTTGGAAACATTTGGTGGCCATTAAGCCTGTTGTTTCCTCATTTTCCTGCTTACTGGCACAAACACAACAAAACAGAAAGCTTGATGCTCTAACAATGCTCTCTGATTAGTGGTTTGCAGAATCCTCTGTAATTTTATGATTTGCCGGCTAGAAGAGTAAGAACAATGGAGTGCAAATAGTGGTGTGGCCCAAGGGGGAGTCAGGCACCCTGAACCATAGACTTTGTTCTACTGTGGACTGGCTCTGTAAACTTGATTACAGACCTTAATTGCCTCATCCAAAAAATGGAGGAACTGAACCATATCAGTGTTGCATGAACTCTTCCATGAAAAACCAGTGTTCCTCAAGATGTTAATGAGAGCTCCTCAGAAAAGGGGCTCCAAGATCAAATAAAAACAGGAAACTTGGCATACTCCATCCCTTCCTCCCCACCCTCCCCAGTCACATGCACGTTAAGGTTCTAAGAAGTCAACAATAAAGAAATGTACTTTGCATTATTCAGTCTGACTTTTCCTAGATTATTAACATCTCTTCTGAGGAAGACACATTGGAATAGATCTCTCAGGTCCCTGGTCAGCTCTAACCCACTGTGATTTGTATCAGAAGTACTTAATCAGTGCCTGGAGCACCCCTGCTTCCCACTAACCCAGTGAGGCACTTAAATGATACTCTGGCTTACAGAAATTCATTACATGTAGTTCACTGTACTGTAGTGAGAGTACTAATTTTTTTTATGACATCTTTACTGGAGTATAATTGCTCTACAATGGTGTGTTAGTTTCTGCTTTATAACAAAGTGAATCAGCCATACATATACAAATATCCCCATATCTCCTCCCTCTTGCGTCTCCCTCCCACCCGCCCTATCCCACCCCTCTAGGTGGTCACAAACCACCAAGCTGATCTCCCGGTGCTATGTGGCTGCTTCCCACTAGCTATCTATTTTACATTTGGTAGTGTATATATGTCCATGCCACTCTCTCACTTCGTCCCAGCTTACCCTTCCCCTTCCCCGCGTCCTCATGTCCATTCTCTACATCTGCGTCTTTATTCCTGCCCTGCCCCTAGGCTCTTCAGAACCATTTTTTTTTCAGATTCCATATATATGTGTTAGCATACGGTACTTGTTTTTCTCTTTCTGACTTACTTCACTCTGTATGACAGACTCTAGGTCCATCCGCCTCACTACAAATAACTCAATTTCGTTTCTTTTTATGGCTGTGTAATATTCCATTGTATATATGTGCCACGTCTCCTTCATCCATTCATCTGTCGATGGACACTTAGGTTGCTTCCATGTCCTGGCTATTGTAAATAGAGCTGCAATGAACATTGTGGTACATGACTCTTTGAATTATGGTTTTCTCAGGGTATATGCCCAGTAGTGGGATTGCTGGGTCGTATGGTAATTCTGTTTTTAGTTGTCTAAGGAACCTCCATACCGTTTCCATGGTGGCTGTATCAATTTACATCCCCACCAACAGGGCAAGAGGGTTCCCTTTTCTCCACACCCTCTCCAGCATTTACCGTTTGTAGATTTTTTGATGATGGCCATTCTGACCGGTGTGAGGTGACACCTCATTGTAGTATTGATTTGCATTTCTCTAATGATTAGTGATGTTGAGCATCCTTTCATGTGTTTGTTGGCCATCTGTATATCTTCTTTGGAGAAATGTCTATTTAGGTCTTCTGCCCATTTTTGGATTGGGTTGTTGGTTTTTTTGATATTGAGCTGCATGAGCTGCTTGTAAATTTTGGAGGTTAATCCTTTGTCAGTTGCTTCGTTTGCAAATATTTTCGCCCATTCTGAGGGTGAGAGTACTAATTCTTAAAGACTCAAAATACAAGACACTTAAAACACTAAGATGGGAAACCTGCAGTTACTAAGCTCCTAATACTTGTTCCATACTGTGCTCGCATTTGTCCATGCATTATATTATTTAATGCTTAGACAACCGTAAGAGATGGTTATCCTTTTATTACAGAGAAGAAAACTGAGGCTTGAAGAGGCTAAGTAACTTGCCCAAGGTCATTCAGCTAGAATATGATGAGCACCAGATTTCAAACCTAGGACTACCTGTCTCCCAATTCTTGGTTCTGTTTGGGGCTCTGCCACCATAATTACCAGAAGATCGATCACTAACCTTCTTCCCTAACCCTCCCTGGTCTCAACTGTCAAGTGGGAATAGTAATCCTTGCCACTGCTGCCCTCAAAGAGTTGCTCTGAGACTCAAAGGCAATAATAGGTATGAAAGGGCTCTGTAATATATAAAGATATGAATATAAGGGGCACTTGAAATATTGTGAACAAATGTTGTTATTTCCTTTCATGACTTTTTAAGGTACTTGAGGTTCTTGTAGGCTTCCCATGAAGTCAACTGTCCTTATCCCAGTCACCCCACCTCCCTGCCCCGCTCCAGAATAGTGTTCCTTAAACTTTCCATTTAGAACTTTGGATAAACAGAGAACATGTCAACTTCTCAGTATTGAGTACTCTTTAGGCTAATTGTCACAGTCACACTAAGCAGCCAATCTGCTTAAGGAGTCAGAAGTAACAACAGCAGTGAGGGTGGGAGTGTTGGGAGGCCTGTAGATATAGGAGACTCTTTAAATAGTGCAACATGCCTGGGAAATAGGTCCAAAGGGTCATTTGGGACAGCAGATCATAGAAGCCTTTGTATGAAATCTATCCAGAAGATCAATAAGTACGTTGTGTATGGGAGTAGGAGGGGGCAGGGTTGGCCAGCTTCAATTTGTTCTGGGATGGAAAACACCTTGGCAGGGCCCTGACCGTCGAAACAGTAGTAGATGAGTAGGGCTCTCAACTCATTCTCTAGCCCAGCCTGGGATCACACCCTCATGATCCACACTGCTGTGGCCATCTGCTCCCTTCAGCTTCTGACAGAGTAAGGCCAAAAACAATAGCAAAGCATTCTTGGAACCAGGCCCTGGTCAGGGACAGATAAATAAATAGCAAAGTCCCTCCTCTTAGAAAGGAAGGCACTGCACCAACATAGTTTGAGCCTAACCAGAGGTTCTCTTGTAAAACAAAGTCTCTGGCTCATGGGGTATATTCAAGAATTGTGTGAACTGAATGAATCAAAGGAGCATTCTTCTATGACATAAGAGCACCTGTGGTGTCAGGAGCCCTGGATTCCAGTTCTCATTCTGGCATGAATAATTCAGTGAATCTGGGCAAATTACTTAACTTCTGTGGACCTCAGTTTACCCACCTGTAAAGCAGGCTCTGTCTACCCCACAAGTTGCTATTTGTAGCCAGTGACATAATAGTTGAGACATTTACTCTGTAAATGGCATGAGATGGAATAGTGGGAGCTGACAGAGCATTGGGACACATGGTCTTAAAAGTTCAGAGCCCAGTCTGGGGAAGACTTGAAATAAGCTCCTTTTCTTTCTCCCCAGGCAACTTAAGTCTGCTTTTCTCACACTGAAGTCATTCTTTGCATTTCTATTGAAGGGAGAGGGAAATGTGCCACTCAAGTATGGAACAGAAAGCCTGCCATCTTTCTACTTTTCAAAGTTTGTTCAGATTCACTGTAATGCAAAAGAGAGCAAAAGATTTGGATTTCTAATCCTAGCTTTTGTTAATCAAAAGCTGTAAAACCATAAACAAGCCTCAACCTCTCTCAGCCTTAGTTTCCACATCTGTAAATTGGTGGAAGATTTCCTAAGTCATGAGATTATAGTTAAGATTCAATTAATTAATGATGAAAGAGTGTTTTGTAACCCACAAAATGCCACACAAACATCAGTCATTACAGAGCTGTCTTCCCATCAGCTCATGAGCTACACAGGACAGTGGTTATCACTAAATTGACAGGTGAGATAATCGAAGCCCAGAGAAAATACTGATGGTGACACACAGCTCAACTCTGACTTCCTCCATCAAAGGTAATTATTCCTTTTATTTGTTATAGGAGTTATTTATTAGTTTGTTAGCCTCATTAAACTAACAGATCTCTGGGGGACAGAGCTACATACATTTTATGCATTTTTGTACCTCAATGCCCAGCACTGGCACACCAGAAAGATGCTAAAGAAATACTGGCAGTAGAAACAAATCTAGAACACCCAGGACTCCTAATCCCAGGTATAGAGTTCTTATAACAGGAAGTGGCCCAAACCTCATAGACTGACTCATCATAACTTATCTCTTCCTCAATTCCTCCACCCTAGCAAGACTTTCCATTACTGGAGAGAGTCTCTAAGCCTTTGTAGGTGCTGATCCCTCAGCCTTGAACACTCCTCATATGCTTCTTTGCTGAGCTAATTCCTATTCACCCGTCAGACTTGGAGGCCTTTCTAATCTCCCCTAATACTGGGTCAGGTATTCCCTCTCCAACCACCCCCATGTCTGTTTTATCATAGAATCCTAGCACACAGCATGTGTCAAAAGTATCTGTTGATGGTTGAATGACTGAAATAGTGGATCTAGAAATCCAAAGGAGATTCTTGGCCTGGAAGTCAGAAGGGCTGACTGTTTCTAATTCTAGCTCCACCACTGCTGTGCTCAGTGATCTTGGGCAAGCCCCAGTTCTTCCTGGACCATCCATAAATGAGCTATCACCTATGAATGAACTCAAAAGCACTGACAATATATGAGACTTAGACTCATGCTAAGTCCTAAGGGTGAGGAACTTCTGAAGCCAGTTGTGTGCTCCAGAGTATGGGAGGCCCAATATCCTCACCCCACGAGCAGCACCAGGTACACTGAACTATGCTGTCAGCAGCCTCCCAGCCTGTTGGTTTACTTAATTTCTCCTGATGAAGTGCCAAGAATAAATCGTAGGTGAGCAGCAGAACACTTTAATGAGACCAGAGCCTAATGAATCTTTTCCTTCCTGTGTCAATTAGAATTTCAAAGCTAGGATCCCCAAGGACCAATTTATTGGGAACAGAGAGAAGCCTTTTGTTCATCAGCTGCTGCCTGAGCTACTTTCCCTGGTCCTGTATGTCTGCTATGTAACAATCTTGCTTACTCAGATATGCCACCTGGTGAGACAGACAATACTTCTGGGGTCTGAACTTGAGGAAGGAAAGGAGGGGTCTAGGGTGTTTCTGGGGGTGAGTGGGGAGGTGGTAAGAGAATCAAAGCAGCCCTGACTTGAATGGCACCTCCCAAGGATACTGGTCTTCAAAGAGCTAACAGCAGCAGATCAACTTGCCATTCACCCAACTAAGTATCAGGTATTGTGTGACACCTATTTGCCTAAGGTATTTTGAATCCTCCCAACAACCCCCGAAGTAGGTATCAACAGCACTATTTTTTTTTTCGGCCGCACGGCGAGGCTTGCAGGATGGGCTCTCAGTTCCCCAACCAGGGATTGAACCCAGGCCGCGGCAGTGAAAGCCTGGAATCCTAACCACTAGGCCACCAGGGAACTCCCTCAACAGCACTATTTCACAGACAGAGAAACTGTGGCTCTGAGAGATAAAGTAAGAATTTTCAGGAACTAAGGAACTAGTTGAGGAACTAGCTGAAGAACACAACCAGCAGTTGGTAGACAGGGATTTGAACTCACAATCGGAACTTGCAATTCCAAAGACTGGGCTCTTTCTATGAAACCACAGCAACCTTGCCCCAGGGCTGGCAGGGCCAGCGGCTGATGTCCTGAATAGCAGAGATGGCCTGTGGGCCGCTGTGGCCATGTTGGACACTTGCCACCAACACGCTGTCTTTTGCCCAGGCACAAGCTAGAGTGCCTATGCATTGCTGGTCCTTCCATTCAATGAAGTTGGCAATCTCACCCCGAGAACATAATCCAAATAGAGTCACCATTGACATTACCCCCAGACTCCTACCCCAGAAATCTTTTGATTTATGACGAGTTGCTAATCCTTGATCTAATAGCTCTCAGGTGCCTAGTTCTCTTGCCTCCCATACTGTCCTCTCCAAGTCACACAGGGCCAGCCCAGTTGCCACTGCAATGTCATCAATAGAGGCAAATTCCAAGGTGAGAAGGTAAGCAAGTCAGGTTTCCAAATGGTTATGAAATGGAATTTTAGGACTCTGGTGGGAAAAACACTTAAGAGTGAGGTCAAGAGGTTTGTCCAAATTTACAGAACTAGAAAATAGCAAGAACCGGAACACAGGCATATATTGAATCCTAACCTGGCATCTGTCTACCAAGAGCAAGAATAATAAATACAGAAAAAATGAGATCAGTGGTTTAAATTTTTTTTAAACTTTTAATTTTGAGATAATTATAGATTCACATGTAGTAATAAATACTTTTTTTGGGTGGGGAGGGCGCTGCACCTCACAGCTTGCAGGATCTTAGTTCCCCAACCAGTGATTGAACCCAGGTCCTCGGCAGTGAAAGCTCAGAGTCCTAACTGCTGGATCGCCAAAGAATTTCCCAATAAATACTTTTTAAAAGCACTTAGCACAGTGTCTGGCACACAGAAACCCACCCAAGAAGTGTTGGCTATTAGATGATTAGGAAAAAGGGAGAGGGCATTCAGGATGGGCTTTTGAGGAAGAATTACTAAGTTTCTCTTTACAGAATGCTGAGGTATACCCCTATAACACTTTAAATAATCTTTCCAATGATCCCATCAAGCAGGTATTAACATCCCTATTTTACAGATGAGAAAACTGCTCTCAGAAGTCAACTAACTTATCCAAGATTACTTTGTCCCAGTACATGCCAAAGCTGGGATTCAAATCCAGATATATCCAACTCCAAACGCTATGCTCTTTCTACATTGCTTCTCTCAAGATAATACGGGCTGGGCTTAAAAGACAAGCCTGGATGTAGACTGGAGGTTAAGAGCAGGCTGCCGGTTAAGTAGGGGGGATAGCGTGAACTAGGATGCGAAATTTAGCAACATACTACTGTCTTTGCAAAGAGTGGTAGTTCAAAGACATTGGCCAGAATAAAACAGTAAACTCACATGACAAAGACAAAATAAAAAGCTAAGGGGCAGATGGCAGAGGGTCATTGAATGCTAGCTGCTCTTGCCAACTATGTGTATCACAACTTGACTCCCTTTTGCTGGACACTAAAGAAAGAGAGGTAGCATGCCAAAACTGAAGAGCCAGAGACTGGGAGGCAAAGGAAATCAAGTTCTACCACTAACTAGTTAAGTGGCCTTGGGCAAGTCACTCGTCCTCTCTGGGTTTCTAATACCAGAGAATCAAACTAAAAGATGTCCAGGGACCTCTCTAACTTTGACCTTCCAGGAATCACTCTATTACCAGGTCATGTGTACAAATGTGAGTCTGGGAAATGCTAATGCTGTGATTAAGCAGAGAAGCTTGAAATGAAACAGAGTAATGGTATGACAGGAACCTTGGGTACAGGGATAGAGAAAGAGAGCTAAGTGAGGGAGAGGAGAATAAAGGAATTAAATGGGATCCAAGTTAATCTTGGATAAAAGCCAGAAGCCAGCAGGCAGGCAAGGGAAGGGAGGCTGAACCAGGATAGTTACCAATCCTGGCCTTCCTACTAACTTGCTATGTGGCCCTGGATATTAGCCTCATTTTCCCATTGGCCAAATGCAGGGTCCTATATGTTCTGGCCTCAGCTGTCCCCTCTCCAACCTTAACCCTGCTTCTTTCTCTTCGGTGCTGTTCCAACCACACTGTCTGCCTCCTAGTTTCTCTACAAACATGCTCTTATCTTGGGGCCTAGCCTGCGTATCTTTCTTCATAACACATATGAAATAATCTAATAATTAATGATTTACTCGTTTTCTGTCTCCCCCACTGAAACAAGTTCCATGAAGGCAGTCTTTGTTTTGTTCACTATCATATCTCAGCTACAAGAATAGTATCAGGCATTCGTTGAATGGATCCCTAAGGTCCCTTCCAATTCTGGCATGCTATGATTAACTTATGGGCTTATGGAACTGGTGAAAATCTCAGAAGTTCAAAGTTCAAGCCTGGGTGAACTTAGGTTTAACCTGTCCTTTTGGCTCCGATTTTTGATATTTGCTTTGCCTCAGAGGGTCTTCAAAAATCACCTCCAAGTGTAACAATGACATCCTAACACACAAGTACACACGTGCACAAATAGACAAATATATACCACTTAATTCAAGAATTATTATCGTATACTAGATGTGAAACACAGCATTTCCTTAACCTGGAAAATGAGGCCTTACGCAGTTTAGCCCCAACTTACTTTGATAACTTTAACCCTAACCACACTCCATTCCTGAAATCCTATGCTCTGGCTACAATGGACTGTTTACTCTTCTCTGAGACACACATGTAAGCTTCTGTGCCTTTGCCCTCACTGGTCTCTTTGCTTGGAAGCTACAGACTCCCCTTCTCAACTGCCAAATACTTCATCTTTCACGACTGTCAAATGTCTCATCTTTGAAGTCTAACTCAAATATCAGCTCTTTTCTGAAGCCTTCCTTCATCTCTCAGGCAGTTAGTATCCCCCCCTCCTCCAAGTTCCCAAAGCACTCCACATGCTTCCATTATAGTGATCATCACTGCCACCTACTTACTTTATCTACCTCTTCTCCTTGATCAGCTATGGGCTCCAAAGGCCTTGACCATGTGTTTGCCTTCTCCTTATCCCTAAGGACCTATCTCTGTGCCTGGCACAAATGTTTATCATATTGGATGTTAACATGGTACCACAACTAATAACACTTCTTAACCTTCACTGGCAGACTTGATCAGATAGTTCATCCAACCAAAAGTTGGTTTCCCTCATACTTCTACTCACTAATATGAACTCCTATGGGACTGGAGAAGAAGCTGGAAAGAAAGAGGAGAAATAGTATTTGCAGAGCCTTGAATGTCATGCTAAGGACACTGGATTTTATTCTAGAGGTTTTATGAGCAGGAAAGTGATAGGAATAAGATCTGTATCTTAAAACCTATGGAGAGAAAAAGGAGGTTATATTTCAGGGGCAAAGACTGGAGATGGGGAGACAGGCTAGTTGACAATGAAAAAGTCTCAGTGAGAGAGGATTAATATCTGGCCTTGGATGGTAGCATTGGGGATAAGAAGATGGGCAAAACATTTCAGAGACAAAACCACATAATGAAAGCAGTTGCCTACTTTACCTGAGTAAAACTCTGCTCAAAACAAACTTGCTCCAGGTGGAACTTTGGGATCTCTTTGCATCCAAGATGGCCCTGAGGGTAACCAGAGCAGGGAAAAAGCCTCCATGACTAGGTGAAGGGGAAGAAGCAAGTCTAGGATTCGCAAAGGCCAAGCTCCACGCCAGTGAGTAGGGCTGTAGGAGACAGCTCAAGGTCCTGCTAATAGCTGCTACCTGCAGAAGCTTCAGCAAAGAAGTCGGGTCTGTGCCCTGAGCAGAAAGATGCCCTCCTGACTTGGGAGAGCTCTAGCCAGCTTTACTACCAGAGACTCTGATGATTTTCAGCAGTGCTTTGTTAAGGAAAATTATCCAAAAACTGGAAGTAAGGGAAAAAGACAACTGTGTGAACTTTTAAAGTCATGTTAGGACATTTTTTTTAGTATGTATCTGAGAGTCATCTGATACTCTTGGAGAATGGAATTTTGTTTGACTTACTGTTCACAACAGTTGGGGCCCAAATATTTTAAAACTCTGCAAAGTTAGAGGTTAACATATAGCAAACTGAGAAGTAGAAAAGATAACATGAAATGTTACATTTTCATTAGGACATTAATCAATTTTGGATCTAATTTAGCAATCTCATTTCAGCAATCCTTTTTCCACTAAGAACATAAATCCAGTTTCTCAGCTATTCTCTTTCTGCTGGTTCCCACACTGAGTTAAACAAAACTTGACACATGCTCACCACATGGATGAGAATTATGCCCTGACATAGCACACACATCCACAGGCCTGCCTACCTACCTCACAGGAACCAGATGCCAGGAGGCAAAAGAAGCCTGATATCCAGGCACAGGATGTTAGTGAAGTGAAACAGGTGGTCACTTATGAAATGACATAAAGCTCAGTGTAGCAGAAAGGGCACAAAGCTGAGAGTCAGACCTGCCACTAATTCATTGTGTGACCTTGGGCCTATTACTTACTGCCCCTTGCTGGGCCTCAATTTCACAATTATAAAACGGGTAAGTTGACCTAGGTCAGTGTTGTTTTATAAACTGTGTTCCTGGCAACTCTGCAGGTTTAAGGCAGATGCCTCAGAGCCTGTCTTTGATGAGGGTAAGGGGGAGGCTGGACTGGTGGACTCTGGGCCCACCACTGCCACTTCTAACAGAGCAGCTCTGTTTGAGATGTTTAATTATATGTTTAAATAAAGGGCTCCTCCATAAACTTGACAACTGTTAGTTAAGATCTCTTCCCACTCTGACATCCTAAAATTCCATCATTTTATGGCAAATGATCCTGAGGACAATACAGAGCCAAAAATATCTCCTCTTACCCTATACTTAAAAACGTATCATTAGAAGAGGGTCTCATTAAAAAGGCCCTAGCAGTTGAGTAGGAAGGGCTGAGGAAGGGGACAAGTGGGCAGAGGAGGGCTCAGAAAAGGGCAGAGACTAAAGGCCTGCCCCTTTTGCAAATGAAGATTGAGTCGAACCCAAGGCCAGGGACAGAACCCTTTCAGGGAGGGCTTAGATTCACTGGCCTTATCAAGACTAAGGAGTTGGACTCTAGCCCCTGACTCTGCCACATAAAGGCAGATGCCTTCAGTTTCCTTAAACTAAAATCTGTACAAGTAAGGTGCTTTGTAAACTGAAAAATGATTACAGATTTGAAGACCTATTAGAGCAATCTTATTCTTAAATCTTTCATATTATTCTCCTCTCCTGCCAGGTCCCTGAAGGAGGCTCATTCCACTTGAGATGTGTAGACCCTCTCTCTTCCTTCCTTACATTTCAGAGTTGGGCATACAAGGGGCTTATTGCTTGGAATATTCCCCTCATTCAACTTTGAAAATGACAAGTGCACTTCTTACTAGAGAGTCCAAGTTCCATGTTGAAAATGGAAACCTGGCCGCTCGCTTAGTGACTGGACCTCTGGGCCACACACGTGGATCCTAGAGAAGTTGGTTTGAGGCAGGAGAGCAGAAGAAACTCATGGGAAAATGCACTGAAGGCATGGAGATATTCCCATTATACTAAAGCCACTGCATACCCCTTCCTGGGCACTCTTGAACACTCTACCCTCCTGGAAGGGCAGAGGCCAGAGGCAGTATGATACTCAGGAAAGAGCTTACTATACTAAATGCATGGGGTCTACGGAAGCAGGAGGACCTGAGTTCAAAACCCAGCTCTTTCACAGGCTAAGTATATGACCTCTGGCAAATTCATTTACTTCACTGAGCCTCAGCTTTTTCCTCTGGAGCTATTAATAACTTAATGAGTTACAAAGATTAACGAAGATAATTTTAACTTAAAACACCTATGACAATACCTGGCACATAGTAGGCACTTGATAAATGTGACTTCCACCAACAGGGAAAGGGCAAATAACAAAAGATGACTGAACGTGATTCATATGACAGGTAGGGAGGACTAGGGGATGAACCCCAGTGAGCAGATCAGAGCCGTGAGTGGCTCAGAATGGGAATGGGCTGATTTGGAGAGCCTGTTGTGCTATTCTAAGAGCATCTGGATCCTGTACCAGCCAAAGCAAATCAAACAGGAGTGCTTATGAAGAGCTTGTTTCTAAAACAAGTACGGGCTGTGTTATTGACACACGCCACAGGGGAATTGACAAGACTGTTGGCAGAGATGTTAAGAAAGCTGACATGCTTTCAGTTCCAATCTTTGCTACTACCTACGTATGGGTACAGCTGACCTTGACTCCAGAGGAGAAAACCCTGGACTGAGACACAAGAGACCTAGGTTCTGGTCTGAGCGTGACTCTGAGCAGGCGACATCATCTCTCAGGCCTCAGTTTTTTCTTTCTCCTCCAAATAATAACAATTCTTTACATGCCTACTCTCTTATCACTATCCTCATTTTCTATGGCTCAGAGAAATTAAGCTAATACAGGCTGGCATCTGAATTCCAGGTCTGCTGTTAAAGCCAGTAGTCTTTCCACTCTATTGCATCATCTCTCAGTGTTAACTGATGGGGTGAAACCAGGTGGACCAAGGCATTTCTGGACTTGAAAATTTTATGATTCTTAGCAGCCTGAAACTGTGGTTTCAAGAGCATTCTAAATATATACTGTAGTGCTAACCTGCTAGTTAAGAAGCCTTCTCCTATAAATGAAATCCTCAACACCAAGGGCAAAAGCTGAGTACAAGCCAACTTGAGAGCCAGAGGAGAGCGGACAATGAAATTTTAGGAAGCCCTGAAGAGGCCCCTGGAGAATACATTGCCTAATTCATTTTACAGATGGGGACATGGAGGCTGCAAAAAGAGAAACAGCTTGACTGGGAAAACCCAGAAAGTGGGTGACAGAGCACAAACTGGGTTCTATGCCTCATGGACTCTCTCATACTCGTTATCTACTCAGTCTCCAACATTCCAGGCCATTCTGATTTCCTCACTGATATTTTTTTTCCAAATGCTGAGTGACAGGCAGGTCACTGCCCCTGCAGCCGACTCCCAAACACTTCTCGTTGTAGGTAATGGCTCTTTCTTTCTGTCTCTGCTGCAGCATTAAGCAGGACTGAATCTGAGTCTTCTCTTTTGGCCCCCTCCTCTTTTTTTCCTTTGAACGACAGACCAAGTGCCTTTGGAGGCACAGAACTGGAAGAGACATACCAGCAACTATAGAACAACTTTCTACTTCATTCCCTCTTTTTGGAGCTGAGGAAACTGAGGCCCAGAGATATTAAATGCTTTCCCAAGGTTGAGTTAGTAGAACAGGCTTAAAGAGCCTGGGCCACAATACTCACCTTCTACTACAATCTGACACTGAACACAGGGTATCAGAATTTATTTCAACCACTAGTGGCTGAACACCAATCCAGGCCAGGCATTTTTTCATCATCTCCTATTAGCATCACAATAACTGTATAGGCATTATTGTTCCCATTTTGCAGAGGAGGAAACTACAGCTTGGAGAGGTTAGTCACAAAGGAAATGAATGTCACAGCAAGGATTCAAATCTTTGGCTTTAAAGTTTCCTCTCTTTCCCCAGCAGCATATAGCCTGAGGTTTTTAAGAATATATACAATGGTGAGAAAGATGGAGTTAATTAATCTTCCTAAAGACAAGTTATCCTGTAGATAACTTTGTCTCTTGCCCTATGCACTTAAGTACACTAACTCTTGATATATTATGCTAACTGAGGAGATGGGGAGGGAGACGAAGGTACGGGAGACCAGTAGAGACTCCTAATACAAAATGACAGATAACTCAAAAGCAGCAATTTCTGCTTTTGTGTTAACGTGATCTTTTGTAGGATAGTTTTGGGGCTTTTTTCTGCATCTGCCCCATTAGGTCATAAGTCCCCTTTATTCATGTCCTACTCATCTTATGATTCTGGTATCAAACTTGCTGATGGACCTTGGTTTCCTGATTTATGGTTTCCCAGCTTGGGTTTTTGATCTCTTGGCCTTATTCTTAGGCTCAGATCCCTACCTCTCTGCCACAGTCAACGGCCTTAAAACTGCCCTCTAGGAGCTGTCAGTCACTCTTCTGTCAGGCTTGCTGCTCCAGTGGGACACAAACATGCCTCATGAATACAGGCAAAACTCTTCAACAAAATATTAGTAAACCAAAACCAACACCATACAAAAAGGATTATACACTATAACCAAGTGGGATTTATTCTAGGAATGAGGTTGGTTTAAAATCCAAAAATCAGTAACATAGTGCCATGTTAGTAGAATAAAGGATAAAAACTACACAAACAAAATCCAACATCCATCCATAATAAAACCTCTGAGTAAACTAGAAATAGAAGAGAACTTACTTGGCCTGATAAAAGAAGTCTACCAAAAAACCCTACAGCTAACATCATACTTAATGGTGAAAGACTGAATACTTTCTCCTTAAAATTGGGAACAAGGTAAGAGTGTCTGCTTTCACCAATTCTGTTCAACATTGTACCGGAGGTCCTAGCCGGTAGAGTCACGCAGAGCGATTTTATGGACGTAAGATTATGTCATTCCTCTACTCAAAACTCTCCAGTGGCTTCCTATTTCACTCCGAATAAAGCCCTACATGATCTGAGTCCCTGTCTACCCTTGTGACTTCTTCTCCATAATCCACTCTCCCTATTGCTCACTTCCTCTCTAGCTACACTGACCTCCTTTTGTTCCTCAAGACACTAAGCATGCTCCTGTTTTAGGGCTTCTGAACTTGCTGAACTCTATGCCTGGAATGTTATTCCCCAAGATATACACATAACTCATACTACTTCAGCTCGTGCATATTTCTGAACAGTTTATTTTCTCACAGAAGCCTTCTTTCATCACACAGTCCCTCCCTATTCCCTTACCTTGCTTTATTTTTATTCCTATGTATTCATTTGTTTATCCTCCACTAGAATTTAGGATACAAGAGAGAAAACTATTTTCTTCACTGCTACGTTTCAAACACTTAAAACTGTGCCTGGCACATGGTGGACACTCAATAAATACACACTGAATGAATGGACGTCTTTAAAAAGATATTCATATATAGGAGAATGAATAAAGGCGGGGTTGGGAGGGTGGGAACCACTGTCCCAAGAGTCTGAGAAGGACCAGGGTTTTAGGTCATGGAGAAAGAGCCGGTGTAGAATAGAAAAAACTTGGTTCTCTAAAGCCAGATTCTTCTAAGTTCTAACCTTAGGTCTTCCAGTCACTGCCTGTGTATCCCTCTCTAAGTCTCCGTAATTTATAAAATGAGAATATCACCACCTACCTCCCAAGCTGTTATGAAAATGAAATCAATTTATGTAGAGCATTCAATATAGCACCTGATAATATAGTAGATACTACAAATAATTAAACATTCTCTGATACCTCTGTCCCTCAAGAAGAACCTAGAACTACCTTAAAAATTACCTAGCTCCACCTTAGTGAAATGCATAGATGTCTATAGGGCTGTTGTCCCTGAAGTATGACCTTCATACCCATTTTAACTTCTCTTTCTTATCATTCTTCTTTTACCTCTCCCTTACTGTTAGCTTTCAGCTCTCACCTCTAGCTGCTGCTAATATAGCAGCTCCTCCTCCCCTTTTTATACACCGCTCTTAATCTTATGGAGGTTTAGAAACCAGATTGCTAAGCTTGTTACAACAACACGTAAAAACAGGAATAAATTAGTGCTGTGCAAGGTCTTAAGGATGACAATGCTTTGTTACCTTCTTGTTTTTCAGTTGCACTCTGGAAAATTGAGGATGTTAGACAAATAAGATACTATATGGATATCAGTATATTATACAATATTTTACATAGAATCGTTCACATTTTAAAATAGTCAGTAGTGGAACTTCTTCACAGGGCAGTTGTCACGAAAACAATAAAAGCCAAGCTTGATGCCCAGGCCATGTAAAGGCCAGAAGCTATAGAACATTAGATTAACCAATACAGAAAGAGAGGACAGGAAGAGTCCAGAGATTCAGAATAGGAGGGAAGGTTGGCCAGTGTGGATTCCAGGAGCATCAGGTTGGAGGACAGATCCCTCTGTGCATCCTCAGGCAGGCAGAGGGAAGAACAGAATGCCCCTTGTTACATACAGAGTGTGAAGAGAGTGACCTGTATCACTGGCCAAGAGAGAGAGAAACGGTGGGAAAACTGGAATGCCCATGGCCTCTGATAAGATATGAGGCTGCCGTACAAGTGCCTTTTTCACTAGCAGCTGGAGGGTGGGGGTTGGGGGAAGGCAGGGAACCTAGGGCCAGAAGAGGAATAGCCCTCCTGTTCTAACATGCTGGGGATGGACTCTTGAAACCAACTATAATATCTGTACTGGCAGTGGCCTTGGAGCCAGGCTGTGTGAGTGCATCTAAACCTGCACTCTGCAGCCCACATGCTGCAAATCATGGCTGCCAATGCTGCCTGGTTTTGTCTCTGTGCCCTGGAAAGACTGAACTTGTGGAAAGACTGAACTTCCGGTAGGGCCTGCAGAAGGAGAGGAGGAGAAGGGCATGGGAGAAAAGTTACAGTGTAAATTTCCAAGGCAAAACCTTCCCTTTTACCGTTGGGGAGTGGGGTGGCAAATAGGTCAGGGACTGAGATGCCAAGGATACTTATAACACTTTCTTCTCACCTTCTCTCATTTCAGTCATGCTGTTCTACAGTTCACAAAGCTTTCCAACTTGCATCTCCCATTTGATTGTCTACAATATCCTGTATGGTTGATGCACACAAAATAGACGTGTGGGTGCAGTGAGGCACTCCAATTTACAAATAGGGAAATGGAGATTATCCAAGGGCAAATACTGAGCGAGAAGATAAAAACCCAGGTTTTCCAACTGCAACTCAGCTCTCCAGGTCCCCATCTGTGCTGGCCCAAGTGCTTATGGAATCCCACGTGTTACAGATGTTTTCTTCTCCTTCCAGCCATATTTAGCCTTGGCCTCCGCCTGCTTGAAGGTTCTTCCTTTCCCCCTCACTAAAAATGCCATTGCTCAGAAAGGACCCCCAACTCTTGCCTGCCCTGCTGGGCCCTTCAAATAACTAGACCTCCTTCCTGAATCCCTAAGGAGGTCTGTTTTCTTGAACTTTATAAGAAAAATCATGATTCCAGGGAGATTAGCATTCCAAGGAAAGCCTGCCAAGGCAGAGAGAACAATGGTATTCACAGTTAGACTGACCTGGGTTCTAATATCAGCTTTACGGATTCCCAGGTGTAAACCTGGGCAAGTTACTTCAGTTTCCTGAGTCTCAATTCTCTCATCTATAAGATGGGGTTTTGTCTAGTTTAAATGGGATCCATAACACTATTGGTTCTTAATATGTTGATTTCCTTTCCTGTTTCACCATCTGCAGTCTTCCTTCTAAGATTCCCTGGACTTCCCTCTTCACACAGCCCCACTCTAATCACTCCGTCCTCACCTCCACTGATGATCACATTCTGCAGGACTGATAAAACCACAGGATTTTCTGAAGCTGACTCTGGGCTTGGTAGGTCACAATCAAGACTGAAATCAGGAAAAGTCTCTAAGGGCTATGAAGTCACGTTAAGAGAGCTTATGGGAGAAGGGGTTTAGCTGCCAGGTCCAGAATACCCCCCAGCAGAAAGCAGCTGGCAGAAGCCAGAAGGAATTGAGCATACTTTGCTTTATTCATGGCAAATGATCCCAGCCTGTCTCATGGCAGCTCCAGGAAAGCAAGTTCAATTCTCCTCCCAGTACAAAAGACTGCCTATAACAGTCTCTTAGGCATGGAGTAGGAGAGTAATTATCTGTAAGTTATCTGTCCTAAGGGTAAAAATAAGCCCCAAACTAGTTACCTTGTATCTTGGCCCAAGTTTGCCCAGAGTTTACCTCGGCACCCTCACTCACCAGTACCAAGGCTGAGCTCAGCCAGCAATTTCCTCTTTTGCGTTACAGGGTCAGCACCAACTGTCTCAGGGAAGAGGGCTCACCTATAACAGAGAGAAATCAGTCAGGGTCTTGCTCAGAACAGGCATGAACTTAGGTCAATGAAGGCATGCAAAGTTCCTGCCCTTACATGTCTTGCATCCTAGCAAAAGATAGGGTAATAATTAAATATATAGTTTCAGGTTGTGCTATAAAGAAAAATAAGCAGAGTCAGGAAAGAAAGAATGACAAGGAGTGAGAATGAGGTCTGTTTTAGATAAATCGGTCAAGGAAGACTTCTCCAAGCAGCAACTGCTAGACAGAGACCTGAATAAAGTAAGGGGGTAAGTAGGCAAGAGTAAGCTTGTCATGCTAAAGAACAAGAAAGTCAACATAGAATACAGTGATGGGAAGAATGAGGTTCCTCCAGGCTTCAGTAACCTGGAACCCAGCTGGGACAAACTTTCAAGCACTCTGAGATTGATTTCAGGTTTCTCTGCTCACCTCCTCCTCTGTTGGGTAAGGGACAGAGAAACTCCTATATATTACTTGGAATGTGGGGTAGAGAGAAAACAGAGAAACTCCTATGTATTACTTGGAATGTGGGGTAGAAATGACTGGGGTAAGGAGAACAGTAGCACGTGCCAGGCACTGTTGTAAACCCTTTATTTGTATTAACTCATTTAATCTTTACAAACTCTTGTAAGGTTGGTGTGTTATTACATTTCCTCATTTTACTAATGGGGAAACAGACAGAGAAGTTAAGTAAATTTGCCCCAAGTCACACAGCTAATAGATGGTAGACCTGGGACTTTAACCCTGGAAGTCCAACCTCCAGGGCTTGCCTTCTTAACCACACACTATACCACTTCTCAAAAACAGAAGAAAAAACACAGGAAACGCATTCTCTAGTCCTAGCTGACATGGCTCACAGTCCCCATTTATACCCAAGTCTGAGATCCTCTCCATTTACTTGCAGTCCAAGCTTTTTACTGAATACCAGTTGAATAACTCCGGAGTCCTTCAGCCAGGTGGTTCCAGAGGATACTGTGATCACAAAGCTATGATGATAACCACAACAATAGCCATTTAATAGCCACTAACATTTAATGCACACTTTGAAATAGACTAGGTACTGGGCTAAGCACCTTACATGTACTATTTTATTTCAGAGAAGGAATGACAGTTGCTATAAGGCCTGGGTAGAGGGATCTGTGGGGGGCTCCACGCCTGGAACAAAGCAGCAAACACAAGGAACTAAAGGATCCCTGTAGGCCAGGGTCAAAGCACAAAGGCAGAGGCACTAATGGGTGGGTGGTAAGAGGAAAGGACTATCAGCACCTCCAATTAACATGTCAACAAACTGAACTCATCTTCCATTTCCCAGTCCCCATGTTTCACCAAATGGTATAACAATTCTCCGAAGTACATATATTTTTTAACATCTTTATTGGAGTATAATTGCTTTACAATGTTGTGTTGGTTTCTGCTGTATAACAAGGTGAATCAGCTATATGCATACATATACCCCCATATCCCCTCCCTCTTGCGCCTCCCTCCCACCCTTCCTATCCCACCCCTCTAGGTGGTCACAAAGCACCGAACTGATCTCCCTGTGCTATGCGGCTGCTTCCCACTAGCTATCTATTTACATTTGGTAGTGTATATATGTCAATGCTACTCTCTCACCAAGTACATATTTGGACTCCAAAATGTTCACTCATGCTCTCCAACCCCTTCTTCCCTCATTCCCACAATTGCCAAGTCCTTGTAGGGGTTTTTTTTGTTTCTGTTTTTGTTTTCAGTCTCTAACAGCTCTACATCCAAATCATCTTCTTAATTCCCTACTGTGTCAACTTCCTCTTGGTTCAGGATCTCATTATCTCCTGCCTGCACTGCTGGAATAATTCTTAGAATTTATTGACATTACAAGGACAGGCTGTTACAGCAGCCTCTTCCCTGGTCTCTCTTTCACTAGTCTCCCCCGACCCTTCCTGTTCCAATCTATTGAGCCCACACTGCCAGACTAATGTTCCTAATGCCACTCCCCTGCTCAAAAAAATGTCATGGCTCCCAATCACCTCAGCCTTGCTCTCTAGACTCTCATACCATGGGTCTGGTCATCATCTACCTTACCTCTACTGTGGGCTTTCCAGCTCCCATACTTTTATCCATGTTGTTGCCTCACCTGGAATGCCTCTCTTCATTTGTACATATTCAAATCCTTCTTAATTTTCAAGGCCTAGCAATTCAATGAAGTTATCCTGAACCCTTTCTTACCTCTCTGTCATGTTCTTGAAACATCTCTGGCTGTGACTACTATCTGGCTCTGGCGTCACCATCCACTAAGGCTTCAGAACACATCCCCTGTTGTTCTTCCTTGTAAAGATTCCTACTGCTTCCAGACAAGGAAAACCTCGTCAGTTAAGATTTCTGTTCCAATTCCTACTACATACATACATTCATTTACTTATTTATTCATTCATTCATTCATTCATTTATGGCTGCATTGGGTCTTTGCTGCTGCGCGGGGGCTTTCTCTATTTGCAGCGAGCGGGGCCTGCTCTTCCTTGCGGAGCACAGGCTCTAGGCACACGGGCTTTAGGTGTGGCTCGCAGGCTCAGCAGTTGTGGTGCACCGGCTTAGTTGCTCCGCAACATGTGGGATCTTCCTGGACCAGGGCTCAAACCCGTGTCCCCTGCATTGGCAGGCGGATTCTTAACCACTGTGCCATCAGTGTAGTCCCCTACTACTCTTATCTTACTCTGGATCTATCTCTTAACAAAAGATCTGAGTTTTAATCTGAGCCTCAGATTCCTTAACTACAAAATGGGGATACAATTCCCATCCAGCCTACAATATAGGGAGTTTGTAAGAATCAATGTGACAATAGGAGAGGAAAGGGGAAGGGTTGAGATGGGAGACCCAGCCAAATCTTTAACAGCTCTTTTTGTCAGCTGCAAAACCCCAAGTCTTCTACCCAATTAATCGAAAACAATTCCTGGGCCTTCTTAGCCATGGTCACAACTCTGGTTTAGGGGTTATAGAGGATGCAGGGATGAATGAGAACAAATCTTATCCTTAGGCTCCTGGCAAGAACTGTGGAGTAAAGTCCTGGTAGGACTGTGTCAGCTTCCTACAAAGGATGACTAAGACTATTAGGCAGACTATGGAAAACAGTATGGAGGTTCCTTTAAAAACTAAAAACAGAGTTACCACATGATCCAGCAATCCCACTCCTGGGCATATTATCTGGAGAAAGCTCTATTCGAAAAGATACATGCACCCCAATGTTCACAGCAGCACTATTTATAATACCCAAGACATAGAAGTAACCTAAATGTCCACCAACAGATGAATGGATAAAGATGTGGTGTGTACACACATACATACACACACACACACACACACGAAATATTATCAGCCATAAAAAAGAATGAAACAGGGCTTCCCTGGTGGCACAGTGGTTGGGAGTACACCTGCCAATGCAGAGGACACAGGTTCAAGCCCTGGTCCAGGAAGATCCTACATGCCACGGAGCAACTAAGCCTGTGTGCCACAACTACTTAGCCTGCGCTCTAGAGCCCACGAGCCACAACTACTGAACCTGTGTGCCACAACTGCTGAAGCCCTGCAATGAGAAGCCCATGCACCGCAATGAAGAGTGGCCCCCACTCACCGCAACTAGAGAAAGCCCACGCCCAGCATAGGAAACCCAACGCAGCCAATGAATGAATGAATGAATGAATGAAACAATGCCATTTGCACCAACATGGATGGACCTGTAAACTATCATACTAAATGAAATAAGTCAGAAAGAGAAAGACAAATACCATACGATATCACTTATATGTGGAATCTAAGATATGATACAAATGAATATTTACAAAATAGAAACAGACTCAGAGACACAGAAAACAACTTATGGTTACCAAAGAGGGAGGGGGGTGGGAGAGGGATAAATTAGGAGTTTAGGATTAGCAGATACAAACTACATATAAAATAAACAACAAGGTCCTACTATATAGCACAGGGACCTATGTTCAATATCCTGTAATAAACCATATTGGAAAAGAATAGGAAAAAGCACGCACACGCGCACACACACACACATATAACTGAATCACTTTGTTGTACACCAGAAACTAACACAACATTGTAAATCAACTATACTTCAATTTTTTTAAAAATCTGAAAAAAAAAGAACATTAGGCAGGACCTAACAGTTTCAAGAGTGCTATGTATTATAAAAGTGGAAAAAGAAATCAGTCTGGGGCTTCCCTGGTGGTGCAGTGGTTAAGAATCCGCCTGGCAATGCAGGAGACACGGGTTTGAGCCCTGGTCCGGGAAGATACCACATGCCGTGGAGCAACTAAGCCCGTGCACCACAACTACTGAGCCTGCGTTCTAGAGCCCATGAGCCACAACTACTGAGCCCGTGTGCCACAACTACTGAGCCTGTGTGCCTAGAGCCCGTGCTCCACAACAAGAGAAGCCACCACAATGAGAAGCCTACGCACCGCAACGAAGAGTAGCCCCCGCTTGCCACAACTAGAGAAAGCCCGTGCGCAGCAACAAAGAACCAATGCAGCCAAAAATAAATAAATAATAATTTTTTTTAAAAAAAGAAAGAAATCAGTATGACTAGAAGTGGCCTCAGAAGCTTCATCAGAGCAAGGGCTTAGGCCAGGCCTTGATGCAGGGTGACAGGAAGACATGGGCTACTATGCACCAGGCACTGGGCTAGGTGTTATGCTGGTAACCCTTGTAATACCTGTGAAGCAAGTGATGGCATGCCCATTTTATAGCCAAGGTAACTGAAGATGGGGGAGGAGGCTAAGTGTGTCATTCAAGGTCAAACAGCTGGTAAGTAGCAGAGCTAAGATTTGAACCTAGGTCTGCTTTACTCCAAAGCCTAATGTGCTTGCTTACTTACTTCATGGTCTGCCTTACTCATCATGTAGCAACATGAAAAGGGACCAGGTAAACTCTGAAGTTCTTTCTACCTCAAAAATCCAATGATTTGAATGGGGGTGGGGGAGAGAAGAGAGGAGCGAAGAGGAGGTTTACTGCTGCTATGTCTTTCCCATAAGACTGTGACCTAACGGCAGGTTTAGGGTCTTATTAACTAGAATGCTGAAGTATCTGACACAGCCTGGCACGTACGAGACACTAAGTATTTAGGGAACCTGTGAGTGAGTAAAACACCAGCTCTATCAACCTTTCTTCTAAGGTCTAGAAGTAAGGTCCAAAATCTCAAGCTCCATGTTCTGACTCTCAGCCCCAATATCTATATCAACTATCTACTAGTCTCTCAGCTGAAGGTACCCTTTTCCCATTCTTGTTTTCAGGAGTTAGGGAAGAGGTGAGAAGAGAAAAGGATAAGAAAGGGAGTTAGGTGGTTAACACAGAAAGGAGAGGTAGAAGAAAGGGGTGAAAGGAGAGAAGGTAAGGAAGGAAACAAAAAGGAAGGGGGTGCCAGGGCAGGATTAAAATGTCTGACACCTAGACTTTGAGAAAGGTTTCTTTTTCCTTCTGATTCCAGAAACAAAATTGTTTTTGTTTTTTTTTTAAGAGCAGTAGTAGGAATTCCTCTTTATATATTTTAAATGAAGGGAAATTGCTTGTCCAAACCCCAGACAAAATCTGTCAGCTGGAGGTAAAGTGAAATTCCTCAGGGCTCCCATCCTCAGTTCTCACCACCGTCCTGCCCCAGCCTAACCCTTGCTCACCTGGTTTAGGCTGAGGCCTGCAGAGATCAGAAGACATGAAAGTTCTTCCTCTATTCCTCTGCTCCTTCTACAAAGGTTGCTCCAGGCTAATAAGCCCTGGGAGTCTAACCTTCTTTACAGATAAGGGGATACTGATACCCTCTGGACCCATCCTCAAAGCTCCCTGTCAGGAAAGCTTTGTTGATTCCTAAGGGAAAAGTGTTTCTCCCTTTCTGCTTAATTTCTCAAATGTGTGTGAATGCACTAAGGTAAAAATGGGATGGAGGAGGCAAGGTCCCTTCAGGACTCTCTAGATCCTGGGTCCTAATACAGCTCAACCCTCTTTAGGTCTGATCTACATATTATATACAGGTATCTCTCTTTCTTACTAAATCAACAGAGAGAGCCCTGGGCTGAGAGAAAACCTAAAGGCTAGTTCCAGCTCTACCTATAATGCACTGTGTGACCTTGTCAGGTCATTTCACCTTCCTGGACCTTTTTTCCATATCTGTAAAATGAGGGTGATAGTATCTACTAGTCTGGAGGATTTTCTGATGGATCAAACAAGATTGTCAAGAAACAGTTTAACTGTTTAAATCTATTTAGTTTGATATAAAGGTAAAGAAAGAATGAGGGGATGGTCTCTTTAAAAAATGAAATAAAATAAAAAGAGGGCTGTACCACCTTTCACTTGAAGAGATCTGCTCTGAGTGAAAAGACTTAGGAAGAGCTGTGGCAAAGACTGTCACTGTCTGTACCTCCATCAGAAGACAGTAAAGCACCAACTTAGACTGAAAAAGCTCAAGAGCTACATGTATGCAAATACCAACAGTTCCAAGCACAAAGAAGGTAAGAACCAGCAGAAGTCACGTATTACTCAGGGAAAGTAACAAAAAGTAGGAATGACCAATTTAGTGGTGAAGAGCTCAGGCTCTAGAATCACACACCTGGGTTTGAATCCCAGCTCTGTCTCTTACTAGCTTTGTGACCTTAGGCAAGGTATTTACCTTCTGTGCCTCAGTTTCCTACATTTGTTTTAAAAGGTTCCTGCTTCATAAATGTGTTATTGGGAGAAATAAATTAAATAGCATGGGAAAGCCCTTACCTCAGGGCCTGGCATAAGTGACTTAACGATAGATATTGTTTTTCCATTTAAATACCACAAAGGATGAATCAAGCAATAAAAAAGGCCTAGGAGAAAAGAAAGAAATGTACATTTGCTATTATCTTATTATGTACCATTAATACCCAAAGCCTTAATTATTCTCATTTATTCCTAATAACCTCTTGAAATCCATAGAATTATCCCCGTCTTACAGGAGGAAATTGAGCCTCAGAGAAGTAATTTGTCTAAAACCACACAACTGGGAAAAAGAACTTATTTCAAAAGGTCTGACTGCAAAACTGTGTTCTTTCTACTACATATATACCTTGCACTTTCTCATGCTCAAAAATAAGGAGCCCCCCACATACCAAAATAGGCTCCAATAATAAAGTGCTAGGGAATGGACCAACTTCTCCCATTTTGTACTCAATGAAGCAACTATTGGTTTTGTATGCCTGGGGAAAAGATGGGCAGGGGTGAAATGCAAGTGCACCATCAAGTTCCAGAGTTGCAGACTGGACTTACCAGGCCTTCCCAAGGGGCTCTCACATTTGTCGCAGTAAAAGAGGAGACAGGGCCTTTTGCCAAACTGAATACCACACCCTAAAGGACAAGATGTTCTAATGTTGTAACAAACAGGCAAAAAGCCATGAGAGGTGCCAGGGCAGAACTCAAATACCTGATCAAAACACCTTATACCGGGAGGGAATACAATGCTATGTATGAACACTTTTGCAAGAGTCAGCATGTACTGTGTCCTGAGTGTGCACACTGTCCCTATTTCTGGGAAGCACTTTACTATGGCCCACATGACTGGAAGTTTACTCTTAAGACAAGCACTCCTTCCCTTGGGCCAGACTATTATTTTGGAGCATTCCATTAAAAAATAATAATAATTAAAAAAAAAAAAAAAAGGGAACAGATTCTTACAGGAGTATATGGAAACCAGGAATCTACAGCTGGCGAGTAGGGGAAAGAAGCCAGGAAGTAAATCAAGAAAAATTTGAGAGAAGAACTGGGGCCTGGATATCAAAGGCTTTGGGTAGGGTGGGGAACCAAGCAAAAGACCTAAGACAAGAGAAAGGGAGTGCTTCAGGGGGCTAAGAAGATATTTTGACAGAAGAAATTATTTTCTACATTTGTAAAACAAATTTTTAAAAAAAATAGTACATCCCTGGGACTTCCCTGGTGGCGCAGTGGTTAAGAATCCGCCTGCCAATGCAGGGGACACGGGTTCGAGCCCTAGTTCGGGAAGATCCCACATGCCGCGGAGCAACTAAGCCCGTGCGCCACAAGTACTGAGCCTGTGCTCTGGAGCCCGTGAGCCACAACTACTGAGCCCATGTGCCACAACTACTGAAGCCCGCGCGCCTAGAGCCCGTGCTCCGCAACAAGAGAAGACACTGCAGTGAGAAGCCTGCGCACCACAACAAAGTGTAGCCCCCACTTGTTGCAACTAGAGAAAGCCCGCGCGCAGCAACAAAGACCCAACGCAGCCAAAAATAAATAAATAAAAATAAATAAATTTTTAAAAAAAAATAGTACATCCCTATAAAACCTCTGGTGTTTAGAGTAGAGCAATCTCCAGGGCATACAGGAAGACTGATTGAAAGAGGTGTTTCGTTTTCTTTTTATTTTTTTTGGCTGTGTCGCGTCTTACTTGTGGCATGCCGGATCTTTCATTGCGGTGCGCGGGCTCCAGAGCACGCGGGCTCTCTAGTTGAGGTGCGTGAGCTCAGTAGTTGAGGCACGCAGGCTTAGTTGCCCCACGGCATGTGGGATCTTAGTTCCCTGTCCAGGGATTGAACCCGTGTCCCCTGCACTGTAAGGCAGATTCTTTACCACTGGACCACCCGGGAAGTCCCTGAAAGAGGTGTTTCTGAAGTGATATCTTCCTCAGGAGAGGGGAAGGAAAATACAAGCTAGGTTCTCTAGGCCTCCGGGGTGACAACCAAGGCAGGAGTGAGCAGACACAGGACATAATCTTAGCATAACAGCTCCAGGTTCAATCAGGCAGGGCTCACCTGCAGGTAGTCTCAGACCCATTTCTGCTATAGTCAGCACCTGAAGGTGCACAACTGCCCATAGACCGTGGGGAGTACAAGACTGGCCATAGAGCAAATAGTCCTTGTCCCAGGAGCCACGCTTGCCAATCTGTTTTAGTTCTGTCCAGCTTGCCCCCTAACCTCTTGGCCTCAGAACTCTAACTGCTTCAATCTTCGTGAGGCCTGCTTTTCCCAGCCTGGATCAAACGCCATGGTCCTGCAGTTCTAGACTCCTTCCAATCACAAGAATCCCTGACCTTGACTCTTATGACTGGCTCTATTGTGTGTTGCCTATGCCCTGGCATAATAAACCAACTGGCTGTGTTGCCATGGGGGTTAAAAAAATGACCTCACAACATAATAAAAATGCAGCCAAGTCACAAATGGCTCAGTAAAACCCTCTTCTACTCCCCAACAAAGACAGGTGTCAGGATGCCCAGCATATCGCAAAAAGAGGCCCTGGAGGGCAGCTGGTTTCTTAATGACAGGTGACATTAGGGCTCCTGAGCCCAATCCATGTCCACGTATGAGAACACTATACATGCCATAAATAGATGAAACTCAATCCAGGCAGTCTCTAGGCTGCCTGGAAGAACGTCCACAGAATACAACAGACCTGCAAGACAATCATTCTTGCCTCTGCCTTTTCTGGGCAGCTAACAGCATTTCTCCTTCCTCAGCTGAATCTGCCTCCAGTTTCCCCCTTCTCCTTCCCTGAAAAACCAACCCCGCAGGAATCATCAAGGGAGGCACAAGTAATTACTATTTTCTTTTCTCCATGCTAATGAGACAGTTGGATGGTTCCCCTTCCCCCTCTTGAGCTGGAAGCGAGAATCCAAGGCTTTATAATCTGTAACCAACAGACCAAAGCTGGGGCCAGACAGTGCTCTACAACTGAACTGTACAGAAGATGGCTTTTTGTCCCTGATGAGACCAGAGCTGGAAGAGGCCCCACCATTTTACAGAAGGAGTGGTAAGACCAGAATGAGAGGATCTGTCCAAAGTCACAGAAGGAAGGCAGTGGCATGGCCAGAATCAGTCTCCTTACTCCCAATCAGGGCACTTCCCAAATCATCCAGACTTCCTCTAGTACAGAATAAATTTGGAGGTGTCCTCAATGTACCTGGAAACTGGAACTACAAATTTCAAGTTTACATATCAGTTTTTGAATAGGTATTTAAAAAGCAATGACAATGCTCTGCAGAAGTGGACTCAGTCCCAGAACTGGGGTTCTGGGGCAGAAAGCCAGGATCTGAGACAATGCCAATTTTACCCCAAAATTTAAATCACAAGTAGATGGTCAGGCAAAAAAACAATCTGTTAATTTTAGTTGGGATTCAGCTCAGTTACGTGAAGACTGTAGATACCAAGGGTGGGATCAGAACTAGCCTTAAGAATGAATTTCAGGTCTGGCGGATAAAAGACCAGTTTAGTATAGAACACTAGGACCTCATATTTCACAGATGAAGAAATCGAAATCTAGCACTATTTTTTTTTTTTTTTAATACATGTGTTGTTTAGAAGGCACCCAGTCTCGGGTGTTTTTGTTCTAGCAGCCCAAACGGACTAAGACACATGGCTTTATCCTAAATGTCAGAGGACTGTCTGCTAAGGAGACTGACCAGTGATTATCTTACTTAATTTTCTGGCCAACTGTCCATGTCATTGCTTCTTATCTCAGGGTAACACAGAGTTTTGTCCAGAAAACTAATTTTGGGGGGAACTTCTCTCTTTCACTTGGTGGGGAGTATTTGTCCTCATTTTTATTGGGGTTGCCCCATTTATCTGTTTTTATCTCATCTTTCAGGAATTCCTCATTGTTTCATCTATTGGGAGTATTTCTCCTAGTCTTCCAACTATGTCACAGATCTCTAGCAGATGATCACTTATGCCAAAAACCAAATCTGGAAACTGGATTAAGACAATTTCCGTAGTTTAAATAACAACACCAAAAGGGAGACATGTCTCTAAAAAGAATTTAACAACCGACAGATATTTGCAAAATCGCAGTTCAGTACTTTATACAGTGGTTATCCTTCAAAACATACAAACTGGGATCTGCCGTAACTTGTGCTGTGATATCCCCAGGTGACATCTCCCCTTGTTGCAGGAAAGACAGTGGGGCACGAGAGGATGCTCACATCCCAGGTCTTAGGCGAGTCCCTGGGATGGCCGCCGAGTGTGGGTTCTTGAACAGGAAAGAATTCAAGAGCGAGCCAAACTAAAATGAAAGATGGTTTACTCAAGGAGAAACAGACTCCACAGACAAGAGTGTGGGCCATCTCAGAAGGCGAGAAAGGCCTCGAATCTAGCACTATTGGGGGCATCACAGGGAAAGACCCAGGGTGAAGCAGCAGACTGAAGGATGCTATGGCTCAGAGCTAGCCATGACCTGCCTGCCTAGCCATGGTCAGAGAAAAAGGAAGACAGAGCCTCTGGGAAAAGGAGCCAGCATATGCAAAGGCTGTGCTGAGAAGAAAATGGTTCAAGTTTTTAAACTGGACTAATCTGTAGACTCTAACACAATTTTTTAATCTTTTTTATTTTTTTAACCTGAAGACAGACTGTCAGCCTCTAAAATCTCTTCCCTTCCCTCTCACGTCTATCCTAGCTCTATCACTTCAGGTTGGAGTCAGCAACTCAAATTCAGTCCTCAAACAATTCTGACTCCAGGCAGGAAATATTTAAAACAGTCTTCGCCCTAACTCCCATCTCCTACCCACACGGCCTGGATGTCAACCCTTCCTCTCTGTTCTCCTGTACCACAGAGTTGATTGTGGGGTTCCTTGTGGTATTCCAGGATACTGCCAGTGCTGACCACGAGGCTTCAACTTCTAGAGGGCACAAAATCATGTACAGTATTCTACAAATGGCCCCAGGTCCCTGTGAGAACGCCTGCCTCAGGTCACCTGCCTAACATCTCAGGCCCTCCTAGGACTAAAGCCCAGCTCTGAATCCAAGACTAGGCCTTCCCACCAGTGGCCATTCCTCAGAGACTGCCTGCCAGCCTAGACTTATTCTTGAGTTTGCCACTCTCCCCATCCTTCTGCAGGGAAGGCAGCATGGTATAGTGGAAATAGCACGCATACAGATCTGGGTTTGAGCCCTGGATCTGGCCACCTAAACTGGGTATCCTTAAGCATTATTATTTACCTGCTCCCCTATATCCTCTTAAGAGCTTTGATTACTGTCTGTTTTTTCCACCACTCTCCCCTATGGGAAGAGGGAATATTTAGGTATTTCCCTGTATCCTCAATGAGTCAGTCTCTGTCTACTGAATGATCCTCTAAAACTAAGTTCCCACATCTGTAAAATGATATCTGTGATGATATCACCTGTCTCAGAGTTATGAGATAAAGGAACAAAAAAAATGTAAATTGCCTGGATCAGTGCCTGGCCCTTATTCTTATACTCTATCAAGGATACCAGGGCCAAATGTTTACCTGTACTGAACTAGACTGCCCATCCTAGAGACACCATGCCTCGCTGAACCCTAGGGTCAGCTGGACCTGACCTCCAGTGTCTGTTCCACTCCAGTAATCAGACTGAGTGCCAGTTCCTTGAACCTTGCCAGTACAAACAGCTAGAGATATGACTATTCTCCTCACAGTCAAAGGCAGTGAATTTGAAGCAAATGAGGTACGTATATACACAAATACTCTAGATTGAAAGGAGGGGGGAACAGAGGATAAGAGAAAAAAAGGGAAAAGGCTGTGCTCTGAAGTTGAAGTCTTAAAGAAGAAAGCCCAGATCCTAAGAGGTGGCTAAAGTCACTTGAAGGGCCAGGAACATGAAACAAATTGGCTGAGGTCACATAGTAAACTGAAGGGAGAAATGAGTTTGGAACCCACCACTGCGGTCTCCTATCTAGTGATTTTTCCTATCCTCCAGGGTAGATGCACAACATTCTAGGAAAAAGGGAGTGAGTCATAGGGGATTCAGTGTAGTGGCAGGGAGAGACGCATAAGGGATATCAAATGGTACTTACATAGTTTCCTGCTTTGAAAGGTGACTGAGAAAGAAATCAATCCAGCCTTTAGCTTTGCAGGGGGCTAATATGCTCTGGAAGTTAAAGGGCAGAAATAAACTCAGTCTGGCCAGAAGAAGTGCCAGCAGTTAGGGAAGGGGAGGGGCACAAGATGTCCTCAAACTATCATGAGCCCTTCTCCCACAACACCAGCGGCTCCAGGAGATCAAAACCCTCTGCCCACCCATCCCCAACTTCACAACTCAAACTGTAAATTATGTTCCAGGTTTTCTAGGATATCTGATCTTCCCAACAGCGGGCCCTCAGATTTATAAAATGGGGGGTGAAGTATAGAGAAGTAGCAGAATAAGAGTTCTGTGCCATGAGGAAAAATCTGATTGATTCTTTTCTTTGTTCTATTCACAATATTCACCTGAACTTCTGGGAAGGTAAGTGATTTGCCCAAGGTCACACAGCTAATAAGGGCAAATCAGGACTTGCCTGCATCCTGTGTCCTTTGTGATATGGTGACTTTCAGCAAATTTGACCTTTACAAAGTTTTGAGAGGTAAGTAGGGCAGGTGTTCTCTGTTAAATCATGCTGTCCCTTCTTCTGAAAAGTCTCATTTGACACCTCCAATTCATTTCCGGCTTAGTCCTGACATTTATCTCCTCTTCCAGAACTTTCATAATTACCTTCTAACTCAGAGGTCAGCAAACTTTTTCTGTATAGGGCCAGCAGTCTCTGTAGTATTCAACTTTGCCAAGGTAATATGAAAGCAGTCATAGACGAACAAATGAGTGTGGCTGTATTCTAGTACAACTTTACAAAAAGAGGCAGCAGACTGATTCAGCCCACAGGTCAGTTTGCCTGACATCTGTTCTAACTAATCTCCTGTCTCCAATCACCCTGTCCCTCAGTCCACCACACACACTCATATCACAATCCTACACCCTCAATGGATCCCCTTTGCCTACAGGATAGTTTAAACTCTACCTCATCCTCTATCATATCCTTCCCTGCACACTGTACTCCAATCACAGCAGGATGTCACCTGGCAACTTCTTACCTTCCACCATGCTCTTCCCTAACACCTGCAATGCCCTTCTCCATTCCTCTGCTAATATTACCTATTTCAGGGACAAGCTCAAATGCCAACACCTGTGAGAAGTCTTTTCTTGGTCTGCCTTACATAATTAGTCACTATATGGCTGTCCCTCACCCACTACTGTTTCCCTACTCCCCCCACAATTCTAAGCTTTGCAGGGGCATGGAGTGTGTCTTATTCAACTCTGTATCCCTTGCAGTACCTAATGTAACACTCAGTGTCCACTGACTGAACAGGCTTCTGGGCTAAGAGAAAGTCATTAGAACATGGGAATCTTTGGTTCTAACAGAACCATGAGATGACTCACAGCATCAACAGATCCTTCAGGCTGCTTCAGGGGCTGCCTCCCTCCCTCCCCATCATGTTCCCTGTCTGGCCAGGTAACTAGTTAAGGTAGGGGCCAAGACCAGGCATTTCATTAGGTGGCTTCTAGCCTACGCTGATATATGTGAAGAGAAGAGGGATCCTATTTTCAGAGCTCCTTGTCCCTGACCTCAAACTGTATCCTTCATACCAGCCATAAACTGATCCCAGATACAGATTTAGCCCTAGATCAGCAGACAGCCTTCTAACAAGTGCAGATCCCCCAAAGACAGGAGATTTCACCCAGGGAAAGGCTCAGGGCATTCAATCCAACCTCAACTGAAATGAGAACTCAAAGGTATGTGCTAAGAATCATCAGGAGCATCTCCTCTGGATGCAAAGGGACCTCTACTGAGATTAAGGGGTCCTGAACAAGCCTGTAGCCCACAAGTAAGACCATCCTAGCTTGAGCAAGCTGTGAGGTCAAAGACTAAATTGCTCATGGGGAAAAACAAAACAAACATACAAAAGAATTTTTCTCCTAAGCCCAGAACAGAACAACATTCCATCTGGGTAAGTAAGCTTGTCACAGGCATGGGGTACTTAGCATATCTGCCATTCCAGGATTACAGCTGTCAAGTTTTAATTAGGGTAATTAGAGTTAAAAATGTAATTTCATTTCAGGGATACTTTGAACAGATTCCATTAATTTCTTTTTAAAAGAAAGGAGGGGAAGGCAAGTAGAGGATTTTGCCATCAGAGAAGCAAAGCCCTGTGCCTGAGCCAACGAACTTTCAAACCACTGCCAAGAACCCCCAGCATCTCTGCAGGCTTGGCCCAGAGTGCAGAGGGCTGCTGCTCTTCAGCTTTCCTCCCTAGTTTCCTCCCTGAAACTAAGTTTCAGTCGGCATCTACTAATAAACCCACCTTCTTCTCCCTACCTGCTCCTGTGTTACTACCATTCAGTGACTACTATTACAGCCCTAAGTCTAGTAAGGGGCAAGGGCTGTCAATCTGATTGGCTACATGTTAGGGACTACTCTAATGTCCACCCCTTTATCAACTGTTCCTGGACACATCTTTATGCTTTCCTTTGCGCTAGTTCCCTGGTCTGGAGTGCCCTCCTTGCCTTGCCTGCCTCTACTCTTACTCTTCCTTCAAAGCCAGATCAAAGTTATCTCCCCCAGAAAAACCCACTTCCATGCCTCTGTGATCCCAGAGAACCCTGCATATGCCTCTATTAAGGCACATACAGAATACTATGGTCTGTTTCCCTGTTTGGCTCTGATGTTAGATTGTGAGGTCTTTCAGGGCAGGGACTGGGTCTTTATCGAGGAATCCTTAGCTAGCACTAGCACAAGCCCTGACACTTAGGAGATACTCAACAAATATTTGTTGAATGACCAACTGTAGGGGGAATTTGGTCTGAGCACACTGGTAGCTGAGCATATTAAGCCCTCGGGTTCTACAACGCATAGAAATATCTGGTCGTGAGTCCCTTCCCCCTCCTTGCACAGGGCCAGTTCAGCAACCTGACTCAGCCCTCCCACTGATCCCAAATGATGATTGATCTCTCCCACCAGAGTGTGCTCATTCCTTAGGGACCTGGGAAAGGAGATGAGAAAGCCTAAGCAAGCAGAGCATCTCCCCCCATCCTCCTCAACCACTGGTTTTAAGGGATTTCCTCCAGTCTTTGAAGGGTTCCAGGGAGAGGGCCTCAGCTCCAGTTCAGTCTGTAGAAGGGTAAGGGATGGCCCTGGTTTTTTTTTTTTTTTTAAATAAAAAAAGGGACTTCCCTGGCCGTCCAGTGGTTAAGACTCCAAGCTTCCAATGCAGGGGGCGCGGGTTCGATCCCTAGTCAGGGAACCAAGATTCCACATGCCATGTGGCGTGGCCAAAAAAAAATGAGAAAATTCTGAACAGAAAAAGATTCCAAATTAAAAAAAAAAAAAAGTTCATTGGCTTGGAATCAAAGTGTTGCAAATGCTCAGAAATGCTGTAGTGCAGTACAACAGAGAACATGCTATGTGACATAGGGCAGCCAAGTCACTTCACTTCTCTGAGCTCCAGATTCCTTTTCAACCTACCCCGGTAAGTTGTTAGGGGAAATGAACATACAAAGAGGCTTAACCCAATATTAACACTAAATGATGTTGCCATCTGAGGAGGGGGCCTATATTATGTACCTAGCACTATATTATATATGAGTTTATAAAGGTGAGGAAAACATATCGATTTCACAGTAATCAGATTCTCCCCAGCTAGGAGTACTCCTCCAGCTTCCTCCCAGGCTCCCCAGGCCTGGCTGCAGGCCCATATCGATCCACTTCTAATTAGGAACTGTGTCAGTGCTTCTGACAGAAGATCAGGGCCTAGGCTGCCTCTGCTGGCCTCTGGCCAAAGCCTGAAATGCCTTGCCCAGGGTAGACAGAGAATGGACACTTTTATGGTAGAAAAGTATCCCAGATTGAACTCATCATAAAGCAGCATGAAATTTTAGAGCTGAAAAGGTCCTTTATGAGCATGAGCTTTGTTATATTACAGTTGAGAAAGCTAAGGTCCAAAAAAAGATAACTTGTCCAAGGTAGTACAGAAAGATAACGCAGATCTTCTCACTTCTAGTTCTTTCCTCTACATCAGTGTTTCCTAACCTGGCTACACAACAGAAGGACTCTGGGAACTTGTTAAAAATACAGTTTTCCAGGCCCCACCCTAGAAAGTCTGATTTGGAACATCTACAGTGGCTCTGGCTCTTTTGCCAGTATATGATCACCTTCCAATAGAAGTGAACCCTGAAATCACAGGATCCAGTTTGGAACTAGGTTCAAATACACCTTGGCGGGCTTCCCTGGTGGCGCAGTGGTTGAGAGTCTGCCTGCCAATGCAGGGGACACGGGTTTGAGCCCTGGTCTGGGAAGATCCCACATGCCGTGGAGCGACTAGGCCCGTGAGCCACAATTACTGAGCCTGCGCTTCTGGAGCCCGTGCTCCGCAACAGGAGAGGCCACGAGAGTGAGAGGCCTGCACACCGCGATGAAGAGTGGCCCCCACTTGCTGCAACTGGAGAGAGCCCTCGCGCAGAAACGAAGACCCAACACAGCCAAAAATGAATAAATAAATAAAAGTTAAATCTTTAAAAAAAAAATAATACACCTTGGCTCAAAACAGTGCCATTTAGAAGCAATCCACTATTGTTTGAGCCAGCCCTCCCCCACCTCCACAATAACAGGGTTACTCTAGAGGCCTTAGTCAAAGGATCTGTCATAAATGGTTCAGACTTCCTAATGGTCCACTAGCTTGGCTGTCGACAAAGACATTTCCTTTCAAAACTAGTCTGAAAAGAAAATGTTTCTATAAAGATTAGAAATAATTAAGGAGGGAGATTTAAGGAATAGTGGGAGATGGTGTGGTATTGAGTGTATGGGACTGGGGCATGGGCAGATGTCAGTGTCTGTATGTAGGGGAGTACTTGTGTGGATACGTAAGGGAGAGGACAGTGTGGTGTCTAAGACAGGCTTGCAGATACTTTCGTGGCACACACAATTCTGTGTATCTAGGTAGAAAACAGTGGGACAAGGGTATAGGAGGATAAATGTGTGGGTATAAGGTATAAGGGAGATAAGTATGGATGTGTACAGAATAGAAGAAATATGTGCACCTTTGTAACTCAGTTGTGTGTGTATGTGTTGCAAAGCATACAAACCTGTAGGGACAGAAGGGAGTGGGTATGTATCTGTGTGACCCAGACACCTGTATGCATGAGAAAACAGACCAATGAGCATTTCTGACTCATCCAGCCCTAGCTTTGCCTGAAGGCTCACACCACTCAAGGGCAGGCCTGTCTGCAGAAATTTCTCATTAAAATTGACATTTTGACAACTACTAAAAAAAATAAGATGATAACAACACCCCCACCATCGTGGGAGGTTAAAAAAAAGTCAATGCCAATAAAACATAAGAGACAGATGAGAAGCAATTATGCCATGATTACTTCTCAGCTTCACAAGAGGAGGTGGTATTTGGAGTTAAATACTGTGTAGCTGATTCACATCTCAACCCAAAGGCCTGGATTTCCTGGGTTGCCTGGGGAAGAGGGCAAGAAAGAAGAAAGTAGGTAGAGAAAGGTAAACAATAAAGTTAAAAAAACAAAAAACATAAAACTGGAGCACTGGGGGGACTTCCATGGTGGTGCAGTGGATAAGAATCCACCTGCCAAAGCAGGGGACACAGGTTCGAGCCCTAGTCCGGGAAGATCCCACATGCCGTGAAGCAACTAAGCCCGTGCATCGTAACTACTGAGCCTGCGCTCTAGAGCCCGTGAGCCACAACTACTGACCCCGCGCGCCACAACTACAAAGCCCGCGTGCCTAGAGCCCATGCTCAGCAACAAGAGAAGCCACCGCAAGAAGAAGCCCAGGCATCGCAACGAAGAGTAGCCCCCACTTGCCACAACTAGAGGAAGCCCACGTGCAGCAATGAAGACCCAACGCAGACAAAAAAAAATTAAAAAAAGAACAACATAAAACTGGAGCATTGGGAAGATGAAAGGGAGGGAAAGGACTGAGAAGAAATCAAAAGTAAAAGACAAGTGGGTCACGAGAGAGGGAGAAGGGAAGGAAAGAACAGAAAGAAAAAAAGGTAGAAAAGATAGGAGAAAAGAGAATTTCCTTTAGGCTGGCCTAAAAATTTAGCACACATTCTAGAAAGAATTCTAGCTTAGGGCAAGAGTAAATTAGTAGGTGGGGCCTGACCTCTGTGCTTTCTCATTGTTTTTACTCTAACCATTCCCTCCACCTGGAATGTTCTTCCCACCATCTTTGCCAACTGAACTTCCCCCTAAATCTCAAAAGAAATATTCAAATGCTACCAGCTTCTAGAAGCTTCCAAGATTTCTCTTAGAAGTTCTCTCTCAAGAACTTCCATAAACTGCCAGAGCACTTTATCATATTGCACCTATAGCATTTATCACTCAACCGAATACCACAGGTATCTATGTACATATATTTCTGTCATTCATTCTGCAAGTACTATTTGTGCCAGGCCTGTTACAGAGACACACGGGAAACAGAGATAAACAGCACACTGTCTCTTGGCTCATAAGGTCTCAATTTCAGGAATGAAAGCAGATTCAGGTGTGATACAGCACCAGAGTACAACTATAGAAGTAGAAGCAAAGTAGAAAGAAGATCAAAATTAATTCTGCTCATGGAGTGATCAGGGAAAGCTTCACTGAGGAGGTAGCATTTGAACTGGTACGAAAAGATGAGTAGGAGTTTGTCAGGTAAAGACAACAAGGAGCCGAAAGAGTTTCTACTCAGAGGGAATAGTCAAAACAAAGTCATTCTACTGAACAGGAGCACAGGGAACAGTGGGTGTTAAAAACTGTGCTGCTGACAGAAGGCAGCAAAGTGAGGTGACACCAGACTATATGAGCCTTATAGTCAAGTCCATAGTTGAGATTTTATCCTTTCCAACCTGGGGTGGAGGTGGGGAAGAAGGGACATTTTAAATACATATAATCTCCTTTATTTAGTTGCCCTACTTTAGAGCAAGTCCTCTCAAAACTCCTGGAAAACAGGTCCAATCCCAGGCTCTGCCTACTGCAGTGGCATCACAAGAATTTCGCATGGAGGAGAAGGGCAACAGTGAGAGAAAAAGAAAGGACGGGGGGCGGGGGGTGCAGAAGGGAGGTAGCAGGGTTCAAGGAGGAAGGAGCCGAAAGGGAAGAAAAAGAAGAGGAAGAGAAGAGGCAAGGAAGTCACAGGAGGGAATGGATCTATCTTGGCACTGAGGCTCTTTGTTGCTGAGCTGTCCTCTACATCTTTCTAGGTAGAAAAAATAAGGTCAATATGATGCTAGTCACAGAAATAGACCCTTTGCACCAAGATGAGGCTGAGCATATTACTGCCACCTCAACCCTCCCTTTGCTTAGGATGATAGGGCTGTACTAAGAAGTGGAGTTTGCCCAGCTCTACCAACCATCCCAAAGTATTCCAGAAGCCCCTAGCCCCATGCCCTAAGAGCATGAGGCAGGAGCACCAAACAAAGGTCTAGAGTTTGAAGCAGGGGCCTGCCCAAGACCTAAGGCTGCTGCTTAGGATCCTAGAGGAAAGCTCTGTTACCTTCTCTGGACTTCATTTCAATCTGCAAAACAAGGGGAGTAAATGTGATGCTCTCTAAGAGCTAAGATATTACAGAAGCTGCTACCCACAGAGGATGATATTTAATGTGGGAATTTTCCTAACCTATCAAGTCTTAACTTCTTTCCACTCCGACCTATGGCCAGTTTGAATCCAAGCCAGACTCAGAATGGAAGCCATCCCTGACACTATCATCCATTTGGCTCTGTCCAAAGTCTTGTTCTTACCCAGACCTGTTTATCTCATAGGTCACAAAGGGATGCTTAGGCCCAAGGATGTGTTTTGTCTGACCCACACATTTGTTTAAAAAACAAACAAACAAACAAACCTGAGTTATCTGCCAACATTTAAAGTCAGACCTCTTTTTTCTAATTAGATTTCTAGCTCCTCTTAAATATATCAGAGATCTGGCAACACTAGACCCTCTGGGGTAAAGGTCAAAGGGCCTACTATAATCCTGTAATTTATTTGATGCCTTCTCATTTTATCTAAAAAATTTATGTTAACTTATTATCCAATCCATAACATGACTTAATGTAAGAGTAAACTTTTAAACTACTAGTAATAATACTTAAACTAATCCAACTACAAAAAAAAGATTTGAGTACACTTCAGGAAGGCATATGGTTTATCCTGTGATTTCATGTGTCCCAGTCTGAGAACTCCAACATAGTTTATCCATTCACTCAAAAAATACTTAGGGGGGCTTCCCTGATGGTGCAGTGGTTGAGAATCTGCCTGCCAGTGCAGGGGACACGGGTTTGAGCCCTGGTCTCGGAAGATCCCACATGCCACGGAGCAACTAGGCCCGTGAGCCACAGTTACTGAGCCTGCGCTTCTGGAGCCTGTGCTCCGCAACAAGAGAGGCCGCGATAGTGAGAGGCCCGCGCACCGCGATGAAGAGTGGCCCCCGCTTGCCGCAACTAGAGAAAGCCTCGCACAGAAACGAAGACCCAACACAGCCATTAATTAATTAATTAATTAATTTTTAAAAAATACTTAGGTCCTGTGGTAAGTGCTGGGAAAACATTAATTAACAAGACAGATGTGGATCCTGCCTTGGTGGAGCTCATGGTCCAGTGGGACATAATGGAAAGAAGCCATACAGAATAGAAGGCACAAAGAAACACTAGACTGAGGATCTCAAGTGTATTACACAACCTAGAGACCCCTTAGGCAAGTTGTTTAACCTCTCTAGACCTCTGTTTCCTTGTCTATAAATGGGGAAGGTTTAATTAGGCAGTTGCTGCTGAAAAGTCATTCCCAGCTCCAAATTCTACTAGTATCACAAGAACTTAGCCCAATACCCTTTTCAAGTTCCTAACACTTATTAGCTTCCTCCCTTTATCTGGGAAATCATGATCAGTTGTCATGGAAATTACCATGGTGCTCCACATATTGGATGATGATGTTACAGTAATTACAAGAAGCCAAAGGGAACAGGCAGCAAGAACAGTCACTTACTCAGAAAGCCACCTACTTTCAACACACAGGAGCTGCTCTCACTGCAGCTAGGGGGAAAGAAAGACCAGTTACTAACTTATAAGTAAAACAGCTTTGATTTATATTGTATATTTAGATGTTGTGGTTTCTTCCATGAGACGGCAGACTTCACCCCAGCTTGTGAGTTGTTAGATGCAAAAGATGCCAATTTTACAAGGACAAGGTTCACTGAGACTTGACTACTTTGCTGTCCTTATGAAGTCCTAAGACAAGCCAGGAGACAGACTTCCTAGGCAACAGAGGCACCAAAAGTTCCTGGTAAAATAAGATAATTCATCTAGTCCCAGGGACTAAGAGCACTGTAACTGGGTTAAGTCCCTTCAATATTAGAGTTCCATCTAGTGCTGAGCTGACCCAGAGGCACCAAGCAGGTAGCAAAAATAAGTACAGCTGACCAAGTGTTTCAAAGAAAAAAGTGCTAGCCTGGTGATAAATGGCAACGGACACTGGGCTTGGGTAGCAAAGAAACAACAGGAAATGGTGTGGGCTTTGACAAACTTGAGAATAAATATGTTCTATCTAGAAGAGTCAGCCAATAAGGAAGTAGCATGTGGAATGAGGGAGAGAAATGAAAAACATGATTCTGTAAACTCAAGCATTTTGCCAAATTGGCCTGGTGCCAATTATGATACAAAGAGTCCCTGGTGGCAGGCTCAAGGAGTGAAGCCTATAGAATAACTGGGGACTATTCCCACTCCTGTGAACAGGAAAATGCTCATGGTCAGCATCAGGATCCAGCCCCTTCTTCTTCCTCAAAAATCCTACTCCCTCTTCAGGAGAAATCACTCACCCTCATAGCCCACATGCCCGGGCCTCTGATCTCATACATAGTATCTCCACTGAAAACCCTAATCTTCCCAGGCTGGGGTCCAACTCAAAATAAATACACTTCAGGCTAGACACAACCCAAGACCTGCCAGTCTGCAACCTCTGATCCAGAGCGTAAGATCCTCTGAAAAGATCTGGAACAGAAAGGACTTAGGAGTCCCCTAAGTACTCTTAACTTTTGTCAGAGGAACTGCTTTTCCAAGGAGCTATCCAGGGTCCTAGATCACTTGGCTCCTGAGCTTTAGAATCCATGATTTCACAGCCTTCTCCTCTGGCTTGATCCACTGTCAAAGTATTTTTTTTAAAGACTTTAAAAAGATATTAGGTAACTATTATATGCAAGGCACTCCAGTGATACAAATGCCCTAAACTTTACTTCTCCTGACTTTTGACTTCACTACCTGTATCAGTTGTACGTCAACCTGGACCCCAATGCCACCTGTCTGCCACCCAAATTACTACAGACCGAAAACACTGCTCTGCTTGACTCTACTCCTATATAACACATTCATTTTAATGGCTTGGTTAGCCAATAAGATGAAGGTTCATCAATGAGATGAAGGTATCTCAAAAGGATACCTTTAAGACTCTTCTCCCTGGACTCCACAACTAAAAGTTCCTTTTCTTTGCAAAACAGCACAATTGCCCCATTACGGTCAGATGTCCTTGGGAGTAAACAGTACAATGCTAAATGTATGCACTCCCCTGAATCAAGATGGCATTCCCTATGCTTCACTCCATCATTATTCTATCATCTCCAGATTTCATTTCCATAAAAGCAATAACAACTTTGCCAAATAGAAAAGAAAAAAGACTAGCTGCCCTTGAAACAGTAACTCAATCCAAGGAGGGAAGGTTTATTGCTGGAAAAACTTTTCTTATTTACCAGATCCCTCAAGCTGGATTTATGAGCAGGGAGAACACAACAAAAATGGTTTTTAGGAAAAGGCAACTGGCAGCAGAGAGGAGCATGGCTTGAAAGAGGGCAAGACAGGATGTAGGGAGGTTAGTTAGGAATCCTATGGGGGATTAATGATCCTATAGACCCGCAATTGCCAAAACAGGCTCCATGTCTGAAACAGGGTATGGTCCTCAGTCCCTGGCTGACTACGTGCTCCTTGAAAACAGTCTTATTCATATGAGTATCACCCACAGCATCTAGTATCATGCCGTCAAATGGTGGGCACTAAAATGGTCACAGGGACACAGAACACTACTTCTATAAGAGCTCTCAGTGCACACAAAGAAACTAATGCCCAGAGAACTGAAAATGATTTGCTCAAGCTCACAGAATGGGTGAACGGTGAAAACAAAAGAGCATAGGTTTTGAAGGCAAGAAGGTCTGTTCAAATCCAAGGTTGCTGTGAGGCCCTGGACAAGTTACCCAACCTTTCTCAGTCTGTTTTCTCATCTGCAAAACAAGAATACCTATTTTTGTAGGGCTGCTATGAGGATTAAGAGATATTGCCCTCTAGATACAACCACAAATTTACAGGAAATACAAAGGACAGAGAAACATATTAAACACACCACAGATCTGCAATGAGCAAATTTCTACAGGAAAAACAATCCAACTCCTTCAACAAATAAAAGGGGAAAAAGGTGAGCTTAAAATTAAAAAAGACTTAAAAGACATAACAACCAATTACAATGTATGGACCTTATGTAAATCCTAAATCAAACTGTAAAAATAAGATTGTGACATTTATAAGACAATGGGAAATTTGAACACAATCTGGATTTTGATGGTATTAAGGAATTGTTAAATTTTATTATGTGATAATGGTTGTGTTTTTTAAAATCATCTTTTAGAAATATACTGTGGGACTTCCTTCGTGGCGCAGTGGTTAAGAATCCGCCTGCCAATGCAGGGGACACGGGTTCGAGCCCTGGTCCAGGAAGATCCCACGTGCTGCAGAGCAACTGAGCCCGTGCGCCACAACTACTGAGCCTGCGCTCTAGAGCCCGCGAGCCACAAGTACCAAGCCCACGTGCTAGAGCCGATGCTCCACAACGAGAAGCCACCGCAATGAGAAGCCCCCGCTCGCCACACAGCAGCAAAGACCCAACACAGCCAAAATATAAATAAATAAATAATTTTTAAAATACATTGTGAAAGCTTTTTAACAAAAGAAGTATCTAGAGTGGTGATGGTTGCACAATGATGTGAACATACTGAATGCCACTGAACTATATGACTAATATGGTAACTTTTATATTACATATACTTTACGACAATAAAAAAAAGTTCAAAAATTAAAAAAAAAATACATTGTGAAATACTTAAGGACAAAATATGATACCCACATTTCAAAGCACAGGATGAGAAGTATGTAAGGGTATAAATGCAATAAGATTGACCATGAATAGATAACTACTGAGGCTGAACGATGGGTACATCATGCTTCATTAACCTATTCTGTCTACTTTGTATATGTTTGAAATTTTCCATATTAAAAAAGAAGATTTGGTTAGGTTTAAATCCTGGCAACTACATTTACTAGCAGTGTGACTGTGGGCATATTTCTTAACCTACTGGTACCTCAGTTTCTTACCTATACGATGTGGAACAACAGAACCTACTTCTTACGGTTGAGGTGAGAATATTTTTAATATATACTTAGGTATATTATATTTAAATTATATACAATATATATACAATATATACAATTGTATATGTATATACAACATATACAATATGTTGAAACTTTATATGAAATATGTTTATGTTTTTTTTTTTTTTAAAGAATTTCACTTTTATTTATTTATTTATTTATTTTTGGCTGTGTTGGGTCTTCGTTTCTGTGCGAGGGCTTTCTCTAGTTGCAGAGAGCAGGGGCCACTCTTCATCGCGGTGCACGGGCCTCTCACTATTGCGGCCTCTCTTGTTGCGGAGCACAGGCTCCAGACGCGCAGGCTCAGTAGTTGTGGCACACGGGCTTAGTTGTTCCGCGGCATGTGGGATCTTCCCAGACCAGGGCTCGAACCCGTGTCCCCTGCACTGGCAGGCAGATTCTCAACCACTGCGCCACCAGGGAAGCCCATGTCTATGTCTTATACATTAATTTTACATATAAGATATGCCTTAAGATTATATATAAATTTATATTATAAAGATTACACACACACACACACACACACACAAAGAGCTCTCAGCGCATAGTAACCGTCAGTAAATATCAGCTCTATTAGTATGAACACAAGGCACCAATATGGTATCTCACCACAGTGGGCACCCAAGTCATGGCAGCTTTTTTTTTTTTTTTTTTTTGTGGCTGCGTTGGGTCTTTGTTGCTGCGCGCGGGCTTCCTCTAGTTGTGGTGAGCAGGGGCTACTCTTCGTTGCAGTGCACGGGCTCCTCATTGTGGTGGCTTCTCTTGTTGTGGAGCACAGGCTCTAGGCACACGGGCTTCAGTAGTTGTGGCACACGGGCTCAGCAGTTGTGGTTCATGAGCTCTAGAGCATAGGCTCAGTAGTTGTGGCATATGGGCTTAGTTGCTCCGCAGCATGTGGGATCTTCCCAGACCAGGGCTTGAACCCGTGTCCCCTGCATTGGCAGGCGGATTCTTAACCACTGCACCACCAGGGAAGTCCCATGGCAGCTATTATTAATATAAATGGCAGAGTTAGGTCTAGAACCCAGGTCAGATTTTTAATCAAGTACTTGACAAGTCTCCTTGACAGAAGGCCTAGATACCCTCTGGTCAATGTCCCCACTGGCAGCTCTAACACCCCCAGTGTCCCGACAAATACCCCAGGACCTAACACAGGATCAGGAGCTGACTAATGTTTAACATGCCTCTCTGGGAGCAGGCAGGGCCACCTTGTTTCCCAAAAACAGGTAATTTAAGGTACATTTTCTAGTATTTGCTGACAGAACAAAGAAGAAAGACTCTAAGACATGATCAATGTTCACACCAGCCTTCAAAGTGATTTGGTAAAACTACAGAAAATAAACACCCAGCTAGAGTCCACCAGGCAGGATAAAAGCTGACAAAGAAATGGTAATTTTTCCGAGCAAATATACAAGTAATAGATGAGTGCTGAGAGACTAAGCTCTTTAGGTCCTGGCATTCCCCTTCCTCCCCCTCCATTTTAAGAGAAGACAAACTCTCTTTCGACATACTTCAAGTATGACTGTCTGCTGGATTAATTTCTTCCCCGAAATGATGTAATTAGAGGAAAAGAGGTCATTCTCATCCTTCTATCAATTTAAATACAAATTGGCTTGGGAACATTATTACCTTTTCCACCTGCTCCAGGAGACTATGAGAAGGTATCACCAACCCCCAAATTATGGGACATGCCCTCCCCACTCTGCTCATTAGCTGGAATATGGATGCCGCTTGATCTAGTTGCTCATCTGTGTTTCTGCTCAAGTTGTTCCCATTGCACAGAATGTCCTCTCTCCATCTCTGGAGCCTAAATCTCCTGTGATCATACTTTCTGGAAACAAAGGGGGAGGAGAGAGAAGCACTGCAACTGAGAAAAGATATCCGGGCGCTGCTTCTGGGTGTACTGGGAGATTTGGCCCAGACATAGAAATATTGGTGTTTCATAATTTATAAGCACAGCAAGACAGAATATTAGACATTGGGATGGTCCTAGATAATATATGGTCACTATCCTCATCCTACAAGGCCCAGCTCAAACGCTCACTCCTCCATAGGTGTTCCCTGGGCACCACATACCCACAAATGAAGCAATCTCTCCCTCCTCTGAACTTACCAATCACTTTACCCCTGTATGGTACTACCTGAGAGTTCCTATCGTGGTTCTTACAATTCACTTCTATAACTACACTCCAACAAGAATGACATAAAATAAAAAGATAATGCTAAGTGTTGACAAGGACATGGAGCAACAGGAATTCTCTCATACACAGCTGATGAGAGTTTGATCTGGTATGCAGTCTGAAAACTGTTTGTCAATAATTACTGAAGCTAAAACACTCACTGCTGCCCCTTAACAGTTCTGCCTATAGTCCTTTGCTCCATCATTGCCTCTGTCTAAATGCTTCCAGCATTCTTTCTCCCCATCCCAAGACTGGTCCAGACTACTCTTCCTGATCACCCCAGCCCAAAGAGATCTCCCCTTCTATAGGAAACTCTGCTATTTACCTATTACCTCTGACAAATGACTCATGAATTCTTCACATATAAATTGCATCATCTGGTTTTATAATGCACTTTTAGTAACATCTAACTTGCTCCTCACAATAACACTGTGAGGAAGGCAAGATACAGATTATTAACCTCATTTTATAGATGAGAAAATGGAGGTTCAGAGAGGGGAAAATGACTTAGTCCAGTTTTCCTGGCCAAATTAGTTCCAGGGAACAAGAGTAAGACCTTAGTCTTCCAAACCAAGCTCTCTCCACCAAACTGCCTTATTATCAGCTACAACTTCATGATTACCTTATCTCCCCAAAGAGACCACAGGTTCCCTGAAGACAAGAGTATGCTTTACACATTTTCATCCCTCACAGCACCAAGGGAGGACTCAATGGGCTCCATACAGTTTGGCCAAATTGATTTCAATATTGTCCCCAACCTCTGAGGACGAACACAGGCATATTTCCTCTTCTTCTAGACCTCCCAGGCAATGCTAAATTGTTGGAAGAAATCATGAACACAACACAGCATCCCAAATAACACTTTTTTTTTGAGAATAGGGACAAGGGAAGATGAAGAGCCCTTCAAGACAGGGTAACCTCAACGTTCCCTCCATTTCCTAGGGCTCCATGCTGCAAAGTGTTCAAAGAAGGCTGGCAGAGATAGCAGCAATGGGCTTCAAGAACTACAGTTTAGTCATAATTAGTAAGTCAAAAACTGATCAAATGGGAAATCCCTGGTGGTCCAGTGGTTAGGACTCCGTGCTGTTACTGCTGAGGGCCCGGGTTCAATAACTGCTCGGGGAACTAAGATCCCACAGGCTGTGCAGCACAGCCAAAAAAATGCCAGAAACCACACCTCAAATAATTCCATTTGCAAGCAAAATAGCTATTTTATTTCAAAACTGAGTATAAAACTTAATTCAATATGAAACAATTTTCTTCATTCCTAAATAAGAAGCTAGACAATATCAACTTTTTCTGGAAACCAGCCAAAGAACTGATGTGAGAAGAATAGGGAAAGCACTAGGCAGATGTCTGGACACCCAAACCTGAAGGACAATGTTGTCCCCTACCCTAAGGTTCTTGACTTTACACACTGGCTGCTGGACACCTCAGCAATAGAGAAGAAAATCTAGATAACAGGCAGAAGAAAGGAAGAGAAGGAGGGAAGGCCAAAACCAAATTGGAACACTGGAAGTCAGATACTCAAATAGGTCTCCTTGCCTAGTGATACATCCATCAATTCTGCTATTTCCAGTCTAAACCCTCAACCAAAATATCCAGGCCAAGGAAGCACGGGTAAGAATAAGCTAGGACCTGTTGTACTTACCTGTCTCTCTCTCCAGACTGAATGTAATCTGGGGGCAGGAATCATGTATTGTTTGGTTTTTATGTTCTCCATAGGGAGAACACATAGTAGGTACTCCAAATTCCTAGAACAAATGGTTGAACTTAGGGATGGAAAGCAGTTGGACTTCCAAGCATAGTCTTACTACAGCAGCTAGGTAACCTACTTAGCATGGTAACCCTACCTAACACCCTAATTTTAGTAAGAGTTAACTTTAATTGGTGTGAAAAATCAATTTAGGGTGAGTCTTTAAGGTATGAAGAAAAGTTATTCTTGTGTTCAACTGATTCAGGCACAGCTATCATTATTATATTGAGAGCACCATTCCTCAGTGCCAGCTTACAACTATCTGGAAGAACAAAGTCCCAAAGCCTTAACACGGTCTGTGTAAGCAGCGAACAACATTTGACTTCTCAGTGTAGCATGATCACACCTTCCAGAAAGGAAACCCAGACCTAGAGAAATAATGAGTTATGGAAATGATTCTTTTAAATCTACTGCTCAGCTTGCTTTCACTAGCACAAAGAATTACAAAGGAAACTAGACAAACAGATCAACAGACACCATGCAAACACTACGGTTAACTAGGCTTAGTGAAATCCTTAATAAAACAAACAAACAGGAGATAGCTAAATACCAGATAAATGCCTCTGGAATGAAGAAAACCTGGCCAACAATAGGTTGACCAGGTTGTAAATGTGACCTTGTAAATGAGACCTTGTAAATGAGAATACTTAACTTGGAATAAGGCAATGATTCTTACCTTGACAAATAAACAGAACTCTTCAGTCTCTACAGATGGCATTTCAAGGGCCAGGTAACCACAGCAGAGGTATCTACCTCAGAAAGCCAAAGCTCTAAGGAAATGCAAATTTCTGGTCTAGTGTTTTTCCAGTCCTAGTGGTGTTTGGGAATCTTATAGTGTTTTTATTTTCCTTTTATCCTATGATTTTAAACAGTTTGCTACATATTTAAATATAACTTTTTAGTCTTGGACTCCAAGTTTGTCCCATGGGACAACAGCTCCAAGTTTATAATGGAACTCAGTAGACAATTTGGTAAATTCACCTCACAAGCAATTTTTCAGCACTCTGTCCACTCTAAAAAGCAATATCCATCTGTTTATATACTGAAAGGTATCTGCGAACCCAGAATTTAACCCTGTGAGATACTCTCAATACTCTAACAAAGCCCCTTCTTCTTCCAGAAATGAATTCTCAAGCCACTCCCATAAAACCAGACATCAGCCCAACCCCCTTGTTTTACAGACAGGAAGACTGAGATCCCAGGGAGTATTAGGTAATTACAATTAACATGAGTTTGGCAAGCATCAAAGGCCCACCGAATGCTATTCCCCCTCAGTGGAACTGCACTGGGCATGTTGGGAGGATGGCCAGATTGGCACTTTAGTCAGTGGAGCACTCCAAATACATGTGTCTGAGCCTAAGAAAACCTGAGTATTCAACCAAAAACTCCCGACCCCTACCCCAGCATAGAGAGCAGGGGGCAGCAGGCAGCCTTAACGGCTCGTTGGGGATGTAGACCAGAACCTAGAGATAATATCCCAACCTTCCTCCCCTCCTCCCAGGAGGCACAGCAGATTTATTCATATGGAGGCCATTATGACGTGACAAAAAGACTGAGGAAAAAAGAAGGGCTGTAGAAACAGTCAGAAGAGATAACTAGCAATACTTGGGCAGATGCCTGTCTCCAGTTATTCGATAATTATTCCTCATTAGAGAGGAACTTCCAATCCTTTTTCTGTCCCCAGGGCTCACCCTTTGGCCCCCTGATTATTTTATGAAGCAATAGGGCCAGAGAAGCAAAGGGGCTTGGCCAAGCCCATACACTGAATTATTAGTAGCAGGGACCAGACCAAATATCCTCAGGCTCATGACTAGGCTCCCAATTTATCCCACGGCCCCTTTCTCTCTAGTCCTGAGAGTCTGTGAGCTGCATCCATCATGGGTCTGAAACTTTCCTTACAGTACCCAGGGGTCAGTTGTAGGACAGCAAGCTAACATTACTACTGCCATCGTCTCTCCTCCAGTTGTACGTTTTATACATAAAGCTAAAACTGAATACAACTAGGTTTTTAATAGACACTCATGTGAAAACCCTATCTCCACCCCGACATCCCTACTACTGCCTAAGGAAGAAAGGGGAGGAAGAGGAAGCGGGAGGGAAGAGAAAGGAAGAAAGAAAATACCTCTCCAAGAGATATACTGTCTGAATCATCACTAGAATCATAAAATGTTATTGCTAGAAGGGACCCTGGGGGTCATCTAGTCATTATTTTTCATCATTATTCAAATGAATAAACCTGGCCCTTTGAGTAAGTGTAGACTTTTGCCACCTGAGGAAAAGACTGGCACACAGAGCAGAGTCTCCTGACTCCTGCCCCTAATAAGAATCCTTCTGGGGGCTTCCCTGGTGGCGCAGTGGTTGAGAATCTGCCTGCCAATGCAGGGGACACGGGTTCGAGCCCTGGTCTGGGAGGATCCCACATGCCGCGGAGCAACTGGGCCCGTGTGCCACAACTACTGAGGCTGCACGTCTGGAGCCTCTGCTCCGCAACAAGAGAGGCCGCGATAGTGAGAGGCCCGCGCACCGCGATGAAGAGTGGCCCCCACTCGCCGCAACTGGAGAAAGCCCTCACACAGAAACGAAGACCCAACACAGCCAAAAATAAAAATAATAAATAAATAATAAATTTAAAAAAATTAAAAAAAAAAAAAAAGAATCCTTCTTAGTCCCTCCCCATCCTGTCCCGCCCCACTCTCTCCCCTCCACTACAGTATCTAAGCTACTGAGATCTGCTGCCCTTTTGAATGCAAGCTTCTCAAGCTATGTTTTATTCATCTTTGCTTTCCCAGTGCCTAGCAGAGTAAGCAGAGGTGAATTAGAGAGGGACACTGGCACATGGGGAGAGCAATGCCAAAGAATGTTGTCTGGAGAAAACATAAGCTTTCCTTGGCTTTAACATAAGCAGTCTTCAGAGCTGTGCAAGGTCTGGAATGTCTAGGTTCTAATTATTTCCTCCTTTCCAAAACTAGTGTCTACAACAGTTTAGCCAGGGATAGTTATCAAATTTGCTGTGCCATACTCTCCCTCACCCCAGTTTCCCCTCCCCTCCCCTTGGAGAACTATGATCAATACTGGATAAAGGTAAATGAAAGCAGATGTAATAAGACCCTGCATGAGAAATCTTCCCCCCATCTTCTTCTCCTGTGTCCTCACCTCAATAAACTGCATCCCCATCTATACAACCGCACCAGGTAGAAATCTAGAAGTCTTCCTTGATTTCTTCCTTGCCCTCCACACCAACAATCTTTGACAGTGTCTCACAACTCAGTTCCATCTTCTTTTCTCTACACACACACCCTTCATTGGAAACACCATCACCTCTTGCCTGCATTACTGCAAAAGCCTCCTAACTGGTCTCTTTGCCCATGGTGCTCTAGCCCTCCAATCCACTCCCCAAAGAGCCACTGATATCCTTCTAAAATGCATACAGGATCATGGTCCCCTCACCAAAATGAAGTCCAAACTCTTCAACCTGGGCAATAAGGTCCTTTCATGACTTGGCCTCTGCTCTGCCCACCTTGCCAGTCTCATCTCTTGCTACATCCACCCATCTCATGCTTTATGCTCCACCCAGAAATCTTGAGAAACTTACTTAACTCCTCTGGGTTTGTTTCCTCACCTACAGAATGGGAATTGTAACAGTATGTACCTCTCAAGATGGTTATGGAAAGAAATGAGTTAACACATGTTAAATGCTTAAAATGGCATCTGGTAGATATAGTAAATGGCCAAAAGTCTCACCTGTTACCACCACCATATCTAGACTTGCTATTCCCTTCTGCCTAGAACAGTCTTACCTGTCTTCTCCTCAGCTCCCCAAATCTCTTCTTTTCCTAGCTTAGTCTTTTCTCTGAGGTCTAGGCCTAGCCAATTTCTCCGACGAACCCCCCCCCACCCTGACCCTCCAAGGCTGGGTTAGTTCCATTCCTCCGTGCTCTCATGGTGCTCGTCCCTGTCACAACACTTCTCACACTGCCTGTTTCCTTGCCTGTCTTCCCCCTCAGACACCCGAATTTCCAAGCTTAGTACACTGCGGAGCAGATGTTTAATAACTGTTCTGTAAATGGAAAACTTTCCAATAATGAGGTGCCCAATGAAACAGAATCTCAACGGGTAGCCTACTCAAATGTTGGCTGGGTGGCTGGCTGGTCTACATGATTTTAAGTCCCTCAACTACAAGATTCTATCCAATAAACATTTCAATACACTCTGACCTTATTATCACACTCAGGGGTTTAGACTTTAATAGGTAGGCAATGTTGGGCCATCAGATTTTTGAGGAAAGTGCAACATGCTCAGATCTGTGTTTGTTGCCCTATTATCCATCTCTGGAACACCTCCCATCCCAACCCCTGCTGGCATCATGACAAAATTCCAACTACACTTCACAAACATAAACACCACATCCCACCACCACACCACCCAAAACACACAAAGACACAGAAGTAGTCAAAACAAAGGGAATTTTGAAAGACTAAATGCAGCATTTAATTCCATCTTAACCACCTGCAAGCAATGAGGAGCCATAAATACCCTCTAGGAACCCAAAAGCTAATCCCTCTTGTGTGCCTTTATGGAAAGAGGAGGGCACAAAGAGGGAGCATTTCATAAAGATAATCCATTTAATCGTCCTGAGTAGTTCTGATCCGAGCTGCTGTCTCAGCACTGCTATTGTTGATCACAACAGCCCCATATGCCCAAACCCAGGACAGCCAGAAAGGAAGATGCAAACAAAGCAAGGGTGGGGAGTCCTCTGGGTTCTATTTCAAGAGCAGGAGTTCCCTTTGGAAGATACAGAAGGGGCAAGCAGAGATCCCCAAAAAAGGCTTCAGTGATAAAGAATTTTAATCTACGGAGCTGGGGTGGAGTGGGGGAAGCTTAACCAGAGTGGTACAGCCAGGCCTAGGTTCTTGCTCTGGAGCTGCATGCCACACCTTACTGCAGATGAGAACTTATAATCATTTTGCATTTTCAGAGCACCTTGGGCTTAAGGGAGGCACTAACAGTGCCAGCTTTGCCAGTCACAAAAGGACAAATATTGTATGATTCCATTTATATGAAGTACCTAGAGTAGTCAAATTCACAAGGACAGAAAATAGAATGATGGTTGCCAGGAAGGAGAGGAGAGGAAGTACGTGTTTATACAGTTTCAGCTGAGGTAGGTGAAAAAGTTCTAGACACGGATGGTAGTGATGGTTGCACAACAGTGTGAATATATTTAATGCCACAGAACTGTACATTTAAAAATAGTTAAAATAGTAAATTTGATCTTACGTGTATTTTTACAAAAAAATAAATAAAAAGCATACCAGCTTTAAAGTTATATTGTCTGCAGTTATCAATTACATGATCCTGAGCAAGTCATGTAACCTCTCTAATCCTGTTTCTTCTTCTGCAAAAGGAGTTTAATAATATACCTAATTCATACAGTAGCTCTGAGGACTAAATGAGATACTCTAAAGAAAGTCCTTAATCCAGTGACTGGTACATGGAAAGTACTTAATAAATGTTAGCCTACTACTACAATGCACTTTCATAGCCATTTTTCATAGCACCCAACCCTGTGATAGTTTACAGATAAGGAAACTGAGGCTCAGAGAGCCACAATGAGTGACTGAGTTCATGATGCCACATCAAATCAAATCCTTTGTCCATGAGAGATGCCCTGTACTCACCACCTGTTAATCCAGTGATCTAAGTAAGGCAAGTGCCCTAACCTTGCTATGTCTCCATTCTCAATTAGAGTTGTAAAAAGGAGATATAAACCAAACTCTGAGAGCTCCCTCACAGAACTGGATGAGAAATGAAATCAGGTAACAGTTATAAAAGAGAACTATAAACCATAAATAAAGTACTATAAAATAACAGTGGTGACTTATGAGAACTGGTACTCCTGTGCACAAAACCTAGCCTCCTTTTAATGCTGGGACTAAACAACTTCTTTGTGATTTCAAGTTACTTGGGATTCTTGGTCTTCAGACCTGAATAAGTAGTTTAGTGCCCTTTCAAAAGGTGGCAGAGTACGGTAGAAATAAAAATATTACTGCACTGGGAGTCAGAAGACTGGAATTCCAGTTGTGATTCTGTCACTAAAGCAGTCTGTGAATTTAGACAACTTACTTCCCCTTTCCAAGGTTCAGTTAACAGGAAAGAGGGAAAAGGCAGATAAAAAAAGTTAGACCAGATAAGACCCCTTCCAGGTCCTATATACCACTACTCTTAAATCCAGAATCTTGGAAAGGGGAGACTACAGCAGACCTCCAGACTCCAAAGAACTCAAGCACACATCAGGAGACATCCCAAGACCTGGCCTAGGAACTCCCCTGCCTGATCTTTAGACACCAAGGATCAAACACACTGGAAAACTAAAACACTTGCCAAAGTTAATTTTAGTTCACTTTTACCCCTCTGGGCCTTATCTGAAAATAAGAGAAATAAATCTCTATTTGAAGGCAGGGAGTTGAAGCAATTGACTTGAACCACTTTCTGCTCCCCCTCCCCCAACCAGGAGCTATAAATCTAAACACTATAGAGAACAAGCAAGGTTTGGTGGGAGGAACAAGCCACAAAAAAACAAAAAACGGATGGACCTCACTGCTTTAAACGACTTACACCTTCCCTGAGCCAAAACCCCAGGGAACTTCAGTTGTGCTTGCATCCATCAGCTTCTAACGGGCAAGGAATCAGGGAGAACGGAGTTAGGTCTCCCAACTAACGATGTGAATCAAAATCCGTTCTGCACTAAGAGATTACACAAGTTCACACTAAGAAATAAATAACAGGTACCAGCACCACGGCTTTACACTTCTGTGGCTCCTAACTGTGATTTGGAACACATTACTTAACCTCTCTGCGCCTTGATTGCTGCTTTTGTAAATGGGGATAACCTCAGAAGGCCGTCGTGAGCATTCTATGAAATAAGGCTTGCGAAGTTCCTGAGTCAAGTCCATTAAATGTTACCTGTTCGTATTAAACACTTCTCTCACACATTAGTTTCCTCCCTGAATCCACAAACACCCTGCGAGGCGACTTTCTTTCTCCCTGTTCACTGAAAAGCAAACTGAGACTCGGCGGCGAAAAGGCTGCGTGAAGCGCGGAACACGGCCCCAGCTCAAGGGTCTGCTGTTGTTCCTCTATAAGCCCAAGGTGTGCAACAAGCCCAGGACCGGGAAAGGGGGGCCGAGGAGGCGCTCAGGCCCGTGGGGAGCGAGGCGGGACCAGTTTTGATCGCCTCCGGGAACCCGCAGACCCAGCCCGAGAGGGAGAGTCGGAAGAAGCCCGGGGCCGAGGCCAGAGCCGGGGCCCGGCCCGCCCGAGGCCTCCCCAGCGCGGCCTCCGCTCCCCCCTCCTCCCCTCGCCGGGCGGGGCGGGGCGCGAACACAAAAGACTCCAACTTCCGAGCGGGCGCGGGCCCACGCCGCCAACTCCGGGCCCAGGTCCGACCCGCGGGGAGGAGGCGGGCAGGGAACGCCAGGGCTGCCGGGACCCAGGGCGGCAGGCCCGGGTGGAGGGAAGGTGCGGGGGGAGGGGGCCAGGAGTTACTCCGGCTCCCGGGACTCCCCGCATGGCCAAAAAACAGAGTTTCTAAAAATAGGCAGCGACCGGCGCGAAGAGGTGGGTGACCAAAAAGGAGCAAGGAGCACCCCCTCCCCGTACCTTTAAGGAGACGCCCGCGGCCCCCACTCACCCGCGCTGAGAGGTCTGGAGGAAGCCGCGCGGCGCGGAAGGAGGCGGTGCCGCCGCACTCGGGGGCGGATGGGAGGGAGCGAGGGAGGGAGGAAGAAGGCGGCCCCGGCCGCAGCGTGAGGAACTGATCACACGCGCGGGAGTCGCCGCCGCCGCCGCTACCGCCCCCTCAGCTTCTCTCTGCTTTGCCCACCCTGCGCCGCGCTGCTCGCGCACCCCGCCGCACTGACAGCGGCGCGAGCCCCGCAGTCGCGAGTCCTTCCCTTGGCCGGCACCACTGAGGCGCGTCGGGGTGGGGGCGTCCGGAGCGGCTCCCCTCAACTCGGCCCCGCCCGCGACTCCGGCACTGCTCCCGCCACCCCCTGCCCCCGCCTCTGTCTCTAGAGACGGGCCCGGCGACTCAAGCGCGAGGAGTCCGCAGCCCCGCCATGACACAGCCGGGCCCCCGAGGCGCAGGGGCTCTTCCTACCCCCTCAACCTAGCTTTGGAAAGGTCCAGAGCTACGGCGGGGAGAAGAGGAAGGAGGGGCCGGGGAGGGGCCTGACAGGGAGGAAGGACTGAGGTGGGACCCTGAGGAGGCGGGGCTAGGGCGGGAAGAGAGACTGGTTTACCCTGGAACCGAGCGTAAGGAGGGGCGGGGCTGAGAGAGTGATGATGCAGTGAAGAGAGGCGCGCGAGACAAGCATGGAAGACATTGGCGCCCTTGCAGAGACGGGCTTGAAAGGAGGGGGTGTGGGCGGGGCTAAAGGGAGGCCTGCCCAGAGGAGGAGTCAAGGGTGGAGGGAGGCCCCGGCGAGGTTGGGGGAGGAGGGGCCCTTAACGGGGCGTGTTGGAGGCGGGGCTGAAGAGAAGCCCCAAACGGAGGAAAGACAGAAGCGGGACACAAAGAGGCGGGCCCGGAAGCTGAGCCGGGAGGAGGGGGCCCAAAGGTGGCCACTCTGGGGAGGAGCCGGAAGGAGGCGTGACCCAAAGGCGATGGGGTTCGGGAGGGGGCTGGAGGTGGGCGGGGCCTGGAGATGGGTCCCAAACTAGTTGGCGGTGGGCGGTGCCCGAGGGATGCGGAAGAGAAGAAGTGGGACGGAGCGCCAGGGCCTTTCGCTTTGAAGGGAACCTGGTGAGTAGAGAAGGCGAAGATCCACGCTGCCCTTTGGGAGTGGGCGGAGACGCCGCCGTGAGGGCGGGTCTGGGGAGGAGATGCCACTTTCACATAAAAAAAAGGTTAAATTCAAGCAGCTTTACCCTTTTGGGGTGCGAGAAATGTTTTATAATTTGATCTGGATCTGGATGTTTGTCCTCACTACTGAATAGAGTTCTCCTGTCGAAAACTCAAAGCCTAAATCAGTGTTCCAGCCTCCAAGGAACAGCCGGAGGGGTCTTACCAGAGCACACGAGGATGGTAAGCCCTTCAGTCCTCAGCTGTAGTCTTCCCTGGACTCTGGGAAGACAAATTCTCCATGCATCGTCCGACCTGTGATTCTGTGATTGTATTTTTCACATCACTTCCCCCAGAACCTGCCTAAGAGACTGGATTCCTGAGCACGAAGCAGAGTTTGAAATGAATCCTGCCTGGCTCTGCCAGACCAGCAGTTATAGCTACACTTGTGTTGTTTGATGACCTGTCGCTGCTTCAAAAGGAAGAAAAATCAAATTAGAGAGATGGTGACAACTGAGACCAAGGCCAGGAACGTTCTTCCCCCACCTCTTCTGATGCCTCAGGTCTCTGCTTAAATATCACCTCCTCAGAAAGGCCCTCCCTGAACACCCAGCTTAAAGATGTTCTTTAGTTTGATCTCTTGTTCATTTCCTTCATGGCATTTCTTAGTCTTGTCATTTACTGATCTGTTTATGTGTTTTTGCCCATGTTCCTCACTAGAAGGTAAGTTCCATGAGACCAGGAATCTTTGACTGTTGTGTATGGCACTGTGTCACCAGACTTAGTGTTCAATAAAAACTTGAGTGGATGAATGAGTCAGTCAACCAATTAATGAATCTGGCCCCGGGCTTCCCTGATGGCGCAGTGGTTAAGAATCCGCTTGCCAATGCAGGGGACACGGGTTCGAGCCCTAGTCCGGGAAGATCCCACATGCTGGGGAGCAACTAAGCCCGTGTGCCACAACTACTTAGCCTGCGCTCTAGAGCCCACGAGCCGCAACTACTGAGCCCACGCACCACAGCTATTGAAGCCTGCATGCCTAGAGCCCGTGCTCCGCAACAAGAGAGGCCACCGCAATAAGCCCGCACACTGCAATGAAGAGCAGCCCCCACTCGCTGCAACTAGAGAAAGCCCACGGGCAGCAACAAAGACCCAACGCAGCCAATAAATAAATAAATAAATAAATAAATAAATAAATCTATTTTTTTAAAAAAATGTATCTGGCCCCTCCCAACCTCCTCTGCTCTGTTTCTGGCCACTCCCTGGCTCCTCACCTCCCTCTCTGTGTACCAGCCTTACCATGTTTGCTTGAATACACCACAATCTCTCAGTACCCTCTGATAAGGCACTTGGATTGCTCCTTCCCTTCTGCCTAGATGCCTCCTGTTCATCCTTCAACACTCAGCTCAAGAACCACCTCCTCTGAGAGGCCTTCTCTGACCTCCCGTCAGCACCCCCACCCCACCAGGAAAGTTGAAGCACTCATCCCTTCCTGTTCATGGCCTCAGTTATAAAACTTCCCTGTGCAGGTGACATCGTCTTCCCTGCTGGCATCCTGCTGACACTGAAGATTATGTTCATGCCCTATAAGGTCCTGTGTGACCTGCCTCCTACTCTTCTTATCCCCTATTGTATTGCTCTCACCACCTCTCACTCTACTCCAGCCACATTGGCCTCCATCCTGTTCTTCGGACATACCAAGCATACGGCTAACCTTAGGGCCTTTGCACTTGCTCTTGCGTCTGCCTCAAATGCTCTCCTCCCAGGTATTGGCATGGCTCACTCCTCCTTCAGGTCTCTGCTCAAATGTCACTTCCTCAGGCCTCTCTGAGGAAGTGACCCACATTTAAAATAGCAACGCTCCACTCCTCTGCACTTCCTCACACACTTTCTTGTTGAATTTTTCTCCATAGCACTTATCGCCACCTGAAATATTACATGTTTATTGTTTCTCTCCCATCCCTACCTTCCACTACAGTGTGATCACCACAAAGATAGGATTTTGTCTGTTTTGCTCATTCCTCAGTACCCAAAACAGTGGTTCCTCATTTAATATTTGTTGAATGAATGACTATGTATTCAACAAAGAAATGCTAGGAATACTCTGCATCGTCCAGAAGAATCCCTGAAGATTAGAGTATAAAGGGAGATGTTTCTGAGGAAACGTGCTGGCAACACTAGCTAACATGGAGCATTTACTAGTTGCCAGGCAATCTGCTAAGCGCTTTTCAAGCTGATTCCCACAACAGCCCTATGGGGTAGGTACTATTATAATCCCTATTGTACAGAAGCTCTGGCACGGAGATTAACTTTCCCAAGGTCACACAGTTAATAAGTGGTGGGGTCCAACTTTAGAACCTGCATGCTGAATCACTATACTGTCCTACCTTCTAATTATTAAAGATCTACCACTATTGGTCCAATAAAGGCGAAGAATGAGGATGAGACATCCTTTTGCCTTCTGAGCAGTGTGGTATATAGGGTCTGATGCCTAGAGTTGTGGCAGAATTTTTCCTTAGCCACCATATTAGTCAGGGTTCTCCAAAGAAACAGAACCAATAATATATATTTAGATATATAGAAGAGATTTATTATGGGAACTGGTTAACAGTTGTGTGGGCTTGAGAAGTTCCATGATCTACCGTCTGCAAGCTAGAGAATGAGGAAAGCCGATAGTATAATTCAGTCCAGGTCCAAAAGCCCAAGAACCAGGAACACCGATGTCCAATGTCCTGGGCAAGAGAAAATGGATGTCTCAGCTCAAGCAAAGGAGCAAATTCACCCTTCCGTCTTTTTGTTCTATTCAGGCTTCACCAGATTGGATGATGCCCACCCACATTGCCTTTCTTTACTTAGTCTACCAATTCAGATGCTAATCTCTTCCAGAAACACCCTCAAAGACACACCCAGAAATGTTTTACCAGCTATCTGGGCTAAGGCCCATCAAGTTAACACATAAAATTAACCATCACAGCCACCATTAGGGAAGTCAGCTAGAGAACAAAGCCATCACATAGAGGAGGGTAGGACTGAGAAAATATTGCAGAAAAAATGAGCCAGAGACCTGATAAAGCCATACCTGAAGCTTGACTCACCTCTGGACTTTTCTATGGACCAATACGTCTTTAGAGTTTGAGTATTTTGAGTGTGTGTGTAATTTACAATAAAAACAGACCTCCTAACAAAAACAGATGAGAAGGGTTCAACAGGTGGAGGTATTAATGCCTCACATTTTTATGAGGTATTTGTTTACAGAATGCTGGAGGGGATTCCAGACAGAGGGAATAGCAAATATGAAGACAGGAATGTAAGAGCTAAGTGTTTCTGCAGTGCAAGGTATGAGTTGAGTTGAGAAAGATGAGATATAAAAGGTAGGGTAGAACTAGTATCTGGAGGAACTGGTTTCTCCACTCAACTTCATAGATGGTGGGAATCATTGAAAGGTTCTGAGCAGAAGTTGCTTTGAAATGATAAAGTGTCAAGGTTGGAAGAACCTTTAAAAGCAATCTGGTTCAACTCTAGGATCTGTTTTTGTCCACATTTCATGGATGAGAAAATGTGACAGGCCAATATCTCACAAATGTTAGGTGAAGGAGCAAGGATTTGAACCCAGGGCCATCTGAGCCCCAACACATGCTATCAGTGACCTCCTCTGTCCACCATTGGAATTAATTCTGCCTTCTGAGCTCACCCTGAATGGGCAAATCCTTTTTCAGAGATTTGACAATGATATTCGTAGAGCTACCCAGATTAGGATTAAGAAGATGGATTCAGGGGAGAGAAGAGTAGAGGGACCCAACAGGTGTCTTCATTGGAGGCAAAGAAAAAAGGAAATGAGGAAAGCAGGCGAATGAAGAGGAGGGAGCAGACAACAGAGAGGTGATGGGGAGAATCAGCAGGACCTGAAGAAGGAGAAGATGGAGGTGGAGGGATGCAAGAAGGAAGAATTCATTAAGGAAGACACAGGCTTGTCATTAGAACAGGGATTGCAAAATCAGACACCAACAGAGCCAAGTAAGTACCATAAATGAGCAAAGTGGGTCAGGTATAATAGGGAGTTGGGACTTCCCTGGTGGCGCAGTGGTTAAGAATCCGCCTGCCAATGCAGGGGACACGGGTTTGAGCCCTGGTCCGGGAAGATCCCACATGCAGCTGAGCAACTAAGCCTGTGCGCCACAACTACTGAGCCTGCGCTCTAGAGCCCGCGAGCCACAACTAATGAGCCAATGTGCCACAACTACTGAAGCCCGTGTGCCTAGAGCCCGTGCTCTGCAACAAGTGAAACCACTGCAACGAGAAGCCCGCACACCACAACAAAGAGTAGCCCCTGCTCGCCACAACTGGAGAAAGCCCGTGCACAGCAACAAAGACCCAATGCAGCCAAAAATAAATAAATAAATAATAAAATAAATTAAAAAAAAAAGATAATAGGGAGTCATGGGGTCTGCAACAAGCTGGGAGTTCACGCTCCTTCTAAAGAAGGCACCTACTACTCATGTGAGAGTATGGGCTCCCAGTGTGGGCAGCTGCCAGGTCTGAGAAGAAAAATAAGCTCTAAATTCAAATTCTTACACAAAAATCTTCTGGTTTTTAAATGCTGGAAACTAATTCAAATTTTAAAAAGAATAAAAACACTGTGCTGGCCAAAAGACACACATCTCAAGGCTGGGTTTGGCCTGTGGGCTGCCAGTTCATGCCTTCTAATCAGTTTGGATCCAAACTCCCGTTCACTGCTTAACAACACTGTGTGCTCTCGAGCAAGTTACTTCACCTTTGAAGTCCCAGGTTCTTTTTTATTTCCCCTGATTTAATTTTTTTTTAATTTTATTGAAGTATAGTTGATTTACAATGTTGTGTTAATTTCTGCTGTACAGAAAAGTGATTCAGTTATACATATTTATTCGTTTTCATATTCTTTTCCATTATGGTCTATCACAGAATATTGAATATATTTCCCTGTGCTATACAGTAGGACCTTGTTTATCCATCCTATATATAATAGTTTGCAACTGCTAGTCCCAAACTCCCAATCTTTCCCTCTCCCACTCCTCTCCCCCTTGGCAACCACAAGTCTGTTCTCTATGTCTGTGAGTCTGTTTCTGTTTCATAGATATGTTCATTTATGTCATATTTTAGATTCTACATATAAATGATATCATATGGTATTTGTCTTTCTCTTTATGACTTCACTTAGTATGATAATCTCTAGGTCCATCCATGTTGCTGCAAATGGCATTATTTCATTCTTTTTTATGGTTGAGTAACATTCCATTATATATGTGTGTGTATGTGTGTGTGTGTGTGTCCCACATCTTCTTTATCCATTCATCTGTCAATGGACATTTAGTTTGTTTCTTGGCTATTGTGAATAGTGCTGCTATGAACACAGGGGTGCATGTATCTTTTCAAACTATAGTTTTGTCTGGATATATGCCCTGGAGTGAGATTGCTGGATCGTATGGCAACTTTACTTTTAGTTTTTTGAGGAACCTCCATACTGTTTTCCATAGTGGCTGCACCAATAAGTCCCACGTTCTTATCTGACCCCACATCATAGGGTTGCTGTAGGATTTTTTAATTTATTTTTAAAATATTTTACTTGTTTATTTATTTATATGGCTGCACCGGGTCTTAGTTGTGGCACGTGGGATCTTTGTTGCGGTGTGCAGGGTCTTTAGTTGCAGCATGCGGGATCTAGTTCCCCAACCAGTGATCAAACCCGGGCGCCCTGCATTGGGAGCACGGAGTCATAACCACTGGGCCACCAGGGAAGTCCTAAGGGCTTTTCATTTATTTGTTTGTTTGTTTATTAATTAACAGTAAAGTTATTTTTTTAAATTTATTTTATTTATTTATTTTCGGCTGTGTTGGGTCTTTGTTGCTGCACGTGGGCTTTCTCTAGTTGCAGCGGGAGGGGGCTACTCTTCATTGCAGTGTGCGGGGTTCTCATTGCGATGGCTTCTCTTGTTGCAGAGCATGGGCTCTAGGCACGTGGGCTTCAGTAGTTGTGGCTTGTAGGCTCAGTAGTTGTGGTGCACGGGCTTAGTTGCTCTGCAGCATGTGGGATCTTCCCAGACCAGGGCTCAAACCCGTGTCCCCTGTATTGGCAGGCAGATTCTTAACCAGTACACCACCAGGGAAGCCCCAGGACTTTTTAAAATAAGACAAATGTATGTAGAGCACTTAGCATTCAGTGCCTGACATAGAGCAAAACACTCAGAATGGTTTTATCATCAGTGTGAAAGTTATTCTTTCTCCTATAATCCATAAACTCATGAACTATTAGAAAAGAAAATGTCCCCAAAGACATCTCATCCAGGGGTTTTAAACCTGTTAAGCTACAGAGACCTCTTTTAAGGCAGACCTTTCACAGAAAGGCAATGCATAATTAGATGGGGGAGGGGAGTGGCTTTGTTTGAAGTGAGGGAGGGGAACCCAGAGTCCTGCCTAGTAGGCTTCCCCACCCCAGCCACAAACCACCCTCAAACAGTGGTCCCTCCACAGGGTGTTGCAGAACACGGCTTTGAGAATCACCATTCTATTCCAGGTGATAAGGAAACAGATAGGAAACTGAGGCTCAGAAAGGAAAGGAAACTGAGGCTCAGAAAGGTACAGAGATTTGCCTAAGGTTCATTGACAGGGAGGGATTCCTGCTTCCCAAGCTAATGCGCTTCCCAACTGGAATGACACACCCTCCTTCCTGTCGACCTGCTTGAGAATAAACCCTCTTTTGGCCCCTCCTTGACTTGGGTGAGGAGTAGCCCCGCTAGCATTGCCCCAGAGCCCCAGGATATAACCAGGGTTCTCAGTTGCAAATTGAAAAAAAAAAAAAACCCAAAAACTCAGGCTAACAGAAACAGAAAAGGAATTTATTAAAAGGGTATTGGGGAGCTCCCAGAACTGATGGGAAGGCTGGACAACCAGGCTCAGAGAATTGAAATGACGGGATCAGGGACTTGGATGTGGCTAGGACTCTTTTTCCTCAGTCCTTGTCTTTCATTCTCTGTGTGTGAGCTTTTCTCCTCAAGGCTGGACACTTGGCTGCAGCAGCTCTCAGCACTCAACAACTCTCAGCTGCTCCACTAGTGAGACAGAGGCTTTCTGCTTCTGGTCTTGACAGAAATTTAAGCCTTCCTTAAGGGAAGGACTTAGATTGGTCCAACATGAGTAGGTGCTCATCCCTAGACCAGTTATCCATGGGTGCGGGGCCAGGTACTGTGACCGGCCCACCTTGAGCCAGGTGCCTACCCTTTAACCAATCATTGTGAATAGAGAGGTTGGGTGAATAAGTAGATGGCAGTGCCTGTTGGAACCATATGGTCAGAGGGGAAGGAGAATTTCTCTCCTCCAAGAAGCCTATCTTATCTCCCTTGCCACACACATTTGCAATTAGCTAAGTATAAATGAAATGCTTCACTCTCCAAGATTTGTTGCCCTTGGTTTATAACTATTAAAGCATGCATCCAGCTCAACTAGAGCATGGAAGCCTGTCTTGTCCACTTTTGTAGCCTTCCAGCACAGTCAAACAAGAAGCCCCCATGAGTGCTCTCAGGTTAGACTGGATTGAGCTGACCTTTGGAGACATTTAGTCCAACTTGCCCATTTTACAGATAGAGAAGTAGGCCTAGAGAGGGGAACACACACGTCACATACGCTGAAAGCAGGAGAGTTGCAGAACTAGGGCTAGAGCCTTCTCAACTTCTACTCCAGGGCAGGTTAAATTCTGTGTTTAACATTTGGATGCACCTGTTGGCAAGTCTTAGGAGCCTGGAGCTCCCAAGTGTTCAATCATCTGTGACATCAGAGCCAGAAATCAAATGATCAGGCCTTAGTTCCAACCCCAAACCTGTCTCTTACTGGACAAGCTCCTGAAGCTAAGCCCCAAATTGCACCTCTGTAAAGTGGGCATAAGTTATGCTTACCTTGACAGTTGCTGGGAAGACTAGAAATAATGTGTATAGTATCCCCTGACACATAGAAGTTCCTCAAGAAATGGTAATGTCTTCTAATGATTGTTATTGATGATAAAGAAGATGAAAAACAAGAGCCCTGACTTCTCAAAGGGAAGAGAATCATTCCTGAGGTTGGTCTCTTGGAAAACATGAATCCATATCTTCTCTATCCCAAACAAATTCCCTCTGGCAGGGAACAAAGGAAATCCCTTTGTTAGGAAGGAAGGAAGGAAGAGAAGGAAGAAGAGTTGGCAGACTGTGATTGTCTCTGCCTCTCTATGAACCTTGCCCTGCTTCCCCTACCCCAAACTGCTCCATCCCACTGCCATGCTGAATTCAGGTCACACTCACACTAGTGTGAGACCACCAGCTTTGTGGCAGAATTAGGGGATCCCCATGATAGTAGATAGCAGGCTAGGAGCACCTGCTCCTGGCAGTTCTAGGTTATGGGGGAAGCTCTCATAGGTCAATGCAAGGTTGTGTGTGTCACATTTCTCACCGGCTCAGCCCTCAGAGCCTTGTCTCTCCTCTCTACCTTACTACTAGGTCTCCAAATTAGTTTTTTTTATCAAACAATAGACAGGCTAGCATCTTTAAAGTATGGCCTTCATCAAGTAGGGAGAAAATCATGCCACACCTTCCCTCCCAATGCCTCCCTCACCAGGGCCTTCCAGTCACCTAACAAGAGGGGACACCTCCCCCCACTTCCCAGTGAACTTCGCTCCACCCCCAACCCCACCCATTGCATCCATAAGAAGCAACACCAAGATCAGATGCTGCGACATTAATTGAAATTGACATTAAGGGCTCGCTTGCTCAAGCAGAAGAACATTAGAAGAAATATAAACAAGGAAAGCTTTGCGTCTGTGGCATCTGTTCTAATGAGAAAAACCATCTCTAGAGCATCTTATTCAAAAAGGATTGAGTGCCCAGGAAATAACAGATACGCAAGGCCTTCCACCCCCTCCCCACCCCCAATATTCAGAAGAATCACACACACTTCCTGAGATTTTTCAATCTATCTTGCTTCTGTCCTGGCCTCCCAGATGCATTTCTGCAATTGTCCACCACATTCCCCTTTATATTCTCCATCTGCTTCTCCAAATCCACTTCTCCATATTTTAACAGTTCTCAGTCAGATGTTCTTTTTGCTGTTGTACCTCAAGAGTTCTTGACCATGTGGCCCAAAAACTTAGCTTTGGATCCAATCAGGAGACCCTAAGACTAAAAGAGTCCTAGCTGGAATAGAGAGGAAGATGCACAATTATGCAGGTTTCTGCATAAAGAACAAAACGTTGTTCTTCAAATTGTGCTCTAAGTGATACATCATGTTTTTAAAGGGTGTTAATGGGTGGTTGTCAGTTACAGATACTGTTTTTGCCTGCACAGTATCATGTCCCCCTCTTACTGACATCAGTTCCTGACTTTCCTATGAACATCCACTCCCATTCTTGGTCCAGCCCATAAAGAGTGTGGATGCCAAAGTTAGACTGCCTGAGTTTGAATCCTAGCTCTGCCTTTTACTAGCTGTGTGAACCAGGGCAAGTTCCTTAACCTCTCTATGCCTCATATAAGTAATATGGGGAATTGTCAAAGTTAGTAGAAGGAAAGAAATCATAAAGATCAGAGCAGAAATAAATGAAATAGAAACAAAGAAAACAATAGCAAAGATCAATAAAACTAAAAGCTGGTTCTTTGAGAAGATAAACAAAATCGATAAACCTTTAGCCAGAGTCATCAAGAAAAAGAGGGAGAGGACTCAAATCAATAAGATTAGAAATGAAAAAGGAGAAGTTGCAACAGACACCGCAGAAATACAAAGCATCCTAAGAGACTACTACAAGCAACTTTATGCCAACAAAATGGACAACCTGGAAGAAATGAACAAATTCTTAGAAAGGTATAACCTTCCAAGACTGAACCAGGAAGAAATAGAAAATATGAACAGACCAATCACAAGTAATGAAATTGAAACTGTGACTAAAAATCTTCCAACAAACAAAAGCCCAGGACCAGATGGCTTCACAGGTGAATTTTATCAAACATTTAGCGAAGAGCTAACACCCATCCTTCTCAAACTCTTCCAAAAAATTGCAGAAGAAGAAACACTCCCAAACTCATTCAATGAGGCCACCATCACCCCGATACCAAAACCAGACAAAGATACTACAAAAAAAGAAAATTACAGACCAATATCACTGATGAATATAGATGCAAAAATCCTCAACAAAATACTAGCAAACAGAATCCAACAACACATTAAAGGGATCACACACCATGATCAAGTGGGATTTATCCCAGGGATGCAAGGATTCTTCAGTATATGCAAGTCAATCAATGTGATACACCATATTAACAAACCGAAGAATAAAAACCATGTGATCATCTCAATAGATGCTGAAAAAGCTTTTGACAAAATTCAACACCCATTTATGATAAAAACTCTCCAGAAAGTGGGCATAGAGGGAACCTACCTCAGCATAATAAAGGCCATATACGACAAACCCACAGCAAACATCATTCTCAATGGTGAAACACTGAAAGCATTTCCTCTAAGGTCAGGAACAAGACAAGGATGTCCACCTCACCACTATTAGTCAACATAGTTTTGGAAGTCCTAGCCACAGTAATCAGAGAAGAAAAAGAAATAAAAGGAATACAAATTGGAAAAGAAGATGTAAAACTGTCATTGTTTGCAGATGACATGATACTATACATAGAGAATCCTAAAGATGCCACCAGAAAACTACTAGAGCTAATCAATGAATTTGGTAAAGTTGCAGGATACAAAATTAATGCACAGAAATCTCTTGCATTCCTATACACTAACAATGAAAGATCAGAAAGAGAAATTAAGGAAACAATCCCATTCACCATTGCAACAAAAAGAATAAAACACTTAGGAATAAACCTCCCTACGGAGGTAAAAGACCTGTACTCAGAAAACTATAAGACACTGATGAAAGAAGTCAAAGATGACACAAACAGATGGAAAGATATACCATGTTCTTCTATTGGAAGACTCAATATTGTGAAAATGACTATACTACCCAAAATATCTACAGATTCAATTCAATCCCTATCAAATTACCAGTGGCATTTTTTACAGAACTAGAACAAAAAATCTTAAAATTTGTATGAAGACACAAAAGACCCCAAATAGCCAAAGAAGTCTTGAGGGGAAAAAACGAGCTGGAGGAATCAGACTCCCTGACTTCAGACTATACTACAAAGCTACAGTAATCAAGACAATAATGGTACTGGCACAAAAACAGAAATATAGGTCAATGGAACAGGATAGAAAGCACAGAGATAAACCCATGTACCTATGGTCAACTAATCTATGACAAAGGATGCAAGGATATACAATGGAGAAAAGACAGTCTCTTCAATAAGTGGTGCTGGGAAAACTGGACAGCTACATGTAAAAGAAGGAAATTAGAACACTCCCTAACACCATACACAAAAATAAAATCAAAATGGATTAGAGACATAATGTAAGACCAGATACTATAAAACTCTTAGAGGAAAACATAGGAAGAACACTCTTTGACATAAATCACAGCAAGATCTTTTTTGATCCACCTCCTAGAGCAATGGAAATAAAAACAAAAATAAACAAATGGGACCTAATGAAACTTAAAAGCTTTTGCAAAGCAAAGGAAACTACAAACAAGACAAAAAGAAAACCCTCAGAATGGGAGAAAATATTTGCAAATGAATCAACGGACAAAGGATTAATCTCAAAAATATATAAACAGCTCATGCAGCTCAATATTAAAAAAACAAACAACCCAATCAAAAAATGGGCAGAAGACCTAAATAGACATTTCTCCAAAGAAGACATACAGATGGCCAAGAAGCACATGAAAAGCTGCTCAACATCACTAATTATTAGAGAAATGCAAATCAAAACTACAATGAGGTATCACCTCACACCAGTTAGAATAGCCATCATCAGAAAATCTACAAACAACAAATGCTGGAGAAGGTGTGGAGAAAAGGGAACCTTCTTGCACTGTTGGTGGGAATATAAATTGATACAGCCACTATGGAGAACACTATGGAGGTTCCTCAGACAACTAAAAATAGAATTACCATATGACCCAGCAATCCCGCTACTGGGCATATACCCAGAGAAAACCATAATTCAAAAGGACACATGCACCCCAATGTTCATTGCAGCACTATTTACAATAGCCTGGTCATGGAAGCAACCTAAATGCCCATTGACAGATGAATGGATAAAGAAGATGTGGTACATATATACAATGGAATATTACTCAGCCATAAAAAGGAACGAAATTGGGTCATCTGTAGAGACGTGGATGGATCTAGAGACTGTCTAGAGTGAAGTAAGTCAGAAAGAGAAAAACAAATATCGTATATTAACGCATATATGTGGAACCTAGAAAAATGGTACAGATGAACTGGTTTGCAGGGCAGAAATAGAGACACAGATGTAGAGAACAAACATATGGACACCAAGAGGGGAAAGTGGTGTGGGGCGGGGGTGGTGCTGTGATGAATTGGGAGATTGGGATTGACATATATACACTAATATGTATAAAATAGATAACTAATAAGAACCTGCTGTATAAAAAAATAAATAAAATAAAACTCAAAAAAAGAAAAAAAGGAATATGGGGAATTGTGGGGAGGATTATATGAGTTAATTCACATAAGGTGTGGCTGGTGCATAGCAAACACTTACTAAATCTCATCTGTTATCACTATTCCTATTTAGTTCAGAATGGGCTGACCCCATTGCCCCTAGCTCTGGTGATAGCACTTGACTCAGTCCTGGCCAATCAGGACATTCCCCCCACCTCACTATGGAAGGCAGCCATATCAATCATTTGGACTGAGGGACTTCCCTGGTGGCGCAGTTGTTAAGACTCTGCACTCCCAATGCAGGGGGCCCAGGTTCAATCCCTGGTCAGGGAACTAGATCCCACATGCATGCCTCAACTAAGAGTTCGCATGCCACAACTAAGGAGCCCATGTGCTGCAACTAAGGAGCCCGCCTGCCGCAACCAAGACCCAATGCAACCAAATAAATAAAAATAAAAAAATAAAAGAGCTAGAAAATGCATGGAATAATTATTTCTTTGAAAAAAAAATCATTTGGATTGGTACCATGGGTTGAAACCTAATCTGGTTTCTGAAAACCTGGTCTTGCCAGTCCAAAGCTGTAAAGCAAAAGGTAGCATCGGGTTCTGGGCTGGTTCATCAGGAGAGATAATTCTGAGTAGGGAGACTCAGGGACTATCAAATGTCATCCTGCAGGCGAGGTGCACTGTCTCTACTCTAGCCATTGGTCAGACACCATGAAAATACTTGTGTTATACCATTATTTTGGTGGACCCCAATGAACCACGCTTCCCATTAGCCATGCTCTTTTTTTTTTTTGGCCGCGTTGGGTCTTTGTTGCTGTGCGCGGGCTTCCTCTAGTTGCCATAAGTGGGGGCAACTCTTCGTTGTGGTGCGCGGGCTTCTCATTGCGGTGGCTTCTCTTTGTTGCAGAGCCCAGGCTCTAGGCACGTGCACTTCAGTAGTTGTGGCTCAGGGGCTCTAGAGCACAGGCTCAGTAGTTGTGGTGCATGGGCTTAGCTGCTCAGCAGCATGTGGGATCTTCCCAGACCAGGGCTCAAACCCGTGTCCCCTGCATTGGCAGGCGGATTCTTAACCACTGCCCCACCAGGGAAGTCCCTAGCCATGCTCTTATGTAATCTCCTCTTGGGCCTGGCCATGTGACACACTTTGGCCAATAGGACATCAGCAAGCATGACGCAAGCAGAGACAATAAATGCGTGCATGCTGGCTTGTCCTCTTGGAGTGCTCGTTCTTGGGAGCCCTGAACAACCATCTACGAAGTGCGGCTGGAGAGACCACATGGAGAGAATCAGAATCCCAGCCATCCACCTACCTGCCAGCTGAATGCAGCCACAAGAGTGATCACCAGCAATATCAGTAGAAAAACCACTCACCTAAACCCAGCCCAGATTGCACAATCACAAGCAAATTAAATGGTTGTTTTAAACCATTAAGTTTTGGGGTGCTTTTTAACTTAGCAATAGACAATCAAAACAGCAATCATGGGAATTCCTTGGCAGTCCAGTGGTTAGGACTCCACGCTTTCACTGCTGAGGGCGAGGGCTCGATCCCTGGTCCGGGAACTAGGATCCGGCAAGCTGCGGGGCGTAGCCAACAAAACAAAACAAAACAGCAATCATGTTTAATAAACTCTCCTAGCTCCACAGAGTTCTCAAAGCCTTCCCACATCTAAGAGAGTGTGATTCTTGTTCTCCTGTTGGGAAAGCTGAAGCCCAAGGAGGAAAGCGACAGCCCCAGCCAAGCAGAGGCAGAGTTGCCACGCTCATCCGCTTCGTAATCAGCTCCTTCTACAGTATTTCCCACTGCGCATGAAAAAACTTATAAACAGCAGCAGAAGGGAGTGTTGTGTAGAAGGAGCATTGGCCTGGGAGTCACAGTGGCCCAGTTTGAAGCTGGCTGTTGCTTCGCTGTATGAGCTTAGACAACTCAAACTGCTTCTGCTTCCCCCTCTGAGCCTCAGTCTTTCCAATGGTTCAGTGAGAGAGAAACAAACTCAGAAGTTCACGGGACCTGGGAGATAACAGACAAGGGAAGCAGGCGGTGGGGGGGGGGGTGTGCGGGGTGGGAGCTGTGTTAGTGGGTGAGCGCATGCCCATCTAAGGGAGGTCGTGGCTACCCAGCTCCAGCTGGGCCCAGCATGGCCAGATCGCCTGGTTATGTTTTCCTTAGAGAGACAGGAAATATAGGTTATGAAGCAAAGTTTTCCAACGTTAAAATATTATGAATTCAATTGAATTTTTTGTAATGTTGTGTAGGACCAAAAATTACATCCATTTAGCCTTCAGGCTGCTGTTTTGAAACCTTTTGACCACATAATTTCAAAATGTCCTTCCAGAGTTTACACTGGCATCAAAGAAGTATTCCTACCTATCCTCCTCTGCCCTACACACACAGAGAAGCTCCTTCTATCCCACTCAGGTCATAGAGGCTGAGTAACAGGGAAACCTTGGGTGTGGCCACCATCTTTCTCTCCATGGACTCCAGCCCTCTCACCCTTCTGACTATAGGGAAAGGGGTGCAGATATCCAGCCTCAAATGCCTGAAGTTGACAGGGCCTCATGGAGGGCCAAAAGTGGAAGGGAAGTAACACATATTAAGCCCTACTTTGTGTCAGGCATTGTGGTAGACTCTTTATAGCATCACCTAGTGGTGAAGAGCCCAGGCCTGGGTTTGAATCCTGGCTCTGACACTTGTAAGCTATGTATCCTTGGGCTTGTCCCTCTCCTGGCCTCAGTTTACTCATCTGTAAAACAGAAATCATAATGTTTCCAGTTTCTCAAGGCTTTGGTGGGGATTAAATAAGAAAATGTATATTTGGCAGATATTGTGAATTGGCTACCCCCAAATTCTTTACAACCTCCCTTGCCATGAAGGCTGGCTTGGTGTTCTAGGCTTCCTAGCAGGTAAGGTTGCACGAACAACCCAGATGACAGAGTTTTGGCCAATGATATGCAAGTGGAAGTTGCTTGGTGTTACTTACCAGAAAAGTTTTTTTTAATATTTATTTATTTGGCTGCGTCGGGTCTTAGCTGCAGCATGCAGGATCTAGTTCCCTGACCAGGGATCAAACCCGGGGCCCCTGCATTGGGAGCGTGGAGTCTTAGCCACTGGACTGCCAGGGAAGTCTCAGAAAAGTTTTTTAAAAAGACAGGCTCAACTGACATTCTTCAGCCATTTGCGCTTCCCCTCATGTTCTGCCTGGAACAGAGACGTGATGGACAGAGGAACAGCAGCCATCTTGAAATCTTGGGAACAGAAGTTGACTTGATAAGAATGTTAAAGCAGAAAGATGGAAAGAGCCTGGATTTCTCCAGACTTCTAATGTTAGATAAATAAAGCTCCATAAAATGTATGTGCCACAGTTACTTTTCATCTGTGCTACCTGCTGTCAAGCACATTTCTGACTCACACAGTATAATACCTGGTTCACTGCAATACTCAATAAATATTAGCTATTGTTATTTTGCCTATGTTACTTTTCATAATCATAACCATGGGTGGTTATGCTGCGGGTGTTATCACCCTCAGTTTAGAAGTGGAGAAATTCAAACTTCTTCCCAGAATGGGTTGTAAAATTTCAGCGAGATGGGTAGCCATAATAACAGCAAACATTTATCCTTGCTCACTATGTTGCTGGCAGAGTTCTAAGTACTTCACATATATAAACTCAGTTACTTCCTACAGCAAACCTGGAGGAAAACACTTTTATTCCCACATGAAAGATGAGGAAACAGGGTCAGAGAGGTTAAGAGATTTGCAAGGTCATATAGCTAGCCAGCACTAGATTCAGGATTCGAACTCTGCAGTCTTAGGACAGTGTCTGGCATCTGTGTGTGTGTGTGTGTGTGTTTAATTAGAAAAAAAGAGTGCAGCTCATAGATGTTAAGTGACTTGTCTAAAGCCATACAGACAGAAAGAGGTGGCTGAACCCAGGATTTGGACCCAAGTCTGGCTGACTCCAGACCCACATCATTAAGGGAATCCCTGTGGGTGAAGAAGTGTGTGGCCTACCTGCCATGTTGGGTTTTTTTGTTTTTTTTGTTTTTCTTACTGGAATTTTTCTTTCTTTTTTGTCTTTGAATTTTTGAATTTTATTTTATTTATTTTCTATACAGCAGGTTCTTATTAGTTATCTATTTTATACATATTAGTGTGTACATGTCAATCCTGATCTCCCAGTTCATCACACCACCACCCCTCCCCGCCACTTTCCCCCCTTGGTGTCCATACGTTTGTTCTCTAGTGGTCTGCCATGTTGAAGAGTCACATATGTTTTCACTATGAGGCAAGGCTTTGCAGAAGGAAAAGCCTAGAGCCATCCTCAAGGCTGCTGCCCTATCCAGATGAAGAATCTGAGGCTCAGAGAGGGAACACAACTCACCCAAGTTTGTCCAGCTGAGAGGGCAGTGATGGGCCAGGAATCCAGCTCTACTCCATGACTGTGGGGACTAAGGGGTCTGAGGAGATCTGTTCATCCCTGATCGCAATGAGCCTTGGAGACAGAAATGTAGCGGCAGCAAGGGACAACCCAGACATTACCTGTATTAAGTAAGAGGGCATTAAATTGAAGGGACACACGCAGGCCATCAGTTACCAGCCTGTGCTCTGACAGCCTCACCATTCTCTATGAGTCCAGCTGGGCTTGTGTGGGGTGCAGAGAGCTGCCCCTCATACCCTGGCTCTCTACTAAAGTGCTTAACTGTCTGAGAGAAAATACCAGCACTCCTGCCCAGCTCTGGGTGAAGTTGCAATAAAATAATTGAAATTAAGTGGCTTGGATCTCAGAAAGGAAGGGGCCACTGGTAGGGAAATATAGAGCACACATTTATTCAACAAATATTTGTTCAGCATCTTATGTGCCAGGCACAGTGCTATGAGCTATGAATATGGCAACGATCAAAGCAGGTAAAGGCCCCGTCCTCATGGAGATCATATTTGTGGGAGGATTGAAATCTACCCTCTACAACTCGTAGGTGCAATAAAAGTATAGGTTCTTTATTTTTTATAAGTGACAGGTTTTTTTTTTCTTGTGCCTCCCCTATCTATTATTGAGAGAGAAAAATATAAACCTGATTATTAACAGTAACTTAGTCTCTTCCAGTTTAAAACCATCTCACATAAGTTAGTGCTTAGTATCTTTTGAGAAAAATGTTCATCTTTCTGTGCCTTCACCCCTTCCTCTACTCAAGATGGTGTCTGGGTGTTGGCCAGTCCACATATGGATCCTTGTGCTGTCCTTGGACTGTTACCTAAGAGGCCAGGGGACAGCACATGGACCTATATGTGGACCACCCTCCCCTCCCCACTGATTCAGTGGTAGGGTGGGAAACCGCAGGATATCTTGGTTTAGAGGAAGGAAAACCCATCTCTAGCCAACTGCCAGAGCCCCACCCATATCTCCTCAGCACCCCACCCATGCTCCAAGGATGATTACTGCAGCTATGACCCAAAAGACCTGGCCACAGGAGCATGCTTGGCCTGTGCACTGGACAAGGCAGAAGTACTAGTGATGTAATGCCCACAAAAATACCATTAAACCAATGACCAATGGGGAGTTGATGGCTACACCATTGTCCTCACCCATTGTATGGAATAACTCTGAGGGGTGTTCTTAATTGCCTCCCAGAGTTCCCCAGTGGGATTAGGCTTCAGTTGCCCACAGTGGTAAATTATTTGATCACACATGATTTATTCACAGGCTTTCCTTCTCTGCCTCCCTCCCCACTCCACTATCGGTATTTCCAGGGATCATCCCCCAAATAAACTAGTTGGTCTCAAATTCTGGACCCAAGGTCTGCATCTCAGGGAACCCTAAGACATCATCCATTTAATATTTTTTAAATGTCATATCCATTTTATATTTTATTGAGGGATGATAGATAATAAACAAATATAGTAGAAGCTCTTTTATCTCATGTTATCGAAACAGATATTTGATCAGTGCATCAAAAATATTAGTTCAAATGTGGATTAATCATAACATATGATGCATACGTACCTTAAGCATTTTAGTCTAATTTAAAATAAATAAATGTATAGTTAAGTGCCAATCTTTTGACAGAGGGCTAATCTTCAGAATATTCTGCATTGCTCACTAAGGCTTCTGGGTAAGTGGAGATATGCTTGGGGAGAGCTTGAAGAAGAGGCAAAGGGATGACAGAAGGGAACTGATCAGTGAGAGCCAGCTCTAGAACTCAAGGCTTGTGAGTCCCAAGGCTTGTAAGACCAAGGCTTGTCAAGGTTGGAATGCCCCACGCTTTAAATGGAGTCAAAATTGCAGTGAAGCCACTGGTCTCCAGCCCTTCCAGGGGCCCAGGGACAGTGGGCAATCATGTTTCCCAGCAACACTGCTCCAAAGACATGGGCAACTGCTGTCCAGTTTCACATCGCAGGCCAGCTACCCTGGAGGAATTGAACCTGACCTACCCACTGACCCACAGAGACAAAACCCAGAGGGCCCCCAAAGAGAGCGTGAGAGGGAGCTGCCTCCTGGGATAGTGTGTTGCTTTATGGCAAGGTCACAGGGCATCTATGTGGGAAGTTTTCCCAGATTGCCCCACCCCCAGCCATTATACAGTTGGGCCTTCTAAGGAGCAGATTGGAGAGAGGGCTTAGAACCAACTTTATAATTCTCATAAGGAGCACTGCACTTCATACAAATTAAAGTGGTTTCATGGTTCCTAATGATTTTCCCAATGGCCATGCTAGTGTTCCCCACTTTTATTCTGGAAATGGAGCCATGAGCCAGACCAGTTAGAGACATCTGGAATTTTTCACACCAGAGCTGAGGAAATGTTCTCTATCCTCCAGGAGTTGCTAAAGCTGGAAGGCTATGATTCTGGAGTTGCCAGAGGCCACATTCCCCTCCATATAGAGAACGACCATTTGTGAGAGGTAGGGATGACTCCAACGAGCAAGAGAGAAGAGAGAGAGAAAAGCCTGACGGCATTTTAGACTGGATGTCTAAATCCAGTCATTGCTGGGGTCAGCTCCACTCTGTACCATCCATGATTTGGTTATGTGAGCCAATAAATCCCCTTTTCATGCTCAAAGTAGTTAGAGTTGGGTTTCTATCAATCACTTCTAGCAAAGAATCTTTGACTAATACAGATATCCTCAACAATGGAAAAGATGAGGAGTTTTCAAAGGGCCTCCCAGGCAACAGATGTTCACAGGCAGGGGCTGGAGAGAGAGGAAGAGGAACACAGAGATGACTGCATATAGGAAATACCTTCCGGGGACTCCTAGGAATACATATACCCCTGCTTAATTCTTCTTTTCTCACACACACACACCAGGGATAAAGGGGAAAAAGACCTTGAGGAAAATATATTGTTATAACACAATACTCTGTGTCAGATACTTATTATTTAACCTCTTTGTAAAGCCCAGACCCTCGGTGTATTCTCTTTCACTATATAAGGCAGCAAAGAAAATATACACTTTAGCTATTATTCTGACTCCTATTCTCTCTCTCTTTCCTGAATCATTTCTAAATTAATTTATTACATTTTATAACCTTATATAACCATAAAAACTAGAACAGATCCATTCTTTATGAGGAATTGCACAATTCGTATCTCCTCTCAAACAGAAGGCCTCATGTGCATGTAAAAGCTCGAACATAAAGCACTGGGGTTATTTGTCAATCCAAGAGCAGGCCCCAGCCTGGTGGGCAGAGGAGGGAGCTTAGAGAAGTAAACTTGGAATCAATGTTTTATTTCTTTTTTATTATTGGGAAGAAATGTTAGTTAATTGAGAAAAAGGAGTGTAAGTTTTTCTAAAGCTCTGTTCTGGGAGGTGGGGGAGGAGTTCATTGTATGAACAGTCATCATTTGAGGGTTAAATGTTCTTTAATACTTTGGGATTGAAGGGAAATTATGGAGGAGGGCTTGAGGGCTTGAGGTCCTATATGAGTAAAAAATGCTGAGAAGAGACACCACGGGCTTTTGATAGATGATAGATTAGACTGTTATCAGGAGTATCTCCCTCCCTCCCCTCTACCTCTGTGGATGGAGTATACTTCCTCACCCCTTGACTCTGGGCTTGGCCATGCGACTTGCTTTGGCCAATGGGCTTGAAATATGCTTGTGCAGTTGGGCACCCTCTCTTGCCATTCAGCCATCATCAGGAGAGAAATAAGTTCTGGTTAGCCCGCTGGTTCTAGGAGGAGAATGAGAGATACATGCAGCAGAACCACCCAGCTACCAGGAAACTCATAACCCAAAGCTAAATGCTGTTGTATACCGCCTAGATTTTAAGGTTGATTGTTATGTGGCATTACTAGAGCAATAACTAATTGATAGAACACAATGTGATTTCCCTTGAACAGGCAAACTAGTGAAGACTGGCAACATTTGGGTTGTTTTACTAATAAAAGTTAAACTCCTGATGTGAGCAAATATTTTACCTTTTTATTATTACTGGTTTAAGTGGAATCAGGAGTTGGGGAGAGAATGGTGAAGTTTTAGCTCTGGGACCTCACAGCACAACTAAGCCTATCTGATCCAGGGCATGGAGTTTGTGGTCAGCATATCCATGGATGTGGTTTGTTGGGAGAGGCAATCCACTTCTCCCAACAAACCGTGGGCCCTAAGCTTCCATGCACATTCTTGCTGGATATGCCAAGAACGCAAGGTCCTGACTGCCTTCTACTCAGGCCATTTCTCAGGACTGTGTTTGTAGCAAGCAACCTTAACGGATGAAGTAATGTCTTCCCCAGACAAAGAGCTGACTAGTTACTGCTCAGTGTAGAAGCGGTAGATTCTCCAAGCTCAGTATTCTTCTCCTATAACACAACTCGCTGTGTGTGCAGGCCCACCTGTATCACCTCCTTGGGACTTGGGAGACATGGGAAATCAGAGTATGCCTGACAATCTGGCTACTCTTTCTCTGTAAGTAATACAGTCCCTGGTTCTGCCCCAGAACTCTGTCTTCTGCTAGCACCCATGAAGCAGTCTAGCTTCTCAGCTTGTAAGCAGGGTAAACTCTCAGACCCTTCACAGCTCCTGACATAAGTCATCTCTCATGAATGTTAGTTGTCCCAATGCACTACACAGGAATGAAGTCTGTGAACTCCTTTATATTTAAACAAAAAAATAGATTAACATAAAAATATGTTAACAAGGCTAAAGTAAACAAGGCTAAAAGTGTGTATAAGTTAGGCTGGGATTATTCAAAGGCTGGGCTCAGTAAGGACTTGACCACAGCACCTACACATGGCTCCTCTATGTTGCTTGGGCTTCCTTATAGCATGGCAGATTCAGGGTAGTCAAACTTCTTACACAGTGGCTCAGGGCTCCAAGTGCAACCCCTAGGAGAGGTCATTAGGATGGGTCCTAATCCAATATGATTGGTGTCCTTATAAGAAGAGGAGATTAGGACACATGCTTACACAGAGGAGAGACCATGTGAAGACACAGGGAGAAGATGGCCACCTATAAGCCAAGGAGAGAGTCCTCAGAAGAAATTAATCCTGCCAACACCTTGATTTCATACTTCTAGCCTCCAGAATTATGAGAAAATAAATTTCTGTTGTTTAAACCACCTAGTTTGTGGTACTTTGTTGTGACAGCCCTAGCAAACTAATACAGGGGTCTAGAGCTAAGCAAAGAGTTCTTAGATGTGACACTAACAGCATGATCCATAAAAGGTAAAACTGATAAATTGGACTTATTAAAAACTTTTGCTCTGCTCCTTTTAACAATAAGAGGATGAAGGGGGCTTCCCTAGTGGCGCAGTGGTTGAGAATCTGCCTGCCAATGCAGGGGACACAGGTTCGAGCCCTGGTCTGGGAAGATCCCACATGCCGCGGAGCAACTGGGCCCGTGAGCCACAATTACTGAGCCTGCGCGTCTGGAGCCTGTGCTCCGCAACAAGAGAGGCCATGATAGTGAGAGGCCCGCGCACCGCGATGAAGAGTGGCCCCAACTTGCCACAACTAGAGAAAGCCCTCGCGCAGAAACGAAGACCCAACACGGTCATAAATAAAAAATTAATTAATTAATTAATTAAATTTAAAAAAACAAAAAAGAGGATGAAGGGACAAGCTACAGACTGGGAGAAACTTGTTGCAATCCACATATCTGACAAGGGATTATCTAGAACATATAAATAATCTCAATACACAACAGTAAAAAAAAAAAAATCCAATTAGAAAATGGGCAAAAGTCATGAATAAACTTTTCACCAAAGAAGATAAACAGAAGGCAAATAAGCACGTGAAAGATGTTCAACATCATTAGCCATAAGGAACTGTAAGTCAAAACCATAATGAGATAATACTACATGCCTATCAGAATAGCTAAAATGAAAAATAGTGACAATGGCAAATGCTGGTGAGGATGCAGAGAAACCGGATCATTCCTACATTGTTGGTGGAAATGTAAAATGGTACAGCTACTCTGAAAATCATTTTGGTAGTTGCTTATCAAACTAAACATGCAGGGACCTCCCTGGCAGTCCAGTGGTTAAGACTTCGCTTTCCATTGCGGGTGGTGCAGGTTCGATCCCTGGTTGGGGAAGCTAGGATCCCACATGCCTCGTGACCAAAAAACCAAAACATAAAACAGAAGCAATATTGTAACAAATTAAATAAAGACTTAAAAAAAAAGAGGCCCACATCAAAAAAAAAAAAAAAAAAACTAAACATGCAACTATCATACAATCCAAACTGTTTGTAAGAGCCCCAAACTGGAAACAGCCCAGATGCCTTTCAATGGGTGAATGATCAAAAGAGCTGTGGTATGTCCATTTCATGGCATACTAGTCAGCGAAGGAACAGACTACTGATACACGCATCAACCTGGATGAATCTCCAGGAATTAAGCTGAGTTAAAAGGTCAATCCCAATAGGTTACATACTGTATGATTCCTTTTGTACAGCGTTCTTCAAATGACAAAATTATAGATGTGAGGAACAGATTAGTGTTTGCCAGGAGCAAGGGAAGATGAGGAGAAGGAGGTGGTGTGACTGTAAAAGGGCAACACACACGATCATTGTGGAGGTGGAACTGTTCTATATGTTAACTGCGTCAATGTCAATATGCTGGTTGTGATATTGCACCACAGTTTTGCAAGATGTCACCATTTGGGGAAACTGGACAAATGGGACATGGAATCTCTCAGTATTATTTCTTATACTTCCATGTAAATCTATAAATGTTTTATGTTAAAAGAGAGAGAGAGAATGGGAAAGCTTTCTTTACTGATGTGAAAAGATCTCACTGTTAAGTGAAAGAAAAAAAAGGATCAGAAGAGAGTATTTGCATGCATAGAGAAATCTGGAAGGATACACACAGAACAAATTCAAGTGATTCCCTGAGGAATCCCTGAGGGTGGGGAGAGGTGGATGGGGAAGGGGGAGGGTGGGAGAAGTATAGACATTTTGATAATGTTGGCTTTTTTAGCTTTTGAACCATATGAAAAACAAGAAAAACAAACAACAAAAAAGATCCTTCTAGGGATTTCCCTGGTGGTCCAGCGGGTAAGACTCCGCGCTCCCAGTGCAGGGGGCCTGGGTTCGATCCCAGGTTGGGGAACCCGCATGTGTGCTGCAACTAAGAAGCCCGCATGCCTCAACTATGAGCCCACATGCTGCAATGAAGATCCCATGTGTCACAACTAAGACCCAGCACAGCCAAAATAAATGAATAAATAAATATTTTTAAAAAAGAAGATTCTTCTAGCTGCTGTGTGGAGAGTGGATTAGAAGGGCCAACGGTAGAATTGGAGAGACCGGAAAGACTTTGCCCATCTAGAGAACAGCAGAACTCCACATTCTTCAGTGCAGCATAACCTGCCTTCTGAAACAAATCTAACTGTTCACCTCTGCTGAGAAAGCTTTTTCACCCCTAGATAAAGAACAGCAGCCCAGGGGCTTCCCTGGTGGCGCAGTGGTTGAGAATCTGCCTGCCAATGCAGGGGACACGGGTTCGAGCCCTGGTCTGGGAAGATCCCATATGCCGCGGAGCAACTGGGCCTGTGAGCCACAACTACTGAGCCTGCGTGTCTGGAGCCTGTTCTCCGCAACAACAGAGGCCGCGATGGTGAGAGGCCCACGCACCGCGATGAAGAGTGGCCCCCACTTGCCGCAACTAGAGAAAGCCCTCACACAGAAACGAAGACCCAACACAGCAAAAATAAATAAATAAATAAATTTATTAAAAAAAAAAAAAAAAAAGAACAGCAGCCCAGCATGACATTTAAGACATTTCACAATGTGGTCCCCAGCTGATCTTCCCAGGCTCATCGTCTCTCACCATCCCTTGAATCATGATGTTCTCTTTTATCTGAACACTTGAAGTACTATCACACCTCTGTGCCTTTGCTCATGCTGTTCCTTCTGGCTGGAATGCCCTTCCTGCACACTTCGTCCTTACAATCTCCAACCCCTTAAGACCAAATTCAAGGTTCCCTTCCTTTGGATGCTTTTCTGACCAATCCATCTCCTAAAGCCCCATACACAATTAATTGCTCTCTGTTGAGGGTTCCCAAGGCACTTTCTCTAACTGCCATTTTATCATTTGTGACATTGGCATACACTCAGGTGTGAGTTTAATTAATTGTTATTACATAATTAATTGAGTGGTCATTTGCTTAATATCCTTCTCCCCCACTAGACTGCCAATTCCAGGAGGGTAGGGACCATGATTGTTATATTATCTTACTGACTGGGACAGTGTCTAGGATCCTGGAGCTTACAGCTAAGGGGCTCTCTGGAAGGCTTGGGATCTTGAGCCCCCATTCTCTTAAAGGAGCAGTGTTCTGAATGGTGACGCCCAGAGCATGTTCTAACTGGCACTGCAAAGGACTGAACCGTCACTCTCCTTGTTCAGCTCACACAACCCTATTACTGGACCCCTACCAGGCAAGCCACTAATCTCCCTGAGGTTCTAACAGATGTAAGGGGTTAAACCCCACCAGCAGGGCTGAGTGGGTGGGGGAGCCTAGAGCTCCATGTCCCACACAGTAGCCACTAGCCACAAGTGAGTATTTAACCTTAAATTAATTAAAATTAAATTAAATTAAAATTCAGATCCTTAATCAAGCTAGCTCAATAGCCATCTGTGGCTAGTGGCTACTGATATCGGACACTGCAGAATTACAAAACATTTCCATCATCATAGGAAGGTCTATTGAACATCACTGGCCTAGAGAATCACCACCACCCTTTTTTTTTTTGGCCTCACAGCTTGCAGGATCTTAGTTCCCTGACCAGCGATTGAACCCGAGGCTATGGCAGTGAAAGCACCGAGTCCTAACCACTGGACTGCCAGGGAAGTCCCGAGAATTACCCTTTACTGAGTGCTTCACACAAAATATAGCAGTCTGTTGAAGCATCTCAGTGCGTGTGCTTAGGGGCCAGGCTGTCTGGATTTGAACCTCAGCTCTGCCAGTCACTAGCCGTGTGCCCTTGAGCAAGCTACTTCACCTCTCTGTGCCTCATTTTCTTCAACTATCAATTGAGAATCAGAATAGTATCTACCTCATGAGGCTGCTGTGAAGATTCAATGAGATAATACATGTAAACACTTGGAATATTACTGGCCCACAGTTAATGCTCAGTACTTTGTTGGTTTGTTGTCATTTTTTGTTTTTATCCAAACCTCACAACAATCCTATGAGATAAGTTATGATTATGATTATGATTATGATTCCCATTTACAGATGGGGAAATTGAAGCTCAAAGAGCTGAAGCAACTTATGTAAATTCACATGGTGAAAAAGTGGCAGAGCTGGCTTTGAACCCCCAAGCCCTCAGTTTTCTAGATTTCTTCCTTTTTGAGGGGTGAGGATGGATCTGGCCCTAGCTCCAGCTGGAACTTGGTCTAGTTCCATAGTCCTCCTTGCCAAGATGAGCTCCTGTCATCCCTTACTAGGGGCTCCAAACACTTGACTGATGCCCCATCCCCATCAGCGTGAGGCCTCTGCCATCAGCTGGCATCCATCAGAAAGCCTTCTCCTTCCTGCTGCCCTAGATGAGATGCTGGACCCAGAGCACTGTGCAAATAGAACATGAATTCTGCTGAAAGGGTTAATAAGCTTCCTAAATCAGCACTTGGACTTTTTGCTTTACATATATTACTCAAGTTACATGTCAGGGATTAATATACATTATAAACCAGATGTGCCGGTTACATATTTCTCTCTGGAACATCTCTTGGGTGCCTCCTGGAACTGCTGCTGGTGTTAATCACACATTCTTCCCACCATGCTTGGGCCCTGGTGGGGCCAAGCTGTAAGGAACCAGAGGCTGATTTTTCTCTCTTTGGATCCAGGCCCAGCTGCATTGGGTTTCACAACCATTTCTGTATCTTTCTGCTGTGCAGGCTGTGGTTTTCAGCCTGCTGTGTCCAGTGCTTAGCCAAGGTCTGGGTACATAGTACCTATACGGAGGAGGTGGCAGAGGCTGCTGATTGCTTACCTGAGGTCTATTTTCTCCTTGTTCCCAATGAACAGAACCCTGATATTGTTTGGGGCTGCAATGTACCAAGCTAAAAATATTCACCTTCCCTATTTCCTTGTGGCTAGGTACAGGTATAAGAGTCAGTTCTGGCCAATGACATGGAAGAAGAACTATACTGGGACTTTGTGGGAAATCCTTACGTAAGGACCGTCCCTCACTTCTCGATTCCTTTTGTCTCTGCCTGGAAAATAGGCATGATGGTCACAGCTGCAGCCATCTTGCAACCATGAGGTAACAAGCATGAAAATGAAAGCCTACATGCTAAGATGGAGGTGTAGAAAGATCGAAGGAATCTGGAATCACGTGGCTATATCTGAGACTTTGTACCAGCCCTATTCTGCTTCCACCAGACACATTTTTATATAAGATAAATAAGCCCCCATCTTAAGTTTGCAGTTACTGGGGCTTATCACACTCCTGATGCATTTGCCTTCAGTGTCCCTGGCATCCACAGAGAAGCAACTCTTGGTGAACCTCCTCAGTCCTTGCTTCTCTTCTCTGAAATGAGCTCATCACCACATTCTTGCCCACACCTGCTTCTCAGAAAGTTTTAACCACATTCCCTGCTGGGTGGGCAGTGGACCATGGCCATAGCTGATTGAGTCAGTGATCTAAACCTGACCCAACCAGATCCTCTCCCTGAGAATTTCAACTGGACCCAGAGATTTGCATTCAGAACACACAAAGTGACATCTACAGCCCATAATGGCCCTGGGAGTGTTTTGTTTGTCCTATCTAGTGTTTTTTTGATATTAGAAACATCAGGCTTCCCATAAAGTTCTGGATTTCTGGCTTCTCTTGAAACAGTGGAAAGTTGGGCATCACTGGGCTCACATTCCACGTGGCAATAAATGGCTGCTGGTGAGAAGTGGCTGTTCCCTCTAGACAGGCACACAATCTTCCATATTCCATAGTCCCCACCTTGCCCCAGTGTGATTTTACACACGGCTCCACGTCACTTATTCCTGTTGCTTGCCTGGCTCCTTTTGGAACTGGAGTTTAAGATATCTGCTCTAATTAGTCTCTGTAAGGCCCTTGAATCATGGTGATGATAATAATGCTGCTGGTGAAGATAACAATAGCAACAATTATTGATGGTTGTTATGAACCAAGTAGCTTGGTGAGGGCTTTACATATATTATCTTATTTAGTCCTCAAAACAAGAAGACCCTACTATGATCATTGTACAGAAGAGGAAAGAGGTGCAGTAACTTGACCAAAGCCTCTCAGTTAGTAAGCAATACATCTGGGATTCAAACCCAAGCATTCTGGCCTCAAAGTGGGTGCTTCCCAACCAATAGACTATACTGTCTTCTCATGAATTAAGACAAAGCCACAGCTGGAGAAGGACATGGCAGATGCACAGAGAGAGTAGGAGAAACTAAGGTAAGAGTGGGAGGCAGAGAGCGGCTGCCATGGCCCCTGGCTGTTTTCTGGTTCCTTGTGAAGTGTGGATGCACTCCACACAAGGAAACCTCCACCAGTTGGAATTCATAAATGCAAGTAACAGAAACTGACTCTAGTAGATTTCAGCAGAAGATGAATCAGTGAAATAGACACTGGAGAGCTTTCAGCATTGCTGGGAAGGCTGGAGAACCAGAATGGCCACCACGGTGGCAGAAGCACAGGGCTAGTCTGGTAAGGACCCTGCTGCCCCTACCACAGAATGTCAGACCTTTCAGCTTCCCTTTAACCCTGCTAAAGCTTCACACCTGACTCTAGGGACTGCCACTGGCCCTACTGTTTGGGCTGCCCCAGAGACAGAATATTGCTGCTTCTGTGGCCACTATCACCAGATTGGGCTTCTCCATTGTCTCTGTGTCTTCATGTCACTGGCTCCTCAATCAAAGTATAGTGTGTACCTCTAAATGCCTAAGCCTAGGTTCCATGCCCAAACCCTAGTTGCAAGGGAGCCTGGGAAAGCAAGTAACTAGCATTTCCACATTCTACATCAGGAAGTGAGCTCTACTTCCCACTAAGACTCATATTGGTGGGAAATTCTCCAGACATAAGTATGGGTTTCTGAGTCTGAGCAGCCAAAAGGGACAACTGTGCATGAAGACTTTTAAACCGGCTGACCCAAGTGATACATCATTCAGGGTTGCATTAGGAAAGAGGTGGCACACTCAAATGGAATCAAGGAGAATAAAGAAGAATTTATAAAGGTGCAAGAAGGGTTAAGGGAAACTGGTAAAGGATGGGGAAACACCTCAGAGATTGCAACCATTAGAGGGGGCGTTATGACTCCAGGCTTGAAGGGGCAAGGAGAGGGGGTGCTTATGGGAATGTGGAAAGAGCTGGAGTTGTAGGAGAGGGTTTTCTAGAATGGTTCCAGTCTGTGTCCCCAGTGAGGAGGGAGCTGGGGAAATAAATAACTTCATTTCTCTTTCCTTCCATCCTCCAGTCTTCTGTAGGTGCCTCCCATTGGGCAAGCCCAGCAGGAAGCCAGAGAGTAGAGGATCCAGCTGACATAGTCCATAGAGGTGAGCTGCTGGGGCACAGCTTGCCTCGGGGGGGAGGGTGAAGGCTAGATCTGGAGAGTAAAGAGAATAGCCAAAAACCCATGGTGTGATCTTGGTCCTATCACTTAATCAATTTGAACTGTTTTCTCCACTTTAAATTGAGAGGCCCTGCCATTCTGTGGGTCTCTCAGGCCTTGCTGCTGACTGCTCTGTAATTTCCTCCTTTTTGGCCTGTCCTGTAAGTTTGCCGCTATGTCAGCCTCCATATAAAAGTCAACGCCTTTTGTTTCCAAAAAGCAGAGACTTTCCTATGTGGTCACAGGGGTTCACAGGGATTCTCCTTTGCTGCAGGTGGAAACAATTCTCCATCCAGCTCCCCAAATCCTGACTTGGTGACTCCTCTGGAATTTTTCCATACGGAACAACTTGCCCTTCTAAGGCATAAAATATCTGCTCAGATCTCAAGAGCTGCTCTGATGGAGCTTTTTATTCATCCTTTAGTGTCTCACTCATTCCCTTCTTCCTCTCACAACTTGATTCTCCAGCAAATTCCCATCCCTGCTTCCCATGTTCCCCTTTGAGTGATCATCTCTCTGTGACCCAGATCTTAGCCTCGCTCTCCTGCTACTGAAAAGAACAACACATCTCTGCCTTAATTACATTTTGGTGACTCCATTGCCAGCATGGTTTGAAATTGTTCTTGCCTAACTTTCTAGTGGAAAAAGCAAAGTTTCTCCTTATTCCTTAAAGTTTTGAGTGAGCAATGACACTATGAAGACTGAGCTCAAAGGAGTGACATTTAGCATTGTGACCATATAATAAAATCTGTGCACAGTTAAGACAACACATTTAACACATGATTACAAATGTTTAATGTATACGTATATAACAAGAGACAATTGTGTTATCAAAAAAAATTAGCACCACAATTCTTAGGGAGATGTGGCAGTATTGTGGACTCTGATATTCCACGCAGACACGCCACCCCCCCTTGAAGAATGAAGGACTTGTTCCACCAGCTGCTGGGAGTACTGTTGGCAGGTGACCCTTAGCTGTAAGCCTTCTTTGAGAATTTCCTTGGCAGCTGCCTTTTTGAGGCAGCCTGTATACAATGATTGATCCACTTGGGAGCATAGATACCTGGTCCCCTTGCCCCCATTCAGGACAACTTTGAAGACTTATCCTAGCTTCAGAGTCCCCCCATGGAATCAACTGAGGCTTTTGTTCTGACATCATAGTTTGACTTCTCCCTCTGCTCCATCCTATTCCTTCCTCTCTCTTCCACAGGTGTTGATCCCAAGAGCACTCCCCAAATAACTCCCTGCATGCTAATCTCCATCTCAGAGTTTCGTTCCCAGAGAACTCAACCAGAAATCCTCCATGCGTGTGCACGCGCGCGCAGACACACACACACACACACCCCTTGTGTCCACGCCCATTGGAATGTGACTTTGCAGCTTCTCCAATCAAGAGATAGGGTCTATTTCTCCACTCCTTGAATCTAGCTAAGCTGGCCTTGTAACTTGTTTTGGTCAATAGAATGAGGCAGAAGTGATACTGTACCAGTTCTGAACCTGAGCCTCCAGAAGTCTTGCATGCTTCTGCTCTCACCCTTGGAGCCTGCCACTACCATAAGAACAAGCCCAAGCTAGCCTGCTGGAGCATAAAAGACATGCGGCCAAGTCATAGCTATTCCCCAACCAACAGCCAACCATCCCCCAGAAGCAGAGGCACCTACCTGACCACAATGTATGAATGAACTTAGCCAAGACTAGCAATACTACCTAGCTGAGCCCAGCCCAAATTGCTGACCCAGAGAATCATGAGCTAATAAATACTGTTGTCTTAAGCCAGTTAAATTTTGGATGGGTTTGTCAGTTATGTAGCAATTCTTAACTGATACAAGAGGGAACTGTACTTGAGAAACCATCTTGATAATATAGAAAGTAAAACTGGGGCAAGAGTATCAGGCCACAAGCAACACAAGGGATGATTAAGCAACTTTCCATGAGAAAATGGAAGGAATTTATTTTTTTTGCCCCAGTGAAGCAGGTAGAAAGATGAGACTGGGGGTGGAGGCATAAAAAGTAGATAAGGAGGAGAAAGTTGTCAGCGTGATGGTATGTGACTGGGAACAATATGGGTAGAAGCAGCAGGTGGAATCCCCTACTGGGTGTGGGTCTGTATGCATGGAGATGGGGTAGCAGGACATTTAAGCACAGATGAGCCTAATAGTTATTTTGAACTTCTTTGCATTTCACTGATGTAACCATTTCTTTGTTTATTTGCATGCTATCCAATCTTTAGAAACAGGAACCCTCCCACTCTGCTAGTGGAGGTGTAAACCAGGACATCTACTTTGGAGAGCAATTTGGTAGTATTATTTATCTAGCACAGTACAAAATGCGCATGCCCTTTGACCAGCAATCCCACCTCTAGATTTTTATAGAGAAATACTTGTACATGTGTACCAGGAAACATGTACAAGAATGTTTGCCCTTTGCAGCATTGTCTGTAATAGAGGAAATTTGGAAAAACCTTAATTGTCTATAAGTAGAGCTTTAGATAGATGAATTTGTAAATATTCATACAATGAAACACTATAAAACAGTTAATATGAATGAACTACACATATATTTATATCTATCTGTATATATCATCAAAGACAGATCTAAAAACACATTATTGCATGAAAAAGGAAGTTGCAGAAAATAAAGTATGATACCATTTTTGTATATCTTAAAATCACACAAAACAATGTTATAAGCATTTATGGACACAGTATATGCAGTGAAAATATGAAAACAAGATTTGGAAGGTCAGACACAAAATTCCTGATGGTGAATTCTTCTGAGGAGGGAAGTGTACATAGGAGATTTCACTTTTAACCCTACTAGATTTACAAAATCAGAAGCAAAATCTATAAAATGATATCATTAAATTCTGAGAGTTGGAGGGCATGGGTGTTTGTTAGATTACTCTCTGTTCTTTTCTGTATTTAAAGTTTTTACCAACATAGAAAAAAAATTTAATTTTACCCATGAATGCTTTTTGTGATTTGGGTGGTTTATTTGTCTGTGTGTGTGACTGAGTTTCACATCTGGGTCACAGATTCATGCCAGAACCAGGCCCCAGAGGTGGATGTTACTGAGCACGTGGACCCCTGGAGTGTCCAGACTCTTGCAGAGTACTTTGTGGATCTACAGACTGTGGACCAGGAATCTGAATCAATCTTACCAAGATCACCCACAGTGAGAGACTCTAGGGTACATCTGGGTTACCTGTATAAATTGTTACAGGCACTGACACCAGTGGTAAGCTGGTTTTATAAATTACATGAGCAGTGAAAAAAACTCTTCTCACTTTGCTAATTTTCCAGTGTCTGTGATCAGGGTAGAGATGGATGCATATCTTGGCATATTTTCTTGCATTCATTTAGAAAATTAACTCTATTGTTTTGGGAAAATTATTCCACTCTATTATGAAGAATTCCAATAAAGCAGAAAAAGGTGAATGTGAAGTAGAAATAAAAATCACACCAAATTCTGTGGTCTAGAAATTATAAGAGGTGAACATTATTTGAAACATCTTTCTATGCCATTGTAAAATTAGGAAGATGAGATGATAGAAATATTTTATTAAAATGGGATTATATTATAGATTCAATTTTTAATTTAAAAGTATTACATTTATGTTATTATAATTTACTAGAAGAAAAAGGAACTGGAGAGAAACTAAAGAGATTGTTGAAAGCCAAATAAAGTTTCTTTATTTCAAGAGATCATTTCTTAAAACACCTCTCTAAATTTACAAAGGAGAGATTACAAAAACATTAAAGTTGTGGTCATTATGTTTTTATTTTAAATTATATGTTTCAGTTTTTTCTATCTCCCCACTTTGAAAAATGATGAGCACTCTTACTTCTTTTTACCTCCCAGTTTTTGTTATTTATATATATTTTTTACAATTTATTTTTACAATTTTTAAATAAAATTATTCTACAATTTACAGATTTTTATCAGTTTCACTGTGTTCTAACAATGTCTCATGAATTTCTTTTAGGCATTTATATTTTTTTTTACTGTAAGCCATATATCATAAAATTTACCACCTTAAAGTGTACAATTTAGTGGGCTTTAGTATATTTACCAAATTGTGCAAGCACGCCCACTAATTTCAGAACATTTTCATCACCCCCAAAGAAATCCTGTACCCATTAGCAGTCACTTTCTTTTTCCTTTTTAATTTTATTGAAGTATAGTTGATTTACAGTATTGTGTTAATTTCTGCTATACAGCAAAGTGACTCAGTTATACATATATATATCCTTTTTCATATTCTTTTCCATTATGCTTTATCACAGGATATTGAATATAGTTCCCTGTGCTATACAGTAGGACTTTGTTATTTATCCATCCTATATGTAATAGTTTGCATCTACTAATCCCAAACTCCCAATCCTTCCCTTCTCTTCTTAGTAACCACAGATCTGTTCTCTATGTCTGTTGAGTCTGTTTCTGTTTCACAGATATATTCATTTGTGTCATATTTTAGATTCCATATATAAATGATATCATATGGTACTTGTCTTTCTCTTTATGACTTGCTTCACTTAGTATGATAATCTCTAGGTCCATCCATCTTGCTGCGAATGACATTATTTCATTCTTTTTGATGGCTGAGTAATATTCCTTTGTATATATATACCACATTGTCTTTATCCATTCATCTGTTGATGGACATTTAGGTTGTTTCCATGTCTTGGCTATTGTGGATGGTGCTGCTATGAACATAGGGGTGCATGTATCTTTTTGAATTATAGTTTTGTCTGGGTATATGCCCAGGAGTGGGATTGCTCTGTCATATGGCAACCTTATTTTTAGTTTTTTGAGGAACCTCCATACTGTTTTCCATAGTGGCTGCACTAATTTACATTTCTATCAGCAGTATAAGAGGGTTCCCTTTTCTCCACACCCTCTCCAGCATTTATTATTTGTAGAAGCAGTCACTTTTCATTCCTTCCCTCCCCACCTCCCTAGCCCCTAGCAATCATGAACTATTTTCTGTCTCTATGGATTTGCCTATTCTGAACATTTTATGTAAATGGAATCATACATTATGTGGCCTTTTGTGGTTGGCTTCTTTCATTTATCATAATGTTTTCAAGGTTCATCCATGTTGTATCATGTTTCAGTACATTATTCCTTTTTATGGTTGAATAATATTCCATTGTATGGATATACAATAATTTGTTTATCCATTCATCAGTTGATGGACATTTGGGTTGTTTCCACTCTCGGGCCATGATGAATAATGTTGCCATAAACATTTGTGTACAAGTTTTAGTATGAACTTGTTTTTAATTATCTTGGTTGAAACCTATGAGTGGAACTGCTAGGTCATATGATAGCTTTAGGTTTAACCTTTTGAGGAACTACTAGATTGTTCCAAAGTGGCTGCACCATTTTACATTCCCATCAGCAATGGATGAGGGTTCCAATTTCTCCCCATCCATCCCAACACTTATTAGCCACTTTTTTCCTTTCTGTTATAGCCATTCTACTAGGTGCAAGTAGTATCTCACTGTGGTTTTGTTTTGCATTTCCTAATAACTAATGGTGTTGAGCATCTTTTCATGTGCTTCCTAGCAATTTGTATATCTTCTTTGGAGAAATGTTTATTCAAATACTTTGCCCATTTTTAAAAAATATTTATTCATTTTATTTTTGGCTGTGTAGGGTTCTTAGTTGCAGCGCATGGGTTCTTCACTGTGCTGCGTGGGCTCAGTAGCTGAGGAGTGCGGGCTCTGTAGTTGTGGATTGCGTGCTCAGTAGTTGCAGCGCGCGGGCTTAGTTGTCCCACGGCATGTGGGATCCTAGTTCCCCAACCAGGGATCGAACCTGAGTCCCCTGCATTGGAAGGCGGATTCTTAACCACTGGACCACCAGGGAAGTCCCTGACTATTTTTTAACTGGGCTTTTAAAATTGTTGAGTTGTAAGAATTCTTTATGTATTCTGGATACTAGACTCATCAGATGCATGATTTACAAATATTTTCTTCCATTCTGTAGGTTGTCTTTTCCCATACTATTACGGCACAAAAGTTTTAAAATTTTGTCTAAGTCCAAGTTATCTATTTTTCCTTTTGTTTTTTGTGCTTTTGATGTTATATATCAGAAACTACTGCTTAAACCAAAGTTATGAAGATTTTCACCTATTTTCTTTCTAAGAGTTTTATAGTTTTAGCTCTTATATTTGGATGTTTCATACATTTTGAGTTAATTTTTGTACCTGGTGTGAAGTAGGATCTAACTTCATTCTTTTGCACATGGATGTTTAGTTGTCCCTGAACCATTTGTTCAAGGTCTCTCTCCTGGCCTGTAGTTGGCTGTCTTCTGTCTCTGTCTCTTCATCTGGTCTTCCTTCTAGGCTTGTCTCTGTCAAATTTCCCTTATATATAAGGACATCAATCATTACTGGATTAGGGCCCACACTAATGACCTCATTTTAACTTGATTACCTCTGTGAAGACCCTGTCTCCAAATGAGGTCACATTCTGAGGTCCTAGGGGTTAGAACTTCAACATATGAATTTTGGGAGTCACAATTCACCTCACAACAGTTATCACTTTTGTTCAGTTTGCCAGGTTATTGTTTTGGCTTTTTTTTTCTGCTTTTATTATTTTTTGCTCATCTTCTTAAGTATTAGAAAAGGAGCAAACTATTAGGACATTTCAATCAACTTTCTTAACCCGGAATCCTCTTCAGTTCCCTTTGTAACCCTTGAATCACAAAGTGTTCATTCTACTCCTTGCCTTCACTGCCTATAAGAAGAGCTATATCTGCACAGTCCAATTTGTAGCCACTTGCCACAAGGGGCTATTGAGCACTTGAAATGCATCTAGTGTGAATTGAGATGTACTCTAAGCTAAAACACACATTGATTAAAAGACTTAGTATAAAATAAGAAATCATATAAATGAAAAATAAAAGATGGGGAGGAGGGAAAAATTAAGGGTAGGAGATTAACCAACACAAACTACTATACATACAATAGATAAGCAACAAGGATTTACTGTATACCCAATATCTTATAATAACCTATAATGGAATATAATCTGCAAAAAAACTGAATCACTATGCTGTACACCTGAAACTAACACAATATTGTAAATCAACTATACTTCAATAAAAAAGTAAATAAAAATAAAAAGATTTTAAATATAAATTGTATTTTAAATTACTTACGTGGCTTGCATTTGTGGTTCATATTATATTTCTATTTATTCTATATATTTCTAGAAATATACTTTATATTTCTAGAAATATACTTTATATTTCTAGTGCTGACCTAGACTTTAGAAACCCAAAATATCTGATACCCACCCTGGTGGTGGCAGTGGTTGGTGGGTTGCCTTGTATATCCTTACCAAGGACACGGTGATTTGCTGGTAACTGTTTTGTTGAGACAGAAAACACACAAATCAAGTCCTTATCAGGTCACTGTGCTAGTTAAATCTTCAGTGGGGCATCTCAGTATATATCTACAAGTTCAAGGTATCAATTATCATCATGCCCTGGTATTTTCCTTGCCTCTCCCGATCTCACCTATCACCTTTCATTTCGGAACAAAGTCCCCAAGCTCTGGTACCTGCTAGCTGGGTTGCAGCTTCACTCTGAGGCAGCCTGCATTTGAGTAATAATTTATTCTCTGAACTGGCTCTTCCAGCCTTTGCAAAGGATTTGCCAAATGCATCTCAAGATGAAGACAGGTTCCCCTACCCCTTTGTCTTTCCCTTCTATCATTTTAGAATTTGTAAGATGATGTAAATTTCCCTTCATCTTGTTTGAGATGAAAGTGTAAATGAGTAATACCCACTGAAAAATGTAAACCTTGAGGAGCCCAGAGCTCCTATTTGAGGAAAACTTCAAATATCCATTCCAGATCACACACAGGCCACCCAGAGGGAGGCATCCATTGTGAAATTCAATTACCAGACCTCAGTTCAGCTGCTCCCTGGAAGACCAATTAATTTCTCCCCCTTTTCTGCATGTGGAGGCTCTTTTTAAAGCCGCAATTAAGGATTTTCCAGAAGCAGAGAATGTCTTCCCTTTTAGGTAAATATAATGAACAGGAAATGGACCTTTATTCTTCTTTTGCTATGGGAGGGGCTCCCAGGGGCAAAAAGCAGCCTACACCCTGTGGACAGAGCCCCACTTCCAAGTCTCTACCAGGCAGGTTTCCTGGGTCAGCCAAGGGAGTGGAAATCCTGGCATAATTTCTTTTTCCACATTTATGGAGGATCTCCTCTGGCCAGACACTGGGGAAACCACAGAGAACAAAGCCTCTGCAAGCTTACAGTCCAGCGGCAGCAGAACAAGGGCTAACAACATGTGAGCATCATGGGATTCTGTAAGGGTGAGGGACAGCTGTGTGATAGCAATTAGATACCTCACCTGATTGTCCCTTTTTAATTTTTTTTCTTTTATTTTGTTGTAGTTTCTTTTTATTGTTTTTTTGCTACAGAACCCTTTCGGTGAAGCAAATCTCATGAGGAAGAAGCACAATATGTAAAAGAGACATCAGTGGGAACTGCTCTGGTTGAAGGGGGGATGGGTACAGCAAAGCCTCCCAGAATAAACCCTCCCCTTGTTGCCTAAGGCAGCCCCTGAACTTCCATCAGGCACAGTTTAAAAACCACTAGGTTGAGAAATTATCTCCAGAATGTGCCTCTACTATCCTGCAAAAGCCCTCCCCAAGCTGGAACAGTAGGCAACCACCTTCTCACCTCGAAGTTGTCCAAATCCAAAAACTCAGCCTTCTAGTAGCAACATCAGTAGCACCTAACTCATCAAGTTGTTGCGAGAATTAAATATGAGGTATGCAGAACATAGTAGGTGCACAGTAAATGGCCACTGTTATTCTCATTATTATTATTCAATCTTGTACTCTGAGACTCAGCGTCAATTTTCCCCTATCCATGCTCACACACTGACAGATGGGGTTGTGTCCTGCCCCATTGTGTCTGTATTCCCACCCTAGTCACCTGTCCTGTCCCCAGGCCTATTTCTGGTTCTGAGCTGGAGGACCTCTGATCTCCTTTTCACAGGGAGGACAGTCCTTCCAGGCTCCTGCTTTGAATGGAAAGGGTCTTAGCTCCAGATCACTGTTTCACAGGGCCCCATGGCCACATCTCCTGACCTGCATGGATATTAAAACCTCTGTCCCTAGTCCTTGAAGTCCATGGATGTCCCCTGGGGGCTGCTGCAATATCAGCTGAGAGTTGACTGTGCTTGCTTTAAGATCACACTTATTTTCGGGCACTTAAGGATTTCCCTTTTCTCCTTCTAAACTCAGGTGTATATTAAAGAGATACGTTTTGGGACTTCCCTGGTGGTCCAGTGGTTAAGACTCTGCGCTCCCAATGTAGGGGGCCCGGGTTTGATCCCTGGTCAGGGAACTAGATCCCGCATGCCCCAACTAAAAGATCCCACAACTAAAAGATCCTGCGACTAAAAAAGATCCCGCATGCCGCAATGAAGATCTGGTGCAGCCAAATAAATAAATAAATTTTTTTTTTAAAAAAAAGATATGTTTTAAGATTTCTATCCAGCATTTCTCTGTGTTTGCAGCTGGAACGAGGGTCCACATAAACTTGCCATATTGCCAAATCAGAGTTCTCTCTTTCAAATAATTGCGCAAAGATTTCACGTTCACTTTTATTCTTTTGCTCTACTAAAAGCCTGATTCTCTTTCTTCTAAGGAAAGGCCACCAACACTTACTATGCTGTAGATTTCTGTCTCGTGTGGGGGTCATGTCCTAACTTCAACACTACAAGGAGAAAATTACCTGTTGCCAAAATTACCCTTGAAAATTCTGTATAAATTACCTTTTAATCACCAGGACTTGGATCTTTAGGAATTAACTTCTTTGGTTTTTCTTCCCATTCAGCTGTGGCTCTTTTTCCCTGGTGCAGTGAGAGCCCAAGTCTACTGAGAAAGGAAGTAAGAAGGATAATAGGGTAAATGTAAAATAATACATATAAATTTTATCTAATAATTGAACCTGTATAATTTATACTGAATCTATCATAGTCTTTACATCCTTACATCATGACATAGCATTTCTTTTTATGAATCAAACCGTCTTCCAAGAAGGGGGCCAGTTGAATGGAAGTCCCCATTTGTGTTCTGCCGAGCACTTTAGAGGGTGTTGGATGTTTCTTGTACAAGAAGTAAAGGCTAAGGAGAGAAGAGTCATTTTGTGTACAAGAGGGAGAAGAATTTGAACAGGGGTGAGGAAGGCAATCCCAGGTAGAAGCCTGAGAAGAAGAAATGGAGGTAGTTGGAGGGAGAGAAACAAGGAACCAGAGAGAAGGTGAGAGGATGGAGACCATATGGGGTGACATGGTGAGGGGTTGTCATGGGAGGCGTGGCTGAAGCTTAGGAACTGCCATGTCTAAAGACAACTTGAAGTTGTTTTGTAACAAGCAATAGATTCCTCCTTTGCCCGTCGCACCCAAATGTTTTTTGTAAGCTCTGCAATACTCACACAAAAATTTTTGAGTTGGAGTTTATGTATGGGAATTAAGGAAGGGGTGAGACTTTACATCTGATAAACATAGTGCAGAATCATAGTCGCTTATACAGCACGGTGTCTGTTCTGGGCGCTTTATATACAGTGATTTACTCCATCTTTATAACAACCTTGAAAGGTAGGTGTTCTTATCATCTCCATTTTACAGATGAGGAAACTGAGGCCCAGAGAGGTTAACTAGCCCAAGATCACACTTAGAGTAAGAATTGGAGCCAAGATTCAGACCCAGGAAGTTTGTGCCCAGAGTCCACACTCAACACTGAACCTCACCACCTTTCTAGGCAGATGTACCAGAAGCCTGGAGTCAGAGGTGCACAAAAGTGGCCCATAAAATTCACAGGACTTTCTTTAGCACTTTCGAACAGGTACTGTTCTAAGTCCTGAACAAGCATTAACCTGCATAGAAGGGCAAGTGGGAGATTTGAACCCATCTTGGGTCAATCTCAAGAGGCTGGTTAATACACAGTTAAAATATGGGTTGTGTGCCTTAGGTTACTGACTCCTCATAGCCACTTTGTGAGGCTGGCATTATATCCATGAACAGATATGAAAACCCAGGATGAAGGAGGTGACATTCCCTGCCCAAGTTCACAGGAATGTGAGACATTCACATCATGAAGCTGGAATTTGAATTAACATCTGTCTAGCTCCAAAGCCAGGCTCCCTTAGCCTCCTAAAATTCAAAGTATCTTCAAGGCGAGGAGGCTGCTGGTGCCCAGTGCCAGGAGGAGGGAAGCAAGCAAGTTGTTGGCAACAGTTTGTCAGATTAGTGAGGCAGTCACTGGCTCATCCAAGCGGCTAAACGGCATCTAAACATGTTTCAGAAGCACTTAACAGAGGCTTCAGAGATGGTTCCTCCAAGTCAGGAGTCTGCATCCAGGAAGAGTGACAGGGCATGACAGGGAAGCAGTGAATTGGACATGGCACACAGCTTCCCCAACCGACAAACAACCTCTGCTAAGTTCTTCTAAGTTCTCTGCTCAGGTGTTGACAAATACATCCATGGGAATGAAAGGGCTGAAAACTGGTTTGAAATAACACCGACATTTCATTCCCAAGTTCAAAAGCCACAGTCTATCATGAAACATCCAAGGTCTCAGCATGGGCTGCCAGAGAGGCCAGGTGGGCCACAGGCTAAGCAATCCTCCTACAGGACGGGAGACATAAGGAGCAGAATAAGTCCCCCGCCCCATGCTATGGCTGGGCTAGGATGAAGCTGCCTCTCCAGAATGCAGGTCCAATACAGATGGCCAACAGGTACATGAAAAGATGCTCAGCATCGCTAATTATTAGAGAAATGCAAATCAAAACTACAATGAGGTGTCACCTCGCACCAGACAGAGTGGCCATCATCAAAAAATCTACAAACAATAAATGCTGGAGAGGGTATGGAGAAAAGGGAAACATCATGCACTGTTGGTGGGAATGTAAATTGATAGAGCCACTGTGGAGAACAGTATGGAGGTTCCTTAAAAAACTAAAAATAGAACTACCATATGACCCAACAATCCCACTACTGGGCATATATTCGGAGAAAACCATAATTTGAAAAGATAAATGCACCCCTATGCTCATTGGAGCACTATTTACGATAACCAAGACATGGAAGATTAGATAGATAGATAGATAGATAGATAGATAGATAGATAGATAGATAGATGATAGATAGATAGATAGAGAGTTATAGATATAGATATACACACACACACATATATACATATATATAATGGAATACTACTCAGCCATAAAGAATGAAATAATGCCATTTGCAGCAACATGGGTGGACCTAGAGATTATCATACTAAGTGAAGTAAGCCAGACAGAGAAAGACAAATATCATATGCTATCACTTATATGTGGAATCTAAAAAAAAAAAAAAAAGATACAAATGAACTTATGTGCAAAACAGAAATAGACCCACAGACATAGAAAACAAACTTATGGTTACCAAAAAGGAAAGTGGGGGAGGGATAAATTAGGAGTTTGGGATTAACATATACATACTACTATATATGTTACTATAGTAGTAACATATATAGTAGTTACTACTGTATAGCACAGGGAACTATACTCAATATTTTGTAATAACCTACAAGGGAAAAATATCTGAAAAAGAGTATACATAAATATATATATTCATATATATATGAATCACTTTGCTGTACACCTGAAACTAACACAACATTATAAATCAACTATGTTTTAATTAAAATAAAAAGTAAAATAAAATAAAAAAACAATGTCAGTCTAGAAGGGGACTTGGCATGTGAAGCAGGGTCACTGAGTCAAACTTGATTATAGGGACTGAAGCATAGGAGAAGAATTGAGGCTGAAGTTTCATAAGTGTCCCAGTTACAACTGCTGAATAAACACTCCAAACTTAGTGGCTTTAGACAGAAACCATTTATTTTTCTCATGAGCATACAGTTTGGGCAAGGTTCAGGAGGGAGAGCTCATCTTTGCTTATGCAATGTCAGCTGAGACAGCTCCCTGAGGCTGGTGGGTCCCTTTCCAAGGTGGCTCACCCATGTGATTGGCATGTTGGTGCTGGCTGCCAGTTCTTCTCCATGTAGGACTCTTCTCAAAGCTGCTTGAGCTTCCTCACAGCATGGTGGCAGTGTTTCAAGAAAGAGATTTCCAAGAGACAGAAAGTGGAGGCTGCCAGTTTCTTAAGGCCTGTGCCTGGAAACTGATACAACATCATTTCTACCATATTCATTAATCAAGCATTCACAGAGCCCAGACACAAGGGAAGGGGACATAGATCCCATCATTCACTAGGGGCAGTATCAAAGAATTTGGGGGCTATATTTTAAAACTGCCAGCATGAGAACTTTCTCTTGTATCCTATTACCACAGGGAAAGCATGGCAAAAAGTTTCATTTTTGTCTGCCTCCCCCATTCATTATGGGAGATGGCTGGACTATTGTACTGAGGATTCAGAAACTGTCTTTAGCTTCAGTAGAAAAGAAAGACGTGATTGATTAGTGACTCCAAGGACAAAAGGGTGGGGAGTGGAAGCATATGTGCCAAGTGTTTGCTGTTTATCTCCCAAGGGGTAGGTCCAGATTCTGTCTCTGGAAACTACCTTTCTCTGTCTTGTCTCTCCATTGCTTCAGAAACTTCATTTCATTTATTCGTTCATGCATGCATGCATGCATTTCTTCATTCTTACATTGATTTAAGCAATATTTAATAAGCACCTATTCTGCTCTAAATACAGTAGTGCAGTAGTGATGAATAAAGCAGATATGGAAACTGCACCCCTGGAATGTTCATACACTATGGGGGAGTCGGACAATGAGTAGGTAAACAAATATGTAATTAAAATGTGATAAATGCTATGAAGAAGCCCAAACGGGGCACTACTGTGACCTGTGCAGGAACCCAGCAAGGACATCCATTAGCTACGGAGAAGCATCCAGGGGACTACACAGAACCCGTCTTCAGCCACACCGTGTGGCAGTGAGGAGCAATGGCTATAGTGAACTGATCAGACTTCCTCCTAGTTCCCTACAGAACTTTACTGATGCCCTAAGCCCAAATTGTCCCCTAGGCTTTGAAAATCCAGGGATCAGGGGAGGCCTGAAAAGGAAGATTTGGGTTTTACAAATGTGGGCATGTGAGGACTCAAATGAGTAAAAAATCAAGAAAAAATGGCCATATTTATGCCTGCAAGCTGGCAAAGTGGGTCATTCTGATTATTCCAGTTTAAAAATCCCAAGCACATGACTTGTACTGAGACCCTAGAGCTTGGTGAGTAGCAAATCTGGTTATAAACTGAAAAAGCTGGGCAGGCTATGGGATGGGAGAGAATGGCTCATTCGAGCCAGTACTGGGGCTAGATATATTGGCCCCTCCAACTCAGAGCAGGATTTTCCTTGGTAACTGGAGAAGGGCTGAGCCTGCAGTAGATGTCAAGAAGCCTCAGTTGTAGGGCAGAGAGGAGGCAAGAATAGGAACTGGGCAGAGGTTGGTGGATATCTCATGAGCCATTCTTTGTTAGGTAGCCAAAAAAAAAAAAAAAAATGGAATTGAAAAGGCATTGGCTTAAGGGCAATAAAGGCAACTGCCCTCAGATGCGATAATCTGGTTGCAATAATCTAGTCGGTTTTAATCTGGCTGCAAATAATAGGAAATCCAACTAAAACTACTTATGCAAAAGGGGATGTTATTGGCTCATAATCCAAGGGTGTCTGGCTTCAGGTGCAGCTTGATCAGAAGATCAGGTGAACTCACCAGCTCCTAGTTCCCTCCACCCCTTCCTTGTGCCTCTTCAGTTGCTGGTTTAAGTTCCAGGCCTCATGTGCTAAAAAGATGGCAGCAGCAGATGCAGCTCTTATGCGTTTCTAGGTTGCATGTACTGCAGAAAAGAGAGAGTCTCTTTTCCAGAATCCCAAGTAAAAATCTCACTGTATCTCATTGGCTTTGACTGGGCCACATGCCCACCCAGGAACCATTGTTGGGGCCAGAAGAATTAGATGTGATGAGTGAGGAATCTCACCCCCGGAGTGGAGAGTGATTTCAGTTTCATCAGATTCCCTATGGACTGATTATGGGGCAGAGTGTTTTCTCCGAGGAAAATTGGGGTGTGAATACTAGAAGAAGGATGAATGGATGTGGGGTCCATCCGTGAGCTCAAGGAAGACACTGTATCTGAAAGTGGGAACAGCACTGTCCCTAGGGTGCATGGGACCCTGGACAAATATGTTTTGGGGAGCCCCCTGCTTATGTAAAGAATTTGATTAGAATTATAAAATTCCTGGGCCTGTGTGAGGTACAGTGATTTATTGAGATTTATTTATGGGTACAGAAGAGATACGTATGTGCACATGAAGATTCTTCGTGGTACCCATCGCTTTCTGTACTTTACTGTCAAATGTGCTGTTCTGGGCTAATGTCCTATCTCCCACTCTGAGACAAAGGCAGTAACACTATTATTGTTTACAATGCCGTGTTCTTCAGTCTCTGTTTACATTGAAACAATACAGATCTTCTTGCCTCTGCATTTCCCTAATACCTTTTATTTAATGATGGTTACACCATTACTCATGGGGCTGCATCATCCCTTGCGCTGCCACTGAATACTGGCTTCCATTGACTCTCAAAGGTCGTGCTTCCTTGATGATGACCACTGATAGAAGTCTTACCCAGAGTATGGAGAATCTGTGAATGATCATTCATTTTCTGGTCATGTTAAATTTACTGTTTGGAATTTTTAGTTGTTAGTATAGAGCAACACGTCTTGTAACCATGTCTTCTCTTGAACACTTTGGGCCCCAATCACTGCATTCCTAAAATGGGATCTGTTTCAGTGTTGACCTCACTCCTGCCTACTACACCCCACTACCAGTGGGGAGCATAGATGAGGAGCCCATGGGTGGAGCAAGAACAGATCCATACATGCAGAGACTGTTTGTCCTCATCCAGCATAGCCCAAGGCCACCTCAGAAGAGCAGGACTTGCTTTATCACTCAGAGGCAAGAAAGGACACTGATAGGCCCGTGGACACTGCAGAACAATGAGTAAGCACAGTCACACCCAGAGGACTGTCTGACACCTGACTCAAGGCCTGTGGAAAGGTTGGAGTCCAGGAGCAGAAAGTGCACAGGGTAAGGACACCTGTTGCCACCCTGCAGCCATGGGTGCTGCAGACCAGAGGTGGCACTATAGTCTGAACACAGATGTGTGAGAGCCACTGCCCAGGCCCATGTATATGGGTCAGGCCCGAGGGTCAGTGGTAGGCCATTAATAGCCCAGAGCTCCAAACCCCTCCTGCATCTCTTGTGAGTCACTCAAACTCCGTGTGTCAGCATCATTCTAGAAACTCAATCTCATGTACTACCACAAAAGGAATACCACACCAGCCAGAGAGAGTTTTCTGCTCCTATGCCACCCTCCTGAAGCAGGTCCCGCTGCGAGGCCCCAGGACGACCCCGCAGGCACGATCCTGGAGCTCCTCAGGTCATCTGGTCAACTCCACAAGTAGGGTAGAGGGTTACAGACCACTTTGAAGGGGCGAAGTAGGACAGAAACCCACGTGGACCCCAGTTCAGGCTCAGGGAGACCCATGCAGATGGTACTGCTCACCCTAGCCAGTCCTAGCCCCCAGAGGTATTCTTAGAAAAATTTCAGGTGTGTTTCTGGCAATTAGGACTTAACATAGAACCAGGTCTGGGCTTAGGGCACCAGACCTGAATACTACTGCTAGCCCCATCCCGTCTCAGACACCAAAAGGGGGCTTCCTTTGAGAAAGGCATTCCAAAGTGCAGGGCCCCTGAGGTGTGAGGCTGGAGCAGGAGCCCATGCTTGCCTGGGTCTCAGGGCAGTACTGAGTGGGAGCTAGCTGTGTGTGGAAACCAGATTCACAGTTCAGCTTGACACATTCACTGAGCCCCTGCTAAGAGCCAGACACAGGGTGGAGACAAATTTGAAAGCTGTGGGGCTACAGTGCATTGCATGTTGAGGTGTTGCTAGAGCAATTACCCCCTGGTTGCATGGCATTGCTTCACTCCTTTCCAGATTGCCTGAAATGGAGAGCAGCCCCATGCATCCAAGGGCCTGTTTACACCTCACTGCATCCACTGTTTTATTCCATTCCATAAATATTAAATAACAGGAAACACTCAGGTTTTGTCTGTGTATTCCAGGTGTTTGTTTATACCTCATTAGTTTCTAGATAGAGCTACTGGGTAGGGAGTGGGGAGTGTGGAGACAGTGAGAAGCCCAAAGAGGTGCATCAGGAGGAGCCCATCCCAAGACTGGGGATTGTCAGTGAAGACAATTCTCTTTCTAGCCTCCTTCCTCTTGGGCTCCTTTCATACCTCATGCCTTAGGAAAGACCCCATTGGTTGTAAGAAGGAGAAAATGACTCAGAAAATGAGACTTCTGAGGGCTCACGTGAGGAGGCAGATATAATCGCTAGGCAGATAACTGTGGCACTTATGTTCAGCTGAGAAGAGGGCTGAATAGCTTGAAAAATAGGGGGATTTCAGACAATTATTGAAGGAGAAGAGAAGGAAAGATGCAGTGTGGGAGGGTACAGACCAGGAATTCTAATGAATGCCTGCTCTGTGACTTGAGAGGCAAACCCCCTTCTCTGTCTCCCATGAAAACTTCAGTGAAACATCTTTCTCATTAATGTCCTGTGTATTCCCAAAGCTCCTTCATGCCCAAAGCTCCACCAACGCAAAGCCATTGGAGATTGTATTTCTTCCCTAGGGTTGCCTTAGAAAATCACCATCAACTTGGTGCCTTAAAACAACAGAAATTTACTCTCACAGTTCTAGAGGCCAGAAGTCCAAAATCAAGGTGTTATCAGGACCTTACTCTTTCCAAAGGCTTTAGGCTCTTCCAGCTTCTGGCAGCCCCAGGAATTCCTGGCTTGTGGCCACATCACTCCAGCCTCTGCCTCCATCTCCATCTCCATCTTCTTGCCTTCTCCTCTGTTATCTCCTCTTCTGTGTCTTATAAAGATACTGATCATTGGATTTAGGGCTCACTCCAATGATCCAGGATAATCTCATCTCAAAATCCTTAATTACACCTGCAAAAACCTTTTTCCGGGAACATATGTATATGTATAACTGATTCACTTTGTTATAAAGCAGAAACTAACACACCATTGTAAAGCAATTATATTCCAATAAAGATGTTAAAAAAATAAAATAAAAAATAAAAAACAGGATAAAACAAAACAAAAAAAAACCTTTTTCCCATTAGGTCACCTTCACAGGTTCTGTGGATTAGGATGTGAACATGTCTTTTTAGGGGAGCCACAATTCAACTCATTGCTGGGGTAACAACTGATACTGAAGATTTGGGAACTGTTAAAAAACAAAATTCGGGGCTTCCCTGGTGGTGCAGTGGTTAAGAATCCGCCTGCCAAAGCAGGGGACATGGGTTCAATCGCTGGTCCCAGAAGATCCCACACGCGGCAGAGCCACTAAGCCGGTATGCCAAAACTACTGAGCCTGTGCTCTACAGCCCATGAGCCACAGCTACTGAGCCCACGTGCCACAACTACTGAAGCCCACGCACCTACAGTCTGTGCTCCGCAACAAGAAAAGCCACCACAGTGAGAAATCCACACACCACAACAAAGACTAGCCCCCGCTCACCGCAACTAGAGAAAGCCTGCGCACAGCAACAAGACCCAACACAACCAAAAATTAAAAAAACAAACAAATAAATAAATAATTTTTAAAAAAAAATTCAACTGAGTAAATTTTAAAGATCTTATTGGCTTTATTCAATGATTCATGGATCTGGCAGCATCCCATCTAGCAGACAGAAAGGAGCTCCGAGGAGCTGTATGAAATGAAAGAATTTTATAGGCAGAAAGGAGCAGGAACAAGAAACTTATACTAGGCAAAAAGTGGGTTGGTTATGGCAAGGTCACTTTCCTTTAGGGGATGGCAGGCATCTGTCAGGCAGGTTACCTAACTAGTGCTGATCAGGTGATTCCTGATTGACTGAGTTAAGATTCCATTCCTGGGAGAGTCAAAACTGTAATTAGGTTAATTCTAGGTTTGGAGACCTGGGGCTTAGCATAAGCAACTCCATTTGGGGCCTGTTGTCTTGTGTTTAACAGGACAAAGAAAAGGAGGTGTCATCACAGAATGAACAATGTGTTTAAATCGAGCATTAGACATGGCTGTGGCCAATGTCCCCCTCCTGGGCACATCTTCTTGGGTACCTGACTCCTTTCGCCCTGGCCTGTTGCCAAATTCTCTCTTCTCCGTCTCCCCTCTGTATGTGATGTACAAAATCCGTTAAAACAAAGTGCTAAATAAGGGTTGATAATAGGCAAAGATATGAGACAAATACAAAAGACAATACTTAGATAAAAGTGCAAATCCCTGGTGCTTAATCACTAACAGCAGAACAGCAAGGCTGGACCCTCAGCAGGTATCATCTGCATAATCAATAGGTCTCTTGAAATACTTTCCCAAACAGAAGAGCAATTCTCTCTCAAGGAAGAGCTCTAACATATGTCGGTAGAGAGCAGTAAGCACAGACTGCTTATAAAATAACAAGCTTTCTCCCAGCACCTGAAAGCCTTGAAACTGGCCCCTCTGGTTCCCCGTGAATCTGATCAGACAGAACTTGGGCTTCCCTGGCTCCTTGTTCTGGAAGGGATTTTGCAGAGACCAGGAGAGTTCCCCCTCCACGGAACATTCAGTTAGGCCGTGGCCATCCATGTTTTCTCTTTAGGCCTTCAAGTTTTTCCAAAGAGAAAAGCAACCCTAGCAATTTTTTTTTATAAATTTATTTATTTATTTATTTTTGGCTGCGTTGGGTCTTTGTTGATGTATCTGGGCTTTCTCTAATTGTCGCGAGCAGGGGCTACTCTTCGTTGCGGTGCGTGGGCTTCTCATTGCGGTGACTTCTCTTGTGGTGGAGCACGGGCTCTAGGTGCACCGGCTTCCGTAGTTGTGGCACACGGGCTAAGTAGTTGTGGCTCGCAGGCTCTAGAGCGCAGGCTCAGTAGTTGTGGTGCACAGGCTTAGCTGCTCTGTGGCATGTGGGATCTTCCCGGGCCAGGGCTCAAACCCATGTCCCCTGCATTGGCAGGTGGATTCTTAACCACTGTGCCACCAGGGAAGCCCAACCCTAGCATATTTATGTCAGTTATTTTTGAGTGTTGGGTTATATGGGGAAGGGACATTCCCTCTCTGGGTTCACTTTTTCTGTCACTAACTGTGATATTGTGCTTTATAGTAAGAAATATATATTTGGTCTTCATCCCTCTTTCTGGCACAGAGCTCCTAAACCTTTGGAATTTCCTAAGTGATAAGAGCTATATGGTGAAAGGTGAAAGGAGCGTCTTTTTTTTTTTTTTTGGCCCCGCCGCGCAGCTTGCGGGATCTCTGTTCCCCAAGCCAGGGATTGAACTCGGCCCCCGGCAGTAAAAGCTGGGAATCATAACCACTAGGCCACCAGGGAACTCCCAAAAGGAGCATCTTTTGATATTCATAACAAGCCCCTTTCAACTACACCTGAGTTTATGTTAATGAATGAGGTGACTCTTGGAAAGCCCTTAAGGATGATGGCTTGTAGCCAGGGGAACCAACCTGAAACAGAGGATTGATACTTTCAGTCCCACTTCCCATGACCTCCAGGGAAGGGAGATGAGTTGGAGCTTTGAGTTTAATCACCAATTAACAATGATTTAATCAATTGCACCCGTGTACTGAAGCCTCCATTAAAAACCCAAAAGGACAGTGTTCAATAAGGTTCTGGGTTGGTGAACACATGGAGGTGCTGCGAGAGAACAGGTGAGGTGCTCGCTCAGAGAGAGCACGGGAGCTCCAAGCCCCTTCCCCACAAACCTTGCCCTATGCATCTCTTCCAGTTGGATGCTCATTCGTATCCATTAATATCCTTTGTAATAAACCAGTAATCTAGTAAGTAAACTGGTTGCCTGAGTTCTGTGAGCTACTCTAGCAAATTAATCGAACCTGAGGAGGGGTAATGGGAACCTCGATTTATAGCTGGTCGGTCAAAAGTACCAGGTGACAACCTGGACTTTTGATTGGCATCTGAATTGGGGGTAGGAGGACAGTCTTGGGAGACTGAGCCCTTACCCTGTGCCATCTTTCCCTGTCTCCAGGAAGGTAGTGTCAGAATTGAGCTAAATTTGTAGGACATCAGTCAGTGTCCACTGAGAATTGGAGAATTGCTTGGTGGTGTTGGAAAAACACACAAGAGGACTTCCCTGGTGGCGCAGGGGTTAAAAATCCACCTACCAATGCAGGGGACACGGGTTCGAGTCCTGGTCTGGGAAGATCCCACATGCCGCGGAGCAACTAAGCCCGTGCGTCGTAACTACTGAGCCTGAGCTCTAGACGCCGAGAGCCACAACTACTGAGCCTGAGTGCCACAACTACTGAAGCCTGCACACCTAAAACCTGTGTTCCGCGATAAGAGAAGCCACTGCAATAAGAAGCCCACGCACCGCAACAAAGAGTAGCCCCCGCTCAGCGCAACAAAAGAAAGCCCGTGCGCAGCAACGAAGACCCAACGCAGCCAAAAATAAATAAATAAATAAATTTATTAAAAGAAAAAACACACACAAGACTAACACAAGGAGGGGGTTCCCCCAGGACATCTGCATAGAGACCTCAGATGTTGTTCCCTTTTATCTGTTTCAATACAGAACTTTTTGTCAGATTTAATTTGAAATAAGTTTAAAGACTAGTAAACTCAACGACTTCTAAGGGCTCCATCCAGTTCTAGAGGAAGGGAAATCTTGTAGGATCTCTTAGGTCAGTCCTTCTCAAACTTCAAAGTGTATATGAATCACCTGAGGATCTTGTTAAAATGCAGATTCAGCAGATCTAGGATGGGATCTGAGAGTCTGCATTTCTAAACAGCTCCAAGGTGATACTGATGCTGCTGGTCCACGGACCACACTTTAAGTTGCAAAGATACAGGCCATAGAAAGTTCTATTGCTTTTACTCTGAATGAGTTGAGAGCCACTGGAGGAGTTTGGGTGGACAGATGACAAGATCTGATATACATTTTTAAAGGATCGCTCTGGCTGCTGGGAGGAAAATAGATTAGGGGGGGATGGGTAGGGGGTGGTGAGGGTAGAAACAGGAAGGATAAGAGGATATTGCAATAACCCAAGTGAGAGATGCAATGATCCAGTTGAGAGATTCATTAAGAGTTCATGCAAAAGTTTTAATCTTTGATTGATTGATTGATTGATTGATTGAATGATTTTTGGCTGTGCTGTGTTGCTTGCGGGATCTTAGTTCCCCAACCAGGGATTGAACCCGGGCCCCCTGAAGTGGAAACACAGAGTCCTAACCACTGGACTGCCAGAGAATTCCCAATCTTTTAAATTTAATATTTATAACTGTTTCCCAAAATACAGGACATATATCAATGGTGGTATATGAGATCATTTTAGGAAGGACAAAAAGTAATCATGTTTTATTTTTAATAGTTATGTGTTTATCACAAGTATTTTTGGTTTTCATTTTTAGTGATGATATACAGTTATCGTTTATAATAAAAGTTTTCAGTTTTATAAAATGGGAGTTGATTTAAAGTAAAACAGCAAGTAAATTCGCAGTGGCGATACACACATATAGCAAATATGAGGGCAGCTCCCAAATGCCTGAGTCTGGGAAACGCTGACTTTAAAATTTATTAAATTATTACTGGTGGTTTATTTATTTCATAGGGTAATTTTCTTCTCGAAGAATACATCTCACATTCACTAACAAAAGACAGTGAGAGATTTAGAACCAAAATCTGACACTGGCTTTGCAAGCTACCTTTCAAAGATGCATCCCAGCGTTTAATAAACATTTGCTTCTCACAAAGTCATTGTCCAGAAGGACAGCACTTTAGTAACACAGGGCACAGTTGGAGGGTCACCCATGATGATTGATCCAGGGGGAATGAGCTGGCCTCCAGTTAAAGCAGTGTCCTCAAGTCTGGCAGAACATAGAATCACCTTTTTTTAAAAAAAAAAAAAAAGCCCAGATCAATTACTTGAGAATCTCTGAGGGTGGGATCTGGGTACCTGTGTGCTTTGAAAGCTCCCAAGTGATTCTGTGCCTGTCCATCACCTTGTTCCTGGGTACAGAGGAGAGGGTATGGCTTTTGGAATAAGACAGACCTGGGTTCAAACCTTGCACTTGAATGCTGTGTGAACTGAGCTGCTTATTTGACCTTTTGGAGCCTCTCATGCCTCATCTGTACATGAGACTAGTCATACCCACCCCGTAGGGTTGCTGTGATGATGCAGTGATGCAAGATCGGTCACAGGGCACGCCGGGCAGAGGGGGTTCAGTACATCCTTGTCCCCTCCTTTCTTCAGTGACACTCCCACCACTCGGAGCCTGACACAGAATAAAGGGGCACCCAGGAGCCTCAGCTTCTGTGAGGGATCGGAGAGTACAGGTTTGAGCTGATAATTCAGGAGGAGGAACAATGCTCATGAATCAAATTCTTAATTCATTATTTTCAATTTTTAATTAATATTTAATAATATCAGTTTTAATTGAACCATTGCTCTCTTGCTCTTTTTTTTTTTTTTTTTTTTGGTGCCCACTCCACGAGACTTGCGGGATCTTCATTCCCCGACCAGGGATCCAACCAGGCCCTTGGCAGTGAAAGCCCAGAGTCCTAGCACACAGTCCTAACCACTGGACCACCAGGGAATTTCCGTTTTTTTTAACAGAACATTATAAGTAAAGCACAAGCTTTCTTTGTACACCTCCCAGAATCCTGGTCCATGTCCCCTTTCCTAATATTGAACTTGGCAGGTGGCTTCCAGACCTTTTAAAAATACACTTACGTATTTTATAGAAACCCATAGAAAATATGTAATGTTGCTTGTGTTTTTAGCAAATAAGTGTTTTTTTTTTTTACTGTATATGTGATTATGGGACTTTTTTATGCAACAACATGTTTGCAAGACTTACCCATGTTGTTATATGGAGCTAAGTTCATTCCTTTTAGCTCCTCTGTAATATTCCTTTGTAAAAATATACCATAATTTATATAGCTATTTTGCTATTGATAAACATTTAAATTCTTTCCAACTTCTTGTCTTCACAAACAAAGCTACCAAGGACATTCTTGTACCTATCTCCACATACTCATGTGTACTTTTCACTTTACAAATTACTCTTCATTTGCTCACCAGTGGAATGAGCTCTGGATTGGGAGTCATTGGACTTTGGGACTTTGGACCTCTGAGTCCTAGGCTCTCCATCCTAGGCAAGGTCTCTCTCCCCTTTCCACCATGATTCTCTCACCTTAACCACTCCACCTGCCCTGTCACTGAGCTTCTGTCTCTGGCCCAGTCTCTGGTTCCTCCCAGTCCACTCCTAACATCAGCCGTCATGTCATTCTCCTACTTAAAATCCTCCACCAGCTGTAGAGCCCAGCCCTGGTGAGAGCAGAGCTTGCACGGGTGAGATGTGGGAGGCCCAGGGGTGGTAGGACAGGCAGTGGCATTGCGAAGGGCCACAGAGGACAGCTCAGAAACACAGTGACCTGGAAATGACCCTCCTGGAGAACTCCCCACTGATCACTCAAAAACTCCTCCCTGTGAAGTCTACCTGGGCATGACTGCTCCTCCTCCACCCCCCACCTCTCATACTCTCACGGTACTATGTCCTGCTACTATTTCAGCACTTTGCACACTGAATTTTATTTTATTTTATATTTATTTATTTATTTATTTAGGCTGTGCCAAGTCTTAGTTGCGGCATGCGGGCTTCTTAGTTGCGGCATGCAGGCTTCTTAGTTGCAGCATGAGAACTCTTAGTTGCGGTATGCATGCGGGATCTAGTTCCCTGACCAGGGATCAAACCCGGGCCCCTTGCATTGGGAACACAGAGTCTCACCCCCTGGACCACGAGGGAAGTCCCTGCACCCTGAATTTTAACATGTTATCTTCCTGCCTATCTCCCCTTTGGCCTGTGAACTCTTTGAATGCTGGGAGTGTGTCTCTGAATTCTCAGTGGCCAAACAGCGCTCGAATCAAGCTTTAGGTATAATCAGTGTTTCTTGAATAACCAATGAGCTTGGGCTTGGAGTTTGATGGGCAGGGCAACAGAATAGCCCTGGCAGGTGGCCAGCATCAGGGTGTCCAACACGTGTGTCAACAGGGGTCCTGAAGTTGGCAAAGTATAGTTTGCATCATGCAAAATGTCAGGGGGAAGCCAGACTTCATTCCTAGAAGGATTGGTGTCTCAAATATCTATCACTATTTCACAGCCATTGCAAGCCTTAGTGGCTTAAAACAACGATTTACTATTTCTTATGATTCCAAGGGTTGGCCAGACACACCCGGGCAGTTCTTCCATGACATGTTTGCTGGGGTCACTCATGAATTCAGCTGGGACTCGAACATTCAGGATGGCAGCTGAGGTGGCTGGGCTTCACTTTTCAGCAGGTTAGTTAGACTTCTTTCTCAGTGGCTCAGGGCTCCAAGAGAGCAGAAGTTGCCAGGTCCCTTAAGGGCTAGGTGTGGAAATGGCAGCAGCAAGTCAAAGCCAAGTTACAAGGCCAGCCCAGATTCCAGGGGGGAGGAACGGTACCACCTCTTGACGGGGAGGAGCAACATGTGAGTCCAAGGCTGAGAGGCATTGTTGGTGGCCATCTTTGGAGGCAATCTCCAGCAGCTGGAAAGTCTGGAGCTCTTCTTCCAGGTGCCAGCCTTTATAGTCACTTTATCTAGGTCTTAGGTGCGGGACTAATGGGAGAGGACAGGTGATTTGTGACTCCCGTGGGAGAGAGGCCCAGCACTTGTGGGGAAAAATCCAGAGTGGTCAAGAAATGCCAAGGCTGTCAAAAAGAGGGGGTGATTGAAGGGAATACAGAGGCACGGCAACAGGAGGAGGGTCAAGGCTGAGGTTCAGGACTGAGCCCCCTGGATGGCAGAGGGGAACCTCCCTACCTGTGTCAAAGGTGAGCTGGTGCCTGTCATGTCAGGATCAACATCCACAATCCGATTTTAGCGAGGAAAGGGGAGAAGAAGCCTCTGGAGACATTGCCTCCCATTCTGACCTACCACAGGCGTCACCCTTCCCCACCCCCCAGGGATGGCTCTGGTCCTCTAACCCTCCCCATGTAAGGACAAGATAATTCCTTAAGTTTCAATCGCCCCCAGTCACAGAATAATGATATCTGTCCAGTCTCTCCTGCTAATAAATATTTGAACAGCAGTTTGTTAATTTTTCTCACTCTCTCTGCGACAGAGATTAACTGCTATTTTACATTACACTCAACTTATATTAGTTTAGGATTTACTTCCTCAGTGATACCGCTGGCATTGCGCTTGAATAAAACATTTTAACCTAGACAAGCTCATTAAATTCTTGAAGGTGAGTAGACAGAAGGGAGGGAAAACCCGCCCTAGTTTTGCAGTTTTGAGTGTATCAATTTAAATCCATCTGGGGAGGAAGGTAAATCCTGAGTTTTCATCACACAAAAAAAACTTTTGTTTTTCTTTTCCATTAAAAAAAATCTCCATGAGCTGACGAATGTGCACTAAACTTATTGTGGTCATCATTTCACAATATATGTAAATTAAATCATTATGCTCTATACCTTAAAATTATACAGTGCCTTATATGAATTATATCTCTAGAAAACCGGGAAAAAATTTTTTGAAATACATAATGTGTCAGGAAAGTTGATTGTAAAAATAATGACACTCAAACAAAACTTAAAATACTAGAATCTATAGTCAATATGACATGATATGAATAGAAGTATCATTTGCATAAAAATAATTGATTTTGTTGGAAATAAGTTCAGTGAATTAAAAACAAAAGTGGATAAAATAGGGACTTCCCTAGTGGTCCAGTGGTGAAGAATCCACCTTCCAATGCAGAGGACGCAGGTTTGATCCCTGGTCAGGGAACTAAGATCCCACATGCCTGAGCCCACACACCACAACCAGAGAGAAGCCCGTGCGCCGCACCAAAGATCCCATGTGTCGCAACTGAGACCCGATGCAGCCAAATAAATAACTAAATAAATATTTTTTAAAAAGTGGAAAAACTAGATTTTTTTTTACTGTGCTGTCTTTTAAAAAAATTGACCAAGGAATTAAAATGTCTTAATAAAATAAATTTTCAACAAATATTGTTACTCTTTTGTATAATTCTGATTTCAAGGATTTAATAGGCTCAGAACAAGAATATTATGTTTCATCAAAGTCTCAGGTTAAATGGCTGGGACAAAATAGCAAGGTCAAAACAGAAGAGTAAAAGTGGCAAGACTAATTTTTCCTCTGCTTATTTCTCTGTATTTGCACTTTTTCAACAAAAACTATTTTTTATTGATGTAAAAAAAAAATCAATCTGGGGAGTGTGAAGCAGGATGGGGGCCAGGGAGTGCTGGATGGTGAAGGATAGAAGCCACGAGAAGGACAATCCTGCTCAACCCTGTTGGCCTCAGGCCACCAGAACTAGCCCTTTCTCAGAGCTACCCCACTCCCAAGCTGGCTTCTGACACCCTCAAACTGTTCACAGGCTTGGTCCCAAACGGCTCATCTTGACCCAAATAGGACTCCATTTCCCAGTCTGTTCTCGGTCATCCTACTTTCTGCCCATTGAATCATATTTTTCAGTGTCTGATTTTACTCTTTGGACCTGACACTCAGCCCCGCTGAGAATGGTGAAGTTTTCTCACCTATTAACAGGAGATGTTATGACAATTATCCTGTTCACCATCAATGTCATTATATTTATCATGCTATCCCTGACCCAAGGGCTTGATCCTGCTTCTGAGACTTCCCTTATCACCTGGGGCACACTTCCTCTGTGACTGTGGCACCCTATGTTGAGAACCCCTCTAGCACAGAAGCCAACTGCTCCCATCCACTTCTTTCTGATTCTAGACCCTGCCCCTACTGGCTTCTATTCCTTCCTCTCTCCCCTACAGGCAATGTGGTATAAACCCCACACACTCTCCCACCCAATGTTGAGAAGTCTAGCGAATTTCTACAGGAAGGTCCTAAGCAGAGGGGAAAATATGGGAGACTATAATTAACAAGACCTGGTTTTTTCACTTAAAAGATCAGAAACTAGGTATCTTCCCTAGCATCAGCTTCAAAACTTGCTGGAACAAGCACTGGTGTTGAACACTGGTCACCAGTGCAGACTCCCTTTACATTTATAGTCATTTTCCCTGTGGGTCTTTATGTTGTTTCTTTCAGGAATCTCAACTGGACTCATCCCAATCAACCAGAAAAGTTGTGATCATGTTTAATCTCAAAAGGAAAGGGTGTAGGAGTCTTGATTCCTGAAGCTCCCATGTAGCTTCTGACCCATACGCAAATTTGCCCAATTCATCCCCAGCTTCAGCTCTGAAAATCAAAGGTCTACTTTGAGGGGCATATTTATGGAGCCACAGAACGTCCTTTGTGGCACCTTTCCCCAGAGCAAGAGGTATCGACTCGCAATGTAACTGCATATTTTAGGGGGAAGTTTCTGGAGGAGTCCAAGAGAATCTGCTGCACCTGGATGGTGCTAAATCATTTTATGTTCCAGAATACCTAACATCCTAATTTATAAGGCTACCTGGAAAGCCAAGGAGGAGAAATGCAGGGCAGTGCTCACAGGGAGAGAACTAGAGCCTTGAGAACACAGGAACCCTTTCCCTCTCTTGCGGTCCAATCTTTCTCTCGTCCCTGCCCTCTGGCCAGCTTCCTCTGCTTCTTTTCCCACATTATGTCTGCATGCCACGTAACTTTGTTTGGGTTCCCTCAGAAGTAGACCTTGAGACAAAGATTCAAATACAAGTAGTTTATTTGGGAGTTTATCCTGGGAAATACTGGTTGGGGAGTGGGACAGGCCAAGGAAAGGAAAGGAAAGGTGCCAGTTACTGCTGATCCTTCCAGGGAGCTCTAGAAATGGTGTAGAACATGGGTCAAAGTTATCCCACCCAACGGGCTAGGGAGCTGAGGTATTCATCCCCCCTCCCCGTGACTTCCATTAGTCGTTGATGGAGGGCTGCTCCATGGGCATTAACCCTCTGGCACCTCAGCTTTCCATGCATACAGGTGACTGTGCCCTCAGCAGAAAGCAGCCAGATAAAAGCCCTCAGGCGGAAGGTGGCAGGTCCCAAGTGTTTGTAGTAAGCAGTGTTCAGAGTGTCCAGCAGGGGGCCTCACAGTTATGGGCAGTACACTGGCAGTGGTTGCCCCCTTGCCCCAGCCCAGATGCTATGTGAATTTTCATCACTAACTAGTTCTTGCCCTTTGTTATGGGCTGAATAATGTCCTTCCAAAATTCATATGTTGAAGCCTAACCCCCAGAACTTCCAAAAGTGACTGTATTTGGAGAAAGGGTCTTTAAAGAGGTGATTAAGTTAAAATGAGGCTGTTAGGGTGAGCCGTAATCCAATCTGACTGGTGTCCTTATTAGAAGAGGAAATTGGACACACAGAGAGTCTCCAGGGATGCAGACACACACAGAAAAGACCATGTGAGAACACAGAGAGGAGGCAACTGTCTACAAACCAAGCAGCAAGAACCTCAGGAGGAATCAACCCTGCCAGCACCTTGGTTCTTAAACTTTTAGCCACCAGAACCTTGAGACATAAATTTCTGTTGTTTAAGCCACCCAGCCTGTGGTACTTTGTTATGGCAGCCGTAGTAAAGTAATACACCCTTCCCTGGTTCTGTTTCTCCATCCCCAGTGTTGCCTTTAGTTGGCCCAGCTCATCTTTTCGTACCAGGCCACAGGTCAGAAGTGACTGAACCATCTTTGGGTCAGGTGTCCATCTCAGTCCATCCAGCTGTTGGGGGGAAGCAGGGCTGCATGGCCAGGACTGTGAATGAGAAAGGGAACATCACTGGGGAAGGCACCAAATGTGTCTGTATTTTGCCCTTCTAGGATGGTGCTAAGCTGAGGTGGCCAGTCATCCACATACTTGCTTTAATCTGGGGCATCTCCAAACCACTGTGCATATGTCCTAGAAATAGATCATCAGGGAAAATAAATCAACACAATGCTGAGCATCTAGACACTGCTTCAGACAACAGGTTGACTAGTTTCCTGGCATGGAGATTGTGGCTGTGAAAGCCCACAGCCCCATCCCTGTGGGCTGAATCGGAAGCTAAGAGGCACAGCTCGCCTTGTCTGGAAACCAGCAGGTTGTGAGGCTGACAGTTAATTAGATTAATTAGGAAACCATGCCTTAAAATGTAATGTTGTTTTCATGAGCTTTTAAAGCCTATCAAAATGTTTGCTGAGCTTTACGGCTGGTAATTAACAACCTTGTAAAAATATACAAGGAAACAAAGAGATGTCAGGGAACTAATGAATGTGACAGCTGCCAGACACGCAGACAGAGCCTGGTTCTGGCCTTCACACCAGCTGGCTTTGAATCCCAGCTCTGCTTCAATTTGCTGTGGCCTCAGACAAGTTCCTCACCCTCTCTGATCTCCTTTTCTCATCTGCCCAGTGAGAAGCGTGGATAACCTGTAGGCCCTGGACCAGCTACATTTCTCAGCTTCTCCTTTTCTTGTGCCTCAGAGCTCAGTCTTCCTGCAGCTCTACTGCTCTGAGGGCTATTCAACCGTCAAGTTCTAAGGATTCCCACGATAGGTAGGATTCTAGTATCTCAGGGAGACCCTCAGCAGCCCACTCCATGGAAGTGGACATACAAAGCTTTCACGGCTAAAGGTCCATTCAACTTTCTTTGGCAACAAGTTTTTCCTTTAGGAGAGCTCTCCCTCCCAGTTCTCAGTCCCTGTGCTTTAGGCAGAGTTGATTCCTTGGCGCTAGGGGTGGGCCTGGGTCTCAGCTATAGCAATCAGAGCATCTCAATCTTCTGACCACAATGATTTGTTCAGGGATGGTCACCTGACACCATTAGAGCCAATGAGTCACAACGGAGAGAGAGAGGTTCTCCATTCAGTTCCATTGGGATGATTTAGGCCTGGGATTGTTGGCAGCTAACTTGGCACTATGTTCAGTGTGAATGGTTATCCAGCACAGAGCAAGGCTGAGCCAGATGATGGAGAGAGACGAAGCATGAGTACCATTGTTTGGGCCCCTGAGTTTAGCGACATCTTAAATTTACCCTTGGACTTTTCATTTACATGAACCAAAATGTTTCCTTTATTAGTTTAAGCCACTCAGAGGTGAGTTTTCTGTCATTTGCAAACAAGAGTTCTAACAGTTGCATGCTGTGTTTGTGAATACAGAGGTGTGACAGAAAGAGAGAGGGAGAGAAACAGTCATAAAAACAGAGAAAAAAAGAAATAATTTTTCAGTGAAAGTACATGCTAGAATTAGCACAAGCTGTTTCATGTGCATAAAATGTCATTTGTCCTCTTTTTCCCTTTAGGAATTTCTATTTATCTTCTCAAAGCCCATCTCAATGGCATCTCCTCTTTCCCAAGTCCCAAGGCAGAGTTAGTCACTTCCTCCCCCGTGTCCCTTTGGTGCGTTGACATGTGAAGTTTCTCCATACACATTTCACTCTGAGACCCTTCATAATTGGACTGGGATGGATACATAAGGTTACCACTTGCACCTGGGTCAAATTGTCAGAAGCGAGAGAAGAAAATACCTTCAACTATTGTTGACAAGATTCATTATATTATCCAATGCCCCCTTTGTAAGAACTCGCATGAAAAATTCCCAGAAAAATTTGGGGTGTCTTAAACAACTGGTAGATTTCTTTCTGGAAGATAATGAGAGTTATTGAGTACATTGGGTTTCCTTTTTGCTTTCACCTCCAGGGCACCCACCCAAAGCTAAATCAAATGCTTTTATCAAGGTCACCAGTGACCTCCATGTTGCTAAATCAAATGGTCAGTCCTCAGTTCTCCCTTTATTTATCCCGTCAGCAGCACTGGACATAGAAGGACACTCTCTTCTCTTTAAAATCCTTTCTTCATTTGGCTCCCAGGACCTTTTTTACTTTCTTGATTTTCTCCTATACCACTGGCCACTCCTCAGTCTTCTTTCGCTGATTCCTCCTCATCTCCCCAACCTCTAAACAGAGGAAGGTCATAGGGCCTGGTCCTTTGTCATGTTCTCATCTCTGTCATACTATCTCCACCAGCAATCTCATATAGTCTCATGACTTTAAATACCATCTTTCTGATAATAACGTCCAAATTTATACCTGTAGCCTGGACCTTTCTCCTTGAACTTGGACCCATATGTCCAACTGCCAATTTCACATTTCCTTTTAGACATCTGTATTAGTCAGCTCAGGCTGCCATAACAAGATGCCAGAGACTGGGTGGTTAAAACAACAGACATTTATTTTCTTACAGTTCTGGAGGCTGGAAGTCCAAGATCAAGGTGCCAGCAGGGTTGGTTTCTGGTGAGACCTCTCTTCCTGGTTGCAGATAGTTACCTCCACACTGTGTCCTCACATGGCCTTTCATCTGTGTGTACCTAGAGAGGCAGAGACTGCTAGGTGTCTCTTCCTATAAGGACACCAGTCTACCAGATTAGGGCCCCACCTTTTATACCTCATTTAACCTTAATTACCTCCTTAAAGACCCTAACTCCAATTGGGGGTGAGGGCTTCAACACATGGATTTTTTTTTTAATTAATTTATTTATTTTTGGCTGTGTTGGGTCTTCGTTTCTGTGCGAGGGCTTTCTTCTAGTTGTGGCAAGCGGGGGCCACTCTTCGTCGCGGTGCGCGGGCCTCTCACTATCGCGGCTTCTCTTGTCGCGGAGCACAGGCTCCAGACGCGCAGGCTCAGTAGTTGTGGCTCACGGGCCTAGTTGCTCCGCAGCACGTGGGATCTTCCCAGACCAGGCTCGAACCCGTGTACCCTGCATTGGCAGGCAAATTCTCAACCACTGCGCCACCAGGGAAGCCCCAACATATGATTTTAAGGTGACACAATTCAATCCATAACATTATGTCGAACAGCCATCTCAAACTAAACGCATTCGAGACTAAATCTGTTGTCCCCAAGCCTGCTCCACCCACAGCCTTCCTTATCTCAGAAAATGAAAACTCCCACCTTTTATTTGCTCAAGCCAAAAACCTTGGGGACATCCTTGAATCCTTCCTCTTTTTTCACAGCCCCCTCCAATCCATCAGCTGATCCTATCACCTCTATCTTTAAAATATATCCTGTACCCAATCACTTCTCACCTCCTCACTGCTTCTACTCTATTCCAAACTGTCATCATCTCTTGCCTGGATTATGACATCATCTCTCCTAAATGGTTTTCCTGCTTCTGCCCTTATCACCCTCCAGTCTACTTTAATTACAACCTCCAAAGGTATTTCTTTCAAGCCATAGGTCCTATGGTGTCTTCCTCTGCTCCTGCAGTGGCACCATCATGCTTGGAGTAAAAGCCAAAGTACTCACGTGGCTGACATGGTCTTACAAAGGCCCCACATGATCAGTCCCCTTGTTACTTCTTTGACTTTCTCTCCTATTGAGTGACTTCCCTTCATGCAAAATGACTAGTGGTCACAGGAGTGTGTGAGGTCACTCAGGGTAAGGGAGTTAAGAGAGAAGAGGGGAAGGCAGGGGAGGGGAGGCAAGGGATGGGGAGAGGAAGGGAGGAGCCCAGGGAAGAGGTTGGAGAAAAAAAGTGAGCCTGAGAAGGGGCAGCCAGAGGACAAACGAGGAGCCAGCAGAGGTGGGTCCACTACACCCCAGGAGAGAGATGTCTCCAGAAGGAATGATCTCTCACTGAGGCCCCACAAGGCTGAACATCCCATCTTTAGTTTCCCTTTCATGCTGTTAAAGATTTTAAACCTTTTTAAATGATGAGCAATTTGTCAGGGAAGCAGTTGGCAGCTAAGCCGGGTAAGGAGAAAAAAATATTAGCATCTTTTGACTGGTCATTTTTTTTCCCCTTTTCAGCATAAGCAGGCCAGAATCAGTATCCATTATTAATAGATGCATGTTTTATTAAAGGTATAAAGACCAAAGATTTGTAACTTTAATAATCCAGATTCTTATTTTAAATTCACCAACATTATTATTTATTGATCGGTGGGGATGCTTCTTTTGCCATCACCCATCTGCCAATTCCTGGAGGGGAAATAGAAGTGGTAGAATTAAGGGAACTAGCATCAACACTGACTTACAGGAGGTTATAGGGTGAAACTCCCACGAAATGAGCTCCCGCTCTGTGCCAGGCCCTGGGCCAGACATGGTGCAGGGGAGGCAAGATGACAAAGGCACAACCCTCCCCTAATTGGAAAAACAGAAAAATAAACAATATATTGACAAGGCAATAATTTGGTTGTATATGGGGAGTAGATTTGAGTGGTTAAAAGCTTTTCTCTGGATTTAGGAAGGTTTAAATCTCAGTGCCATAAATTATGAGCTGTGTGATCTTGGGCATGTTACTCTCCCTCTCTGAGCCTTAGTTTCCTCATCTGTAAAATGGAACGATAGAGGGTTATCAGAAAATTAACTGAGATACTGATGCATATAGCTTATTTGACCCAGTGCTCAGCAGACATTAAGCAATCGTTCAATAGTAGCTAGGTGGTGGTGATGGTGGTGGTGATATTAAAAGTGACGGGGGCACACACTCTGGGCGTCATTCTCCCTGGAGGAGAGGGGTTAAGGGAAACTTTCACAGAAGAGGATACATTTGAGCTGGTTCTTGTTTTTTTTTGGCCTCACCACATGGCTTGCGGGATCTTAGTTCCCCGACCAGGGATTGAACCCTCGCCCTCAGCAGTGAAAGTGCGAGTCCTAACCACTGCCAACCAGGGAATTCCCTTGAGCTGGTTCTTGAAGGATGATTAGAATTTCAAAAGGCTGACAAGCTGAGGGGAAGGACATTCCAGCCAGAGAAAACAGCCAGGGAAAAGCTGGTTGGTGAGCGAGTGTGAGCTTTGGGGAAAGCTGAAGAGCTTGGTGGGGTAGAGAGTACAGTGGGGACAGGTGGGAGGTGGCTACAAAGGAGGGTCTGATGATGGTGCAGAGGGCCCAGGAGGCCAGGCAAAGGGGTCTAGGTTCACCCTAAAGGCTATGGGGGAGCCTTGAAGGGCTGTTGTTTTTGTTTTAATTGTGGCAGAAAAAAACCCCATGAAACATAAAATTTACCATCTTAACCACTTTTAAGTATACAGTTTAGTGGTGTTATATATTCACACTGTTGTGCAAACAAATCTCTAAAACGTTTTCATCTTGCAAAACTGAAACTCTATACCCATCAAACAACAAAACCCCATTTTCCCCTCCCCCAACCACCAGGCAACCCCAACTCTACTCTGTTTCTATGAGTCTGACTACCTGAGAGATCTCATATAAGTGGAATCACACAGTCTTTGTCCTTTTGTGACAGACTTATTTCACTCAGTATCATGTCCACAAGCTTCATCTGTATTCTATCATGTGACGGGTTTTTCTTCCTTTTGAAGGCTGAATAATATTCCACTGTGTGTATATACTGCATTTTCTTTATTCATACATACCTTGGAGGGTTTTAAGCAAGGATGTGACCCAATTTGGTCTGTGATTTAGTACAGTAGCTTGGTGGGGGGAGGGGGGACAGTGTGGTTCTAGAATGGCGTGGCGGGGACAAAGTGGTTTAATAATGGTGGCAAGATATGTGTCGTTTCTTTAGAAATCCAGAGGTGGCTCAGGTCTTACCAGCCCTCTCATCCCCAAAAGAGGAGGAAAAGCTGGTTCCCTTGAAGGGTGAAGAGGAGGAAAGGGGAATAATGCCGTGGTGGGTGGAAGGCAGATGCCCTCTTCCAGCTCCGTAAACCTTCAGAAAGCTCCTACCCTGCAGACTATAGCTGCCACACCCGCCCCCAGTGTGCAGTGTGTTGTTGGGACTTTGGGCAGGATGGCACTCCGGCTATGGCTACGTGGGCAGGCGAGGGAACACAGCCCCAAGGGGAGAAAGTAGTGGCCTTCTGGTCCCTGTACCACCTGTGACTCACTGTGTGACCTTAGAGAAGCCCGTGCCCCTCTCTGGTCCTCAGTTTCCCCATGTGTAAAGTGAAAGTGTTGGTAAAACATTAGTGCTGCCATACATGATGATGATGGTGGTGGCAGTGGCGGTGGCCAACTCTTTTTTGAGTACTCTTCTAAGTACTTTACAAACATTAGTGCATTAATGCATTTTTTTTCCCAACACTGCTATTATCCTCATTGTACAGATGAGGATATTAAGGCACGTCATCTGCCTGAGGTCACAGTGATAACAGACAGAGCTGGAATTCAAATTCAGGCAGTCCAGCACCACCCTATTCTTGGAATCACTTGGGGAGCTTTAAAATATCAGATTCCTGACCCACCCCAGACTTGCTGAATCAGAGCCTCCAGTGTGGCCCCAGGCATCGATTGCTAACGTGCTCTTGGGGCTAAAAGTGGGGGTTAAAACTGAGGGTTCCGTGGGGACAGACAATGCCTGAGTCTGGCCTGAAAGGAGGCTGACTCTCCCCACGGATTTTCCTTGACTCAGGGGGTGAGTGGCCCTTTCGGGGGCTACCCCAAAGGGACATCCAGGTCATTCCCACCCCCTCACACATGACCTGGAGGGAGCAGCCTCCAGCCTCCCAACTCCCCCAGTTCTCCAGAGAGGGTCCTTACAGGATGTAAGGGAACATCAGTGACAAATGATTCTAAGAAAAGATTCTCAACCTCTCTAGTAACCCAGGAAATGAGAATGAAAACAACAAGAAGATGCCTTGAAAGGTTCTCAGGAGGGGATAGATGTGGTCAGACACCTCCAATCAAACTCATCGCTGCTCCATTTGGAACTTGAATGTACTTGAGTACTCTCAAGAACTAAATTATTCCTCTTTTTTTTGAGGGGGTGGGAGTGCATACTATCATATCAGTATCAGATCCACAAATATCTTGGCATTTGGTTATTTTTTAAAAGGACAGCATACTGTCAAACTAGATACCAACAACCAGCAATCAATCACTAGAGTAGTCGTCTTTTAAATTTTTAATCTAAAAAAGAGCTCAAGAATACTGCTATAGGGACTTCCCTGGTGGCGCAGTGGTTAAGAATCCTCCTGCCAGTGCAGGGGACAAGGGTTCATTCCCTAGTTCTAGAAGATCCCACACGCCGCGGAGCAGCTAAGCCTGTGCACCACAACTACTGAGCCCACGTGCCACAACTACTGAAGCCCACGCGCCTAGAGCCCGTGCTCCGCAACAAGAGAAGCCACCGCAATGAGAAGCCCGCGCACCGCAAAAAAGAGTAGCCCCCGCTCGCCGCAACTGGAGAGATCCCGCGTGCAGCACGGAAGACTCAACACAGCCAAAAATAAATAAATAAATTTATTAAAAAAAAGAATACTGCTCTATGCACAAAGGATGAATCTCATAGACAAAGCAGATGAGTGAAAGAGGCCAGACACACAAAAAATCTAGATACCAGGTGACTGCATTTATATGAAATTTAAGAACAGACAAAATTAATCTGTGGTGATAGAAGTCAGGATAATGGTTACCTTTGAAGGGTATTGACTGAGAGGGAAATGTCTGGGGGGCTGGAAATACCCTGTTTTTTGACCTAGATAAGAATTACATGAACGTACACAAAGTAAAGATTCATTGGGTTGTACATTTATAATGTATGCACTTTATTGTGCATAACTCATACCTTAATAAAAATGTTTTGAAGAGTTAGATTGTTGTTTCTTTCTGGTTATCCATGTCTCTCACTAAAATTCAGATGGTGGCTCAGCACTGATTGAGTGCCTACAGTGTACACAGCCACACATCTGAGAAAAGTGGCAGAAGCAAAGGAATGTTAGGGCTTTGAGAACCCCACTCCCACACACACCCCTAAAGAGCCAAGACCAGGCCTGGGCAGCCTGTTCCATCAGGCGACTGGACCCATCAGAAGGTAGCCAGATGCAGGAGGCCAGGATGAGGCAGGGTCACTTTTGAATGCGAATAGGTGAAGAGTTAGTCAACAGATGCTCTGGCCACAGGGACCTGTCTGGATCAAAGACAAGAATGGGTCAGGCCCAGTGGGCAATGGTGAGGCCAGAGCCAGCAGGCAGGAGAGTTAGGAAGGACATCAGGTCAGGTTGAACAATAGCTGAGAGATAATAGGATTCTCCTCTCCTATTGGGATCACTTGCCAGGAGGCGAGGGAGGCAGGTGGCTGGATGGAAGATGCTCAACCAGCCCAGATAGAGACCAGAGATGTCCAGTTCCTGCCCAACATTACATGGCAAGTCAGGGACTGATCCAGGCTAAGACCCCACATATTCTGTGCCCTATGGACTTCGCCCCACCACCCCAGTGATACCCCAAGATCATTTCTATTTCCCCCTCTGGGTGCTCTACATTCTACATCCCCTGTGTTTTCAGCTTTAAAAAAAAAGAAAAGACTTACTTCCTGATCCTTATGACAATTTACATCATCTTGAAAGTGGAGGAAAAAACTATCCCACACCACCCATTTTTAATACAGACCTTTGCCATACTGGGAAGTATAAACAAACCAAAAGAGCAATAATTAGTTCTAAATTCAGGCGAGGTTTATGGAACGTGAACCGTTTGGGTAATCGGCTGGGGTGGTGCCATGAAGTGGTAATTAATTTGTTTTTTCCTTATAATGTTTTACTTAATTAAGGGAGGAGCTGAGTTATATACACCCATCCCCTGGGGATGGTTTGTAAGGCAAGAGAAAATTCCAACTGTCTCCTTGCCACTTTTCTCATCGAATTATTTCATTACATTCAGATACACTTTTGCAACACTGATTGTGACAGATCCTGGAGTTATGAGCTCATAAATACTGGGGCGGGGGGCGGGGGGGAAGCTGGAGACACACACTTAATGGGAAATGTTCTCATAATCAAAAGAATATTTCAAGCTGTGACAATGGAGGCCAAGAGAGGGAGAGGGAGCTGCTTTTTCTTCAAAGAATAACGGGATGCTGAAATTAACCCAGCACCTGCCGCTGTGTCTCCTTCCGAGTCAGCTTGTGGAAGGTGGAAGTCAGGAGCATTTGGATCTAGTCCTGGCTCCACCATACTTACTTTGAGCTGATAGTAGCTTATGTTTTTGCTTTCATTTATTTAACAAATTTTTATTGAGCACCTTTGATGTGCCAGGCACTGTGCTACATGTTGGGAATACAATGATGAACAAGACAGGCTTGTTTCCTACCTTCACGAAATTTAGAGTCTAATGGGAGAAAAATAATATAAACAAGTAAAAGAATAAAGAGCTGATAAGTATATGCTTACCCTATGATCTAGCAATTCCACTCCCAGGCATAACCCAAGAGACATGAGTGCATATCTGCCAAAAGATATGCATAAAAATGTTCATAGCAGTGTTTGTTACTCAATAGCTCCAAATCAGGAACAACCATCAGGTTCGTCATCAGCAGAATGGGTAAATAAATTGTGGTCTATTTATATAATGGAATACTTTATTACAATAAAGAAGAACAAACTGCTGTTGCGTGCATCCACATGCAAAAACATGGATGAATCTCACAGACAGAGATAGATGAAAGAATTTGGACAAAAAGAGTGCAAACCATCTGATTCCATTAATAGGAAGTTCAAAAGCAGGCAAAATGCACCTATGCTAAATCAGATAGAAATTAGGATAGTGATTACTTTTAGCGAGAAGAGGCAGAGGGAGATTTCTAGAGTGTGGGTAATATTCTATGTCCTGATATGGGAAGTGGTTATTTGTATACATCTATAAAAATTCACTGAGCTGTACACTTGAAATGTGTGTGCTTTACCATATGCATATTATACCTCGATTAAAACAAACTTTTAAAAGAGAGAGAGAAGAGAAAAAAATTAAAATAATAAATAGCTTGAATTAATTTCACATGAGAGACAAGAAAAAAATAAAACCAGGTAACATGGAGAGTTTCTTGAAGGTGGGAGTAAGGTGTGGGCAATAATAGGTGGGGGGGACCAGAAAAGGCCCTCTGTAGAGGGGGCTTAGATCTGGTACCAGAATGTCAGGAAGGAGGCTGCCCTTGTGAAAATCTGAGGAAAGAACATTCCAGAAGGAAACCAGCAAGAGCCAAGACTCTGAGGTGGGGGCATCGTGGCATGTCTCAGGAACAGCACAGGGCCCGGAATGGCTGGAGAGAGAGAGCAGTGGAAGAAGGGCCAGAGGGGCTGTCAGGAGCTGATCAAGAAGGGTTCTGGAGAACCTACTGTATAGCACAGGGAACTCTACTCAATGCTCTGTGTTGACCTAAATGGGAAAGAAATCCAAAAAACAGGGGATATATGTATGCATATAGCTGATTCACTTTGCTGTGCAGTAGAAACTAACACAACATTGTAAAGCAACTATACTCCAAAAAAATTTTTTTTAAAAAAAAAAGAAGAAGAAGAAGAAGGGCCCTGGAGGCCAAGGAAGGGTTTGGATTTTATTCTAAGTGTGATACGAGCCATTGGAGGGTTTAAGTAGAGGAATGACATGACCCAATTGACCTGATTTTAAAAAACAAGGCCACACACCTAGTCGAATGGGAAAAAATAAACAAAACAAAACAAACCCTGATAATATCAAGTTGGTGAGGACGTTGAGCAATAGGAACTCTCACACGCTGGTGGTGATGTAAAATGGTGCAGCCGCTCTGGAAAACACTTAGACCGTTTCTTACAAAGTTAAACATACATTTATCAAACTACCCAGAAATCCCATTCCTTGGTATTTACCCAAGTGAAATGAAAGCCTACATTAAACCAAAGACCCATATGCAAAGGTTTCTATCAGTTTTATTTATAATCATGGAAAACTGGAAACAACCCAAATGTCCGCAGTTGAGGACTGGATAAACCAACTGTAGTACAGACACACAATGGATGCAGCACAAAGAAGCAACAAGAGATTCATACCTGCAACAACTTGGATGAATCTCAAATGCGCTGTGTTAAGTGAAAGAACAGACACAAATAGTTACCTATGGTGTGATCCCATTTATCAGACATTCTGGAAAAGGCAAGCCTATGGTGATGGAGAACAGATTAGTGGTTGCCGGTGGTTGAGGCGGAGGGAAGGGTTTGACTACAGGGGGCTACTGAGGGAATCTGGTGGGGATGATGGAACTGTTCTCTATCTCGGCTGTGGTGGTGATTGCCAGTTCTGTGCATTTTTTTAAACTCTTAGACTAAACACCAAAAAAAAAAAGAGTGACTCCAACTGTACATAAGTTTTAACATAATTTTTAAATGTAAAAAGTAAATACATTGGGTTATACTTTCCTGTTAAAACATAAAGACTATCTGAGAAGTTGAAGCCATATTGATTTAGGGCATCCATCCAAGAGTGGGGGTCCAGGCCTCCCCAAGCATGAACTGGAGAAAGTGTCACACACTCACATTCTGCTTTGCCTCTGGACGTTAAATGTTTCTAGAGCCACTTATCCGCTTCATAGAGGACTGTCTTAGAAGCAGCTCCAAAGACAAGGATTCACATGCAAGTGGCTTGTTAAGGAAGTGTTCATACAGGAACTGGACAGGGTATGAGGAAGGAAGGCAGGGAGGAGAGAAGGGCAAGCAAGAGTGGGATTTCAGGAGAGTCTCAGCGTCAGCCTGATCCCACCGGGAGCTGAGGAATGTAAGTGACACCTCAGAGTTTGCACCTGGAGGCATGGGAGCTGGGCTTTCACACTCCTGCACCAGGTGGTCTAAGGCCAAGGGCCACCCAGGGGAAAAACTCCCAGACACTTCTAGGTCCCTGCACGTGCTGGTGAATGGCTCTAGTAGCCCAAGGGCAATCCGTTGATGAAAGTCTCACAGGAGTCCTACCAGAAGAAAGCACCCAGAAGCTGGGGATGGACACGCAGAAATGGGAAAGGCAGACCTGGGGGTTTGGTGGGACACCAACAATGTCCACTCCATGGGCAGCATCCACCAGATATTCACTCCCAAGTCCAGAAAATGTCAAACCTGAGAGCATAGACCTGTAATAGTAGCCAAACAATCTGGGTTCGAATGCTGGGTCAGACTAGCTGTGTCACCTTAGGCAAGCTGAGCCTCAGTTTTCTCATCTGTAACATGAGGATGACAATAAATCTCCTCAGAGGTGTTTTAAGAAGCTTTGAAAAGTATTTAGCTTGGGCTTTCATTCTATTTTTCAAAAATTATTGGGACTTCCCTGGTGGTCCAGAGGTTAAGGCTCCACGCTCCCAATGCAGGGGGCCCGGGTTCAATCCCTGGTCAGGGAACTAGATCCCACGTGCCGCAACGAAGATCCCATGTGCTGCAACTAAGACCCGGCACAGCCAAATAAATAAATAAATAAATAAATAATTTTTAAATTACTTTTTCCTGTGCTGGTCCCCACACTTTCAGAGAGAGAAGAAATCACTTGGACTTGTTCCATGGGTGATGAAGCTGGCGTGAGTATCCCAAACCATTTTGTGTGTAATTGGCTTAATATTTGGAAAATTTTAAAAAAGATCCACTTAGATCCTCTCCTCAAAATGTATACAAAAATAAATTCCAGCTAGAATACAGTTACTCAGCAATCAAACATTTAAAACTTAGGAGAAAATAGAAATGAATATTCATCAAATGGGGAAAGATGTCCTAAATTCAAAAGCAGTGGGGAAAAAAAATCACAAAGGTGATTTTTTGATCGATTTGATCGATTTTGATCAATTTGGTTCATGAAAGTTAAACCACCTCCACAGAAACAACTCACAAATGAAACATATAGGCAAACAACAAATTGGGATGTTGGCAGCAGAAACATCCCTCGTATAGATAGAGTTCTTACAAATCAACAAGTGAAACACCAAGACCCCAATAGATAAATGGACAAAGAGCATTCACAGTGTATCCAAGAAAAAAATACAATGGTCAATAAATATTAGATTAAAAATGTTCAGTCCTGGGCTTCCCTGGTGGCGCAGTGGTTAAGAATCCGCCTGCCAATGCAGGGGACACAGGTTAGAGCGTTGGTCCGGGAAGATCCCACATGCCACGGAGTAACTAAGCCCGTGTGCCACAACTACTGAGCCCGAGTGCCACAACTACTGAAGCCCACGTGCCTAGAGCACATGCTCTGCAACAAGAGAAGCCACCGCAATGAGAAGCCCGCGCACTGCAACGAAGAGTAGCCCCCACTTGCCGCAGCTAGAGAAAGACCACGCAGCTACGAAGACCCAGCGCAGACAAAAAAAAAAAAAAAAAAGTTCAGTCCTACTAAAACATAAGAAATTTGAAGAAAATAAAAAAATGTAGTATTCATTTTTACCCATCAAGTTTGCAAATATATATATATTTTTAAATAAATATTTATTTATTTATTTATGGCTGTGTTGGGTCTTCGTTTCTGTGTGAGGGCTTTCTTCTAGTTGTGGAAAGCGGGGGCCACTCTTCATCACGGTGCGCAGGCCTCTCACTATCGCGGCCTCCCTTGTTGCGGAGCACAGGCTCCAGACGCGCAGGCTCAGTAATTGTGGCTCACGGGCCCAGTTGCTCCGCGGCATGTGGGATCCTCCCAGACCAGGGCTCGAACCCGTGTCCCCTGCATTGGCAGGCAGATTCTCAACCACTGCGCCACCAGGGAAGCCCAAGTTTGCAAATATTTTAAATAAGTAACACAATGTTGGAAAGGGTACATATAATGGACACTCTCATACAATGTTAGCAGGAGTAAAAATTGGTTTTAAAAAAATGGATTGCTCTTACAGGTCTTTTTGAGAAGATTTTTCTGCCTTCCCCTTCTGTCCTTCTCGGGGCATCTCAGTCCTAGATGCTACCCTTGGGATCTCTACCGCTGTTACGTGAATGGTAGGACACAAGTGACATTACGGTAAGGGCTCTTTGTAAAAAATTGAAAACAAATGATAAAAATTTATAAAAGGAGGGAATTCCATGGTGGTCCAATGGTTAGGACTCCGAGCTTTCACTGCTGAACACCCAGGTTTCAATCCCTGGTCGGGGAACTAGGATCCCATAAGCTAGGAGGCAAAAAAAAAAAAAAAAATTTACAAAAGGACACTGAGTACATTTTTATAGTCTGGCTATCAGTTTGACATATTGAGGTCAATATGTTTATTAATCTGCATTAATCATTTCATCAAAAATTTTAATGTCCCCAAAAATGGGAGTATTCATCTCTAAAATGTTTACAACCCCCAGACCCAGTAGTTACACTTCTAGGATGTGAGTCTAAGGAAATAATTTGAAATACAGTAAAAAGACTTTACACACAAGGTTTGTTTAATCACAGCATTGTGATGTAATAGTAAAAACTGTAAAACAACCCAAATGTCTAATTGGGAATGATCAGTAAATTGCTTAGACAATGGTGTATTACTCAATAATTAAAAGTAAAAATCATGTAGTGAGGTGGATGGACCTAGAGTCTCTCATAGAGAGTGAAGTAAGTCAGAAAGAGAAAAATACCATATGCTAACACATATATATGGAATCTAAAAAAAAAAAAAAATGGTTCTGAAGCACCTAGGGGCAGGACAGGAATAAAGACTCAGACGTAGAGAATGGACTTGAGGATGTGGGGAGGGGGAAGGGTAAGCTGGGACAAAGTGAGAGTGGCATGGACTTACGTATACTACCAAATGTAAAATAGATAGCTAGTGGGAAGCAGCTGCACAGCACAGGGAGATCTGCAGTGCTTTGTGACCACCTAGAGGGGTGGGATAGGGAGGGTGGGAGGGAGATGCAAGAGGGAGGAGATATGGGGTTATATGTATATGTATAGCTGATTCACTTTGTTATAAAGCAGAAAATAACATACCATTGTAAAGCAATTATATTCCAATAAAGATGTTTAAAAAAAAAATAACAACCAAACACTGGGGGGAAAAAAAAGTAAAAACCATGTTTGTAAGGAGCTTTTTCTTTTTTTTTTTTTTTAATAAATTTGTTTTATTTATTTATTTTTGGCTGCATTGGGTCTTCGTTGCTGCACGTGGGCTTTCTCTAGTTGCAGCGAGCGGTGGCTACTCTTTGCTGGGGTGCGCGGGCTTCTCATTGCAGTGGCTTCTCTTGTTGTGGAGCACAGCTCTAGGTGCACGGGCTTCAGTAACTGCAGCACGCAGGCTCAGTAGCTGTGGCTCGTGGGCTCTAGAGCACAGGCTCAGTAGTTGTGGTGCACGGGCTTAGTTGCTCCGCGGCATGTGGTATCTTCCTGGACCAGGGATCGAACCCATGTCCCCTGCATTGGCAGGCGGATTCTCAACCACTGCACCACAAGGGAAGTCCAGGAGCTTTTTCAATAGTGTGAGGATATTGTATATTCACTATGCACTCAATTATGGGGAAAAAATGAATAGGAAAGACAGAAGTAAAAGGTAATAGTGGTTGTTTCTTGGAAGTGAAATTATAGATAATTTTTATCTTCTTTCTACTTTGCTATAAATTTCCCAAACCTTCCATAATGCACATGGATTACTTTTCTACTTTAAAAAAAAGGGGGGGGGCATATTCTAAAAAGGGAATTTAAAAAAAAGAAATGACAGATACCTTGTCCTATAAGGAACAATTTACCCTTGTGGGAGTAGAGATGTGGGAGGAACAGATCACTTCTGGATGATCCCTGGGGGCAGACCCAGGACTGGGGGCAGGAGGTGGCCTTAGAGAGACAGATGACAGCTATGAATGCAAGGAGAACCTCAGAGAGACAGAGCTGTCCTCTGGTGGAGCAGGCTGTTCCAGGAGAGAGGAAGCGCCTCGTGGCCAGGGGTATTCAAGCAGAGACAGGATAATTCCTTGTCAACTGTGTCATAGAAGAGATTCAAGTGTCTGAAGGAGTATTAGAATAGATGAGGAACGTTCCAGCCTAGAAGCTGGGGAAGTGTGGGTGACAGTGGCAGAATCTCAGTCAGTGGGGCAAGGTGGCCAAGGAGGTGTTTTTGCTCAGACAGGGAAACTTGATTGGAGGATCAGGGTCCTCGCAGGTCCCAGTCTGGGAGCAGCAATGACCTGGGATGCCCATTTGTGCTTTAGGCTTTCCATCCTGGAGTCTCAGCTGGCTAGAGAGGGGCTCTGAGTGCGGACTCTTAAACTTGCTGGGCAGGTTTCAGCAGCAGGTATTTTTGAGGGTAAGCAGTATTACTCTGCCCTGCCTCAACTTCCCCCTGTGCAGAGGGTGTGTTCATTTGAAGCCTGGGCCTCAGGGACAGGGTGGGTATTGAAACAGGTGGGAAGGGGGCAGGGCACAACCTTAGAAAGAATGACATAACCCGAGGACATGACATAAACTGATTAGAAACAAATGGGTCCAAGATGGCAGACAAGTCGACCTTTTCCACTAGACATTGGGCCTCAGTATACGCTCAATCAGCAAACTAAATGACACACCCACAGGCGCCATGACAGTTCCAAGACCGACTATAAGGATCAAAAAGCGGGTGGTGGCCCAATTCCTGGAAATTCCCACCCCTTCCTAAAATAGCTGGAATGCTCCTCCCACTCATTAGCCTATGAAATTACCCACTCCTATAAAAACTGACAACCCCCTACCCTGGTGCATTTCTCACCTTCTGAGATGGCCCACACTCTGTGGAGTGTGTTTCTCTCTAAATAAATCCACTTCTTACCCATCACTTCGTCTCTCACTGAATTCTTTCTGCGATGAGACATCAAAAACCTGAGCTTCATTAAGTCCTGAAACCAGGTGTGTGATCTCAGTTGGAAGACCGTGGGTTTTGGCTGGGTTCGAGTTCCGGCACTTGGACTCAAGTCCCAATCTGAGGTGCACGGTTTCAGCTGGGGACCACGAAGGCACAGTGATAAGAAGACGTTGAGAGTTAGGTCTTGGTCCTAAAGAGGCCTGTGGGACGCTGCAAGCCAGGCATACTGGGGAGGACGCTCTGCTGATGTCTGCTCATTTTTGACTGGCGGGTCAACCCTGTATACTTATGCACATCGAACCGCAGGTCCAGGACAGAACTGTTAATCTCTATACTCTTCTCCTTGACTCTGAGGTTTTTCTCCTACAGTCTTGCATTCTTGTTCATTCCTGCTCTATTTCTTTCTTGCTTGCTTCTGTTAATCCCAGAAGATCTGTGTGACCACCAAGGTGTACTTTTAATGCTTTTACTCCCCTCCCTCTGACCCTTACAAATGCTGACCCTTTATTCCCAACTTATAGCTAGACCAACTCCCACTCATAGTCAACACCATTGGGGATGTCTTCTGTGCCGTTTCTTTAAGACTTTTTGGGCACTAACACCTGGTTGGGAGACTACCTTGGAAGGGATATCATCTAAAATTGTAAGTGCAAATCTTGACTAAATTGCGTGGTGGATTTTGACTTAAGAGTGGAATTTTGGATAGCTCGGGAGTTAGAGACATCACCTCAGTCTTGTCTGAAATGGGTCAGGCTGCATCAATCCCAACCAGTACCCCCTGCGTCATATACTCCAGGACTGGGAAAGATTTGGACAACAGGAATTAAAAGGAAAAAACTTAGTAGGCTGTATAATCAGGTTTGGCCACAATATGAGTTAGGAAATTTAAAATGGAGTGAAGTACCCTATGTTCAAATTTTCATGGCCTTGTATCTAGGCAATGGAACCCAAAAGGAATTTAAGGTATGTGTAGCTCAGAGGGATAACTCTAGGAAAGACACAGAGGACATTTTAACTGACCCATCCTACAGGGCCATGGATCCTGCATGAACGTGGATCCCTCCTCCCCCGAGGTACAGGCCCCTTTTGGCTATGCATTTCATAGCCCAGTCTGCCCCAGACTTCAGGTGAAAAATTCAGAAAGCAAATGCTGGTCCTCAGACTCCAATGAATGATTTGTTCCAATTGGCTTATTTGGTTTTCAGTAATAGAGATACGGCCAAAAAGGCTGAACGCACCCAGAGAAATATGAAAAAGGCCCAAATGATTGCAGTGGCTTTGTCCGCTCACAGACCACCAAAGGGGAAGCTGGCTTTTCTGGGCCCATCTGGCCCTGGCAGACCATAAGGCCCATGGGTACCCATACAAGGCCAGTGTACCCTGTGTGGACAAAAGGGGCATTGAAGGGAGGATTGTGATCGATGTGCCCTTTGCAAACAGCCAGGGCATTGGAAAAGGGAATGCCCCAGATGCCAGAGAGCGAGAGGGGTCCCTCCGCCATTGATGGTTTTGCAATCAGAAGACTGAAGGAGCCCAAGGCCAAATGTGGTTCTGCCTAGAGGTACCATCTACATAACTAACGTCGAGCCTCAGGTGGCCATTGATGTGGCAGGCCACTTGATAGAATTTCTTATAGACACTGGTACAACCTTCTTGGTCTTAACCCAAAGGATTGGAAACCTTAGCAATCATAAGGAATACATAATGGGATTGTCAGGAAAGAGACAGGGGTACACTTTCCTGGAACTCCTTTTGTGCAAGATCAATGGCCAGCTGTTTTTACATTCCTTTCTGTTTGTGCCTGACTGTCCCATCCCTTTAAAGGGAAGAGATTTGTTAACTAAATAAGGGGCTACTCTGTTTCTCGAGGGGCAAGGGAACCACCCTCATCACCAAACGGTTCTAACAAAAAGCAAAAAGGAACAGATAAAATCTGAAGCTAAAATAGAAGCCTTAGTAGACCCTGGAATGTGCAATATCGAGGTTCTGGGCTTGGCCAAAGATATCCAGACAGTGATTATTAAGTAAAAAGGGTTATATAGTGTCTAAATATAAGGTACAAATTTCTTAAACCTATGGAAGATCCTCAAAAATGTTTGTAAGTAGATTACCAAAATAGGAGGCCACTTTTCTGACTAAACTGACCATAGCTGATATTCAAAGCCTGATAGGAATTTTGGAAGAGGCCTTCTCCCCTAAGCTAAATGAGGAAAAGTAAAACTTTCCAACATAGGTGAATGGGTATGTCAGTCCTTCAATATCATAGAGGCAACCACCCAATTCTTTGAAAGAGAAGACAAAACTGTCCTTGTTTTACAAGTGTAGTCTTTACAGGACAAGAGGTGTGGCTCCAAAAATAATCCAAAGCCCACCAATCCTTTTACCACTCCCCAAACCCTCCCTATTTATCTTAAGAGGCTTGTAAATATTAACAAAGGGGAAACAAAGTCATCCTAGGAGGAACGTGCCTGTACCTTTGAGATGCAAATGTCCTGTATGGTCTTCTCAGGAACCCTTATCTCTGCCTTCTTTTTAAATTTTAAAAAGAGGGTACAGTAATTTAGAGCTTGTCAAGGATAAATAGAAATCTTAAGTGTCTTTTCTATAAACACTAGTAAAAAGGGTTTAGCCATCCAGGTAGGTGACCTTGATTTGTTTCATCTGCTAGAAGTCCAGTTTGAATCCAACCCCTTGTAACTGATGGCTTTTATGTTGTACCTGACTCAGGGCTGAAATTTTGGAATGGGAACTATGAGGCCTCTGTGTTTGTTTGTGTGTTCATATGTATCTATATGTGTGTTGTAGGTGTATGATATTGCCAAAAATGAATTCGTAAAGGAGCTCTACCTAATTGGCTTTTTAAAAAAATTAAGCGCTTATAAAATACTCAGAAATAGAAAATAATCTGGTCAGAATGAATTTCAGGTTCATGTCATCTGGAAAATATTCAGTACTAAACTGATATCTGGTATTGAAGGTGGATTTAGCTTGTTGGTTTGATTAATACAGACAAGTTAGAGTCATCCATGTTAAGTATAATACTTCTGTTGTACCTAGGTTTATTAGAGGTCAAAAAGACTTTATTCTATCTGTTACAAATTTGTCAACAAGAAAAGTAACTCAATGTGAAAAAAACTTTTAAGAAAAGTAAGATATGTGTTTTTAGTAAAAGAAGGTATGAAGAATGAAAAGAGTTATGCATGATCAGGATTTTCTAAGGTTGGATTGAATTTAGTTGGGTAAATGGATTTTCTTAGGAATGGGCTAGAACTGGATTTGCTTTCTCCTTCTAAAGTATTCTTGAAATGCTGCTTTTGACAGCAGATTGCATGAGTTTCTTTGCCTTTAAGCGACTTGTATTTGCTTTTGAGATCTTTTGTAACTTTGGTTGAGGAATAATTATTGTCTCACAGTGATATGATCTTATTTAACCAAGTGTTTTAAAACTTTCTGACAAACTTCCCAAATATCAAATTTTAATTAAGTTTCTTTTGATTTCCAGCTAACTTTGGGGTACTTTAGAGGGCCCCTGAGGTATCTTAAAGAGAAATATTTAACTAGGATCATTTGGTATGTTAAGTTAAATGTAATCATCTGTAATTCTGGTTATTGTAACCAAGTTTCTTTATCGATTACACTGTAATCAGATGTTTAACCATGCCTTTAAGTCTTTTGTCATTTATAGATATTTTTGTACTCTGATGCTGTTACGAAAAGTGCTTCATCATCAAGGAGATTCATAGAAAGGTTATGGAAACAGTTACAACCGTTCCACGCCAAGATGATGGCTATGCAAGGATTCCAGCCCATACTGACTTAAAACAAGGAGCTGTCCTGCCCCTGGGGCCCCTAGATCAGGCATCCAGAGATTTTTACTCCCTGACAGTAGGGGTCGACGCCCCTACTCAGCCTTGAAGCAGTTACAGAAGACGGACCATTGCCCTTCTGCTTCCCATAAGAATACGGAAGTAAAATCTCTGAGAGGGGAATAAAACAGGAGGGAAGGAGGCAGGCACAACCTTTGAAAGAATGACATAACCTGAAGACATGACATAAACTGATTAGAACCAAATGGATCCAAGATGGTGGACAAGTTGACTTTTTCCACTAGGCCCTGAGCCCATGTATCAGCAAGCTCACATCAGAAAGCTAAATGACACACCCACAGGCGCCATGACAGTTCCAAGACCGACTATAATGATCAAAAAGTGGGTGGTGGCCCAATTCCTGGAAATCCCCACCCCTTCCTGAAATAGCTGGAATACTCCTCCCACTCATTAGCCTATGAAATTACCCACTCCTATGAAAACTGACAACCCCCTACCCTGGTGCCTTTCCCACCTCTGAGATGACCCACACTCTATCTGTGGAGTGTGTTTCTCTCTAAATAAATACACTTCTTACCTATCACTTTGTCTCTCATTGGCCGGGTTTGAGTCCCAGCTGCGTGGGCTCAGGTCCCAATCTGGGTTTTGCCGAGTTCGAGTCCCGGCCACATGGGTCCAAGTCCCAATCTGAGGTGCACGGTTTCAGTATGGCTATGGCTCCATAAGAACAGAGAAGGTCCCAGCAAATAGGCACAGTGCACTACAGTTGAGCCAGAACTTCCCCCTCACCCCCTCCCCAGGCCCTCACATTCTCCCTCAGTCATAGCCAGTAATGTAAGTAGATAGGGTAGGGGGCCCCCAGAGAAAGAGAAACAGGCATGGCTTTCTTGACATAACAGAAGCTATTTTTGTCCTAAGCCATTTTGTGATCTAAGGCTGGCTGCAATGCTTGCCCTTGAACAAGTCTCAGTAATCACCGATTTCAAGGGAAGTGAGGGAATGCAGGAACAAAGGAAAAGCAGTCAAGAAACAATAGGTCAGTGATAAAACAGAATCTTGGTTCCTCCTCTTGGGATATATCTAACAATCTGACACAGTCTTTGCCCTCTGCAGGGACTAAGGCCCCCACCCAGGTGGAGGATGGAATGACGATGTTGACCCTCGTGACTTCAGTCAACTAAAACTTGGACTCTGTCGACCTTGGCCCCGAACTTGTGCTGAGTTCGTCTCTACTCAAGCCCCTTCATGCATGTACCCTTTGCTTAAAACTTCCCCAGTTTTGCTGCTCAGGGAGACACTGCTTTGGGAAAGATCCCCGGTGTTCTCCTTACTGGCTGCAAGTAATAAGTCCTTCCTTCTCCCGATCTCTGCCTTGGCTGTGTCTTTTGGCTTGACAGCCACCAAGAGGCAAACCCAGTTTTTCAGGTAACAGTAAGTGTATCATCCAGAATAAGTAACAGAAGCCCAGTCCACACTGGCTATGACAGTTAGTTTTATGTGTCAACTTTACTGAACTAGGGGATGCCCAGATAGCCGATAAAACAGTTTCTGGGTGTGTCTGTCAGGGTGTTTCTGGGAGTGATTAGCATTTGAATTGGTGAACTGAGTAAAGCAGATGGCCCTTCCCAGCGTGGTGAGCCTGGATAGAACAAAAAGAGGGAGGTAGAGTACATTTACCCTTTCTCTGCCCTAACACAAGAGCACTCCTGGTTCTCAGGCATTCAGACACACTGGGACTCATACCATCAGCCACTCCACCTCCTCAGTTCTCAGGACTTCAGATTTGGACTGAATTACATCACCAGCTCTCCTGGTTCCTGGAACTTCTCAGCTACAACTGTGGGAACCAGTTCCTACAATAAATCCCTCTCTTTCATATATATCTATATCTATATCTATATCTATATCTATATCTATATCTATATATCTTATTGGTTCTGTTCCTCTGAAGAACCCGGACCACCTTAAGAGAAAGGGGGACTGATCAGCTCATGGAATGCAAAGATGGAGTAACAAACCAGACCTCAGTCTGAAGAGGGACATACCTGTACCTCCCAGTACCTGGTACCTGGGACTGAAAGCCACTAGGATTCCCTTAACCACCCTCTTCTCTGCTTCTCAATGTATCAGATTCCTTCTCTCTCACTTCAGATACTACCATGGTCACCAAGATCCCCTCCCTCTCTTCTCACACCAGAGAGAGGAGCGGACTCATTCCATTACTGATTAAAGGACTCTGGCCCAGCTTGGATCTGATGCCACCAGTAATTGGGCTACTCAGCTGTGACCAAGGAGACAGACTATATAAAAGCATGAGTTCCAGCTAGAACCACAAAGTTAGACCAGAGAGGAAAGGGAATTCCTGGAAGAATGGAGGTACAGATTCCAGAAGGAAGTAGGAATACTGGACATCCAAAGAGTCAGCGTCCAGTACAGGTAGGCCTGCCTCCCATTGAAACCAAGCAGGACCCTGTGGGGCTCCTGGGCACGGAAGACTTTCTGCCCCGTTTCTTGTTTATAGGCAATAGACTCCAGATTCGAACAGTTGCTAATCAAGGAAGGGAGGGGATGCAGAAACAAGGGAGGAGCAGCCAAGAAACAATAGTGCAGCCTCGGGGCAGGGTCCTGGTTCCACCTCAAGGGATACGCATAACTATCTTTGAGCTCCTTTACAGAACTAAAACCCCCAACAGATAGAAGATGTCAGCCTTCTTCATTCCAGAGAAGCTCATCAGGAAACCACCTGAGGCCAGATTAAAGGAACAATAAATGCTTATTAGGAGACCGCCTGAGACCAGATTAAAGGAGTGCAGGCCCTGCACACACCCTGATCCTTATCAGCAAGTCCACCCTAGAACCATTACTATAAAATTCCTCACCAAATGCCCCCGGGTTGAGACACACAGCTTTTGAGGGGCACGAGCCCACTGTGTCCCTCTTTGCCTGACAAAGCAATAAAGTTATTCTTTTCTACTTCACCCAAAACTCTGTCTCTGAGATTCGATTTGGCACCAGTGCACAGAGGCCAAACTTTCAGCATCACCAGCCATAGTTGAAGAAACAGAGCAATCAGGCCATTTGTCTGAGGTCACACAGCCAGTTCATGGCAGAGCTCAGACTTAAATCTAGGGCTGTTACTTCCTAACCTAGTGACATTCCTTCTTGCTTCCTCCCTTCCTTCCTTTCTCTCTCTCTCTTTTTTTTTTAAGATAAAATATACATATTAAAATAAATATATATATTATTCAGCTTGGGCTAACATAACAAAATATCATAGACTGTGTGGTTTAAACAGCAGAAATCTATTTCTCGGGCTTCCTTGGTGGTGCAGTGGTTAAGAATCTGCCTGCCAGACAGTTACAGAAAGATAGAGAAGATGAAAAGGCAGAGGGCTATGTACCAGATGAAGGAACAAGAAAAATCCCCAGAAAAACAACTAAATGAAGTGGAGATAGGCAACCTTCCAGAAAAAGAATTCAGAATAATGATAGTGAACATGATCCAGGACCTCGGAATAAGAATGGAGGCAAAGATTGAGAAGATGCAAGAAATGATTAACAAAGACCTAGAAGAATTAAAGAACAAACAAACAGAGATGACCAATACAATAACTGAAATGAAAACTACACTAGAAGGAATCAATAGCAGAATAACTGAGGCAGAAGAACGGATAAGTGACCTGGAAGACAGAATGGTGGAATTCACTGCTGCGGAACAGACTAAAGAAAAAAGAATGAAAAGAAATGAAGACAGCCTAAGAGACCTCTGGGACAACATTAAATGCAACAACATTCGCATTATAGGGGTCCCAGAAGGAGAAGAGAGAGAGGAAGGACCAGAGAAAATATTTGAAGAGATTATAGTCGAAAACTTCCCTAACATGGGAAAGGAAATAGCCACCCAAGTCCAGGAAGCACAGAGAGTCCCATACAGAATAAACCCAAGGAGAAACACGCCGAGACACATAGTAATCAAATTGGCAAAAATTAAAGACAAAGAAAAATTATTGAAAACAGCAAGGGAAAAATGACAAATAACATACAAGGGAACTCCCATAAGGTTAACAGCTGATTTCTCAGCAGAAACTCTGCAAGCCAGAAGGGAGTGGCATGATATACTTAAAGTGATGAAAGGGAAGAACCTACAACCAAGATTACTCTACCCGGCAAGGATCTCACTTAGATTTGATGGAGAAATCAAAAGCTTTACAGACAAGCAAAAGCTACGAGAATTCAGCACCACCAAACCAGCTCTACAACAAATGCTAAAGGAACTTCTCTAAGTGGGAAACACAAGAGAAGAAAAGGACCTACAAAAACAAACCCAAAACAATTAAGAAAATGGTCATAGGAACATACATATCGATAATTACCTTAAACGTGAATGGATTAAATGCCCCAACCAAAAGACATAGACTGGCTGAATGGATACAAAAACAAGACCCATATATATGCTGTCTACAAGAGACCCACTTTAGACCTAGGGACACATACAGACTGAAAGTGAGGGGAGGGAAAAAGATATTCCATGCAAATGGAAATCAAAAGAAAGCTGGAGTAGCTATACTCATATCAGATAAAATAGACTTTAAAATAAAGAATGTTACAAGAGACAAGGAAGGACACTACATAATGATCCAGGGATCAATCCAAGAAGAAGATATAACAATTATAAATATATATGCACCCAACATAGGAGCACTTCAATACACAAGGCAACTGCTAACAGCTATAAAAGAGGAAATCGACAGTAACACAATAATAGTGGGGGACTTTAACACTTCACTTACACCAATGGACAGATCATCCAAAATGAAAATAAATAAGGAAACAGAAGCTTTAAATGACACAATAGACCAGATAGAATTAATTGATATATATAGGACATTCCATCCAAAAACAGCAGATTACACGTTCTTCTCAAGTGCGCACGGAACATTCTCCAGGATAGATCACATCTTGGGTCACAAATCAAGCCTCAGTAAATTTAAGAAAATTGAAATCATATCAAGCATCTTTTCTGACCACAACGCTATGAGATTAGAAATGAATTACAGGGAAAAAAACGTAAAAAAGACAAACACATGGAGGCTAAACAATACGTTACTAAATAACCAAGAGATCACTGAAGAAATCAAAGAGGAAATCAAAAAATACCTAGAGACAAATGACAATGAAAACACGACGACCCAAAACCTATGGGATGCAGCAAAAGCGGTTCTAAGAGGGAAGTTTATAGCTATACAAGCCTACCTAAAGAAACAAGAAAAATCTCAAGTAAACAATCTAACCTTACACCTAAAGAAACTAGAGAAAGAAGAACAAACAAAACGCAAAGTTAGCAGAAGGAAAGAAATCATAAAGATCAGAGCAGAAATAAATGAAATAGAAACAAAGAAAACAATAGCAAAGATCAATAAAACTAAAAGTTGGTTCTTTGAGAAGATAAACAAAATTGATAAGCCATTAGCCAGACTCATCAAGAAAAAGAGGGAGAGGACTCAAATCAATAAAATCAGAAATGAAAAAGGAGAAGTTACAACAGACACCGCAGAAATACAAAGCATCCTAAGAGACTACTACAAGCAACTTTATGCCAACAAAATGGACAACCTGGAAGAAATGGACAAATTCTTAGAAAGGTATAACCTTCCAAGACTGAATCAGGAAGAAATAGAAAATATGAACAGACCAATCACAAGTAATGAAATTGAAACTGTGATTAAAAACCTTCCAACAAACAAAAGTCCAGGACCAGATGGCTTCACAGGTGAATTCTATCAAACATTTAGAGAAGAGCTAACACCCATCCTTCTCAAACTCTTCCAAAAAATTGCAGAGGAAGGAACACTCCCAAACTCATTCTATGAGGCCACCATCACCCTGATACCAAAACCAGACAAAGACACTACAAAAAAAGAAAATTACAGACCAATATCACTGATGAATATAGATGCAAAAATCCTCAACAAAATACTAGCAAACAGAATCCAACAACACATTAAAAGGATCATACACCACGATCAAGTGGGATTTATCCCAGGGATGCAAGGATTCTTCAATATATGCAAATCAATCAATGTGATACACCATATTAACAAATTGAAGAATAAAAACCATATGATCATCTCAATAGATGCAGAAAAAGCTTTTGACAAAATTCAACACCCATTTATGATAAAAACTCTCCAGAAAGTGGGCATAGAGGGAACCTACCTCAACATAATAAAGGCCATATATGACAAACCCACAGCAAACATCATTCTCAATGGTGAAAAACTGAAAGCATTTCCTCTAAGATCAGGAACGAGACAAGGATGTCCACTCTCACCACTATTATTCAGCATAGTTCTGGAAGTCCTAGCCACGGCAATCAGAGAAGAAAAAGAAATAAAAGGAATACAAATTGGAAAAGAAGAAGTAAAACTGTCACTGTTTGCAGATGACATGATACTATACATAGAAAATCCTAAAAATGCCACCAGAAAACTGCTAGAGCTAATTAATGAATATGGTAAAGTTGCAGGATACAAAATTAATGCACAGAAATCTCTTGCATTCCTATACACTAATGATGAAAAATCTGAAAGAGAAATTATGGAAACACTCCCATTTACCATTGCAACAAAAAGAATAAAAGACCTAGGAATAAACCTACCTAGAGAGACAAAAGACCTGTATGCAGAAAACTATAAGACACTGATGAAAGAAATTAAAGATGATACCAACAGATGGAGAGATATACCATGTTCTTGGATTGGAAGAATCAACATTGTGAAAATGAGTATACTACCCAAAGCAATCTACAGATTCAATGCAATCCCTATCAAATTACCAATGGCATTTTTTACGGAGCTAGAACAAATCATCTTAAAATTTGTATGGAGACACAAAAGACCCCGAATAGCCAAAGCAGTCTTGAGGCAAAAAAATGGAGCTGGAGGAATCAGACTCCCTGACTTCAGACTCTACTACAAAGCTACAGTAATCAAGACAATATGGTACTGGCACAAAAACAGAAACATAGATCAATGGAACAAGATAGAAAGCCCAGAGATTAACCCACACACCTATGGTCAACTAATCTATGACAAAGGAGGCAAAGATATACAATGGAGAAAAGACAGTCTCTTCAATAAGTGGTGCTGGGAAAACTGGACAGCTACATGTAAAAGAATGAAATTAGAATACTCCCTAACACCATACACAAAAATAAACTCAAAATGGATTAGAGACCTAAATATAAGACTGGACACTATAAAACTCTTAGAGGAAAACATAGGAAGAACACTCTTTGACATAAACCACAGCAAGATCTTTTTTGATCCACCTCCTAGAGTAATGGAAATAAAAACAAAAATAAACAAGTGGGACCTAATGAAACTTCAAAGCTTTTGCACAGCAAAGGAAACCATAAACAAGACGAAAAGACAACCCTCAGAATGGGAGAAAATATTTGCAAATGAATCAACGGACAAAGGATTAATCTCCAAAATATATAAACAGCTCATTCAGCTCAATATCAAAGAAACAAACACCCCAATCCAAAAATGGGCAGAAGACCTAAATAGACATTTCTCCAAAGAAGACATACAGGCGGCCACGAAGCACATGAAAAGATGCTCAACATCACTAATTATTAGAGAAATGCAAATCAAAACTACAATGAGGTATCACCTCACTCCTGTTAGAATGGGCATCATCAGAAAATCTACAAACAACAAATGCTGGAGAGGGTGTGGAGAAAAGGGAACCCTCTTGCACTGTTGGTGGGAATGTAAATTGATACAGCCACTATGGAGAACAATATGGAGGTTCCTTAAAAAACTAAACATAGAATTACCATATGACCCAGCAATCCCACTACTGGGCATATACCCAGAGAAAACCGTAATTCAAAAAGACACATGCACCTGAATGTTCATTGCAGCACTATTTACAATAGCCAGGTCATGGAAGCAACCTAAATGCCCATCAACAGACGAATGGATAAAGAAGTTGTGGTACATATATACAATGGAATATTACTCAGCCATAAAAAAGAAACGAAATTGAGTCATTTGTTGAGAAGTGGATGGATCTAGAGACTGTCATACAGAGTGAAGTAAGTCAGAAAGAGAAAAACAAATATCGTATATTAATGCATGTATGTGGAACCTAGAAAAATGGTACAGATGAGCCGGTTTGCAGGGCAGAAGTTGAGACACAGATGTAGAGAATGGACATATGGACACCAAGGGGGGAAAACTGCGGTGAGGTGGGGATGGTGGTGTGCTGAATTGGGCGATTGGGATTGACATGTATACAGCGATGTGTATAAAATTGATGCCTAATAAGAACCTGCAGTATAAAAAAACAAACAAAACAACTAATACCAAACTTTCATTGGGTTATTTGTATGGAAATATGTTAATATAAATGTTTCAGACATTACATGAAATTTCTAAAAAAAAAAAAAAAAGAATCCGCCTGCCAGTGCAGGGGACATGGGTTCCAGCCCTGGTCCGGGAAGGTCCCACATACCGCAGAGCAACTAAGCCCATGCGCCACAACTACTGAGCCTGCACTCTAGAACCTGCATGCCACATCTACTGAAGCTCACGCACCTAGAGCCCGTGCTCCAAAACAAGAGAAGCCACCGCAACGAGAAGCCCGTGCACCACAATCAAGAGTAGCCCCCACTCACCGCAACTAGAGAAAGCCCGCGTTCAGCAAAGAGGACCCAATGCAGCCAAAAATTAAATTAATTAATTAATTAATTTTTAAAAAAAGAAATCTATTTCTCACAGTTCTTCAGGTCTGGAAGTCCAACATCAAGGTACCGACAGATTTGGTTCCTTGATGAAGACCTTCTCCCTGGCTTGCAGACAGTTGCCTTCTTGCTGTATCCTCCCATGGCAGAGAAAGAGAGAGGAAGCAAGCTCTCTGGCATCTTGTCTTACAGGGACACTAATCCCATCGTGAGGGCCCCAACCTCATGACCTTATCTAAACTTAGTTACTTCCCAAAGGCCTCACCCCCTCCAAATACCATCACATTGAAGGTTAGGGACTTCAACATATGAATTTGGGGGGAACACAAATAGTCCATAATAATATACATAGCATAAAATTTACCTTTTAAAGCACTTTGAGGTGTACGATTTAGTGGCATTAAGTACATTCGCACTGTTGTGCAACCATCATCACCATCCATTTCCAGAACGTTTTTCATCTTGCAAAACTGAAACTCTGTATACATTAAACAATTATTTCCACTTCTTCTTTCTTATAGGTCATCTGTCGTTTCTCTTAAGAGTTAGTGTCATCAGGTCTTGATATCAGACAGTCCCAGGTTGAAATTCTGGCTCCACCACATACTAGTTGTGTACTTTGGTCAAGTCATTTAACCTCTCTTAACCTCAACTTTCTTCTCTCCAAAGGTTTGGGTGAAGATGAGTAGAGTTCTAAAGCTCCTGGCACAGAAGCTGCACACAGTAGGTGCTTAGTATGTGTTAGCCTCCTTCTTTCTTCCCTCCACCTCTGCCCCCGGGCCAAGTTCAGATAGTAAAACGTCCACCCGTCTGGTGATTTCTGCTGGAATGACTCCCAGCAACACTTTTACCCAGAGCTGAAGCCTCTGAATTAATAATGAGTTCCAACAGCTCACCTGAGAATGATTTAACATTTGAAAACAAGAAGTTCCTTTACTCTAGGAGTGGGAAATGCACCTTGTTAAAGGACCTTCTTCAAGATCAAGTGGGGCTTTTTAATAGGAGTCTTGAAAATATGGCCTGGACCCTGCAAAAATATCCAGAGGGACCAAGCGCCCCTCCCTCTGGCTGCAGACTTCCCTCTTTTCAGCATCACCCCATGACCAGACACAGCCCCCTCATCCCCCCCGCCAAAACACCTTGAACACAGATAGTCATGTGTAACCAGGCTTTACTGAGGGGGTTTTGTGATAATGGAGATGTTAAAATCCAAATCAGGAAGCAACTTAAAATTGAGAGCCAGGTATTTCTGTTCTAAAAGATCTTTGAATTAGGGGTCCCTGGGCCCAAGCCTCCTGCTAGTTACAAACTTCGGGCCCTGGGCTCAAAGCCCCTTGGGTCCCAGCCTAGACACATCTGTCAATGGCAGTGTTCTTTCCTGCTAAGGCTGGAAAGAACCTCAGAATCCTTCTCAACACAACACTACCACGGGATAAGATTTATCACATGAAGTAAAACCATTAATCTAAACTTTAGACCCTAAATCAGTAGATCATAGGGAGGGATCTCCTAGCTCCAACCTACTTTATATCCATCAAAAGAACCAAAGCTGGACTTCCCTGGTGGCTCAGTGCTTAAGAATCCACCTGCCAATGCAGGGGACACGGGTTCGAGCCCTGGTCTGGGAAGATCCCACATGCCATGGAGCAACTAAGCCCGTGCGCCACAACTACTGAGCCTGCGCTCTAGAGCTTGCGAGCCACAACTACTGATCCCGCGTGCCACAACTACCGAAGCCCGCACGCCTAGAGCCCACGCTCCGCAACAAGAGAAGCCACCTCAGCGAGAAACCCGCGCACCACAACGAAGAGTAGCCCCCGTTCGCTGCAACTAGAGAAAGCCCGCGTGCAGCAACAAAGACCCAATGCAGCCAAAAATAAATTAATTTAAAAAAAAAATGAACCAAAGCTTTACAAGGACCTTGTAAATAGATGACCAAATGATTTGTGACAAAGATTCCAGGATTTCACGAAGTCCCTGGTTTTCCTCCCAGGCCACAAAAATAGTTGGTACCCATCAGATGTCCTTTGTCAACAATTAGTTAATGATCCAACTTAATACACTAGATGGCTGCTATCTCTAATGATGACAGCTGGGCCCCGCAGAGCAGTCTGAGTGTATTTCTGTTCTCCCCTGTTCCTCAGACTGGCAGTGGGGACTATGAATGGCTGTTTGATGTGCCAAGACAGTTAAACAGACAGAGCCATCATGTCCATTTGCTCACCCACCTGTCCTTGGCTGCTCCCTGGCAGATTTGGAAGAAACTCCCTTCACGTTTCCAAAGAGGCAACGCACTGCTCTGAATGTCCCTCTTATTATTATTGATCTCCCTAGGTTTATTTACGGCCAGAAATAAGGCATCCAGTTAGATTAGGGGCTGATTTGGCCTCCAAGGCATGACGTGTCAGTACAACAGCTGAGAATCATGCAGGTACCAATTTTAGTTAGAGTTGATCGAGCACATTCAGAGTGGCAGCAAGGCCCACCTTGCCCTTCAGGTACCCCTTCCAGCTGTCATCTGTCTCCATCCTTTCTCTGCTTACCACCCCCCAACTCAGACGGGGAGTCATAAAGTAGCAAATAGCAGGCACTGCCAAGGCTTAGACACTCCACAACTCCATATCTGAGCCTCCATCCCCCTAGTCTCTCTCAGAAGTGTGAAGAGGTGGCTCATGCTGCCTTGGGAGCCAGGCCGACGTGGGTTCTAATTCTAGCTCTACTGCATCCCGCGGGACCTTGAGCAAGTCACTGCTCTGAGCCTCAGTTCCCCCATCTGTAAATACGTGGGTTTAATTGGCACCTCTTTAGGTTGCAGATGCAGAAATCTCACCTCATCTTTTGCCTCGCAAACCCTCACCCTCTCATTCAGCCTTATCAAGTTTGTGGCAGGTGCCTCCAAAGTGCCACATCTCTTGCCTGATGGCCTTCCAGCCCAAGCTATTCTCATCCTCATTCTCTCTTTCCTGCACTTTATTCTTCACCGTTTGGGTCTCAGCTTTGGAGTCACCTTGTCCAGAAAGCTTTCTTTGCCCTCCCTCCTCCCACTGCAGGCTGTGTCAAGGGCCTCAGCTCTGGACCCCACAGAGTCCGCTGCACTCCCGTCACAGCCCTCACCTCTTGTCTGCCTCCCCATTAGACTGTGAGCCCTGAAAGGATAGCGGCTTGGGGCCTCCTTTGTCTCCACATCCTCAGCATCAGGCCCAGGGCACTCAGTGAATGAATAAATAAGCCTGTGATGATGAGTTATGTTCTGGTTACTATTGCTGTGTAACAAGCTACCCCCAAACTTACTGGCCTACAATTACTTGCTTAGGCTCATAGATTTCATGGATCAGGAATTCAGACAGGGCACGGTGGGCATGGTTTTTCTCTGCTCCAGGATGTCCATGGTTCGGCTGGGAAGATAGGAGGCTGGGAACTGGAGGTGTCATCGCTCACACCTCTGGAGATTCATGTTGGCTGCTGGCCGAACCCTGGGACTTTCAACTGGACTGCTCACAAGTGGCCCATCCCTGTGGTCTGGGCTTCCTCACAGCCCAGTGATCTCCACATGGCAGTTCAGAACTCCAGGGCAAGCCTTCCAGTGAGCAGAGTGGAAGTGTGCTGCCCTTTAATCACAGTCTCAGAAGCCATGCAGAGTTACTCCCGTTGCCTTCAAAGAACGTACGGACACAGTTTAAAACTGTCCCCGTTTTTCTTTCAGCTTCTGCTTAGAACATAGAAAGCTGGAAAGAGTATCACTTCCATCTTTACAGCAAGAAAAAGCCAGATAATCTGCATTTTATAGTTTTTCTCAAACCTATCAGAGAGCTGAGATCACAGAGCAATCAACTTGTCTGAAATCTAAAGAAACACAGGCACCTCCAAGGAAGATGGGACACGAGCCCTTGCTTACCGGGGGCAGACGCCAGGTGTCATACAAACTGGTGAGAATTCAAATAAAATTTTAAACCAGCTGCTAAGGCTGAGTGTGGGCTGGTATGAGGGAATTTGCACCCACTCGAAGGCTCTTCTCTGCAGACTGCACTGGGTGCTGTAAGGAAGGGTGGGGGTGGGGTGAGAGGTCAGAGAAAGCCTGTCTGGTGGTGCAGGCCTAGAGGAGGGGAGCAGCAGCCACTGCTGGAGGAAAAGCCATGCGACACTGGGGGAAGGACAGCAGATCCTGTTGCCCTCATCGCCCGTTGCAGCTGAGGAAAAAAGTAGAAAAATCCTTATATGAGGAAGGGGCTGGATCACGAACAAGGCCCCACCCAGAGACCCAGGGACACAGTACCTGCCTAAGACTAAAGCAGTATCAGGACAGTCTCCCACACGCACCTTCTACCCTCAGGCTAACAAGTACCCAGTAACAGACAGCAGTGGGTTACAGCTGGAATGGGGGGGCAAGAGCACAGAGGAGAGCCTCTTTGAGGCGCAGGATTGTAGGCAAAGTCTAAAGCTGAGGGTGGGGGCTTCCCTAGTGGTGCAGCGGTTGAGAATCCGCCTGCCAATGCAGGGGATACGGGTTCGATCCCTGGTCCGGGAAGATCCCACATGCCGCAGAGCAACTAAGCCTGTGTGCCACAACTACTGAGCCTGTGCTCTAGAGCCCGTGAGCCACAACTACTGAGCCCACGTGCCATAATTACTGAAGCCCGCGCGCCTAGAGCCCGTGCTCTACAACGAGAGAAGCCACCGCAATGAGAAGCCCACGCACTGCAACGAAGAGTAGCCCCCACTCACCGCAACTAGAGAAAGCCCACACGCAGCAACGAAGACCCAACACACCCAAAAATAAATAAATAAAATAAATAAGTTTATTTAAAAAATGAAATAAAAAATAAAGCTGAGGATGGAGCAGGATCATTGGGAATAAAACCCTCCAGCAACCCAGTTCCCACCCTAAACACAAAGCAATGCTAGAGGAATTGGAAGCCTGCAGTGCACTGAAGAGAAGCTCAACTCCTGCCCATGTTGACTCAACCCTCTACGCTAAAGACCTGGTAAAAGAAAAGGCATTTCTAGGCATAAATACTACTTCCTACAACCTCTACTGTCCTACACATGATGTCCAGCTTTCAACAAAAAATTAGAAGACACACAGGAAGCAAGAGAAAGTAACATACAGTCAAGAGACAAAGCAATCAGAGGACCTGCGTGGAAGGGGAGAGGCAGCATGTCCAAAGGGGGGCCTCTAGAGTGTGGAGTTCTGGAGTTTGGAGTGAATACATGTTTAACTATTTGCAACTCAACCAATTAGAAAATGTCATAGGAGCCTTAGCTTAAACCCCAGCTGGGCCTGACCTAGGGCTCAGAGCTTATGTGATCATGACAAAGAAGGCCCGTGGAGAGGACTCCAGGGTTCCTGGAGAAGAAAACTCACTTAAAGAAAAGGGAGGGACTTCCCTGGGGGCGCAATGGTTAAGAATCCACCTGCCAATGCAGGGGACACGGATTATAGCGCTGGTCCGGGAAGATCCCACATGCCGCAGAGCAACTAAGCCCATGCACCACAACTAATGAGCCTGCACTCTAGAGCCTGCGAGCCACAACTACTGAGCCCACACGCCACAACTACTGAAGCCCACGCGCCTAGAGCTTGCACACCACAACGAAGAGTAGGCCCTGTTCACCGCAACTAGAGAAAGCCCACGTGCACCAATGAAGACCCAATGCAGCCCAAAAAAAAAAAAAAAAAAAGGAAAAGGAGCACCTACAAAAGAAGGTCGAAGAGAGCAGTGACTGAATGAGCGAAGGGGCATTCTGAGAAACTGTTGTTCTTACTGCCCTCTGGCCCACGTCCTCCATTCCTCCATGTTTCTCCACACTGCCAGCTACCTGCAGGCCTGTGAAGTGTGTTTATTAGTACTCCTAGGGAGCGGAGTACTAATAAACAGTCATTCCCTGGTAGCTGAAAGCACTGTGTGTGGGCAACACATGAGACCCTCCAGGGGTATGGAAAGGGCCAGAAACCCCACAATATTGGGTAGAAGGCACAGCCAGTGAAATCATGAACTACCTCCAATGTGCCCCAGACTGATGGGGTCTGAGACATACGGATCTCAGACCCCTTTGGGGATCTGGATAGCTGAAAGTTTTACTTTGCATTGTCAAGTGGATCCTACTTCCTCTATGCTATCAGTTTTCTTGTTTTTATTTTTATTTTTTGGCCACACCTTGTGGTAGCTTAGTTCCCCAGCCAGAGATTAAACCTGTGCCGCCGACAGTGAAAGCACAGGGTCCCGACCACTGGACCGCCAGGGAATTCCCGCTACTGTTTTTCACATGGGCAACACTTGAAGATTTTGCACGTAAACTTTTTTTCTGATGATAAAGGGAATATATCTACAACTACCTGATATAAAACTAATATCACAGCATCAACTGTGAAGAAAAAAGAAAATATAATTATATATGAATGTGTGTATGTATATACATAGATGTATATATGTATGTGTATATATTGACATGTATATGTATGTACATATATGTACATGTGTATGTATGTAATGTATACTCTCTTAAGTAATGTGGGGAAATGCAGAAAGAGAAAAGTGGAGCAAATAGCTGAAAGAAACAAAAATAGAGATAACAGGGTCTGAAAAGCTGGTTACAGTGTTCTGAATCCGTAACTGAATTTTCTTGTACATGCACTTGTGTGATTGTATGTGCATGTTCAGTTTTTTGTATCTCACTAAAAGGGAAGTTATTTGGTGAATAATGTCTTTGGAGACTGAGATGCTAACAAAACTGTTATAATGTGGATGAATTTTGCTTAAATCCCCATCCTGGGACCTTAGATAAGGTTTATTTTTCTACAAAGCTGTTCTTTCTTGAATAAACTATTAAAATATCACACACAAAAAATAGAGAGACAAAGCAATCAACAACCAGACTCAGATACAGCACAGATATTGGAACTAATCACACAAGGATAAACAACTATGACTTAAATAACTATGATTACTATGTTCAAGTCTCTAGTGGAAAAAGTAGACAATATGCATGAACAGATGGAAAATTTCCACAGAGAGGTGGAAACTATAAGAAAAATATCTAATGGAAATGCTATAAATAAAAGGCACAGAAAGAAAAATTATCTTAGACGGGCATATTAGTAGATTTAACACAGACAAAGAAAGAATCAGCAGACTTAAAGACAGGCCAGTAGAAATTACCCAAATTAAAACACAAAAAGAAAAAAAGAGTTGGGAAAAAACCAAAGCAGGCATTCAAAAGCTTTGGGACAATATCATGGGATATTATGGAATATGGGACAATATAACATACATGTAATCAGAATCCCAGTAGGAGAAGAGAAAGAGAATGGGTCAGAAGAAATACTTGAAGAGATAAATGGCTGAAAATTTTCCAAAATTAATGGTGGACACCAAACCACAGATCCAAGAAGTACAGAGAACATTAAACAAAACCAAAAAGAAAGGAAGAAAGAAAAGAAGGAAAGAAGGAAAGAAGAAAGGAAGGGGGGAGAAAACAGACAAACAAGAACATACAACCCTGGACACGTTATATTCAAACTAATGAAAACCAAAATAAAGAGAAAATATTGAAATCTTGAAGGCAGTCAAAGGATAAAAATAAGGCACATTACATTCGGAGGAATAAAAATAAGAATTACAGCAGATTTCTTATCAGAAACTATGCAGAGCAGATATCTTTAAAGTGCTGAAGAAACTTTCATCTTTTAAGTTTGGAGTGGAGTGACATCTTTAAAGAGCTGAAAGAAAAACAAAAACAAAAAACTGTGAATCCAACATTCTATGCCCAGGAAAAACATCTTTCAAAAGTGAGAAAGAGGGCTTCCCTGGTGGCACAGTGGTTAAGAATCTGCCTGCCAGTGCAAGAGACACGTGTTCAAGCCCTGGCCCGGGAAGATCCCACATGCTGTGGAGCAACTAAGCCTGTGCACCACAACTACTGAGCCTGAGCCCTAGAGCCTGCAAGCCACAACTACAGAGCCCGCAAGCCACAACTTCTGAGCCCACGTGCCACAACTACTGAAGCTTGTGCGCCTAGAGCCCATGCTCCGCAACAAGAGAAGCCACGACAATGAGAAGCCTGCACATTGCAACGAAGAGTAACCCCCACTCTCCACAACTAGAGAAAGCCCACACGCAGCAACAAAGACCCAACACAGCCAAAAATAAATAAATAAATAAATTAATTAATTAATTAATTATTTTAAAAAGTGAGAAAGAAATATAAGCCCTCTTCAGTCAAACAGAATCAGAGAATTAATTACCAACAGCCCTGCACTATAAGATGTATTAAACGAAGTTCCTCAGGCAGAAGTAGTTTGATACCAGACAGAAGCTTGTATCTACGCAAAGAAATGAGAAGTGTTAGAAATGGCGTAAATGAAGGAAAATATAAAATTTATTGTTTCAGAATTTTAATTATTCTAAAAGATATTTGACCATCTAAAGCAAAACAATAAAAATATATTATGCATTTGTAGTATTTGTAAAAATAAAGTGCGTAACAAGAGCGACACAAAGGAAGGCAAGGAAGCAAGAATACATTGCTGTAAGGTCTTTACACATGTAAAGTATAATATTATTTAAAGGCAGACTCTGACAAATTAAAGATGTGTATTGTAAACCCTAGGACAACCACTGAAGCCACCACAGTCACCGTCTTAACAGGTATTTATTCAGCACCTACTATGTGCCAGCTTCCAGGCCCAGTCCCGTGGATACAGGACCCTCATGGAACTCACAGCTAGAGGATCCAGTGGAGCCGTGGTGACAAGCACCTGGCACAGAGGTGACACAGAGGAGCCATCAATGAACATGGATTTCTCAGTAGTTTGTCCTACATGCTTAGCCCTTCATCTTGTCTGGGGCCTTCAGATTATAGAGGATGGACAGAACGACAGATGTCACAGGTTGTTAGGTATGACTTTTCCTGTTACCCCAGAATTGGCAATAGGACCCAGGACAGAAGACAAAAGAAGGCAGTCAGGGCTTGCCTTGAGGGACATCACAGGACATCCACCTGCATCCCATGTGAGAGCCATCGCTGCGCACCAATGACACGGAAGTCCCTGGGGGCCAGTCAGGGATGGCCTGAGAAAGGGCACGGGCTACCAGGAGGGAACCTCAACAGGAAGCTGTTAGATAAGAGACACTTTATCCTCTCCCTCCTCCTGCCAAACCTGCATCCTCTCCCCACACCCCTCCCTGGTCAAACCTGAGTTTGAGGACAAGAACATTAACTCAGAGACGGGGGGCAGGGGGCAGTGTTAAACCGGGCCAGACTGGCTGGGACTTCCTCACACTCCAAGGTGACCAGCAGACCACGGGACCTGCCTGAGGTATCGTGAAGGGACAGGGAAGGGAGAGTCCACACAGCACCACTGACAGCAGCTGTAGAAGAATAAAGCCACTCAGCTCTGTACCCAGATGAGCTCAGACTGTCCAGTAAAACAGAGACACGGAGAAGCAAAACTGGGGCAAGAAGTTTCACTTTCAAATCCTTTTTTCTTATTTGCTTTGAAATCTCCTTATTCCCCATTATGACTCTGTTTAAAGACACAGCTTCCCCAGGGACAAGACAGAGTTGATATTACGGGTTACACTGTGTCCCCTACAAAAAAAGACATGTTGAAGTCCCAATCCCCAGCTCCTCAAAATGTGACCTTATTTGGAAATAGGTTCCTCGCAGATGTAATTAAGATGAAGTCGCACTGGGGTAGAGTGGGCTCCTAGTCCAATATGATTGTGTCCCTGGGAGCCCAAAGTGCTAGTTCTGCATGAGGTAGTCAGGTGTCCCCAGTGGGCTCAGGTGTTTCCAGCCTTCTGCAGGGCCACTGGATCTGTGACTTGACGATGCATTGCCCAAAGCTACCATTTGTGTAAAAAGATGGGAGGTGGGGAGACAAATAGGACTACTTATTTGGGATTTTTTATGTTTACACAGAGAAACTCTGGAAAGAGACACAAGAAACTAAACAATATGGTGGGTGATGAGAACTGGGTAGTTGAGAAAGATGTGACAGTGAGACTTTTTTCACTGTGGCCTTTTTAATTTGATTTGTGAAACCTGTAATTGTATAACTCTGGAGTGTTTTTCCAACACCACCTAGCAATTCTCAGTGGACACTGGCCGGTGTCCTACAATTTAGCTCAACTCTGACACTATCTACCTAGAGACAGTGTCAGATCCCACAGGCTCAGTCCCACAAGGCTGCCCCTACTTTAGACACCAATCTCAAGTTCAGGTTGTCACCTGTGCTTCTCACCAACTGGACATAAAATGGAGGGTCCCATGACTCCCTCCTCAGGTTTGATTAATTTGCTAGAGTGGCTCAGAGAAACATTTACATATGTTTGCCAGTTTATTATGAAGGATATTATAAAGGATACAGATGAAGAGTCAAGATGAAGAAGTACATAGAGAGAGGCCCAGAAGGGTCCTGAGTGCAGGAGCTTCTGTCCCCACGGAACTGGCCTCCCTCCTGACATGTGAATGTGTTCACCAACCCGGAAGATCATCAAATCCTGTTATTCAAGAGTTTTCATAGAGTTTAACTTCCAGCTCTCTAATCACTTGATCTTTCTGGTGACCTGTGGGACTTTCCAAAATGTCACCTCATTAATATAGTAAACTCAGGTGTGGTTGAAAGGGGCTTGGTATGAATAATAAAAGACACCTTTATTGCGCTTATCACTTAGAAAATCCTAAGAGTTTTAGGAGCTCTGTGCCAGGAACCGGATGAAGACCAAATATATATTTCCAGTGTCACAATAACCCATTGCAAAAAATTGAATAGCAAACATAGCAAGAGTACAGAGGATGAGGAACAAGAGCTGAGGTCGGCAGGGCTGAGTTTACTGCTTATTATGCAGGCAGTAGGGAGCCATAGAAGGATGTAAAAGAAGGGGAGGAGATGACTGCAATCTGACCAGACTTGTAAGGGGCCAGTGCAGAGGGTGGTTTACGGGGGAAGACCAGCACTGGGAGAGCAGCACTGAGGAAGCAGGTGTGATTATCCAAGCAAAGCGCATGGCTACTGACCCAGGGCAGGTGGGGGGAGTTCGAGGAGGGGAGGGACAATCAGGGAGGTTTGGGTTGGGTGGGGAGGGACAGGTGGTATAAAAACCAGAAGGCGGAGATAAGGAGGCCTCCACTGAGGGGCAGGGAGGTGTCAGCCAGCTCCTTTCCTCTCAGAAGAGATGTGAATGTCCAACCCTGAGCTCCACCCAGCCCTGCTGGCCCCTGATAACCCCCCACTCCCTCTCCCTCTCCAGTGGCCAGCATTATTCTTCCCATGTGCAGCCCCCTAATTGCTGAGAGATGAAGTGACTGAGGCTGCCCTCTTGCCATGTGACAAATGCCTGTCTGAGCAAGAGCTGGGGGAGGGAGGGAACAGGACAGATGGAGTCCTGTTCAGCTTCCCTGCTCCCAGATCCCCAGGTCCTGCTGGTCCTGTGGGCTTTGGGAACCAAAAACACCCTGTGTTTAATGAGGCTCCCTCCCCATCCATCATGCACGGCCAGTGCACTGTGACCAGGGAAAACCCAGCAGCCAAGATCCAGGCCAGGATCCCTGAGTCAGAGCAGGGTGAGAGTGGGGAGGGCTCAGCAGAAAGAACACAGGCTCAGAACAGTTGAATCTGAGCTGTGTAAGTCACCACACCGCTCTGAGCTTCCTCACCTAAACGAGGATAACGTTCTGCCTGGCAGACCTTACAAGTTAGCAGCTCCACACCCGCCTGCTCTACTACCGTCCTAAGAGAACCGCGATTGTTTCATGGTGGGAAGGAAAAAGTACCACCAAAACACTCACTCCTCCAGCTCCCCGTGCAGGTAGGGGCCACCATGTGATGCGGTTCTGGACAATGAGGTGAGACAGAAGCCATAGTGGGCATTTCAAAGATGGGATGCCTGGAAGTGGAACAAGAGGGTAAACACCATCCTCTGAGGTGATGGGGTGGGAAAATCAAAGGTGAATGAGGGCTTCCCTGGTGGCGCAGTGGTTGAGAATCTGCCTGCCAATGCAGGGCACACGGGTTCGAGCCCTGGTCTGGGAGGATCCCACATGCCGCTGAGCAACTGGGCCCGTGAGCCACAATTACTGAGCCTGCGCGTCTGGAGCCTGTGCTCCGCAACAAGAGAGGCTGCCATAGTGAAAGGCCCGCGCACCGCGATGAAGAGTGGCCCCCGCTTGCCGCAACTAGAGAAAGCCCTGGCACAGAAATGAGGACCGAACACAGCCATAAATTTTAAAAAAATAAAATAAAATAATTAAAAAAAAAAAATGGTGAATGAGTTCCTGGCAGTTTCATGGAGCCACCACATCAGCCCAGGGCTGCCATATCTGGACTTCCAGTTGAAAAGAGCTGGGGTTTTAACGTCTCTGTGAGGGTGGAAGATGAAGCTCTAGACTCTGTGAGAGGCCAGGAGTGGGAACTAGGCTCCCTATATTAAGTAGAAGTTGGAAATGAGCTATTTCTTCCTCGAATGGTGACTGGATAAAAACCGCCAAATAACCCTGCACTACAGCCTAGAAGTAAATTTCTTACCCCGGGCCATGGAAGGAAAAAAGTTATCTAAGATAAACTGAAATTAAAATAAACTCCATAGATGGGTTTGACAGTAGTCTGGGCACAGCTGCTACCTAGAAGATCTAGGTATTCTGAGACCATCGCCCAGAATATAACACAGAGAGAAATAAAGAGATGTGAAATATAAAAGATAAGTTAGGGAATCCCCTGGTCATCCAATGGTTAGATCTCGGTGTTTTCACTGCCATGGGACCGGGTTCGATCCCTGGTTGGGGAACTAAGATCCCGCAAGCCACGTGGGGCAGCCAAAAAAAAAAAAGATAAGTTAAAATGGAGGATGAGACTTCCCTGGTGGCACAGTGGTTAAGAATCTGACTGCCAATGCAGGGGACACAGGTTCGATCCCTGGTCTGGGAAGATCCCACATGTCGCAGAGCAACTAAGCTTGTGCGCCACAACTACTGAGCCTATGCACCACAACTACTGAAGCCCATGCGCCCTAGAGCCCGTGCACTGCAACTACTGAGCCTGCGTGCTGCAACTACTGAAGCCCGTGTGCCTAGAGCCTGTGCTCCGCAACAAGAGAAGCCACCACAAGGAGAAGCCTGTGCACCGCAATGAAGAGTAGCCACCACTCACCACAACTAGAGAGAAAGCCCACACGCAGCAACAAAGACCCAACGCAGCCAAAAATAAATAAATAAAATAAAATGGAGGATGAAACGAGACAATACATCATGCAACTATTAGGAATTCCTATAAGAGACAATAAAGAGAACGTGGGAAAGGCAATATATGAAAATATAATATATATGTATTTTTCAGAATTGAAGAAAGATCTGAATCTTCATAGAGTTCAAAGGGGGATAATTAAAAACAAATCTACCCTTTACTGCAGTGAACAATATTAAGAATAAAAAGGAAAACTTTAAAGCTGCCAGAGAAGGGAAAAAGACAGATCCCCTTCAAAGAAGCAACAATTAAACAAGCAGACTTCTAATCAGCAACCATTGGAACCTGAAAAGAGTGGAATAATATCTCTAAACACAGTGAAAAAATACTTACCTTAGACTTCTATACCTAGCTAAACCACCATTAGAGAGTGAGACCAAAGTAAAGATATTTTCAGACATACAAGATTAATAGTTTACTACTCGCAGGTTCTCACGGAAAGAATTATTAAAAGGTGCACTTTGACAAGAAGGAAGATGAACCCATGAGGGAGAGGTGGAATGCAAGGTGAAATGGCCAGCAAAGCTTTTGGTAAAACATGATGGTAAATCTAAATAAGTTTTTATTGTAAAAAAATTATACTTAAACTCTCAGGTTTTATAAATAAGATGGAACCAGAATACTAAACAACAATAACAAAGGAGCTGGGAAGAGGGTATTTGGAAGGAAGGCAATGCATTCTGAGACTTTTTTTTTTTTTTTACCAATTTTGGATTTTGTTAGAAATCTGTAATGTTAAGTACAAGTATGAAATTCAAGTGTAGCCTCTAAAATAATGTATAGATTGACCAAAATTAAAGATGGACACAAATTCTTTTGAACTCCTACCATTGCAAAATGCAGTCTGTTTTCCCACCCTTTGAATCTGGGCTGGCTTTATAATTTGTTTTGTTCAAAAGAATACAGAAGTAATACTGGTAACTTCCAAGGCTGGACCTTAAGATATCTACAGCTATTGGAACATTCCTTCTTGAAATCCAGCCGCCATACTGTGAGGAATTTCAAGCAATAATGTGGAAAGGACCAGTAGAGAAGAACCAAGGCACCCAACCAACAGCGTCAATCAAGCTCCCAGCCAGCAGCCAACACAAATTGCCAGTCATGTGAGTGAGGTTGTTTTGGACCCTTTAGCTGTCTCAGTGCCCCAGTCATGCGAAGCAAAAGAATTGATAATAAATTGTTGTTTTAAGTCACTCATGTGGGATGACTTATGCTGCAAAAGATACTTTCCAGAAAGGGTGTTTGTGAGAGAAACTTGCAAAAAGTTTCTATTCTCTGCTTCTTAAATTTTCTTCTTTAAAGCTTCCCTTTGGATCGATCAAGTTTTCTTTATTTAGCTATTTTCATCTATTTGTTTGGAAGTTATATATGTTATTTTTATTCTGTTTCATAACGGTGAAGATGTGAGGTTTAATACGATTTAGGTTTTCAGAGAGGCGAGGCTTGGCTGTGGGGATGGCGTTTGAGCAGTGAATGTTTGTGTCCTTTCTCTATTACTTCCTAGGCTCCCAGCTGCTGGCCATAGCTCTGATGGCAGAACCGCCAAAACCCTCTGGCCTAATTAAAAAATAAAATCAAAGAGAGAAAGAAAACTTTTTATTACACTTTCCTAATGGTGGAAAATAGTTTCAGGCATAAAAAAGCATTCAGCTGGCTACTTCCCAGGCATCAAAAATTAACAGCCACTACGTCTTATTCTGAGGAATTAATGGCAAATTTTACATGGTGACATAAAATGCAGGGGACAAGATGAAGGGCATGATTCTTCATGGAAGAGCTCACTCCCTCATCTGCAACAAAGACGCTGGTTTGGCCACCGGCTCCCAGCAGAAGCTGTAGTCTCACAGAGGACCAAGTGGGTGATGTAGGACCTGGTGGGGGGAGGGGGGCGGGGGGGATCATGTGCAACACCATGGGGAAGGTTCTGAAACCCTCACGGCACAACATTCAAACACTGGTCCTGTCAAACTGGCATCTTTCCTTCCTTCCAGCCACTTCCTCTGCGCCGCTCAATCCTCCCTTCCCCCGAGGGATGGCTGATGGTGAGAACGTCAGACTCAGGGGCAGCAGGCCTGAGTTCTACTCCCCATTCTGCTGTGGACTTGCTGAATGGCTGCTCTCAGGGCTCAGTCTCTCCATCTGTGAAATGGCCACAAGAGCTCTGGGATCCCTCTGGATCCTGATGTATAAAACAAACTTGGTCTTTGTTTTCACCTATAAATATGGGTAAGAACCTGGGCTCTGGAGCCAGGTAGTGCTGGCTTTGAATCCCAGTTCAGACACTTCTTAGCTTCATGGCCTTAGGCAAGTCACCTCTCTGAGCCTCAGTCTCTGTCTCCATACAATGCGAACAACAGTACACGGCTCTCAGGGCGACTGTGTAATCTAGATGTCAGGCTGCCTCATCTTCTCTGGCTCTGGGCCACCCCCCCCCCCCCAGGTGAACACCCAGGTGACACAGGCCCAGGAGCCTCTTCTTGTTTCCACAAAAGTGTTTACTCTAAAATATCACCGTGAGCACTAAAATCTCTGCACGGTGGGGAAGGGAGGGTTTATATCACCCACTCCACAGCAAACAACTGAAAATCCCCTTCGGACAAACACCAGTTACTCTCTGGGCAGTGGGATGGAGGTGGCAGGGGGAGCACAGAGAAGGTTTTTTGTTTGTTTTAATTTAAATATATTTGGGAAAAAGCAGCGTATCATTGGCTGCTATATCATGCCTGTTCTTGTTCTTTATTTGAAATGTTTCTGAATCCAAATTAAAAATTTTTAAATGTATTTATCTTGTATTTAAATATAAAAATAAATATTTATATTTTCCATAATGTTGATGATTAATTTATGAGGGGAGCAGTAAGCCTGGGGTAAAGCCACACTCCTCTTGGGGGTTCTGTCTGCCTTAGTGGCCCCCAGACCTTCCTCCGGACCACGGGTGCTGAGGCCTCCTGAGCGCCCCGCAGACGTCCCGCCTCCTGTGCAGGGGGCCACAGCTGCTCCCATCCCTCAACCGCAACCCCAGCTGCGCAAGCCAGGGTCCTGGGGGCCGCCCTGGCCTCCCCTCCTACTCCAATGTCCAACCCCATCGGTTCTACCTCTGGAATCTCGCTTGAGTCTGTCCCCTGCTCTCCAGGTCTGCTGGCCCCCCCGCCCCAGTTCAGGCCCCTGTCATGGCTCATCCCCTCCCTGGTCATTGCACCCAGAGTGAGGTTTCTAAACACAACATCTGATCCTGTCCTCCCTCCTGCTGCTGCAACACTTCACTGGCTCCGAGGACCTCAGGACAACATCCACAACCCTCACTTGGCATCAACACCCTTGACCCAGAGGTCCTGGGTCCCCCCAGCCTTCTCACTCACGACTCCGAGCCTGGAGCTTTAGGCTGTGGCAGCAACCGAACTGCGCAAGCGCCCTGCTTGCCTCAGCTATTTCCTGCCGCCATGCTTTTGCCCATGCTGTGCCCACTCTCTGGTCACCCTTCCCTCTCTCCATTTCTCTACCTGTGTTCCCATCCTCAAGACCCATACCTACCACGTCGCTAGACCCTCTGCACTTCTGTCACGTCTGTCACACTTTCCAACCTGGTTTGACCACTCAGCAACTCCGTACAAAACATGGAGTGAGCACCTAATGTGTGCTGGGGACCCAGCACTGAGTCAGACTGTCCCTGCCCTCAGCGAGTGTCCAGTCTAGTGAGAGAGACAGAGATACAGATGATTAAAATCCTGTTTTGATGATGCTGGTGTTAGGGGAACCACTGACCGAAACCGCCTGCCCTGGCCGGGCAAGATAGTAACCATCTGCATGAGTTATCTTACAACGGGAGGTCCTGGTAAGGAACACGGAACTAACAAGCTAACACCGACCAGAAGAATTCGGGAAAGGTCAAAAGGAGAGAGGGGACTCCAGTCCATATGTCCTACCAACCTCCCAGAATCCTCCTCGCTGGAATCCATCTTGGCTGAGCGATGCGTGCACCACCAGGAAGGACCCTGAGTCAGAATGATTGGCCAGAGACAACCCGGAAACTAATCCCATCACCATAAAACCCGAGACTGTGAGCCACGTGGCAGAGCAGTCCTCCTGGGTTCCCTTACCCTCCTGCTCTCCTCCCGGGCGCCCCTACCCTATAAAGTCTCTTGCTTTGTCAGCACGTGTGTCTCCTCGGACAATTCATTTGTGAGTGTTAGACAAGAGCCCACTCTTGGGCCCTGGAAGGGGCCCCCTTCCTGCAACACCATGGCTCATTTTGCTGTAAACGTGGGCTGGGAGTGTTTCCAATTCTTCAGAGCACCGTCCAGAGGAAAGCTCTCTCTGAGGACGAACATTTATTTATGCGGTTGTAAAGGGAAAGCCAGGCTAGGGTTAGGCATAAAGAGGAGAGAAGGAATAATAAAGACGCAGGCAGAGGATGGGCGTCCTCCAGCCCCACGGACCTGAGCCAGCAGCTTCCCTCGACTCGATGCTCCTGCAACAAGGTGCCTCCCTCAAGTACACAGTGAGTGGTCGCTGTTTACCAGCCCTGTGCCAGGTGCTGGGGTGCAGCGGTGAATGAGGGGCAAACAAGGTGACAAAGCCCTCGCTGTCAGCCAGAGAGAGACACACCTCAGGCAGGGACAGGCCAGAGGGGCTGGTGCTGAGGTGGTGGGACCCTGGGGGGGTCCCAGCCTGGAGGGTATGAGGGGAGCGAGAGAGCAAGCAGAGACAGCTTCCAGGGGAAGAGGGCCAGGGGGAGGAAGAGTGTTTGTGAAAATGCTCCCCAGCCATGCCCTGGGTCCCTGGGTGGGTGCAGGTCTGCAATCCTCAGGGATACTGACGTGGGACGTGGCTCTGGCCCTTCCACCCCTCAGCTCCCACCCCTGGCAGCCCATCCCAGACCTGCCGCTGCCCCTGAGTCCTTGTCCCAGCACACAGCTCCAGCCACCCCCTCGGGGTCCACAACCCGACCACAGCCTCCTCTGTGCAGCCCTTCCCTAGCTGCCTATATCTTGCCCAGGGCAGAGAAGCCAGGTGACCGTCTAAGCAGAAACCCCCCATACACCTCAACGTGGCACGAGATGCCTGTTTGCCCTTCTGATGGGCTCCGTCTCTGCAAGGGCTCCCTTTGGAGATCCCCTCACCCCTCCACCGAGAGAAGCCGCTAACCCCCCATCCCACCCCCAGGGCCGACAACTTACAATCCAATAATTCTCTTCTCTCTGTCTCTCACTGATTTTCTGCTTAGAGACAGGACAAGGGGTTAGGGCTGGTGGGGTGGGCGGGGCAGTTGGGATAACAGAACTTGCTGGACTGTCTTTCATAAGCCCTGAAGGGTATGTCTGGTCTCAATTTTAACTGCACTCTTTAGAATGTGAGATACTTGATACCTTTGCCTATAGCTTTGGTCTCAGCCACCATTGTTGGGGCAACAGGAAGGAAACTCTGTTCCACGCCTCACACTGGTACGTGTGCAAAATTATTCACTGCGCTGTTATCTGCAATTATAAAAAACTGGAAACAACCCCAGTGCCTAACAGTAGGGGAGGGTTGTAAATACCACAAGAGCAGGGACAACATCTGCCCGATCTGTTGTTATTCCCTCAGTGCATAATGTGGTGCCTGGCATGTAGTAGGTGCTCAGGAAACATTTGTGAAAAGAAGGAAGGAGAAAAAGGAGGAAGGGAAGGAGGGAGTAAGGGGAAAAAAAGAAGAAGCCTTGAAAGGGTTTTTCAGGATCCCAGAAAGGAAACCCTTCTCCCCTTCAGCTGGGTGGGAAAGACGTACTTTGGGAGCTGATATTGTTCATTGTAAAAACTTCCATCAAATGACTTCAAAATTCCATTCCCTCTTGAATGTTTCCTTTTTCTCATTTTCATCATCCCCCGTCTTTTTAATCCTCGTTGTTGAATTCCCGTTTGCAGCAGTTGATTGAATTGTGGCTCTGGGAACCTGAGACAGTCACTTGAGACACTTAGAGTTGCAATCACGCCGCTGCCATGCTGGCCCCCCCTTAGGACTCAAGAAACCGTCTCTTATGAGAGCTGATTATATCTTTACAGCCCAGAATGCCACACTCTAAGACACGGGTGGTAAAAATCAGAATTCTCTGGGACTAATGTATGTCCAATGAAAATATTAAAATGCCCATTTAATGGGAGAAGGCTGATTGGAAAAATCCACGTGCTGGTGAAGTTCTGTGACTGATGTTATATAGGGTCCAAGTCTGGAAAAGACTGGGAGCTCACCTGTCCAGGGGCCAAACTGTCCCCTCCCACAGGAAGCAGCAGCCCGTGGAGGCACTCACATCAACTAGGCACCGCCTGTGTGCCAGGTTTTGTGCTAGGCACTATTTCATGGAACCTCTCCGTGAGGTGAGATTTATTATCACACTTTTGCAAAGGGCACCTCCTGTGGGGTCTCAAAGGATGAAGAGGAGTTAGCTAGGGGAAGAGGAGGGCCCTGGGAAGGAATTACACAAAGAGGAAACAGTATGTACAAAGGCAAGAGGCAATCAATAAAACAAAAGCAGTTTGGTATTGCTGAAGCTTAAAGTGCCAACAGTGAGAGGAAAAGGACAAGGCTAGAGTTATGGGCAGGGATCAGATGACACAGAGTTTCACGGACCTTGCTGGGTGGGGAAGGGACTGGGAGGCAGGAGCCAGAAGCCGGGAGATGCCTGAGTGGCTGTCACAGTCATCAGGACGAGAGATGATGGAGTTGGAGAGACTGTCATGAAGGCACAGTCAGCAGGACTGGGTGACTGATTGGATTGGATGCCCAAGGAGGCTGAGGGGAGGAGAGGACCCAAGGATGATGTCCAGATTCCAGTCTGCAGGGCTGATGGTGGGGCTGTCCCAAGGGAGACACGGGCCAGGGGGACGATGCTGCATTGCACCGTGGACATGCTGGGCTCTTGGCACTCACAAGACCAGAGCCCGGGAGGAGACGGTCTGGCCTAGGTGTGGGTCTGGGCCCAACTTAGAGGCACAGCTGTTGGTTGTCAGCTTGGCAATGATCCCTAAAGCCATAGGGCAGCAGGGCTCACCTAGGAGAGTGTGGGTGAGAGGCTACAAATGAGCGGCGTGGGCTTCATCCATCCCACACACAAGTTCATTTTGACCTGCACAGTGTTTAAAATATCTTTGAGCCAATGCTTAAAAAGCAAGCCATGCTCAGTTAGAAATACAAATCTTTGTCTTCTCTTGGAAAATCAGAAGATCTGGCAACATGGGCTAGAACTCCCTAAGAGCAACCATTGCTGAGAAGTAGCTAAGAAGTTAAGTAGCTAAGAATTCACCACAGACCCCACCCTTCCCTATCGTCTCATAGAATCTGAGGCTAAGTAGTTCTGTTGTCAGTTATAATTGCACTTGCAATGATTTCTACACCCCACACCTTTATCATAAAGGGTGGTCTCAGAGAGTCAGAGTTCAGTGTTTCAAGTAAAAGAGGAGAGCATATATCTTTGCAGACGCCAAGACAATTCCTTTGCCTTTAGTATGCAGAATGAGTCTACATCAAAAGCCTAACCCAGGCCAGACCCTCTTCTCTCATTCACAGGACCTGCTGGCAATCCCTGGCCTAGAGGGAGAAGAGAAGAGGGACACAGGGAGAGAGTGATCAGACAGGGAGAGCGACAGGGGGCGTTGCCAGAGAAGAGACTTTTAAGGAGAGCGTGATCAGCAATGTCTAATGGTGACAGAATTTGAGTTAGACAGGCATGACAGGTCTGTGACAAGGGTTTGTGTACACAAGGCCACACACACATCCACGTTCAAAGAGTGCACACGCCCACGAGCACACAGGCACATTCATGTACACATGTACACCAGAGCATGCACGCAGGCCATTTACACTCATGGTGTACCCAGAGACGTGTGTGCACAGATAAAGAAGAATGTGATCAAGGGGTGTGCACACATGAGCGTGCATGAGAACACACACATGCAGGCACGTGGACACATGCGCTCAGGCACAAAGACATATGTGTCTGCACAGACACAGACCCACGTGTGTTCCCAGAGCCTCCCGAATCTGTGCACCCTCCCAGGGATCCACGCTCACACCTAATGAAGCCCTGCCAGTTCCAAACCAGCAACTCGTAACTAAATAAATATGATAAATAACTCCCCTCCAGATGGCTCCTCACGCACACCCACTCCTCCCACTCGGAGAGATGACACGATCTATGCCAATAAATCCTCCTGTTTGAAAACACTTGCCTTCTTAATTGGCCCATTTATGGGTAAAATATGTTTCTGGGTAGTGCTCTGCCAGAACGGGTTGCAGAGATGCCCACCTGCCCAGGGCTCGGCCCGGAGACAGGCCTTGGAGCTGAGAGTGCACCTCTGCCCCGGCCCGCAGAGGGCCAGCTTGACCCTCTCCGAGATAAGGCCCAAAGGGGCAGGCTCTCCCAGTGGCTTTTTCCTCCCCGTGCTCGAGTTCTTTCGTTGGGTTCACATTCTGGGGGCGGGGGGGGGGGCCACGCCGCACTTGTGGGATCTTGGTTCCCCAACGTGAGATCTTAGTTCCCCAACCAGGGATCGAACCCAGGCCCTCGGCAGTGAAAGTATGGAGTCTTAACCACCGGACCCCCAGGGAATTCCCTGGGTTCACATTTATTGAGCTTACTGCACACGGCACTGTCCTTAGAGGAATTCTCTGCTTCCCACTTTCTTGTCTCTGGCAGGGCATCTGTGAAGGTGAAAGGACTGTGACCACACCCCATAGTAGGGTGAAGGGTGGTTCCCCAAAAGATATGTCCACATCCAAACCCCCAGAACCTATGAATGTGACCCTCTTTGGGAAAAGGGTCTTTGCAGTTGTAATTAAGTGAAGGATCTTAAGATGATATCCCCCTTCGATTACCCAAGTGGGCCCTAAATCCAATGACAAGTGTCTCATAAGAGACAGGAGAAGACACATACAGAGGGGAAGGAGATAAAGGGCCAGTCTGTGGCTCAGTGGCCCGGGTCAGAGTGGGTAGACAGTTTGACTCGCCCACTGTGTGACCTTGGCCACGTCAATCCCCCTCTCTGAGCCTCCATTTTCTCATCTGTAAAATGCGGGACATAATAACAGCCACTCCTAGGGTTATTGTGAGGACTGATGGAAATAAAATGCACAAGGCCCTTAGCAGCACACTGAGCACCCAGTAAGTGCTTAATAAATGCTGGCTGGTGTTAAATTGAGCTTAGGGACCAGTGAGAGGGAGCACATAGCCTCTGGCCATGGAAGGTCACTTTATGACCAACATGAGGCCAGGATGACAGCAGAGTGGGCCGAGGCAGGCTGGTCCCCTGACAGATGGGGCTGTGGCCCTGCCCCTGTGCTCACCATCAGCATCCTCCCCAGAGGACACCTAATCCTCTGCTCGTGACACCCCAGCCGCTGTGCTGAGAGCTGAGAGGTGGCCAGGAGGGATCTGCATGGCCTGGGACAGGGAGAAGGCAGGCTCCGCCCACTGACACCCAGCCCACCTTTCCTGGCCGTCCAGTAGGTGCTCAGAAGAGGCAGCCTCGGTGACTTCCTCTCCCCTCTTCATGGGAACATCACCCGGATTTATAACCAATGTGACAGCTAAGAGTTCAGAGTCTGGCTGTTATGAACAGATCTTAACATTAACCACTAGGGGTTGGCTAAGGTTAAATACAGGAAGAAAAGGAAAGTGGCAATATTGTCACCAAACCAGATCCATTGAGCTCTCATTGTTCTGCAGAGACATGACCTTGTGGGACCCAAGGTCAGGGCTCTGGTCCCACCCACTGCCCCACAGCAGGCAAAGCAGCCAGCTACACTTTTATCATATAATGGGCTACCCTCATTGGACTAAACGATTCTGTTACCAAAAAAATTGGAAAACCCCTGTCCTGGTCCAATTATCCTTTTCATCAATTAATTCATTTATTCAGCTAGCAAGTATGGAGACCTACTAAGTGCAGGCATACAGTGGTGCTGAGCACAAGAATACAGTGGCCTCTGCCCTCATGGAACTTTGGGTATGGAGGGAGAGACAGACATCAGACAAGTAAATGTAATGCCTCCAAGGTGATGAGAGTGAGGCGGGACTTCTGTGGAGTTATGAGAATATGGAGCTGGGGAGCCAGGGGTGGGAGAAGCAGGCCAGGCAGAAGGGCCTCTCCACTCTTAAGGATAAGAGGCAGGCAGGGAAGCTACAACACCTGGCATAGATATTAAGAGGTACCCCTGGCAGCTGAGTGGAGAATGGTTCGTAGGGGATCAGGGAGACAGGGAAGCCAGTGAGGAGGCAGCGAGAAGCAAGCGATGCTGGTGGCCTGGACCAGAGCAAGGGCATCTTCGTCGGTGTGCAACCTGTGCAACCGCACAGGGCCCTCACCCAGAAGGGCCCCACACTTGGTTTAATACCCTGCTGTCACTGTCTTGAAATTGTTAATAATTTTTGAACAAGGGGCCCCACATTTTCATGTTGCATGGCCCCGGCAAATTACACAGAGGGTCCTGACCAAAGCAGAGAAAGAATCTTTCTTAAACACTCAGAGTCATAAACATTTTTGCACTGGTGTGCTGGAGCGGGCTTGTACCATCTCGGAGAGCCAATTTTTCAATTTTGAGGAATTTTGTTGTCTTGTTGGTAGCTTGAAATTGGCCTTGGTGGGAGTATTTACACCATGGAAATCAGCAAACATTACAAGTCAGAGTTCGCCTGAGGTGGGAGTGTGCGGGTCCAGCTTCAGGTCAAGAACTGAAGTCCCGGGCCTGGGACCCATACCCGCCTTCCCACGTGGAGGCCAAGCCCAAGGAGGAGGTGTCACTCACAGGGCTGACCTCCTTTACAGGACTCCTGGGCGAGGGCAGGGACCTACAGAGCGAGCTCCTAGAGGACGAGGGAGCAGCGCACACCTGCCGCACCTCCTCGCCCGCCCGGTCCCTGGGGCTCAGTAGATAATTATTATTATTACGATTGTTGTGGTTATAATGCCCCCACCCACCCACCAACCCCAGTATCCCCGCGTCCGTCTCTCTCATCAGACCCCAGAAAGCAGGCAGGTGGGGATGGCTGGGGTGGGGGGGATTCTAAGCCCATGCCCATCCCACCTCCCCCACCCCACCTCCTCTCGCCCTTCCCTCCAAGGGCGCAGACCACCCGGGAAGAGCCCATCCCCTCCCAGAGGTTCCAGCAGAGCTCGGTGCCTCACTTCCTGGGAGATGGCGCCACCTGCAGGCACCCGGGCGCGCGGCAGCGTAGGTCCCTCAAACCGGGGAGGAGGGGGCGGGAAGGACCCCACTCTCTTTGGGGGCCGGGGCTCCTGCACTGCACCACAGCATCACACCGCCTACTGGATGGAGTGGTAGCAGAGTTTCCCAAAAAGTGTTCGGTGGAAACTACACCCAGATCGAGAAGTTTGGAAAACGCCCCCTGGAGATTCTCCGTGCACATTTGCCCTGAAGGCTGACGAGTTAACCCTTCAGTTCAGTTCAGTTCAGTTAACCCTTCAGTATGAATCAGTTATCCATATACAATATCCGCTCTTTTTTAGGTTCTTCTCCCATATAGGCCATAACAGAGTATTGAGCAGAGTTCCCTGTGCTATACAGTAGGTCCTTATTAGTTATCTATTTTATATATCATAGTGTGTATATGTCAATCCCAAGCTCCCAATTTATCCCACCCTCCCTCATGCTCTTTTAGAACTAAGCCTGCCCTCATTGGGTGGTGGAGTTCCCCTCCCCTTGAACCTGGGTGGGTCTGCAATTCATTGGTAATCAGTAAAACACAGTGATGTGACTCCGCGTGACTTCCAAGACTAGGTCATAAAGGTGAGGCACCTCCACAGGACAACTACTCTTAGAGCCCTGAGCTCGGACTACATTGAGGCCTGCATGCTGTGAGGAGGCTCGAGCCACATGGAGAAGCCACACATACCATGCCACTGAAGAGGCCTCCAGGCGGTCCAGCTGTTGACGTCACCAGCCTCCGGGGCTTTGCAGGTGAAGCCCCAGTTACCATGGAACAGAGACAAGTCATCCCCATTGGGCCCTTTCTGAATTTCTGACCACAGAATCCGTGAACATAATGAAACAGTTGCTTTTCACAACTAAGTTTCAGGGTGGTTTACTGTGAAGCAATAGATAAGCGGAAATGCCATCGAATATACCACGGGATCCCTGTCCACACTTTCTGCAAGGGAACCAAGTGTCCCCCCCATAGCTGCCCAAGTGGAGGAGGAAGAGAAGGAAACAGAGGTAGTACTGGTGAGACGGTTTGGGGGAAAAGAGGTGGGGCCTCGGGGTGGGAAGGGCAAACCAGCCCCAAAGGAGTCCCATCCTCAAAGCCCCTTGTGGAAGGAGCTAGGAGCCCAATTCCACTTGTATGATTCTGACCCCACAGCTCCATTCCAGGTCACCTGGATGATTCTAGATCCTGTTGCCTATGGCCTTTCTACTCTCAGTAGGAAGATTTCCGAGAGAGTTGGCCTCCTCTTTGGACCTCAGCACTTGGTCACATTCAGAGTGGCACCTTCTAAAGGAGACAGGGGAGTCCCTGCGAACCTACCCCTCTCCCACCAACATGGCAGGGAAGGGCTTGGGGTCTGGACTCTTGTGGCTCCGCAGCTCGCCAGCTCTGTGACCTTGGGCCAGTCACTTTATCCCTCTGAGCCTATTTTCTCAGCTGTAAAATAGGACAATGAGTGGTCCAGCCCTGAAACAGTTCTTGTGTGGATTAAATGAGATGAAGCAGATTAAGCACCTGGTCTTAGTAAATGCTCCCTTAATGTCTGCCATTCTTTCGAGACTGTTATTCTTGATGAAAACCAAAAAGTCCAGGCAAGTAACATCACTGTGAGCAGGAGAACACACGTCTGCTTTCCCCTACTGCGGCCCAAGTTGCCCAGTGGGAATTTGGGTCCAGTTTAGCCTGAGCCTCACGGAAATCTAGCCTGGGATGGGTGCAGAGTCTGGGCTGCGGGACCCAAAGATTTATGCTTCTATCCTAGCTCCATCTGCTTCCTCTGTTTATTGGGTAAGGCTAGGATGCAGCCTAGCAGGAAGGAAGGAAGCTGTTTCTGCAAGGTGGGTACCCAGGGCAGACAGGAAGAGACCTGGATGGGGAGACGGGGACTCAAGTCAAGTTCATGTCTTTTAGCTCTGCCTGTACTTGCTATAGGACTTGAAATGCCTTGGCACCTCAGTTTCCTCATCTGTAATTCATTTCATAAATACTTACCAAAGGTCTATTGATTCTGTGTCATTGTCCTGCTCAGACCCACGAGCAAGCCCAAGGTGGCCTCCGGGCCTTTGCACATGCTCTTGAAAACTATCCTCCTGGCTCCCTGTCTTTCACATCTTTTCCTTTTGAGTCCTTAGCACCCCTCATTCTTGGCTGAGAGAGTGCTTCCTCCCACAAGCCCTCCTGGGTCAGGTGCCCCCTTCTCAACTGGTTTCACTGCATTGATTATCCAGCCTGTGCTGGCAATGGTGATGAAGAGGAGGATGGCGATGGCCTAATTTTCCCACCAAGAGCTTTGTGAGAGCTGGCACAAAGGTGCCCAAAGTACAGTTGTTGAATGAATGGCCTTCATAGTACAGTTGTTGAATGAGTGGCCTTCTTCTCTCTGTCACTTATTAGCGGTGACACCCAAAGCTTCTCTAAGCCTTGGTTTTCACATCTAGCAAATGGGGCTTGTAATACCTCACAGAGCTTCCAAAACCCTGCTGGGTGCTTTACAGGCCATGATCTCACAGCTGCATGAGGCAGCACAGTGGGTGAATAGTGTCCCCTAAATTAATGTCCACATGGAACGTCACAATGTGACTTCATTTGGAAATAGGGTCTTTGCAGATGTAGTTAAGGGTCAAGATGAGATCACATTGAATTAGGGTGGACCCTAACGTGATGACAAGTGTCCTTGTGAGTGACAGAAAAGGACACACAGAGACAGGGAAGAAGGCCATGTGAAGATGGAGGCAGAGATTAGAGTGATGCAGCTATAAGCCAAGGAATGCTAGGAGCTACCTGAAGATTGAAGAGATGAGGAAGGATCCTCCCTAGGCCTCTGGAGGAAGCGTGGCCCTGCTGATACCTCGATTTTGTACTTCTGACCTCTTGAACTGTAAGAGAATAAATTTCTATTGTTTTAAGCACCTAGCTTGTGGTCATTTGTTACACCAGCCCTAGGAAACTAATACAGGCAGGTGTGTTATGACCTGCATTTTACAGATGAGAAAAACTGAGGTTGAGGCGTGAGGTCACCTCCCCAGGCTCACACAGTCCCTGGGCACTGCAAGGGGCAGGATCTGAAGCTTGTGCGCCGGACTCCAGAGCCCTGTGCTCTTGGCATCTGTATACCTTGTCCTGCTGCTGCGGTGGTCTGTCCACACACCCACCCAGTGTCCAGAATTTTACTCCACGGTACCGCTGCTTCTAAAAATGCTACACTCACTTCACTAAGGGAAATGGGAGGCAGCCTAGAAAGCTTCTTCTCTACCCCTCCTCTGGCCCCCAAATCATTGCCTGAGCAACTGATTTTCTTTCCTCCTTTCCCCCTGCCCTCCCGCCCCTCCTTCCTTTCTCCCTTCCCTGCCTGATTCTTAAGGACTGCGTAGACTCCTTACTCTCAGACACTCCAGATCCCTGTCCAGCCCCAACCTCTCCACTTCTACCTCCCACCTCTTCCCAAGCAAGCCCTTCCCGGAGTCAAATCCTCCTGAGGCAGCCCCTCAGCTCCCTGCCCCCTCGTCTCCCTTCACAAGCTCCCCTGGGTCTAGAACTCCCCATCCCTCACAGGCACACAAGCCCAAGTGCAAATTCCACCCCGTCCTGGCTAGGCAGTCCTCTCTGACCGCACACATCATTCACACAAACGCCCTCGAGTACCTGACCTGTGCCAAGGAGATCCAGGAGGCAGGAAGTGAAGTGACCTCACTGTCTGGGGAGTGAGTGGGGAATCACAAGAGCCGGGGGGGGGGGGGGCAGGTGGGAGCAGAGGAAGCAGCAAGCCCGCACAGGACAAGGCGGGATGTGTGCAGAGGAAGGCCCGGGGGCTGGAGCCTGCATGAAGGGGAGACACGGGGGGAGGTGAAACAGGGGCAGGTCACTGGAGGGGCCATGTAAGCCATTCTGCCTTATCCCGTCCACTTGAGTGCTCCAAAGTGTAGCCCCAGCCCACTTACATCAGAATCACCCAAGGGGTCCCCACCCACCTCTGGGGATGGGGCCCAGGAGACTGAATTTTTAACAAGTTCCCTGGGTAATTCCAATATACCTTTAGTTTTCCAACCACAGAAGAGGAGAGGGTGGAGGCAGATTGAGGGGTTTGAAAGGAACACGTCAGGATCCAATCTGCTTTTTAGAAGAAACTGAAGCACGTAATCTCCCATCTGTCTGGTTTTTGGTATCTGCCTCCAAGGCAGATACTTGATGCCACCTACTCAGCAACCATCCCCTCTTCTTCCTTCCTGGGTTTCTGGAGAAACCCAGTTTAGTCCAGATATCAAGTGGGCAGTAATGGGCTCCGGGAAGGGAGGCCCCCAACCCCGCCCCAAGTGGAGGATCCTGATTGGACCCCTTTGTCTGGTCCCCACTTTCCCAGATACCTTTGCAGCAAGAAGTGGCCATGTGACAGTTATGGCCCATGAGACACAGGGGTAGTTTGTGTAGAGTCTTCTGGGAAAGGTTTGCCTCCTGCTAACCTGGGCAGAGGTGAAAGAAAATCTGGCTAGTGCTGACCCTCCTGCTTCTAGACCCTGGGTGTGTGATAAAGGACCATCTCATGACCAAGAGGCAGCAAGCCAGATAAGGAAAAGCTAATGTTCATGGGGAGCAGAGCAGAAGGATACAAAGAACCTGGTTCTTGAGGACACGGTTGAGCCACTGCTACAAATCCAGACTCCCCCCATGCCCCCGCCGCCCCCATCCAAACCCCCGGCCAACGTAAGACTTTGTGTGTGTGTGTGGCCACACTGCATGGCACGTGGGATGTTGGTTCCCCAACCAGGGATCGAACCCATGCCCCCTGCAGTGGAAGCACAGAGTCAACCCCTGGACCTCCAGGGAAGTCCCAAACCTAAGACTTCTTGTCCTGAGATTATTAGAATATAAACATCTTGAGGGCAGGGCCTTGGTCTGCTGCATATACTCCCAGTGCCTTGAACAGTGCCTGGCAACAGGAGGTGCTCAATAAATAAGTTTTGAATGGATAAGTAAATGTCTTTACTGCTTTTATCAGTTGAATCTTCTGTAGCTTGTAGCAAAGGAATCCTGATACGGTCGCTTCTCTCTCCAGCCTGAGAACCTCCAGAGAGCAGGAAAGGGACTGGGCATTACTGAACAGTGCATCCCACAGGCCCGGCACGAAGCCCACATCTAGTAGGATTAAGCAGCTGTTTCTCAGAGGAGCCCCAGACACTGCCCAAGAATTAGCTTCAGGCCTGCCAGAGCTGGGTGCTTGGATGTGCCAGCTCCCCTCCCCTATTCCTGGGGTGAGAAGCCCCTGAGGCAGTTGACAAGAAGAGCGTAATGTCCACTCTACATTTCCCACACCAAATGATGCCTTCGGACCACCAACTGCAGGCTGAGAAGATGGAATCTGGCAGCAAACGTTGCCACTAGATTCTTGTTGAGGTGGAAAGAACTTCTGAGAATGTCCAGACCCAACACCCAGACAAGTCATGAATTTTCAAGCTACTGTGGTCAAGTCCTGATTCTAAGTGTGGCAGCCCTGGGAGGAGGACCAGTGAGGGGTGAGGGGCGGGGCAGGAGCATCTTCTCAGACAGGACATCTGAAATGATCTGGTCCCGCCCTGCTGTTTCACACATGGGAAAATGTGATCCAGGGCAGGTGGACAGCTTGGAACCCAGTGAGCGATGGCGTGTTTAACTGTGAACTCAGGTTGCCTCTTTTTTTTTTTTTTTTTGACTTCTCTTTTTTCCTTATTTATTTTTTTATTGAAGTATAGTTGATTGACAGTGTTGTGTTAATTTCTGCTGTACAGCAAAGTGACTCAGTTATACACATATATACATTCTTTTTTATATTCTTTTCCATTATGGTTTATCCCAGGATACTGAATATAATTCCCTGTGCTATACAGTAGGACCTTGTTTATCAGGTTGGTTTTAATCTCAAGAGGTTTGGGGATGGGTACTGGAGGGCAATCCTCTCAATTCTGCCAATTTGCATGCAGAATTAGGGATGAATAGGCATAGATCCACTTTTCTGAAGGAGAGGGTCCACAGTGTTCATCAGATTCTTAAGGTAGTATAAGACTAAAGAAAACTAGAGACAGTGGAAGAGGCCGGGTCAAAGTCACAGGGCAAGTCACAGCAGACCTGAGACTAGGACTTGTGAGCTAGATTCTCAGTCACTGCCCTACGCTTCCACCCCACAGGAAAGGCACCAGATGGGCCTAGTCAGTGGGCACACCAATGTTTCCAACAGGTGGAGGGTCTGTTGTCCTGCTGGCATTGCCCATGGATGCTGACGGAGAACTAGGGAAGACCCTGGAGCCACACAAGAACCAACTCACTCCTGAACTATGCCCAGAGGGTCCCCAAGCAAGGTGAAGGTCACAGATCCATGGCTTCTGGAACCTAAACACATTTCTAGTAAGACACACTCTGCTCTTGGTTCAAATTGTTGATACACATCATGCTCAAGTCTTCCATGTTTCTACAGACTCCACTGGATACCACGCTGGCCTGGAAAGGGCCAACCCCCAAAGCAAACGACAGACTGATTAAACACAATGGCAAAGTATGAAAATTAATCAAGGTATTTAATAGACGGTGCAAACCATAACTTCATCTGAATATAAATGTATGCACATGTTTCCAATGAGTTATCTCTCAGTTATCACAAACAGCAACAAGGACCTTATTTAGAGCTATGTTAGAAAAATGTATAGCTGGAATTTAACTCTAACAATCTCACACGCTCTCAAAAGAACACCAGCCATTTCAAATCAGTGTCACAAACTCCAAAAAGACCAGACGAGTGGGAGAGAGGAGTGGGACAGAGTGGGAAACACAGGGGCCCGTACACACGTGATGGACAGAAATACAGCTCTTGAGGAAACCAAAATCAGATGCATTATTACAACCAAGGACAAGGAAAAGCCTATGGCTTTAAAAAAATGACTCTTCTGTCAGTACCATACAAGTCTTACAAAGAGATGTGCGACAAGTCAGCTGACATAAAAGGACAGAGGCTGCATTTTCAGATCATTTCAACTGCAAACGGTCGACCCTTTCCGTTGAGGCTCAGCAGTGGAGTTAGCGTAGTCCAGAAGCTCAATGTTGGATTTGCAAATACAGTTTATTTTACAGAAATTCAACATTATAAACAGCAGGCACCTCCCAGCCCCCCACCCCCCTCCCCCCAACCCGTACCGCTGGGTGCAGACCATGCTATGCAGAGTGAGCAGTGATGCAGCCCTACTGCTTTGCAGGGAGATTCGAGAGCGACGGAACCTGCCTGCACCACGGCCTGCCTGCCCCACACACGCACGTGCCTGCCCGCCTCACAGGCCACCAGAGTCTGTCTGGGCCCAGCCCGCGCTGGACCAGTTAAATGGATCCAGCCCAGTTCTCCAATTCCTTCATGTCGTCGTCTTCCTCTTCCTTCTTCTTGGCTGTGTGAAGAGAGGAAAAGCTGTTTAGTTTAGGAAGGCTGGCTGCAGTGTTCGCCACACACTCTGGCTGGATGCCAGGGCTGCGCTACACTGCGTCTACAGAACAGCCCCGCCCCTGCAGCCAGCCTCACCTCCAGGCTATCAGCAGACTGCTTCTCTGCGCCTAAAAGCTGCAACATGCAACTCCAGATAACCAGGCACACCTTCCCCAGCACCTCCCCTCCCCCCACACCGGAGCCAGACAAAGCGGGGAGAACTCTACACTGAGAGTCCATCAGGCTCCATGCGTGGCCTCAGTCCCAGAGCATGCAAGGTGGGGGAGAGCGGGAAGGACCCCGGAAGAGCTCTAATCCCCGCCCGCCACCCCCTTCCACCTCAAGGGCTTGAGCCACCTCTATACACTGCCGGCAGCTTGCTGGACAGCCTCCGGACCCCCTCTGCCCACACCCCATCCCGGGCAGCGGACTCGACTAGAGGGGCCACTTCCCCCTGATGTGTGGAAGAGTGAGGTGACACACCTGGTCACACCCTGCTCCCTGGCCTCTCCCTCCATGCCAAATCAAGCAGCTTCACCTTTTCTAGAAGCTCTGTGTGGAATACTTCTACCCAAGGGTGAAACAGTGCGGGGCGGCGGGTGGTGTGGGCAAGGAAGAAGGAAGTGAAGGTTTTATAGAACCAGGTTTCTAAAAAAGCCAAAGCTGTTTCCTTCCTACCGTGGCAACCTCTGAGGCCCCGGCTTTTACAGGTGTGCACAGCACGGGGTACTAGATGGGGAGCAAGAGCTGTCAAACTCTCCCCTTGTTTGGTGACACAGCGAAAGTCATTCTACAATAATGGTTCTCAACTGGCTGTGACCCGCCCCACCCCCCAACATCTGGCAAAAGCCGGTGACATTTTTGGTTGTCAAAACCTGGGGAGGGGGATGCTACTGGCATCTAGTGGGTAGAGGCCATGGGTGCTGCTAGACATCCACAGAGCACGGGACAGGGCCCCCCTCCCAGTCCCCACCCAAAGAACGGTCTGGCTATGTCAACAGTGCCAAGGTTAAGAAACCCTGCTCTACAGAGAAACTAGGAAAGAGCAGGTGACACTGTCTTTAGAGCTGTCACAACAGATCCTATCTGGTTCTCAACTCTGGGCAACTCAGGACCCAAACTGAAGCCAACCAACCACAAGATTAACCACCACGTGGGTCATGGGTATGTCATGACTGTGGCTAAGAAGTACTCACTGGGTTTTGATGGTAGGGATATAGAGGGAACATTTGGTAGAGGGACTGTTTCCGGTCCACTGATTTCCAGCAAATTCTTGTCTAGTTCCTCCTGTTCTAGTTCTTCTAATTCTGCCATGAGCTCATCCTGGTAAAAGCAAACACAAAAATGAGAGACAACCTGGGAATCCCAGCCCCTCCAGGGGTACCTCTTAGCTGATGGCTCAGGGGACGGCTCATTTTTTAAAAGCCCCACAGCCCCTCTGAGAAGGTCAGAGGGGAGATGAACTCCAGGTCCACACTCTGTGACTCAAACATCCTAAACATACTTCTACCGGTGAACGTAACACACTACGAGCTATTATTGCTGTCTACATCTGGGGTCCCTGCACCAGGCGGTGAGCATCCTGAGAAAAGGGATTGTATTTTATCATTCCCATTTCTTTATCTCAGAACTGGGCGCACTGAGTGAATGTTCAGGAATGTCTGCTGAATTGAAATAAACTTGACTAGTCCCTCAAACTCCAGTCTGAAAACATGAAAACCCTGGTGCTGGAAGCCAAGGGTAAGAGCCACAGGCTGTTTCCTCAGCTATACAGTGGGAATCAGCACAAAGAATTAGGTTTGATGAAGACAGCCTGACCTTCAGTGGACTCAAGTCTAAGGCAGAATGAGGTACAGGGCCTGTAACTGTATTTTAAAAACCTAACAGACCCAACGTTCTAATTGCCACAGCAGAAATTGGTAGGTGGCCAAGTTCCAGATGGATCCTTCAGGGGGGATCAGGTATAAATGTTCCTTCTTTGGCTTCACCTTTATCTCACATCAGAGTGGTCTGAGGGCAAATCCTGTAAACTTCTCCAGGGCATGGTGACCTCAGCTGCCCCAGCTCTGAGCCCAGGACTCACCACGGAAAGGTGCAGGTAACTACTTGTTGAAAACAATACTGACCTGAAGTCTGCTGAGGGGTCCCAACAAAGGTTCCTTTACTCCACCTAAGCTCCCCAAACAGTGAAAGCAGCCCTCAAAACCCAGAATTAGGGAGGGTTAATACCATGTCTATGTTCAAGTCTCTGGAGGGACGAGAACTGGTGATTTCCAAACCACATATTCCTTGCCAGAGAGGCTTCAAGAGCACATCAGAGGCAGCCCAGAAATCATCTGTGAAGCCTGTGTGATCTGCATGAAACCACTCACCTCGTCAAACTCTTCTCCAAACCCTACAGGTTTTGAAATAGCTGTTGAAATCTCTTCTGCAAGTTCCTGCTGGTCAGCAATGTCCTGCATTAACTCATCAACTTTATCGATGTCCCTTTAAATGAAACAGACAGATGTCATGTCAGACAGTCTGTGTAAAGAGGGCCTGGGAGGCAGAAGCAGAAGCCCCGCTCCCCGCAATCTGCTGCCCAGCCCCAGCCCCACAATTACTCCCTCTGAGGAATTCCTTTTTTGTCTTTACTTTGTCTTCCTCCTCCTCTTTAAAATAGAGGATCACAGAATCAAGAAGATGGAAGCATCCTCAGACATCGCCTAGTCCAACACCCTAAGGAAATAAGGCTTGGCGGAGTCAGGTGCCATTGTCAGGGTCTCTCATGCAAGCTGGTAAACACGTTAGATGAGACCCTGGGACTTGAACTCCTGGGCCAGTAGCTCTTCAAGCCCAAGGGCAACTCTGCACCAGGGGAGGTAAAATCACAAATCATAAAACAGAGCCACGCCATTTGACAGGCCCTTCCCATCTACACAGATCCACTTATGGCTCCTCTACTAGGCCCCAAAGGAAAAGCAAACAATGCAGAATTATTTTCTATACACTGTCAATCATATAAACTTACAATTAATCAATGTAATATACACATGTATACTTCAAGGCATGCACAGTATTCACTGAGACGTGCTGTGCGCCAGGCATCTTGGAGAACATGGACATGAAGCAGACATGGGCCTCACTCAGGAAGCTCAGTCCAGTGAACATCCCCTCAGACGATAGCTCAGTTATTTGAAGGCTACTTTTCCTGCAATCCCACACTTCTAGAACAGGGATCAGCAAACTTTTTCTGTAAAGGGCCAAACAGTAAATATTTTAGAATTTGTGGGCCATACGATCTCTGTCACAAAAATTCAACCCTGCCATGTGCCACAAAAGCAGCCACAGACAATATGTATTAATGGACACAACTGTGTTTCAATAAAATTTTATTTACAAAAATTGGCAGCAGGCCCACAGGCTGCATTTGGCCAGTCCCTGTTCTACAGCGCGGCTGAGTACCCAAAGGAAGCAAAAAAGTGCTCCAAGCACCCCCAAATATACGATGCCAAGTTCAAGCACTAAAACAAATGCAGAATTTTGTTCTGTTTGGGAGAGGTCCTCATTTGGAGCCTAGTGTTACCCTGGCCTTTAATTACAAATATAACAAGCTCGGTTATCTAGTTTCTTAGGCCACTGTATATGAGAAGTAGCCACATAAAGGAAGGAATGCTGAGGTCAAGAACACTGTCAACATGATAGCCAAAGCCCAAGAGCAAGGGGGGAGGCAGAAAATTCCATCAAAAACAGACCTAAGAAGAGAGGGAGTTAAAGCCCTCAAATGTACCACATTTTTCAGGACCCCTGACAGCATGAGGCGAAAGTCACGGGCATTGATTCTAATCCCAGTTCTATCCAAGTTTACACAAACCCAGGGCAAGTCACCTCCCCTCCCTGGGACAAACTTCCCCACCTTGATGATCAGAGGCTTGGGTGAGAGAACCTTCTAAGGACCTTTCCAGCTTGAAACTCTATATTCATCCCAATAACCCTGAATTACTCAGAAAACACTGTTTCATTCCATGAGATCTGCTTCCGAGGGCAGCAGGGCACATAATCCATTTTAGAAGGAGTTCCAAAAAAGAATGCAAATTAAAACAAACTCAGGTGCTTGAATGGATAAGTCAAGGGGTCTGCCCAAGGCCATGGCCCGGGACTGAGGCACTCCAGGGCCAGCACTGCCCTTCCACATGGGTGCCCCCCTCCACCAGTGGGTGACCACGTACATGTTGTCGTGGGCAGCCTTCATGGCTTTGGCGGCATAGCCCATGTTCTTGAGCACCTCGGTGTTGGTGTTAGCATTCTCCAGGGCCTCTCGCTGGAACTCGATGGTTGACAGTGTGCCATCGATCTGTGCCAGCTGCTTTTCATACCTCTTCTTGCGCTTCAGTGCCTGGAGGGCAGCTGCACAGGGGGAAGAAAACAGGTTCAGAGAGCCCAGACACAGGGCAATGTCCTAGAGTTCACTGAGTCTTCTCCCTAACTGTGATGGATGCACTTCAGTTTCTGCTTCCACTATAACAGAGGGCTAATAATCTCTCCTACACAAAAAGCACATTCAGTTTTCTAAGGAAACTATATAAGGGACTTCCCTGGTGGCACAGTGGTTAAGAATCCACCTGCCAATGCAGGGGACACGGGTTCGATCCCTGGTCCGGGAAGATCCCATATGCCACAGAGCAACTAAGCCCACTCACCACAACTACTGAAGCCCGTGTACTCTAGGGCCCACGTGCCGCAACTACTGAGCCCACATGCTGTAACTACTGAAGCCCGTGTGCCTAGAGCCCGTGCTCTGCAACAAGAGAAGCCACCGCAATGAGAAGCCCGTGCACCGCAACGAAGAGTAGCCCCTTCTCGCCACAACTGAAAAAAACCCGTGCGCAGCAACAAAGACCCAATGCAGCGAAAAATAAATTGTAAAAAAAAGAAAATTATACAAAATTCACAGACTTCAAAATGCAGCCAGGCACATAAGCAAAAGTTCACACTCTTTGGTAACCGCACACACACAAATCAAAGCATGGAGGGCACCCAGAAAAAGAATGTGCTTGGAAGTCAAATTGCCTTAGGTTCAAACCCCAGCTCTCAGACTTGGTGAGCTACTTAGCCTCCCTGATAGGTTCACTGTGAATGAGATAACATAACAGAAACACTTAGCACAACATTAAACATAGTGCACACCCAAAAAACCAGCAGCTCTAATTATTATAAAGCAGCTTTGAAGTATCATTTTATGTCAACTAAATTACAAAATAATAAATAACGACTATAGCAAATACTGGATCATTGGGGGTTAAAATGCTATCTCACACACAGCCGACAACTGTAAATTGTTATAATGTTTCTGAAAAGTAACATGGCAACACACAGCAACAGCCATAATATTGTTCCTGCCCTCTGACCCAGTAATTTCCTTCTGGAAATGTATTCAACAAAAGCAAAAAGCCCCATGCCTGAAGATGATAACTACAGCATTCCCTATCATAGAAAGCACAGCACAAGTGAAATAAAGACAGAACTCCCTGTCAGGGACTAATCTAGAGTCTGACCATTTGGTCAAATCAATGCCATCATCACTCTCAGCCTCCTGGTGTGTTAAGGCTATAGGAGATAATCTTGTTTTAAGGTTCAGTCAGGGCAAGCAATTTGATCAAGATGAGTTGGTAGCAGAGCAAGGGCCAAACCACATCTCCCGAGTCAAAACCCAGGCTCCCCTCCCCTTACTATTTTAGTTCCCCTCTTTACACTGAAAAGCATCTTTAGCACACATCTTAGCTGGGCATCAAAGCCAGGAAGGAGGCTCTGCACAGAATCAAGCAGAAGGAATGGGCTGCCGGCACCTGCCTTGGCCTGGACAGCACTAGCCTCACATACATATGTAGACACATATGCACCCATGCACTCGTGCCCCCCAGCTCCATACCAAAGCCACCTCCTGCAGGCTGTAGGCAACAGTCAATCACCTCCCCAACAGGGCTGTGGTTTCTCCATATGTCACCTGAACAGGTCACGTACTCCTTCCACTAAAACTCCCTGTTAGCCTAGGATAGCACCCTGAGAATCATTTGTCAAGGGAATAGGGCCTTGGCTTGCATGTAAGCAGTCCATAGTTCCTTTAAAAGCAGCAGACAAGGGCTTCCCTGGTGGTGCAGTGGTTAAGAATCCGCCTGCCCTGAATGCAGGGGACACGGGTTCGAGCCCTGGGCTGGGAAGATCCCACATGCCACGGAGCAACGAAGCCTGTGTGCCACAACTACTGAGCCTGCACTCTAGAGCCCACGAACCACATCTACTGAAGCCCGTGCGCCTAGAGCCCGTGCCCCGCAACAAGTGAAGCCACCGCAATGAGAAGCCCATGAAGCCCGTGCACCACAATGAAGAGTAGCCCCTGCTCACCATAACTAGAGAAAGCTCGCGCGCAGCAATGAAGACCTGATGCAGAAATAAATAAATAAATAAATTTAAAAATAAAAGCAGCAGACAAAAACCACCAGGAAAATTCCTCCAGCCAAAGGATAAAGCAGGCTAAAGAAACACTGCTAAAAATCTGAAGAACAATGAAATGTGCCTCATTAAAAGCTGAAAAACCATTCAACCTGCTATCTCCCTCATTCTGGTATGAATGGCCAGATGGCCTATGACTCCAAAAAATCCAACCTGCAGACACACCCAGGGGTCCCCAAGACCCTTTACTGAACATCTTCACCTTCTGCTAGTATTAAGCCATGCCTGCCAGGTAAGTACCTCACAACAGCGACCCTTTAAGGTAGAAATGACCACCCTTCTTAGCAGATGAGGAAACAGGTTCAGAGAGGTTCTGTAACTCAGGTTACCAGGTGGTAGGCAGCAGAGAGGGGATTAAGCCAGGTATGGAACTCCAAAGTCCATGGGCTGCCATGCTAACTGTTATGCCTCCCAATGAATGAAAAAGACAGGACCCTGCCCTGGAGGCACCATCCAGTGCAGCAGGGAGCGTCCAGGGAACTGTGGCATCACAGAAGAGGGAGTACATATTCAACCATGCCATTCCTTTGCTTAAGAACCCACAACAGCTCCCTCTGCCCACAGGACAAAGCCTCCACGTGGTTTAATGTGGCCTGCAAGGCCCCACGGGAGGCAAGGGACTGGGATTCTCACCACAAGCCTGGTTCCGGGAGCCCCAGCACCAGTTCCAAATCCCTTTGCCATTGACCGTCATGGCACAGGGAAGGCATCCGGGGAGAGTCCTGGTATGCAAATGCTCAGGGCCTGGGGCTGCTTCCTCCTGACTTCGCTGAGACTGTGTTGCTTTTCCACAGAAACCGACTTAGTCACACCCTAATCAACAAGAGATTCTCAAGCCTTCTGAGGCCAATGTCCCACACTTACTCCTTTCCCAGGTCCTCCTCAGCCTCCCCTAACACCCACAGCATAGCCCAGCCTATAACAACTTGTTCACCAGTCAAGATTCAATAGGTGTTCTGAGCGCCAGCTGCATGATAAGCAAGCAGGGCGGCTGCTGCAGTCTTGCCCGCCTCCTCATTCAATCCTCCCGCATGGTCCAGGGGCACAGATCCCAGATCCACACCAACAAGACTGGGGATCAGAAAGGTGGAGTGGGGACTTCCCTGGTGGCGCAGTGGTTAAGAATCCGCCTGCCAATGCAGGGGACACAGGTTCGAGCCCTGGTCCAGGAAGATCCCACATGCCGCAGAGCAACTAAACCCGTGTGCCACAACTACTAAGCCTGTGCTCTAGAGTCCGAGAGCCACGACTAACTGAGCCCACGCGCCGCAACTACTGAAGCCCACGTGCCTAGAGCCCATGCTCCGCAACAAGAGAAGCCACTGCAATGAGAAGCCCATGCACTGCAACGAAGAGTAGCCCCCGCTAGCCGCAACTAGAGAAAGCCCTCGAGCAGCAATCAAGACCCAACGCAGTCAAAAGTAAATACATAAAATAAACAAATTAAAAAAAAAAAGAAAGGTGGAGTGGCTCATCCCGCTGTTATGAGAGGAGGGGAAGGCTCAACCACTAGTCTGTATAAACCCCCAGGCCTCTGCTCTTCCCACATGGGCTCGGGATGATGGCAAGTGACACTGGGACAGTTCTCAAGAACGAACAACAAGATGACATTTGCCTTGCTTCTCAGTGTCCTGAGTGTAGCGGGAGCCTTGATTTTATACAGTTAGCTATGTTCTGATTTTTAAAACCATTCCTTGCCTGTTAACATCATAGGTTTAGAACAGCTTTAACTTTTGCTTGAGTACATTTTCAATTGGCAGTGACTCCTTGCATGCCAATCTGGCATTTCTCTGATCTATACCCCACTGCTAAAATCCCCCAAGCAATAAATTATCTGGAAGCAAACACCCAAACATACCAGGGAGGTAAGCAAGAGTCCCCCATGAATGAAGTAATGTTTATATTATTCATCTTTACAAACCATCATCCAGCACAATGACTGGTACACAGCAAGTGCTTAATATATATTAAACTGAATCTCCAATTTCACCTGTTTTTTTAAGTTTTCCATATACTCTGCAGGGCTCCTCATGTGGGGTACACCCATATTTTATCTCCTGTGTACCTCTTACTCAATGGAGAAAAGATAACATCTCATTGAAACACTGGCTAAAACAGTCATTGGGCAGCATTCTTTCCCTGCATTCGTCCTGGTCCATAAAACAGGAATTTTTGCAAGGGCCCACCCTTCCCCTGTATGCTCGCCATGAGGTGTGCCCTGTCTGAGGGGAGGAAAAGGTTCTGAGTGAACAGCCTGGCCCTCCAGGGCTCCCCTTCCTGCCTGCAGGGTTCACACGGTCTCTTCCCCTCCTTGCAGTGAACTCTCCAGGACCGCTTCTGGCAGAGACAGTCCATTTGTTTACCCCAATCTAAATCCTGTGTGTATTTCTCAGCTAGTTGAGAACCCCAAAGTGAAAGGGTATGTGATTCGTTTCCCCCTTTCCATACATGGTTCATGAGTAGAGTAACCCTGAAATTAGACATGGGGTCAGCCTTTGGGCTGCGAGAATATGTGTAAACATATTCAGAGCCCTTGAACCACCCCGTATCTTACAAACATGTGGCACACTGGTGAAGTATAACTTAGGGCAAGCTAAATGCGTAAAAATGCCTCTCTTCCTGGAGACTATTCCACTTCAAGTAAACAGCCCCCATCCCTATCTTATTGCTGACCACAAAAATTTGCTTCTGTATATAGCCAAAGCCTAAAGGGCCAGACCCAATGTTTTTCAAAAATATGTGCTAGCTCTTAGTATCTTGCCTTACACTTCTCCAAATTCCTGATGGTTGGTTTAAAAAAACAAGTACTGAGTTCTCAATACAAGGTTTAAAAAAAATGTCATCATGTGAGGTGATGCATGTTAACTGAATGTATTTTGATAATCATTTCACAATATATACATACATTAAATCATTACGCTGTACACCTAAAAATAATATAATGTTATATGTCAATTATATCTCAATAAAACTGGTGGGGGGAATGGAAAAAAAATAAAAACAAGTACTGGGTTAACAAGGAGTTCATCTAAACCAAATATTCAAAGAAGGTGTCCAAAGAAATCCCTTTTCTGCCAAAGAACCCGCCACCACCCCTCTACCCGCCACCTTCCCCCCCCCCCCACCCCCGCTGTATCATTCATAAACACAATGCTTTAACAACTGAAATCTAACCCAGGCCAACAGAAGTTTAAAAGGTTGCTTTTAGATGGAAAAAAATAGTCCTTGGAATCTCCATATTTAATTACGCCTTTGCTGGTTCCAAGAGAGTAATTACAGCAGCAATTACAGAATCTAATAACCAGCTTTATTGGCTCTGAAAGCTGAAGCAAAAACAACTCCAACCATGTTGAAATAAACATTGGTCTCCAGACAGTTGCTTCATTAGAAACTCTAACAGCTATTTGAAGAAAAAATACAGAAGAGATACCCTAAGAAGCAGAGAGACCAGTGGAAAAGACATTCACCCAGGACCAGAAACTCCTTCTGCAAGGCATCTGGTAGTGACTGGTACAGAAACCATTTTCAAAGAATGCATCAGTTCGGTACAACTAGGTAGGACATTCCTTTTTCCTCGGCAAAGGCAGACTTAAGACTTATCTTTGAAGAGTTGCTGAGGAGGGCAAGTTTGCCTGCCCTGATCTGGGGGCATTCAGAATAGAGGCCATCAGCCCAGGGCATCTCAACAGATGCGAAGATCTCATAACTGTACACTAACGACTAACACATTGAGATTCAGGCATTGGGGAGAAGGAGGGTCCAGTAATATCCTCTCACTGAATGAATGAAGATGTCTAGAGTCCTTTCAAAGACTCAAGATTCTACATCTGAATTCATGCAGCAGAAGGTCCAAGGGCTGGGAGAGGAGGAGAGCGCTGGTTCTTTCCCACTCTCAGCATGAACTACATAGAAAACACAAACACACTCCAGGGGACACCTACCCACAAATGCAACGCTAAGTGAGAATTCGGAAGAACCTTCAGCAGCTTGGTCACGGCAGAGCTACTGGAGGGCAGGGAGCCGGTGAAGCTGAGGGAGCCCTGCTTTGCCCACCTCCAGCAATCAGTCAGATGCTCCTTGCTCACTGTGCCCATGAATAAACCTCAGATGTTCAGTGTGCCCTCAGCCAGGAGAACCACACCTGGCCCTCAAGCCACTAGTCGCTTTGCTGGGGTCACCTGTCATCTGCCCTGTGTATGGGCAAGAAAAGACCTAAAGTCAAAACTACAAAGTTCACCACCAATGTCAAAGAAGCCCATCCTCCTGCAGGGACGGTTATCAGTAAGCATCCCTGCACCACATGGCACTGGATGTCCTGCCAAACCCTGACCAAATGAGAGTTACATACTTGGCATCAAAGGCAGAGGGGGCTTGAAGGACTCTCGGAGATCCCGAAGTCCAACCCATCTCATTAGAAACTGAGAAAAAATGATGCCCAGAAAAGGTGACAAGGCCTGCAAGGATCCCGCAGTGAGTTAGAGGAAGAATCAGGACTAGAACCCAGGTCTGCAGCCCAGGGCTCTTTCTACCACCTCAACTCTGTTACCTACAAATTAAGTCGCTATAAATAAATCAATAGTTCCCCCTGCATAAGGAAAACAGTCTCCTAATGCTCTTTCATCCAATCATAAACTCTGCCTTTTGCAAACCCCATTTAAAAGCTCCCGCTGGGATTTCCCTGGTGGTGCAGTGGTTAAGAATCCACCTGCCAATGCAGGGGACACGGGTTCGATCCCTGGTCCGGGAAGATCCCACATGCCGCGGAGCAACTAAGCCCGTGCACCACAACTACTGAGCCTGCGCTCTAGAGCCCATGAGCCACAACTACTGAGCCCTCGGCACCACAACTACTGAAGCTCGTGCGCCTAGAGCCCCTGCTCCGCAAAAAGAGAAGCCACCACAATGAGAAGCCCCTGGACCGCAACAAAGAGTAGCCCCCGCTCACCACAACTAGAGAAAGCCCGTGCGCAGCAATGAAGACCCAACGCAGCCAAAAATAAATAAAAAATAAAAATAAAATAAAATAAAAGCTCATGCTAACACATCAAAGAACCGGAAAGCTACCTGATATGCTCTCCTAAGTCCCCATTTAGAAGAAAAAGAAAAACGAACGGAAAAGAGCTGCTGGTCTGCCTGGTTCCAAAGGACTCTCCCCAGAATGGGTGCTGCTGGTCCTGCCTGTAGTTTCAGAAGGCGGGGGCAGGACTGGGCTCTCATTTCTCTACCTTGTATAAAGGTGCCAGGAACCTACAGAAAGGTCTCCAAAACCAAAATGCCCAGACAGAGTCGATTTTGTGTTCATCGTCACTCAGTGTCCCAGGCTCACCTGTGGAAAAGAGGGTCTCATCCTACCAAAGCCTTAGAATGCTGTCCCTGACACTGCTGTGTTTATTCCCCCACAGCTGGAGAGTTCAGGCTAGAGGTGCAGACAGCATTTTTCAGAGCAGCCTCCTTCTCTGTGTTGTATCTCCCAGTTCCCCTAATTTGCTCTCCATGGCCTGGAGCTAATACACTCCATTTAGCAATGATAAAATAAGTACTTGTGTATGACCAGGAAAGCAGAGCCTGAAACCCTGGCTGACTTCATCAGCAAACACACAGGGAGTATAGTACTCCCTGCGAGGGAAGATTCTAGAGAGAAAGAAAAAAGCCCCTTAACTGTTTAACATGGACAGAGATGAAAGAAATAAGCCCCACTCAATTAACAATCTAACAAACTGCTTCAAAATCATTTAAACAGCAAACAGAAAGTATGTTCTGTAAAGAAAGGTAAAGGCAAGATAAGACACAGTCAAATAAGCTTAGGAAATGCAGGGTCACATCAAATTACAATGGTCATTTACGGAGTCCAGTTGTCCAGCTGTGAGTTTCAGCTGCACTAGCAAGTGAACCCTAAGCAAATTACTTAACCTCACTAATCCTCAGGTAATAATAAAACCCACCTCATAGTTACTGTGAGGATTAAAATGAGACATGTATGTGAAGCTCCTGGCACTGGGCCAGACATGCATACGTGTTCAGTTCATGTTGGTCATTGGTAGTACTACCTGCAGGACTTCTCAGAGCCTATTTTAGTAGAAAAAGAACCAATAGCACTACGACTCCCCATGCCACCACCACCCCCAAAACAGCTTGGGAAAAAACAATTTAAAACCACCTTGATTATGTACCCAACACAAGCTCCATCAACCTCTGTCCTGGTTGACTTGTACCAGCACTGGGGCACAGAGAAAAGAGCACAGGGCTTGGTGTCAGAATCCTGGCCCTGGGTCACACTGGCCTGGGGTAAATTATTTCACCTCTTCATCAAATGGAAAATGGGAGTGATATAGCTACCCCAAGGACAGGTGAGAAAGATAATGTCTGAAAATACTCGATAAACGTGAGTATTTTCCTTTTCTGCCTCTCTCTTTCCTTGCCCGTGTCTGACATTCTCTCTGAGGAGCTCTGTATCTTCCTGTCCCTCCCCCAGCCCAGTGTGTCCCTCCAAGAAAGAGTATACAGCTGAGGCACAGTGGAGAGAAATATATAACAACAGCTAACACCTATGGGGGGCTTCTTGGATGCCAGGCACCATGGCTTGTGCTTTATGTGCTCACTGGTCCCCAAAAAAAATCCTACCCTACGTGGTACTGCAGTGTCCCATCTCAAGATGGGGAAATTGAGGTTCAAAGAGTTTATCGCCTGCCCAAGTCATACAGTTAAGCAGTGGCAAGCATGGGATCAGTGCCAGGCTGCCTACCTGTAAAGTGCATGTTCTTGCTCCATGAAGGAACGTCTACCCTGCACCAGCTGGCCTGCTTCTGCCTGAGTCTGGGCTTCTGAGAGCCTCTGTGCTTCCCCACCCAACAGATTCTACAGGCCAGCAGTCTAGCACCAAAGGCATCCAAGGGGCAGCTCAGTCTGCCCAGAAACTCAAGTAATCGGTAATCCATGAGAGTAGGCAGTAAAAGCCTCTGACTAACAACAACAACAACAAAATTCTAGTGGATTTTAAATTGGTTAGACGTACACGTGATAAAATCCAACCATTTAATCAACCCCTCTGCATTTGGGATGACAATTCTACATAGTTAGGGAGTTTGTAGGGAGGCTTTTGTTCTTGTTTTAAAGAATAAATGTCTTCTTTCCTCATGCTTGCCCTATCTCTTCCCTAGACCACAAGCTTCTTAAGGTTCTCAAGAGCCGAACAGCACTGAGATAGGGAAGGGGGGGTATTCCAGAAAGTCCAGCGTTGCCCTGTCATTTCTTCTGAGGCCAGTGGGCTGGGCCCTCTGTCCTCTCTCCCTGTAATGGCCTCCAGATCTTTTCCAAGACCTAAAATGACCTCCCCACTGTATTCTAGAAGACCCAGAGACCACAGCTACAAGAACTTGGTAAGGTTTCTCAAACTCCTGTCACTTGTCCACTCTTTTTCTGCGTTAACCCCAACTGGAATGCCTAGAACTCTAAAACCAAAGGGTCCAGGGCTTGTTTAAGGGACAGCGAGTCTGGGACCTCCTCTGGGACCTCTGCTGTGACTACATTTGGAGAGAGGTGGCAGTGACCCAGAGTAAACAGCAGATGATTCCAGAGTGGGCCAGTGGGAGTGGCCTGGGCCATAAGGAGGAAAAGAAAATGGCCAAGGGGAGTCAGGCTCTCCCAGGGGAATACTGCAAAGGCCTGTGTGGCTGCATCTTTTTGTCCCCGAAAGGGCAGATGATGGCTTCCCACGGCTCTGCTGCAGCTGGGTTCAATTTGGGCAGGAAGAGGAGGTGTTCCACTTCCTGGAAACAGCAGGCATCCAGGAAGTATCTCCTTGTGATAAGGGTAACTCGAGGCCAGGCTGGGGAACTAGGATCCCAGGAAGGAAAGTGATCTGCCCTTGGTTTTTGAGGGCCACAGTCAGATAGCCTATGTTCTGGGATCTAAGGCAAGGTTCTTTCCTGTATGGCAACCAGGTCACAGAATTTTGTTTAAACAGCTATCAGAGACTAAAACTGCGCACCCATACAGTCCACAGATTTGTCTTAGTTGTCCCACGTCTTAATGCATAAATTTGATTTGAATGCACATTTCACACAAAAATCCAGATTTTGGGCTTCCTTTTGAAAATGCAGATTTTCCGGCAACACTGAGCCCACACTGCTGTCTGGCAACAATCGAGTGGAGCTAAGTAGCAGCAGTGCTTTTTGAAGGGGCACATACTCTCCAACTCACCTCCACACCCACCACTACCCACCACCTCACACCTGACCACCCCGCAACATCTTAGTTCTGGAAGACAACCCCTTGCCTTCAGGCAGTTAAGGTCATGCCCAATTTAAAGACAGGCAATGGAAGCCCCAAACGTTCAACAACTTGCTCAAGGTCACATGGTTAGAGGTAATGGCCAAGGAAGAATCCAAGCCAGGTGCCCTGACCCTGGACAACGCTCCTTCCACTACTTCTAGGGAGACCTCTGACTAGACAGAACCTGCAACCCAGGTCCTGTGCTCCTGGATTCGGCTTCTAGATCTAACTCTGCCAAGACCAAATTACATCACTTAGCAAGGCCCCTCATTTCTTAGGGCTTCAGACTCGTCATCAAGGATATGAGAAGAGTGTATCATTTCCCTCCTAAGGTCTTCCTCCAGCTCTAACAATATGTGAACCTATACAGTTCTAAGATTTCCAGTGATTGGTTGAAACAAACACAAAAGGTTGTTTCTGATTGACCCTGTGTGATCTGAAAATGTAATTAACATCAATACATTTCCCGAGTATTTCACATAATCAAGTTTTTCCTGTCCAATGAAATTAGTAGTATCTCTTTTTCACAAACTGAGTTAGAAAAACCAGAGATCACTTCCAGCCTCTGAACTCTGCTGTTCTAGCTGGGTGGAGGAAGTAACACTCAGATCAAACATTAGCCACAAATATCAATCACAAATGTCATTCAGGGAGAAGAGGTAACTGCAGTTAGACTGCAGGCCCCAATGCCCTCATCCTCCATCTCTTTATAAGTTCTAGGACTGCTGACATCCTCTCTCGGAAATTCCTCTCTTCTGCCAGCCTCTGGGGAGACACCCTTAGCCTGAGGTTCCCCAGCCTCTACAACGATTTCTTCTTGGCTTTTTTTTTTTTTTCTATCTAGATTCTTTCCCTCCTCTTCTCAATTCCTAATAGTTGCATGGAGCTCAAATCTTGGCCCTGCATTCTTTTTTCATATACTAACCTGAGCTAACACCTGTTCAGAGCCTTGTATTTTATTCCTTCATTTAATCCTCACAGTAAGGAATTAGTCTTTTTAGCCCATTTATGGATGAGGAGACTGGAGGCTGGAGAGATTAAGTAACTTGCTAAACTCTCAAAGCTTGTGAATAACTGGCAGACTCAAATCCACACTCCTGCTTCTAGCCAAGAAGAATGGTAGGGAATGGATCTACCTCCCCACCTAAAAGAAATGAAACAATGGTTTTCAAGACACTGGACATCAGGCAAAAAAGGACAGCAATTCTGGGAGATGAGAAATAAACAAGGTGGGGCTTCCCTGGTGGTGCAGTGGTTAAGAATCCGCCTGCCAGTGCAGGGGACACGGGTTCGAGCCCTGGTCCGGGAAGATCCCACGTGCTGCGGAGCAACTAAGCCCGTGCGCCACAACTATTAAGCCTGTGTTCTAGAACCCACGAGCTACAACTCCTGAAGCCCGGGCACCTAGAACCTGTGCTGTACAACAAGAGAAGCCACCGCAATGAGAAGCCCGCACACCGCAACGAAGAGTAGCCCCCGCTCACCACAACTAGAGAACGCCCACGCAGCCAACTTCTTGGGGAAGACCCAATGCAGCCAAAAACAAATAAATAAATAAATTTATTAAAAAAAAGAAAAAAAAGAAATAAACAAAGTGAGCCCTACAATTGCCCCAGTTTATTGCTTTGAGTTTCCAGACTTCAGTGCAAGGAGAGAAAACCCAGGCAGAACCTGGCAGACTTCCTGAGTTGAAGAGATAAGAGTTGAAAGTCTGGGGAGACCAAAACTGCTAGAGTTCACAGGAGAGAGTACCAGAGAGGAGAGAGCTGCAGAGAGAGAGCAAACTCTAGAGATCTGCAGAGGGTCATCAAGTATTCAGTAGAATACTTATCAGTACGTGTGTATGAAGAAACTACCTGTGGCCAGGGAAAGAACCACTTGAAAGGATTAGAGAAAACAGTACCAGGTAGGTGTTCACATGGGGCTAGATATAGTGCCTGCTCCTTAGCCATACTGGAAAAGTCATAATTCACAGGACTTTGGGTAGAGTATTCAGAAGGGTCTTGTCTCAACAGCAGGAAATAACTAGCCTTATACAAGATAAACATTGCTGTGGGCCCACCTAACAAATCTTAAAAGCAAGACCCAAAAGGACAAACTGTTACCAAGGAAACTATGCCCAAACAAAGCTTGAGAATATATATAGGAATACAGAAATATCCAATACCCAACAAGGTAAAATTTACAATATTTGACATTGAATCAAAAGTTACCTGCAAAGAAGCAGATGAACACTATCCATAACGCAGAGAAAAATCAATCAATTGCAAGTAGCCTAGAACTAATACAGATGTCAGAGTTAGCAAAGACTAAAGTTAAGGAGACCTACAGAAGATATATTTTTTAAAAAGATTCAAATTGGCTTCCAGACATTAAAATTATTGGATGGGATTAACAGCATAATAGAACTGCAGAAGAAAAGATTTGTAAACTTGAAGACATAGCAATAGAAACTATCCAAAAATGAAACATAGGAAAAATTTATTTATTTATTTATTTATTTATTTATTTATTTATTTATTTATTTATTTATTTATTTATTTATTTATTTATTTATTTATTTATGGCTGTGTTGGGTCTTCATTGCTGCTCATGGGCTTTCTCTAGTTGCGGAGAGTGGGGGCTACTCTTCACTGCAATGTGCGGGCTTCTCATTGCAGTGGCTTCTCTTGTTGTGGAGCACGGGATCTAGGCATGCAGGCTTCAGTAGTTGTGGCATGCGGGCTCAGCAGTTGTGGCTCGGGGGCTCCAGAGCGCAGGCTCAGTAGTTGTGGTGCACAGGCTAGTTGCTCCGCAGCACGTGCGATCTTCCCAGACCAGGGATCGAGCCCGTGTCCCCTGCATTGGCAGGTGGATTCTTAACCTCTGCGCCACCAGGGAAGTCCCGAAAAAAAATAATTTTAAAAATGAAAAGAGCTCAGTGAGCTGTGGGATGGCTGCAAGCAGCCTCTGTAAGTGTAACTGGAGTCCCCAAAGGAGAAGAGTAAATTAAAAAATATTTCAAGAAATAATAGCCAAAATTTTTCCAATTTGATAAAACCCCAAAACCCACAGATCCAAGAAGCTCAACAAACCCTGAGCATGAGAAAACTATACCAAAGCACATCATAATAAAACTGCTCAAGGGACTTCCTGGTCCTTCCTTCCTGAGCAACTAAGCCCGTGTGCCACAACTACTGAACCCGCGTGCCACAACTACTGAAGCCACGCGCCTGGAGCCTGTGCTCCACAACAAGAGAAGACACCACAATGAGAAGCCTGCGCTCCGCAATGAAGAGGAGCTCCCGCTCGCCACATCTAGAGAAAGCCTGTGCGCAGCAACGAAGACCCAACACAGCCAAAAATACATAAATAAAAAATAAATAAATAAAAAATAAATAAATAAATAAATAAATAAAATACATAAATAAATATATTTATTTTTAAAAATAAAATATAAAGTAAAAAGATCCAACTATATGGTGCCTACAAGGAATATACTTCAACTGTAAGACAAACAGGCTAAAACTAAAAGGATGGAAAAAGATACACCTTGGCTACACTACTAAAAAGAAAGTTCAAGTGGCTATATTAATATATCAGACAAGCAAATAATATTTCCAGGGACAAAAAAGGTCATTTTATAACGATAAAGGATCCATTTATCAGGAGGATATAACAACTGTAAATGTTTACACACCTAATAACAGAGTTTTAAAATACATGAAGCAAAAATGGATAGAACTGCCAGGAGAAATAGACAAATCCACAATCACCATTTCTGTCAGATTTCAATACCCCTCTTCAACAACTGATAGAATGAGTAGACAGGAAATCAGTAAGGATATTGAAGGCTTGAACAACATAAAATTAACAAACTTGACCTAACTGACATTTGTAAAACACTCCACTACAAACAGCAGAATACTCATTCTGTTCATGTGTATAACAAAACATTTACCAAGATGGATCAAATTTTGGGCCATAATACAAGTCTCAATAAATTTAAAAGGATTTAAGTCACACAAAATATGTTATCTGACCACAATAAAATTAAATGAGAAATCATAAAAAGAAGATCTCTGGAAAATCCCCAAGTATTTGGAAACTAAGTAACATATTGCCAAATAACCCATGGGTCCAAAAAGAAATAAAACGAGAAATTACAAAGTATTTTGAACTGAATGAAAATGAAAACACAACATATCAAGATTTGTGGGATGCCATTAAAGCACAAAGGGAAAATTTTATAGCACTAAATGCCTATAATAGAAAAGAAGACTTCAAATCAGTGACTTTAGCTTCCACCTAAAGAAACCGGAAAAAGAAGAACAAATGAAAACCCGAAGAAAGGGAATGAGGATCAAAGTGAAAATCAATAAAACAGAAAATAGATAGATGTTAACTACACTTATTATAGTGATCATTTATTGGGTCACCACTTATTGTGGTGATCATATATACACACTAATCAGTACGCTGTACACCTAAAACTAATACAATGTTATATGTCAATTATATCTCAATAAAAATTAAATAAATAAAATAGAAAACAGAAACAATAGAGGTCAATGAAACAAAAATCTGGCTCTTTGAGAAGATGAATAAAATTGAACTTCTAGCCAGACTGATGAGAAAAAAAAAAAAACTACTACTATCAGGAATGATAGGTGTAACATCACTACAGATTCCACAGATACTAAAAGGAAAAGAAGGGAATATTACAAACAACTTCCAATGCCAATATTCTGACAACTTACAATGACAAATACCTTGTACAACTCAAATCCATGCTCCTTCTACTATATGAGGAATTACACTTTGCTCATGACACTTTGCTACAAAAGCAGGGACAAAAATGATACAGCCCCAAGGCTGAAGGCGCTCACAAACCAGCAGACAGATGGACAATGCGATACGATGAGAGGTAAGCACAGGGAACTGTGGGTGCCCCAAAGAGGAGAACCTAACGTTTGGAGTTATTACACGTTTTAAAGAATGATAAGAGATAGCCAAGAGGGACCTATCCCAGGCAGGAAGAACAGAGGGCAGGAGAGAATGAGGGAGGGAGGAAGTAGAAAAGCCCAAGAGAGAAAGGCAAGAACAGGCTTTATGTCTTGTTAATATCCCAGAGTTAGAGGGAAGCCAGTGAAAAATTTGAAGCAGGCCAGGAGCGTGATCAGATCTGCCCTTCACAAAGCCCCCTGGCTGCTGTGGAGAAAAAGGACTGGCAACCCACTACAATAACCCAGAGGGTCTGGATTTAAGGGCCTAAACTAAGGCCACAGCAGAGGGGCTGACCAGGGGAGGATGAACTTGAGAGATACCAGGAGGGAAGACTCCATGGGCCTATATCACTTGTTTGACTGTACAGGGGAAGGAAATGGAGGAGTCAGGAATGACTTCCAGGCTCCCAGCAGGGGCAATCAGGTGACTGAGATACCATTTCTCAGAGAAACTAGTGACTCAGGGGAGAGAAGATGAGGCAGGAAGGGAAAGACCATTCTCAGCAGGTCTTTCTGTGGAGATATGAACTTCAAAATTCAAATTAGTGCCTGAAATTTGAATTAACGTCCTCTAAATCCATACGACGAAGACAAAGAAGTTCAAGGACTTCTGGGTGGGTCAAATCTAAGTAATTTCTTACAAAACTGTAAAGAGCACAGGATTCAAAGGTAACCTGATTGCTACCATTTCTGCATGTGTGTCAGGAAAATATGTAGGTATATGTCTGTAATTTGCAGAGACTATCTCTGGGCTTTTTAATCGGTTGCCTCATGAAGGGACACTGAATGGCTGGGGCAGAGGAGGCACTTTAAAAATTATGCACCCTTTACATGACTATCTAATCAAAACAAACAAAAAAAAGTAACTTAAATTAAACAGCCAATTTCTTCCCCATCCGCAGATATGAAAAGGCAGTTCTATTTAAAACAGCAAACATTTACTAAGAACAACTTAACAATGCCCGGCACTGCCCCTGTGGTCTGGTACCACAGTGGAGTGAAGGCATTGACTGAGCTCCTCCCAGTACCCACCAGGTCCAGGGCTTACTTGGGTTGACCAGGTTCTTGGCTGCAACAGACGGGAAGCAGAGCCTGCCCTTGGTTTCCTTTCCCAGGCTGGAATGAAATGTTTCTTTTCCAGCTGTCTTTTCTTCCTCTGCTTCCAGCTGAATCCATGCCAACAAGAGCCCCCTTCTGCCTGAGCAACCATGACAGCACCCTGGCAACTCAGATGACAACAGAGGTCTGGGGGCTGGGGTCTTTAGTGGGGAAGTGGTGGGGGGGGGAATGCCAGCAGAAACACACTTTTCAGGGTTTCTCCAAAGTAAGAGAGAAAACCAAACCAGCCTCCTCTCCTTTTAGAATCAGAGACAATTGAGAGGGTTGTAAAGACAAACCACCTTCCTTACCCAAATGGCAGCAAGGGATGGAGGGCAAGAGGAGCCATAGGAAGCTGGCGCCTTTCTGGAAAAAGACAATCTTGCCTTAGTCCACAAAAAATCTGGGCACAGAACCTCAGAGTCCTGGAACCCTATCGCATATCTCCATCTTCACACTGCCTGTAATTTAACTAGAATGCGAGCTCCTGGGAGGATGGACTGTGTCTCTCTATCTCAGCATCCTTGGTACACAGTAGGTGCTCAGTGAGGGATGGTTGGCTGGACAAACACACTCTTGGGGAATAAATCCAACCTTGTTTGTACAGAGGAGGAAACTAAGGCCCAGGGAGGTTCAGGCACAGAGTAAGTGCTCAGTAAACCCCCGCTGAGCCAAAGCCTGGTGGAGGGGTGGGCCTAGGACCAGAAACCAGGTCTCCAGTCCTTTTCCACAGGCCCTACTGGGGCTGGGAAAGAATGGATGAGCAGGAGCAGTGAGCTCTACCAGGGACGAGGAGAAAAGTGCAGGGGCAATTGTTTTCCTAAGGACAAACCCCCTCAAACTCCAAGCCTTTGCACACAGACCCTGCCTCCCTGGCCATAGGGGTGGAGTAGGCTTGTGATGCAAGCTGGGCTGCAGAACAGCCCCTCCTCCATAAGTGATTGGTCTAGTCATGAGCACATGACCCAAGCAGCCAATCAGATTCCTTCTCCAAAATCTGCTAGGAGATTCCAGAGGAGAGAAATGGGGGTAGAAGGAGGTAGCGATTCTTTTACCCCCAGGATCCAAGGCTATAAGCCAGAGCAGCCTGTGGCCATGGCCCAGACTCACGGGAAGTCAGTCAGTAAATCAATTAATCAGCAGAAAGAGACCAGCTCCACCCTGCCCTTTCCCACAGTCATGGGTCAACAAGTCCCCCTTCACCTGCAACTAAAACCAAACTGGCCATTTCAGGAAATGAGGTAGAACAGAAAAAGGGCAGGGGAGAGAATCTGGAGCAGGGATTCTCAACCTGGGTTCCAGAATCCCTAACACGACAATGCAACATTTCCTATGTACTATATGTGTAGTTTTCTGAAGCACTTACTGGATTTTCAAAAGGATCCATGACCCCCAACGAGTTAAGAATGAGGGAGCTAGAGCAAAAGGAGACAGATATTCCCAAAGCCAGAACCTCCTGGATCTATCAGGAGTTCTTGATTGGTCCACCAAGTTCTGCAGGTCAACTTCCTTACTATTTCCATCTCCCAACCCAGCTGCCCTGAATTTCCTCCATGCCTTTACCACTGCAACAGCCTCTGCACAGATCTTACTGCCTCTAGAAAGATAACAACAGAATTGACATTTTCTTCTAGCTATCCTCTGCCCTCAGCAACTTTTTTTGTGTGTGTGTGAACTGGGTTACCCCAAGTTCTCAGTAGCGTGACCATACATCCTGGTTTTGCGGGACAGTCCCAGTTTTTATCTGCTGTACCAGAGTAAATATTAATGGCATCTGCTTCTCCTAAGTGTCCTGATTTGGATGATATAAGGTCACCCTACCTCCCAGGATGAGAACCTCTCTGTTTCCTTTTCTTCCCAGTCACAGATCCTGTCCCATGGTGGGGAGATGCATACAGGGAAGGTTCTGAGGCTCTCAGAACAAAAGGAAAGTGAAGCTGAAGTGCATCTCAAGAGGACAGGGCCATTTCCTCCCCTACATGCACCCTGCCAGCCACCTAGGTCAGGGGGATAAGGTGGGAGTTTGGCTAAAGTCATGTTTCCTGCCTCTTATTTCTACACTCATTCTCCCTGAGAAGCTAGGTGGTCAGCAATCCCCACCTCCTCTCCTGTAACCATTTGTCACACCTCTCAATTCTGGCAGACCCGGATCAAGGCTGGAACATGAAAGGCAACTTCAGACTCTCCCTCCTTAAGGGCTCAAAAAGCTTCTCTACCCACACACAGATCATCGGCCTAAGCCGCAGCTTCTAGCTCCTCAACACACCGAGGGAAGGCCCCTCCCAAGCAGCTGGAGCAATGAGGACCCAAGAGCAAGAGGACTGTGTCCAGGGTAGGGCCCTGTGGGGTCAGCTGGGTGTGTGTTCTTGGGGGCAAGGGGACTGTGTTGGGTGCTTGCTCACTAGGCTGCGGACTGCGGTGTGTGAGCTGGGGAAAGGAGGGGGAGGGGAGTGTGTGATGGGGTTAGGGGTTGCCCCCTCCGGTCCCTTCTCCACTTGTCACCAGTGGTCTTTCTTTTGTTTGTTTTCTTCTAAACTTATTTATTCATTTATTTTTCACTGCATTGGGTCTTCATTGCTGTGTCCAGGCTTTTCTCTAGTTGCAGCGAGTGGGGGCTACTCTTTGTTGCAGTGCGCGGGCTTCTCATTGCGGTGGCTTCTCTTGTTGCAGAGCACAGGCTCTAGGCGCGCGGGCTTCAGTAGTTGTGGCTCATGGGCTCTAGAGCGCAGGCTCAGTAGTTGTGGCGCACGGGCTTAGTTGTTCCGCAGCATGTGGAATCTTCCCGGACCAGGGCTCGAACCCGTATCCCCTGCACTGGCAGGCAGATTCTTAACCACTGCGCCACCAGGGTAGTCCACCAGTGGTCTTTCTAAACACAGACTTTAACACTTCACTACCCTGCCAAGAAAACACTATACCGACTTTCATTCTCTGCAGCCTCATTAGGCTTCCCGTTCTCCCCAAATGCTCTTCTCATGCTTCATCTGGCTACCTTCCACTGGTCTTGCAGGGCTGCCCAGGAGTAGCTTCTTGATCACACCACTCCCCCAGGCCAGGCTAGGCCCCTTCCCCTGCGTGCTCCTGCACAGGCCCTCACTGAAGTGCCCGAAAACACTAACACCGTGCTGTAGCTGACATCCCCCTAGACAGCCCAGTGAACTTCCTGGGCACAGTCCCTGACATAGATGAGGTATTCAAGCCCAAGCGTCATTTGAATGAATGAGGGGGAAGCGATGTCTACAGTCTGGTCAGTCACTCTGCCTCAGCCAGTGGTTTTCAAGGACCCCTGGGCTTAAGGAAAATGTTTTAGAGGTTCTTCAAACAACCAAACATTTTCTACCAAGCCAGAAGGGTTTAAACTGCCCAAGGACCTGCCATCATTGCTTCTCCACAAGAGTTTATTTGAACCATGTCTAGCTGCTAAAAAAGTTCGAAAACTACCTCAATGGACTAAAAATCCCCAACAACAGCCTGAGATCCTGACAACTCTGGGAGAGAGCTCTAATGAGATTTTTATCCTTGCCAGATCTCCACACGTCTACCTCCAGGGTCAATGCGAGAGGAAAGAAGGAATCTGTTCCTGGCTCTGACCGCCTGAGAATATAATACAAAGAATGATAGCTTCTCTATTTCTGTTCTTTGCAAAGCTTCTGAACAGATATGCTAATAATGGCTGGGAAGGCCTCTTCCTTATACCACCCCCCCGACTCCAATGCCTTTTATTATTTTGTGATTCAAGTCAAATCTCACTGCAATTAACTTCTTGGGACTAGCCAAATTCTAATGCTGGAATGAAATTCATTTTTATCAACAACTGCTTCAAACAACTGGGCCACAATCAGGTAATCCTGAGGTACCATAATGTAGGAGTCAGGCAGACTTGGGTCCATATGCTGGCTTTATTGTTTACAATCTGGGTGAGCCTTAATTTCCTCATTTATAAAACGGTTGGGACTTCCCGGGCAGTCCAGTGGTTAAGACTCCGAAGTTCCACTGCAGGGGGCGCGGGTTTGATCCCTGGTTGGGGAAGTAAGACCCTGCATGCCGCCCGGTGCAGCCAAAAATTTTTTTTAAATAATTAAATAAAATGGTAATAAGACAATATCCTGGCATGAACTACCATGCCTATCACCTGAGAGAGGCTCAGCAAACATTAACTGAATCAGAATTTATATGAGGGGAAAAAAAAAAAATCCCATTTCAGAAAGTACCATAACAGTCACTCCTAAAAGGCTTTTCCCAAGACTTATTAAGTGGCTGACCTTGGGCAAGTCACTTAACCTCTCTGAGGCTCACAGTCCGTATGTGTAAAATCACATCTGCATCTCACGGGGCAATAAGGCAGCACATGCAAGATACCTGTGTAGCACAATACATAATAGTGGATGCTCAATAAATCTTCATTCCTTTCCCCTTCAAAATGGACAGAGTAGAAACTGAGACTCAGAAAGCTAAGTAACTTCCCCAAGATTGCAATTAGAAAGTAATGGAGCCTGAATTCAAACCCAGTTTTTCTGACTCCAGAGCCCTTATTATTACTCCTCCCATTTTACAGATGAGGACACAGGCTCAGAGAAGACAAATAGCTTCTCTTAACGGCAGACATCAAATTTAAGCACCTTTCTGCTCAATGGTTAATCCTGGCCCCCCAAAATTCAAAGAGTAAAAACAGATCAGGCACAACAATGTGAATGTACTTAATGCCACATAATAGTACACTTACAAATGGTTTAAATGGGGACTTCCCTGGTGGCGCAGTGGTTAAGAATCTGCCTGCCAATGCAGGAGACACGGATTCGATCCCTGGTCCGGGAAGATCCCACATGCCGCGGAGCAACTAAGCCTGTGCACCACAACTACTGAGCCTGTGTTCTAGAGCCCGCGAGCCACAACTACTGAGCCCGCGTGCCACAAATACTGAAGCCCGCATGCCTAGAGCCCGCGCTCCACAACGAGAGAAGCCACCGCAATGAGAAGCCGTGCACTGCAATGAGGAGTAGCCCCCGCTCGCCGCAACCAGAGAAAGCCCGCGCACAGCAACGAAGACCCAACACAGCCATTAATAAATAATTTTTTTAAAAATGGTTTAAATGGTAAATATTATGTTATATATAATTTACCACCAAAAAAACCCCCAGATGGGTTCATGAGCTTGCTATCTGGTCTTCCCTCTTGAACACTGTAGCTTTATAACCACATATGTGAGTGAGAATAATAAAAGTGGAGGACTAACTCCAAAGTGCACAGAATTAGCAGAAACTGAAAATCACCTCTATTCCCTTAAACAATACACAACAGTACTAGACTATATTCTGCTTATTTATTAAAGAATGCAAAGAAAGGAATGTCAAAAAGCAGGCTTCCTATCAAGGAAAGCAATATGTACCTCAAGTGTCCCCAAGTAGTCAATTAGAAAACAAAAAGGAGGATAAACACTAAAGATTCTCCAGCCAATTAATATCCTTAATCATGGCCACAGCAGCCCCCAAGCCCCCTTGCTGTGGGGCTCCCAGGTCCTCCCCTCAGATGACTGGCCGCCTTCCCTGCCTCTCCACTCTCACCTCCCCATCCGCCTTGGCACTTTGGTTCTCCTGCTCCAAATATGGGGAACCATGCAATGCACGGGCCACTCTGTTCACTGCCTCACCACCACTCTCTCCCAGCCAAGCTTCCTTCCAAATCCTGCTGAGCACTCACTCCTCCAGAACATCTTTGTAGTCCACCAGATATGAGACCTGGTTCTGGTTCCAGCTCTGGTCAAATCAAAGATTTAGTTTCTCCATCTGTAAAATGAGGGTGGGGAACAGACCCAGATGATCTAAGTCTCTTATGTTTCCAAGATACAGTAACTCATCAGATTCTGAACAAGGTTCAGCCAGACTAAGGCAACTGCCCCTCTTTCTTTCCTCGCTACCATTTACACATGGACCAAGATATAGCTCTGTCATGTTCAGATGTCCTGGCGTGTTATCTCTTCATGATGACCTTGTCTCAGGTATTGCTTCACTACTTCAGGAGACTCTAAATTTAAAGAAAGGAATCACCTTGTGTCTACTTTGGAATGGCCTTCTCCCCTCCTACCAACCAGAGCCATATGCCTTTATTAGTAATTAAAACAAAACAAAAACTTGCTTCTCACACATGAAAAAAATCAGACAAGTCCGTCTTGGGTCTGTTTTCACTTAAGAGACAGAAAATTTCTATGTTTTAACTATTCAACCAAGGGGGGCAGAGAAATTCAGGCCAAAATTAACTCACATAAGACCTGTAGCCTTATGAGTCTTAAAACCCAAGGGAGAAGGGAGGTCAGCTCCTAAGAGCCTGGGGGCCAAAGAAGTGGAGTGGGGAGTGCCTCTTGGTTTTGCTTTCCTCCACACTGCCGAGCTCTCCCCTGCTTCCCAGCAGAGAAGGCAATGCTGAGCATACCCCATAGATGTGGATTTTCAGCTGGGCCTGCACCTCTCCAAGTTCCCAGCATGGCCTGCGAATGCAAACAACTGGCCGAGAAGAGACTGAAAGTCCATAATCCGGCCCCTTTCCTGTATTTCTAGTGAGGGAAGTGGGGAAAATTGTGTGTCTACATAAATACACACATCCTCTCCTCTCCCAGCAAGAGGCAGCCTCTCTCCTCCAAGCTGCCTCTCACAGCCCTTCTCTTTCTCCCTTGGATTCTAGTCATAATCCCTGACAGGTTGTGAGCCAAGACAGGCCAACACTTACCCGTTTCTGTACTCCCAGCACAGAACCCTGCACTACTAGGTGTTTAGGAAACATACGTTGAGTGAGTAACAGAAGGAAAATATAATGGCCTCTGAGATTCTTAAAGAGGCCAGAGTAGACAAATACCACTCTCTTCTCAAGTCCTGAGATACTATAAAAATCAAGACTGCTAGAGAGCTGGAAGTGTCCAATATCTTGATCTGGGCAGTGGTTACGTTTGTAAAAGTTCACAAAGCTGTCTAATTAAGACTTGTCTGCTTTACCATAAACAAGTTATACCTCAATAACTTGAAAAGAAGAAAAAATCAGGAAGCACCAAAAATTACTATTTATGTGCCAACTCTTTCCTAGATCTCTTTATAGACTTCCTAGCCCTCCAGAGTCCTGTAAAATGGGCCAGAAGTAGGAATCATTCACACCCCTTGCACAGGAGGATCCTGCGAGGCAGAGAAAGACAGCCTGGTTACACAGAGTGTCAGGAATGTAGCAACAAAAAGACCCTGAGGTCTGGATCCTCCAGGCAGCCCACAAAACCACCAACAGCCAGTTATAACTCAAAAGAAAACAACCCTCTAAAATAGTAGCTGTCTACTCCATCTCTCCTGTCAGCCGGCTTCCTTTCATGGCAACTTTAATTTTATTTTCAAAACCATTCTGGCAGGGCTGGGAACATGCCACCGCAGCATTTGTTGAGAAGCAGTGAGGCACAACTCACTGGAATGAGGCGATAGGAGCTATGGGTTCCAGTCCCAGGTTGGCTTTCATGAGCTGTGTCACTTTTAATAGGTCACCAACCTCTCTGGACCTGGGATTTCCCTCTGTACACAGGACAGATGAGCTCTAAAGTTGTGTGATTTTCCAGAACTGTTTAGGAGACAGGAATGTAATGTGAAAGTTAATAAAAGGGACAGAACTGTTTTAATGGGCACTAGTAGACACTTGAAGTTTTAAAGGCCTTAATTTAGAACCAGGTGGGTAAATGTCTTACATATCCCTAAGAGACTTAGCCACTCGTGGTGGTGCCAGATTTACACTAAGCACAGGAGGCCTTTGCAGAGAAGGCCATGGCTCTCCCTAAGACTACAACTACATCTACAACTGCCATCCTAAAGAGTAGATTTAATTAAAATGACTCAAGTCAGGCCAGCCCTTAGTAGCTGGTTCCTTTCTCCACTCCCCTCACACAGGAGACAAATCCCCTGTGTCCCCAAAGGTGGGTCGGTGAGGAAGTCAAGTCCTACCACAAGGAAGCACCCCCGGTATGTTTAACTGGTCAGTGCTGAGTTTTTGTCCAGCGGGGTTTGAACCTGCTCAGCCCCAGCAGAAATCTGTGTCTCTGATTTGCCAAAAGGCTGGCAGTCTAGTCAGAGACAGGCTACTGATCCAAACGAGGAGATGCCCTCCAGCATCTGTGCTGTTCGCCTGGATGGAGGCTCAGGGGAGCAGCTAAAAACCATTATTCAGCTCTGGCCTCTGAACCAGGGAATCAAAATGGAAAATGTCCAGCACTTTCTACAAAATAGTCTGTGGCTTCCCCGACTTTTACAATGAGCAGGGATGTACCCAAAGCGTTAACAGACAAAATGAATGCTGAGCTACTCCATCTTTTTACACAGCAAAACTGCTTGGAGCAACACCTGCTTCTCTGGCAGATCACTGTAATATGGCACTTGTTGACTCAGAGAACGTTAGAGCAGGAAGGAATCTTAGCATTCTTTTAATCTGCCCTTCTCATTTTATTGTGAGAAAACAAATGCCCAGAGTTGGGCAGGCACTTGCCCAAAGATACCAGTGGACAGAGTCACAACTAGGACCAGGCTGCTCTAAGTCCTAGGGCTCTGTTCAACCAACCTGCATGCCGGGGGCGCCCAGGGAACAGGCAAGATAACAGGAGGCCGGGAGCTCAGGAAACAGGGAGGAAAAAAAGAGTTAGTTCAGATTCTTGTGATTAGGATAGGAGAGCCCAGGCTGAACCTGAAACGTATGGCCTCAGAAACAGAGGTCCTTGTCATCAGCAAAGAGAGTAACTAGTTCTCTCTTGGCTCAAAGATAAACAAAGGAAAGATTAAATAACCACAAAAATCACAACTAATTGAGTGAGCCAGCCAGGCAGCTGAGGGTGAGATGCCCAATATGAGGCAGCAAAGGACCTGATGAGGCTGGGTCAAGCTGGTTTAGGTCGGAAATATTTATTTGCCTGCTTACCTTCGGCATGTAATCTGAGATACTCTCAGAGTGGAAAAAAGTTGCTACTCTGCCTCTACCCAGCTGTCCAGGATGTGCTGGCCTTCGGAAAAAGCAGAAGGGGAACCAGGAAGAAGTAATGAGAAAAAGGGTGGTGAGCCATGTGTCTTCCCTTATAAGGAAACAGCCCCTATACCTACCTCATTCCTTCAAGTAATAATGGGTAGAAAGCCTACCAATGGGAAACCTCACCGGGTGCTGCAGAAAGATGGCTGCTGGTCCCCAGCACACTGCTCTCTAGACAGACTGTGTCTATCTGGTATGTGCCTCACTAAATTGAGCCTAAGACAGATTCCTCAGCTTGGCATCCAGTGCCTTCTTAGGGAGGCCACAGCTTACCTTTCCAACTCTTACTCCACCTGAGCCACCACCGCCCCTCTCCCACACCCCATAATGCTCCCACCCCTCCCATATATACACAGTGTACACTAATCTCAGTACCTTGGCTCCCACAATCCCCTCTGCCTGGAATGACCTTGACCCCCTCCTCTGTCCCAAATCCCGTTCATCTGTACCCCATTCAGCTGTGTCCTATACAGTCCCTTCACATGGAGTCTTTCACAGCAGGCACTCAAAATGTTGGCCACATTGGGTGGGACTTAATCTAACAACCCTTGTCCTTTTCCACCATCATCGGATAGAAACAAAGAGCTCCATCCTGGGATGCCAACTAGAGTCCCAGCTCCTAAACCTTAGAGTAGCTGGCTCTCTTTCAGGGACTATTTGTGTGGCCTGGCCTCTCTGCCTCTTATCTCTGAAATAAGAGTAATAGTCCTTGTCAGAGAAGCTGAGTGCCTCGAGATGAGAGGCTTTGGAAACACAGATTCTCAAGTTCAAGGCCATTATTTTAAACTCCCCTTAGACCCATGCACCATTTACCAACTAATGCTAGGAACCTAAAGCTGTTTCCAGCCAAATGCCTCTTCTTGTATCACAAATGCCCCCGTGTATAGCTGTTGAGAGAGCTACAGTGAGGACTCTGAGTAGCCTGTTGGCTTTTTATTTCCACAGAGTGTGGAGACTTCCATCTCAAGTGTGGCGACAGTTCATGGTTTCAAGAAAAGCCTGGAGTTTTAGGCCTGTTGTTCTCTCAAATCTCATGGTATAATTCATCAACTGGTTCCCAGTCTATGATTGTGAGCCCATGGGGTTCACAGTTATCACTCCACTGCTCTGTGAATGAGCCGACCCAGCACCGCCTGCACTAAATGATGAATATATTGCACAATAACAAAAACAACCGCCACTTGACCACGTACTACTGTTCATGTCAGACACAGTCCTAGGACGAAGACACAAAATAGTGGGTATTCAGTAAATACTGGTTGAACGGAATAATGTACCTCTCAATTAATGGGTACTAAAAGCACAACTATTATCACATGATCGTACCAAATATTTTTTGGATCTAGATAAGGGTCCTCCAACCTGAGAAGACTGAGGGCCTCTGGGATGATGAAAGAAGTCTTGGGTAGGAAGGATTCAGGTCTGGACACTATTACTAGTTACACTCCCAGAAAGCAGAGCCAGGATGCCCTGAGCTATCTCTAGACCTTGGTTTCCTCAGCAGAACAACAAAAAGGTAGGATTAAAAGCACTCTAACAGGAAATGCAAATGAAACTACAATGAGGTACTACCTCACACTGGTCAGAATGACCATCATTAAAAAATCTACAAATAACAAATGCTGCAGAGGGTGTGGAGAAAACGGAACCCTCCTACACCGTTGGTGGGAATGTAAATTGGTGCAGCCACTATGGAAAACAGTACGGAAGTTCCTCAAAAGACTAAAAATACTGTTGCCATATGATTCAGCAATCCCACTCCTGGGCATATATTCAGACAAAACTATAATTCAAAAAGATACAATATACAGACTACTATATATAAAATAGATAACTAATAAGGACCTACTGTATAGCACAGGGAACTCTACTCAATACTCTGTAATGGCCTATATGGGATAAGAATCTAAAAAAGAGTGGATATATGTATATGTATAACTGATTCACTTTGCTATACACCTGAAACTAACACAACATTGTAAATCAACTATATTTCAATAAAAATTAAGAAAAAAAAAAGATACACGCACCCCTATGTTCACAGAGGCACTATTTACAATAGGCAAGACATGGAAACAACCTAAATGTCCATCGACAGATAAATGGATAAAGAACATGTGAGATACACACACACACACACACACACACACAATGGAATACTACTCAGCCGTAAAAAAGAATGAAATAATGCCATTTGCAGCTACATGGATAGACCTAGAGATTATCAGGTCAGGGATTAGTAGATGCAAACTATTATATAGAGAACGGGTAAACAACAAGGTCCTACTGTATAGCACAGGGAACTACAGTCAATATCCTGTGATAAACCACAATGGAAAAGAATATGAAAAAGAATGTATATATATATATGTATGAATCACTTTGCTGTACAGCAGAAATTAGCACAACATTGTAAATCAACTATACTTCAATAAAATAAATTAAAAAACAAAAATAAAAAAAAGCACTCTAACAGGTCCTCCCAGCTCTGCTCTTTAAGATCCCTTACCCTTAGGCCAGCCTCTGAAGCTCTAGAGCTGTACCTGTGTGGCTTCACCGACCCTAGAATAGTGGTCCTCAACCCTAGGAGCTTTTGGCCCCCAGGGGACATTTAGCAGTTTTTGGAGACATTTTTGGTTGTCACAACTGGGGGATCAGGGGGTGCTATGGACATCTAGTGAGTAGAGGCCAAGGGGGCTGCTAACCGTCCTGCAATGCACAGGACAGCTCCCCACCACAAACAATTATCAAACCCAAAATGTCAATAGTGCCGAGGCTGAGAAACACTGCTCTAGAGACTGCTGAGGAAAGAAGCTTACTGCTGTAAAATAAAGGCTGGGGAATGCACAGCGCCGATGTTGTAGCGGACTGTGAATGAACGAACACAGTGAATAAGGGCTCTCAAACCATTCCAGACACGTACGAACAGCCTCCTCTCCATCTTCTCTCTGGCACTAGTCCCACTGTGTATAAGATGATTCAGTCACTCTAAGAACCTGAAACCTTATCCTCCTTCACCCAACCCATACCCATTACTGACACACAGCCTTTCGAGATTGAGCATAAATAAGAGGGAGCCTGAATGGTGCACGATGTGGCAGGAAAGCACTAGACTTGGAGCCTAATGAAGGCTAGCCTTGGCTCAGACCCTAGGGAAACCACTTAATTGCTTTGAGCCTTAGTTTCCTCCTCGGCAAAGTGGGTTAAAATCACTTTGCCCCATCTGCCTTTTAAAGCTTCTCTGAGTTTCAAAATAAGATCATGGATGTGAAAGTGTTTTGGAAGCCACAGAACCCAGCACAAATGTGAAGTACTCTCCTGCAGAATAACAGGTGCTCATACTCCGGAGGGAATATTGTAAAAATTAATTTCCAATAACAAGATTTTGTCCACTGGTGAGTTATAAGCACTCCAGGTTATGGAGTCCTGGCCCTATGGAACACCAAAGATACTAGAGCCCACCGTGATGCAGCCCACCTCAGGATGCCCAAGGCTCCTGGGTCAGCCCAGTGACTCAAGTAATCTGAACCTCAGCTTTCTCATCTCTAAAATGGGGGGATGGGGGGAATAATACCACTTAATACATGAGGTTGTTGAAAAGATCAAACCTGATCAAGTTTGTAAAGTGCATGGCATTTCCCAAAGATGGGGGGGAATATTTTCATTTTCTGAAGATTTTTGTCCTGAAAAAAAATTTTTGCTTCAAAATACTTTTTTAGAATGATGAAAATAACTTAAGAAAGGGTGTTTTCTACAATGCTATTTGTCCTTTACACCTCCAAAAGTATCTCTGAAATCTAAGCATAAGAAGGGTTGTCAGGAACTTCCCTGGTAGTCCAGTGGTTAGGACTCCGCGCTTCCACTGCAGGGGCACGTGTTCGATCTCTGGTTGGGAACTAAGATCCCGAATGTCTCGTGATGAGGCCAGAAAAAAGAAAAAGAAGGGTAGTCAGCAGCCGCCAGCCCTTCGGCCCTGCCTCCTAAGAGCAACAAGCTGAATGCCAGGCTGATACCAGCTCCCTCTTTGGCTATGGCCACAGAGGGCTACCAGCACCCACTACAGCTCAACACCCAAATCTTCTAAGCAATCTGCAACCAATTACTGCCCTTGTGCAAGATTCTAAAAGGAGAAAATGCTCTGGAGAGGTGAAAGCAACTGATCCAGCTGATGGAAAATTAAGAAACTAGTCTAATGAGTTCTGGGGACACTGAGCTGATCAAACTCCTCACCCAAATGGGGAGCCTTTCAGGTGGCCTCATCTGAGTAGCAACTCCTCTTCAAACCTCTGCAGAGAACAGCAGCCGCTACACACGTGTGCAAGTCTTGTGTTTGCTTTTACAACTATCAGGTCTTATACATGTTACAAGCCTTACACAGATTACAAACAAAGAACTTACAGTTCCTGCTTTAGCAGACAGTAAAGAACCCACTCCTCAGGTTTATTAGTTCCTACTTCCTTTTGTAGGAAGTAAGACAACTGTAAAGCAAATTGTAAAGCAAAGTAATAAACGTCAGAATAAGCTGCACTTTAGATTTAATATTCTAAAGCTAATTATTTTATGACTAGACTAAGTTAAACATTTATCCATTCTTATGTCCTCACCAAAGGGGCTTCTGATTCAAATAAAGTACTTTTTAAAGGTACTGCATATATCCCCATGTTCCTGGTTTTCCTTCTCAAAACTTTTCCTATTAATTCAAAGTTTCAAGCACTCACACATTTTGAGTTCCCTACTGCTTTAACATTCTACCACTCTCCAAAATAACTATTTAACAAAACACAGATTCAAGTAACACACACACACAGAGCTATTTTGACTCCCTCCACTGCATATCCTATTCTCTGAAGTCTGAATATGCTTCTAGAACAGATCATACTGTACCTTGATTGTATCTGTTTACTTGTCTGTCACTCTAGCTAGATTATGAGCACCTCAGAGGCAACGACCTGTCTCCACCTGCATGTCCCCAGTAAACTAGGACAGTACCTGGCACACACCTCAAGTTAATATATATTTATCAAATGGGTGCATGAAGGAAGCGAACATTTCTAGCAACCCTCTTTTAAAATGGACCATCTGAAATGCAAAATGAAATGCAAATGTCTATTGGGATCTCAACGTCAGAGTCCTGAAAGTGTACAATATCCAAATTCGTTTCAAAACCCCTTCCCTCAAATACACTCTACTCTTTACTCAACACAGCTAGAAGAGAGCAAAAGTTCTTCTGCAACTTCCAGTTGTAACTCTAGAGCTGAGGTGGTGCCTGTACCAAACAGGAAGTGCTCGCACCCAACCCCCACCTCTCCCCACCCGGTCACTGCCGACTCCTTTAAGGCCTAACGCAAAAGGTCACACTGTCATCCCCAACCCTAAACTGGGGCAAATCTCCCCAACTCAAATCTCCACCAAGCTACATTTAGGGTGTTCTTGCGGTTGGCACTAATGGCCAATTTTGGACTTTAATTACTGCTCTCCGAGGTTTATCCCCCCACCAGGAGTTGGGCCTCCAGGAAGCAGGAGTGTAAGGCAGGGCCTCACACTTCAGCAGAAAACCCTGACTGGGTAAATGTCTGAACTCCTGCTTTGGGACACACAGAGCCTCATGGCTCTGAGCAAACTCAACTGCCCTGATTGTTCAACAGGAGAAAACTTTCCTCAGCAGGTTGTGCTGTGCCTCAAGCTCCAGGGCAAGCATCCTAAGCAACCTGGTGCTTGATCCTGGGGTGTTTTGTTTTGTTTTGTTTTTTGGTTTGTTTGGTTGGTTTTGAGGGTGAAAAGGAGATGACAGAGCTCTTTGCTGGGTTTTAACCCAATTAGGAATCCTGCTCAAAAATTCACTATCACCTTAAAATCCAGAAAAATGTCATTTTACCGAATTAAATAGGGCAAATTTGATGATGAAATTTCCTGTTTCACCATCCCACCTCACTCCCTCTCCCCTAGCTGAGAAACTCCTTGCATTTTCTAGCTTGACTTTATCCATAAAGAAACACTCCTGAAAGAAACACTTTACCTAGGATGGTTCTAAGACTCCAGTCAGAAAATGTATGGGCTGTTTAGTCAGGATAACTTTTTCCTCTGAGAGAGCCACAGATCTGTCCAACAGTAGGATCCACTGCGCCAGGCTGTGTCTTTTTCACTGCCTGGAAATCCACATGGCATCTCAGACGGCTCCTAACACAGAACAGGCACTCAGAGAACATCTGTTCCTCCTGATGCAGAAAACTGGTGGATCATAACAGTATCAATGCCATATAAACAGAACAGGAAACAGTCACAAAGCCACTGAACCAAGAAATCAGAACTCACTGAAAAATAATTTCTGGTGGAAAAAGATATGACTTTAAAAAATTCACTTCTTAGCCCACTCCAGGTGGAGTTATCTCCTCACCTGGGGTCCTCATGGCACTCTACACAAGCTCACTGGGTGAAAATTCTTTCTTCACCACCCCACCAGGCAGTGGTGCTCCCTGAGGATGGGAACTACCCCTAACCTATCACCAGAGTTGTTGGTGCCTGACAACCAGTGGGACCTCATGACCAACAGCTTTACTGAATGCATGTCAATTATCTAGATGGCTGGCTTCTTTCATGAAGAAGGCTGCTACCCCATCAGGAGGACATGTGTTCAAGTTCTTTTTCTTTTTCTTTTTTTTTTTTAGTATTTATTTATTTATTTGGTTGCACCAGGTCTTAGTTGTGGCAGGCGGACTCCTTAGTTGCGGCTCGCTGGCTCCTTAGTTGCGGCACGTGGGCTCTTTAGTTGCGGCATGTGAACTCTTAGTTGCAGCATGCACATGGAATCTAGTTCCCTGACCAGGGATCGAACCCAGGCCCCCTGCATTGGGAGCGTGGAGTCTTAACCACTGCACCACCAGGGAAGTCCCTCAAGTTCTTTTTCAAGGGAAGGAAGGAAGACTTCCACTGAATTCTCCAACCATTCTGTGGCCTCATCAGATGACTGAAGGTATTTGGGAATAGGCTGAGCTGGATAAGAGTTCAATCTTTGAGCCACAAAATGAGTGAGCAAATTAGCCAGGTAGACAGCATCCCTGAGTGTCCAGGAAAGAATACTGGCATGGACATATGAAAAATGCCCAACATTCTCATGTAACCCCTACAATAACTATAGAGAGCTATCTCTTTAATGTGCATACAAACCACCTGGAGATCTCATAAAAATGCAGGTTCTCCTTCAGTAAGTCTGGGTGGGGCTTGAGAGTCTGCATTTCTAACAATTTCACAATGTTCCCACAGACCACACTTTGAGTGGCCAAGTTTTGTTGTTATTGCTGTTGTTTTTAACCTTTTTAAAAATTGAAGTATAGTTAATTTATAATGCTGTGCTGCTTTTTGTTTTTTTAATTGAAGTATAATTGACCTACAACACTATATTAGTTCCAGGTGCATATATAGTGATTCAATATTTCTATATGTTACAAAATGATCACCATGATAAGCCTAGTTATCATCTGTCACTACACAAAGTTATTACAATATTACTGACTATATTCCCCATGCGGTACATTTCCTCTGACTGACTCATTTATTTTTATAACTAAAAGTTTGTACCTCTTAATCTCCCTCACCTATTTCACTCATGCCTCCCATACCCCTGCCCTCTGGCAACCACCTGTTTGTTCTCTGTATGAGTAGCAAAGTTGTATAGTAAATAGTGCATCCTGTTCTTGCAGCTGAAGCAGCTGATGCTCAGAGACAGGAGGAGACTTCCACTAGCAAGCAGAGGTGGAATGTGAACTCAGGGCTTCTGATCCCAAACCCAGAGACTTTTCTACCATACCATTCCACTAATCTTTTCAGCTAAACATCCAGGACCATGAAGATGTGTAGCTTTCCCGCATCCCTCAAATAAGCCCTCCCGCCAGCTTTGCCATGTAAGGAAGAGGGAGGAGGGAAAACTAGAAATAGAAGCTATGGGTGAATCAAGCCAGCCAGATGCTCTTGTTAAGAACTTAAATCATTCAATCCTTCAGCTAAGACTCCTTAAGAAGGACCAAACAAACTTCAGGCGCTCCTAGATGCTCATTCCTTCACCAATGAAAGGCCACAGGGAAGTGTAATTGTTTAAAACAAAAAAAAACAACTGTGTCAGTGATATGGGAATTATCAGGGCCTTACAGCACACGGAACCAAATTAATTCCTAACAAACGGCTAGTCCTGTGTGTGCTGGGCTGTGCTGCTCAGACCTCAGCCGGCATATTCAGAATGGTCAGCTCTGCCCACTCCACACCTTAAGAGCAAAACTGATGAACAGGAGCCCACCCAGAGGAGGGTAACAAGGAAAGAACAGAAACACCAGGCAAGGAACCGTCAATGGAACAGAGAAGACCTGTTGAGACGTAAGCCCCATTTTCCTTGATCTGTCTTCCCAAAGGGGGATTAGACCTGTTCTCTGTGGCCCCAAGAGGCAGAATTAGCAACCTGTTTTCCCAGTTGAAGAAAACAGTTCACCACTGTCTAGTGTCAGAGCTGGGATCTGCCCGTGAACCTTCTAACTCCAGATCCCACATTCTTTCCTCCAGCCCAAACTGTTTCCCTACAGAGCTACCACCCCAACCTGTACCAGAGGTAGGCACTACAGGAAGACAGATCTCAGTTCCAAATAAGAAAGGTGATTTCATAGTCAGAGCTGTCCAAAGACAGACTATGCTGTAGCGTGGGAGGATAGAGCACCTAATACAAATCCTATCAGCAGAGAGGTTCAATCAGAGGTTAATCACTTGGCAGGAATACTGCAAAGGGAATTTGGGCACTGGATGGGTGACTGGGTGAGATGAACCTGCCACCCCTCAGAGATGAATTAATCTCTTCCTGCTGTATTTTCCTCTAACACTTCATTTGTACATAGTTTGCCTTTCATCAGTTACTTGTACATGTGTGTGTCATCTTCACTGAACTGTAAGCCCTTGTAGTGTCTTATCCATCTTTATATCCCTTATTGTGCCTAAGACTATACCTGGGAAACCAAGGAAACATTTACGTGCCTCCTCTGTGCCGGGCACTCTGGTGTGCATTCTGTACATATCACCTTATTCCGTATCCTCACAAGAACCCTAAGAAGTATTGTTATTACTGCCTTTTTATAGATGGGGAAACAAACTCAGAGGATAACTGCCAAGGCATTGCTGGTGAGTGGTGAAGCTGCCACTCAAACTGGGAATCTTCTACTTACACCATCATGCTGCCCTCCTCCTAGAAGGAACTGAACAAACATCTGCTGACTTAAGCCAGACACCTTAAAAAACAGGCCAGTACTATATCCAGCTAGGTCTGTTGTCGTTTTCTGCTGCTATGCTCAAATTTTCCTTCTAATTATAACCATCCATTCTCAAAGTGACCAATATAAAGTTGTTGTTTTTGGATATCCTCTCTCTCACTTTTTCAAAGACAGTGGCAGAGCAAGAGGACCAAGTTTTCACAAACCTTTCCTACCCAAAGGAATCCCTCAAGGCCCCAAGAACTCCACCCCCTCCTCCCAGTAGACCCTAGCTCCATCTCAGGGCTCTGGACCACTGTAAACAAATCAGGTCCTGGCTTTCTGCCCCAGAGGTGTATGGCTCACACACATCTTCACAGGCTCTTCTCCAGAACCTCGTTCTCCACACTCAAACCCAACGCAGGGCAACTCAGAACTTCCCTGAGCAAAACAGTCTAGCTCACAGGTCCTCACATTTAGCTAAACTTCCAAACAAAATCTATCCTGAATTTCAAATCACATTAGAAACCTACTGGCAGGCACTTAAAAATATTTAATCTTCCTGCCAAATGGGGCAAAAAAAGATTTTGTAATTTGAATCAGAGGCGCCAGCATGTTTGGACAGCCAACGCATAGGCTTCTCTGACACTCCATCTGTCTTCAGAAGTAAACCAAAGCCAATCTGGCCAACCATCTCTTTAAACAAGAAACTTAAGCATCACCAAGGGAAATCCTCATTGCTCAGTTCCCTGGGTGGGTTTCGGGTTTTCCACCCCCGGGCCTCTGGGATAGGAGATACTGCAGGTACACGCACTATTAAGATGCTGTGCTTTTCAACCTGACACCTTGATTGCAGAGAACCAAAAAGCCACATTCACTATAAATTTAACTTATTAAGATGTCTTCCCATGTGTTAACATTTTAGAGCAACTTTATTAAACATGAGAGAGCCACCCCGGCTCCAGCAATAAGCAGGACTTAATGAAGATATATTTCCCATGAGCGTCTGGCCTCTCTGCATCCATCAGACATTTTCAACTGAACCTAAATTAACCTGTAAATGAACTGATTTGCATTCATAAACCCAACAGAAATATACCAGTTTAGGGTGAGATATCCAATCTCCATTTTCCAATCTCACACAATTCTCTTGTTAAACTAAAATATGATCCTTTCTACAACCTGGTTTCATCTTTATTAAAATGGGAAAACAGGGAAATCTGAACCACCTAGGGTAGATATTTCATAACTAGTTACAATGCCTTAAGAAGAAAATAATCTTCGATATATGATCACCTTTCTTATGGAGAACACCAACTGGGCACTGTTCAGAAAGGTACCAAAAAAGACCTAAGCTGGGGAGATTTTCGTCAGTTCACCTATACTGCATTCCTGGTTCCCATCTATTTCTCAGTGAAAGAACTTTTCCACTTGACCAAAGAGGTTTGATCAACAATAACTTTATCAGAAAAGGAAAAAAGTATACTTACTCAATATCCACAATGTGCCACACTCTTTCATATATTGAATATTATCTTAGTTAATCCTCACCACAGTCATGTGAGATGAATATTATTTCCACTTGATAGTAAAGGAAAAATGACAATATTTAAGTGCCTTGGATGGCAGGGCCTGTGTCTGGTTTCTCTATATTCCCAGCACTAAGCTCCAGGCACTTAGCATGGGACCTAGGACACAGTTTAAGAGCCTGCCACATGCTTAAGAATGAATACATCGCTAAAGGAAACAAAAAGAAATTTGGAAAAAATATGCAATCCAAATTTTGCTCTAGGCCCCTACCTGAAACCACTGCCTGGAACACACCTGCCTGATGCAAATAATCTACTTGAGCAGCAGAGGTTTGTTTCAAAGGACAATTTATCATCTTTCCAACACCTACGTCACAAAAATAGCATCCACATTTGGCTACACACTTCACAGGGCAGGACCTAGTCCTGTCTCACTTCTTTTTCCCCCCGACTCAGCACCACACCTTGCACAGGTGGGTGTTTAATGATCTGAGTGATGACAAAGGTCATGATGATGCCTTCAGCCATCATGGGAGTAAACAAAACACAAGATGCCCACAGCCACCAGAAGAACTGGTCTCTGAGTCAAGTTACATCCTCTCTCCAGCCTCATTTTCCTCTCCGGACAATATGAATAACAGATCATACCCCCAAGACTGTTTGCAATCATTTAATAAATACTTACTGAGCATTAGCTACATGCCAGCACCGTGCTAGATACAGGGGACACAGCAATGAACATGACTATCACATCCTGCCTCATGGAGCTCAAAGTCTCGGTGGATATCATGAGACTCCTAAGAAAAAAGGAGTTTTACAAACTTCAAAGGACTCACAATTATGAAGAATTGCTCCTCCTCTGAGTTTCTGAAGTTGGTTAATGGCATCACCATCCACCCATTGTCCAAGCTGTAAACTTGGGAATTGTCTTCAACTCCTCCCTCTCCTTCATCTTGCCCACAATTCTGACCAATCACCAACCTTCTTCTGATTCTCCTTCAGAAAAGTCTCTGATATGTATTACTTCTCATCTAGTTTTCCATGCTTCTACTCTAGGCCCTTTGTTCCCACCTGAAGAGTCTCCTTGTAATAATGATAATGGCAACCATTTATTGAACACTTACCATATGGCAGGCATTCTACTAAGAACTTTGCATGCATAACATAATTTAATCTAATAAGGTAGATACTAGTACCCCTATTTACAGAGGAGGAATCTGAGGTACAGAGTAACCTGCCCAAGACACACAGCTAGTGACAAAGCTACAGCTCAAGTGCACTGTCCATGAGATTCTACCCATATCCCTTACTGGATTCCTGCCTCCAGTCCCTTCTTGGTCAGCTGACACTCCTTCCTTTATTGCTACTGCTGCAGTGCTCTTTCAGAAATCCAAGCTGGTCTGTCTCTTCTGCTTTAAGACAGCCTATGCTCCTCACCATCTCCAGGTCAAAGTCTAAAGGCTACAGGTCACTCCCCAGTGTTAACCATCTGCTGTCCTGCCCCACAGACTCCCACCAGGAGATGCTCTCACTCAGGGCTCCCCAAACTCCTTGCTGACCCACTTCACATCTCCTTCCTCAGCCAAGCCACCTTTGCCCTTTCCCCTCCAGACAAGAATATTCTCCTCTGCAGCCTGAGCCCCACGTACACACTCAATGTTTCAGCACTGACTGGTATGTTTCCTTCCCTCTCTTCCTCCTCCCTCCTCCTCCTTCTCCTCCTTGTCCTCCCTCTCTCTTTCTCTCTCTCTCACACAAACTCAAAAAACAAACAAACAAAACAAAACAAACAAAAAAACCCACCATACACACACTTCCAATCCTGAGTCCCTGGAGGGCAGGCACAGTGTTATTTTCATCTCTGATCCTCCAAGTCCCAGCACAGCTCAAGTCAGTAAGTAACTAAATGAATGGTATGTTGTGGTGTTAACACCTCTGAGCACTATTCCTATAAGCAAATAAGACCTTCCCCGAGAGGACACTAAAAAGAAAGGCAGTAGCTCCTGTCCTCTCAAGCAAACTCAAGAAGACAGACTGCTTTCCAAAAAGTTATTACAACTAGCTGAGATTGGTCCTCCACAGTCTGCTGGCAGCCTCTCTCCAAGCCTCTTGAAAGCCAATTAATCACCTCTAAAACGGTAGAAACAAAACTGCTCCAGACCAAAAGACCACAGGAGAATTGCTCTCTCAGTTCGGAGATGATGTAAACTGATGCCCTCCTCCATCCGGCAATGGGCAAAGCATTCCCCAAATGCAGCCTGGTCAAAACACTGACTCTAAATTACCTCTGTGAACAACAGAGGATCCTGACTGAGGGAGAGTCATCACAGAAAAATGCCAGAGACAGCAAAATCTAACCCTGCTCTCCATCTCCAGAGCTACAACTGGACTCCAGGCCACAAATGCATGGCTGCCTCTGTCCTCACTGGTCTCCCAGCTCCCATTCTCACCCCCCACAGGTCTACTTTCCAAAGAGAGGCCAGATGGTGTTTTTAAAACTATGTGAATGATAAGGACACACGTAACACCCTCCAACAGCTTTCCATCCACTTGGAATAAAATCTAAACTCTTTACCAGGAAGTTCAAAGTCCACCCCACACCCACTTATTTTATACCACTCTCCTCTTCAATCACTACATTCCAGAAACAGAGGTCTTCTGTTTCTTAAAAGAGGCCAACCTCCGGGCGTTTTTCTATGCTGTCTGCCTGCCTGGAAGGCTTCTCCCCTAGATTTCTACAGAGCTGGTAAGTTCTCAAGGTTCAGTTCAAACTTGACCTTTTCAAAGAGGACTCCCCCTGACCACCCTATCTAAAGTGACACCCCTTCCCACCCCATCACTCCCCATCCAATTTTTTTTTTAGCACTTTTCATCACTAGACAAAATTTTCTTCATTTATTTCTCTGTCTTCTCCCTCATTAGGGTGGAAGCTGCATTTTGTTCACCCTGTGAATATAGTGCATGCAGTAAGCCCCCAAAAAGAATGTCCAGAGTATCCACTGACTATCAGCAAAGGAGCATCCTCAGGATGGGTTATTTTGTGCTTTTGTTAAAATGAAGAAAACATCTATTTAACCCCTACTGTATACTGGGCACTGTAAATCCATATCTTCCTTTCAGAGGTAAATTCACTAGCTCAAGGTCACACAGCTAGTGACTTGCGGACTTCTGAGTTAAATACTTGTTTGTAAAGCTCCTAAACCCCTCTCACCTTTCCTCCTTCTCAGGGGGAGGGTTGTTACGCTATGGCTCACTCTCATATTGCCATAACAACGAGAAAAATCAAATATTCCTGAATTGCTTTACAGTTACTAAAGCGTTTTCACATTCACCTCACTTAAGAAGAATACAAAGCACTTGCCCAGAAAGCCATACAACGGTAAGTAAAGTGCCTCAGAGTTCAATATCCCTGCCCTGAACCACAGTGGGGACTGGGGGAGGAGTCGGGGCCAAAGGAGGAATGGAATCCCTATTTCTGGTACACAGGGACTGGGAAGCAGTGAGTCACCAGGTGAAGGCTTGCGCTACGTGAAACTCTGATAAGGCAACAAGAAGTGAATCACAGGGCTGGAAGGCACCTTAGGCCTCATGGAGGCCAAAGCTCGGCTGACGGATGGGGAAAATGAGGCTCAAGAAGAAAAGGAACTTGCTCAAGCTCACTCAGCAAGTGAATAGAAACCGAACCAGGGGGTCTCCTCTCCCCCAGTCCCTTTTTCTCTCCATCCAGGCGGCTTCTTAAGAAGAATTCTGAGTCAGGGGGATGGGGAGGGACCAAGGACTGCTCATGTACTCCATAGAGGGGTCGGGAGAGGGTAGGGGTGGGACTAGGAAGGACACAAGTGTCAGGATGGAGGGCAGAAATGAGCCAAGGAGGCGGCGGCAGTATCTGGGAAGGTGGGTGAGGGCAGGCCAGAAGGAGGAGGAAAAGGCGGAAGAGAAACGAATAGAGTGAGGGCGGAGGAAGAAGTGCTGTGAAATTAGAGTCGAAAGGGCCTGGCAGAATGGGGAGAGCCTGAGACGAGACGGCTGAAATAGCAGTATGACGATGGAGGAGTCCAGGGCTCCGGGAGACACTGAAGGGAGTCAGACGGGGAGGGGTCCCGGACCGGGAAAGGCAAGGAAGGGAGTCTGACGGGATAAGAGTTCCAGAACCTGAGCAAACACTGGGGCAAGTCTCACGAAGGTGGAGTCCGGGCCAGAGGAGTCTGAGGGGGCCGGGCCGACTCACCGCGCTTGTTTTTGGTGCCGTGCTTCTTGGCGGCTGTCAGCTCCTGCTCGATCTTCTTCTCCAGGAATTCCTGCTTCTTACTTAGCATCTCCTCCGTGTCCCGAAGCCTCTGGATGGCCTCCTGGGGGGTCGGGCCGCCCTTGCCGGCTTTACCCCCTCCAGCCCCGAACAGCTTCCCGAACACCGACATGGTTGCTGCTCGCCGTGCCGGCCTGCGCCGCCCGCTCCGGCTCGGCTCGGCTCCGGCGCCTTCTCCCCGCTCCCCGCTCCGCCGCTCCCTGCCGCCGCAGGCCTCTCCGCCACCTCCGCCCCGCAGCTGCGCCCTGCCGCGCCACCTACCACAGGCCCCCACGCCCGGCCCGGCCGGCGTCAAGGAAACACGCCACTGACTACAACTCCCGGTGGGCAACGCGCCGTCCGTCCCTCAAATCTAACGGAGGGTGGCGCGCTGCATGCCGGGAGGCTATAGTCTTCCTGCTTAAAGCTCTCGGCGGCGCGCTTTTTAGGTCTAGCTAGGGTCAAAGGGCGAGGTCGCATGCTGGGAAATGTAGTCTCCTTGGAATCAGTTCTGTAGCGGTAGAAGAACAGGAAGAGAAGTAAGAATATTTTATAAAACAGTAATTAACGTTATGCACAGTCTATGATCCAGGCATTGTGGAAAATGCTTTACATGCATTATCACATTTAATTCTCACAAGCCTATGAGAGATAATACTGTTACTATTTTTGTAGGTGAGTAAGCAAGACTCAGAGAAATTGAGTGACTGACTAGCTTAACTTAATAGCCTTCGCATATGCTGTTTCTCTACCTGCAATGCCTGTCTACTCCGTATTCACCTAACACGTTCTTCGAAACCTAGTAGAGGCTAACAGCAAAGCTAGACTGCAAAGGTTCAAAACCCACTTTGAATACTTACTTGAGCAGTTACTTCCTCTACTCTGAGCTTCCCTTTCCAAAACTGTAAACTGGAGATAGCAATAGGACCACCTCCAACCTTGTGTGAGATAGGGAATGTAAGATGCTTACTTAGCATAGGCCTAGCACAGTAGGTGCTCAGAAATGTATATTTTATTCTGGGTCATCATTATGCACAATAGCAATTAAACCGGGAGAAGACTCAAAACTTTCAAAAGTAGCAGAATTGAGGATTTTTTTGCCCCTGCATTACAAAGGGCCAACTGGTTGTGGGATCACATTTCATTGTTTTTCCTTGTCTTTTGCTGTCAAGAATCACTTCTCCGGATTTCCTTGGTGGTCCAATGGTTAAGACTCCGCGCTTCCAATGCAGGGGGCGTGGGTTAGATCCCTGGTCAGGCAAGTAAGATCCCACATGCTGCACGGTGTGGCCAAAAAAAAAAAAAAAAAAGGAATCACTTCTCCATCTATTAGCACTGAGGCTGTGTCTAGTAGCCAATACTTCGCCCAAGCCCACCAATCTAATTTGCTGCTTCCAATCTTTTGCATTTGTTAGCCTTGAATGAAAACAAAGAGTAAAGCAGTTCTGAGTAAACCAGTTCTGAAGTGCTCTCCAATGAAGAAAAACTTGGCTTCTTTTTTATCCCTTCCTGGACTCTGTTGCTTAGGAACAGAGTTTCAAATAAATGAGAGCTTAATGGAACTTTTCCTCTATTATTTCACATATATGAGTCTCCTCCCCAGACTATTATCTACATATAGACAAAAATATGCCTTGAATGTTGTCCTTGTCGTTGTTGTTGTAATCTGCCACGACCCCAGCCTGCACCTAAAGGTAACTATTCCCAAAGGATGAGAGAGTTCATCTCACCCAACTTTCCAGGTTGGAAGAAATTTTTCAAATGTGAGAGACATACTAGAACTGTCAAGAATTCACAGCAGCATAAATTGTGAAACATAAATCACACTTCTGTTTGTTTTGTAATTGAGACATTGCAATGTTTTTATCAAAATAAAAAACAAAAACGAGGTGGATTCCATCAAGCCATCAACCCCTCCATATCTAAGAAATCTGCCTCTCCCCTCTTATCTAAGTCATGGTGCAACCAGGCACACAGGTAGCAAAACATTTGCTGGGTTTGAGCCATGGCCCAAAGAATATATTAACAGTCAGACTCTGCAGACCTCACCACCACCAGTCTCATATTGCTGTGGGGTAAGCCGGGATGATAGCAGAGCCCCTCATGTCATAACTCTGGGAGCCCAGAAATACATCTTGGTGATATGATAGCAGAATATTCCGATTTAATCTTTAGTACCAACCCCAATTAATTGGTGTGTGGGTCACTCGGATTACTGGGTTGAGAAGAATTCTGAGTCTGCATCAGGACACCTCTTAAAAATGTTCTGAGATCAATTCATGATGTCTGCGGACTTCCCTGGCAGTCCAGCGGTTAAGACTCTGGGCTTTCAATGCAGGAGGTGCGGGTTCGATCCCTGGTCGGGGAACTAAGATCCCACAGGCCACGAAGCATGGCCAAAAAAAAAAAAATTCATGATGTCTGCCTAGCATGTGGGATGAGAGGTAATGACACATGGGCAAGGTAGCTGCCATCCTGGATTCAGCTGCCTTGGTAGAGATCCACAGGGTGTATTGGCTCAACACTGGAGAGCCCTGGGCTTCCCTGTTCCTCATTTTTCTGGTCTCTTGGGCAAATGCACAGCCTTTTCAAACTGTGACCGACTGGTGTTAGCTCATTAAAAACTTGGTGAAAAAAACTTTGTGAAAAGAATGAGCTACCAGTACTTGCAACAACTTGAATAACTTGAAGATATTATGCTGACTGAAAGAAATTAGACACAAAAGCCTGTATGATTCCAATTATACGAAGTTCAAAAACAGGCAGAACTAATTTATAATTTGTGGTGATAGGAGTCAGAATAGTAGTTACCTCCTGGGATAGTATAGACCAGGAAGAATGACCATTGTCGGGTGCTGACAGGTTCAGTATCAAGATCCAGTGGTATTCACATGGGTGTATACAAATTTATATTTTTATACTTAAGGTCAGTGTCCTTTACATACCTTATGTACTTAACTAAACACGTTACATTGCAATGTTAAAATATCTCTGGTAAGAGCAGCCATAGAAGCATGTCGTTTTGATTTGTTTACCAAGTACCCTGCCTTCAAAAATCTCATCTTATTTCCATCCACCACAGCCCCATGAAATAAGCATTACTATACCATCTCCATGTTATAGTTGAGGAAACTGAGAACCACAGAAGTAGAAACTGCCCAAGGTCACGTGGTTAAAGATACCCTGCCATATATTTGTAATTTTCTTTAAAAATATGTCAAGGAGGTAATTCCCTGGCGGTCCAGTGATTAGGACTCTTCACTTCCACTGCCAGGGGGCCGGGTTCGATCCCTGGTTGGGGAGCTAAGATCCTGCCAGCTGTGTGATGCAGCCAAAAAAAAAGTCAAGAAAAGCTGAATTAATAAAGCCTATTATGAAGAATGGGTTTTGAATATGAATCATAAAAATTATTATGATTTGGTCTCACATAATTATACCAAGTCAAATACAGAGGACTTTGCTAATTTTTAGCTGTAAAAACCAAGCAGAGTATATCCAACACCCTTTCCTGATAAAAACACTCAACAAACTAGGAACAGAAGAGAAGTGTTCAACCTAATAAAGTCAAGTCTTGTACACTGAGAAGTACAAAACTTTGTTGAAAGAAATTAAACATCTAAATAAGTTGAAAGACATCCCATATTCATGGATTGGAAGACTTATTATTGTTGGGTCACAAAACTCCCCAGATTTATCTACAGATTCAATACAACCCCTATAAAAACATGAGCTGCCTTTTTTTGGAGAAATGGATAAGCTGCATTTTAAAATTCATATGGAATTTTAAAGGGCCTTGAATAGTCAAAACAAAATTGGAGGACTCACACGTCCCAATTTCAAAACTTACTGCAAATCTACAATAATCAAAACGATGTAGTCCTGGTCACTCTCACTTTCTGAGATGGACTGCATTCTGTCAATGGAATGTGTATCTTTCTAAAGAAATCTGCTTTCCCTCTACTTGGGCTCACTCTTGAATTCCTTCCTGAGCGAAGCCAAGGACCCTCACTTGGCGGCCCGTCCCAGGGACTCGCCTGAGACCTGGAATGTGACCATCCTCTTTCACCCTATTTTTTTTTTTTCCCTGCAACACAGCTGGCAGAACCGGGGAAGGAGGTAACTGCGGGAGGAGGTAACTGGGGGATCTCAGAGGAACCGGGCCCAGGAGTCACCCTTGGGTCTCTCATCACAACAGAGAGAAGCTCCCTGTGGTCCAGGAGCTCAAGCAGAGAAGCCAAGTCATGGCCTGGCCCTGGGGATGAGGGCGATGGTAAGATTGGGTTAGCCACTTGCTCAGGGTGACAGTTTTGCTCCTTGACAAGCAAATGCACACCTGGTGGCAGGAGCTTTCAGGAAAAGGCAAAACCCAGATGGTACCTTGTAGGCATCATTCTGGCAGGGAACACAGACCTTTGGTTCTGCATCAAAACCCACACTTGGCCTTCTCAAGATGGCCCCCAGTGGTAGGGACAACCTCCTGCCATGCCTTTCGCTGGGCTCCCTTGTTGGAATCTCTGACCTACTGTGACACTGTGTATCTGGTGCACGACCACCTGGATCTCACGGACCAGAGGGACACACATCCCCACACCTCGTGCTGGTGACACCATCTCCCTGAGGGTCTCCACGTTCAGCCTGGGAGCCCACCTCTCAGTCCCACGTTCTATATGCCTGTTCACAGGGAGACCTGCACTGGCCCTCAATATTCCAGCCTCCTCCCAAAGTTCATGAACACGCCATGACCAGCGGCAGCTATCTGGTCGTTATTATTTACCCCGAACAATGCCCTGGCAGTCACTCTGCTGAGCATGCTGCCCTGTGACTCTCCTTCCAGAAGAGAATCTGTTTTAAAGTTCAAGTACACATTCCTCAATTCAGAGCGGAAGCTGAGCGACATTTAAAGTGAGCCACCGGCTTGGTTTCAGGTGGTTCAGAGGGACTAGGTGCCCATGAAGAGCAATGTGGGGGAATCGGATTTAGGTGAGGGTTTTTTTCTCGGGGGGGGGAGGGTATCTGGGATTGCTCCTTAAAAATATCTTCAGCACACACAAAAATACCAATTTGTAGCTACATATGGTGACGCATGTTAACCAGACTTATTGTGGTGATCGTTTCACAATATACACAAATATTGAGTCATTATGTTATAAACCTGAAACTAATATACAGTCAGCCCTCCATATCCACAGGATCTGTATCCATGGATTCAACCAACTGAGGTTTGAAAATAGTAACAACAACAACAAAAAAATCCAGAAAGTTCCAAAAAGCAAAACTTGAATTTGCTGTGCACCAGCAACTATTTATATAGCATTTACATTGTATTAGATATTGTAAGTAACCTAGAGATGATTTAAAGTATACTAGAGGATGTTATATGCAAATACTACACCATTTTATAATAAGGGACTTGAGCACCCTCAAATTTTGGTATCTGAGGGGGATTCTGGAACGAATCCCCTGAGGATAGCAAGAGATAACTATAATGTTATATGTCAATTATATCTCAATAAAAAATGCAAAAAAGCCCACCCCCATTAACAGATACAAACTACTATACATAAAATAGATAAGCAACAAGGATTTACTGTACAGCACAGGGAATTATATTCAACATCTTGTAATAACCTATGATGGAATATAATCAGAAAAAAATATATAACCGAATCACTATGCTGTACACTTGAAACTAACACAATATTGTAAATCAACTATACCTCAATTAAAAAAAAGTTCTCAGTAAAACAACAAAAACAACAGCAAAACCCAGACAAAACAAAACAAAAACAGTGTGGCCCTGACATAAAGATAGATATATAGATCAATGGAATAGAACTGAGAGTCCAGAAAGAAACCCATACATCTGTGGTCAATTGATTTTCAACAAGAGTACCAAGACCATTCAATAGGGAAAGAACAGTCTTTCAACAAACAGTGCTGGGACAACTGGATATTCAGATGCAAAAGAATGAATTTATATCCCTACCTCTCACCATATACAAAAAAGGACTCAAAATGGATCAAAGACCTAAATGTAAGAACTAAAACTATAAAACTCTTAGAAGGAAACATAGGTATAAATCTTTGTGACCTTCAATTAGGCAACAGTTTCTTAAATATGACACAAAAAGCACAAGCAACAAAAGAAGAAAATAGATACATTGGACTTCACCAACATTAAAAACTTTTGTGCACCAAAGTCCATTATCAAGAAAGTGAAAGGGCAACTCACAAAATGAGAGAAAATACTGGTAAATTCCATACCTGGCAAGGGGTTAATATTCAGAATACATTTTTTTAAATTTTTTAAAAATTAGTTTATTTTATTTTTGGCTGTGTTGTGTCTTTGTTGCTGCACGCGGGCTTTTCTCTAGTGGCGGCGAGCAGGGGTTACTCTTCGTTGCGGTGCACGGGCTTCTATTGCGGTGGCTTCTCTTGTTGCAGAGCACGGGCTCTAGGCGTGTGGGCTTCAGTAGTTGTGGCGTGTGGGCTCAGTAGTTGTGGCTCGCGAGCTCTAGAGTGCAGGCTCAGTAGTTGTGGTGCGCAGGCTTATTTGCTCCGCGGCATGTGGGATCTTCCTGGACCAGGGCTCAAACCTGTATCCCCTGCATTGGCAGGCAGATTCTTAGCCACTGTGTCACCAGGGAAGCCCCAGAATACAATTTTTAAAAAGGGACTTCCCTGGTGGTCCAGTGGTTAAGAATCTGCCTTCCAGTGCAGGGGACGCAGGTTCGATCACTGGTCGGGGGACTAAGATCCCACATGCCGCAGAGCAACTAAGCCCACACGCTGCAACTACTGAGCATGCAAGCCACAACTAGAGAGAAGCCTGCGTGCCCCAAAGAAGAGCCCACGCACCGCAACGAAAGACCCCGAATGCCACAACAAAGATCCCGTGCAACCAAGACCCAACGCAGCCAAAAATAAATAAATAAATAAATATTTTTTTAAAAAATAAATAAAATTATCTTTAAAAAAAAAAACTATTACAACTCAAAAACAAAAAACACAAACAACCCAATTAAAAAGCACTGAATTGTACACTTTAAATAGTTAAAATGGTGAATTTTATGTTATGTGAATTTTAACTCAAAAAAAAGTGTGTTGAAGTAATGAAAAGAAAACATGTTTGGGGGTAGGGGATTATGAGGTACAAACTATTATGTATAAAATAAGCTAAAAGATATATTGTACAACATGGGGAATATAGCCAATATTTTATAACTGTAAATGGAGTATAACCTATAAAATTGTGAATCACTATATTGTACGCCTGTAAATTATGTAATACTGTACATAAACAAAAAGAAAACATGTTTTGGTGCCTACCACACAAACCTAGTTTAGAACTGGGGCTCTTCCATTCAGCCATGTGGCAAAGTGCATCATCTGACTCAGTTTCCCCATCTGTGAAAGAGACACTAACTTCCACACCAGGCCACATTCTGAGGATTCATTGAGAATACAGGTAAAGGGCCTGGCACAGAATATGCAACCAATATATATTTACACAATAAATAAACAATAATGACAGGAATAATAGTCAATAACATCTATTGAGCCCTCATGCTGAAGCAGATGGCTTACAGAGAATACCTCATTTAATCATCCCAACTATAGCTCGATGAGGTAGGTACAGATTACAGCTGAGGAAATAGAAGCTTCGAGAGGTTGAATGACTTGCCCAGGGTCACACCATTATTAAGTAGTGTGGCTGGCATCTGATACCCCAGCAGGTAATAGAAAATCTTTATTGAGCACTTTGTTCTAAGCAAGGCACCAAACTGAGCATTTTACAAGAAATAGCTCATTTAGCCCACACAACAACTGCATGAAATGAGCATTATTATCGTCCCAATTTTGTACATTAGATACTGGAGAAACAGAGAAGTTGAAGAGCTTGCCCAAGGTCACACAGCTTGTAGGGACAGAGCTGGGATTCTTACTGTAAATACAACCTGCTTAGCCACTATGCTTATACCGCCTACATCCAAATGAATAAATGGACAGAGAGATACACATGAAACCGAGCAAGAGCTCGTGTGCCCGTGATGCAGAAAGCCAAACTCTGACAGCGGGCATTTGCAGCAAAGTAAGGATTTATTTGCAGGGCATCAAGCTAAGGAGTGGGAGACAAGTCTCAGATCCACTTCATCTTGGTCTTTGAGTTAGGGATGTTTTAAGGGGGAAGAACAAAGGAACTAGGATTAATCATCGTCTTGTGACATTTCTTAATCATGGTTTCAGGAATCAGGAGGTCTCCTTTTTATAATTCTCTGTCCAGGCGGTCCATGGCTTGAGGATCTGTGGGCTCATCTTGCCCTAGAGAAACAACCTGAGCTTGTAAGTTAATGATGACATAGTAGCAATTTTAGTACATTGATGTTGTTATCAAGAATAGCTGACTCTGGTTGATTAGTGTTCAGTTAGCACAGGATTGAGGCCAGAGGGGACAAAAAAGGGATTGAGGTCAGAGGAGACAAGCAGGGGAATAAAGTTTTGGATAGAGAGATTAATCATAAACTCAGTATGGGAACTCGGTTTTAGGGAGACTCGGCTTCACACATAAACAAACACATAAATAAAGTGTGATGGACATGGGAGCAAGTGTGACCTTCCTGGGGAACAGGCCAAAGTTAGCAATAGGCATAGGTCAGGCCCAGCAGAACCTGGACAGTGGGGAGTTGGGGGAGATTGTGCCCTGGAGGGACCCCTGCCCTTGAGCTAATGGTGGGTTACAAGACGTACTTCATACCCCTTCAACTGAGCACGTGCAGGCCATGTAACAGGCACCAGGCCCTAGGGAGCCACATAGGCTCCAATAATGGATTGATGACTCCTTGGTCCTCATGCCAGAGAAACCCACATCCTCACCCAGGTCCAGGCCCAACACAGAGGTAGACTAGAAGTCCCCCTCCACTGGAAAAGAAAGGTCCACATGCAATCTCAGAATATCCTGTTGGCTCTACCCTCAAAATATATCCAGAACCCCACCTCTTCTCACCATCTTCACTGCTGTCACTCTGACTCATTTCACCATCATTTCTTGCCTGGATTTTTGCAGTAGCCTCCAGTGGTAGGCAGAATATTGGCCTTCCAAAGATGTCCACATACTATAGAATGTCATCTTAAGTGGCAAAAAGGGCTTTGCAGAAGAATTAAATTAAGGATCTTGAGATGGGGAGATTATCCTGGTGGGCCCAATGCAATCACATGAAGAAAGCAGAAGGGTCAGAGTCAGAGAGAGAATGGAAGATGCTACCTTTCTGGCTTTGAAGCCAGAAAGGGGTCACAAGCCAAGGAATGCAGGTGGCTTCTAGAAACTGGAAAAGGCATGGGAATGGATTTTCCCCAAGAGCCTCCAAAAGGAACACATCCCTGCCAGTAACTTGATCTCAGTCCATTGAGAACCATACCAGACCCCTGACCTCCAACACTGAAAGATAATAAACTTGAGTTGTTTTAAGCCACAGAGTTTGTAGTAATTTGTTACAGCAGCAATAGGAAACTAATACACTTCCTCACTGGCCTTCCTGTCTCCACCCTTACCCGCTCCAGCACATTCTCTAAATGGCAGCCTGAGGGGTCCTTTAAAAAATACATGTCAGATCCACTGCTCACAGCCCCCCCGATGGCTCCCCACATACCTCAGAGTAAAAGCCAAAGGCCTTTCAATGTCCCTCAAGTCCCTATATGATGTGTCATGATCCTCCCGTCACCTCACTGCCTTTCCAACTCCTCGCTCCAGCCACACTGGCCTCTCTACTGTTCTTCAAACACAGCAGGGCCCTCCAACCTTAGGGCATTGCTTTGCAAGGGCTGTGCCCTCTCCCTGACATGCTGTTTCCCAGATAACCACATGGCTCATTTCCTCTTCCTTGAGTCTTTTCCTAAATGTTTCCTTCCTAGTGAGGCCTTCCAGGCCACCCCAAATAATGCTGCAACCTGCCCCACACCCCATACTCCCCAAACCTCTACTTGTCTCTAGTTTTTCTCTTTTCTACAGTAATTTATCACCTCCTAACATATTATATAATTGCTTATTTACTTTGTTATTTATCTTCTGCTTCCTCTACAGGGGAACTCCACAGATCATTACCTGTTTGGTTCACCGTGTACTGCCAATGCCTAGAACTATGCCTGGCATATAGTAGGTGCTCATTAAATATTTGTTGCATGAATAAATGAATGGACTGAGGTAGCTGTGACCCGGGGGTCAGGAGAGCTGGATCTGAACTCAGTTTGCCATGACAAGACCCTTTCGCTTTCTGGGCTTCAGTTTACTCTCTGTGATTCTATACAGAGAAGTTGGGCCTTGGCCTCCTGCCTCAGGTTCTGTGCCTGACCATACACCAGCCATCCTTGACCAGTAGGGGGTCACCCCCAACCCTGAGGTAGAATCTACTAAACTCCCTGACACCACCACCCTTCAGGTCCTGAGAATCCATGGGGCACTTGCTGGCAGCCTTGGGGGTTGGGAGCATCTGCAGCTGCCACCTCCACTCCTTCCTCCCCAGGGGTGATAAAATTGGTGCAACCGGTTCTCCTGGGCCAGGCAGGATACTTGCTCTGTCAACTGAGACTTCCAAGCCACCGCCTTTGTCATTTGTCCCAGATATTCTCAGCTCCCCTTTAAGACAAAGGAAAGAGTCCTTTATAACCAGACATTACCTCCCAATTCTCTCTCAGCCTATGTGGCAGATTCTTACTGGGGGAAACTTACCCTTGGCCTCTGTGAGGTGGGAGGAGAGGATGTGTGGAGGGGACCTTGTTCGTTCAAAATATCTCAAGAAATATTGATCGAGCAATTCCTGGGAAGTTCTAGGCACTGCAGATATACCAGTGAACAAAACAGAAAAAAGTCCTTGTCCTTGTGGGTTTCTAATGAGGGGAACAGACAATAAAGAAACGTCTAATATAACATCAAGGGTGATGAATAAAAATGAAGCAGGCTAAGGGACTAGAGAATGATGGGAGTGGGTAGGGGTTATTTTAGACAGATTGGCCAGGGAAGACCTCTCTGAGGAAATGACTTTTGGACAAAGGTGAATAGAAGGAGGGAGCCAGCCATAAAAAATCTGGGAGAAGAGCATTCTAGACAGAGGGAACAGCAAGTGCAAAGGCCCCGAGGCAGGAACTAGTTTATATGATGGAAGAACAGCTAGGGGGCAGGTGTGGCTGGAGTGGAGTGAAATAAGAAAAGAGTGGTAGGAGGGCTTCCCTGGTAGTGCAGTGGTTAAAGAATCCGCCAGCCAAGGCAGGGGACACGGGTTTGAGCCCTGGTCCGGGAAGATCCCACATGCCACGGAGCAACTAAGCCCATGCGCCACAACTACTGAGCCTGCGCTCTAGAGCCCGTGAGCCACAACTACTGAACCTGCGTGCCTAGAGCCCGTGCTCCGCAACAAGAGAAGCCACCGCAATGAGAAGCCCGCGCACCGCAACGAAGAGCTGCCCCTGCTCGCCGCAACTAGAGAAAGCCCGCGTGTGGCAACAAAGACCCAACACAGCCAAAAAATAAAAAAATAAACAAAATAAATAAATTTAAAGAAAAAAGAAAAGAGTGGTAGGAGATGAGGGCTGCATGGTATAGAACCTTGAAATCTACAGGGAGAACTTTAGATTTCACCCTGGGAAGGATTGGAAGCCACTGGAGGGTTTTTTTGTTTGTTTGTTTGTTTGTTTATTTATGGCTGTGTTGGGTCTTCGTTTCTGTACGAGGGCTTTCTCTAGTTGCGGCAAGTGGGGGCCACTCTTCATCGCGGTGCGCGGGCTTCTCGCTATCGCGGCCTCTCTTGCTGCGGAGCAGAGGCTCCAGACGCGCAGGCTCAGCAATTGTGGCTCACGGACGGGCCTAGTCGCTCCGCGGCATGTGGGATCTTCCCAGACCAGGGCTCGAACCCGTGTCCCCTGCATTGGCAGGCAGCTTCTCAACCACTGCGCCACCAGAGAAGCCCCCACTGGAGGGTTTTAAACAAGAAAGTGGCATAATCTGACCAGGCTCTAGAGAGATCCTTTGGGCTGCTGTCAAGAGAATGGATCATGGTGGAGGAATAGAGAAAGCAGGGAGACCAAAGAGAAGGCTGATAGGCTTCCCTGGTGGCGCAGTGGTTAAGAATCCGCCTGCCAATGCAGGGCACACGGGTTCAACCCCTGGTCCAGGAAGATCCCACATGCTGCGGAGCAACTAAGCCCTTGTGCCACATCTACTGCGCCCGCGCGCCTAGAGCCCGTGCTCCGCAACAAGAGAAGCCACCGCAATGAGAAGCCCACGCAGTGCAATGAAGAATAGCCCCCACTCACCACAACTAGAGAAAGCCTGTTCACAGCAACAAAGACCCAGTGCAGCCAAAAATAAATAAAATAAAATTAATTAATTTTTTAAAAAAGAGAAGGCTGATGATATGGTCATTCATGCAGGAGAGCCTGGTGGCCTGGACGGGGTAGTGTGGCCAAGGAGATGAGCTGTGGCTGGAGCCTCAGAGAAGTGGTTCCAAAGATAACCATCTCATCAGAGCTGGTGAGAGCTTTAGAAATCCTAAGACTAGGCAGGAGTTCTGGAGTCTGTCAGTCCTGGACTGGAGGCCCAGCTCCACACATTCCAGCTGTGAGTCCTTGGGCAAGTTGTTATACCTCTCTGAGCCTTGGTTTCCCCACCTGTAAAATGGACATGATAAGAGAGCTTGCTTCCAAGGGGTGTCTTGAGGACTCAGTAACATATAAATAAGGCACAGAGCACAGGGTGTGGCACTTAGTATACAGTCAGTAAAACCATGACTCAACTCCCCACATTTATTGATAGAGAAACTGAGGGCAGCTCTGGCTTAGAAGCAGACAGAGGACTGGACGTAAAGGAAGCAGAATTTACAGGGTTCCTCAAAGTTATATACCCACAGAGTCTATAAATAAGATGAATGAGTAAAGTGGGCCAGGGACATGAAAAATCATGTGGCCCTGCCTGGCCATCTTGCTTTTCCACTTTTCAGACACATGTAATATATGTGCTCACCTAAAGGGCTGGCTAGCCCAGCTCCACCTGACTACTGCCCCATGGTACCAGACATCCCATTTTTATCTTTTTTTTATTTTTTTTTTCTGTGGCCACGCCACGCACCTTGCAGGATCTTAGTTCCCCGACCGGGGATTGAACCCACGCCCTCAACAGTGAAGGGCCGGAGTCCTAACCACTGGACAACCAGGGAATTCCCCCCATTTTTCAATAGAAGTCAGAAACCCAGATTTTTATGTGAAATCTCCCAACTTTAAATTACATTTTCTAATTACTTCTAGAGTATAGGAACACAGTAAATTTTTATATATTTGTCTTACTATTATTTCAGCATCCTTGCTATTATTTCCTCCTTTCCAATCCTTACATCATTTATTTTCCTTGCCTTGTTCCTTTTGCTAGACCTCCAACATAATGTTGAAGTCATGATAGCAGGCACCATGGTCTTGTTCCTGACACAGAAGGAATGAATCTTACTTTTCATGATTGCAGGTCTCCAATTTCATTATTTTTAAATGTTGGCTCATTTTTCAAACATTGTGAATGCCAAAGTCTATCAACCTGTGGGCTGCCAATTTGTGATCTCTGCTTTACCAGAATTCTCTCCCTCAGTTGCAACAACAGTCTCATTGGGTAGGTACTATTATTCTCCCCATTTGACATATGAGGACCCCAAGGTTCAGAGAGGTGAAGTGACTTGCCACAGTTACACAGCTGGGAAGAGGCAGAGCCAGGATTCAAACCCAGCTCCGCCTGATGCCAAAATCTGTGGGACCTTGGATGCCCAGGTCAGTTCCTCTTTATACTACACACTGTCCTGCATCTAGGGGCTCTGGGGTCCTGGAGAAGCTCTGTCATCAACTTTGAGTGACCCTTGACCATGGGCCTTCTGCTCTCTGGGCCTCAGTCTCTCATCTGCCAACCTGGGACACGCTCAGCTATGAGAACCCCAGTAGTGCCCCAGCCTCCTCCCCCACAGTCCAACTGCACATCTGTTAAGTATTAGACCTGATCTTGATATGGTCCTTGTTTGGGGGCCTGGCTCTGTCACTTACTGCTGTGTGACTTGGGCTGCTTAACCTTGCCTCATCTCAGCTGTAAAATATGATTAAAAGTAGCACCTACCTTAAAGTGCTTAGGACACACCAGGCATGATATAAGTGCCTAGTAAACTTTAGTCCTCGTGATTACTGGTAAGTGCATGCATGTGTACATTGGCAGGAAGAAAAGAGAAATATAATTTAAATAGTTGTATTAGGATGGAGATGTGGTTTTTAACATTTTTTACTATCACTGTTACAATTTTTTAAAAAATGTTTAATGCCACCCATGACTCTTCCATTATAGAGAATATATTAATTGTAGAGAATAAAATTCCTTAACCCAACATCCAAGGCTCTCTCTGATTAGACATCAACCCATATTTCAGTAGAGCAGAGTGGCTAAGGCCACGTGGAGTCAGGCCACTCAGCCTGAATCCCAACTCTCTGACTTATTAGCTGTGTGAGTTTGGATAAGAAACTTTACCTCTCTGTGCCTACATTTCCTCATCTGTAAAATAAGGAAAGTGACAATTCTCACCTGATGGGGCTGAGGTGATACGACATAAAAGGCTTATAGCACAGTGTCAATCACATGAAGGCTCGAAGCATATTAGTGATTATCATGATCTACCCACTTCCCCCAAATCTCTGTCACCCTGGACCATTCACCAGCCCCAGAACACAACACACCTTGAGCACTGTCATACCTCGAGGTCTTTGCTCATGCCCTGCTCTACTTGGCATGCCTTCTTCTTCTTCTTCTTCTTTTTAATTTTTGAATTTTATTTATTTTTTTTTACAGCAGGTTCTTATTAGTTATCCATTTTATACATATTAGTGTATATATGTCAATCCCAATCTCCCAATTCATCCCACCACCACCACCCCCCCGCCACTTTCCCCCCTTGTTGTCCATACGTTTGTTCTCTACATCTGTGTCTCTATTTCTGCCCAGCAAACCGGTTCATCTGTACCATTTTTCTAGGTTCCACATATATGCGTCTATATACGATATTTGTTTTTCTCTTCCTGACTTACTTCACTCTCTATGACAGTCTCTAGATCCATCCACATCTCTACAAATGATCCAGTTTCATTCCTTTTTATGGCTGAGTAATATTCCATTGCATATATGTACCACATGTTCTTTACCCATTCGTCTGTCGATGGGCATTTAGGTTGCTTCCATGACCTGGCTATTGTAAATAGTGCTGCAATGAACATTGGGGTGCATGTGTCTTTTTGAATTATGGTTATCTCAGGGTATATGCCCAGTAGCAAGATTGCTGGGTCATATGGTAATTCTATTTTTAGTTTTTTAAGGAACCTCCATACTGTTCTCCATAGTGGCTGTATCAATTTACATTCCCACCAACAGTGCAAGAGGGTTCCCTTTTCTCCACACCCTCTCTAGCATTTGTTGTTTGTAGATTTTCTGATGATGCCCATTCTAACTGGTGTGAGGTGATACCTCATTGTAGTTTTGATTTGCATTTCTCTAATAATTAGTGATGTTGAGCAGCTTTTCACGTGCTTCTTGGCCACCTGTATGTCTTCTTTGGAGAAATGTCTATTTAGGTCTTCTGCCCATTTTTGGATTGGGTTGTTTGTTTCTTTAATATTGAGCTGCATGAGCTGTTTATATATTTTGGAGATTAATCCTTTGTCCGTTGATTCGTTTGCAAATATTTTCTCCCATTCTGAGGGTTGTCTTTTCGTCTTGTTTGTAGTTTCCTTTGCTTTGCAAAAGCTTTTCAGTTTCATTAAGTCCCATTTGTTTATTTTTGTTTTTATTCCCATTACTCTAGGAGATGGATCAAAAAAGATCTTGCTGTGATTTATGTCAGAGAGTGTTCTTCCTATGATTTCCTCTAAGAGTTTTATAGTGTCTGGTCTTACATTTAGGTCTCGAATCCATTTTGAGTTTATTTTTGTGTATGGTGTTAGGGAGTGTTCTAATTTCATTCTTTTACATGTAGTGGTCCAGTTTTCCCAGCACCACTTATTGAAGAGACTGTCTTTTCTCCATTGTATATCCTTACCTCCTTTGTCATAGATTAGTTGACCATAGGTGTGTCGGTTTATCTCTGGGCTTTCTGTCCTGTTCCATTGATCTATATTCTGTTTTTGTGTCAGTACCATATTGTCTTGCTTACTGTAGCTTTGTAGTAGAGTCTGAAGTCAGGGAGTCTGATTCCTCCAGCTCCATTTTTTTCCCTCAAGACTGCTTTGGCTATTCAGGGTCTTTAGGGTCTCCATACAAATTTTAAGATTTTTTGTTCTACTTCTGTAAAAAATGCCATTGGTAATTTGATAGGGATTGCATTGAATCTGTAGATTGCTTTGGGTAGTATAGTCATTTTCACAATATTGATTCTCCCAATCCAAGAACAGGGTATATCTCTCCATCTGTTTAAATCATCTAATTTCTTTCATCAGTGTCTTATAGTTTTCTGTATCCAGCTCTTTTGTCTCCCTAGGTAGGTTTATTCCTAGGTATTTTATTCTTTTTGTTGCAGTGGTAAATGGGAGTGTTTCCTTAATTTCTCTTTCAGATTTTTCATCATTAGTGTATAGGAATGCAAGAGATTTCTGTGCATTAATTTTGTATCCTGCAACTTTATCAAATTCATTGATTAGCTCTAGTAGTTTTCTGGTGGCATCTTTAGGATTTTCTATGTATAGTATCATGTCATCTGCAAACAGTGACAGTTTTACTTCTTCTTTTCCAATTTGTATTCCTTTTCTTTTTCTTCTCTGATTGCCGTGGCTAGGACTTCCAAAACTATGTTGAATAATTGTGGCGAGAGTGGACATCCTTGTCTTGTTCCTGATCTTAGAGGAAATGCTTTCAGTGTTTCACCATTGAGAATGATGTTTGCTGTGGGTTTGTCATATATGGCCTTTATTATGTTGAGGTAGGTTCCCTCTATCCCCACTTTCTGGAGAGGTTTTTTTTAATCATAAATGGGTGTTGAATTTTGTCAAAATCTTTTTCTGCATCTATTGAGATGATCATATGGTTTTTATTCTTCAATTTGTTAATATGGTGTATCACATTGATTGATTTGCGTATATTGAAGAATCCTTGCATCCCTGGGATAAATCCCACTTGATCATGGTGTATGATCCTTTTAATGTGTTGTTGGACTCTGTTTGCTAGTATTTTGTTGAGGATTTTTGCATCTATATTCATCAGTGATATTGGTCTGTAATTTTCTTTTTGTGTAGTATCTTTGTCTGGTTTTGGTATCGGGGTGATGGTGGCCTCGTAGAATGAGTTTGGGAGTGTTCCTTCTTCAGCAATTTTTTGGAAGAGTTTGAGAAGGATGGGTGTTAGCTCTTCTCTAAATGTTTGATAGAATTCACCTGTGAAGCCATCTGGTCCTGGACTTTTGTTTGTTGGAAGATTTTTAATCACAGTTTCAATTTCATAACTTGTGATTTGTCTGTTCATGTTTTCTGTTTCTTCCTGGTTCAGTCTTGGAACGTTATACCTTTCTAAGAATTTTTCCATTTCTTCCAGGTTGTCCATTTTATTGGCATAGAGTTGCTTATAGCAGTCTCTTAGGATGCTTTGTATTTCTGCAGTGTCTGTTGTAACTTCTCCTTTATCATTTCTAATTTTATTGATTTGAGTCCTCTCCCTCTTTTTCTTGATGAGTCTGGCTAATGGTTTATCAATTTTCTTTATCTTCTCAAACAACCACCTTTTAGTTTTATTGATTTCTGCTCTGATCTTTATGATTTCTTTCCTTCTACTAACTTTGGGTTTTGTTTGTTCGTCTTTCTCTAGTTCCTTTAGGTGTAAGGTTAGATTGTTTATTTGAGATTTTTCTTGTTTCTTGAGGTAAGCTTGTATTGCTGTAAACTTCCCTCTTAGAACTGCTTTTGCTGCATCCCATAGGTTTTGGATTGTCATGTTTTCATTGTCATTTGTCTCTAGGTATTTTTTGATTTCCTCTTTGATTTCTTCAGTGATCTCTTGGTTATTTAGTAACATATTGTTTAGCCTCCATGTGTTTGTGTTTTTTACGTTTTTCTCCCCCTAATTGATTTCTAATCTCATAGCATTGTGGTCAGAAAAGATGCTTGATAGTATTTCAATTTTCTTAAATTTACTGAGGCTTGATTTGTGACCCAAGATGTGATCTATCCTGGAGAATGTTCCGTGCGCACTTGAGAAGAAAGTGTAATCTTCTGTTTTTGGATGGAATGTCCTATAAATATCAATTAAATCTATCTGGTCTACTGTGTCATTTAAAGCTTGTGTTTCCTTATTAATTTTCTGTTTGGATGATCTGTCCATTGGTGTAAGTGAGGTGTTAAAGTCCCCCACTATTACTGTGTTACTGTTGATTTCCTCTTTTATAGCTGTTAGCAGTTGCCTTATGTATTGAGGTACTCTTATTTTGGGTGCATATATATTTATAATTATTATATCTTCTTCTTGGATTGATCCCTTGATCATTATGTAGTGTCCTTCCTTGTCTCTTGTAACATTCTTTATTTTAAAATCTATTTTATCTGATATGAGTATCGCTACTCCATCTGTCTTTGACTTCCATTTGCATGGAATATCTTTTTCCATCCTCTCACTTTCAGTCTGTATGTGTCCCTAGGTCTGAAGTGGGTCTCTTGTAGACAGCATATATATGGGTCTTGTTTTTGTATCCATTCAGTGAGCCTGTGTCTTTTGGTTGGAGCATTTAATCCATTCACGTTTAAGGTAATTTTTGATATGTATGTTCCTATGACCATTTTCTTAATTGTTATGGGTTTGTTTTTGTAGGTCCTTTTCTTGTGTTTCCCACTTAGAGAATTTCCTTTAGCATTTGTTGTAGAGCTGGTTTGGTGGTGCCAAATTCTCTTAGCTTTTGCTTGTCTGTAAAGCTTTTGATTTCTCCGTCGAATCTGAATGAGAACCTTGCCGGGTAGAGTAATCTTGGTTGTAGGTTCTTCCCTTTCATCACTTTAAATATATCATGCCACTCCCTTCTGGCTTGTAGAGTTTCTGCTGAGAAATCAGCTGTTAACCTTATGGGAGTTCCCTTGTATGTTATTTGTCATTTTTCCCTTGTTGCTTTCAATAATTTTTCTTTGTCTTTAATTTTTGTCAATTTGATTACTATGTGTCTCGGTGTGTTTCTCCTTGGGTTTATCCTGCCTGGGACTCTCTGCACTTCCTGGACTTGGGTGGCTATTTCCTTTCCCATGTTAGGGAAGTTTTCGACTATAATCTCTTCAAATATTTTCTCGGGTCTTCTCTCTCTCTTCTCCTTCTGGGACCCCTATAATTTGAATGTTGTTGTGTTTAATGTTGTCCCAGAGGTCTCTTAGGCTGTCTTCATTTCTTTTTTTTTTTTTTTTTAATTTATTTATTTATTTTATTTTTGGCTGTGTTGGGTCTTAGTTTCTGTGCGAGGGCTTTCTCTAGTCGCGGCGAGTGGGGGCCACTCTTCATCACGGTGCGTAGGCCTCTCACTGTTGCGGCCTCTCTTGTTGCGGAGCACAGGCTCCCGACGCGCAGGCTCAGTAGTTGTGGCTCACGGGCCTAGTTGCTCCGTGGCATGTGGGATCCTCCCAGACCAGGGCTCGAACCCGTGTCCCCTGCATTGGCAGGCAGATTCTCAACCACTGTGCCACCAGGGAAGCCCCTGTCTTCATTTCTTTTGATTCTTTTTTCTTTACTCTGTTCCGTGGCAGTGAATTACACCATTCTGTCTTCCAGGTCACTTATCCGTTCTTCTGCCTCAGTTATTCTGCCATTGATTCCTTCTAGTGTAGTTTTCATTTCAATTATTGTATTGTTCATCTCTGTTTATTTGTTCTGCAATTCTTGAAAGTCTTTGTTAAACATTTCTTGCATCTTCTCGATCTTTGCCTCCATTCTTTTTCTGAGGTCCTGGATCATCTTCACTATCATTATTCTGAATTCTTTTTCTGGAAGGTTTCCTATCTCCACTTCATTTAGTTGTTTTTCTGGGGTTTTATCTTGTTCCTTCATCTGCTACATAGCCCTCTGTCTTTTCATCTTGTCTGTCTTTCTGTGACTGTGGTTTTTGTTCCACAGGCTGCAGGATTGTAGTTCTTCTTGTTTCTGCTGTCTGCCCTCTGGTGGATGAGGCTATCTAAGAGGCTTGTGCAAGTTTCCTGATGGGATGGACTGGTGGTGGGTAGAGCTGGGTGTTGCTCTGGTGGGCAGAGCTCAGTAAAACTTTAATCCACTTTGTCTGCTGATAGGTGGGGCTGGGTTCCCTCCCTGTTGGTTGTTTGGCCTGAAGCGACCCAACACTGGAGCCTACCCGGCTCTTTGGTGGGGCTAATGGCGGACTCTGGGAGGGCTCACACCAAGGAGTACTCCCCAGAACTTCTGCTGCCAGTGTCCTTGTCCTCATGGTGAGCCACAGCCACCCCCCGCCTCTGCAGGAGACCCTCCAACACTAGCAGGTAGGTCTGGTTCAGTCTCCTGTGGGGTCACTGCTCCTTCCCTTCTGTCCTGATGCACACACTACTTTGTGTGTGCCCTCCAAGAGTGGAGTCTCTGTTTCCCCCAGTCCTGTTGAAGTCCTGCAATCAAGTCTTGCTAGCCTTCAAAGTCTGATTCTCTAGGAATTCCTCCTCCCATTGCCGGACCCCCAGGCTGGGAAGCCTGAGGTGGGGCTCAGAACCTTCACTCCAGTGGGTGGACTTCGGTGGTATAAGTTTTCTCCAGTTTGTGAGTCACCCACCCAGCAGTTATGGGATTTGATTTTATTGTGATTGTGTCGCTCCTACCATTTCATTGTGCCTTCTCCTTTGTCTTTGGATGTGGGGTATCTTTTTTGTTGAGTTCCAGTGTCTTCCTGTCAATGTTTGTTCAGCAGTTAGTTGTGATTCCGGTGCTCTCGCAAGAGGGAGTGATCGCACATCCTTCTACTCCGCCGTCTTGAACCAATCCCCCTGGCATGCCTTCTTCTATCCATCAAACACTCTGTGTCAAGGCCTAGATCGAGTGTTACCTCCCACTCTGAGACTTCCTGTCCTCATCAGCCCCTCCCCTGGCCCTCCTGAGGGCTGGGTACGCTTACCGCCTTTACCCCCTCAGCTGTGCACTGCTACCTCACTCGCCCCTCCCACTGCATCACACCCTTCCCGAGGATGTGGGGAACTCGACCTTGCTCTGAGTTCCAGCCACAGGCCCACACACAGATGTCTGAGGGATGTCAGCCTTCAGGGAAACTCAGTGATCAAATTGAGTCCGACAGTCCTCCCGCATCCTGCCCTGTTCCATCTCAGCCTCAGAGTCCTCTCCTGTAACTGAGGCAGTGTGGCCCAGCACGGTGGTGGTGAAGACAAATAAGAAAGCACTGGTGAAGGCCCCTTTTCTCCCTCCCTGTCTCCCAGGAGCCTAATTTGCTTCCCCCCTGGACTAGCTGGAGATGGGGAAGGGAATGCTGGATGTGGGGGCACCTATGGCCATCCAGAGGCCTGCTCCAGATGGTCCTCTGACTCTGGTTAGAGTTTCTGATTCCAAAGGGTTTTAGGGCAAGGCCCAGGACCCTGCATTTTCAAAAGTGAGTTATAAACCCCTTCCTCCAGGGGTTTCCATGGGACATATTCTGAAATAACTGTTCTGGATGCACCAAACCTCTCTATGGCAATTGGGGCAGTGTAGCTGTGTGAGGAGCCAAGTGACCCCTCAGCCCGCACAAGCTTTGGAGGGGGGAACGCTGCCACCTAGGGGCTAAGAAAGAAATTGCCAAAGCTAGGGCCTGAGCCATGTTGATAAAAATATTTATTGAGCACTTTCTGAGTGCCGGGCACTACGCCAAACTCTATGCCAAACTCTTTGTACATTTCATCATACTGGATCCCAATGACAGCCCTATGAGGTAGTACTGTCATAAGCCCCATTGTACAGATGAGGAATGCAGGGCTCAGAGAGGTCAAGTGACTTATCCAAGGTCACACAGCAAGTAAGTGTCAGCGCTTGGATCTGAAGCCAGATCTGGCTGACAGCTGAACTCTAACCACAACACTCGAGTGCCTCCTACATGCCTACATCACAGAGTCGTCTGGGGATGCTGGGAGAACTGCATGTGAAAAGGTTTAACAGGTAAGGGCTCCAACCATATCAGGCCCCTGAAGAGCAGCTTAACTAGAGGCTGCCCCTAGGCAGCCTGGAGGAGGGGTGGGTGGGACTGCCCTGTCTTCTCTCATAGGCAGCCTGACCACCAGCCTGGACCAGCCAGACCCTGGGCCATTCAGGCTCAGCTGCCTCAGATCCCAGAATGCTGCAGGGCTTCCCAGAAGGACAGGGGACACAGCGAGGCGGCCCTGGGCCAGGGTTTACAGAGCATGTTCCAAAAGGATTTTGACCAATGGCTCACTTCCACTGGGAAGGATCTCTAGTCAGCTCCTAGAGGCCCTGGACCCAAAGGTGAGCATCAGGCAGGATGTGGGAACAAACACCATGGGTCCATCACTCCGAGGCCTGGATGTAGACAGGCACAGCAAGCATGGCACACGGGCCCTCGGCCCCTGCCTGCAGCTCTGCCAGGGCCAGGTTGGAGCCCAGGCCCTCGGCATGCCCGGGCACCACCAGCTCAGGTTCGCCCCCCACCGTCCCCCCCACTACGATGGACAGCACGGCATCCGGCTCCGAGAAGGGCGGCTTGCCTGGGGCGGCCTCGGGCACTGGCCCAGGCCCTGTGTCCTTCAGCTCCTCCAGCCCCAGCGGGTCAGGCAGGGGCGTCACCACCTTGCGGCCACCAGTGCTGCCGCTGCGGGGGGCTGCCCTCCTCCGGGGGGGCCGCCGGGCTTGCAGGTCCTTGTCCTTTTGAGGGCCAAGGCGGCAGCGGTGGTCCTTGAGGTACTTGTGGCGGGAAAAGCCCTTGGCGCAGCCGGCACAGCGGAACTTGTAGTTGCCTGTGTGGGCGCGCTGGTGCTCGGCGAGGTGGGCACGGCGGCTGAAGGACTTGCTGCACAGGGCGCACTTGTGGAGCTTCATGCCTGGGGAGCGAAGGGAAGGCAGTGAGAGGCACCCAGACCCTTCACCCTTCAATGCTGCCCTGGCACTTGGAACGAAGCCCAGTTCCTCAGCTTGCCCTACGAGCATGGGTGTGATCTGGGCCCTGCTCCCTCCACTCTCATCTCCCACCTTCTCCCAGCCACTTACCCTGTGCCAGCCTCCTGCCTCTGGGCCTTTGCTTGTGCTGTTTCCCCTCTGCCTGGAACAGCAAGCTCAGCCCCTAAACCTTGACTAACTTTGCCAGGTCACCAACATCTCTCTCCTCTCTGGTCTGCCTGAATCACCCTGGCCGCCTCAGACCATTCCCCACAGGGCAGCTAGAGCAGTCTTGGTAAAACGTCTCCATGACACTCCCTGCTCCAAACCCGCCAGTGATTCCCCAAATTTCCCACAGAGTCGCCTGCAGCTGGCCACCCCTTTCACCTCTCAGACCCATCCCCTTCCTCTCCCCTCTCTTGTTCTCTGAGCTCCAGGCCTTCCGCCCGCCTTTCCTCGTCTCAAACACCTGCCAGTCTCTTCCCTGCCTGAAGGCTTCGCACTTGCTGCTCCCTCACCCTGGAAGCCACTTCCGGCTCTTCTCCCTCAGACTCAGCTTTCGTGTCACCTCCTCCGGGGAGCCCTCCCTGATACCCACTTCCCTTCTTTCTCTGCCCCCTCACTCTGCTTATTTCCATCTTTGCCCTTGCATATTTTAGCGTAACATACTTATTTGTTTGCTGTTCATTTTCGATCTCTGCCACTAAATGCTAAGCTTCCCCAGGAGGGCAGGGTGGGCTTCTGCCTGATTCCCCCATGGCACCCCCAGTGCCTGACACATGGTATTCTCGCAATAGTCACTCACTGGATGAATCACTGGTGCCTCCATATCCACCATGAAGTCAACTCCGTCCCACACACAGCCTGTGCCATGGTCCCCTCAGCCTCCCTGGGATGACAGCTCAGAGAGGGGGCAGTGACTTGCCCGAGGCCACCCAGCAGGACAGTGGTAGTGCCAAGAATCAAGCCCAGGCCCTCTGTCTCCAAGTCCTCAATCTACTCTCTTAGTTTTCACACTTTCTTTAGCCACTAGATCCTGTTTACAAACCAGTGGTTGTTAATCAGGGGTGACTTTACTCCCCAAGGATCTTTTGGCTTGTCCCCGGAGACATTTTTGGTTGTCATAACCGTGGGGTACAGGCCAGGATGCCGCTGAACATCGTACAGTGCACAGGGCAGCCGCCCACGACAAAGAATTATCCAGCCCAAAATATCAATAGTGCCGATATTGAGGAACCTTGTTCTATAGACCAAGTGGTATGTGGAAAGCCAGCCAAGCTGCTCTGGGGAAGCAGCAGCCCCAGGAGAAGCTCTGTGGAGCTGCCGGGAAACTGAGGAGTGGTGTGGAGACCCCTACTCCACACCCCAGCTTCCTCGCTCTGCCGAGTGGGCCAAGGAAGCTCCCTGGCCTTACCTTGGACCCACTCAGAACTGGATCTCCCTCCACACCTGACCCCACCTCTGTCACACTGGGTGCCTCTCTGATATACAGTCATCTCCTCCTGAGTCAGCTTCCTCCTCAGCCTGGGGGACTGTGGCTGACTCACCGCCGTACACCCTGAGGACCCAAACACAGGCCAGGCTCATGGCTCACAGGGGCAAAAGTCTATTGGCTGGAAGGTACCAGGCAGGGAAAATAAGCCTCACAGGATGTGTTTGCTCTTTCTGGGGTCCCTGCCCAGGGGGCTTGAGCTGAACCAGACCCTCCTGGCACGTCCAGGAGCCACTTACCGGAGTGGGAAAGGATATGAGCCTTCAGCTTGTCTGGCCGGTTGAACTCCTTACTGCAGCCCGTGTGTGTCCTAGAATCCAAAACACTGGTCAGGGGAGCTCACTCAGCACAGAACTCTCTTGCTGGCCGCCCTGCCAGCCCCGGGCAGGACGGACTAGCTCATCCACCCTAAGGGCTGGGCAGGGAAGCAGCATGGGGAGTGAAGCAGCCAGGCGGGACCCAGGACAGGACAAAAGGAGAGAGAGCCTGCAGCCCTCGGCCCTGACCCACCCCCCCTTCTATCCCACAGCTGGTTAAACCTGCCCCCTCCCACCCACCGTCTCTACTCACGAGAAGGGGCATTTGTATTTCTTGAATGGCTCATGGATCAACATGTGTCTCTTCAGTTTGTCCTTGCGGTTGAACGCGGACTCACACACTGAGCATTTGTAGGGCTTCTCACCTGCAGGAGGAAACACAGATGGGGGACCAAGGGTGCCGTGAGAGGGAGTGTGAATATGGGGCGCAGGGGTCTCCATCAGGGGACAGCAGCTCCTCTAGGGAGGTGGCCTGCGGGAATATTGCCTCTCCCTTTCCTCGGGACTTTGCTTTGTCAAGGAGGAGAGGAGGCTGGTTCAGTTAGGATGGGTAGGAGGGGCCTCTCTGACGAGGCAACACCTGAGGTGGTGAGGGAGCGAGCCACGCAGGAATGTGGGAGTGAGGGTCCCAGGCAGGAGGAGACGTGGGGCACCGCCTGTGTCTGAGGAACAACGGGGAGGCCCGTGTGGCCGGGTTGGAGCAGGGGAGGGAGAATGAGGCAGAAGAGGAGGTGGGCAAGGCAGCCAGGCCCAGAGGGAGGGCTTGGGAGGCAAGGTTTTTACTCTGAGCCTGATGAGAAGCCACCAGAGGCGCTGAGCAGAGGAGGGACAGGATCTGGCTCGAGAGCCTCACAGGCTCCCTCTGGCTGCGTGTAGAGAACAGATTGAGGGCGTGAGGGTGGAGGCAGGAAGGAGGCTGGTACAAGAAATGGGAAGTGGCCAAGTATGGGTGATGTCCAGAAAGCAGAATCGGCAGCCCTTGCCAATGGACTGGCTGTGGGGCATGAGAGAATCTAAGGCGTGGGCTGGGCGACAGGGTGGATGGCCGTGACATTTACTGAAGTGGGGTCCACCACAGGGGAGGGGGGAATTACACCTTATCTGGTTGAATCCTTGCAACAAACCATAAGGTAAGTCCTAGAAGAGAAAACTGAGGCTCCTGGTCTACACCTAGTGTTTGGGGGAAGTAAGATTCCAGCCCGGCAGTGTGACCCAGAGTCCACCTGAGTTGCCCCAGACCGTCTGCTGCAGAACCCATGCGTGGGGCTGGGGGTGAGGGGTGGCATGGAGAGCAGCTCTCACCTAACAGGAGTCAGAGGTCAGAAACTGCCCTTTGGAAAAGGGCTATTACTGGGTTGCTTTATTTCCTGCCATTATTTCCTCTCTGTTCTCCTCTCTGGGATGAATAAAGCACTTTTGAAAAATGCCAACCCAATGATTGAAGAAATTCTGGTCCTTACAATGGAATGTTCTGCAGTCATTAAAAAGATTAAGGTCGATCTGTTTCCTGATCTGGAAAGATCTCCTGGCTATACTGCTAGGGGGAAAAGAAAAGTGTAGGACAGCTTAATACAGTCCCATTTTTGTTAGAAAAAAATACAATCCCCATACTCCAAAAAAGCCCTGGCCATATGGGTTTGTATCGACATAGAATATGCAGGGAGAAAGGTAGGGGAGGGTACACACCAAACTGTCAGTAGCAATTAAGATTTGAAAGGGGAATTTAACATTTTACTTTATGTACTTCCATACTGCTTCCATTTTTACAAAAAGCATGTATTACTTGTGAATAATAATGATTATTTTAAAAACCATAAAGAAAGCAATTTGGTAATATCTATCAAAATTGCCAATGAAGTTACTTCTTTTTCTTCTTTTATCATAAATATGAAATACATGTAACAGAAAATTTACCATTTTAACCATCTTTAAGTGTACACTTCAGTGGCATTAAGTACATTCTTACTGTCGTGCTACCATCACCCCTATCCATCTCCAGAACTTTTTCATCATCCCAAACTAAAACTCAGTACTGCATATACATTTTAACCTAGCATTTCCACTGCTAGGAATGTACACTACAGATATATTCCCAAAAGCTTGTCAAGAGACCCACACAGCATTGTGTATACAAACTAACAGCTGAAAAAATAATTTAAGTGTCCATCCATAGGGAAATGGTTAAATCAAAGATGGTAAATGCAGGAGAATACTATGCAGCTGAGAAAAAGAAGGTGCTATTAGGAACATCTTCAAGGTACCTTGATAAGTGAAGAAAAATGGCACATAGTAGAGTTATAATATGTTGCCTATTTGTGTAAAAGTAAGCACATGTTTTGTATAGATGTAAAATAAAACTAGAATGTCCCAGATGAGACCACTAACAGTGATCACCTTTGGGGAGGGGAATTAGGATCACTCTTCAAACTGCGAACTCCAAGTCACAAACTGATGGTGGTTATTTTAACAACTAAAATTGTACAGATAGAAAATATTGTTTTGTGAAACTTCTGTTTCAGTATATTCTGTGTGTATGTATGTGTTTCCTGGGTTGCATATAAAATGTATTTTTTACCATAGGCCATAGTAAAAAAAAAAAAAAAAAAAATCAAAAACCATTTGGATTGTCCATCTGAGGAGAGATGCTTTTGTACTATCAAGGATTTTTGCCTCAGGTTTTCTCAATCTTTAGACCCTTTTCAGTATAAAACAGAACAGAATTTTTTAACTAATAAAAAACATTTTAAAGCTTAAAAGAAAATAAAGTGTCAATGTATCTCAGCTGGGGAACTAAGGAGAGAGGGTTCTATCCAGGTTTGGGAGGGAATTTTGCATCGAGCACAACGCCCCCACCCCCAGGGGCTCAGAATGGCCTCAGGGGCAGAGCCGTGTCCCCCACCCACCTCCCGAGGCTCGTCTCCAGTCTAGTGTTGTTGGGAACCCCTTGTTCACTTGAGGGGGCAGGTAGGGGCCAGGAAGGAGATGGGAAGGCGGGATGAAGAGAGGGAGGGGATGGGCAGGAGGGGGCTCAGGAAGAAGGCTGAAGGAGATGGGGAGGAAGGCCAGAGAGGGATGCGAAGGGGAACAGAGAGGGTGTCTGGGGGGAGGGGAAGGGGGACTGAGCAGGAGTTGGTGGGGGGCAGGGTACCCACCTGAGTGGATGTGAGCGTGCAGTTTGAGGTAGTGCTCCCGCCGGAAGAACTTCTTGCACACCTGGCACTTGAACCTGCCCCCGCTGCCGTGGGTGGGCAGGTGACGCCGCAGGTAGCGTTCACAAGGAAACACCTGGCAGGACAGAGGAGTAGCGTCAGGTCTGACTCACCAGCCCTCACCGCGTTATGAGCTCAAGGGGCCCCTCGTTACCAGCCCTTACGGAAACATCTTCCTTTCTGCCCACTAGGGGTCAAGGCCCACAGTGTCAAGCTCAGCCATTAGAACCTCATGGCTCCCACTACTCACCCATAAGCCCAGTCAAGACATGCCTGTCCTGAGGTTCTGCCCAGGCTGTTGTTTCTACCCAGGGAGACTTTCTCTTAGCCTGACAAACTCCTACTCATCCTTTAAGACCCAACTCAGGTCACTGCTTCTGTGAAGCCCTCTCTGACTCCTCAATGCCACACCAGACAAAGCAAATTCCACCCTTGAATGTCCACCCATATTTTTAAAGTCAGCATCTAACTTATTGAAACACAGCCCTTTGCTTGTACGGGATCTCCAAGAGGGCAGAGAGGGGCTTTCATTCCTCAGCACAGGGCCTGAATCAAATGACTGACAAGCAAAGGAATGAATAAAAAAATGAACAAATAACTGAAGAAATAAATGGAAAGGTAATAAAAAGCCAGAAAACACAGAAAGCAAAATCTCCTTCTTCCCCAGGCATAGGACGAGCATTCATTCATTTTTTCATTCATCTGATATAGAGAAGTGGTCAAGGACACAGACCCATCAACTTACTAGCCCCATCATTTCCTAGCTGGATGACCTTTCTGTGCCTTGGTTTCCCCATGTATAAAATGGAGATAGTAATAATTTGCCTACCTCCTAGGGTTAAATGAGTCAGTTCAGATAAAATGCTCAGAACAGCATCTGGCACATGGTTCTTGCTAATTCACGATAACTTTTATTCAGACCACAAATTCCAAACCCCTAAATTAGGCTATATAATTAGAAACATCTACAATGAGGCCGAAGTGAAACCAGGGCTGTCTGTCCTGGAAAATCTGCCTTGTCAGGTTGTAAGAAAATGAGTAGAACAAAGAAACCAGTTAAACACACCAGGGGGATGCAATCAGCAAAATCCAGACTTCAGGAAACTCCACAGGACCGATGGCCCAGTTTCTTCAACAAATACATTAAAAGACAAAAAAAGGAGCATCGATGGGGGGAATCTGTAGATTAACAGAAACTTTGGTCGTATCAACCAATCACAATATATGGACCTGATTCAAACAAACTTTACAAAAATTATGTTTTTGGGAAAAGTGGAAAATGGAACACTGCCTGGATATTTGATGATATGAAGGGCCAGGCTTTAGTGAGGGCTTCCAGATCCACTGAAAAGAAGAACCAGTAATAACAAGGATGATAAGACATCAGGAAGCTGGAGGCCGCCGTTCAGATGCTGGGCCTGGGCCCAGGGGAGGCCTCACTCCACGTCAGCCCGGCCTGGTCCGCCTGGCCCAGCAGTAGCCTTGGAAGGCCACGGGTGGCGTCCAACGGGTAAGACAGGCCAGGCAGAGCTCTCGCTCTTCAAAGACAAAGTGTCGTCTGCGGAGACAACCCCAAGCTTGGCCTGCACGTGTGCTGAGGCAGGAGGGGAGAAGGAGACGGTGGGGTCTTCACTCCATCACCTCTCGCCCCCTATTTCTGCCCAGCCAGCAAGGGCAAGGTTCCCCACCTTTTGGCAGTGCGGGCAGGGGAAGTTGTGAGTGGCGGTCTGCAGGTGGTGCTCCAGCGCCTCGGGGGTGGAGTACTTGTTGACGCATTTGACACACCTACATGGGGAGGAGCAGAGAAGTGAGAGAGCGTGTGTGCGGGGCTGGACGCCCCAGCAGGCATGGGAACCGGCCACTCCCCGCCCCCAACACCAGGAGGCAAAATCCCACATCTAATTCATTCTCGAATCGGTCCATTCTCGCTTGCCACTGCCTCCATCCTAATCCAAACCATCTTGCTCGGACGCGTGCAGTAGCCTCCTCCCTGCCCTAATTCATTCTCCACACGGGAGCCAGCAGGAGCTTTAAAAATCAAAATCACAGCTTACCCTTCCCGCTCCCCATATCCTAAAGTCCATTCTCTAGTAGGTCTGTGTCTTTATTCCCATCTTGCCCCTAGGTTCTTCATGACCTTTTTTTTTTTTTCTTAGATTCCATATATATGTGTTAGCATACGGTATTTATTTTTCTCTTTCTGACTTACTTCACTCTGTATGACAGACCCTAGGTCCATCCACCTCACTACAAATAACTCAATTTCATTTCTTTTTATGGCTGAGTAATATTCCATTGTATATATGTGCCACAAAGTGAGAGAATGGCATAGACATATATACACTACCGAACGTAAAATAGATAGCTAGTGGGAAGCAGCCGCATAGCACAGGGAGATCAGCCCGGTGTTCTGTGACCACCTAGGGGGGTGGGATAGGGAGGGTGGGAGGGAGGGAGATGCAAGAGGGAAGAGGTATGGGAACATATGTATATGTATAACTGATTCATTTTGTTATAAAGCAGAAACTAACACACCATTGTAAAGCAATTATACTCCAATAAAGATGTTAAAAAAAAAAAATCAAAATCAGACCATGTCACACCCTTGCTTAAAAATCCCCACCTTGGCTTACAAGGCCCTACTGGCCTGACTCACTCTCAGCACTCAGCTTTCACCTTTCCCCATTGCCCATCTCACACCCTCTGCTCCAGGCCCCCCGGTCTCCTGAAGGCACCCAGAACACATCAAACTCGACCCCACCTCAGGTTCTTTGTACTTGCTGTTCTTATGACCTGGAACGCTCTTCCCCCGAGTCCTCCCCTTGGCAGCACCTGCTTAGCCTTCACGTCCCAGCTCAAATGTCACCTCCTCAGAGAGACCCTCCCTGACAACCCCGTCTCAAGGTGACCCCCAGAGCCCAGCCCCAGCCACTTCCTATTATGCTCTCCAGTTGTATTTTCTTCTTAGCAATTATTATCTGGAATCATTTATTTGCTTACTTCTCTGTCTCCTCCACCAGCAAGTGGGCTCTGGAGGCCAGGACCATATCTGTCTTGTTTGTCTTGTTCATAACCTGCTCTGAGCACCAGGGACAATCTCTTACATGAACGAGTCAGACAAGGACCCACTGTAGAGCACAAGGGACTCTACTCAGTACTCTGTAATGGACTATATGGGAAAAGAATCTAAAAAAGAGTGGATAGATGTATAAGTATAACTGATTCACTTTGCTGTACACCTGAAACTAACACAACATTGTAAATCAACTATACTCCAATAAAAATTAAAAAAAAAAAAAAAAAAAAGTCAGACAGACAAGGATCCAGGTCTGGCTCCTTCCCATCTCTGACCCTCAGTTTCCTTATCCATAAAATGGGGTAGGAATTCCAAGTGGACCTGCCCCTCAGTTTTTCTTAAGATCATAACAAGAGTCAAAGGACATACTGGTGCCAGACAGCTCATAAACTGCAAAGCACATAGACATGGTCTTTACTGTAAACATCACTCGCTAACATGCCCGCAAAATAGCAGTTTCAGGCCTCAAGCCACTCTAAGGAAAAGATCCCACCGTCTCCCCACCACAAAACATTCACCAGCAAATGGGCCCGTTTATAATGCAGTACCACTGAGGAATACCAGAGGCAGGTGGGCAATTCATGTTAAAAACAGAACCATGGGCCCTGCCATCTGTACACCAGGGCACGTGGGAAACCCGCAGTCAGGCTGCACCTGTGGTGGGCCCCGGGGACGCCCCCTCAGGCCACACCCTGAAAACCACAAGCTAAATGCCTCCAGATGGCAAGAAAGAAGGAGCAGGAGGGGTGAGAGCAGAGCTACCAGGAGGGCAGAGACCTGGTGAGCTAGTGGGAGGAAGAAGACAGGAATCGCACGGGCTCTGGCAGCAAGGACACAGTTTCGCAACACCATTAAATGAAAACTCCCTGCCAGAAACGCCACCCTAACTATGTCATACAAAGTAACATCCCCAGCACCGGGTCAAACCAGAGTCGTGTGTCTCCTGATACAGCGCGCTGAGAAAGACACAGCGTCGCTTTGTGATACTCCTGCCAAAAGTGCCAATCCTAGCTCCACCCTGAGGTCAAATCAGACAAACCCAAACTGAGGGCATTTTACAAAATTACTGGCTTATACCCTTCCAAAATATTAATATCATGAAAGACAAAGACAGAACGAGAACTGTTCCAGCTTAAAGGGGACTAAAGAGACACAACAACCAAATACAATGTGGGATACTGGATTGGATCCTGGTCCAGAAAAAACATTCTTTTCTTTGTCTATAAAGGATGTTATTGGAACAATTACAAATTTTTGAATAAGGTACATTAGGTAACAGAATTGTATTGATTTAACTTCCTAATCTTGATAACTACACTGTGCTTATGTAAGAGGTTATCCTCGTTTTTAGAAAATACACACTACAGAGAAAGGGTAAAGGAGCATCATATCTGCAAATTATTCCCAAAAAGCTCAGAATGTGATAAAGTAAGTGTGTAAGTATTGTAATATTGGGGAAATCTGGATGAAGGGTGTACGTGGGAATTCTTTGTACTATTCTTATAACTTTTCTAGAAGTCTAAAATTATGTCAAAATAAGTTTAAAAAGAACACTTCCTGAAAGCAATTGCCTATGGGAAGAGGGGGTGGGTCAGGGTGGATAGGGAATTCCTTTTCACTCTATGCCCTTCTGTAGTTTTTAAATATTGCATTGTATGCACATAGCAATTATTTTTTTCACGTAGGTAATTAATCTTTGTTAAAACCCTCTTTGATCTTTGACCTGCAAAATCACTTCTAGGAACTTATTTACAAATGAGCAAAGATATATGTCCAAAGTTGTTCCTGTAGTGTTGTTTATAATAATGACAAACTGGAAATAACCCAATTAACCTGCAATAAGGAATGGGTTAAATAAATTACAGCCCATCCACATACAATGGAATACTAAGTAGCTGTTTAAAAGAGTGAGGCAGGTCTGTTTGTGCTGAGGTGCAAAGATATAAACATTATAGTTTTAAGTGATAACGCCAAGTATACGGAATGATCCTATTAAATTTTAGACTGTTTGTCAGAAGTTGTGCAACAGGAAGAAAGTGTGATGAATTTTCACCAAATTCAATAACTGTGTTTGGGATGACCTAACTCAAATATAGCCTGTGATATTTATAGCTATAAATATGCTTATTACAGATATATACCAAAGGACATGTACCAAGAGGTTAACAGGGTTTTGTTTTTTGTCTTCTTGTGGGTTTTTCTAAAAATCCATTTCTGTGCATTGAACATGGATGACTTTTGTAACTAGAAAAAAAAAAAATCTTATTTTTAAAAGGAAAAAGTAACCATACAGCATATATATAGTGACATGTATGAAATTCACTTGAGGGAGTTGGGGAGACTCCACAGGCAGGCCAAGGCAATGTGGCCCAAAGGGAGCAGAGCAGCCAGACTGACAGGGCCTGCCCCCGTGAAAATGGAATGAAACCACCACACCCACTCAAATGTTACCATGAGAGAGAAATAAACTCTCACCTTGTTAAAGCCACTGTTATTTTGGGTCCCTGTTACAAGCAACCAAACCTAGATTTAAATCATATAATTAATAAACATTGCAGCAATAATATTTATTGAGTACCTATTATGTTCCAGGCACCCTGCTTCATACTCATCTTACTTGATCCTTATAAATAATCCAATAGGGTAGGCACTATCGTATCGCCATTTCACAGGTGAGGAGACCGAAGTTGAGTGCCTGAATATCTTGCTGAGGTCATCCATCAGGTTTGCGGCTGAGCTCAGATTTGAGCACAGGGAGGTGGCTCCAGAGCTGTTATCATTACCCACTACACCATTCCACCCCTGGGCCATCCAGATGGTGTCCCGCCTCCCTGCACCTTACTTTGGGGCCAGAAGCTCCAATGGCTACAAAGGGCCTCTGACACTCCAACCTTGGCAAGAGAACCTGGGAGAAGTGATCTACTGCAGGCACAGGGCCATCATTGGGCTCAATTCTCAGCCTGCGAACTCCAAAACCAGAGCTATGAGGCTTCCACAGTCCAAGACAAGAGTTTGAATCCCAGCTCTGTACGGACGTTGTTACTCTGGTGGGCAGGTCACTTCTCCTCTCTGAGCCTCAATGTCCTCATCTTCAAAATGGGGAGAACACCACAGCTATGGACTGAACTGTGTCCCTCCAAAATCTGCATGTTGAAGTCCTGACCCTCTATGTAATGGTATTTGCAGATGGAGCCTTTGGGTAGTGATTAGGTTTAGATGACATCATGAGTGTGGGATCCTCCAGATAAGGTTAGTGCCCTTATAAGAAAAGACCAGACAGAAAGGACGCCCTCTCTCTCTCATGTGGCTATAATATTTTGTTATAGCCACCTCAGCTGACTGATACAACCTACCTCCCAGGATTGCAGGGATCAATGTCCCTAAGTCAGGCCAAGGCACCTAGTAGTTGCTCCCTTCCTTTTATTTTGCATCTCACTCCAGAGAGCCACACAGCTACAGGGACTCATAGCATATCCACAGATTGGAACGGCAAAAGGAAAAGACAATGCCCTCTGAGAACAAATGAGAATTACTCATCATTATCCAGAAATCTCCACCCCTTAGCTGGTCAGAGCTTCACCTGGTTTTCCTGCCTCTCTGGCCCCATTTCCCAATCTCCCCCAGGGTCAGTTGCCCTACATCCCATTTCTCGAGCCCCAGTCCCCCTGCCAACTTCTCAAAGCTCTTGTGATTTCTACAAGGTCCTCATGCTCTGGCCCCACTTTCTCTCCCAGGCCCCATCTAAACATCTCCTCCCACTTCCATTCTACAGAACAGTCATTCTAAACCACATGCTATTTTATTTTCTATCGCTACACCTGCTGTTCCTCCTGCTAGGAATGCACTTTCCACTACCCACTGTCTACCTGACAAACTCCTACTCATCCTTCAAAACCCAGTTCAGATATCATTGTTCCTGGGACACCTTCGCTGCCCTACCTCCCACTTTGGGTAATATGTCTATGATAGCATTTTATCACAGTATATCCTAAGAATATATACACTCCTGTCTCCCTAAGCAGCCCATGCATTCTAAACACAAGGTCTGTATTTACTTATTTTTGAACCCCAGAAGCCTCACCCAGGAGTTAGAGGGAGGCCCCATTAACAGAGGTCATCAGCCAAGTCTGTGCAGATACAAGTTTGTACAGAGAAGCAAAAGCCATTCTAACATGAAAATACTCACTAATGAACTAGAAGTCCCTAGACAAACACTCCAATTTTTTTTTCACTATCCCCATGCACTTCGTGCTGGGTTTTGTGAGGCAGCTGCTCCCAAAAGACATAAGGCAGATGCACAGCGAAATGAATGCAGAGCAAAAATGAGGGGTTCCACCAAGTCATGAAAGTGATGCTGGATGACACCATCGGCAAATGAGAGTCTAGAAGAGGGACCAGAAAGCAATCGAGGAAGAGAAACTCTACAGGTATGATCACAGGATCTATGGCTCCAAACAGAATGACAAGGATGATCACAGGATCGATAGCTCCAAAGAGAATGATCTGAAGATCTAAGGACTAAAAGCATGAGGCAAAACGGAGGGAGCCCTTCATCATTTCTGCCAAAGGGACCTTCTTTACGACTGAAACAGAAAACTACAACGATGTAAAGGGTTGTCAGAAAACTACCCCCAATGAAATCTACATTTGATTCATTCCTTGTCCATTCTAAGAATCAGCATATAGCTTCAACTTTAACCTAAATTTTACAGATTATAAAACAAATGAATCTTATTTTTATGATTTTTGCTTTCAGATACATACTTGTTCGTTTTTTCATTTAAGAATCAGCGTACTATTCCAACTGTAACCTAAATTGTGTAGACTATCAGACGAAATACTATTTTCATAATATTTTACTTTAGAAAAAAGACAAATCTTTTTTCCACTATGAACAAGAAAAGATTGGCTTCCCTTTTTTAAGATTTTTTTTTTTTTTTTTTTAGGATAACTGTCTGCCAAGTTGAAGAATGATATAAGGAGGGCCAGCATCTTCCCCCCTTCAGTGCCAAGACACAGAACCCACTCTGCCAGGCTGGACCCTGGAGCCTCAGATTCCCCTTTGAGATGTCCCACTGGTCCTGAGCAGTCAGAACCACCAAGGGACCAGACCCCTGGGATCCCTGCAGGGACAGGGAAAAGGGAGGGCACATACTTGTAGACGGCACTGTCCTTCTTGGGGCTGTGCTGGGGCAGGAGGCTGTGTGAGTACTGATGCACGCCCAGGTCGTACAGCGAGGGGAAGTCCTTGCCACAGAGGTGGCAGCGGTAGCTCAGCTCCTCCTGGTGGCTCTTGATGTGCTCCAGAAACGTGTCGAGCTTCGGGAATGTCTGCGCGCAGCTTTTGACCACACACTTGTACACCTTGAGGGAAGAGGCAGGGTCGGTGAGGGAAGGCAGGAGAGCTGCTCCACTGCCGCTGCCTGCCCTGTGGCATCCACCTCGAACACTACTTGTGGAAGACCCGACCGCTGTTTCCCTGCTCCCCTGCTGCTGGAGCCCTGGTCTTATTTTGATTAGAGGGTCCCCTCCTCTCAGCCAGGTAATGGCCCCATTACCCTCCCCACAGGCTCTGTGTGGTCTGGGTATGCTTAAGAAAAAATATCCAAAACCTGGAATGATAACGTCTTGAAAAGATGTGAAAAGATGACATGACGTCCTTCCAATGTCATGCTAGAATAGTGACTCTCCAACTTGAGCCTGCATCACAATAACAGATTATGCCACTACCAGCGAATCTGATTCAGCAGGTCTGGGTGGCCTGAATATGTGCATTCCTGCCAAGTGCCCAGGTGGTGCTGAAGCTGCTGGGCCAGGGACCTCACTTTGAGAACTGCTGTCTGGCAGGCAGTTAGGTAAAGGCAGTTAAGCCACTGAGGGTCATCTCACCCTCTGGGTGATATGACTTGTTTTGACTGTTTACTACTGATTAGGACCCAGACTCTAAAGTTAAATGTCAACTTGTAGAAAACTGATCCAATGTAAATGATTTTTGTCATGTAGAAAAGATAACTCCAAAGGTTTTGTTGCCCTGTAGGACATTAACCAGATTTGTATCTAACTTAGCAATCTTATTTCAGGATTCCTTTTTTTCACTGACATAGTTATATATGGGTATAGATATCAGTGTTTCATATCCTCTTTTGACTGGCTTTGTCATCCTCCCAGTTCCCTCATTAATGAGTTAAGTAAAATTCTGACTCATGTTCACTATGTTATTTGTATGAGAATGATGTTTTTTAACATTTTGAAAATTATACTTTGACAAGTAGTACACACTCCATAGGGCTGCATGACACACTCAGATACAATTCCACATGCTCTTTCTTCCTAACAAAGTGAATCCTGATTTGCTCAGAGTGGCAAGATGCCAAATCAAGTTAAAACATTTGATCCCCCGGCTCCCTTACATCGAGTGTCAGCCATGTGACTCCTTTCTTGCCAATGATAAGTAGGCAGTAGTCTTTGGGGAAGGAATCGCTCCCAGAACAAAAAGGCAAAAGCTTCCTAGGAGAAGTCCCCTCTGTTTTTTGCATTTGTCCTGACTGGAATAAAGATGTGATGACTGGAGGTACAGCAGCCATTCTGCAACCTTGCAGATGAAAGCCACATGCTAAAGATGGCAGAGCAGAAAGCCAAGAGAACCCTGCTATATAAGCCCAATGCTACCTACTTATGGACCTCTTGTGATGTGAGAGGAAAAAAACCCTAACCAGTAAGCCTGTTATCTATTATTTGCAGCATAACAATGCATTCCTAAATGACAGAGCATATGCACTGGCTCTGACCAATGAGAGGTCTACAGAAGGCTTCTGGGAAAGGTTTCTTTGCTCCTAAAGAAGACACAGAAAATACAACCCCTTTATGCTCACGGATAATACTGTGTCTGATCTTCTGCCCAGAAAGAGTGACTACCATCACAGGACCACAGGCAAACCATCAGCAGGGGACAAGGCCACACCCTGAGATAGTGGAGACAAGAGCTAGAAAGACACAGGGTCCTTGATGCTGGGTTGAGTCAACTGACTGTCTCAGGCCCAGAGCTGCCCTATCTTGGGTTTTCTTGTTATGTGAGATAACAAACTTCCTAATTGTTTAAGCCAGTTTGAGTCAAAGTTTTCTGTGATTTTCCCCCAAAGATATCCTAACTTAACTCCATCAATCTCCCTGCTAAGAATCTATCATAAGGAGACTTCCCTGGTGGTGCAGTGGTTAAGAATCTGCCTGCCATTGCAGGGGACACGGATTTGATCCCTGGTCTGGGAAGATCCCACATGCCACAGAGCAACTAAGCCTCTGCACCACAACTACTGAGCCTGTGCACCACAACTACTGAAGCCTGCGCTCCCTAGAGCCCATGCTCCGCAACAAAAGAAGCCACCGCAGTGAGAAGCCCATGTACCGCAACGAAGAGTAGCCCCTGCACGCTGCAACTAGAGAAAGCCCATGCGCAGCAGCGAAGACCCAACACAGCCGAAAGAAAAAAAAAAAAAGAATCTATCATAAGGAAGAAGTCAGAGATGTGGACAAATATTTGATTACAACAATGTTCACCACAGTTTTGTTTATAATAGCAAAACACAGGAAGTAACCTAAATGTTCAATAATAGGGGATTTTAAAAAATGTAGCCATTGGGAATTCCCTGGTGGTCCAGTGGTTGGGACTCCACTGCTTCCACTGCAGGGGGTACAGGTTCGATCCCTGGTCAGGGAACTAAGATTCCGCATGCCACATGGCATGGCCAAAAAAAAAATGTAGCCATTAAAAATTATGGTTTTTTCTTTAAAGTAGTGACATGGAGACTTCCCTGGCAGTCCAGTGGTTAAGAATCTGCCTTCCAATGCAGGGGACATGGGTTTGATCCCTGGTCGGGGAACTAAGATCTCACACGCGGCGGGGCAACTAAGCCCGCGTGCTGCAACTGCTGAGCACGCAAGCCACAGCTAGAGAGCCCGTGTGCTGCAACTACAGAGCCCACACACTCTGGAGCCCATGCGCCACAACTAGAGAGAGAAAACCCGCACACCACAACTAGAGAAAAGCCCACTAGAGAGAAGCCACACGCCGCCACTAAGACCTGACGCAGCCAAAAATTAAATAAATAAATATTTTTAAAAACTAGTGACATGAGTAAATGCTCAGAATATAAAATTAGATTAAAAAACAAAAAGCACAAGAAAACTTACACTGAGTGAAAAAAGTCAATCTCAGAAGGCCACATACTTGACGATTCCACATATACAACATTCTCAAAATGACAAACTTATAAGGACAGATCACAGATTAATTTTAGTGGTTTCCAGAGGCCAGGGATGTTGATGAGGAGGGTGGGTGTGACTACAAAAACCCAGCACAAGGGAGCTCTGTGGTGATGGAATCCTTCTGTATCGTGATTGCAGTGGTGACTACTCAAATCTACACAGGTGATAAAATGACATAGAACTATACATACACTTTATATCAAAGTCAGTTTCCTACTTGTGATACTGTGCTCTGGTTATGTAAGAAGTAACCATTGAGGGGAACTGACTGAAGGGTATGAGGGACCTCTCTATACCATCTTTGCAGCTTCCTGAGAACCTACAATTCTTTAAAAAGTCTTTTAAAAAGCTATCTCAGAAAAAAGCATACTTCAAAATTATATATGTGTACAGATCCCAATTATAATTAAAAAAAAAAACAAACAGAAAATCTACAAAACATACTGCATTTTGGGCTGCATTCATGGGAGGACACATTGCAAGGTGGTTAATGACATGGGGTTTGGAGTCAAACCAACCTGGCTTTGAAGCCTGACTCTGTCACTTACTGGCAGTGTGACTTAGGATGGGCCACTTCACCTCTCGGTGCTTCAGTTTCTTCACCTGGATATACTGAAAATGCCTATCTCTAAGGTTGTTATGAGAAGTAAATAAAGTATTGAATGTAAGGCCCTTAGCAGAGTACCCAGTATATAATAAATAGTAAATGTTAACCTAAATATTCTTCAGACTTTTCTGAATTTTCTAATATTACATTGGGTATATGATACTTTTATAAGGAGAAAAAAAATAACTAATAAAGATTATTTAAAAAAAAATAAAGACTGGAATAGAGTTACCATATAACCCAGCAATTCCACTCCTAGGTTTATACCCAAGAGAATTGAAAACATATGTTCATACAAAAACTTGTACACAGATGTCCACAAAAGTATTAGTCATAAAAGCCAAAAAGTAGAAACAACTTAAATGTCTATCAACTGATAAAAGGATATTCAAAATGTGCTATATCCATACAACAGAATATTATCCAGCAATAAAAAGGAATAAAGTACTGATACATGTTACAACACAAACGAAAACATTGTCTCAAAAGACCACGTACTGTATGATTCCATTATTAAATGTCCAGAACAGGCAAATCCATAGAGTCAGAAAATGGATCAGTGGTTGCCTGGGGCTGGGAGTAGGGGGATGTGACTACTAACAGGTATAAAGTTCCTGGGGTGATAAAAATGTTCTAGAATTAGTGGGGTGATGGCTGCGTAACATTATGAATAGATTAAAAACTATTAAAGTGTACACTTTAAAAGGGTGAATTTTATGGTATATGAATTATGTCTCAATGGAAAAAAAAAAGGCAGTAGTCTTAAATCCCCATAGGTAGGTTTTTAGACCCTAGGTCTTCTCAGAGGAGTAAGGATGCTTCCTGTGTCAGGTCCTTTCATTATATGACCCTTGAGAGATGGGCTTCCTCCCCTGGGCAAGCACCATAACGGCCCAGTAAGCAGGCCCCACCCAGGCAGAACGGATGGGGAAGCTTGGTCCATCACGGTCACATGGTAGCTCAGAGCAGCCGAGGCCCACTCCTGTCCCTTTCTAGGCAGCAGCAGTCAAGGCTCATGACTAGAGTCGTTGTTGCCCGCCCACCCCGACCCCTGCTCCCCGCCACCCACCTACCTGCTCGTTCTTATGCTGGGTCATGTGGGACTTGAGCTGAAAGTAGGTACTGAACTTGCTGGGGCAGAACTGGCACAGGTAGGAGCTATCGATGAGGACCACCTGCTTGGCCTCCAGCTTGTCCCCCTCCTCCTCGCCTGCTGTGGGCAAGGCCTGGGACTGCGGGGCGCTCGACAGGGTCTGGCCCAACCCTGTGGAGAAAGCCAGGGAGGGAAGTCACTGAGAAAGGCAGAGGGAGAGCCAGGACAGAGCCACGCCCCTCGGGAAGGACTCCCAGGGCACCTCCTGTGGGCTCCCCTGCATTCACCCCGCCACCTACCACGAGCTCGGGGCTGGATGCTGTACCCGAGGCCCTGCACTCACACTCAGCTGGTGCACACGGACACAGCCGTTCCAGGGGCCAGCGTACTGAATACGAACACTCCAGAAGAGCTACGCCTCAAGTCTCCCCTCGCAGGACACTTGGACACTCTAGACCTCTCCGTGGTTGTTAACAGCACTGACTGCCACCCCTAGCTGTACTCACGATGCCTCCTAGCTCCTTGTTCCAATTACGATCATTTGTTTAGTGGTCCTTCCCTCACCCTCCCTGAGGACGGGGGCCTCTGACCTCATGTCCGTAGGCCCAGTGGCCTGGCACACAGTAGGCCTCCATAAATGTTTGCTCAATGGTGGACCCTCTGGTGCCAGGCACTGTAGGAGTTTTGAAAGAAATGGTTTCTTCTCTAGAGCTCACAAGAACTCGGAGGGCACACACAGAATGGCTAAACAACGCAGTAGGGTAGTTCCCACTGGCAGGTCATGTAAAGGTGGGCATATGTTGCTTGCACATTAGCTGCCTGTGGCTGGCGCCGCTCACCCCCAGGGCTGCATAGGGAGGCTCCAGCCGGGCAGTGCCCAATGGCCACTTCTACCCACCTGTGCTATCCTCATCCTCCTGCCTGCTGGGGTTCAGGGCCATGACCTGTACAGTCACAGAGTTGCGAGAGACGGTGCCACCGCTGCGTCCTGGAGGCCACACCTTGTGGGTCTGCATGTGTTTCTTGACATTAGACTTCTGGGCAAAGGCACGGCCACATGCAATGCACTGGAAGGGCTTCTCACCAGTGTGGCTGCAGACACAAGGCTTGTCAGCGCCCGCGTGTCGGAACGGGACTGTGGCCTCAGCCCGGGAGCTCACAGCCACCAGGAAGGCCCAGGCAGAGCATCCAGATGCTGCTGGCCACCATCCTGACACCATGAGGACAAGCCCTCTTGCTGAGGCAGGCAGACCAGAGACAGACAGACCCTGGGCTCTTGGTGACGTCACTGAGCTGCTGAATCAACCAGCCCTGGAGCTGACCTTCTCTGTGGCCATCTCATATTGTGAGATAAAACATTTCCTAATTGTTTAAATAGGGATTTCTGGTTTTTTTGTTTTGTTTTGTTTTGTTTAAAGATTTATTTTTTTTTTTTATTGATTAATTGATTGATTGATTGATTGCTATGTTGGGTCTTCGTTTCTGTGCTAGGGCTTTCTCTAGTTGCGGCAAGTGGGGGCCACTCTTCATCACGGTGCGCGGGCCTCTCACTATCGAGGCCTCTCTTGTTGCGGAGCACAGGCTCCAGACGCGCAAGCTCAGTAGTTGTGGCTCACGGGCTCAGTCGCTCCGCGGCATGTGGGATCTTCCCAGACCAGGGCTCGAACCCGCGTCCCCTGCACTAGCAGGCAGACTCTCAACCACTGCGCCACCAGGGAAGCCCCGGGATTTCTGGTTTTTGAAGGAGAAAACATCCTAGCTGTCACAGCACAGCACTTGTACCATTATTTAACATTTTCCTTCAAATCAATGTACTTTTTAAAAACTTAATAATTTTAAATGAAGTTTCCTGTTGTTATTATATGTGGAAAACCACTTATAAACACATAGTAACAAAAAAATTATTTATAAAACAATATTATTAAGATCTATAGGTACACCATCCAGTAAGGCAGACACAAACCACATGGAACTATTTAAACTTATTAAAATAAAATAAAGTTAAAAACTCAGTTTCTCAGTCATACTAGCCACATTTCAAGTACTCAGTAGCCATATGCTTACTGGCTACCCTATGGACAGTGACTATTGGGGCCTTTCCTTCTTTGCAGAAAGTTCTATTGACACACACTAGTGTAGACCAGTGGTTTTCAACAGAGATTGACTTTGCTCTCCCGGGGACATCTGGCAATGTTTGGAGACATTTTTGGTTGTCACAGCTGAGGAGTGAGGGGTGCTACTGGCATCTAATGGTTAGAGGTCAGGGATGCTGCTAAACATTCTACCAAGCCTCAGGCGGTCCCCAGAGAAAAGCATGATGTGATGTAAAACATCTCAGTAGGCTGGCGGACCCTGGTCTAGAGAGAAGCTGCTGCACGCCGAGGTTGGAATCTCAGGCGCTCTCTCTCTCTCTCTCTCTGTTATAAAAGATGAGCATGGCTATCCTCGAGGTCAGCCCTTTCTGCAGAAGCGAGACTGAGGCACGCCTCCCACCCACAAAGCCCCTGTCCATTCAAGTAAATTCCTCCCCCACCTGAGCCCACTTGGACCTTCCCCATCACAGTAGGCATGCCCCACAGATCCTTCCCACTGCTCCTGAGAAAGAAAAGGGAAAAATCATCCTGAGCTGGACTGAAGGTCTGAGAACCATGACAGACCAGATGGGGCCTTGGTCACCACCCAGACGAAGGGGCTGAGAAAGGAGCATTGCTTCCACGTGAATCCCTCAGCCTACCTCCCCCCACGAGCCACCTGCCACACCATGCCTGGGTACCTTCGGATGTGCTGCTGCAGGTCGAAGTTTTTGGTGAATGACTTGTCACAATACGAGCACTTGAGTTTCTGAGCCTTTGGCTTCCCTGCAGCTGACAAAGAAAAAGACAAAGAGGGAAGAAGGGGATGGTGAGCCTGGGGACACAACTGAAGGCGCCAAGGGCAGCTTCCAGCCACTCTACCCCCTGGACTTTGGGCCAGACAGCTCAGACCCTGGGAGATCTACACCCGTGGACAGGCAGGGGAAGAAGCACAGGTGAGTCTCTCACAGTGCCTAGGGGAGAAAAGCCCAGGACACGCTCTGGCTGGGAGAGTAGAGCAAACCCCTCAAAGGCTCCCTTCTGCCCTAGGATAAAATTCAACCTCTCTGCTGTGGCCTATGGGGCTCTGCATCCTCTACTTCCTTCCAACCTCATCATTCTTACCATCCAGCTGCAGCGGACTCCTTGCTAACCTTGAAAGACTTTAAACATGGTCCCACCTCAGGGCCTTTGCACCTGCTGTTCCCCCTTCCCTAAAATGCTTGTCCCTCAGATAGTCACAAGACTGTTTCCTTCTCATCCCCAGATAGATAGGCAGCATCATTTTCCAGCCTCTCCCCAGTATTCTCATAGTACTCTGTTAATCTCCTTCCTAGGGTGACCCATAAATAGTTAATTTATTCCCTGTCTCTCCCATTAAACTGTGAATAATTAAGGGTAAGGAAATCATGACCCAAGATGCTAGATTTCCCGTTTGTTTGTTTGTTTTAATATTTATTTATTTTATTTATTTACTTGGCTGCACCAGGTCTTAGGTGTGGCATGCGGGATCTTCTTTGTGGCATTTGGGATCTTTAGGTGCGGCATGCGAACTCGTAGTTGTGACATGTGGGATCTAGTTCCCTGACCAGGGATGGAACCCAGTCCCCCTGCATTGGGAGTGTGGAGTCTTAGCCACGGGACCACGAGGGAAGTCCCTAGATTTCCAGTTTTTGACACCAAGCCTAGCACACAGATGCTCAACACGTTTGTGGAAGGAAGGAAGGTTGACTGAAACCCTCTGAAAAATTCTGAATTCCTCTGCCTTTCCCGACTACCACCACTTTTTGACATTGCCCCTAACCCCATGTTTACCGTCTCTGAAGGGGTGGCAGACATCACTGCTTGCCTGCCTATTAACCACTCACCCCTTCTTCTTTCTTCATAAATCCCCTACATAATGGGAACATCAATGTTCCTGGCAAAAGAGACATTTCCCAGCTTCCTTTGCAACTAGATATGGTCAAGTGACTAAGTGTTGACCAATGAGATGTAAGCAAAAGCATCATGCAGAACGTCTGGGAGCTGGGAGACTCCTCTTTTATCCTTCTTACTTCCTGGAATATGAAATTGATGACTGGATCTCCAGCAGCCATTTTACATGATGAGGCACCTGAGAACAAAAGCCATGTTCTAGGGATGGCAGAGCAGAAAGATAGAAGAAATGTGGGTGCCTGGTGATTATATAGGCACACGATCTCCAGATTGCCTGCCTCTGGACTTAGTTAGCACAGAACAACAAAATTCTATCATTTTGAAGTCACTCTTATTTTGGATTTTCCATTACATGCAACTAAACTTAATCCTAACTATCACAAAAGGGAAAACTAGAACTAAGCAGCCTGTGGATAGGCCCACACTGAGGAAAGATGCCATGGCAGGCTGTGGGCCCACCTTCTGGGAGTCCACTGGAACCTTTGGCCCGTCGGGTCTTCAGCGATGGTGGGGAGTCAAAGGTGGCCACTGCACCCCTGGTGGCGCTGGTCATGGGGGCAGCAGGGTTTGGTCCTTTCGGTTTGAATCCTTGTTTGCCGGGGCTGTACACCTGGGGGGTGGGGTATACTGGAGCCTCCACACACTGGTTTGGCACCTATAAGAACAGCACAGTCAGGAAGAGTACCCTGGGAAGGGAGGGGAAGCACCTGCCCCAGCCAGTGGGACCCTCACTGTGTCCCTGGCTGATCTTAGCCACCCCCAATCTACATCACCATCCTAACTCCTCCACCTTGCTCAGTCACCCCAGTCACTCCCAAGACCCCTTAGAACTTCATGATGCCAGCAGGCTAGAAGGAGCTTTGGAACCAGGCTGCCTGGGTTCAAATCCTGACTCTGCCACTTATCATTTAACTGACCTTGGGCAAGTCTTTTAAACTTCTGTCTCAGTTTCCACATCTGTAAAATGGGGCTAATCATAGCACCCCTCACACGGGGTTATGAGGATTAAACGAGTTAACAAGTAAAGAGCTTAAAACAGTGCCTGGCATATAGTAAGTACCCAATCAACATTAGCTGTTGTGATTGCCATTATTATTGTTATTAGTAGTAGTTTGCTTGCACAGGAGAACTAGGAAGTCAGAAGGGTCTATGCCCTCACCAGCAACTCCACTTCTTAACCGACTCTGCCTGATGCCACACCAGCACGCATCCCTCGGCCAAGAATTGACACTGAAGCCACAAGAAAATTACCAAATGAATTCTGAGCCACCCAAACTCAGTGACCACTAAGCTTACATCATGACACTGGGGTGTGAAGAATTTATGTACTCATCATTCATTGTACTCATCATTCATTGGTCTTCCTGGGCTAGCCTATCCAAAATTCCACTTCCTATCTTTCTCTGCTTTATTTTTCTCCTTAGACATATCATTATCTAATAAATTGTACATTTTACTTACTTATCTTGTCTATTATCTGCCTAGTTTTGTGAAGGCAGGGACTTTTGCTTTGCTTTTGTTTCTTCCTCTATTCCCAGGCCTAGAGCAATGCTTGGCACAGGGTGGGGACTCAATAAATATTTGTTGAATGAATGAATTCATTTACGTAGGTATTGGGCATCTAATATGGCACCAGTAGGTGCTTCTGTCAGATCTTGTCTGTCGGGCCTTGGAACCATTCCTACACCTGCCCATGCTCTCCCCTGAAATGTAGAGGTGGGAAGCTGGGAACCACATTCCCAAGCATCCTTGCCAGCACAGTTCTGAACACAGATTAAGTTCTGCCCATGAGAAGCATCTGCATGAGACTTGGAAGGCAGAAGGGAGGTAGAAACCATTCTCCTCCGGCAGCTGTGCTGGGAGATAGGTGGGTTTGCAGTCATGAGTTTCGGAGTGGCTGGCTGAACCCTACGTTCCCCTCCTGACCACCAGCCCCAAGGACAGCAGGGCAGCTGGAACCTCAGCAACAGAATCCTACAGTTTCTTCACCCCTGGGTACAGCAGCAGTGTCCTGGTTCTAAGGGCCAAGGAACACCAGCGACCCTGAAAATGAGTGGTGCTCAACAGCCCTGACTTTTGCTCCTCCAGCCCTTCCATCAGCTTTGTAAGCACCTAATTTCCTGTATTAAATCCCTTTGCCAGAAATACCTAGAGTGGTTTCAATTTTCCTGACCAATATGGAACTCAATAAATATTTGTCACAGTGAATGAATTCACTCATCGTTCAAGTCATTACTGAGCAATTACATGACTGTCACTGGGTTAGTTCTCATTATCCTCACAGCTCTGCAAGGGGAGTTCCCATTCTGGAGGAAAGGAAACTGAGGTCAGAGGACCCTATTTCAGATACCTACTGTAGGTGTACCACAGGTCAGGCACTCTGCCAGGTGCTAAGGATGCAAAATCAAAGATGACTCAGGCTCTGTCCTCAAAGAGCACCCTCGTCTACATGGAAAATAAATGGCAGCTACCCCTATGCTGGCCCCCTCTGCCTATGAGACCACCACCGTCCTCTCAGCATCTCACTGACTTAATTTTTTTTTTTTTTTAATTGAACAAGGTCCTTTTGCGTTATTCTCCCAGGCTAGGGAAAATCCCCCTGGCAGGCTCTTATAACATCACATGGCTGGTGGAGGAATTTTCCCACTGGTCTAGTTCTCTTTCCATATAGATGCTACCTTACATGGAATGTCTATATGGCTGGATTCTAGGGTGAGTCTGAGATAATGTGACCTCAAGTGCAGGTAGGCTCTTTCTATCATAACCATGCCCCCCAGCACTGGCGTCTGGCATGGTTCTGAACTCTTAGTGCCTTGAGAGTAGACTGCTTGTAGCTCAGAGCTCTTTAGCCGGGAATTAATATGGCACATATGGAACAGGCACACCTCGGAGATATGGTGGGTTCAGTTACAGACCACTGCAATAAAGCGAATATCGCAATGCAGCAAGTCACACAAAAATTTTGATTTCCCAGTGCATATAAAAGTTATGCTTACACTATCCTGTAGCCTGGTAAGTATGCAACAGCATTATATCTAAAAAAAAAGAAAGTATATACCTTAATTTAAAAAACTTTTTGACTTTATTGCTAAAAAATGCTAACCATCACCCGTGCCTTCAGCGAGTCATAGTAATAACATCAAAGATCACAGATCACCATGACAAATATAATAATAATGAAAAAGTTTGAAATATTGCAAGGATTACCAAAATGTGACACAGAGACATGAAGTGAGCAAATGCTGTTGGAAAAATGGCACCAATAGACTTGCTTAACACAGGGTTGCCACAGACCTTCAATTTGTAAAAAAAGCACAATATCTACAAAGTGCAATAAAACAAGGTATGCCTGTATATTGACTGAATGGCCTCAATTCTTTACCTCTTCTAGTACCCAGGCCCTTTACAGTGTGACTTGCAGCTTTTCCCATCAAGAGGTGGCACCTATTTCCCTACTTCTTAAATCTAAGCTGGCCTTGTGACCTGCTTTGACCAACGGAAGTGACACTGTATCACCTACAAGCCTAAGCCTCAAGAAGTCTTGAGCATTTCTGCTTGCATTACTGCACGTCCACCACTGTGGTGAGAACATGCCTGGCTAAACTGCTGGAGAATGAAAGATGCATGCAGCAGAGCCGGGTCACCCCACCAGACTTATCCCACACCGGGCCATTCTACAGCAGCGGACGCCAGTCAACCTCCAGACATGTGGGAGAACCCAGCCAAGATCAGCAGTTGCCAAGCTGACCACCGTAGACGTGAGAAAAAATAAACACTTTTTCCTATATACCACTGAGGTTTGGTGGATATTTCTTACACAGCTATAGCTAACCAATATACCCAGCTTGTTAAAAAATATGAGACACTCGCATATGTAATTTTTTGGAATCCTTTCCCCAAAAGGCAGGTATTCTCTTGACTGCCCTGAGCACTCCCTGAGGGCAGCTTGTATTTCTGCTACAACCTCTACTTCATTCCAGTTTCTCGTGGTTTGCATTTTACATTTACACGTATAACAGCTCGATCTGGTTTTGCCCTCCACGGTATCTCTAGCAGTGTCTGGCACACAGCTGGTGTTCAGAAAAGGTTCAGGTTACCCATGATGACCATGACCACTTTCTCCCCCTTCACCCCAAGCCCCAGCGTCTGCTCACCTCCAGGGGTGGGTAGGGCTGCATTCCCAATGCCTGGATCTCCACCGTTCCATTCCCAGTCAGGGGTGCTGTGGCACTATACACCTCCACCACACCATTCCCGCCGGGGTTGGGACGCCCGGAGGGACCCAGGCTCTGGGATGGGGGTGGTGGAGGCTGGGGGGGTGGAGGTGGAGGCAGTGGTGGAGGGGGTGGAGGAGGAGGTGGAGGCTGGGTGAGGTAGCTCGGCGCGGAATGCATGTTCAGGCTACTCTGAAATCAGAAGAGAAGATTAAAGTGTCATAGCCTCTTGATACCAGCTGTCTGATTTATCAGTGGGGAAGGACACTTGCCTTAGCCAGCCATGTGGAAAGAAGAGCCACTCAGGCAGCTCAGAGGATGGGGCTGAGAGGGGGCATGGAAACAAAGTCATGGGAGAATTCAAGGAGCCATCAGTCTGGCGTTGCTATCCCTTTTCTCCATGAAAGTCAGCAAAAATGGCCCAGCTTGTGCAGAAATGAGCTCACAGAGCAGGCCTAATGTTGTTGTCTTTAGAAGGGCTTGCTTGTAGGACTGACTCTGAACTGGCATCTGAGAATGTGCCTCGTAGAAGGTTTCCTATGTTAATAAGGCTATTTTGCCCACCTGGGCACTGACCCTACAACAACCCACCTAGACTGTTTGCACAAACAATGTGATTTATGGTGAACCCCTCCTTCCCATGTCGGGGTCCGGAATTTTGGTTTGTGGCTGGGTGCCTACGTGACCGATCCCCAATAAAAGCCCTGGCCTTAGAGTCGTAGGTGTGCTTCCCTGGCAGAAACACTAGGCACGTGTTGCTGCTCTTTTCTGCTGAAGGAAGATGCATGCTCTATGCAGCCCCGCCACTTCCCTGAGAGAGAGAACTTTGGAGACTTGGAAGAACGTCAATTTTCTCCAGACTTCAGCTGCTGGGTCTTCTTCCCTTGCTGATCCTGCTGTGTATCCTTTTACCTAATAAACCACAGCCATGAGCACAACCATCCTGAGTTCTGGGTCTTTCTAGAGAGTCACCAAATGTGCTGGTGGCCATAGATCCCCGAAACACAGCCAATGACTTCTAGAAATTGATTCTACAAAAATAATCAAGCAGGTGGGCAAAGATAACCATACGTGGATGGTATTCCAGTAGTTTTTATAACAGCAAAAAATGGCAATGACCTAAATGTCCTTCCGTGGAAGCCTGGCTAAACAGAGGATGGTCCATCCACATGGAATGGAACAAAACCCTTTGCGGTTGTTAAAGTGATGGTGCTGATCAATATTTCATAAAGGGTGCCTCTCTCCATTGCTGTTCCTTGGGTTCCATAGTCATACATGTCTAGAGAAAAATCTGGGGTGACAAAATCAAAAGTATTTCTTTACTGCAGGAAGAACCCAGGGGCAGAGCAAGGGAAGAGGCAGAATGCCTCCCTCACAGCCTGGTTTGACCAGGGATCCTTTTTCTATTGGAAAATCCCAAGGAGCCACTGTTCTAAGGAACACTTTGGGAAATACTGATGTAGGGCTGTAGGCACAGAGACAGAATGATGTTATACAAAAGGCAAAGTAAGAAAAGCAAGTTCCAGAACAGTGCATATAGCCTGACCCATTTATATAGATGTGTGTATATATATAGATATGTACGTATTTTTTTTAATTTAATTTTTATTTTTGGCTGCGTTTGGGTCTTTCGTTGACGCGCGCGGGCTTTCTCTAGTTGCGGCAAGTGGGGGCCGCTCTTAGTTGCAGTGCACGGGCTTCTCATTGCGGTGGCTTCTCTTGTTGTGGAGAACGGGCTCTAGGTGCGTGGGCTCAGTAGTTGTGGCTCGCAGGCTCTAGGGCGCAGGCTCTGCAGTTGTGGCGCACGGGCTTAGTTGCTCCACAGCATGTGGAATCTTCCCGGACCAGGGCTCGAACCCGTGTCCCCTGCATTGGCAGGTGGATTCTTAACCACTGTACCACCAGGGAAGCCCAGAAATAGCTTTTTTTTTTTCTGGCTGCGTTGGGTCTTTCTTGCTGCGCGCGGGCTTTCTCTAGTTGTGGTGAGCAGGGGCTACTCTTCATTGCGGTGCGCGGGCTTCTCATTGCGGTGGCTTCTCTTGTTGCGGAGCACGGGCTCCAGGCGCGCAGGCTTCAGTAGTTGTGGCACACGGGCTCAGTAGCTGTGGCTCACGGGCTCTAGAGAGCAGGCTCAGTAGTTGCGGCGCACGGGCTTAGTTGCTCCACAGCATGTGGGATCTTCCCAGACCAGGGCTCGAACCCGTGTCCTCTGCATTGTCAGGCAAATTCTTAACCCCTGCACTACCAGGGAAGTCCCAGAAATAGCTTTTTAAATAAATATATTTAAAATATACACATCTGTCTTTCTTTTCTTTTCTTTTTTTAAAATATTTTATTTGGTTGCACCATCTTAGTTGTGGCAGGCCGGCTCCTTAGTTGCAGCAGGCAGGTTTCTTAGTTGCAGCTCGAGGGCTTCTTTGTTGCAGGTTGCCAGCTCCTTAATTGCAGCACATGGGATCCTTAGCTGTGGCATGCGAACTCTTTTATTTATTTGTTTGTTTATTCTTGGCTGCATTGGGTCTTCACTGCTGCACACGGGCTTTCTCTAGTTGCGGTGAGTGGGAGCCACTCTTTGTTGTGGTGCACAGGCTTCTCATTGCGGTGGCTTCTCTTGTTGCAGAGCACTGGCTCTAGGGTGCGCGGGCTTCAGGAGTTGTGGCGCACGGGCTTAGTTGCTCTGCGGCATGTGGGATCTTCCCAGACCAGGGCTTGAACCCACGTCCCCTGCATTGGCAGGCGGATTCTTAACCACTGCACCACCAGCGAAGCCCGACATGCAAACTCTTAGTTGCGGCATGGATGTGGGATCTAGTTCCCTGACCAGGAATCAAACCTGGGCCCCCTACATTGGGAGCGTGGAGTCTTACCCACTGGAACGCCAGGGAGGTCCCTCTATGTGCATTCGAAGGTCAGGAAAGCCAGACACCAAAATTTTGGCAGTGTTTTCTTTGGGTAGAGAGAGTAAGGGTGATTGACTGATTGATTGATTTCCCAATTTTTTCTTTTTTTCTTTTTTTTGGCAGCATCGTCTGGCTTGTGGGACTTTAGTTCCCCAACTAGGGATTGAACCCGGGCCCTTGGCAGTAAAAACGTGGAGTCCTAACCACTGGACCGCCAAGGAATTCCCTGATTTCCCAATTTTTATTCTGTAAAGTTTCAAACCTACGGAAAGGTTACAAAAAGAATACAATGAACAGTCTTTATACTTCATCTAATTCACGAGTTGTTACCATTTTGCCACATCTGCAACGTCTGTGTGTGTGTGTGTGTGTACACACACATACACATATTTGTGCTTTGTCAAGCCACTTGAAAGTTAGTTACAGACATCACGACACTTTATTCCTTAAAACTGTACTCAGATGCATCTCCTAAGAACAAGGACATTCTCCTATATAACCACAATTCAATGATCGTACATGGGAAATTGAATATTGATATAATACTATTATCTAAAATATTCAGATTCTGGGACTTCCCTGGTGGCACAGTGGTTAAGACTCCATGCTCCCAATGCAGGATGCCTGGGTTCAATCCCTGGTCAGGGAACTAGATCCCACATGCATGCCACAACTAAGAGTTCACATGCCACAACTAAGGAGCCCTCCTGCCACAACTTAGGAGCCCATGTGCTGCAACTAACGAGCTGGCGAGCCTCAACTAAGGAGCCCACCTGCCGCAACTAAAGACCCAGCACAACCAAATAAATAAATATTTTTTAAAATAAATAAAATAAAATATTCAGATTCCGGGGCTTCCCTGGTGGCGCAGTGGTTGAGAATCTGCCTGCCGATGCAGGGGACACGGGTTCGAGCCCTGGTCTGGGAAGATCCCACATGCCGCGGAGCGGCTGGGCCCGTGAGCCACAACTACTGAGCCTGCGCGTCTGGAGCCTGTGCTCCGCAACGGGAGAGGCCGCGACAGTGAGAGGCCCACGCATCGCGATGAAGAGTGGCCCCCGCTCGCCGCAACTGGAGAAAGCCCTCGCACAGAAACGAAGACCCAACACAGCCAAAAATAAATAAATAAATAAATAAATTTATTTAAAAAAAAAAAAAATTCACATTCCTCCAAATTCTAATCTCCCCAAGTGTCCCAATAAGGCCTTTACCACTTCCCCCATGCCTCACCCAATACAGGATCCAACCAAGAATTGTAAATTCAGTCAGTTGCCATGTCTCTCTACTTTCCAGGTTAAGAATAATTTTTTAACAAAAAATTTTTTTTTTTTTACTTTTCTACTGTGTACTTTCTAGTGTTTTTCTAATGGACATGGAACACTTCTGTTAAGAATAAAAATAGGAGTCCAAACAACTGGACTGTGGCTATGAAACCCCAAAGTCATGTTCTGGGTCCCAGCTGAATGCGGCAGCTTCCCCAACCACAGCAGGGCTGGCTGAGGGGAAGCTGACAGTCCTCCTTAGCTTGAGGGAGAGCTGGGGCCAAGCCCCCTTCTCTCTACAAGATTCTGAATCTGCAGGAGTCAACATGCAGGCCTAGAATCAAGATCCCGTGAGAAACTGGCCACCTCCTTACCTGCACAGGCGGGGGGCCCTGGGGCATGGGCTGGTCCAGGGATGTGAAGGCCGACATGGCAGACATGAGCACGTCATCGCTTACCAAGATGTTCCCCTGCACCAGGGTCTGGATCAGTGGGGATGGGGGCACGGTAATGTACGTGGAGATCTGGACAGTGAGAGAGAGAGAGAGAGAGAGAGAGAGAGGAAGGGAGAGAAAGGGAGAGAAAGAACATGTCTGAGGCTGTGGAAGAAAGCAGATGGCATGATGCAAAAGATCTGGGTTCTGGAGTCCCACAGACCTGGATTCTATTTCCACTTGTGCTACTTCTCCCTGCCATGTGACCCTGGGAAAGTCATTCCACCTCTCTCAACCTCCATTTCCTCGTCTATCAAACAAGGAGAATAAGTCACACCTCCATGTAAGGCATATACCCTGTGACCCAGCAACAATCCTTCCGGGCCTCTATCCTAGAGAATCACTCACACCTGTCCACAGGGAGTCCACAGAAAAAGAGTACTCTGCACAGCCTTGTTTCTAATAGTGAAAAACTGGAAATAACCTTGATGTCCATCAATAGGAGAATAGATCAAAAAATACAATATAGTCATGGATAGAATACTATAGAGAGCAAGTAAGAGGTATTGCATGGAAAATCAAATTATATAATAACATGTACATTATATATTCTCATCTTTAAAAATCTAAAACAATACTACTATATAATTCCTGTGAGTACTTAAGAAAGTATGTGAAAGTATAATTATATGTTCTCAGGTTAACAGCAAGGATGAAAGGCAGACCTTACAAGAGGGTGTCAAACATGCAGTGACTATTCCTGTCAGTAGATGTAAAGCGTGTTTTGTTTTGTTTATTTGTTGCCTTTCTTTCCTGGCATCTTCCTAAGTCGTCTGTCTGCAGGACCCCTGGGGACAGCAGCAACTGGGCCCCTGAACCCAGAGTCCCTGCTCAAACAGGATGTCCTTGCCCTCAACCAAGCAAGGACAACCCAGGCAGTTTAGGGACACACCCCATGTCACGGCCAGGAAAGGCAGTGACATGTATTTTTACAATGTCACATGCATTAGGCTGAGACAAAAAATGGGAAATCATTTCCATGTCCATCCAACTCACTTAGGCAGAGGGATTCGTGTTTGCCCATTACCAACCAACTGTGTTCTAAAGTTTTTTCCTTGCCCAGGACTGGAAGAATTTCCCTCTCTCCTACGGAAAAAAAAAAAAGGGAGTGGGGGGAGAGGGAACATTTTCTACTAACAAAACTCATAATCAAGGAGTGAGAAAACGACTGCTCTGTGTTAGAAGATGTCTATGGTAACTTGAAAAGTTTAAACGTACATGTCCTATGGATCTGGAGGTGAACGCTTTTATCTTGATGGCAGGAATTATGTCTATACAATGGGTGAAGATAATGTTTTAGAGGAATAAGGAGACAAGAGGAAGCCAGAGGGAAACCTGACCCCGTGACCTGGCATCCTGGGACATGCCCAGCCCCCTTTATAAGGAGTCTTTAATCCCTCTGAGCTCCCACCCAGGGTGTCTTTGCTCCAGAACTGTGTTCCTGACTGAGAACTCTGCAAGCTTCTCCAGATACCCGCAGCCTGCCCTGTGACCTCCAGACTTGTATATCTGTCTGCACCTTCACTGCCTCCACTTAAAGGTCCAATGGGCATCTCAAATTCAACATGAGCAGCTGAACTCCTGACATCCCCCCCAAAACCTTCTCCTTGTTGTTTTCCCCGCTTCGGTTAATGGCAACTCCAACTCTGGTCATCCTTGACTCCTCTTAATCTCACACCCTACATCCAATCCATCCACAAGCTCTGTCAGCTCCACCTTCAAAATATTTCGAAAATCTCACCCCTTCTCTCCACCTCCACTGCCACTATCCTGGTCAAGCCACCACCACCCATTGTCTGGATTTGTACAGTAGCACCCTAATCAGTCTCCTGGATTTCTCTCTTGACTCCCGTCAAAATCTACTGTCTACAGCAGCTACAGTGACCTAGTTAAAGTGTAAATCAGACTATATCCCTCTTCTGCTCAAAACCCTCCAATGGCTCCCATCTCATGCAGAGTAAAAGCCCACAGACCGATACGATTTGCCAGGATCCCCCTATTGCCTCTCTGACCTTATCACCTCTCACCCTCCTCACTCACTCACTCAGCTCTAGCCACTCTCACCTCCTTGCTGTTCCTGGAATAAAGCCAGCACACTTCCGCCTCAGGGCCTTTACACTTGCTGATCCGGCCCCCTGGAATATTCGTCCCCAAAGTAGCTTCATGACTATTTCTCACCTCCCTAAGTCTCTGCACAAATGTCACCTCTTCACAGAGCTCATCCCAGAGCACCACATACAAAAGGGCAAAACCTCCCATCCCTGTCTTGACATCCCCTATCTCTCTGCACTTATCCTGGGAAAAGTACATCTCTACACATCTGTTTGGGTACTATCTATCTCACTCAATGCCATGAAGGCAGTGACCTGGTCTGTTTGTCCACCCCTGTACCCCCAGTGCCCACACAGTGCCTGACACACGGTGGGTACTCAAAAAAGACTTGACTAGATAAATGAACAAACGAATGGATAAATACCTGGCGATTGGCAGGAGGCGGGGCCTGCTGGACTGCTGTGGGTGCTGCCGAAGGTGTGTAGATGCTGTTGGTAGCCAATGAGACTGTGGCCAGGGGCGGGGCACTCCCCTGGCACTGTTCCCGCTTGTGGGTCATAAACGCCGGCAGCGAGTTGAACTGCTTCTTACACTTCCCGCAGAGAAAGACATCCTCATCATCTAGGGGTCATGCCCACAGAGCAGCAGAGGGAGGGAAATAACGAAAAAAAGCAAGAAAAAAGGAGGGGGCATCACAGTGAGAATGGGAGGCCCGTGGCTGGACCATGAGAAAGGCAAACTAACGGCATTCCATGACTCGACATGCGAGGGTCAAGCATCAACTCTGTGCTTCCTACGAGCTTTCAAACCACGCTGGCACCTGCGGGGATATCCAGCCAGGTTCACCCAGGAATCAAAAATTAGAAATCAGGAAATCGTAAGGTGGGTTCCCTTCAAAGTTGAGACATTCAGAATCTTTATCCTGCCTGAATTTATTCACCAGTCCCCAAATGGGCTGCATGATCACACTCCTCAGTGCCCTTGCATCCCCTGTCCTCCCTGCCAAGCTGCCTCTCTCAGAACAACTCATTCTGCAAGGCTCAGCTCAGATGTCACCTCCTCCAGGAAGCCCTCCTCAAGAGTGTTCACAGTTCCTTCCTCTGGGCAAGCCTCTCTTATCACATTTTTCCCATCACCACCATATTTCCTAAGGGAAGGAAATATCTCTTATTTATCATCATAACTACAATATTTTCTGGGCACATAGGAGGCCTTCAGTGGATGTCTGCTGAATGCATGAAAAACTAAATCAATGATTAGCTACAGTTAACACCATCCATTATTGAAGGCCCACCACAGGCCATGCACTGTACCAAGCTCTTGATATGTTGTGGCAGAAATGTCTAATTGTCATTCAATATTCACTCTTCCTTCTTAAAAAGTAATACAAATTTTAGTGAGAAACATGGCCATCTAGTTAAAGACCATATTTCCCAGACTTTTTTGCAGCTAGACATGTCATGTGACTGAATTCTGACCAATAGGAGAAGAGGAGAAGTATACTGTCTACACAACTTCCTCCTAAAAGGAAGGGGTATGACTTCTACTTCCTTCTTTCTTCCCTTCCTGTTGGCTGGAGTGTGGAAATGAAAGTGGGAGGTTGGAGCAGCCATCTTGGACCGCATGCTGAGAGCAGCAGAGCCATATGAAAGAAAGGGTCTGAGTCATCAGGACTTCATGCAACAAAGAAATAAACTTTAATCTTGTACAAACTACAAGAAACTTGCATTTCTTATTTATGACAGCTAAAACCGAATCCCAAGTACCCTCACAAGATTCCTATGAGGTAGGACTATTATCCCCATTTTACAGATGTGGAAACTGAGGGCACAGAGAGGTTAACTCACTTGCCTAAGGTCACAGAGCCAAACTATGGGAACAAGGATTCAAACTCAGGTGTGTGTCTCTCTGTCCCCAGCATGGTTCCCAAGTACACAAAAATCTTTGTAGAATGAATGGATGAACACACAGACTCACACAGGGTTCTAAAGGAAGTTCCTTGCCCTCTCTGTGTCGCAAGGGCCTGGGCTGTAAATTGGAGAGATTCATGCTTAGCCTCATTGAGGGGAAGCTGAGAAATGACTTTGGGTCAAAGGTACAAGCATTGCTAAGCATCGGGGCTCCTAGTCATTCTCTGTCATGATCCCCACATTCACTAAGTGACTGAAAAAGACTGTCCTCAGAGCTAAGCAGAGTAAAGTCTGAGCCTGAAGATACAGGCTGGGAGGAAGGAGAGAGGCTTCAGACATGAGAGGACAACCTGGGAACCACAGTGGGCAGTTCACTCCCACACCCCCTCATCAGCCCCACCTGTTTTCACAGGCAGCTACTTACCCTTCCCACTGGTGAACCTGAGCAGATACTCACCCAGTGGCTGGATAGCAGGGGGTGCATTGACGCTCTGGCCTGTTGGATCAGGAACTGCTCCTTGGCCATCCAACAGTGACTGGACAGCTAGGACAGTCTGATTGTCCATTCCTGAAGAAAGAAAAGCAGCCTTTCTGGAAGGTGGGCCCAGCATCCCGCTCTGACTTCACCCTTACAAGCCAGACCCATTGCAAGGCCCCCATGGCAAAAATGTCTGTCTGTGCCCTGATATGCTTTCTCTCCTACTTCTATTGCAATAGAACCCAAGATTTTTGGCTGGGAACATGGCCCCAGAATAAAGATTACACTTCCCAGCCATTCTTGCAGCTAGAGAATGTCTAAGTTCTGGTCAACGGGAGCTTTGGGGAAGTTTTCTTAAAAGCTGCCTGGTATGTGACCCCCTTCTTTGTCCGATCCTCCATCCTGCTTCCTAGAACAAGAAGATGATGGTGGGAACTCTAGCCACCATCCCAGATCATGAGGACAAGGGCACTACAGGGCAAAAGACTGGAAAGATTCTGGGTCTCTGAGGACCTTGTAGAACACAGCCACTATCACAGCTCTAGACTGCCTTTTTCTGGACTCCCACATGAGAGAAATAAACTTCTAGCCTGTTGAAGCCACTGCTAGGTTGGGCTTCTCTCTTACTCATGGCTGAGTCTAATCCGAAATGCAAAAACCCCTCTGGAAATCATGTTACTAAGTCTTCCTCATCCACACCCCACAAATCCCACAAATCTGTTTGCACTTGGGCTTCTCTTGTTTTCCAATGTGTGCTTATTTTTTCAGTTCCTCAATAAACAGCATAATCTGGATTGTGGTCGGGGGGACTCTTGAGAAGCTGACTACGTCCATGTTTTCCAACCAGTTGTCACTGTTGAGGTTCTCAGTAGCACACTGTCCAGCCGTGTCACCAGCTGGAAGACAGGCCTCCTCACATCTAAGTGGCCACCAAGGCACACTGCCTCCCCCCCCAGTAACCCAGAGGGCGCCTCCTTCTCTCTGTTCTCACAGCCAACCTCTCACCTGGACACCTGCCCCAGCTTCTACTGAAAGGCAATTAGAACCATTAGCTCCTGCAGCCAAACTGAATCCATACTTTCCCCTGTCACAATGCAGGTTGCGTGCCTCCTGAGGCCAGCCCTTCTCTCCATCTCCTCCTGCTCCTTCAGAAGCCGTTCTCCACCAGCTGGCCCATCTCACACTGTGCCCACAACTTCTCCTTCCCAGCAGCGGCTACACACACTCAGGTTTCTCTAGAATGGCCTCCCTCGAACTCATGTTCTCATCTCTCCTCCCTTCAACATCAAGCATCCGATGAGGGTTGTCTACACCCTCCATCTCCTCTGCCCACCTCCCAATCCTCCTCCACCCACTCCAGTAGGGCTTAAGCCCCCATGATTCCAGCAGAATCACCAAAGACCACCTGGCAGCATCAGACATTCTTTTTTGAAACACTCCCTTCTCGGGCTCCAGGGCGCCACCCTTCCTGGGTCTTCTCCCACCTCTCTGCTCGCTCTTTCCCAGCCTCCTTTACTCTCTTCACCTGTCCATCCCCTAAATGTTTCTATTTTTGAAGGGTTCCTTCCATCTGGCTCTCTCTCCTCTCCCTCTTACACTCTCCCTGAGAATCCTCACTTGCCCTCATTTAGTTCTCCCTAATATCTGGAGTTTCAAACCTGGGGTTCATGCTCCCCCAGAAGGAGCTTCAGTAAATCTTCTATCATCTAATGCAAAACTGTATGTCAGCATTTGTGTGCAAATCTGTACATGAATGTTCATAGCAGTTTTATTCATAATAGTAAAAAACTGGAAACAAGTCAGATGTCCTTCAGTGGGTGAACAGTTAAACAAACTGCAGTGCATCCATAGCACGGAGCACTGCTCAGCAATATGAAGGAGCAACCTATTGATACAAGCAACAACTTGGATGAATCTCCAGGGAATTACAATGAGTGAAAAAAGCCAATCTCAAAGGTTATATACTTTATGATTCCAATTACATGACATTCTTGAAATGATAATATTTTAGAAATGGAGAACAGATTAGTGTGGTTGCCGGACATCAGGGATGAGGAGCAGAGGAAGGAGGTGGGTGGAGCCATAAAAGGGCAACATCTTGTAGTGATACAACTGTTCTGTATGTCGACTGGTTATAATACTATAGGATAGTTTTACAAGATGTTACATTGTGGGAAACTAAGTAAAGGATAAATGGAATCACTCTATTATTTCTACAACTGCACGTGAATCTACAGAAAAAAAAGTATTTCAAAATAAAAAGTTTAATTTAAAAAAAATATTGGGGGCTTCCCTGGTAGCGCAGTGGTTAAGAATCCGCCTGCCAATGCAGGGGACACGGGTTCGAGCCCTGGTCCGGGAAGATCCCACATGCCGCGGAGCAACTAAGCCCGTGCACCACGACTACTGAGCCTGCGGTCTAGAGCCCATGAGCCACAACTACTGAAGCCCGCGTGCCTAGAGCCCATGCTCCGCAACAAGAGAAGCCACCACAATGAGAAGCCTGCACACCGCTATGAAGCGTAGCCCCTGCTCCCTGCAACTGGAGAAAAAGCCCACGCAGCAATGAAGACCCAACGCAGCCAAAAATAAACAAATAAATTTATTTTAAAAAATATATTGGGACTTCCCTGGTGGTCCAGCCTGGGTAGGACTCTGTGCTCCCAATGCAGGGGGCCCGGGTTCGATCCCTGGTCGGGGGAGCTAAATCCCACATGCATGCTGCAACTAAGATGCTGCATGCTGCAGCTAAAACCCGGTGCAGCCAAAATAAATCAATGACTATTTTTTAAAAAATAAAATAAAAAATACTGCCTGTCAAAACTATGGAGACAATAAAAAGATTAGCGGTTGCTGGGGGTGGGGGGAGGGATGCATAGGCAGAGCACAGAGGATTTTTAGGGCAGTGAAAATACTCTATATGATAATATTACAATGATGGATATATGTCATTATACAATTGTCCAATAGAATGTACACCACCAAGAGTGAAACTTAAGATAAATTATGGACTTCGGGTGGTTATGATGTGTCAATGCAGGTTCATCCTTGGTAACAAATGTACCACTCTGATGAGTTACGTTGATTAAAGGGGAGGTTATGAATGTGTAGGATCAAAGGTATACAGAAAGTCTCTGTACCTTCCTCTCAACTGTGCAAACCTAAAACTGCTCTAAAAAAATTAAGTCTTTGAAAAAAATGCTGTCTATATAAAACTCAAACCAAATGTGTCATTCCCCATCCCTAAGTTTGTTCCTCTCCTAGTAATCCTCATCAATAAGAACAGGGCACCACTGTCCACCCAGCTAAAGCCCCTGGGGCACCCCCTGATTCTTCCCTTAACCTATCTCCCTTCACACCCTGATTTCCGGTCCTTCAGCAAGTCTAGCCTATTCTGTCTCCCAAATATCTCTCAGATCCACTTTTCCTCCATCCCCATAGCTGTCCCCAGAGCCCAGGCCACCATCAGTTCCCAGCAGGACAGCCACAGTGGTCTCACCTCCCCACGGCCACTCTGACCCCTCCTGTCTGTTCTCAGAGCAGCCAGGGTGAACTTTATAAAACATACATTAGCTTGTGCAGCTCCCCTGCTGAAAACCCTTTCTTAGTTCCACACTGATGCCAAGATAAAGTTCAGAAGCCTCATCTCTAGCTGCTCACATGAACTTCTGTGAATCCTAGACCTCTCTCCCCACCAGGGCTTTGCAAATGCAGTCCCCACTGCCTGGGTCATCTCTGGATACCCACAGTTCTGCTGCCCTTCTCCTAGCCCAGCGCGCATCACACAGTCCCAGGAACTGATTTTTCCTTTACCTTCTTCATCACTCAATACAGGAACACATTCTTGTAGTGAAAATTCAAACACTGAGGAAGTCCATGAACCTAGAGAGAAAGCAGACCTCACACCATCCTGTTGGCCTCCCAGAGGGAGCCACCAATGACCCTGGCCTTCCACATCCATCACCCGTCACAGCACTGAACACCAGCTGAGGTTATCTTCACTGTTTACCTTTTCTATAATTCTATAATTTCTACGTCCCTTACCAACGAGTATTCCTGAAACTTAACCTTCCCAGATGTGGGGAGGATTACACATTTCGTGGTGAGAGAGCTGATTCTCCAAGATGTTAAGAGACACAGCTGAGACCTCCTGGGGAGTTGCAGGACTCAAAGCCTCAGCCACATACCACTGGTCCAGCCTACTTTCAGCTTGCACTCTAATTATGTGTATACTCATCTCATCCCTCCAAGAGCATTCTTGGGTCTGTATCCCCCCAGCACCAACTCTGTGCCATGGCCCTGAATTCTCTGAGGCTTCCTTCCCAACTCCTAGCAAGTGCACATGGAGGCTCTCAGTGTTTGCCTGCCTCCAAAGCTCACAATTCCCAGAGCCTGAGGACCATTCACATCCTAGGATCTTGCAGAGCATGGGACAACCACTCGGTGCGCTGTTTGCTGGTTTGGGTCTGGTAACTTGGCGTCCCGGCCAACCACACCGTTGGCACCCATCCTTTCTTGGTCTGGGTTTATAATACTCTGCATCCCGTAATGGTGCACAAAGTAGGCACCCCGTGTTTGCTGGTTTCTGTCCAAGGCCTGGCCTTGCACACAGGTGGCGCCGATCCTTTCCTGGTCTGAATTGAAGACACTATGTCAGAGCGCGAGGCACACAGTTGGCGCTCAATACAAGTTCTTAATGGTCAGGACCCCTGGCTCAGCCCCTCCCCGCAGCCGCTGCTGCACCACGGTCCCCCTGGATACAGCCCTCCCCAGCCCTCGCGTCCGTGGTGTAGCCACGCTCGCCTCGCGGTTCCCGGCCTGGCCTGCATCACCATCCCCCGGCTGTTCCCTCCAGGAAACTGCCCCCCAGGCCCAACCGCGCGCCGCCCGGGCCCTGGCGGCGGCAGCTGTTCCGGTCCTAGGCTCCCCTCCCGCTGCGCCAGCCGTCCACGGCTGTTCCGCTCTCGGTGCTCTCCCCCAGGGCCTTCTCTCTCTCGCTGTGCCTGTCCGGTTGCACGCACCACCCCACCCCCCGACCCGCCGCCGCAGCCGCCGCCGGGCCTAGGCGCCCGCGGCTGTTCCGTTCGCGAGATGCACCCCCCACCACCACTGAGCCTCAACTCCGCTTCTGTTCAGGCCTCACTGCTCCCTCACCCCTGCCGACCTCCGCTCCCGCGGCTGTTCCCATCCGTGGCCCTCCCGCCCCGCTGGCTGTTCCGGCCCGGCGCCCTCCGCCCCGCAGGCGCCACGCGCCCTGGGCCCCGCGCTGCGAGTTCGCGGCGGGAGGGGGCGCAAGGCGGAACAGCCGCCTCCCCAGTCCCCGCCGCCGCTCACCCTCCAGGGCCTCGAAGATCGTCTGCGCCATTTTGGAGCCGCCGCCGCTGGAGTCCGAAGCCGGGCTGCGCGAGCATTGTGGGAGCCGTGGTGGCGGCGGCGGCGGCGGCGGCGGGGCCGCTAGGGGGCGCCCTCCTTCCTCCTCGGAGCCCCTCCACCATCCCAGAAAACCAGGAATGGCTCGTGGGACCCCCAGCATCCCGGGGCTCCCCCAGCCCCACCTGGATAACCCAGTTATTGGACACGTGGACCCCTATCCCTGCAGTATTTTGATACCAACCAGGGTTCTTGGCTTTACCCAATGAATAGAAGTTGACTAGAGGCCAGATAAGAAATTCAGGCAAGGCTTTATTGGGGCCCTTGCTGCAGCAGGGGGGAGGGAGAGCAAACGACAGCTTCCCTTGCTTGCTTGCTGAGGGGGGGCAAGCTTGTTCCTTACATGGAGTGAAGGTAGGGGTGTGTCCAGGGGTCAGGCGGAGGGGTGGCTTAGGTGTTTTGTCCACCCCTTAGGTGGTATTGTGTGCAGGGGGACATGCGCAGTACCCTGCTTTTGCTCCCAACACCCAGTTTTTGTTCCTGGTTCTTCACAAATGGCAGTTGGGTTTTGTTGTCTTTTTGTATCTTTTGGGTCCAGAATTTGCCCCAGCCGTGCATGCATGCACACAGTTATTTTTAGTCCCATATAGTTTCTTTGTATTTTGTTGCTCGGGGAGACGTGTGTCCAGGTGCAAGCATTGCAGCATAGCAGCAAAGGGTCCCAGGTCCCAGCCTGTCTCAATTTGAACCCCTAACTCTGCGCACTGACCCCCATCCCTATTGCACACAGGCACCTCCCAACCCTGTTTTCTGGACCTGACTCCAACTCTGTGATACAGACCTCTGTCCAACTGCCTGAGACCCCCAACTCTGCAAAAGGGACTGAATATTCCCACTGTACACAGTGTAACAGGGAAGAGCAAAATCTGACTCCATGTTGGATCTGTTTCTTTTACTTTAACCTTTGCTTTTGGATGCTTTTGTTACTATCATCACTAAGAGGATGCTGTCTATAGCTGTAAGCATACATAATGGCTTACCTCGGGGAACCCTGCGCCTCTGCCTGAATGTTAAAGTGCCTTTGTTCAGCTCACAGGAAGACATTCAGACCCTACCCACCTGTGAATGGCCACAGAAAAGAAGAAATTAACACATCCCCTCTCCAATTCTGGCCAAGCCATGAGATAGTTTGCAAGACTTACGGCCTTTTTACTTTACTTCCTCACCTCCTCCCCCTCTCTGTTCTATAAAAGAAACTGGCATACAGACCCCGATAAGATGCTATTCTGGGACGTTAGTGTGGTGGTCCGAGCGCGGGTTGGAAAAGAATTTCCAGACACAAGGCAGAATGTGAGGAAAGTAGAGTTTCTTAAAGAGAAGGGTCACTGCAAGAACAGCGGGCTGACTTCCTGGTAGCCAGGGAAAGTCGACAATGAGCATGGGTTGCCCTGTCTGTTTTTATAGCCAGGGAACATGCAAGTCATCTGCTGACTGGACAGAGTATGTATACTTTCAGTGTGCTGAGCGGGAGAAAAACGGGGCAAATGTCTTTCCTTATATGGGATGGGAAAGGGACAGGGCATGATGCTTGGGAGGGCTCTGGGACAGTGCAATGGTTACATTGTGACAGAGTGATAGGAGTCCTGTAACTCTTTGTTCTGGCAATATTGGCCCTTTGAATTTATCTCGTTCTTTGTCCTTGGAGCACACCACAGTTAGTCCGCCATCTTCTCGGGTGCCCAGCTTTCTGAACAAAGTCGCTATTCCTTGCCTCAGCACCTCGTCTCCCGATCATTGGCCTGTCGTGCGGCGAGCAGACGGAGCTTGGATTGAGTAACAACAGTACCCCCGCCTTTGCAACACCAACCCCCATTCCCATCTCACCTGGACCACTCAACTCGGTCGCAAGGACCCCCATCTCCACCAAATACAGGACTCCTGCCCCAGCTGTGCTGCATGGCTTCCCATCCCTTGTCATAAACTTCTCATTCCCCCTCCCACAGTGACCACCATCTCGACCCATTGGGAGCCACCAGCCTCTCCTCACATGACTCCCATCTCTGCCTGGTCTTAATCCCCCATCATCTCAGAGATTCCTCTTGGCTGTTACGTAACCCCCCCATTTCCACCCTTTAGGAACCTCCATTTCCTCTTCCCACAGACCTTCATCCCTGCCTCTCGGGGACCCCATTTCTGTTACATAAACCCCCAAAATCCACCTCAGCAACCCCCAGCCCAGCCTCACTGAAAGCCCTTTCAGGTCTCTCAGGGATCCTCCTGCCCCTCATTTGGATCCCCCATCACACACAGACCCCTTTGCCATCTTCCTTTATGCTCCATCAGCCCCTCATTGAGGACTTACTATGTACCAAGTCCTATAATAGCTCCAGGAATACAGTGGTCCTTTCTCATGGAGTTAGGGGTGAGGGGGAGCAAACAGACATTAAATCTTAAAAATTGTGTAATTTCAAGGTGTGATGTAGTTTCAAAGAAGTACATTTGGGCCACAAGGAAGAGTTGGGGTGTGCACGGGAAGGAGAGGGGAACCATGGAGGTGCCAACAATCATGATCTCTCCCACGAGCACAGCCATATCCTCCTCAACTGGACTACCGCGTTGACTCTAAACATTCTCATTGGTTTTTTTTTTTAATAATTATTTTAGCCTCATCCAAAGCAACCATCACAAAAATCACAGTTTTCATTTTCTTATATTCACTACATATATAACTCCTAAAATTAAAAAATATATATCTGTTCCAATAAGCTCCACTGTCATTGTAGGACACTGCTAGCCACTGTTCCTGATAAATTGCCTCAAAGACCCTCTGCCTAAAGGTGCATTTCTACTACAAACCCCCCATCCTGTTCTGAACACCACTCCCCTCCGCCACCAGCACCCTTCCCCTTCCTATACCCCCCCTTGCACAGCTAGCTCTGAGCAAATGTCCCCCACAGAGAACCCGCCCCCTCTCCCAGACTCCATGCCCCACCTCTTTTCTTGGGAACCTTTGAGACCCAGGGCCCACTTCGAGCCCCCCTTCCCATTGCCTGTCTGGCAAGAGTAAGGTCAGGGTTCCCTCCTCCCTGTCTTCTTTTAACGTCCCCATTGGTCCAGTGGCCACAGATTCTCATCATGTCTTCTCGGCAAGAGTTTCTCAATATAACTTTCTTATGTTTTTTAAATTATTCAAGTAATATATTAATACATTCACATTCATTTAATTAACTTAAAAATAGGTATTGAGTACCTACTGTAGGCTAGACACTGTTCTAGATGCTAGGGCTGCAGCCATGAATGAAAAGACAAAAATCCTTGCCTTCATGGAGTCATAGTGAGATGCAAGTGAGATGGGCTATAAGCAAGAAAAAAAAAGGAGACATGTTCTATGACTTTAAGTATTTTTTTCTGGGAGGAGGGGAAGCTACTTTAGACAGGTCAGGGAAGGCCTGTCTGAGGAGGCGGACCTGAAAAATGAGATGGGATCAGATGGACAAAAGGGAACAAAAAGGCAGAGCTTATTAGCTTTATCATCTTGGGCAAGTGCAAAGGCTCTGAGGCCAAAATGAAAGGAAGCCAAGGACTGTAAAGGGGCAACTGAGGATAATAAGCAATGTATGGGAACAGGAGGATGAGGTTGGAGAGATAGACAGGGCCGCTCTGAGGGTGTGGGTTGTTTTTTTTTTTTTAAGGGCTAAAGTATCATTTATTTCTCTGGCTGTAATACTCTCACAAATTTAAGTATGAGTCAAAATGATGTGTCATTTAGAATTACATTAGGTTACTTGTAAAAACTTTGTAACCACTAAAGGGCTGACATCCAGATATATTCATATTAAGTATAGAGATGTGGGCTTTGATTAAAGTCTCTTGAGTAGAAAGAGAAAATAATTTATGATCCTTTTTTTGACATTGGTTACTGCTTTTACTTTACATAGTACATGACTGGTCTTGCAGAAATATAACCGTGAAGAGGCCTGGTCTTCACATAGGATACCCGAGCTGTTCTGCATCAAATGTCCTCCAAGAAATTCTCTAATCATTATTCCCCTCCCTTTCCATATGATGTCTATTATTATGTACTTATTCATCCCTTACTCTGGACCAGACACTGTATCAGAGGGTGTGGGTTTTATTCTGAGGGTGATGGATTAAAAGATTCCACTAATCCAGACCTTGGAAGCTTTCCATGTACAGACAGTTCTTGACCTGCAATGGCTCAACTTATGATTTTTTAACTTTACAATGGTTTGACAGTGATATGCATTCAGTAGAAAAACTTTGAATTGTGATCTTTTCCCAGGCTAGCGATCTGTAATGATGCTGGGCAGCGGCCGCGAGCCACAGCTCCCGGTCAACCGTGCAGTCACAAGGCTGAACAACCAATACACTTACAACCGTTCTGCTCCCAGACAACCATTCTGCTTTTCACTTTAGTGCAGTATTCAATAGATTACATGAGACATCCAACACGTTATTATAAAATAGGCTTGGTGTTAGATGATTTTGCCCAACTGTAAACTAACGTAAGTGTTCTGAGCACGTTTAAGGTAGGCTACGCTTAGCCATGATATTCATTAGGTTAGGTGTTTCGACTTAATGATATTTTCCACCATCGATGGGTTTATCCAGGTGTAACCCCATCGTAAGTCCAAGGAAGGGCAGGGCTGTATTTTGATACATCCAGGTGCATATACACATATTGCTTTTTATCTGCTCTTCAGGCCTTTGCACATGCTGTTCTCTCTTACTAAAATGCTGTTCTCCCACCCCTACCCCTATCATGTGATACTCTTCAGCCATGGGAAGTTCCCCTTTTCTCTACCCCCTCAATAGGGAGCCCTCTAAGCGGAAGTGCTTCATCCATTCTGGTTGGATGGAGGCAACCATCAGAGCTTGGCACAGAGGCAACCTGGGAAATGCTTGTTGACTGACTACTTGACGGATGGAACAACTGAATGAGCTTTCAGGGATATAGACCCTACCTCCAGCAGGCTCTCCAGTCAGGCTGCCCCCTGCTCCAAACTTTCCACTCACCTCCATCTCTTCCTCCACCAAAATCTATCAGTCCTATGTCACATTCCCTTAGGGCCAGCACGTTGGCACTGAACCGAATCCAGTCACAGTTCAGAGACTCCTGTGGTAAATAATGTGGCAATTCCAGGGGTGGAGCCAAGCAGGGAAGAAGGAAAGTCTGGGAAATGCCCAGTGTTCCCATTCACAGTGAGTGCACCAGCCACCCTAGAAAAGTTAACTTCTCCATGGTGAGGGGAGAAATCATGAGCAGCTTCAACCAGACTCCCAGCCTTAAGTGGAAGAAACTAAGGACACACAAAGCAACGCTGGACCCTGACATCTTGTTAGGTTCATTGGTATAGGTAGGAGGCAGCAAAGTGTGGTGGTTGTTATGGGATGAATTGTGCCCCCCACCATTCATATGTTGATATCTTAATCCCTACTACTCAGACAGTGTTTGGAGATAGGGCCTTTAAAGAGGTAATTAAGGTTAAGTGAGGGCACATAGGTGGGCCTTAATCCAATATGACAGGTGTTCTTAAAAGAAGAGGGGATTTGGATGTACACATAGACTGAGGGGTGACCATGAGAGGACACAGTGAGAAGGCAGCCATCTGCAAGCCAAGGAGAGATGCCTCAAAAGAAAGCAAACCAAAAAAAAAAAAAAAAAAAGAAAGCAAACCTACAGACACCTTGATCTTGGACTTCTAGCCTCCAGAGTTGTGAGAAAATAAACGTCTGTTGTTTAAGCCACCCAGTTCATGGTATTTTGTTATGGAGGCCCTAGCAAATGAATACAGTGGCTAAGATCAAAGATTCTGGAGCAAGGGCTGAATTCCAATCCAGGATCCATCACTTATTAGCGAAATCATCTTAAGCAAGTTATTTTGTTTCTCTGCCTTAGTTCCCATCAGTTAAGTGGGCATAATTATAGTACCTACCTCATACGGTTGCTATGAGAATGAAATGGTTAATAAAGCACTTAGGAAACAACTCCTGACATACACTTAATAATCTGTAGGTGCTCATTAAATAAATAAATTCAATTTCACTGGGCAAAGGTGAAGAAATAGGCCAAACCCTGAGGAACTCAGAGTTATATACCATTAAAAAGGATCACCAGGGGGCTTCCCTGGTGGCGCAGTGGTTGAGAATCTGCCTGCTAATGCAGGGGACACGGGTTCGAGCCCTGGTCTGGGAAGATCCCACATGCCGCGGAGCAACTGGGCCTGTGAGCCACAACTACTGAGCCTGCGCGTCTGGAGCCTGTGCTCCCAACAAGAGAGGCCGCGATAGTGAGAGGCCCGCGCACCGCGATGAAGAGTGGCCCCCGCTTGCCACAACTAGAGAAAGCCCTCGCACAGAAACGAAGACCCAACACAGCCAAAAATAAATTAATTAAAAAGGGTCACCAGGGGACTTCCCTGGCGGTCCAGTGGTTAAGACTCTGCGCTTCCAATGCCAGGGGTGCGGGTTCAATCCCTGGTCAGGGAACTAAGATCCCACATGCCGTGAGGTGCAGCCGAAGAAGTATTTTAAAAGGTGGGGGGGGGGGGCACCAGGCAATGGTAAGTGTTCCCATATGGTGACTCTTTACCCTGGGCTCCCTGAGGGCAGAAATTTCTTAATATCTGTGAGAAAGGGCTTAGCAAAAGAGTGCACTCAGGAAGTACTTGCCAAACCAAATAGTTTCCAAATACCCTTTCCTAATGCTCGGCCATGTGTCAGGGATTGGTGACTGATTCTTCATGGGAGTATCAGGTGATGTTTCTAGAAGTTCTGTTTGGTTCCTTTTCAAATTTTCCATGTTTAAAAAAAAATAATTTTCTGTTTTCTGTAGCTATTTTCTAACTTTAAATCTTGTAGGCACAATTTTTTAAAACCTGTGGCTGTGAATTACAGTACCTGAAGTCTGTGTTTATCTGTTCCTCCCATCTGTTGTATTTATTTTTTCTTCATGAAGTCTTGGGTTCCTAGTTATCTCTGACTGTGTGCTGGTCTCACCTTGAAAAATTATTTGTGGTGGTTCCCTGAAGGCAAAGATATTGATAAATGTGCCCTCTTCAGAGAGACTTTGCATTTGCTTTTGTCAAAGTTTTGGGGGCACTTCCACTCACTTCCAATGATAACTAGGGGCAATCCAGTTGTTACTTCAAACTAGGTTCCCAGTTTATGGCTTGAGAATTCTTGGGCTACTGGGCTCTCTACTCCCTGGGGCACAAAAGGACTCATCAATGGTCACAACTCCCTAAGAAAGAGCTTTAAAATATTCCCCTTTCCTTTTCCTCCAACTGTTCTGCTCAGTATCAAGGCAACCTTTTCTGAACTCCCTTGGGGCTCGTGGTGTGGAGTGTGCAGCTTCATATCACATTAAACTCGAGGGTGAGACCCTTGGGGTCTCAGTCTAATGTGAGGAGATTCTTCTATTAGACTCCCCACCTTGGACAGGCCCTGGACTTTCACTTCTGTCCCTCTTGCCCTCTGTGGTTGATGAACTGAAACCCACAGGTTCAATATTAGCAAAAGCCCTCATGTCATAAGTAGCTTTGGTGCTCCAATATTCCAATCTTCTTGTTAAATATCTGGTTACCAGCTTTCACCTAATAATTGGCCTGAGCATTCCCCAGGCTTTTAAACATTTCAGTGTTTTTCAGAGGATATTCTTATATTTTATCTAATGTTGCTATTTTCAGGGGGAAGATTAACTGAATAAATTAGTCCACAATTACCCCCTGCAAAAAGAAAATCCAGTTGTAATGATAAAATAGGCCCAGCATAATTCCTCCTCACTGACCTCTGACCACATCCTCTGACACTGACCCAGGCAATAATGTCACAGATAAATACCAGATGGCCCATGTACCAGGGGACACCCTCACAAATCACAGCCACCACTCAGTGTGTAACTGTTATCCAGGAACAACTCCACACAGTGACATCATACATAAATGTCACCCCTCAATGTTCTGGGAGATAACCCAGAACTATATTGCTCAACAAGCCTATGTTGGGCACCAGCCATGTGCTAAGTACTGGAGTTACAGTAGAAAACAAGACAGACAAGGTTTCTGCCCTCATGGAATTTACCGTCTGGTAGGGGCAGTGGACAATGAACATGTAGCAAATAAATAATTTCAAAGAGTGTAAAGTTCTATGAAGGAAATAAAAGAGGGTAATGAGTCAGAGAGTGGGCAGTGCTACTTTAGATGGGATATCTGGGAAGACCTCTCTGAGGAGGTGGCATTTCAGCTGAAACCTGAAGGTTGAGAAGGAGCCAGCTATGGGAAGAACTTGGGGTGACGCATACGAGGCAGGGAAATCGAAGTGCAAAAGCGCTGAGGCAGGAGCGTCACGCTCGAGGAACAGCAAGGAGGCTAGTTTTGCTGGAGAGGAGTGACCTAGGAGGCAAGTGACAGGAGGAGGGGAGATTGTGGGAATGAGGTTAGAGAGGGAAGCAGGGGCCAGATCATAAAGAGTCTTCTCTTGGCGGGCCGTGGGTAGGAGTTTGGTTTTTAAGAATAAATGGAAACCCAAAGGGTGCCAAGGCATTTATGGTCTGAGAAGATCGCTATGATCAATGTTAACCAATCAGAACTGTCATGTGTAAAGATAAGGCCTGGCTCCCCGCAGTGCCACCATCCCAACTCCAGGGAGGGCAGCTCCTCTTTCAGGAAACTTCCTTCCAACCTCCCAGGTGACACACCTCTCTCCAAGCCCGAGAGAAACATGCTTTCTGATTGGACAAATCCAGGAGCATGTTTCTAACCTTCTTTAAGTCGAATCGGGCGGAGCCCACTGTGACTGATTACAAGCTCTCCCTCTCTTCCAATCAGACCGCTATTCGGGAGTGTGCTTGCGTCCCAATCCCCTGGTGAGATGAGTGAGTCCTGTGATTGGCTCTCCTTGTATGAGTGACATTAGACGCATCTTATGGGCGCAAAGACGCGGCTGCACTGCCCGGCACTGTCCGGCGCTGAGGGTTGAGCAGGAGGAGCCCGGAGCAGTCAGGGCGGCCGTCCTGCTCGGTGCCCGCCACCCCGCGCGCCGCCCGCACTATGGCCGCCCCGCCGCAGCTGCGGACTCTGCTCCTTGCGATCAACGCACTGTTGCGCAAGCGCCGCTACCACGCAGCGTTGTCCATGCTTAAGGGCTTCCGGAACGGGGCTGTGTGAGTCGGGCGGTGGGGCGGGGCAGGGGCTGAAGGACAGATCTGATGGGGTCGGAGAAGCGGGTTCTGGGGCCGGCGCCGCCGCGCTGTGCGCCCCTGAGCAGCCCTAGTGTGTCCCTAGGTCTCTCGGTGTCCAATATCGGCGCAGTGGGCGCTGGATTTTGGGTTCCGAGCGCCTTCTGAGCCGGGGCTCCCACTACGCTGTTTCTGGGTCTTCCGTGCTTTGCAACCTGGACCTCTTGCCTTGACTGCCTCCCATGCAGCCCCTGTCTCCCTTCATTTGGGCCCAGTTTCCCCTCTTTCGCCGCTGTGTGCCCTTGGGTCTAATGGGAAGCTGGACTCTGGCCTCTAGCCAGCCGGCGGCCCTGCCTCTCTGTGCTCCCTCCATTAAGCTGCGCGTGGGCTTTCATGCCGCTTCTCAATTCTCTTTTGTAAGTCCCTTCTGGCACAGGGGACTCCTGATAAGCCTCAGTCGTGATGTAAATGAAGCTGCAAATATTTGCTGAGCAAATTGAAGACCTGCAGAAGAGGTCTTGGGGTCATTTCCCTAGGCTGGTGCCAGGACGGGAGCTCAGCTTCCTTTAAACTTCATGCATAACAGCTATCATTTATTGAGAGCCTACTGTGCCAGAACTGGGGACGCATCAGAGAACAAACGGAAGATCTGCATGCTCTTGAAGTTGGCATTTTAGTGGCAGCATGGCATGGTTGTGTGGATGTGACCACCTTGGTTTGAATCCTGGTGCCCCTTACCTGCGTGATCTTGAGCAAGTCTTTTAGCCTCTCTAAGCCTCAATTTCTATAAAATGGGGCTGATAATAGTACTTATATACTGTCAGAGGCTTGAGTCAGTATGTGTGAAATGCTTAGCACAGTGCCTGGTATGTATATAACTGTTGGCTGCTGTAATTATTGTTCTATTCACATGGATGTCTCACTGGCTCACTCCTTCACCTTGTTCAGGCCTCTGATTGTCACCTCCTCAATGAAGCCATCCCTGAACTTCCCACCTCCTTCCCTACTGAATTTTTCTCCATAATATTTACCACCATCTGACACTAAGTAGTTCACTTATGTATCCTGTTTTTCTATTGTCTTTCTCACTGGAAAGTGAGCTTCATGGTGATGCCGAAAATCTTGGCTCTCAGTGCACCAATGCCAAACAGAAACAGACAGAGATTTGGAGGAAAAGAAGAAGCTTTATTCTTTGCCAGGCAAAGGGGAAACACAGCCAGCTAGCACCTCAAGAACTGTGCCCCCCTTCTCTGGGGAATAAGGGCAAGGTTATATAGCCGGGCCTCGTGGTCTGGTAGGTGATAAGGCTCAAAGTAATTAAGGTCTTGCATTTATCTTCTTCTTGCGTTATTTCCAAACAGTCACAGCTGGCCTCAGGCAGCCTGGTAATTGAGTCTGTTTGGTAATTGGGTCTGTTGGCCTCTGGGTTGTAGGCCTGCGACCTTCTTTCTGAAATGCAGAGGTTACAAGGGTTGATTTGCTACAAGGGAGTGCAGGGAGTGTAAATACCGGGTGCAGGATGTAATTCACATGTGGGATCAGAGAGTGTTAGGGGCAGTGTGTAATTAACACAGAGTTAGGGACTGATAGGTACAGGATGTAATTCACATAGTGTCAGAGAATGTTAGAGGTTAGCTTTGTGAAGGACAAATCTAGTTACAGACACTACAGATTAGTAGCAGTTAAAATAAAACTAGGATTGATTAACTCTTTCAGGCCTGTTTATGCTGTTTCCCCAGGCTGTTCATTGTTACTTTATTTTCCTTGTCTATCAGAAAAGAAAAGTCTCATTTCTATTTTTGTTGCAACAATGGGGACAGAAAGTTTAATCTATTTTGTTCCTTGCTATATTCCTAGTACCTGGTACACAGCAGGCTCTCAAATATTTACTGAATGAATGAATGTGCAAGGTAGGAATTGCCATTGTCCCCATTTTCTGGATGAGAAGACTGTGGTTCAGAGAGGAAGATTCATTGCTCATGGTCAAGTCACTTAGTCAGGGTCAGAGCCAGGATTCAAACCCAAGGATACCTGATCTCAATGCCAGGCTCTTGGCTTCCATGGGCACCCAGAGTCAGGGAGAAGGTGGTTCCCCCTGGGTCTGGCCAGATCATATCAGTCTTGCTTTGGTGTGATCAGGGTGGGGTGGGCCCTGAGATAACATCAGTGGGCCCAGGCCCATCTGTAAGGACCTGGAGTCAAAGTGGGGAGACTGATGATTAAATTACCATGACAATACCAGATGATCAGGAATGCTTTACAGAGGAGGTGATGGTGCCATTTTGAAGGTTGAGTTGGAATTTGCTGTGGGTGATAAGGGCATCTCAGGCAGAGGGAATGGTTTGAACAAAGGCCTGGAGGTGGAAAAGAATGTGCTGTTTGTCAAGAGAGGCCATCCATTCAGGGAGGCCGACTTGGATGACTGAGAACTGAGACGTATGAACTGTGTAAAATGTAACTCATTTTGATGCTCTACTCCTAAATATATCAATGTGCATCTCTGAAAATAAGAGCATTTTCCTATATGGCTAGATTATCGTAATTACATTTAAGAAATTAATCATAATCCTATAATGTTGACTGCTGTCCAGTTGATAGACAGATTGTTCCAGTTGTCCCCCAGATGTCCTCTATAGCAAGTTTGTCTAGACCAGGATCTTCCAGGATATCACACTGTACCTGCATATCGTTTAAATCCTTTTTAATCCAGGGCATCCCATTTTTCAAGATGCAGAGTGATCCTGTGAGTGGTAGTAAACTCACCTGAGTTTGAGGAGTTTGGGTAGGGGGCCAAGCAGATGTAGGGAGTTGGGGGCATTGTTCTGCTTGTGTCTGTGGTATAAGGAAGGAGCCTTTTAGCCCTGGCCCGCTGGAGGAGGCCGAGGGTCTCTTTATTCAGGGGAAAGATACATGACTTTGAGGAGGTGGGGCAGAGAGCTTGCTGGGGCCAGGATGAGGGCCCTGCCCACAGCTAGGCAGTGAGAAAATAAGCCATTCAGTGTGGCCACCACTACAGTAACACTGCTGTCACTTGATCATATTTTTTATTTGACTTATTTTTTGAAAATTATGTAGCATGTTCACAAAAGGCATAAAAAGTTAGAACTTTTTAGAAGTTTACACACCTTGCTCTAACCAAGCATAGAGCACATATAGAGCCACCTCATTCTTGCACAGCTGTGTGGTATTCATTCCACTGACTGCTGGGTCCATTATTTGTTTACCCAGTAGCCCTCTGTGGATGGACACATGTTTGCTCTCAGTCTTCTGCTGTTTCAAGCAAGCCTCACAGATACTCATATGACAACAATATGGGGCTCATGACAGTTGTCTCAAGGAGGCTGCCAAAGATTTTTAGACCTTGTAGCCTGGTAAGATTGGGGCCAGACAGCAGGAGAACTTGGTGGGGCGAGGGGAAGTCCAATAAAGAAGAAAAAGAAAGGCAGAGACACTAATATTGGTTGAATTAGGAACTTTTACATGCGCTATGTCCTTAACTGCCAGAAGCAACTCTGAAATGGAGAATACTTTTAACTGATGGGAGAAGGGAGGCTCAGAGATGTTAAATGATTTATCCAAGTGTATACAGCAAAACAGGGCAGGGCTTTGGCACCAAATATTATTTCCTTTGTACTACCCACTTTGGTTTGGTTTTTTTATTTTGGCCACACCGCGTGGCATGCGGGGTCTTAGTTCCCACACCAGGGATCGAACCCGCACTGCCTGCATTGGAAGTGAGGAGTCTTAACTACTGGACTGCCAGGGAAGTCCCTGTACTACCCACTTTGAACCCAGATCTAACTTGAAAGCCAGCATTATTTTCCCTCCCAAAATGAGGTCAGGATTAGGGATGGGGAGGGGGCACAGGGAGTCAGAAAGAAACTGATTCAGTGGTGCTGTAGTAACTGTTTTCTTTTGTTTCTACAGCTATGGAGTCAAAATCCGGGCCCCTCACGCACTGGTCATGACCTTTCTCTTCCGGAGTGGCAGGTACCCATCCCCTCTGCACACCCTTCAAACTGGGAGAGAATGTGGTCACCCCTCAGTGCCAGGACTGTTGCGGTAGCTTCCTAGCTGGGTCTAACCTGTCTGCACCACCATCTCCTAAAGTACAAGTCTGATTCTATTATCCCATCTCGAAAGTTCCCCTGGCTCCTCACTGTCCTCCAGAGAAGCCCAGCTTCCAGGTGTGGCCTTCAAGGCCCTCTGCAGCCTGACCTCAGGGGCATCCCCCCTACTCCCCCACGTCCACCCTGGGGTGCCCTTGGCACCAAGACTCACTGCCATTCATTCATGTGCCACATGTGGTTCTACCTCCTTACATTTCTCATGCAGTACCCCTCACCAGGAATGCCCTTTCCTCTTCCACCCCACCTTTATTTCCTTCCTAGCAACCCATACCAGTTCTCTGAGGATCACTTTTTCAGGAAAACTGTTCATGACCTACCTTCTGCCCTTGTTCAGACTTCTTGGCCTTCCTCTGATCTCCCATAACTTCCCTCAAGAAACTTATCAGAAATCACTTTGTGGTCTAGTTTTTAATGTATGTAGCCTCATCTGGAGCTTATAAGAATCACACATGGGGGACTTCCCTGGTGGCTCAGTGGTTAAGAATCTGCCTTCCAATGCAGGGGACGCAGGTTCAGTCTCTGGTCAGGGAGCTAGATCCCACGTGCATGCCGCAACTAAGAGTTTGCATGACACAACTAAGGAGGCTGCAGGCTGTAACTAAGGAGCACATGTGCCACAACTAAGGAGCCCGTGAACCGCAACTGAGGAGCGCACATGCTGCAACTAAGGAGCCCGCCTGCCACTGCTAAGACCTGGTACAACCAAAAAAAAAAAAAAAAAAAAAAAGAATCACACGTGGACACCCTATTACTCAAATCCAGCTTGCGAGATTTTTTCTATTTTTTTTTTTTTTTTGGGCCATGCTGCACAGCATGCGGGATTTTAGTTCCCCCACCAGGGATCAAACCTGCGTCCCCTGCAGTGGAAGCATGGAGTCTTAACCACTGGACCACCAAGGAAGTCCCTGTAAGATCTTTTCTTTATGTATTTTTCCTTTTTATTTATTTATTCATTTTTATTTATTTATTATTTTTGGCTGTGTTGGGTCTTCGTTGCTGCGCAAGGGCTTTCTCTAGTTGAGGCGAGTGGGAGCTACTCTTCGTTGCAGCGCGCGGGCTTCTCATCGCAGTGGCTTTTCTTGTTGCAGGGTACGGGCTCTAGAGCGGGCGGGCTTCAGTAGATGCAGCGCACGGGCTCAGTAGTTGTGGCTCGTGGACTCTGGAGCACAGGCTTAGTAGTTGTGGCGCACGGGCTTAGTTGCTTCGCGGCATGTGGGATCTTCCCGGACCAGGGCTCGAACCTGTGTCCCCTGCATTGGCAGGCGGATTCTTAACCACTGCATCACCAGGGAAGCCCTGTATTTTTCCTTTTTTAAATTTATTTTTTAGTTTTTGCCCTCCAAATCATTTTTTTAAATTGAACTCATTCATTCATTCAGTAAATATTTATTGAGCATGTGCCAGACACTCAAAGATTATTATTATTATTTTTTAATAAATTTATTTATTTTATTTATTTATTTTTGGCTGCACTGGATCTTCGTTGCTGCGCGTGGGCTTTCTCTAGCTGTGGCAAGCAGGGGCTACTCTTCGTTGCAGTGCACAGGCTTCTCATTGCGGTGGCTTCTCTTGTGGCGGAGCGCGGGCTCTAGGGCGCCCAGGCTTCAGTAGTTTTGGCATGCTGGCTCAGTAGTTGTGGCTCGCGGTCTCTAGAGCACAGGTTTGGTAGTTGTGGCGCACGGGCTTAGTTGCTCCGCAGCATGTGGGATCTTCCCGGACCAGGGCTGGAACCCGTGTCCCCTGCATTGGCAGGCAGATTCTCAACCACTGGGCCACCAGGGAAGCCCCCAGACACTGTTTTTAGGTGCTGGAGATACAGCAGTGAAAAAAAACAGAGAATGATCACTTCCCTTGTAAAGCTTGCATTCTAGCAAGGAGTAGCAGAAAATAAACATAATAAGGAAAGTATGTGGTATGTTAGAAGATTGTATGGGCTGTGGGAAAGAAATATTAGAGCAGGGAAAGAGGGAAAGGGGATCCAGAGTGCTGGAGGAGGGGCAGGCTGCAGAACTAAATAGGGAAGGCCTCAGTGAGAAAGTGACATTCAAGTAAAGACTTGAAGGAGATGGAAGAGTTGGCCAAGTGGGTATCAAGGGAAAGAGTGTTTCAGGCCAAGGGAACAGCCAGTGCAAGGGTCCTGAGGTGGGATCATGCCTGGTGAGTTTGAGGAGGCTGCAGCAGAGGGATTGCAGGGGAGAAAACAAAGAGAGGAAGGTCACAGGGGTAACCTAGGCCCATCCTGTCCAGCTTTAGGTCATAGAGAGGAGTTTGGCTTTTCCTTTAAGGGAAACAGGAAATTGTTTTAAGAATTTGTATAGGGACATGCCACTATTTGACTTATCTTTTAATAGTGAGAGAGTGAAGAGTTTGCTGCTAGGGGTCAAGGGCAGAAGTAGGTGTAAAGTAGGAGGCTGTGGCAATAATCCAGTTGAGTAACTGTGGTGGCCCAGACCTTGACGGTGGCAGTGGAGGTGAGAGGTGTTCAGAGTCTAGAAACATTTTGAAGGGAGGATTAGTGCCAACACTTGACAAGTGGGAAATCCAGCTTGCCTTAGAACTGTCAGTGCTGGGCCCATGTTCCTATGGGGTGAGAGCCAGCTGACTCCTGGCTCACCCCACTCACCTGGCAGACTTCCACACGTCCCAGAAGACACACTTCAAGGTCCTTCTCCAGCCTTGAGGGCCCTTGTGTTTGCCTGCCCTGAACTGATCTCCCAGAATACAGTCTGCTCCTCTCCCTGGTTCTCCTCACTGCCCCCTAGTGATTTTTTAAAGATAAATCAAATCATCTGTCCTACTTAAATGTTCGCTTCTCTCAGGATAAAGACAAAACTTAGCATAGCCCCGCCCCTCCCCCACAGCTTTTGCCCCACATATTTTCTGCTCAGGCCTTAATGGTTTCTCTCTGTTCCTTTGCTCCCCATTCTCTGTCCCTCCTCGGGACCTTTGCACCTGCTGATCCACCGCCTGGGATGCAACTCCTCTCCCCTCCTGACCTCACTGACTCCTCATTCTTCACACCCCAGGATCATGTCTTGTCAAGGTCAAAGTTTGACCTTTGTGTTGTGATTATTCATTTCATAATTCCCTCTCCCATTAGATCATAAACCTCATGAGGGCAGCAAGCAGATCTCTTTTTTCTCAGACTTGTATCCCCAGATCCAGCACATAGTACATACTCACTCGCTCATTCATTTCTTCACATATTCACTCCAAAAAAAATATTTATTGAGCACCTACTATGTGCCAGGCCTTGTACTGGGGGCTGAGGATGAACAAGCCAGATGTAGACACCACTCTCTGGTAGCTTCCATTGGGATGGGGTGGGAGTGGTGGGAGATAATAAGCAAGTATATAAATGTCAGGTGGTGATAAGAGCTATGAAAGAAAAGAAAAGTTGGGTAAGGGAACAGAATACGATGGGCGTTCTTTTATGTAGAGTGGTCAGGGAAGACCTCTCGGAGGAAGCGGTGTGGAGTCAAGGCCGGAATCTAGCGAGGGAGCAGCCCCAAGGACATGGAGCCTAGAGGCCTGGGGTTGAATGAGCATCAGCCCATGAGCTCCTTGCCTGGGTCAGTTTTGTGTGCCAGGTGGGTGAGTGCCCTGGGGGCGGCTGGGCCTGCACTCATGGCGGCTCCCTGTGTTTGTGCAGCCTCCGGGAGAAGCTGTGGGCTATCCTGCAGGCCACGTACACTCACTCCCGGAACCTGGCCAGCTTTGTGTTCACTTACAAGGGACTCTGCGCCCTGCAGTCCCACCTCCAGGGCGAGACCTACCAGGTGCACTCATTCGTGGCTGCCTTCCTTGGGGGCGTCCTGGTGTTTGGAAACAACAATAACATCAACAGCCAGGTAAAGGCCCTCTGCTGGATGTGGGTTGGGGAGAGGGGTGGAGGTGGAGCGTGGGACAGGATTCAGGTATAGAGTTGGGGATGGGAGTCAAAGAAGACAAGCTCTTGGTTCCCTTCCATGTCCGAGGGTCTGTGGTTCACCAGTCCCTGTGTGACCTTGGGAAGGTCACTTCCCCCTCAGTTTCCCGCTCTGTTAACCAGGTGCCTTGTTGGAATTCCATGATTTCCAAAATCAATGTGTGTGCAGCTCTCTGGGGCAAAGATTTGAAAAAACAAAACAAAAGAAAACAAAAACACAGAACACCACTCTGCAGTGAAGTGAGAAAAAAAACATGACCCTGGAGTAAGATTTTCATAAAACAAAACTTAATACATTCAAAGAATTGTCTCTGGTTCTGTAACTTGCCCTTTTTTCTGGGTTAAAGTTCTGTTTTTTAATGAGGTGATGAAACTAAATGCTAATCATTGCTGCTGCTCCTGTTTTAGCATCCTTCTTGGGCAATACGAAAGTTGGCAGTCTTTCCAATTTGCCTCCCTCAAATTTCTTAAATATTCTTAAATTATAAAAATAATATTTTATTTTCACATTTTAAATAATGCAAACTAAGCACCCCCTATGTGCCTGGCACATTTCTGGGTGCTTAGGATACATCATGATAAAATTAGAAAATAAACTGAAAAGAAAGTTCCTGTCCCCCACCAACTGTCCAGCCACTGTCCAGAGATAGTCACTTTTCTAAAATTAATTTTTATTGGAGTAGAGTTGATTTACAATGTTGTGTTAGTTTCTGCTGCACAGCAAAGTGTATCAGTTATACATATACATATAGACAGTCACTCTAACTGTGTATTGTGTAGCCTTTCAGAACTTGTCTGTGCTTGTGTCAGTGTACATAGTAGGAGTTTTCCACCAATTGAGATCATACTACGTTTTTTTTCATGTAACAGTCAGTGTATCTTGGAGGCCTCTCTTGTCAGTCCCTTATCCTTTATAACATCAGTAGAGCCCTCGGCTGATGGGATGGACCAGCCTTGATTTCACAGTCTCCTCTGGATGGACATTTAGGGGCTCTTTAGCCTTTGGCCATCACACACACACACTGCAGTCTACATCTTTGTTCAGACATCTTCCTGTACTTATGTTAGTCTGTCCGTAAGTTCCTAGACATGGAATTGTGGAATCTAAGGATATGAGCGTTTTGTATTTTGGGAAAGTTTCCCCAATTTTGTTTTTTTGATAGAAATTTCACTTGTCTATGAACTTCCAAAGTCTAGGAATCCTGGACACACCCATCTCCTTCCCTCTCCCCTCCTTTCCCTGACCCCTGGCAAAAGCTGCTCTGACCTCCATTTCAAAAATGTTGTCATTTCAAAGATGTCATTTCAAAAATGTTATATGATAGACATTTCTCCAAAGAAGACATACGGATGGCCAACAGGCACATGAAAAGATGCACCACATCGCTAATTATTAGAGAAATGCAAATCAAAACTATAGTGAGGTATCACTTCACACCAGTCAGAATGGCCATCATCAAAAAGTCTACAAATAACAAATGCTGGAGAGGGTGTGGAGAAAAGGGAACCTTCCTACACTGTTGTGGGAATGTAAATAGGTGCAGCCACTATGGAGAACAGTATGTAGTTTCCTTAAAAAACTAAAAATAGAGTTACCATATGATCCAGCAATCCCACTCCTGGGTGTATATCTGGAAAAGACGAAAACTCTAATTTGAAAAGATACATTCACCCCAGTGTTCATAGCAGTACTATTTGTAAGACATGGAAGCAACCTAAATGTCTGTCGACAGATGAATGGATAAAGAAGATGTGGTATATATATATACAATGGAATATTACTCAACCATAAAAAAGAATGAAATAATGCATTTGCAGCAAAATGGATGGACCTAGAGATTATCATACTAAGTGAAATAAGTCAGACAGAGAAAGGCAAATACCATATGACGTCGCTTACATGTCGAATCTAAAAAAATGATACAAATGAACTTATTTACAAAACAGAAACAGACTCAGAGACACAGAAAACAAACTTATGGTTGCCAAAGGGGAAAGGGTGGGGGAGGCATAAATTAGGAGTTTGGGATTAACAGATACACACTACTGTGTATAAAGTAGATAGACAACAAGGACCTACTGTATAGCACAGGGAACTCTATTCAATATCTTGTAATGACCTTTAATGGAAAAGAATCTGAAAAAGAATATATATACATATATATGTATATGTGTGTGTGTATAGCTGAATCACTTTGCTGTACACCTGAAACAAACACAACATTGTAAATCAACTATACTTCAATTTAAAAAGATGTTATATAAGTGGAGTCATTGTAGTATGTAACCTTTGAGGATTGGCTTTTTTCACTCAGCATCATTTCCTGGCAATTCATCCAAGTTATTGTATGTATTAGCTGTTCATTCCTTTTCATTGCTGAGTAGTGTTCCATGGTATGGATATACCTGTTGAAGAACATCTGTGTTGTTTCCAGTCTTTGGCTATTAGGCATGCAGCTACTCAGAACATTCTTCTACGTGTTTTTGGTGAGCATAAGTTTTCACTTCTGGGGTAAACACCCAGGAGTGCAATTGCTGGGTCATATGGTACATACATACTTAGTTTCATAAGAAACTGCTGAAGCATTTCCAGAGTGATTGTACTGTTTTACATTCCTATCAGGAATATATGCGTGATCCAGTTTCTTCACATCCTAGCTGGCATGTGGTTTATTACATTTCAAATTTTAGACATTTTGATAGGTGTATAGTGCTATCTCATTGTGGTTTTAATTTGCATGTCCCTGATGCCTAGTGAAGTTGAACCTTTTTACATGTGCCTATTTTCCTTCTGTGTAACCTCTTCAGTGAAATAACTGTTTGTGTCTTTTGTCCATTTTCTAACTGGATTGTTTCTTTCTTCACTGTTGAGCTTTGAGAGTTTCTAAAAATATATTCCAGATACTAGTTTTTGTCAGATATGTGTTTGTAAATATTTTCTCCCAGTCGAGCTTTTCTTTTCTACCTCTTCACATGGGCTTTCACAGTGGAAAAATTCTGAGTTTTGATGAAATCCAGTTTATTAATTCTTTTCTTTTATGGATTGCGTTTTTTGTTGTCGAGCTACCTTTTAGTTTCGAGCCATGGAAATATATTCATTTTTCAGATTTTTTAATGAAAAAGAATAATAAATTAAAGCCATCAACAGTCACATTTAAATGCCTGCTACGTAACTTTTTCAAGTCACCCGGCGCGCAGGTGGCGCCCCAGGGTGGCAGAAGGTTCCCGGTGGCTGGGCCCACCTGTAACCCCCACCTCCCTGTCATTCCCTCCCTCAGATCAACATGTACCTGATGTCACGCCTCCTGTTTGCCCTGTGCCGCCTGGGCGTGGGGAAGGGCTACATCCCTGAGCCCAGGTGGGACCCGTTCCCGTTGTTCACCGGGCTACTGTGGGGGCTGGTCCTGTGGCTCTTCGAGTACCACCGGCCCACGCTGCAGCCCTCTCTGCAGTCCTCCATGACCTACCTGTACGAGGACAGCAACGTGTGGCACGACCTCTCGGACTTCCTCATCTACAGCAAGAGGCACCCCTCCGAGTAACTTGGCCCCAAGGTGCTCATGGAGGCTCCCGCACCCAAGTCACCTCCGGCGGGCTCAGCTCGAGATTGGCTCCATCAGCGAATCATCCCAGGGGATCCGGCCTTTTCAAGACCCGGGGTCTCAGACTCATTTATTAGCCCGGGGTTCCATTTGCCGAAGTGAAAGCACTGATTTTCAGACCCCATTAGGTACTCTTGAATGGTGGAACGAGCCGCCAGATCAGGCTGAGGAGCCTTGGGCGCGGTGACAGCTGTGCCGCTGACTCTGTGAGACCAGGGAAAGTCACACCCCACCCTGGGCCTCAGGGGTCATCGCACTCAGAGGAGGGCACTGAAGTCTCTTTCTGGTGGGTATGTTTTCCGACCGTTCTTCTGGAACAGAGGGCTCCTGGCTGGTGGGCAGTGGGTTGCAAATGCGTTTTTAGAAAATATTCAGTTCCTCGTCTTAGGTGTTCTACTGGAGAAGCTCTAGCGTTTCCACTGTCCAATAGAAACACGAGGTGAGTCATAGACGTGATTGAAATTTTTTTAGTAGCCACATTTTTTAAAAAGTGGAGGAAATTCCCTGGCGGTCCAGTGGTTAGGACTCTGAGCTTTCACTGCCGAGGGCACGGGTTCAATCCCTGGTTGGGGAACTAAGATCCCACAAGTCGTGGGGTGTGGCCAAAAAAAAAAAAAAAAGGTGGGGAGGAAAGAAGCAGGTGAGATAAACCTTAATCATATCTTTTAACCCAATATTTCTAAAATATTATCATTTTAACATGTAATAAATATAAAAGTTACTGAGATATTTTACATTCTTTTTTCTTGTAGTAAGTCATCAAAATCAGGTGTGTGTTTTACACTTCCAGCATTTCTCAATTTCAACCAGCCGCATTTCAAGTGCTTATTAGTAGCCACATGTGGCTACTGGCTACTGTTTTGGATAGCACAGATATCGTATACCCTCGCAGAAAATTCTAGTGGACAGTGCAGGTATAGAGCTAGAAGACGTGGGTTTGAGTCCCCACTCCACCACTGTGTAACCTTGGGGAAGGTTCTTCTCAGAGGCTCAGTTTCTAGTAAAATGAGAATAATCATAGTAATACCTGGTGTCCACATTGGACTTGTGTAACTACAACGGCTGCTTCTACTAATTACATCCATGTAGTGAGCTCCTACTTCCTCTTGGGTGCTTTGCACTAATTATTTTTAATCCATTCAAAGACCTTGCAGGTATGTATTTGGATCTCCATTTCACAGATGTGGAAACTGAGACTCAGAGAAGAGAAGTAACTTGCCCAAGGTAATACAACTAATAGTATGACAGCCAAACCAGGGTTTGAACCCAGATCTATGTGATTTCAAAGCTCATGTTTTTTTCAGTGCCTTACTTTAAATTTAGAAACCTAAACTATGCTATGCAAATGTTAGCTAGTTATAGGGGTGCAAACTCAAATGCCTATAGGGGCCTGGCAAGTGGCATAAATGATAATGTTCTGGGTGCTATGCAGTTGGGAGTGACAGGGACGTGGGGAGCTGGAGACTCGTGTGCCAGACTGATTTTTGAAAACCACCAAGCTGGACAGATCAAACAGGTCTCCAGGAGATTTGGTCCATGGACCACCAATTTGAATAGGCATACTTCAATCTCTTTTTATATTTTGAAAATTACGGACTTCCCTGGTGGCTCAGTGGTTAAGAATCCGCCTGCCAATGCAGGGGACACAGGTTCAAGCCCTGGTCCAGGAAGATCCCACATGCAGCAGAGCAGCTAAGCCCGTGCGCCACAACTACTGAGCCTGTGCTCTAGAGCCCGTGAGCCACAACTACCGAGCCCATGCGCCACAACTACTGAGCCTGTGCTCTAGAGCCCGTGAGCCACAGCTACCGAGCCCAGGCGCCACAACTACTGAAGCCCACGTGCCTAGAGCCCCTGCTCCGCAACAAGAGAAGCCACCGCCATGAGAAGTCCACGCACTGCAACTAGAGAAGGCCCTCGTGCAGCAATGAAGACCCAACGCAGCCAAAAATTAATTAATTAATTTTAAAAAAAGAAAAAAGAAAATCACTAGTAGAAATATCCACATGAGTCACTGACCTTATTAAAATGCAGATTCTGATTCAGTGGGGTCGGGGTGGGGCCTGAGATTTCTGTATTTCTCACAGGCTCCTGGATGATTGCTGCTGCTGCTGTTCTGAGCTACACCTTGCATAACAAGGTGGTAGGGAATGATATGGGGCCAACCAGTAGCCCATGTGACAAAGGAAGAAACTAAGTCACAGAGCTGTTAGGTCATCGAGGTGGGATTCGGTCTGATTCTAACTGCGTGTTCTCAGGCATAGTGTTGTACTGAAGGCCTGGAGGAGGGGATCTTGAAGTTTCTCTAGTTCACTCCGTGGAGGCTGAATGAGATCCCAAGGTTATGGGGAGGGGAAAGGGTGGCCATCAGCAAGTGGGCTTTGTTGCAGATGCTGCGGTGCCCCACCCATATCCTGCCTAACTTACCACTTCAGTGCACACAAGCCACCCAACTGCCACCCTGAGTCTTTCTGCCTGAGGGCTCCTCACTTGCTCTTGGCACCTGCTTTGCCAGCCTGCAGCAAACCTGCAGTGCTAGAGGATTAACACATCCTGGGAGCAGCCCTCCACCAGTGACTGATGACTACCCCCACTCCTGCACCCCTCACCCAGTTATCACTGGGTGGGATAACTGAGGTGCCTGCTCCATACTGGCTCCCAGAATACCCCAGCAAGACTTGAGCTCTGGCTGCCCACAGTGGTCACTTGTGTGATGACACTTCCTCCTTGTCTCCCTTCCTCATGCCCCTACCAGTGCTTTGAACCACTTCCCACAGAAACCACTTGCACTCAAATCCTTGTCTTGGGGTCTGCGATTAGGGGAACCCAAACTAAAACTGGCCTCTGGTGCAGTGAGTTGAGAGGCAGCACAAGTGGTGGTTAAGGACATAGGCTTTGGAACCAGAGTGTCTGGGCTCAGTTCCAGCCTCGCTCGTCCCTTGCAAGTGACTTAACCATTCTGGGCCTCCGTTTTGTCATCTGTAAAATAGGCATTCTAATAGCGCACGCCTCATAGGGTGGTCTGGAGGATTAAACGGTATGATAGCATATGAAGTAAGCACTCGATAAAGGTTTGCTGTTATTTCCAACATATCAACCAAATGTAAAAGAAAGCATGGCCCTGAGGACTGCAGACACCCTGCTTTTTTAGCCTGTCCTACCGCACCCTCAGCTGAAGGTAAAAGCCTTGGCTGCCTGCCCTCCTGACGTCCCCCCACTGCCGCTGGGGGTTGGCCAGCTCCACTACCCACCGTCTCTGCTCTGTAAGAATAGGTTCCCCTCACAGATGGCATCTCTCTGGATCCTGCCAAAGCATCTGGTGCCTCCAACTGCTCACTCCAGGGGGGAGGCGGTGTGGTCCTTGTGCAGGCGCAGAGCCCGGGCTCCTAGGAGGAGTCCCCACTCAGCTCCCTCCTAGCCAAGCCTCCATTTCTGCAAGACCTGGAAAATGGGGATTGCCAGAGAGCTCTTGGCACACAGTATGTGCTCCATAAATGCTAGTTCCTGAAACAGCACAGTGTTTTAACGTATTTATTAAGCACCTGCTACATTCCTATGAGGTCTCTTGACAATGCAAAGCTGTAAACAAAATTTTTTATTCAATAATGCATACACATAGTGCAAAACTTAAGTGGTACAAAAAGTGTGTAACAGGAAAGAATCAAGTTCCCCCTGCACCCCAGCTCCACCTACCTGCCTCCACCCCAGCCAGGGGTGCCACCTGTCAGCACTTTCTAGTGCAGCCTTCCTGAGACATTCTCTGCACAACCACCCATCTCTGTCTTATAAGAAACTTGTACATTGCACTGTCATCTCAGGAACCCTTTGACATTTCCTCCTTGTCCTCTGCATGTTTGGTTTCTCTTTGATCAATAATCTGACATGAAAGTGAGTCCTGGACTTCCCTGGTGGTCCAGTGGTTAGGACTCTGTGCTTTCACTGCCAAGGGCATGGGTTCAATCCCTGGTCGGGGAACTAAGATCCTGCAAGCCGCGCGGCCCAAAAAAAAAAAAAAAAAAAAAAGTCAATGTTAGTATCATTAAAAAAAAAAAAAGTGAGTCCTTTCTTTGAGCCAATTCCCACCCCCCACAGCTCCACCCTCCAGTCCCCAAATATCTTGGGCAGATCAGCATGAACCACCCTAGGTGTCCCGAGCCTTGCCGTAGATGACGCCCAACACTCAGGTCCGCAGAACTCCAAGTGAAAGGGGAAGCACAACATCGAAGTGAATTTGGGGCCCTTCTGCTGCTCCACTCCTAAATCAGAGGTCATTCAGGGAACCCATGTGAGAGCGATGATTCACAGGCCGAGGCGCCAAGAATCCGCCTCCTGTGATGCTCGCGGCTCCCGCCTTCCACTTCGCAGGCTCCAGAAAGGATCCTGGAGATGGCGTTTCTGTCCACGTTGTTCGCTTCTCCCACTCCCTTGAGTGTGTTTTGTGTTTATGAGACTCAGGCTTTAAACCTGACACCCTCCTAAACCAGTGCCCCACCTCCTGGAGCCAACAGTCTGTGACTTCAGATGGGTTGCTTTCTGTGACAAGTTAGAGGGTTTTTATAAAAAGAAATGTTACGTTTTTTCCTCCCCTTGTCTTGTTCCAGATTCATAGGGATGTGGGGTGTCTTCTTTCAGCCTTGAAAAGCATTTTGGGTGAGAGGGTGTTAACTTTAACCAGAGGCCTCCTACAGGACTCACCCTTGGGAGCTGGAGGCTGCAGGGGTCCAGCTGGAGGACAGAGGGAAAGCTGGGCTGTCTTCTGACTACTGCTTTTAGAGAGGGCGCCCTGCTTTCTGTTACAGGCCTGTGTGCTCATGATTTCATAAATAAGACGGGACCAGGCAGCACTGAAATGCAGGTCGTGGGGTCTCTGTCAGAAACCTTGCTCCCCCTGCTTTTCTGGGCTCCCCCTTCAGCCTCTCCTCGTGGGCTGGACATCAGCTAAGAGAGGGATCAAGGTCAGACCACGTCAGCTCTTTTTTTTGGCCACGCTGCGCGGCTTGCAGGATCTTAGTTCCCTGACCAGGGATCGAACCTGGGCCCCTGGCAGTGGAAGCGAGGAGTCCTAACCACTGGACCACCAGGAAATTCCCCACATCAGCTCTTTTAAGACACTCCTTTTTATGTGGGTCATGAATCCTTTTGGCATCTGGTGAAGCCTATGGACCCTTCTCAAGAATGGTGTTTTTAAAACCCATAAAATAAAATAGGATTACAAAAGACAACAATTATATTGAATATTGAAATAATTATCAAAATATTTTTTAAATTTGTGATTTAATAATGTATGTTCTTTTTCTAAAAATTTTTAAATATTTATTTATTACTTACTTTGGCTGCACCAGGTCTTAGTTGCAGCATGCAGGGTCTTTAGTTGTGCCATGCGGACTCTTAGTTGCGGCATGTGGGATCTAGTTCCCAGACCAGGGATCAAACCCGGGCCCCCAGAATTGGGAACACAGAGTCTTACCCACTGGACCACCAGGGAAGTCCCTTGTAATGTGTGTTCTTTTTTAACACATTAGATAACAAGATCTAGTGGCAGGTCGAAAACTACCAAGATTTCACAGGTGCAATAAGCATAAATAGTATCTCAAGATCCCTGCGGCAGCTGTGATATGGAAATCACATAATGATATGGAAGCTGTGATTTCTCTTGGAGGTAAAGTCCCAGGTTGCTGCTAATTGGCCCCTGGTTTGTTGCCTACATTTAAAATTGAAGGAAATGTTACATTTCAGTTAGAGACTAGTGAAAATATAGGTGTAATTTTTTTTCCTGTCCAAGTTCATGGAACTTGGGTTCATGGATCACAGATTCAGAACTCCTGCTTGAGAGTGACCCTCCCAGCCTGCCCCTGTGGCAGCTGACATTGTTTACCAAGCCCTGAGCACAGGAATAGTAAAAATAATAGCTAATATTGGGTGAGTTCTTGCTAGGTACTAGGTACCTGGTGATATTGGAGGCTAGGACGGATTGATTGATTTTTGGCTGCACGCGGGCTTTCTCTAGTTGTGGCGAGCGGGGGCTACTCTTTGTTATGGTGCACGAGCTTCTCATTACGGTGGCTTCTCTTGTTGCGGAGCACGGGCTCTAGGTGCACGAACTTCAGTTGTTGCAGCATGCGGGCTCAGTAGTTGCAGTGCACAGGCTTAGTTACTCCGCAACATGTGGGATTTTCCTGGACCAGGGATCAAGCCCGTGTCCCCTGTATTGGCAGGCGGATTCTTAACCACTGCGCCACCAGGGAAGTCCAGGGAGGCTAGGATTTAGCAATGAAAGAAGCCAGTTCCTGCTCACGTGGGGCTTACCGTCCAGGGAGGGAAGACTGACGAATATACAGATGTGGTCATTTCAGAGTGGTAGATGCCAGGAAGTCAGTAGTACAGGCACTGTAATAGAGTGACTTGGGAGGAGAACGGCAGGGTCTGTTTTCCAGGGAAGGCCTCTCTGAGGAGGTGCTGTTTGCTCTGAGACCCAAATGATGAGGAGAGAGCCATGCAAAGATGTAGAGGAAAGGTGTACCCTGCAGAGGATCTGCCAAGTGCACAGGCCCTGAGAGGGGAACAGCTGACAGCATCCCAGGGCCTGGCAGGAGGTCTGCGTGGCTGGGACAGAGTGCCAGGTGGGGGCTCACTGGAGTGTTGGAGATGGAGTCCCGGAGGCTGGTTGGGCCCATCAGGCAGGCTTCGTGGGTCAGAGTGAGGGCTTTGGGTTTTCTTCTAAGTGTGACAGGCAGCCTTTGGCAGGTTTAAGCAGGAGAGTGATGTGATATGATTTACATTTTGGAAAGATCCTTTGAGCTGTGTGTGGAGAACAGAATGTAGGGGGCCAGGCTGCCAGCAAGGATCCAGTGAGGAAGCCAGACAGTGGTCCTGGTGAGAGAGCATGGCAGCCTGGACCAGGTTTGGGGGGGGCTGCGGGTTGGAGAGAAGTGGGCACATCTGGGGTGTCATTTGGAGAGCACCTCAGTGGCCCAGGGCTTTTGGGTGGGGGGATGAGAGAGAGGGGTATAGCAAATGACCCCCACCCAGCTGAGAAACAGGCCCTGACCTTGCCCCCCCTTGCCTCCGCAGCCCCCTGCGGCCCTCCACTGCCCCTCTGGGGTCGGCCACCCGCCCACCGGGCCCCTGGCATGCGAGCTTCCCAGCTGGTCCCGATTGTTGTTACTCCCCAGGGAGTCATGGGAACACAGTCCCCCTGCCCCCTCTGCCCCCCTCTTCCCAGACAGGCCCAGGCCCTAACAATGCCCCTCAGCCAGCCAGTGGCCTGGACACAATGCCCCTGTTTCGGTTCATTGCCAGCTCCAGGAGGCCTGCTGGGTTTCCTGGCCTGTTTGGCACATACATAACTCCGGCTTCCAGCAGGGATTTTTTTTGTTGTTGTTTGAAAAAAAAAAAAAAAAAAAAAAAAAGGAGAGAGAATATCTCTGGCTCCTGCTCTCTGAATATCTTAATATATGATAAAAAGCCTTTCTCTTCTCATCCTGAGCTCTCCCTACTCCCCTCCCTGACCACATTTGCCATGTGCCTGTCACCCCGGAGGCCAAATGCAGGTCAGCAGGTGTCAGAGAGAAAACGAGAAAAAGAAAGAAAAGCGGCTCACTCCACCATGGCCAGCCTCAAACGTGCTGGTGAGGCTGGAGGTGATGAGAACAATGAGGGCCTCTGACGGGGCAGGCCCAGCCCTGCGCTTTTCATTCACCTTATCTCCTGACTTCTAAGACGCCATCCAAGATGAGGCACAGCGTTATCTTGAGCCCCTAAGAAAGAAAAGAGCTGCCGACTAAAAATGGACATGCCACTGATTGTGTGATGCCCTTCAATTTCAGAGATGTTAAATATGAAAAAAAAGTCGGAGAGGGGACTTACCTGGCGGTCCAGTGGTTAAGACTCTGTGCTTCCATTGCAGGGGGCACGGGTTCGATCCCTGGTCAGGGAACTAAGATTCCTGAATGCTGCATGGTGCAGCCAAAAAATTTAAAAATTAACTAATTAAAAAAAAAAGTCTGAGGATCAGTGGAATATGGGATTGTCTCATCTACCCACTTCATTGCCCTCCAAATGTGTTTTTCTTCTTGCCTTTGAACCTAATAGAGTTTGGGAGGCAGTGCAGGGATTGCTGCTTGAAAACTCTCCTGTTCTGCAGCCTAACAAGAATTTTTTTCTTTTCTCTTTTGGAAAAATCGGGAGGAGATGTAGGCAAGCTGCTCCAGTGATTCATCTTTCATTCTTAGTAACAGCTGACATTTATTGAGGGCTCTCTATGTGCCAGCTACTGCCCTAAGCACTGTAATAACTCAGTTAATGTCCCAACAACCCTATCAGGTAAACACTGTTATCATTATTATTACCATCCCCATTTTACAGATGAAATAACAGAGCCCCTGTGCTCTAAGGGCTCCCCACCCCCTCACTTCCACGCCGGTCAGGGCAGGCATAGCCACTGTGTCTGGTTTTCTCCCCTCTCCTTGGAAAAGCATAATCTCTCCGCAGAGGCTGGAGTGATGGAGAGAAGGGAAGAGGCACTGGGCGAGCCTTGGAGAGGAGAGGGGTCCCCAGAGCGTGAGCTCATGGAATAATGGGGGCTCGAGGGAAAGGAGGCTCGCCTATCAACCAGAGGCCTATCCACTTCCATTGACCTTGGACCTTCTGGCCCACCCCCACTGAACATATGGACCAGCTAATGGCCGAGGACTTGGCCAAGGCCACACAGCCAGGCAGCTGCTGGCTGGCACTAAGCCCTGTGAACACCCACTTTCCCTACTCTGCCACGTCCATATCTTCTCTTTAGCTACCCACAAAGCAGAGGAGCTGTGCTGCTGCTGTAATGATGTCACTAATAGTAGTTAACATTTATTGGCTGCTTACTCTGTTCCAGGCACAGGCATCAGGGATTGCAAACCCAGGTACCCAGAATGGCAGGGCAAGTAAGGTCACCGAGTGAGACAAGCCAGGCAGGGACGCTTGTGGCCTGGAGGGTCAAGGCTCTGGCTAAATGGGGGACAGCAACTGCTCAGCACCCTGATGGCCTGCGTGGTATTGCCAGATATTACTGGGTTTTTGTTAAGGCCAGATATTTGAATTTTTATATAGCATTTCCCAATTAAAATTTTTTTAAAACTAATTCATAATTCAGGAAAAAAATAATCTGGGTAAATTAAATCATACCTGTGGGCCAGTTTGCAAACTCTGCTTGTCTTGTTTTCTCATTTAACCCTGACACCCATTCTGTCAAGGAGCCTTTGCCCCTTGTTCCATGGATGAGGCAAGCAAAGGTCTTCAGTGGGGTAAATCACTTACCCATCTGGCCAAGCCACATGGTTGGGGTCTGCCTGACTCCCAAGGCTTGCTCCCATGTTAGATGGCCTCCCGAATGGGTAAGAGGCCTGTGCTCAGACACAGCCAGAACTGGCACAGTGACAGACACAGCCAGAACTGGCACAGTGACGGTTTACTCCAGGGACGGTAAACCGTCAGTCAAACAATTCAGTGTAGTGACAAGGGATCATTCAAGATGAATGCAACGTTGCAGACATAAAACTCCCCACCTCCTTCTGCCAGAACTCAACAATGGATGCTTCTGTGCCCCTTAATAAAATTAAGTCACGACAGAATCATTTCTCCTTATAATGGGATGTTCATGTTTGGAGATTTTTTTTTTAAGCTATGAATGTATGTTTAGGGGAGGTGGTGTATGTGGAATAAATAGCTTTGAATTATTTGTGTCGTTTGTCAAACTTCTTAATGAGCATATTGTGCAGATACATAGAAATAATTCTGACTTTCCCACTGGACTGTGAGCTCCAGGTGTCAGAGATGAGTGTTTTGCTTCCAACTGTCTCCCTAGCACCTGGCACAATATCTGACACATAGTAAGTGCTCAGTAAATATCTGTGGATTGAATGAGTGAGGCTCAGAGGAAGTGAATTGACTTGCCCAAGGTCACACCGACTCGGGTTCCGGTTTACATCCACCTGATTTAGAAGCCCATGCTATCACTCTACCATCCTGCCTCTTGGAAAGATGTCTTCAGGTGGAGGATTGTGGGCCCAGGAGCTTCCACTCCTTTGGACTCCTCTGGAGTAAGGAGTTGGTGATGGTGGTGATGGAGGTGAGCGCCTATTAATTAAGCCACTATCCACCATAATACGTTTTGGAAACCACACATTATAATCTTGACAGCCCTGAGCCTGGTTCTGGGGTATTTACAGAGGGTGGTGGGTATGAAGGGCAGGCCCTGGGTTTTACAGTGGGAGACTGTTATTCTACTGTGTGACCTTGAGTCGCAAGTGCCCCTCTCTGAGCCTCCATCCTGCACCATGTGGATAAACAAGCTTCACTTATGAGAGTATCAGGTTGAAAGGAGATCATCAGTGGAAGTGGCTGCCCAGTAACTGTGGATTTTTTGGAAGCCTACCAGCCTGAGAACTGTTGAGAACAGCCTTATCAGGATCTGTCGGGCTTGGGGCCAAGAGGCTCTATCTATCAGGCCTTTGCTGTTTTCAAGTGGGTATTAATAGATGCAGAAGGCCTGTATCTCTTCCTGGATTTCACATTGGGAATTCTGCTCTTCACTCCTTTCTGCTGCAGCAGGACAGGAAGGATTGTGGGAAGGAGGGCACCTGCTTCTACCTGGGAGGTTGTGTACTTGAATACTTTGGGCAGGGCAGGGCTTTGAAAAACCCCTGGCTTTGGCCTCATCGAGCCTGAATAATAGCTTTCTCATCCACTAGGTAAGCTCATGCCCTTTAGGTCTCAAGTTTCCTCATCATAAAATGGGGCAGTAGTATCTGTCTTCCTTCTCCAGCAACCAGTACAGTGCTTGGTACATAACAGGTGCCCGAGAAATGTTTGTTGAATGACTATTGGGCATGAGAGGGCTTTACAGAGTGAATGTTACTGTTGTTGAGACCCTTTGGGAATGTGTGAAGGAAGGAAATTACCTTTGGAGTGGGAATGTTGCTGGCTTCTCTCACCCTTTTGTCAGGATCTGGCTTGGCTATTTAGAATGAGACCTACCATTCTTTTTTTTTTTTTTTAAATACCTTTTCTTTTTTCTTTTTTTAAAGGAATTCCTTTTTTTTTATTATCATTATTTATTTATTTATTTAATTTTATTTTTGTCTGTGTTGGGTCTTCGTTTCTGTGCAAGGGCTTTCTCTAGTTGCGGCAAGCGGGGGCCAGTCTTCATCGCGGTGCGCGGGCCTCTCACTATCGCGGCCTCTCTTGTTGTGGAGCGCAGGCTCCAGATGCGCAGGCTCGGTAGTTGTGGCTCACGGGCCTAGTTGCTCCGCAGCATGTGGGATCTTCCCAGACCAGGGCTCGAACCCGTGTTCCCTGCAGTGGCAGGCGGAGTCTCAACCACTGCGCCACCAGGGAAGCCCGAGACCTACCATTCTTATGGGAGCTTCTCTAACTAGGGAGAGAGGAGGGGGACAGGCCGAGCCCAGGGCTGGGAATCCATGTTGGCCAGATTCTATCACTTGACTGGCTTCACTTCTGAATGGGCCTCAGTTTTCCCTTCTGTACCATAAGTGAGAGGCTTATTTAGTCTCTCTGGTCCCCTCTAGTGCTGACATAGTCTGGGATTTGCGATGAGTAATTTCACAAACTGCTTAGGAAACTCCTGCTGTGTTCCTAAACCACCTCATAGTTTATGAAACACCTATACTTTTCATCCACATGGCAACCCTGGAAGGCGCCAGGGCAATAAGCACCCCCCCCTTCTTTTTAAAAATAAATTTATTTATTTATTTTTGGCTGTGTTGGTTCTTCGTTGCTGTGCGCGGGCTTTCTCTAGTTGCGGCCAGTGGGGGCTACTCTTCGTTGCAGTGCGCGGGCTTCTCAGTGTGGTGGCTTCCCTTGTTGAGGAGCACAGGCTCTAGGCGCGTGGGCTTCAGTAGTTGTGGCATGTGGGCTTAGTAGTTGTGGCTCACGGGCTCTAGAGCGCGGGCTCAGTAGTTGTGGCACACGGGCTTAGTTGCTCCGCGGCATGTGGGATCTTCCCAGACCAGGGCTCGAACCCGTGTCCCCTGCATTGGCAGGTAGATTCTTAACCACTGCGCCACCAGAGAAGCCCAATAAGCCCATTTTACAGATGAGAAAACTGAGGCTAAGAAGTGTCCACAAGGGGCTGTAATTTGAGGCTGCCCCACACATTTTGGTTATACAGGAATACCAATTTGTTCTCAAATATGAACGTGCATAAAAATTACCTGGGGGGCTTCCCTGGTGGCGCAGTGGTTGAGAATCTGCCTGCCGATGCAGGGGACACGGGTTCGAGCCCTGGTCAGGGAAGATCCCACATGCCGCGGAGCAACTAGGCCCGTGAGCCACAACTACTGAGCCTGCGCGTCTGGAGCCTGCGCTCCGTAACAAGAGAGGCCGCGATAGTGAGAGGCCTGCGCACCGCGATGAAGAGTGGCCCCCGCTTGCCACAACTAGAGAAAGCCCTCGCACAGAAACGAAGACCCAACACAGCCAAAAATAAATAAATAAATAAATTTAAATATTACTTGGAATGAGGGTGGGGGGTTACATGTGAAAATGAGGATTCCTAGGCACTTAGATTCTAAGTTGGCAGGGCTGGGGTGGGCCCATAGTTAACAAGCACCCAGGTGATTCTGAAACCGGGGGTCTAAGGACTACTCTTGGAGAACCAGGGCCTTCTCTTTGCATTCCAGGTAGCCTCTGGCATCAGCCTGTTTCTTTAATAACCCTTCTCAGCACCTGCTCTGGACCAGGCCAGTGCTGGGAAGAGGCCCTAATGGAGCTCCCAGTCTGATAGGGGAGGCAGATAGAGAAATCCATTGTGCACTCAGTGCTAGAACAGAGGCCAGGCTGGGCAATGGAGGAAGTGAGCTAGCTCCAACAGCAGAGGGCTCCCTGGAAGAAGTGATGTTTATGCTGGGCCTAGGGATCTCATTCTTGATTGCGTCTTAGCTACTTTTTTTTTTCTTTTGATGGGTCATCCCCACCAGATGGCAGGCAAGTTCATAGAAATCATCAAACCTTTCACATCTCTGCCCTCAGTGCTGGCACAAAGCCTGGCACAGAGGAGAGGACAATATTGGTCAAATCAGCTGACCTGAGCAATGAGAAACGGCTGATGGAGAGGTCCCAGGGCCTCTGGATTAAATGCATTTTCATGCTCAGCACACTCACCTTCTCCCTTTGTTAGATCTAACATGGAATTACTTTATTTATTATTACTATTATTTTTTAATTTATTTATTTTTTATTTTTAGTTTTGGCTGCGTTGGGTCTTCATTGCTGCGCGCGTGCTTTCTCTAGTTGCCCGAGTGGGGGCTACTCTTCATTGAGGTGCGTGGGCTTCTCATGGCGGTGGCTTCTCCTGTTGTGGAGCATGGGCTCTAGGCGCACAGGCTCAGTAGTTGTGGCTGGAGGGCTCAGTAGTTGTGGCTCGTGGGCTCTAGAGCACAGGCTCAATCGTTGTGGCCCACGGGCTTAGCTGCTCCGCGGCATGTGGGATCTTCCCGGACCAGGGCTCAAACCCGTGTGCCCTGCATTGGCAGGCGGATTCTTAACACTGCGCCACAGGGAAGCCCCCTGGAATTACTTTAATAGTGGAAATTCCACATCATATTGTAAACATTTGTTACCTATTTCCCTCTTCCCCTTTTCACTAAACTGTGAGTTCCTTAGGGCCAGGAGTCAAGAATGGGGCACAGAGCAGGCTCTCAAAACGTTTGTTGAATGAATGAGTGAATGAATCAGTTTAAGCAGAAGCTGTGCATAGGATGTTGAAGAGATTCCAGCTACAGGAGGGCTTGTAGAAAAGCCCCAAGCTGCATTGGGTCAGACATCCCTCCCCATCTTCTGCTTGGACCCTGGGTGAGAGGGATAGGGTAGGTGCAGAATTTGAAAGTGAATGGCATTGGTGGGGCAAGTTGAGGAAGGGAGATGTGGCTGGGGTTTTGGAGGTGAGAACCCAGAAAAGAGGAGGGGCAGTTTCTAGAGATCTGACCTGAGTGTGTTGGGGCCACAGGTGGGGGTTCTGGGGGTCACGTGGGGTCAGCTGACGGTGAGATATGCAGAACGGACATTCTATCTCCACTTAGAGGCATCAGCAGGATGGGGTACGTCGGGGAGCGGTTGGGTACCCCCCCTCCTCGGACAGGGGTCATCCCCTCGGGGGGGGGGAGTGCGAACGCGCCTGGCACCGCCCCGACAAAGCCTGCGCGCGCCCCGTCCTGCGATTGGCCGGACCGCCTCGCGCCGCCGCCCCGTCCCGCCCTTTGCCGCAGGTCCGGCGCGCTGCAGCCAATAGGCGCCGTCGCCGTCGTCTCCGTCACAGTCCGGACAGCCAATGGTGGCAGCGCTCGGCGGCTCGTGGCTCTTTCGCGGCAAAAAGGATTTGGCGCGTAAAAGTGGCCGGGACTTTGCAGGCAGCGGCTGCCGGGGGCGGAGCGGGATCCGGAGCGGGATCGAGTCCTCGCCTCGGCCTGCCGCCATGGGCCCGCGCCGCCGCCGCCGACTGCCACCCGGGCCGCGCGGGCCGTGAGCGCCATGGCCGTGGCCGGGGCCCCCACGGGCGGCCCTTGCGCGCCGGCGCTGGAGGCCCTCCTCGGGGCCGGCGCGCTGCGGCTGCTCGACTCCTCGCAGATCGTCATCATCTCCACGGCGCAGGACGCCAGCGCCCCGCCGGCCCCCGCCGGCCCCGCCGCGCCCGCCGCCGGGCCCCGCGACCCCGACCTGCTGCTCTTCGCCACGCCGCAGGCGCCCCGGCCCACACCCAGCGCGCCGCGCCCCGCGCTCGGCCGCCCGCCGGTACGGACACCAGGGACACTGGGCCGACTGCGCTACCTGGACCCCCGCGCAGACCCTGGCGGGGCGCGGTGTTTGGCCCGGCGGCAGCTGGGGCGGGGGAGGGTGGGCTGACGCGCCCGGGCTGGGCGGTGCCGAGCCTGGGTTGGTCCTCCGGGCCCCGCCCCGGGGTGCAGGGTGACCTCGGGCCAGTCCTTGTTTGCTGCTCTGTGCTCTGGGCCTCAGCTTCCTCTCCAGAGACGCTCGGGGGTCAGACTCAGTGATAATAATGGCCCCACGTGTATTCAGCTATCGCTGACTGCATGCCAGGTCTCTGGCAGACTTCAAGGCAGCTAAAACTCACATCCATGCTGTGAGCTCGGTGTTGTCACTGTGCCCATCTGAACTGTGTCCAGAGAGGGGAAGTGACTTGCCCCCTGGTCACAAGGCTGCAAGTGAGATTTGAACTGAGGCCTGCTGGCTTCAGACCAGAACGTGTGGCTGGGTGGTGGGCATGGCTGCTTGGGGAGGTCAAGGGGGGCGTGCTGGGACCAGACCGTGGAAGAGCCACGGAGGAGACCCTCCTTCCTGCCTCGATGCTGGACTGCCAGGTGCAGGCCGGGCCCTCCGGGCCTCTGGGGACAGGCCGCCTGGCTGGGAGGCCTTCTCTGCAGGGGCGGGGTGGCTGGGCCAGCTGCTGATCCCCTCCCTCTGCCTGTCCTTCCATCTGCCATCCTCCACCCTCCCAGACCCTGGTTGCCATGGAACCTCATTAATCAGGCAGGCAGACCCCTGGGCCCCAGTGGAAGTACTGGGTGGGTTGGGCCTCTGGGAGCTGGAGGGGAGGCCCCCGGTGCCAGGAGAGAGTAAATGCCCCAGGGAGATGCCTTGATAAAGTGCTCCCTGAGCAGCAAGAGGCTCAAGACAGTTCAGACTAGGGGGCCCAAAAGAAGTGGCTGAATTACAGGGGGAGAAGGGAGTGGAGCCCTGGAGCTTGGTCCTGTGGGCTCCAGGACGGGGTGTGGAGACCAGTTTGACTGGCACAACCTGTGGGTGAAGGTGAGGCATGGATGGGCAGGCAGGGGCTGGCCAGGCAGGATGGGGTCTCCGCATAGGGCTCGGAGCAAGTTGTGGGAGGAGGCAGGGCCCAGGGCAAGGAGGTGGAAGCCGCCCAACTGCTGATGGCCTGGGTGGCAGCTGGTCCCTGAGGCGTCCCGGCAAGGTTCCCCCAACCCCCTTGGCCCCTTGCCCAGTGTGGCCTTCCTCCCGGAATCACCGAGATGCTAATAATAACAATAGCAGGCACCATTGTTTTGAGACTGTATTGTGTATTAGGCCCTGTGCCAAGCACTTTACCCAATTAACTCATTTAACCCTTTCAACAACCTTCCCCTTTTACAGATAGGGAAGCTGAGGCGTAGAGATGTTAGAACATTCCCTAGTAAGTCAGCTAGTGAGTGGTGGGACCAATCCAGATTTCCTGAGTGGTTAACTGCTGGGATGCCTTGCATACTGGAGATGCTAATAGAGGTTGAAGGAAGCCCAGGGTCCCTTCCTCCTAATGAGTGAGAGGGATGGAAGTTGTACCAGGGGTGGGCCACCTGGCTCATCTCCTGTACCCCAGCAACCTGTCCCTGTGGGTACCAGCTTGGGGCCTGGACAAGTAGCCTCCAGTTTAGCTGATTGACAGGTACCTAGCAGGCCCAGGGCTGTGGGTCCTGCCCTTGGGGAACTGAGCTTCAGGCTCAGAGGGACAGCCAGGGACTGGGCTGAGGACGTATGCCCTCTGCTCCACCCCCAGTGGTGTCAGGGGCAGCCTCATTGGGCCTGAGCATTCCTTTCATTCAACAGTTGTTAGCGAGCACCTATGAGGTTCTAGGCACAGGCAAGTAAGGAGCCTCTGCCCTCACAGTACTTAAGGGACAGTAGGCGTTTTCTGCCGTGGGCAGGGGTGAGGGCTGGTGCGGTCTTGGAGCTGAAGTCCAGAAACATAGGCCCAGCTTTTGCCATCCAACACCCCCTAACATTGTACCTGTGGGTAGCCACTGGCCATCTGAGCTGTGGCCTCCACTGACCCTCTGCTCTAGCATTTGTTTGGGGCAGTCCTTGAAACAAGTGAGCATTCATTGAGTACCTCCTGCATACAAGTCTCTGCACGATTCAGCCATTCCTCCTGGCCTCTCCTGTCCACCTCTACCCTGTTGTCATGGCTGTTAAAAAACAAACTTAACATAATACACATTTACTATAGAAAAAGAGTTAAAAGGCTAGAAAGTTGAGGGGGACAAGATCCCAGCCCCATCCATTTTTCCTTTTTTCTCCTCCTGAGCCTGCTTTTTTTTTAAGGTGGTTATGACAGCTTTCTTTTTCTAAAGTTTTAGAAATTGAAGTTTTTCCTTTATGTCTGTGTTCCAGCAGCACATCATCCACACTTTAGAGATAAGGCAACATGGTCCTCATGGTCCTCCCTCCCATACAGAGGTCACCCCTGAAATGGATTCTATAGTAATAGCAACTGAACCAGAGGAAATGGTTTCATGAGCCCTTTATCCTCAAAAGGGATCACATAAATGCACTGCGTTATGTTTTTCTTGTCAATATGTCTTTGGGAGGGTTCTGTATCAACCTGCCTCAGTCCTTCTTGACAGCAGCGTGGTATTCCAGAGGCTGGATGAACCAGTTTTTGTGTCCCCTCCCGTGGATAGGTGTTTGAGTCATCCAGATTTTTTCACCAATGTTTTGTTTGTCTTCACCCCCGCCTTTTGGGTCCCTGTGCCTGCATCTCTAGAGAGCAGCAGCAGAAATGGGCATCCATCTGCTTGAGCCCTTGTTTTAGAGTGTGGCATTGATCTGCCTTCAGGGTGGGCACCCCTATGGGGAGCAGGAAGGAGGCAAGGGGTGCGGTTGGCTGGAGCATACTAGGGTTCAGGCCCTAGGGGCAAGGCTGGAGAGGGGGTACATTCTGGTTTCGCTTTAGGGGGCCTGGCTTCTGGACTAGCCTCTGCCCAGGCCACTAAGGTTTAGATCCTGACTCTACCTCTCACTACGTGACCTCTCCGAGGTGCAGGCTCCTCAGGAAGTGGAAGTCCTCAGAGCACCTGCTGCAAGATGGTTGGAGGGTTTGATGATCGCACGCAGGTAAAGCAGTTACCTAGCTGTGCTCGGTACACAGGAAGCACTCAGTGCGTGTTAGCTCTTCTATCCGCGGATCCCTGAGGGAATCCACGAGTGTGTGCGTGAGAGGGAGTGTCGGGGTCCGTCAGCATGTGGGGTGGTTCATTCAGCAAACGTTTGTTGATGCCCAGACCCTGTGTACAGAGACTATTCAGACCCAGTGCCCGCCTCTGAGGGGCTCCCTGGCTTCTGGGTGAGACAAACGCATCTGCAGAAATTTGTAGCGAGGGACCATGTGGGGAAAGGTTGGGTTTGAGGCAGTTCTGAGGGAGAAGAGGCTCAGTTTCTCTTGTGGGATCGGAAAGGCTTAGGTTATGGGTAAGATGCCTGCCCACAGAGGGGGGGAAGCGTTGGTGTGAATTAGGAGGGAGGGAGGCAAGGGCAAACCAGGGAGGGGACCAGCATGAGCTAAGGCTTGGAGACACAGGTTTGTGAAGAAAGATGTCTCAGCAGAAGTTCTTGTAGAGAATTGGTGGCAGATGAGGATACTAAGGTGGAGGGGGACAGATGGAGGCAGGGAGACCAATGGGAAGACAGCTGGTCCAGGTGGGAGGTGCTGGTGGCTGTGGTGACAGGATTTCTTGGCAGCTAGATGTGATGAGGGCAGCAGGTGGGGCTGAACCAGGTTCTAGCTCAGGAAACCCTGTGGGTGGGGGAGGGGAGGGTACGTCAGGATGCAGTGGAGATGCCTGTGAGACCTCCAGGGCAATCTCCATCCTCGAGTGGTGTAACTAAATCAGAGGGCATCTGGGCAGGAATCCTGGCTCTGCCACTTCCTGCCTGTATGACCGTGAGCTTCTCTGGGTTTCAGTTGTTTCATCTGTAAAATGGGGCCATTACTGTGCTGCCATATTCACAGACAGTCAGAAACCAGAGAGAGTCAGTGACTTAACTCAGAGGACCTGTTTCCTAATGGCTTAAAACAACAAACATTTATTATCATACAGTTTCTGGGGGTGAGGAATTCAGGGGTGACTTAGCTGGGTGCTTCTGGCTCAGGGCCTCTTCTGAGGTTGCTGCCAAAATGTTGGCCCGGCTGCAGTCATCGGAAGGCATGACTAGGGTTGGAGGATTTGCTTCTGAGCTTACCTGTGTTGCTGTTGGGGGGAGACTTCAGTTCCTTGCCACTTGGTCCTGTCCTTAGGGCTACTTGAGTGCCTGCATGACATGGCAGCTGGCTCCCACCAAGAGTGAATGATCCAATAAAGAGAGCAAGGAGGAAGCTCCAGTGCCTGTATGATCCAGTCTCAGAAGTGACACACATCCACCATATTCTGTTCATTCGAAGCAAGTTACCAGATCTGGCCCATATTTAAGGGGAGGAGAATTAGGCTCCATCTTTTGAAAGGAGGAGTATCAAAAAATTTGCAAACTACCACATGCCCCCAAGAAGGTAGTGGTGGAACTGGGGCTTGAACTTCTGCCTTCCAGTTGAGTGTTCTGTCCTATGGGGTAGGATTGTGTCCCCTGGGACCTCCCCCTCACTCACACACTTGGGCATCCTGGGAGAGAGACTGAGGCAGGGGGCGGCCTGGGAGCACCAGGCCCTCAGCCAGGTCTCCTGTGGCCCCACTCTCCTGGTTACTGGGCATCCTCCCGTTGTTTTTGCCGTAGGTGAAGCGGAGGCTGGACTTGGAAACTGACCATCAGTACCTGGCCGAGAGCAGTGGGCCAGCTCGGGGCAGAGGCCGCCACCCAGGAAAAGGTACCCCCTGAGCTTGGGCTAGGGCAGGCCTCCTGGTTGGACCCAGGTTGTGGACAGACAAACATGCTTGCACACTAAGCTCTGGTCTGTTAGGCCTGGGCCTGAGCCAGGCCTCTGGGGGCCCCAAGGGGCAGCTGGAGTGGCCGCCTGGCATGGCTTCCCCAAGCCCTGGGGGGTGGGGAGTTCCCCAGCCGGAAGAGGAATGCTGTGGTTGGCAGGCAGCCACAGGGCCTCCCTGCTTGGCCTCACCAAGGGGAAGGAGCCATCTGCCCCCCAGCCCCATCCCCCAGTCCTCCTGCCCTGCCCTGCTAGGGAGGCCAGCCTGGCTGGGTCTGGGGGGTGGGGGTGGTGCTGAGGGACCCTACCCTGCCTGGCCCCCAGGTGTGAAATCCCCAGGGGAGAAGTCACGCTATGAAACATCGCTGAATCTGACTACCAAGCGCTTCCTGGAGTTGCTGAGCCGCTCGGCCGATGGTGTCGTTGACCTGAACTGGGCAGCTGAGGTGCTGAAGGTGCAGAAACGGCGCATCTACGACATCACCAACGTCCTCGAGGGCATCCAGCTCATCGCCAAGAAGTCCAAGAACCACATCCAGTGGCTGTAGGTACCAGCCAAACAGGAGGGTGGGCAGAGGCCCGGGGCCGGGCCAGCCCGGAGGAGCTGATAGCGATACCACTGTGCCTGCCCGGATCGCCGTCTTACTGCTGGGCAAACCGAGGTTTAGAGAGGAAAGCTGGCTTCCCTGAGGTGATAGATGCAGGGAAGAACACAAATCTTACCTATCTAGCTCAATGCAACTTTACATATTTCTTCACCTGGGTAACCACCATCTGGATAAGAATAAGGAACATTTCCAGCACCCCAGAAAGTTCCCTTGTGCCCCTCCCCACACGGTCCACCCCTCATACCACCAGGTGACCATTGTTCTGGCTTCTCTTGCCATTGATGAGATTGTTTAACACAGCTGTTTTATTCTTGTTAATTCTTATTTTATTTCTTCCTTTTCACCTCTTTCCCCGGTCATCCTACTCCCCTCTCTGACACATTTGTGTTCTCAGTTATCGGTAGATATTCCATTCTACACCATTTTTTTTCTTTTCACTTAATATGTCTTAGAAATGCTTCCATGTCTGCATCTAATGCATTCTTGTCCTTTTACACAACTGCATAGTATTCCATGGCATGTCTGTCCCCATTTACTTATCCAGCCCCCTATGAGGGACACGTGGGTGTTCACAGACATTCAGGCCCGACGTTGAACCCAGCCAGTCTGCCTTGGAGCCCAGCTTCAGCCCTCTGCTGTTTCCCAGCTGAGGAGCCAGGCCAAGAGGAGCAAGGGCTTGCCTGGGTCTTACAGAACAGAGGCAGCAGCAGACTGTTCTGCTGAGGGTCACGCCTCCTGGGAAGAGGGGCCGGGAGCTGCTAACCCTCCCTTTGCCTCCCGGCAGAGGCAGCCATGCAGCAGTGGGGATCGGTGGGCGGCTTGAAGGATTGACCCAGGACCTCCAGCAACTGCAGGAAAGCGAGCGGCAGCTGGACCACCTGATCCACATCTGCACCACGCAGCTGCGTCTGCTTTCCGAGGATGCTGACAGCCAGCGATATCCTTGAACTGCCTGGAGGGTGACCGTGGCCCCATCCAAGTGGGAATAGAGAGGCTACCCTGGGCCCTGGATTCAGGAGAGGGTTCTGGCTTTGGATACCAGTCCTGGCCCAGCATTTAGTCACTGTGTGACACTGGACAAGTTACTCTCTGAGTCTCAGCTTCATCTGTAAAAGGGGAAAATAATCCTATTCCAAAGTTGCACAGATTAAAACAAGAAAAGCTAGGATACCGATAACAAACATTTATTTAATACAATGATTCGGTACCTGGTTGTAGCTTCAAGGTTAGAGATATAAGTTTTTATTTGTCTTTTATTTACAAAAATAGAAACTTTATTTTAAAATAAGCTTTTTTTTTTAAGTGAATACCCAAATTACGTTTATACATTTTGGATATAACTACTAATTGACACCAAGGTCATGGGTCAGAGTAAATTCTCAGTACCAAGCCTGTATTTATGTAATTTATATGAAATTATTGCAGGCAGCCATTATTACCTTGAGATCTGATGGGTAGAGAGTGGTCTCATTGTACAGATGTGGGAACTGAGGCTCAAGGGCATGAGATAGGATTGAGTACCAGCTATGTGCCAGGCCCTGGAGTGGGAGATGCAGAGGACAGGAGTGACTCAGCAGGTATGGGCTCTGCCTTATGAGCTGTCTGGGTGGGTGGCCCCCAAAGGCCAAAGGTCATGTGGTCCTTGACTCCACCAACCCTGGCCTACGTGACCTGCCAGGACCTTCGTAGCATTGCGGACCCTGCAGAACAGATGGTTATGGTGATCAAGGCCCCTCCCGAGACCCAGCTTCAAGCCGTGGACTCCTCAGAGGTGAGACCTGGGAGTCTAGACTGGACCAGGACAGGCTGGGCTGGGCTGGTAGTTAGCTGAGCCTCAGTTTACTGTGCCTGCTACCTTCACCCAGACCTTTCAGATCTCCCTTAAGAGCAAACAAGGCCCCATCGATGTTTTCCTGTGCCCTGAGGAGAGTGCGGGCGGGATCAGCCCCGGGAAGACCCCGTCCCAGGGTGCAGCTTCTGGGGAGGAGGACAGGGCAGCTGACCCTGCCACCACAGTGCCACCACCACCATCATCATCTCCCCCCTCATCCCCTGCCACGGATCCCAGTCAGTCCCTGCTAAGCCTGGAGCAAGGTGGGTGAAGGGTGGGTGGGCAGGGCGGGGTGGGGCCCCCTCTCCCGGGTGGGTGGGCGGGCAGGCGTGACAGCCCCTCTGTCCTCCCCGCCGGGGCGTCCCCGGCCTGTGATGCTCCCCCATCTCCCCAGAACCTCTGCTTTCCCGGATGGGCAGCCTGCGGGCCCCCATGGACGAGGACCGCCTGTCCCCACTGGTGGCGGCCGACTCGCTCCTGGAGCACGTGCGGGAGGACTTTGCCGGCCTCCTCCCCGAGGAGTTCATCAGCCTGTCCCCCCCGCACGAGGCCCTCGACTACCACTTCGGCCTTGAGGAGGGCGAGGGCATCAGAGACCTCTTCGACTGTGACTTTGGGGACCTCACTCCCCTGGATTTCTGACGGGGCTTAGGGGGACCAGGGCCTCCTGGGATGCCCACCCTGTCTCTGCAGCCCTGGAGCCCCCTGCCCCTGGCCGTCCTCCTAGTCCAATTGGAAACGTTTAATTTATACCCCTCTCCCCTACCTCCAGAAGCTTCTAGCTCTGGAGTCTGGCTACTGCCAGGAGGCTGAGCAAGCCAGGAAGGGAAGGATTCTGTTTGTGGTGTGTATGTGCATGCACCCAACACCCGACACGTGTGTACACGGGGTGAGTGGTGTGTGAGCATGTGTGTGTGCATGTACCGGGGAATGAAGGTGAACACATCTGTGTGTGCACTGAAAACACGCCCCAGTGTGTCCACGTGTGTGTGCATGAGCCCATGTGTGCGCATGGCGGGGGCTCTAACTGCACTTTTGGTCTCCTTGCTCCAGGGGCCCCACGAGGCCCAGGGTGGCCACCTGCCCCCAGAATCCTGCGTGCTGACCGGGCCGGGTGGCGAGGCCTTGGCCTGCTCGTTTGCAGGACCGCGAGAGCACTTCTGTTGTCTTAAAGGTTTTTCTGATCGAAGCTTTAATGGAGCGTTATTTATTTATCAAGGCCTTTTTGGCAAGCTTGGGGCATCAGCAAAGGGTAGGAGGGATGCGGGGCTGATGCCGCAACTCCCTTACCCCTGAGCGAGGGCAGGGGTCCCTGAGCTGTTCTTTGCCCCACTCTGAAGGAGCTGAGGCCTGAATGGTTTATTTATTGGGAAAGTGAGGGAGGGAGACAGACTGACTGACTGACAGCCATGGGTGGATCGAGGGGGTGGTCTCTCCCCACGGGGTCACTGCAGGGCCCCAGCTGCCCCCAGGATGGATGTGAGATGGGAGAGGTGAGTGGGGGACCTTCACTGACAGGGTGGGCGGGAGGGGTGGGGTGAAGGGCCTCCCCCCCCCAGCCCAGACCACAGGGGCCCCTCCTGTGGCATTTGAAGTGCCCCTTCCACGCCACTTCTTGCTCTGCCCCACCCTCCAATCTGCACTTTGATTTGCCTTCCTAACAGCTCTGTTCCCTCTGCTTTGGTTTTAATAAATATTTTGATGATGTCTGGGCCCGGTTTGGGGACTATGTACTGGGAGCAAATGTGAGGGTGGGAGAGGTCAAGATTGCTGGGAAAATGCCCATTCTCTACTTCCCTCTCCCTGTCCCTGCCTGGCTTCATTTTATTTGAGCCTCACCGCCCCAAGAAAGGTAGGCTTCATCACCTTTTTTACCCTAATTTAAAAACTGGTCCGACAAAGTAATAAATGAACTCCCTTCCTTTTTCCAGCCCCAGAGGAGCCACTCTGATCAGTTTGCTATGCTCCTTCCAGATGTTTCTGGACATTTGTAAACATGCAACAGATAATTACAACAGGCTGATTCTGTGTCAGGTTCTGGGGACACGCGTTCCCTCCCCTCATGGAGCTCTCAGGACCTGCTGGAGGAGACTCAAACAAATGAGAGGATCAGGGAGGGCTTCCTGGAAAAGGTGGTGCTTGACCTAAAGCTGTAGGATAGAAGAAATTAACTGAGGAGGAAGAGGAAGAACACACCAAGCAGGAGAGGGCCACATGGGCAAAGGCCCCCAGGGCCCTGAGGACCTGAGAGGAACCAGTGTGGCTGGAATCCTGAGGTGAGGGCCAGGGTGGAGAGACGTTCAGTCTTGGGCTTTATTCAGGGGACAAGGACCCTGGTGAGTCTGAGAGAGGAGTGACATGCCCTGTTTTATATTTTAAAAGCTCCCTCTGGCTGCTGTATGGAGGATGGATTGAAGAGGGGGCCAGAACGGAAGAGCGAGGGGGAAGAGAAGCCCGAGTAGAGCTTCAGAGTGGAAGGGAGGGTGACTGGGAGACGGTCCACACGGACCTATTTAGCAAACCCTTAGGTGGGCTTTCCCTGAGCCAGTCCCTATTTTAAGCCCTTCACTGTCAGTCAGCCCCCACAACAATCGTACGATGTATCTACCCTTACCCCCATTTTGCAGAAGATACAGACGCGCAGAGGCGAAGCCACTTGCGGGTTTTGCCCAGCAGGTGGCGCGCTTGTGCTCCTGCCCTTTGCTCTGTTGACCCTGTAACGGTGCGGGACCTGCCCTCGGTGGGCGCGCGCAGCCCCTCCCGTTCTGTTCCTGGCTGTGTAGTACTCCACGCTGGCCGTCATTCGCTCAGCCCTTACCCGGTGCGAATGACCCCTTGGGTGGCTCCTTACTCCGCAGTGGCCGCCTCTCCGGGAGATGGGGAGTCGCGGAGGTGAACGGTGGTTGGAATTCTGCATTGCGCGGCTCTTGCCGCCCTAAAGGCTGGAGTTTGCTCCCCTTTTCCAGACGGGGAAGCTGAGGGCCTGGAGAGGGGCTGGCGGAGGGCCGAGCTCTCGGACTGGCCAGCGCGCGGGCCGGGCTGGGAGGGGGGCCTCGGCGGTCCTCCGGGAGGGGGCGGGGGCGGAGCCGCGGGGGGCGGGGCCCTCAGCCTCCGCGCCGGCGCCGATGGGCGGGCGCCCCACCTTCCTGTCCCCCGAAGTCCGCGGCGGTGGCGTCCGGAGCCCGCAGCCGCATAGAGCCGGAGCCGAACGGGTGGCGGCGCCATGGCGTGCGCGGGGCTGCTCACCGTATGCCTGATCCGGCCGCCTGCGCCGGAGCCCCCGCGCCCCCCCGCGCCCGCGCCGGCCGCCGGGCCCGCAGGACACGCGCTCTTCCAAGACGTGAGTGGGGAGCGGGCCGGGGGCGCCGGCGCTGTGGCCCTGGGGGTGGTGTCTCTCGCGGTGTCTCTCCAGGTCTCTGTCGTATCTCTCCCTGTGTCTCCCTGCACTCTGTCTCTCACTCTCTGCCTGTCCCCGTCTCTGCGGCTCTCTCACTCTGCTTTTCCCTGTCTCTATGTCCGTCTCTCTTCCTCCAGGTCTGTTGGGGACCCTGCCTCTGCCTCTGGGTCTCTGCCTCTCTCACTATCTCTCTCTGACCCTGCTGTCTCTGTTTCCGTGTGTCTCCCTTATCTTTATCTCGCAGCCTTTGTGTCCCATTCTGTCTCTCATTCTTTCTCTCCTTATCTCTCCTTGTCTCTGGTTCAGTGTCACTGTCCCTCCTGCCCCCCAACCCAGAACCACCCCATGTATGTGTCTGGCCGGGGGCGGGGGGCGGGCTGTCGACCCTTGATCACAGGAGCAGTCACGGTGCCCCGAGGCCGGGTTGACCCAGGCAGGGGGGCCTGGAAGAGGAAGCAGTCCCCTGACTCCTGACCTGGTGCTGTCCCCAGAGTCCCTTAGATCCAACCCAAGGATCCCACAGTTGGTGGGGGCTGCCCACAGTCATTCTCTGTGGTCTGTACACCCTCTCCTGATTGGCAGGTGGCCCTGCAGCCCCTATGGACACCAGCGTGGAGCAGCCTGGCCCGACCTCGGTCACTGCCCTGAGCCTCTTCCCCACCTTTCACCCCAGCCCTCAGCCCGTCCTGTGCCTCTCATTCCCCCACTCCCAGAGGTCCCTGCCAGTGGGAAAGGCTGTACTCCTGCCCCCTCCCCACTGTCCCTAGTGACTCAGCACTTGGCCACAGTCCTCCCGGCTGGAAGGGACCTGACCCTCCCACTCCCCAGATGGAAAAACCAAGGCCTGGAGGGTTAGGGATATATCTGAGATCACACATGGAGGCAGGGGCACACTAGGGTGTGGCCCTAGGTGTCCTCATTCTCAGCTTAGTACCCCTCCCCCACTCTCAGCCCCCTGTATCTCCAGGCTACTGGGCTGCTGTGTGGACCCCGAGCCAGTGGCAGACCTTCTCTGAGTCAGGCTTCTGGCTAGGGATTACATTCATCCCCGAGCCTCACTGACCCAAGAAAACAGCCAGAGGGAAGAGGTATTCAGGACCTGGAGCTGATAGGGGCTCTCTGTCCAGGCTTTGGCCTGCCCCTCCTTGCCAGGCCTGCTGGTCTCCTATTTGCTGGGCTGCTTTGGGTGACCTGGGAGTCTCTGGTCCCTAGGGGAGACAGGGACCAAGTCTTGACTCTGCTCCACTCTTGCTGCCTCTGTTGCCCTTCCTGTCTGCTTCTCCATGAATACAGTCTGTCCACCCTTGCACGTACACACACACACACACACACACACACACACGCGCACACAGGCCTGCCCAAGACCCTCATACTGAGTCGGCCTCATAGGAAGCCCCAGCCCTGGAAGGGTTAACCCTGGGCTGCTCCCCTGTGTGCTAGTGGGAAAGTAGGCACCCACAAAGAAAGGACTAGCCACTGCCTGCATGTCAGGGTCTTCAACAAGCTCACAGAGACACAGCCCGGAGTGGGCAGAGTCTGTGACAGACCATAACCACACAGCAGAGTTGGGGATCAGGTCTGGGATGGGTGCCCAGGATACTCAGGCCGCATCTTGGCCCATCTCCCCACCTTCCTCAAGCTGAGACCGTTCGAGGGCTGATGCATCAGACAGAACTTGGGACTGACTCTGGGTGTGGGAGGTGAAGGTGCAGAGAGCTGGCTTGGAGCACCCCCCACAAGGCCAGGCCCGCAGGAGAAGTGAGCAAGCAGTGGGGCCCGCTGTGTGCTCTTCCTGTGCTCACCTTGCTGGAAAAGCTCCTGCAGGGCCGAGCTGGGCAGGGAGCTGGGACCATGCTGGGCAGGAGGAAGGGAGACGCAGGGGGCAGGCCAGCCATCTGGGGCTCTGCTGAGTTGGGTGGGGGCCTCTTGCCTCCCAGCTCCCAGCTCCCATCCATGCTCTTTTGTCCTTTAGGTTTTCCGCAGAGCAGACAAGAATGGTGAGTGTGGCTTCCCCTGGGTCCCACAGTGGGGGGACGGGTGACGGACATCGGGTAGGCTCAGGGGAGGGTTGGGGTTTGGGGGCACAGTCTAGAATGGAGAAAAATCTTTAGAGGACCCAAATCAGGAGAATGAACCCAGGTGTCCTTCTCGGAGGAAGTGTTGTTTTGAATTAAGTTTGGCAGGATGGAGAGTGGAGGACATGTAACTTAGCCAGAGGCTGGAGTGCCCTGGCACACTGAGGGGTACTTCTCATATATAACCTTATGTTGTCCTCACAACGGCAAGCTAGTGAGAATTCTTCACCCCATTTCGCAGACAAAGGAGCAGGGGCCCAGAGAGGTAAAGCAGGCTGCCTGAGGTGGTGGGCCTTGAACCCAGGTCTAACGTGATGCTTGGTCCCAGGCTCCCTGTGTGAGGGGCTTGGAAGGGTGCGGTCATGGAGATGAGGCCCTGTGGGGGATTTTATCTTAGATTTTTAGAGTGCTCAGTAACTTTCCACATTACCAACCATCTGGACACAGGGAGGGCTTGGGCAGGATAAAGCTAGGTCCAGGGAATCAGCTCCTCCTGCCCTGCGTCCTGGGCAGTCTCAGACTCTGGTCTGGCAAAACCTTGAAAGCTAAAGCAGGAGCCATTAGGGGACCCTGCAGGCAGGTTGCTGCGCATAGATGACTCAGAGCAGCCCACGGTGCCTTGATTGGCCAGTGGAGGGTCTGAGCTGAGACAGCCCATCAGCCTTGACCTCACTTTCAGCTGGGGGCTTCAGACCTGTTTATGTTTCAGCCTCCTTGAGAGAGGATTGTGTCCCCACCCCTTGCCCCTTCTCCCTGGGTCTCTTCAAATTGGTGGAGACCATTTGTTCCAACCGGTTGATCAGGGCACATGGTCTCATTTGGATCACAGCATCTTGTCTGGGGAAGTTCAGACCCTCCCCCAGCTCCACTCTCCCCACCCCATCTGCTTAGAGACCTCACAGGTAACGCTCTAGGCCTCTGCTACATGTCCCCTGTGTTGGGGAGGTCTTTCCCTCCTGAGCCAACCTGCTGCTACTTACAGGGGCTCCACTCTTAGGAAAATCTTATCTGACTCCCTGTGGCTTCTCTGTGAAGGGCCTGGGTCCAGAGCATGGAGGTCCCCTCCACCCTGGAGCCACACTGGCCAGCATGTGGGGCAGAGACCCAGCCCCAAGTCCTCCAAGTGACATCTGGCCCTGCCATGATCTGACTGTGACCCAGGCTGTTGTTCATTTGTTTCTTCATTTGGCAAACGTTGAGTCCGTACCCAGTGCCACATGTGCACTGCCCTGTCCCTTGGGTGCCTGCAAAGTGGGCCCTGTTGCCTTAAGTGGGCACCTCTGGGGACCCCAGCCCTTTTGTCCCCAATGGCTAGGCCTCCCATCAAGCTCAGAATCCCATTCCACTTGGCTGGGTGGTTGTGAGATGCTGCAAAGCCTTCAGTGGGCCTGGATCTTGTGGCAGGGGTACAGCCAGGGTCAGGGATACTGACTCTGCTCTTTGTCCCCCCACCTCCCCCCTCCCAGATGATGGTAAGCTCTCATTTGAAGAATTCCAGAATTACTTTGCCGATGGGGTTCTCAGCCCCGGGGAGCTGCGAGAGCTGTTCAGCAGTATTGATGGGCATCCCGCTGAGTGAGTACTCGAGGGGGATGTGTGCACCGCGTGTAGATGTGAGGCCAGGCTGTCCCAACCCCACTGTGTCCCCTGCTGCTTTGGTTCCTTATGGAGGATGAGGGGGGCAGAGGGAGAGGGGTGCCAGAGCTCAGTGCCAACTTTACCCACCCACCTACCCCCTCCCTGGCTCCAGCCTTGCTCATCACACTGCTTCCAGCTGGGACCCCAAAATAGCCAGGTCTGAGTCACCACCTATGGTTCAGCCCACAGGTGCCCCCTCTTCCAACTCTCGCTTCCTGCAGGGACCAGAGGATGCCTGGGGACAGCTGGGCCCCGCCTGCTTCCACCCATGGATGCAGGTGCTTCCACATCTACAGGCCTTAGTGCGAGTTTGCTTGCCTTCTCTCCTGCTTCCTCACATGGGTGCACACACATGCACAGCTATCCCTCCCTCTCACTTCCCTTCCCCCCCATCTCCTTAGAATAAATCCTAGGCTCCCATGCCCTCCCATGTTCTCAGGCTTGGGCTGGACCCTTTGTCTGCAGTACTACCACCTCACCACCACCAGATACTCCAGTCAGATTTCTTCTCCTTCAAGGACTAACTTAGGCAGCCCCGCCTCCAGGAAGCCCTCCCTGACCTACCAAGTAATACTCCATGCCTTCTCTGCATTTCTGCAGACCTGGGACCTGGCTCCCCCTTCCCAGCTCTAACCACTCCTCTCTGGCCTGTGTTCATATCTGCCTCCCCGGCCTGAAACCCCCTTGGAGGCAGACAGTGGGACTGAAATTTTGCCCTCAGAGAGTGTTTGGCGGGCTGATAGTACCCGTGCTCCCCCTCTCTGTCCACTGAGCAACTTAACCTGGGGTGGAGTCAGAAGTTGCCTCCTTGTCAGCCTGAGCTGGGCAGGAAGAGGAGAGGAACATTGGCTTCAAAGTCCCAGTTTACCAGGCCCACGTCAGCGGGTCTGAAGGGTGCCTTCTCTTTTCCCTGTAGCAATTTGGAAACGGAGAAGCTGTGTGGTGAGTAGGCCCATGGGAGCTCTTGTCTCCCGGGACCCCTGGGCAGGTGGGTGTGAATGAGAGGCTGTTGCTGGTGTCCCATGGAACAGGATCGGCTGGGCTCAGGGTATGAGGCCTGGTTGGCTGCTGGGGAATTCCAGCTTGCACATTGGGGGGGTGGGGGTCTGGGAACCTTTGAGCACCTCCTCTGCCCTCAGACTACTTCTCTGAACACCTGGGCGTCTATCGGCCTGTGCTGGCTGCACTGGAGTCGCTGAACTGTGCAGTGCTCACTGCCATGGACACCACCAAGCTGGTGAGTGGAGGGGCTGATGGTGGGGGGCCCAAAATGAGGGCAGGGGGTGTCTGCTGTGCTGAGGCAGCCTCCACCACTGGGCTCAGGGCTGTGGAGCTAGAGGCCTGGGTTCTAATCCTGGCTCCCACTTTCTGGCTGTGCATCTTTACCTCTCTGGGCCTCAGTTTCCTCATCTGTAAACTGGGCATTATAATAGAACCTACCTCCAGACATTTGTTGTGACAATTAAACGAGAATGAAGGCAGGGGTTTTTGTCTGTCTTGTTCTCTACTCCATTCCCAGCACCGAGACCTCTGCCTGGCACGCAGTAGCCACGTCACACCTGGAGCTGCTGCTGCTGCTGTTTTTATTATTGACCAAACCTAACTGTTGTGGGGTATGAAGGCCAGCTCCCAGCAGGGATGGGCTGTGGGGGAGGGCACACTCACACACATCCAGAGGCTCGTGCTGGTGTGTGGAGCTTGGTTGGGGCGGCAGCCTAAAGACATGCGTGAGTAGGCAGGCATGTGTGCACCCATGTGTTTGTGTCTGTGTATGGACATGTGTGCACAAGCATAAACAGTGCTCACGGCCCGGGCTCCAGGCCCTTGGATGGTATTTGAAAAACATCGAAAGGCACCCCTCCCTTTGTGTTCTTTTTAAGAAATGTCTCCACCTAAGCGGGTGAGGAGGGAAAAGTGAGCAGGCCTGGGATTGTGCCTGACCTCACTTTGAGGCTCTCAGCAAGTTGATGATCAGCTGAGGACAGGGCTTCCCCTTCTGGTTGCTTTCACATGGGATTTAGTAGTTTTTCAAAGGGTCACCCCTTGGGGCCTGGCATGGGATGGGAATCCAAATGGTATATGATGAGGGGTTGGTATGTTATGATGACTTCCATATCTGTGGCCTGGACACAAGTGGGGGCATCGCCTTCCTTGTTGCCATGGAAACGGCCCTGGGGGTGGGCCCCTAGACTGGCATTCTCTGAACTGGCACTGGTTAGTGGGGATTCAAACTGCAGGTCAAAGTAAGGGCCCCAGGGGTCCTGACCACCTCCTCCTGGCCCAGAAAGGGGTAGAGGGTGACCCATCACCACATGACTCTGCCAGCTCCAATCACTGAGCCTTTTATCTGGCACTCAATGGCTCTGATAGAGCTGCAGCTCAGCCTGCCAGTTGTCTGCCTCTGCACCCCCCCATCGTGGCACCACCCCCTCCAGTCCAACGTGAGTCAGTTGAACACTTCGTGCACCAGCCTGGAGCCACATTCCTGGTACATGGCCCGGGTCATCCAGTGGCATTGGAAGGAACGCAGTGAGGCCACCATGGAGCCGCCTGTCCACACTGCTGTGCCACGCCCGGGCTTGGCCACCAGGCGAGGCTGCAGTGCCCCATAACCATGCCGCCGGCACTGGGCTTCCAGCTCCATCTCCAGGCGCTCAGTGAAGCCAGGGAAAAGCGTGGAGCCACCGGCCACCACCACGGTGTTGGCCAGCCGTGTCCGTAGTGTTGCGGGCATCCTCTGCAGTGCCCGGAAAGCCAGGGTGGGCAGTCCCGGCTCAGCCTGGCCTAGCAGACCCGGCTGGAAGATGGGTTCCGGGCAGCGGAAGCGCTCGCTGCTGAGGCAGACAGAGCACCCATTGCCTAAGTAGAAACTGACAGGATGGTGGCGGGCAGGGTTACGGAGGTCACCCTCGAAGTCCAGCGACACATAGCAGCTGTGCTTCTTGAGCTGTGTGATGACCTTGCGGGGCAGGGCATGCAGTCGTTGATCGGAGCAGGCTGCCACCAGCAGGTCCCGCAGGTAGCGCGACAGCGTACTGCCTGCCACGTCCAGCCGGAAGGTGGCCTTGTGCCACGAGTGGCCCGCATAGATGGGTGTGGCGTGGCACACGCCCGCGCCCGCCTCCAAGGCCAGCCCGCTGAACGCGCCGACAGAGCAGAGCGCCAGCAACGCGGTGCTGGCCATGTGGCACGCGGGCACTGCCAGGGCCTCGAACAGCAGCTCGGCCACCCTCTCGCGGCCCGCGGGCGGAGCCGACGGCGAGTCGCTCACCAGCACCGGCCACTGCTCTGGGCACACCCGCAGGCCGCCAACCAGCAGGCGCTCCCACAGACCCTCCAGCGCCTCCCAGTCCACCACCACGCCGTGCTTGATGGGGTGCGCCCGCGCCACGCCGCCCGCCAGCTCGCAGCCGGGCGCCCCGGGCAGCACGGGCCGGTCCCAGCTGGGTACCAGGCTGGAGCTCTTCAGTACCAGGCGCGGCTGCTCCTCGCCCGCGAAGCCCGCCTTGGTGAAGCCCGAGCCCTGGTCCACCACCACCGCGACGCGGCCCAGCGAGGACAGCCGGCGGACCCGGTGGCTCCCGGACAGCGACGCCACCTTCGGGCCGGCCACGCCCTTCAGCCCAAAGCTCCGCCCCCGGCGTGAGAACCCCGCCTCAGCTGGACTTGATGGAGGCCCGCCTTTCAGCTCTTGGCTCTGCCTCATGGGCCTTCGTCCCCGCCTTCTGGTCCTGAAGTCCCACTCTTCTGGCCGGAGTGGAGGTCTCTTTTCAGCTCTTGGCTCCGACCCTGGGCCTGAGGCCCGACCTTTGGTTCAAGTGTCAGTCTCCGCCCTAACTGGGCTCTGGCTCAGTCCCTCTTGGTCCTCCTCGGGCTCAAGGCCCCACCCCCTCTCTGAGGACTCGCCTGGGCGGTGCGGCTCCGCCCCCTAATCCCTTGCTGAGGTGGATGATGAGAGGGCCGCTTTAAGAGATGAGAAGCCTCCAGGAGCAGCTCTGAGAATGAAGGGGCCTTGTGGCAATGTTTTCCGGACATATATCCCCCTTGGGGACCCAGGAGTCCAGCCCAGCCCTTGAGACCCTGGCGGTCTCCTGGCACTTCTCAACTGGGCTTGACAGAAGTATTGTAGTTCCTGGTCGTGGAGTTGGGAGGGGGTGGTCAGAGAAGGAAGGAAAAGAACTTGGACTCATTGTGACCTCAGTTCTCAGCACCTGCTGTGCTTTCCCAGCCTCTACCCTGATGAAAACGCCCCAGACCCATCCTCTCTCCTGGGACAGGGTCAAGGGCAGTGATTTTGACATCCAGGGGTCTGGCCTCAGCCGCTCAGTCCAACCAATTTGATTCCTTCCCCAAACCACTTCGGATTATCTGATGTGTGCTGGCCAAATGTGCGGCCCCTTCCCTCTCAACGCTGAAGAGAAAGCTCTTAATCATGGATCTCCAGCCCCCCTGAAGATCTCTGTGTGCTTAGCCTTCAAGGGCCCAGGTAGCCCACAAAGGGATCCTACCTTCAGGGGCTTACAAACGTGGACCTGAGTTTGTGACTCAGTTCTGAGGCTGACTCACTGTGCACTGAGCAAGTCCTAATCTCTCTCTGGGCTCAGTTACTTCCTCCGAAATGCGGTCGTCCTCACACACAGGAAATAGTCCACGTCTTGTCTCTGCAGAGTCTCTTTATTCTCTTTAGGATCATTCTGGTTGCAAGTTGAAGACCCATTCCGGTGAGCTTAAGCTAAAATACGGACTTTTATCACAAGGATCTTGTATGTCTTACTGGATACCAAGGCAAGGGTGAAATCAGGTTTTAGGAAAAGACTGGAATCAGGGCCTGACTGCCGGCCTGTGGGGGACCCAAGATGTGCACTGGCTCTGCGTTCTGTTTACATTCTTCTCAAGACTGGCTTCAGCCTGTGCACGTTCCTGTAGAAAACATAGTCTCCTACAGCTCCTAAATTACAGACCCAGGGAAGGGGCTGATAGGACCAGCTTGGGCCAGTTGCTTATGCCAGGAGTTGTGGCCACATTGAGGAACGTGGTTGCCCTGATTGTAACCATGTGGATGGTAGCAAAGGGCCAGTTCTCACAAGGCAGCAGGGGAGATGCTATGGGTAGTACAGCCTCCAGCCTGATGCAGGTGATGTCGTGTTGACACTGACAAAAGTGTATCTTCAGCAGAAGCTGTGCCTGTGGTTTTAGTGAACTGGGACCTTCACTCCTGCTGCATCTGCCCCCAAAGGGGGCATTCTGATGTTGGTCTCCAGTGGAATGCAGGCTGCAGGTTTGGCAGGGCTGGAGGGAGTAGGGTCTGGAGCTGGGTTTGGGACCCAGGAGAGAGAGAAGCAGCTGGGTTCCGCCCACAGAAAGTGTGCAGGGCCTCTTGTGGGTGAATTAGGGAGGTGAACCTCGAATTGAAGACCACAAGTGGCAATATGGCCAGAGCAGGGGTGAGGGTGGAAGTCACTAAGAAGCCCTAGAGGCGAAGACCGAGGCTGGGGGTCTGGACCTGTACATCCCAGTAATAAGTTTGGGTGTTTCCCTGTGGGCAGCGGAGAACCAGTGTGAGCTTATGAGCGGGAGCGTGAACTGCCCTACAGATCAGTGGTTTGGAAGAAGCCTTTGGTTGCAATGTGGGGAAGAGGATGGGACAGGGTGATTTGGGAGACAAGTGACTGAGGTGCCTTGGGGGTTACCAAGCAGAGTGGGTTAGGAGGGAGGGGTCAGAGGACCAGGGACCCCAGCCTCTCCTCCTGGGTGCTCTCACAGGCAGAACGTGAGTCTAAGGCTCAAACTATGCTGACCATGAGACCTTCACAGTTCTTCCCCAAGGTGGTGGCTTTTTGCCTGGGACCTTCCCTCAGCTTAAGAAGGACCTGTGAGTGCTGGAGACTCTTGGAGCTGCCTGGCCTCTGCTGGAAGCAGGCCCCTCCTCCTAGCGTGGCCAAGCCTGGGTTTGCCCAAGCTCTCTTCCATTGGGCCTGCAGAGCCGTCAGGATCTGACCCGGGCCTGGCGCTGGAGGGGAGAGGAGCAGCCTCCCTCCACTGTGGCAGGGTGCCCCCGCCCCCACCACCGCCAGCCCGGAATAGGGGTTCTGACTCTTGGGTCACAAGAAGGGAGGAGGCAAAAACAGCCTTGTCTCCAGGCCATGGCTGTGGCTCTGCCTTCAATGCGCCTGTTCTCCCCCGTCTCGCTCAGGCCCTCAGTTTCCCCCACCCCGGCTCTAGGCCCCGATGCCTCAGACAGGGCTACAGCGCCAGGGTTGCTATGCGCTCTTTATTGGTATGGACTGTGGTCCGGAGGTCCGGGCCAGGCACTCAGTGCCGCGGGCGAGGGCCGCGGCGCCGCTTGCTCGGCTGCTCCTAGGCAGGGTCGCGTAGCCGCCCGCCTTGCTCTCGGTCAGCAGACCGGCGTTGAACCACTGCCAGCCATGCGCGGCCTTGGCCCCGCCCCCCTGCGCCGGGTCCGCCCCCGGGCCCACCCGCCACGCGGCGCCCCTCCTCCTGCAGCCGCGCGTCCAGCAGCAGCAGCTGGACTAGGATCGTCTTCGTTGCGCGCCGTCCCGCCGCTGAGCGCCGTCGCCTGCACCTTGCAACGCGGGCGCCGCCGCGTCCTCACCCGCCCGCCTGGGCCGCGCGCCGGGGCCTGCCGTCGCCTCGGCTAGCTGCTGCCGCTTGTCCAGGGGGAAAAGCAGCAAGATCTTGGTCTGGGGGTGGGGCAGGGGCGTGAGGGGAAAGAGCGCGCCCCACCTTCCTATCGGGGACCCTCACCCACCCGGGTTCTGTCTCCCAGGACCCTGCCCCCTCTACGTTTCCGGGACTCCTGCCATCCTCCCAGCCCTGGCAGGGGGAGGTGGGGGAGGCAGGCACCCTGCCCCCCTCGCCCGGAACCCTGCCTCCCCTCTGGAAACCCTCACCCCCGCCCCCGCCAGGCTGACCTCCTGAGACCTCACTCCGGTCACGTTTATGAAATCCGCTGCCTGCCCTCCCAGCCTCGATGCTGAGACCCTCACCCACCCCGGCCCCGGTACAGGGCCTCTGCCCACTTGAGGAGGGGCAATGGAAAGGGGGCATAAGGGAACTCCCTGTGCCCATAGCCCCAGTGGCACCAGCTAGGGCTGATTCGCCATGCCAGGACCTCCACCCATCTGTCCAGGTTTGGGAGAATCCCCTGCTGCTCCCCCTCCTAGGCTCCCAAGTCTCATCCACCTCCTGGTTTCTGGAATACCTGCTCTCCCTTCTGGGTTATTAGGACCCCATCCACACCCACGTGGGTTCCTGGGATCCTCATCCTCAGAAGGGGTTCCCTAACCCCGTCCATGCCCCACGAGGCCTAGAGTCCCAGCATCCCCTCCTGTCCACCTGTCCAGGTCCCCTGAACTCCATCTGCCCCTTGCCCCCTGGGACTCACACTCGGCTTCTTCCACTTGAGGTGGTTGAAGAACTGCTGTTTCCGCCAGGCCTTGTCCATGTCAGGTGGCCTCTCCTTGCGGGCCTGCTTGGGCACTTTGGTCCTCTTGTGGGAACTGTTGTTTCCCATAGCAGGGCTGGTCACCACTGGGGGGCCCGGCCCATGCTTCCTCTGCCCTGCCCTCTGGCTGGGGGTCCCCTGCCCTGGCTCTGTCCCAGGGAGACCACATTGTGACCTCATGGGTCGACCTAACAAGCTCCAGGCTCCGAGCTGCTCCTCCTAGAACACACGGGCCAATCTCAGCTCCATTTACTCTGTCTGTGACTTCTGGCCTTGGTTTCTCAGCTGTAAAACTGGGCTAATGACATAAGTGAGGCGATGCTTGTAAGGTGCTTAGTGGTGAGGAGAGGAATTTCTGTGACCTGGGTTTGAATTCTGACTCTGCCGCTAACTAGTTGTGTGACCTTGGCCAAGGTAATCAACTTCTGTAGGCCTCAGTCTTTTCATATGCAAAACGGGGTCAATTATGTTTCCTGTAAATTATTACGAGGATTAAATGTAACTCTGTTTAGAAACAGGGCCTGACGCAGAATGGGTGCTTGTGTCAGCCAGGTTCTTTGGTTGTAAACAACAGAAACTGATCAGTCATCTTAAGCACCAGCAAGGGAATTTATTGGAAGGATTTCAGGAAGCTCAAAGAACGGCCAGGAAGTCTAGAGATCAGGCTTGGAGAAACCACTGGCCTGTCTGAGAATGAGAGGTCCCAGCCCCCACTCTGTCCCTGCCTATCTGATGGCTGAATTGAGGCAGGTCATGGGCAGAAGACGAAGCCCTTGATGTAGGGTGCCTCTGGAGCCCCTTGTGGAGGGGGGCACCACAGCTCCCCAGGACTCCCACCCTGTACTGCGTGTGTAGGTGGAGTGGGCAGGTTTCTTGTTAGTATTATGTTTGACAATAAAAACAATGGCAGTTCTTTATTGAGAACTCATGTGCCAGGTACTAGGCTGAGCCCTATGTAGGAGATAACTCACTGGAGCCTCTCAACAGCTCAGTGAGATGGCTATTACCATCCCTGTTTTATAGGTGAGGAAACTGAGGCACAAGGAGATGAAGGTAGCTGGGGAGTCTCTGAGCATTCCAGGTGGGCAGCACAGGGCCTGGCACATGGTGGGCCTCCCTGTCTCTGCCTGCCTTGGCAAGGGCTGGGGGGAAATGGCAGTGTAGACGGGGATCAGTGCTGGGGTGTGTGTGTGTGAGGCCAGCAACCTGCCGTCTTGTATCTGCAGCTCCTAGTAAGAGGTGCTCAGTAAATGTTTGTTGCATGGATGAGTGAATGAATGAATGGATGAATGAATGAATACTAAGACTGTGAGTCTGGGGCCAGCTGGTGAGTATGGTGCCATATCACGCTGTCATTTTGCCTCATGCGTCAAAATTGCCCTGCCCCACTCCACCCAGCCCAGTCTAGCTGTGCCTGCGGCCTCACTGGCTGAAGGTGGGAGCCCCAACAGGGAAAGGGCCTTGAGGGCCAGAGAATGGCAGATGCTTCTCTGTGAGCTGGCCTCATACCTCCCAGTAAGAGAGGCCAGGCCCAGACAAGGAGGGGGTCCGGGGTCTGCTCCCCACTGAGTCCCAGCGCCTTTCTGCTTATGCCAGGTCTGCATGTCCTCTGCTCTTTAGGCTGCCACTGTTGCTCTGATGAGCAGCGGATGGGGCGCAGGGGGCAGCTCCCCATTCAGAAATATATGCTTGGAGCCAGGAGATGCTGACCATGCCCCCTCTGCCCCCAGGAGTATGAGCGGGCCTCCAAGGTGGACCAGTTTGTGACACGCTTCCTATTGCGGGAGACGGTGAGCCAGCTCCAAGCCCTGCAGAGCTCGCTGGAGGGGGCGTCAGATACCCTGGAGGCCCAGGCCCATAGCCCACGGTGTGTGAGGAGCTCTGCCCACCTGCGGGTCCGGTTCATGAATGCCCCTTATCTCCATGTGTCAAGGCCCTCAGCTTTTATCATGTTCCACGTTCTAGCATCCTGGAGCCCAAATTCTTTTTTTTTAATTCTTTTTTTTTTTTTTAATTTATTTATTTATGGCTGTGTTGGGTCTTCGTTTCTGTGCGAGGGCTTTCTCTAGTTGTGGCAAGCGGGGGCCACTCTTCATCGTGGTGCGTGGGCCTCTCACTATCGCGGCCTCCCTTGTTGCGGAGCACAGGCTCCAGACGCGCAGGCTCAGTAATTGTGGCTCACGGGCTCAGTTGCTCCGCGGCATGTGGGATCTTCCCAGACCAGGGCTCGAACCTGTGTCCCCTGCATTGGCAGGCAGATTCTCAACCACTGCACCACCTGGGAAGCCCCCAAATTCTTGTTCTTAGGCAGGGAGGCCAAGAGGGGGTGAGCAGGGGTGGCTGGCTTTGAGGCTGGGCCTCAGTGTCCCGGGAAGCCTGTCTTACCCACCCAGGCCCGTGCTGGGGCCCCAGTGCTTGGCCCCGTGAGTCTGGGAGCAGTGGGCTGACCCTCCACTCCCCTCAGGTCAGATGAAGAGAGGGTGGAGGTGCAGAGCAGGCCCCGTGGCAGCCGGCGGGCAGGGCGCAGGGCCCTGCGGAGTGTCAGTCGGTCACCCACCTGGTCTCCTGGCTCCTCTGACACAGGTGTGCCTGCGGTGGGATGGGAGGGCACGGCATCCCCCAGGGCCCCAGTGTTTGCTCCTCCACTTTCCCTCAATTCATCCCAAGAAGCCCCCAGCCTGAGGGGGCCCGTGCCTGACCCCCAGGGCAGAGCTCAGAGGCTGAGATGCACTGGCGGCTCCAGATCAACCGTCTCCAGGAGCTCATCGACCAGCTGGAGTGCAAGGTGAGTGGCCGTGTGGCCAGTACCCTGTGCCTGTGGACCTTTTGGGAATCCACGCAAGCCAGGCACACGCCAGGGAACTGGCCCACGCTCTGCATCCCTCACAGGCCCCCCGGCTGGAACCCCTGCACGAAGAGGAGTTTACCAAGGGGCCCAACTCGGTGAGTGTGTGAGAGGGGCAGGCAGCTGGGTGTGGGAGTCCGGGAGGAGATCATGAAGTGAGGAGGCTCACAGGGCCAGCTGCCCCCAGCCTCTGTCTTGTACATATGCCCCCTTCTCCAGGCTTGACCCAGCCCTTGTCCCCTGGGCCTGGCAGGCAGGTGCTGGGTTCTGGCCCTTGCTCTGTGACCCTGCAGAACTCTGTCCTTCCCTGGGCGTCAGTGTCCCTTGTCTACAGTTCTGAAAGCTGGGTCTGGAGCAGTGCGGACAGAGGCTAAAGGGGGCAGGAGGAAGGGGTGCCATACTGCAGGAGAGTGGGACAGTGGCTGGATCAAGGCAGCAACCCTGGCGATGGGAAGAGGAGGATGGAGTCAGGGAAGCTGGGGGCCAGGCTGGGGCAGGAGCCCGACCTCAGGGTTGGCTGGGTCTGGTGCAGGCCAAGAAGGGCGGGGTCGTCCTAGAGGCCACAGCAGTCCCTCACCCCATGCCCTGCCCTACCCCACCCCAGCTGACCAGGTTGCCTCTCTTGCCAGCACATCCTCGTGGCCCAAAGGCAGGTGCAGGTGGCAGAGGAAGCCCTGCAGGACTTCCACCATGCCCTGTGCTGCTACGTGGACTTCACAGGGGCCCAGAGCCATTGCCTGCAGTGAGTCCTCAGCCGGGTGGTGGGCCGGCCAGGGTCGGGGTGGGGGGTGAGCACGAGGAATGCTGGGACTGAGCGTCCTGGGTCAGGGCTCTCGTTAGACACCCCTGGCTAGGTGGGCAGAGGTGGTGGCAGCCCAGGCCTGGCCTGGCCGTCTCTTTGGCCCTGCAGTGTGTCTGCCCAGAAGATGCTGGACAATGCCTCCTTCACCCTGTACGAGTTCTGGCAGGATGAGGCCTCCTGGAGAAGGTATGAGTGGTGGTCTAACAGCTAATGTTTATTGAGTATGTGCCCTGGAGTGAGTCAAGCCTGGGTTCAAATCATCCTCTCCTATTCACTGGCTGTGTGACCTCAGGAGAGTTACCCCTCTGAGCCCCAGTGGCCTCCTTTTCAAAATGGGAGTGATCATAGTTCCATCCTCTTATCACCTAAATGAGATGACATGTAAAGAACTGAACACCGTGCCAGGTACAAGGTAGGTGCTCAATGAATACACACCTTTACCACTGGGCCACACCCTATGGCATAGGGCCTATGCCACACGCCGTGTGTGTTATTTCATGTAATCCTCCCAGTATCCCAGTGAAGTGGACACTATTGTCCCCATTTCACAGAGGAGAAAACTGAGGCTCAGAGCCACTATGAGGAAGGACTCAGATCTGAATCCAGGCAGCAGGACTGGGTGGGAGTGGGGAGCTTTTAACCATGTGGCCCTGATCCTTGGGGACCAGCTCCAGCCTTGGTCCACTCTGCGGCCCTCCCCAGACACCAGCAGTCCGCCTGCAGTAAGGCCTTCCAGCGCATCCTCATTGACCACCTGCAGGCTCCAGACACCCTCACCACTGTGTTCTTCCCAGGTGGGCTTCAGCTCCCAACGCTCTCCACAGCCCTGGGAACTGGTGGGAAGGGCAGTGGGCACCTGATGGCCTCTGACTCCCCACCTCTGACCCTCAGCATCCTGGTGGATTATGAATAATAACTGAGCCTGACCTGCATAAGCCAAGGACCCTGGAGCCCTGCCTGTCTCCTTCTGGAGCTTCTGGACTGGTCAGCTCAGCTCAAGACCAAGAACGCTGCCACCTCCTATACCTGGGGCCTGGCTCTCAGAGGCTTCCCCTCCCAGAGCCAGCTGGCGGAGAATCTCTCAGCCCAGGGATCAGAGACTGGGCTGCTTGCTTTGTATTTCTTTCTTTAACAGTGTATTTTATTGCTCATAGCTTTGGCCTCTGAGGCACTCTGGCATCTGTCTGGCTCAGGAGGCCTGGATTCTGGTCCCCTCTGCCCCTGCCTTGCTGTGTGACCCAGGGCAGGTCCCTTCCCTCTCTGAGTGGGCCTTGGGCTGTCTGGCTACCTAGTTGGGTGCCTGCTTTCTGCTTGCTATCTTGGGGCCAGGCTTCTGCTCTTCCCCTACCAGCAGCAGAACCAGGGCTGATGCTCAGGGACTGTCCATACCCCCGAACCTCGACTCCCGAGGCTGGACTGGATCAGTCTGCAGTCTGCAAGGACCTGGGTGTCCCCATCACCCTCCTGGGCTGGCAGGCTCCTGACTCTTTCAGCACCTGTGGCTGCACCAGAGCCCTCTGCAGGATCCTGGGTTGGTTTGCATGTCATTTGCATATCATTTGCATGCTCATGCCCACCCATACTAAGGGCACTATGGGAAGCCCCAAGGTGACCTTGCTAAGTAGCAATAATTTGGCTCCAGAGTCACCTGCTGCCCCCAGATACCTCTGAACCCCAGCCCAGGACCCCAGCACAGAGGCAATAAAGGCAGTAGTCACCTCTGGCATCGTGTCCTCTCTCTTGGCAAGAAGGCCAGGCCCCCATTCCTGCTGATAGTGGGAACTTAATCACGGCCAATCCAGGTTTCCTCAATTCAGGTTCCTCTCACCCCACAAACCCTGGTCCTAGGGTCTTTCCTGGGAAAGGAGAATGGACATGGGCTCTGCCTTAATCCACCCCAGATCCTGGGGTTCTAGCTTCACCCCCCCTTCCTTTGCCAACAGGGTGTGGTATGGAGCTGGGGACAGGCCACAGAGCCCTCTCAGGGTCCCAAATAGCATGGCCGATCCCTGTGAGAAGACCTGTCCCCAGACAGAACCTCCCCCGCCCTTCCAGGCTGGATTTGTCACCACCCCTACCATCTGACAGAGCCATAGGGCAGTTCCAGGAGAACAATGGCTGAGTCGGTCCTACCAGCTACTGGTGGACCCTCCTTTGAGCCATCCTGGGGGAAGGGACTTGGGGCGTGGAGGGAGGTGACCAACATGGAGGGAGGTGAGAGGTGGCTACATAGGATGCGGGCTCTAAAGGGGAGGCACGTAGCACCACAAGGGCAGAGGCTGGCCTCTGACCTGGTCTGGAGGGTGTTGGGGTCAGGAGTTTTCAGGCAGAAGAAATGCACAGGTTCAGGCTCTGAGGGGGAGGAGAGCTTGCCTCTTAGAACTGAAGGAAGCCCAGAGGCGGGCTGAGGCCAAGGCGGGGAGGCAGCAGGGCCTCAAAGGCACTTCGTCTTGAGGAAGCTGTGGTAGGTTTTAAGGGGTGACTGGCCAGTGGGCTGAGTGACATTTCACCAATGTTCTTGACTGCCCTGGTGGTGCCAGCTCGTGGCTGGGCCCTGAGGCATGGCCAGGAAGGCAGCTCAGGGTAGATGTCCTAGTTTGGGAGGTTTCTCCCCAGTGACCCCTGTAGGAGTTCAGACTTGGCAGAGACAGACAGAGCTGCTCCCACTGGCCTAGCCACCCAGGCCAAAGAACCAGCACGGGGGTCCCTGGGGGCTCCTCGGCCAGCACTACACCAGGCTGCACCATGCCACCCCACTTCCTAGACTCTTGGCAGTTCCTAGAAAGTGCTGCCAGCACCTGACTCTCTGAGGTCTGGGTGGCTGGAGGAGGTGTCAGTATGTCTTTGCTAGAGAAGAAGGCCATCCAGGAGGAAATAATCCTGCTTTCTGTCCTGTGTTCTAATTCCTTCCGTTCTGTTTCCTTTACGAAAACAGTACCAACAGCAAACCCTCAAAACTAAAATCTTCCCATTGCCTTCTTTGAACAAAGATGCTGAAATTCTTAAGCTCAAGCTGACACCTCTTAAGTGGGTGCCACCCTTTGCCTGTCTCATCTCACCCTGCAATGGAGTTCTGAGAGTTGACACTTTTTTTTAAAGATGGGCTGCATCTTCCCTTCCTTGCTGAAGGCTTGGAGGTGCCAGGGAGGGTCCTGCAGGTGGAGGGGACAGTGTCAGTCCTACAGGGTTGGGGAAGGCCTCTTGGAGATGGTGATGTTGGGTTTGAGCTGTGAAAGAATAGTGTAGCAGTCTCCACACAGATGTGAGGGGCAGACAGGGAGGGAGAATGCTGCGGACAAAGGGAGCAGAAGGAGGAACTGCAGAGTGTAAGGGATTGGAGGTGAGCGGGGAGGCCAGGCCAGAGGGAGTTTGAATGATGTCTTGCAGGTAACGGGGAGGCGGGGGGTTGCCAGACAGGGGAGTGCTGTGGGCGGGTGTGGAGCTGGGCTGCAGACAGGAGCCTGGAGTTACAGCTACAGGGAGAAGAAAGATCTGAGCTGGGGCTACGGGGGTACTGAGGGCCCCAGGCCTTTAGGTGTGTCTACCTATCTCTCGCAAGCCCACATTCGTTTCCATGCTGCCATCCCCCAGGCCCCCAGGTCTTGGCCACCATCATGTCTGGCCTGAAAGACTATGGCAGCCTCTTCACTGGGCTTCCCTTCTGTACTCCATCCCGAAACAGTCCATTCCCCATAAAGGAACAGAAAGAAGGGGTTTTCAATACATCACCGTGGTGACCATACTCCTCTGGCTAAGACCCTTCAATGGCACCCCCCTACCTTTAGCACCAAGATCAAGTTTGACTTCTTGACTTGGCATTCAAGGCCCTTAGCAATCAATACCCACTCGCATTATGTGCAGCCTCATCCCCCTAAAACACTCCAGCTGAGCTGGGCTATTCGCAACCTCAGTCCCTAGGTTTGCAACTCCCCTCTAGAACTTTGTTCCCTCGCATCCTCTACCCCATCCACTCTAGAATTGCCTCCTTAGGACTTCCCTGGTGGCGCAGTGGTTAAGAATCCGCCTGCCAATGCTGGGGACACGGGTTCGAGCCCTGGTCAGGGAAGATCCCACGTGCCGCAGGGCAACTAAGCCTGTGCGCCATAACTACTGAGCCTGCGCTCTAGAACTTGCGAGCCACAACTACTGACCATGCGCCTAGAGCCCATGCTCCGCAACAAGAGAAGCCACAGCAATGAGAAGGCCACGCACCACAACAAAGAGTAGCCCCCGCTCGCCACAACTAGAGAAAGCCCGTGTGCAGCAACGAAGACCCAATGCAGCTAGAAAACTTAATTAAAAAAAAAAAAAAAAAGAAATGCCTCCTTAGCCTTTAAGTAGCAGGTCAAAGCCATCAGGTCTGAGTCACCTTTCCCAATTCTTGCCCTCGGTGCCCCGCTCTCGTTGGCTCTTCAGCTCATTTCAACAACCACTGGGGGGGCTTCCCTGGTGGCGCAGTGGTTAAAGAGTCCGCCTGCCAATGCAGGGGACACGGATTCGAGCCCTGGTCCGGGAAGATCCCACATGCCGCGGAGCAACTAAGCCCGTACGCCACAAGTACTGAGCCTGCGCTCTAGAGCCTGCGAGCCACAACTATTGAGCCCGCACACCACAACTACTGAAGCCTGCGCACCTAGAGCCCGTGCTCCGCAACAAGAGAAGCCACTGCAATGAGAAGCCTGCGCACTGCAACAAAGAGTAGCCCCCGCTCGCTGCAACTAGAGAAAGCCCGCATGCAGCAACGAAGATCCGACGCAGCCAAAGATAAATAAATCAAAAAAAACCCAAACAAACGAAAAAACAACCACTGGGCACCTGCTTTGTGGCAGGTGCCGGGGATGGCAAAATGTCCAGGGCTGGTGACAGCACCCAGGTCAAGGACAGGCAGAGTACTGAAGCTGGGAGATCCTGGCTCCTTCTGCCAGCTGCCACCTCTACCCCTTCACCCACTCCCTGCACCTGCCTCCTCACCTTCCTCCCACCTGTGCTGGTGACTCACCTGCATACATCAAAACCTGTCCTAGGGACTGGGTCAGTGCCAGGCCAGGTGCTGGAGAGACAGCAACAGTCTAGGTGGCTGCCACTGCCCTCCTGCTCTCAGAAATATGCACACCAAATCCCCTTAACACAGACCCTGATGGGTCGAAACAAAAGGCCTTCAAGAAGTTATTCTCAGGAATTCCCTGGCGGTCTGGTGGTTAGGACTCTGCGCTGCCACTGCAGGGGGCATGGGTTCGATCCCTGGTCGGGGAACTAAGATCCCTCATACCACGCGGTGCGGCAAAAAAAAAAAAAAAAAGTTATTCTCAAAACAAATACTACTTGAGGAAGACATCAGGCTCCCAGCGGGATGCTGGGACAAAGGTGAATCCTCAAGGACATCACATATTGGCAGAGAGAAAGAAAAGCAGGTTGTGATGGCAGCCTCTGTTTACAGGGGCTTCCTGGGTGCTAAGCCCTATGCTGAGGGTGACTCCCATATGGTCACATTTCACCTCAGAACAGCCCAGTGGTGTAGGCACCATTAGCATCCCCAATTTACACATGAAGAACCAGAAGCTCAGCAAGCAAGTGCTTGCTCTGAATCACACAACTGGATCTACTCTCTGGTACCAAGAGCTACTTGCCATCAAACGTGAACATCGCTGAGCAAAATTTCAGGCATCCTCTGGTAATGGAAACGCTGGAGGACAGTGGCAGCTTTAACAAAGGAGGGAGTGAGGCCAAGCCCTGGGGCTGCAGGATGGCAGATGGGGCAGCAAGAAGAGCCATGGAAGCACAGCACGAGGTGGAGGGTGGATCTGATGTGGGCTTTTCAGAGCTCACCCCTTGGAAGGTAGGTGGTGCGGGTGCTGAGTACTCATCATTTCTGCAACTCCCTAGGAGGCACCCAGAGAAAGTCAGTTGAATTCATGGGGCAGATAGGCAGCCTCAGAAAAGGTTGGTGCAAGGGGAAGGCAAAAGGTGCTGGGGTGTGCACTCTGGATGGGAATCTGGCTTGTGGATGGAGGCAGCAGAGGTAGCAGGTCTGATTCTTTCCACAAGAGGGCGCCCGGCACCAAGCAATGAAGCCGCCCTGGAGAATGGGGGGTGGTTTGTTGCTGGTTCCCTGATGGTCTTGGGAGAGAGGATGTGGAGGAGGGGATACATCCAACTCACTACCTTGAAATTCCAGCACCAGAAACAAGCACAGACAGGCAGGATGAGTTCAGATAGATGCATGTTTGCTCATTCTGAGATTGTATCATCTCAGGCCAATTATTTCCCTTTATACTGAGTCAGTAAGTTTCTTGACAGCCTCCTTGGTAAAATTTGAAAGGGCTCTTCCCTCGAAACCTGCCTTCCAAAAGGAACAACTCTTTCCTTTTTTTCCATCTCCTTCTCATACAGTAATGCTTCACTCATTTTAATTCATCTAATCTGCCATTCAGTAGTGCACTATTTATTTCAATGATTGTAATTTCCAGAATTCTATCTGCAAATCTGCCTTAGTCTCTTACTTTTTGCTAATTTTTTTCCAGCACTGTCTTTAGAGGTTTCATAGTTATTTTATATTCTGTATCTGATAATAACAGTATTGAAGTCCCAGGGGTCTAAATCAATTTTTTTTTCCTGTTCGGGAAGCATTTTATTGTTGCTCCAAGTTTAAGAATTTTCACTGACAGAAAATCAACACTTAGAAAATCTGCATTGCTTTGCTCAGCTTCTGAATCTTGGTTTTTGAAGACATATTTCTCTCCAGTACGGACAATCATTCCACCCATGATTGACGGCTCAATCTTAACTTCCAGTTTCAACACTTGGCCTTTACTTAGAAAGCTCTTCAGGACCGTTTTTAATTCAGCAAGAGTGGCTTCATCTAAAGGAGGTACAGTGGTAACTGCAAGGTACTTCTCCACTCTGGACACTCATCATAGTAGAAAAGTCAGAACTATGGCTCCAGGGGTATTGTTCAAGCGACCATTTTCAGCAAGCAAATTGATCCAACCGGATGTAAGGGGAGAAAACCTTTTTTTTTTTTTTTTTGGCCGTGCCGTGCACGGCTTGGGAGATCTTAGTTCCCCGACCAGGGATCGAACCCAGTCCCTTGGCAGTGAAAGCGTGGAGTTCTAACCACTGAACCGCCAGGGAAGTCCTGAGAAAACCTCTCTTTTGCCGTCATGTCATTCAGGCTTTTCACCTCAATGTAACACTTTACTCAGGGATTCATAATAGAAGCAGCCATTTCAGGTTCCTTCAAGATTTGTCCTACTCTCAACGATTCTTTTGCTACTTGCTCCAGTTTATTCTATTTAGATGCAGCAGAATAAAGAGCAGTGGCATAGCGACCTTTGATACCATATATCTGAACAGGTGGCCTCACAGCCTTGATGAACGGCCTGAGCACAGATGTGCTGAAGCATCGCACCTGCCGGGAGAGCCTGGGCACTGCTGGGGCAGCCTCTTCTCCTGGGCGGCTGTGGGTCAAACCTGAGTTGACGAGAGCTGAGTTAATTTTTTGTTCCTGCTGACTGTTGCTCATAGTGGCTCATTTGCTTGGACATGAACTTTAGTAACTATCTTGGACAATTTATACTTGGTTGATATGTAATAATATGATTATATTTTAATATTTTTCTCTGGAGGATTTGCATTTTTGCTTCTGCCAGATACCAGGAGATACAAGCCTGGAATCATCTTAATTTCTCAGTCCAGGGATTCTTTGACCTCTGGAGTAATGAGAATCTGAACCTCAGCTCCAGGAGAGAGCAGACATAAAAGTAGTCTCTGGTCAGTTTTTCTTTCTTCCAGCAGGGCCAGAGAGATGTTCTCTGCTCAGTTCCCTTTGCAGACAGGTCAATTTTCCCTGCTTGCCTTTTCACTGAGGCCAAAGCCAGTGCCCTGGCTTTATGGAGAGGTCCCCGTTTTGTTTCTCTATTTTGTACAGGCTCAAAGCTTAGTGCCACAGTCCCCCTAGAGGCAGCTAATCCCTCCAACTCTTGACTTCTTGGAATTTCTTTTGCCCCCAGGCAGTTTTCCTCTACTGTGCCCAACTACCTTTGTGGTTTCAGCTTACTCTTTTTTTCTGTCCCTTGGGGATTTCCTAAACTTTCTCACCTGTGACCTCAGCAAAAAAAGTCAATTCATTAGAATTTATCTGGCATCCAGGTGTTTTATGATAATGGCAAAATTTCAGCCTATTTATATAGCAAATTTAACATGGTATTTTACTATATTATCCCAAGTCCCTGGGATCATTTTTCCAGGGCTAAGGCAGACTGTGGATTGTTGACTTGCCTACCAAATATGCTTTTGTGCTAGACTGACAGTCACGAGGCTTGAGATCCTGTAATTGCTGAATGGTGGACTGCAGCGCCAGGCAGCTGTTGAGAAAAACTGGCAGTTGGCACCATCTGCACGAAACAGCTAAACCCACACCTTGCCTTCTAGGGCCAAGGCCAAGGTCATCCTCCTCCCTACCCTGAGATCTAGTAACCAACCCTTCCCTTTGCATTTTGGGGGCCTGTGAAGCGGATGGTGCCAACAAGCCTCTTGCGCAAGGCTGCTCAGAAGTAGTTCTAGGGCTGAGGCCAGAGATGGGTATTCAGGTGACAGGAGTGAGGCTGGGGCCAGGTCCTTGGGAAGTGAGGCCTCAGGTCACTGGTTAGGAAACTGGACTGACAGCCCAAGACTTCATACGTACAGGTACACACAGGTGTGCCTGCAGCAACCTGTGTCATGTCACAGCTGGTCAGACCACCTCAGAGCCATGCAAGTACTACTTGGGTCCTGTCGGAGGAACAGCAAGCTGGTGGGCTTTCAGGGAAAGCAATTTGAACACAGGCTTCAAGGACCCAAGAAATGTTCAGTTCTAGAAATCCCACTTTGGAAAATTATCCCAAAGAAATAAATCATGCTAAGGAAGATGTTCACTTCAGTATGTTAGGGAAAATATGAAAGCAATCCAACTGCCCAACAGGAGGTGAAGAGTTAAATTATGGCCTTGAGGGAATTCCCTGGCCGTCCAGTGGTTAGGACTCTGGGCTTTCACTGCCGAGGGCCCGGGTTCAATCCCTGGTTGGGGAACTAAGATCCCACAAGCCGCATGGCACAGCAAAACAAACAACAGAAAATTATGGCTTGATTAAACCATTAAGCAAATAAATGTGAAGGCAACAGTGAACTTATGATTTAGCTTCAGTATAAAAAGGAAATGAATGAATATTCCCAAGTCCAGGTATGTTAAAAACGTTTAAGGAAATAACATGTTATTAGAAAAAAGTACCTACAGATCCACTACCCTATTTTTCAAACTTTCTGTGGTTGTATTTTCCTCATTAAAAGATCACTTAATGGTGAAGAGCTGACAAGGAGTTGGGAGTTATCTGTAGCTGTTGTTGGCACTTGGCTTCCCAGAGGTCCAGAAGCTGGAACCGCCTTCTTAGCAGTACCTCCTGCTTTCATTCCCCTGGGTGCTCTCAAGCCATAGCAAGAACCAGTGGAGCCCCACCCCATCTCTGAAGATCGAGGAACAAGGCAGAGGGGACGCAGAAGCCTGCCGGCAGGACGTCTTACAGAACTACATGCACCACCTTCCCTCCTAGTCCCATTCCAGCTTGAGTCAGAAAAGGAATATAGCCTTTTTATTGACTACTTTAAGTAGAACAAACTAAATACATATTTAACAGTTTTGGTTCATTTATACAGTACATTAAATAAGTTATGCACAGAGTTAAGTAACAAAAGTTCCTATCATAGTAGAATGACAAAGCACAGAAAAACCGATTCTACCGCATCCTGCATCCTGCGGGTGGTTTCACATTCATCATCCCCCTTAAAAAACCACGCTTGGAAGCCTAGTTTTTGATTTATTTACATTCTTGGCTTTCTTTTATGGACGGAGCTTTTGTAGCCTCATCAGGAACTTCGAAAGCCTCTTAGCCCAACGGCACTTTCAGCCATTCGCCTAATGCTTATTGCTGCTTCTCTCTTGCCAAATCCAATGCAGGGATGGTGCTGTCCCTGCCAGCCGCACATGCCCTATTTGGTATAAGCATCAATGAGTGTACACTGGGCAGTTGTGGGTCTAACCAGATGGGGTAGCAGGGGAAGCTCCATCTCTGGGGCTGTGGAGGCAAAGGGCGGATGCAAGGTCCGCCCTCAGGCCTCAACCTTCTCCTGGCTCATGATGGAAAAGGTCGCCTGCACCATCATTTTTGGAATTGAGCATGTCAATGCACGTGGGCAAAGAGGCAGGTAGTCAACATTTTGGTTTCACAATAACTACAGACAGAGTTGGAAGGGCACTATTCAACAGCTCGCCCTGTACAACACCCCACTCCACCCCAGGCAGGACTCCTTCCCGACAGCTGGCCGGCTGGCCCATGCTGGAACAGTCCAGATCTCTCTAGCTTTTCTTACATTTGGTTCAAACCTGCCACCACCTAGTTCTCTGTAAATAGCTTTAAAAAAAAAAAAAAAATCTAAGAAACTTGGCTTGGTCTATTGACCCGGGAGCCTGGAAACCAGTGCTGAAGAAAGCCTCCAAGATGAGTTCTATTTTAAATGATTTACTCAATCCATAATCCCATCTACAATTTCCAGGACAAACAGCCACCTGGTCATTATTTATGCTTTCATCCCGAAGAACTCACGACCACACAATTCCAATTGTGTTGTTGAAACTTCAAGCCCACTTGCTGAGATATCTTCTGGAACTACCCATAACAAGGTCTACCCTTTGCAAGCAGGTGACAGCACTGGGGATCAATCTGACTTTGGGACAAGGCTGTACAAAGTAAAGTGTAGATTTTCTGTCTAGAAGCTCAGGATGCTCATGTTGACACCAAGAAGTGAGGAGCTCCTGGTGGACCAACTGGCCCAGATGTACAAAGGTCATCCACACTGCAGAGGGCCCACTGCAGCCGATGCCAGGCATGGACCCATGCTGGGGAGATGGGTCTTGTTTCCAGTCTTAGATCCACTGAGAGACATACATGACTCAGCACTGTCTAAGAGAAGATGCACTTGCTGTGACCTCAGGGTCGCATGGCTGTGCCTGAGCAGATCTGCTTGAGCCCCATCCTGGGGGCTGCAAGGACGCTCCCAAGTGGAGTGCTCACAGCTCAGGACGAGGGCTGCCTATTCCTGAGCAGGTAGAACTAACCTGAGTCTGTTTTCACCACTGGGTGGAGTCAGGCCTGGTGCAGGCAGTGTGGCCCCAAAGCATGATTGAAGATCTGAGGATCCAGCCCTCAAACTTCCCTCAGAACATTTAAAGACGGCTCCCATGTTGGCCCCTTCTGGTCTTCTCTGGCTCCTGCAACCATTCCTCACCTGGGAGAGGACAATGATATCCCATCACTTGTCACATCTGCTTTTGGTTTCTAGGATAATATTGAAGAGCCTATGACTGCCCTGACAATACCTTCAGTACCACCACTATGTCTTCTTTTGTCCCCTCAAACTATAAAGGTTGATCCTCTAAGCAGTCTGAGTATATTAAGATATTTTAAATCTAATTAAATGAAAGGGGGAAGCCTCAACCTGGCAGCTGGAGTGGTTATCAGCAGACACGGGAAACCAAGTGGGGAACCTGGACTCAGCCCTGCCCCTCCAGTCCCCTCACCCCATCCCAAGACAGTGTCCCTTCTCCTCCTAACCAGAGAGCTGGAGAATTTCAGAAGAGCGGGAGGTGGAGAAAGGGATTGTTTACGTTTAAATAGGAAGTCTTGGACAGATGCCCTAGCAACCTATGTGTGAAACTGACCAAAATTAATACAGCAAAAGGCCTGAGATCTGAACTGCAGTGTGGAACACTGCCTAAGTTTTCAGCTTGGCCTCTGGGTAGCACATGAGCAAAGCCGTTTAGAATAGCATTACAAAAATTTTGAAAATTAAGCTGTCATTGGAACCACACTCCACAAAAGTCAGCTAGGACCTACCTGCACACTAATCCTAAACCTTACCTGTAGAGCCTGACATCGAGCCCTGATGAACGGTATTCGGTTGGTTTTGGCTCTTTATTCCAACCCGAAAAAACCTGAGCTACCCTGGCTAGTCCTGTGGTCACTGAAGACTTAAAGAACATGCCTAGGTGTTCATCCAACTTGCCAATGAAAAAGGGAGCTGAGGACAGACCCAGTGGACACCACGAGACACCCTCTTGCTGCAACAGGTTTATAGGCTCAGTGACCTCCTCTCAGGGGACATTCCGTGTCTCAGGGAAATGTAGGCAACTCCTGTCTGGGGTTCTGATTTCATCTCTGTTAGTCAGGACACCCCAACTGCTACAGCTTAAGGAGTTCCACAATAAAGTGACTATTCTGTTATTCTTTTTCTGGGGATGTCTTACTTTATGTAGCGGAAATCCAGGTATTTTAAAGGTGACTTGTTCTGAGTTTCTTTTAAGACAGAAAATCCTTGGGTAAGGTAAATTAGGGACTTAAAGTTCTTAAAGTAAGATACACCTATATGTAAGGACAATGTTACCTATGCTGATACCTTACTGAGAGCTTTCAATTCACTCTGGTCAATGCACAGAAATTGGCCATCTAAAGCTGAGCTTTCAAGGGCCAGCGGGAGGAGGGCCACCCTAACGGATTCCTTGCTGCAAGAGGACACTGAAGGCTTGGAGGTGGAGTGGGGGAGGGTCAGAGTCCTTGGGCTCCCAATAAAACTCGAATGACAGGGAAGAACGTGTGTGGCAGTTCCTAACGTTTTAAAGGGACTATAGGTGATGTCATGTTTGGAGAGCTAGGTAAGCAGCTGGAAAACTCCCTGAAGACAGGAAGAAAAATTGGTCAGGCTCTCTCAAATGGTTGTCACATTTCACAGAACTTTTCTTAGCTCAAAGAGGGCAGGTACCTACAAAACAAGAGAAGGGAAACAGATTGTATGCCCAATAATAAATTGATACAGGACATAATGACAAGGTTTGAAGAATTCCTTCAGGTCCAAAAGGGTTGCTCAGAAGTGACCAGGCCTTGACTGGTGAGGCAAGTCGTAGCCACACCACATCGCATCCTGTGGGTCAACTACGGCTTCAGAGGCGCCAAATAGAGACCACGGGAAGAAGATCCACGCAGTGATCTGGACGTGCGTGGTCTGAGATAAAAGGACACAGAACAAGACGACTGTGCAAAGAGCCAAGTGGTGACAAAAGGTTCTGCATTTCCAATAGATGATCCATTCAATAATGTGATATTAGTTTGGATGCTCAGAGGGAACAGACTATCCACAATTGAGTCTCATTCTCCCTCAGACCAATCCATGCGCTGAAAACTATTTTCTGCATAAGCAAAATCAAATAAGAGAAAAAAAAAAAAATGGGTCCCAAACTAAAATAGCCAGCCAGGTTAGAAAATCTTGTCCAAAATGATCTGTGATGCTTGGTGGAAGTTTTATTTTTTATTATGGGTGCTTTTACTGAAATGGTGACTTCTTTCCTCTGGTTTCTGAGAATCTTAAGTCTGAACAGCAGGGTCGAGGAGGGAGTCCTGAGTGCTGCTTTTTGCCTGCCCAAGTCCCCACGGGACCAATCAGTGGCACCTGCTGAGGGTGGAAATGGGGCTCAAGGAGCTGTTAGGGGCAAGGGGAACTCCCTTTGGGAGAGAGGCCTCCTCCCGGCTTGCTATCAGTCTCCAGGCCTCTGCCGTGGGAGGACGATGGAGTAGGGGACAGCACATGGGGTGAGCTGCCTCCAGCCTGGCTGGGCACATTCGACAGCCTGCTGCCTCACGAGGCAGGGAGGGGAGCTGGCGGGCTACACAGAAAAGTGGCCGGCCATCCCAGCTTCAGCTGGGAGAGGAACAAACCAGGAAGCCATGGAGGAGGCAGCTCCAGCCAGCTGCCTGTGTGCACATGACTTCCCCCAAGGACACAGACGGGAAACTGAGGCAAGTGTCTGGAGAGGCTGGGGAGCAGTGTTTGCCGGGGCTTGAAGTCTTCCTGCCTCCACTTCTCTTGATGATGACCCGACAGCTACTTGCATTGGTTCAAGCAGCCAGCCTCCCGTGCAGAGTCTGTCGTGCTGTGAGGTCATCAGGGGGAAGCGAGTCTGGGGCTCAGAGTCCGCTGGTGTCGATGGCTGTCACAGAGGCAGGCGTTGAGGAGCGCGAGGTGGTTGCCGAGGTCTTGTCCAGGGCTGGACTTGGCACACTGCCGTCGGCGGACCGGGCTGCGGAGCCCCTCCCTCCAGGAAGCAGCGGCCGGCTCTGGCTGTGGGGACTCTGGCCGTGCAGGTTCTGGCCACAGAGGCGGTGGTGGCGCTCCCAATCCTTATGCTGGCAGAAAGAGCCGCAGTATCGTGCGATATTGCAGCCACTGCAGGTCTCACTGGCTTTGCGGCCACAGTTCCAGCAGTTCTGCAAGACACAGGCATCCATTAGCTGCTAGGATCTTGGGGGGCAGGCTTGTCATAACTTGTCACCTGCACTGTAAAAACAGCAGGTGGGGCTGTACGGGGAGAGAGTGGGCTTTGGAGCTGCACACACCTGTGCTTGCCCTGCCTCTACTGTTAATCTGCTTTCTGAGTTTCCTTCATCTGTACAACAGGAAAACTACCTATCCTGGGCTGATGGGACAGCGAGATGAGGGGTATGTGAAGACATCGTAGGGCAGCTGGAAGTCCTGCTAAAGGCATCAACTCATTGTTTTGACTCACATTTTAATCCTCAACGACCAAACCAAATTCTGTCCCAGGGTTCCCCCATCATAGCTATCTATTCCAAGACCACACAGGTGCTTAGACAGTTTTCTTCCTTGCCCTTCCCAATGGAGAAATGACCTTTGTTGTGTTCACTGACAACACCTAATCTTTAAAAAAGTCACCTGCCAGAGGACCTGGGTGAGTGACCAGGAGTGTGGGAAGCTGTGCTACTCTCTCTGTGCTCATTCTCCTTTCAGTGACGTATCTCATCAGAGGTGGGCTGAGGATCATGGGAATACTTCTGGCTTGTTTGTGGGAGCCCCCTGCAATACCTTAGAACCTAAGGCCCTGAGGTCTACATCAGGGAGTTTTCCTACTATTCTTTGCACTTTCCTAGAGGAAAGCTCCCAGCACCTGCCCCTTGGTACTCTCCTCCCTGTAGGTTCCTGTGAGGACTTCACTAGTGACACATGAGTGTTCTGCACTTGAGGTCTCCATGACCCACTTATAAGAGAAGAGCCTTATGGCATTGGTCAGGTGAAGCTATCAGGAAAGCAAGGCTTTCTTCTTAGGTGTCAGGAAGGACTTGATCAGTCAGCCAGCTGCCCTCTCCCCTGCAAGTTCTCCAGAATGGCAGAAGCCCATCACGAGGCCTGGCCTGACACTCAGAGAAGAAAGATACTGTTCCCAATGAAATCAGAACACTTGCTCAAGTGTAAAACAACTGAAAAGGGCTAAGAAGGACCTTGAGGTCACCTCGCCCACCTCTTGCATTGTATAGGTGGGACACTGAGGGCCAGTAGGCAGGGACTTGTCTGAGGTTATAAAATGATCACATGGCTATGCAAAGCCTGGAACCTGGACCGCCTGCCTCCACTATACCCAATGTACAAGTTTAGTTTCAAAAAGCCTTAGAAAGGACTGCAGATTCCCTTCTAACACAACAGGCTTCTCAGGAAATACACTCTAAGGACCGCCCCAACCTTGCCAACACCAACAGTGGAGGACCAAAACGGGACAGAAGTAATTCTGAGGATCATTAAAGATCCTCAAGCAAACTACATTCCAGAGAATTTCATACTTTGGAGCCTGACAGGCTGACTCCAAACAATGCTTTGGTAGAACATTATTGCTTGTGGGGAAGAACTCAGTTGCCTTCATGGGGCTGCTGTGGAAACATTGGCCTCTACTCCCTCTGTCCAAGTCTGCAAGAACATCTCAAATTGGGGCACAGTATTAAACCAATGGTGCTTTCACCTTGGCCACCATTACATTTAAAATATTTATTACATGATTGATGGGATACAATGAAACAAGATAAACAGCCTCCCACAGAGGTGGGATCATAGAAATGCAGGAACAACGTGGTTAGGGTCAGAGAAGCCAGGGTGAAAAGGACACTTTACATTCCCTGTCTCTGTGGCTTTTCCCTGATTTCACCAAAAGCCTTTTTGCCAAGAAACATGACAAAAGGTTTATTGTGGTAGTCACCCTTCAAATCAGCATTTGTCAAAGCTGGAGCAATGCATGTGGCCAAAAAGGCCTTTGTAATTAATGGGTAAGGTTATGAACCTTCTGAGTTACTGGCCAAGGAAGTCAGAGATGGGATTCCAGAATTTCCTTTGTCAAGCATGGGCCATCAGTCTATGCCAGTTATTACTCAAAGTGGCCCAGGGAACACCTGTATCAGAATGACCTGGGGCTTGTCAAAATCCTTGGGACCCATCCCAGAGCTCCCTGACCTTATTTCAAACCTGGCCTAAAGGAAAAATGATTCCTATCTTATAGTCAACTGCTAGCCCATTATGTTTGCCAGGAAATCCAGGCTGGGGACAGAAGGGGACCTCTCACTTCATCCCTCTACCTGAGGCATTCCAGGGGAGACGCTTCAGTCTGGCCTCAGAGGAGGCAGCTGTTCTGCAAGAGCAAGAGCTGCCACAGCTTACACACCTATGTCGTTAACAACATCATAAATCCCTTCTGTCTAAACAGCGCATTGCAGTTTAAAAACACTTCCATAGGGGCTTCCCTGGTGGCACGGTGGTTGAGAATCTGCCTGCCAATGCAGGGGACACAGGTTCGATCCCTGGACCAGGAAGATCCCACATGTTGCAGAACAACTAGGCCCGTGCACCACAACTACTGAGCCTGTGCTCTGGAGCCCACAAGCCACAACTACTGAGCCCGCGTGCCGCAACTACTGAAGCCTGCGTGCCTACAGCTCGTGCTCCACAACGAGAGAAGCCACCGCAATGAGAAGCCCGTGCACTGCAACGAAGAGTAGCCCCCGCTTGCCGCAACTAGAGAAAGCCCACGCAGCAATGAACACCCAACACAGCCAAAAATAAATAAATAAAATAAATAAATTTATTTAAAAAAAAAACAAAACCACTTCCACAACCATGATCTAATTATATCTTCCTAAAAAGTATAAGACCAGCAGGACAGGGGCTGCTACACACCCACTATACAGAGAAGGAGACTGACTCCTGAAGGGTATGCTGCCAGTGTGAGGGGAACTGGGACTAGCACTTAGGGTTCCTGGGCTCCTTCCGCTATACCAAACCACCTCTCACAGGATGGATGAAAAACTCCAGGGATACCTCTAGATGTCAAGTAGAACTTTCTGAATGAAATGGAAGGAAATCAGCTCTCCTGGTCCAACACAAAATTACTCAGAGCTTAGGCCCTGCTATCCTGGCCCTGTTTTGGAAGGAAGTTTGCTGGGATGGATGCTGGTGTGTGCCTCACCTGTAAGCCTCTTTGTGCACTGTTTAAAATTCTAGCTCCTTTAAAGCACAATGCTATAAATGGAGAGCTGGGATTTAAACCATGCAATCCAGATCCAGAACTCATGCTCTTAGCCAAAATGTTACATTCTTTCTTCGGAGAAAGACATAAACATAGATATAAAAGTAGATAAATATGGACAAATATAGGTATTGATATGGATGGCTATAGATAAGGAATTAAATATACAACAGAAAAAAGTAGGAGGGGAGAAGGAAAAGGGGAGAGTTAAAGGAAATATTTTCTCACAATTCAGTTGGGAGTGCTACAATAAGGACTTTTTCCACATCCTCTGTGAATGGCAACATGATATTTAGGCATTTTCATCTTCACATTGCCATGCTTAACACTGTAATACTGAAAAAGATCGTTTAAAGAGGATGAGAAAATAAAATTTCTGCCATTTAAAAAACCAACAAAAAAATCTCAGTTCTTTATAACTTCAAGAGAATATCCCAAAGACTAGATGGGCTCTACCTACTTACAGAAACAGGCTTGTTTCAGGACTTAAAGTTTGTCTTAAAGCTGAAAAGTGACTAAAATGAAAGTTACAGAAAAAGCTCATTACATTCGAAAGGACTGTTATGATGTTTTTGTCACATGCCTTTTCTTTTCAGTTTGTTGTCCTCATTATGGTACAAGAGTGTCCTCTGGGGCCCTAGGCACTAGGCAGTCAGGCAGGCCTGCCCGATCTGTCACTTCAATCCATGAAAGGACTATCCTTTTTGTAAACAGATCGGATGCTACAGGACCCTGCACCTCCTTTCTCCTACTCTGGCTTCAGCCATGTGGGATTACATCAAATTCCCTGAGCCCCAGTCTCATTTGTAAATCTGGACTCCAACAACACCCACGCCTCACAGGGTCACTGTGAGGACCACAAAGACCACACACACACTTCGCTCTGCATCTGGCACACAGCAGGCCCGCTCAGGCAGTGATGGTCACCGCTGTCACGCAAGTCCACAAACTCTGTCTTTAGGCTGAGTTTTCAAAACTTAAACCAATATAATGAGCCAATATACAAGAATATAATAATTGAGAAACAAACCTCTCTGGTACTGAATAAAAATCATAATCATCTAGCTCAAGAGCGGACTGTTGGCCCTTACTACCCAGCACTTGAGAGGAAAGCAGTGGGCTTGGTCACTCCAGCTGCCCCAGCCCCAGCCCGCAGCCCAACAGTGCTCTGACCTCCGTCGACTCTTCTTGCTCGTTAATGACGAGAAAGGCGTCCTCTGCGGCCTGCCGTTTGACATCCGCTATTGTCTGCTCCATCCGAGCTCTCTCGGTAGCAATCACTTCAAAGGCTTTTTGCTCTGCCTCAGCAACGGCTTTCTGTACTTCTGACATGGCCTGAATTTTCACCTTATTCACAGCTTCTTCTAGAAGAAAGTGACAGTAAAATCAACTGGCCGAGAAACCTTTCCCCTCCCACTCCACATCGTTTCTAAGAAGGGACAGAGGTGAAACCAGATGACTTTTCTAAAAATACACAGGGATGAACTTATGATATAGCATTCACTTTTATTCTTATCCTCACTTGTCCATTCATGCTAGGGGCTGGGGAGACCTCGGTGACTAAGATGTATCCATATTCTCACAACTGTGATCAAGTATAAAGGTGGCTGAGGTGCCATGATACACGTCAGTGTAAGAGACAACAGTTCCAAGGGGAAAAGTGGTCAGCTCTATAAGTGGCAGAGGAGGATCAGGAAAATGTGTCTTGGTTGAGATGGTAGGTGGAAATGAATTTTTAGAAAGTCTTGCATTCCCCGCTAAGGAATTTGGCCCTTCTTCTAAAGAAAATGTGAAACCCTAAAGGGTTCTATGCACGGACAAAAGACTGAAGACAGAGATACCAACTGAGAGGTTGGGGCAATAATCCGGCTGATAAAAAGAGACTCTGAATTTAGGCAGGAGCAAGTGGCACAGAAAAGGGGATGAGATAGAATAAGCTGGTACATCTAAGGGTCTGGAGGTGGAGGTAAAGGCGAAGAATGGAACTGCTATGCAATGAAACAGATAGTAAGCAAAATGCTGGTGTTGAAGGCAAGTGAGAAGGTTGAGGGTATATCCAGGTACAAATGACCAGGAGGCAGTTAGGTATGTGAGACTGAACTCAGTAGAGAAATGTTGCCTGAAGATACAGTTCTGGGCTGCTAGGTGCCCTGGGCCTCCAAAGCCCTGTCCAGTTGCCATCACCCCACTTGATTCCTGATCAGTTCCTCCCAGCACCACCGCCCTGCTTGGTTTTATAGGATGTACACTCCAAATGACATATGCTATGCATTTGAGCCTCAGTCCTAAGTCCCAGTGTGAATGACCTCCCTACTGAGTCCACAAAACTGGACAACTCAGAAGCCTAAGGAAACTCCCTTACTGCTTGCACATGGCTCTTGCACAGGGCCTAGGCTCAAAAGAGGTCTAAACACAGTGTTGCCATCCTAGAACTTTCCATCATATCGGTCCAGCCAAGAAAAGCAAGTTTTCACCCTAAAGGTCAAGGATGATGCTGAGCTGATCAGACACTGACTCCACTCCTTAACTCTTGGTGTCCACGCAGGTAGGTCCACTGTGGCCCACCACAGCTACCTTTCATAGACCTCTTTTAATTTACCAGGTAGATGTTGAGTGTCTCTTATTGAGCCAACATAAAAATGCTCCTAAGTGTATTTTATCTTCTCAGTTTAAAGATGAATCAGTAAGAATCATAGTTTGGAAATCTACCTCGCTGAAGGTCACCTAAGGTCACAGATGGCACTGTCACAGAACAAGCACTCAAATTTAGCTGGCCCACGCCAAAGTTAGGCTCTTAACCATAGTTAACCAAAGGTTACCTCTCAAGTAGAAAATCACTAGTTACCAAAGAGATCTTGTGCATGGTAATTTTTCACTCTACCTTTACAATTACTATCTTCATTTCCCACAATTCTACTTCTTGGTCGTATAATACACACATCCCCATTTCCAACTACAAAGATTTTTCCGAGGTGCTATGTAGTTTTCCAAACTATTTTTAATGGTAAGATGATATTCTGTTGTGGTGCCACACTATAAAATTCATATTACCATTCATGGATATGTGGGCATTTCCTGGGTTGCCTCTCCCTTGCTCCAAGAATACACTAAAAACAGTGTCTTTTTACATACTGCTGCCTTTTTAACAATTTGCGTGTCTAAATCTGGATCATTCCCTTTTATTATTATTTTTTAAATTTATTTTTATTTTTTTGGCCGTGCCGTGTGGCATGCAGGATCTTAGTTCCCCAACCCGGGATTGAACCCGTGCCCCCCCTGCAGTAGAAGCTTAACTTAACCACTGGACCACCAAGGAAGTCCCTGGATCATTCCCTTTTAAGATTCAAAAGCATGCCAGTGAGAAATGATTTCAAAATTTCCATGTGTTCATGGTTGGTAACACAATAATTTCATATATAAATCTCTGATGAATTATTTAGTGTCATTAACAGGGTCCTCTAAAATTTTGTCAGTAATTAGGTGTTAAAGACTTCGGGGGCTAATTGGTCAGGGTTGCATTACCTTGTACTTTCCTGATTGTCAGTGAGAATAAACATTTTGCAACATGGTTAATTTGTTTTTCTCATGAGGTGTGTGTTCCTATCTTTTGTCCATCTGTTTATATTATGGTCTTGATATCAACTGAGTATTAACTTTTTTGTAGAAATAAATTTTATCTTAGAAAGAAAACCAAAAACTGTATATTGGACTACAAAAATTTCACTGAGAAAGGGAGGCAAGAAGGAAAAGAAGGCTAGTATTGGATAAGGTAATATTAGGGATATGAGGTTAGTGTAATCCCCTGTCTTAACACAACAAGCAGTTCCTACCCTCCCTTATTCTTGTAGAAAATGACACCTACCAAGAACAGTTGTGATGCAGCTAGAGACAGTGAAGATGAAAGGAAGAGCAGAATGAACCAAATGTGGGAGCACGAGAACACAGTGACGAGAATAGGCAGAAATGAATTAAGCTATACACCCAGAAACAGAGCATATAAATAGGGAAGGAAGAGTCGGTTACTTAACGCCTCCCAGTAGAAGGGGGTGATGAGGACTTGGATGGATTGTAGGGAGTCATTCCAAATTCTTAATCAGCAAGTAACATGACAGGCAGTCCAGAAGGTGGGCCAAGCTGAAGGGGGAGAGGCAGGAGCCTAGAGCTCTTTGAAGAGGAAGTTATGAGAAAACCACCTTTCCCCCAAATATGTGCTCTACACTCATATAAATTAGTGAGCACATGTGACCTATAAGCAGACAGACATACCAGTTTTTTTCCAAAACTCCACAGGTACATATCCTGTTCCTGGCCTACTGTTGAATTCCCGCTGAGAATCTACAGAAGAGAGAGAAACAGCATAGGGTCAGAAGCTGTCTATAATTAACATGTTTTACTTTTGTGAAAAACTTATCAGATCTCTCATTCACCATGTAGAAAGATTCAAACATATACATTCATTTACTGGAAAAAATGTTCTGACAAGGAATAAAATCAGATTATAAACAGTACACTTAATTTTTAGATGCTCAACATTGCTAATCATCAGAGAAATGCAAACCAAAACCAGAATATCACCTCAAACCTGTCAGAATGGCTGTCATCAAAAAGACCACAAATAACAAACATTGGTGAGGGTGTGGAGAAAAGGAAGCCCTCGTACACTGTTGGTGGGAATGTAAATTGGTGCAGACATTGTAGGAAACAGTATGGCAGTTGCTCAAAAAACTAAAAACAGAACTACCATATGATCCAGCTATTCTACACCTGGGTATATATCTGAAGAAAATGAATACACTAATTTGAAAAGATACATGCACCCCAATGTTCATAGCAGCAGTATTTACAATAGCCAAGATATGGAAGTAATCTAAGTGTCCATCAACATATAAATGGATAAAGATGTGGTACATACACACACAGGAATACTACTCAACCATAAAAAAGGATGAAATTTTGCCATTTGCAACAATGTGGATGGACCTGGATGGTATTGTGCTTAGTGAAATAAGTCAGAGAAAGGCAAATGCTGTATGTTATCACTTATATGTGGAATCTAAAAAATAAAACAAACTAGTCAATATAACCAAAAAGAAACAGACTCACAGATATAAAGAACAAACTAATGGCTACCAGTAGGGATAGGGAAGGTGGGGAGGGGCAAAATAGGAGTAGGGGATTAAAAAGTACAAACTATTATGTATAAAGTAAATAAACTACAAGGATGTATTGTACAACACAGGGAATACAGCCAATATTTTATAATAACTATAAATGGAGTATAACTTTAAAAACTGTGAATCACTACATTGTATACCTGAAACTTATATATTGTAAATCAACTATATTTCAATAAAAAATAAAACACATGCGTGCCTCAAATATTAGTAGTATTTCAAAGTAGTGAGATGAAAAGTGAGCCTCACTTTTTTTAAAAAATAAATTTATTTATTTATTATTTATTTTTTGGCTGCATTGGGTCTTTGTTGCTGCACGCAGCTTGCTCTAGTTGTGGCGAGCGGAGGCTACTCTTCGTTGCAGTGGGCGGACTTCTCATTGTGGTGGCTTCTCTTGTTGCGGGGCTCGGGCTCTAGGTGCGTGGGCTTCAGTAGTTGTGGCTCGTGGGCTCTAGAGCGCAGGCTCAGTAGTTGTGGCGCATGGGCTTAGTTGCTCCGCGGCATGTGGGATCTTCCTGGACCAGAGCTCGAACCTGTGTCCCCTGCATTGGCAGGCAGATTCTTAACCACTGTGCCACCAGGGAAGCCCAAGCCTCACTTCCTTTTTACTTATCTCTATGTCCTTCCCCACTATGAACATGTAGGTATTTTTAAGGTACTTCCCTAAAAACAAATGTATAAACGTAAGAGTCGATATTTATGCACATATACATGCGTGTATGTGCTGTGTCTGTATCCAATTTAACTGTATCCATCATGCTCAGCTCTCTGGCAACTGCTTTCTATCGGTCACAGAATATGGCTTTTGTTTCTTGCCAACTCTGAATCCTTATATGTGATTTAAGGAAGTTTCCTTTAAAATGCTTATAAACTTTAAAAAAAAAAAAAAAAAGCAACTAGTAAATAAAATACTCTGATCTGGAACAGTGTATTTCAAATACACTGTTGCTGGGAAAAGCATGGGGTAGAGGGTGACTTTAACATATATATCTATTGTGATTATAAGACATAATGTTTTATAAGAAATGTTTTCATTGTTTTATAAAGTATGAAAACTAATTAAGGTAATTTGAGTTTTTTAAAACTTTTTTTAAATGAGTCAGTGCTAGCAGACTTACTCACTTTCTTATGCTCTGTTGAGGTTAATCTGAAAAGTAGATTTTATGTTCTGAACACTCACCAACCCATGGTGCAAAGAGGAACCAGGGGGAACACCCAGTGTGACAAGGGAGGCCAGCCTGGCATGAAATGTTTGCCAGAGGCACTTTAGTCCTTATAAGAATGCCTGAGAATTGGCTGCAAACTGGTCTTGGATAGGAAAGGAATCTCTCCTATTTCAAAAGCTATCAGCACAGAGAACCTACTTCTGTATCACCCCAGAGCTGAGGGGATAATGAGTTTTTTTTTTTTTTTAAATTATTAGCACCTTTAATTAATTATTTATTTTTTTTTTATTTATTTGGCTGTGTTGGGTCTTCGTTTCTGTGCGAGGGCTTCCTCTAGCTGCGGCAAGCGGGGGCCACTATTCATCGCGGTGCGCGGGCCCCTCACTATCGCGGCCTGTCTTGTTGCAGAGCACAGGCTCCAGACGCGCAGGCTCAGTAGTTGTGGCTCACGGGCCTAGTTGCTCCGCGGCATGTGGGATCTTCCCAGACCAGGGCTCGAACCCGTGTCCCCTGCATTAGCAGGCAGATTCTCAACCACTGCACCACCAGGGAAGCCCCGAGTTTTTTTTTTTTTAATTCTGTAAAATACATATAAAACTTACCATTTTAAAGTGTATAATTCAGTGACATTTAGTACATTCATAATGTTGTACAACCATCATTTCCAGAACATTTTCATCACCCCAAAAGGGAACCCCATATGTCTTAAAATTTTGATAGTATTAGTACTTTTTGTGAGACTGAGATCTCTAGGAAGTGCTAACACCACTGCCAAGAAAACTGAAGAAATGAACTCTTTTCCACATAGGTAAGTTCCTGACTCATGTGGCCATCTGTCAAATACCTAGAAACCCAAGATCCATAAAATAAATACAAGGAAAAATCTAGGACTAGAAGAGGCAAAGTAACACAAGCTAAGGAGAAGGTAGTTCATCAATGTCAACTAAGTCTTAAATAAGAAAAACCTGTAAGGAAAAGAGTTTGAGTGTGTAGGTAAGCTGTCATTGGTGTTAAATGACAGAAGAAATACTTGCTTACTTGTGTGGACATGGGGAAGCCTTGACGAACAAGGAAAAGCCACTTCATTTCAGTCATCAACTTTGTATCTGTCCAGTCATCAGTATTTTCTTTCTCTGACAGATGTAAGAGGGGAGGATGCAAATGACCCTAAAGGAACTTCTCGGCTTAGTCAGGACATGCCTGGAAACTAGGGACATTTTCATGGTGATTTCCAGAAGCCAAAATTTTCAGCTCATTTACTAAGAAAACTAGAGTTTCAGAGGCTATTAATCAAAGGTCAGACAGAGAATGCAAATATATGGATCAGAAGTGGGGGACTAATGGTACTGTGTTTCTGTGAGAGAATGCTCTAGTTCTTAGAAGAAACAAAATGAAGCATTTAAGGAGGAGTATCATGATGGTTTAGGGGAGACTGTACCTACCTATCTACCCATCTATAAAGAGAGAAAGCAAATGTGAAAAACTGGTGGATCTAGGTATGGGGCACATCATTGGTCACTGTGCTGCTCTTTTAATATTTCTTTGCGTTTGAAAAACTTCAAAACAAAAAATTGAGAAAAGTTATCTTTAAGTATAGGCATAGAAAATTCCTTAAGAACACACTAATTTGCTAATAAGTGAGCCCAAGAGAGGAGAGAAAAAGTGGGTGGGGATAAGATTTTTCACAATCTATATGTTTCCGTAATGCTGGACATTTTTGCAATGCAGTTCATTTTTTAAAATTCCATTTAAAGAATAAAGAAATTAAAACACCCAAGAAAATGAAGTGGATATAACATTACCAGATATTAAAACACATTCTGAAGCTATAATAATAAGTTTGATATTATATTGGGAAGCTATCATAATCACTAAGATTGTGTGCTGGTTCTGGAATAGAATGTCCTACTTACAATCTTTCTTTTTTAAGTTAATTAATTTATTTATTTTAAAAATTTATTATTATTATTATTTTCTGGCTGCATTGGGTCTTCGTTGCTGCACACGGGCTTTCTCTAGTTGCAGTGAGCGGGGGCTACTCTTCGTTGCAGTGCGCGGGCTTCTCGTTGTGGTGGCTTCTCTTGTTGCGAGGCACGGGCTTCAGTAGTTGCAGCATGCGGGCTCAGTAGTTGCGGCATGCAGGCCCTAGAGCGTGTGGGCTTCAGTAGTTGCAGCACGTGGGCTCAGTAGTTGCGGCGCACAGGCTCTAGGGCACACGGGCTTCAGTAGTTGCGGTGTGTGGGCTCAGTTGTTGTGGCTTGTGGGCTCTAGAGCGCAGGCTCAATAGTTGTGGCACACGGGCTCAGTTGCTCCATGGCTTGTGGGATCCTTCCGGACCAGGGCTTGAACCCGTGCCCCCTGCACTGGCAGGCAGATTCTTAACCACTGCGCCACCAGGGAAGTCCCCTACTTACAATCTTGACATAATAGCTGTAGGACTACTTTGGCCAAGTTTCTAACTTATGTAAGCCTCAGTTTTGCCATCTGTAAATAAATCTAATGGTAGTTCCTATATCTCAATAGGCAGTTTTGAAAACACAGGTGAAAGGCTTATTAGCACTGGCTGGAACATAGTAAGAGCCCACATAAGCTATTATTACTAAAAGTGATAACTAATATAGTCAGAAAGATCAATGAAGGAAATAGATTGAAGTATTTAACCAAATTAGCATCTAGTAATTACTTCACTTTAATAGATAAAGGATGGGTATCAACTGATGGTAGGAAAATTTAAACTATCTGGAGAATTAAAAGTTGGATAGCTAACATGCAAACACACAAAACTTGAATATAATATAGATGAAATTTATTGTGCCTTGGGTAGGGATCAAGGTCAAGGAAAACCATAAAGAAAATGATAGATTTGACCCCATATTAGCTATCCCATCCATCAAAATAAAACAAGATCAAATGAACACAAATGTCTGTATCCACAACCCATTAATTTTACTAAGGATATATCCTAAAGGAAAAATCCCTACATATAAAGATTTTAAATATTGCATTATTCACTGAAAAAGAAACAACAAGCAAAAAACCTTCATGTTCAACAATAGGAATGGCTTAAGGAAATTATAGCTATTTCCATGGTGGAATACTGTAGTATAGTCATTAAAATTATATTCATAAAATCCTCAATGATGTGAGAAACATGCTTAATATGAAGTTATGTTTTCAAAGAAATCAATACAAAGTTGTAATCCAGAATTCTCAGACACATCCCAAAACTCTTCAGTGGGACGATAAACTAGTAAATTCTTTATGTTTCTGTATTTTCTACAATGAGCCATACAGTTTGACGGAAGGATGGAAGGAAGGAAGGAAGGAAGGAAGGAAGGAAGGAAGGAAGGAAGGAAGGAAGGAAGAAAAGAAAGAAAGAAAAGAAAGAAAGAAAAGAAAAGAAAGAAAGAAAAGAAAAGAAAAGAAAGAAAGAAAGAAAGAAAGAAAGAAAGAAAGAAAGAAAGAAAGAAAGAAAGAAAGAAAGAAAGAAAGGAAAAGAAAAAGATAGCTACCTCATGGGGTTGCTCTGAGAATTAAGTGATAATGTACATAAAGGAATGGTTCTCAGCTCTTGGAGACCAGGTCCCATCTCAGACAAATTAAATCAGAATCTCTGGAGGTGGGGCCAGGGCATCAGGAGTTTTCCAAAGGTCCTTAGATGGGTTCTAAGGGGGTATCCAGGGCTAACTACTGAAGAAAAGTGCCTGGCTTAGAACCCAGTGTTCATGGTTAAGGTCTCCCAAACCACACTAGGAGCGTCACCTCTCTGTAGGTCATATATATATTTTCTGTTGTAACAATGGTAAAGTGTCCTTTTTAGTTGATTCTTCCGATATTGGTACACCTTGATCTTTCAAGTTGCAGGCATTATTGACTGATTAGCCATTTCAGAAGGAAAGAATTCATTCTCTTTTAACCTCCCCCCAGCCCACCAGACACAATAACAATTCCTTCTCCTTCCCCTCCCCCAAACAGAGATATACTCAAATTCTGTTACATCAATAGTCAACATTTACAGTACTCAATGTAAATGCTAATCACAGCTGAGTCATGTGGTTCATATTCTATGAATCTTTTTTGTTTTTATAAATTTTATTTATTTATTTATTTTTGGCTGTGTTGGGTCTTCGTTGCTGTGCGTGGGCTTTCTCTCTAGTTGCAGCGAGTGGGGGCTACTCCTCGTTACAGTGGGCAGGCTTCTCATTGCGGTGGCTTCTCTTGGTGCTGAGCACAGGCTCTAGGCGCATCAGCTTCAGTAGTTGTGGCACGTGGGCTCCAGTAGTTGTGGTGCACAGGCTCTAGAGCGCAGGCTCAGTAGTTGTGGCGCACGGGCTTAGTTGCTCCGCAGCATGTGGGATCTTCCCAGACCAGGGCTCGAACCCATGTCCCCTGCATTGGCAGGAGGATTCTTAACAACTGCGCCACCAGGGAAGTCCCTCTATGAATCTTTTTATCTTCCTGAACAAGTTTTTGTTTTTCTTAGAGCTAATAACTGATTTACTCATATGCTAAGTTTCTTATGTAATTATTTCTAACTCAATCTCAAATTCTCATCCTGTGGTGTAAATATTTTATAAATTTCCTTTTCTAGAAAAAATCTCCAGCAAGCTGATGGGCTATTCCGGTCTGAACTGGCTGCTTTCTGGACTGTTTCAGCCTGGAATGTCCCACTGTTGTTTGGGACCCTCCCAAATATCCCAGGGATTCCATTCCTCTCTTTCTCGGTTGCATCCTGTTTTATCAATTCCATGTTTTCTCCACTTTATGGTTTACTTCCCTGTGTTGGGGCACATCCTACCCAAATGTGGTAAACACCATGATAAAGGTAGATGGGAGGTGCATTTTTTTTTCCCCTTAAATTGTGGGTTATTAATCTAACAATTGTTTTGGTTGCATACAGAATTCTAGGTTAAAATAATTTTCCTTTCATTGTCTTCCAGCTTTCAATGATGCTAATTGGTAAATCTGTTTCTTCCACTGTGTTGTTTACTTGATAGACTGGTTCAAGCTGGAATGCTGTCTTTCAGTTCTGGGTAAAATTTAAAAAGAATTTCAGTAACTATTTTATTTTTCCTTTCTGTTCACTGTTTCTGAAACTCATGATTTGGATATGAGTTTGATGGATCCTCTAGGTTTTTTTAAATCTTTTTCTCTCTATGGATATTAACAACATTTTTTTTTTTTTTTAACAACATATTTTTTTAAGTTTTCCTTTCTCTGAGAAGCTGCTGTTAACTCACATTTCTGTTTCTTGATTTTGGTCTCCACCTTTATTAGAGGCTTACCTCTAGAGTTTGGTCATACGAATGCAAGCCACTAAAAAGCTCCATGAAAGCCCCCTGACTGTGGACTTAATTGCAGGCAGCTTTCCCAAAATTGCCTGATTATTGGACTCATTAAACATATATATATATATATATATATATATATATATATATTCAGATTCCTGGGTCCTTGAATCATAACCTCCAGGGAAAGGTCTAGAATGTGTATTTCTAATAAACACCCAGGTGACTCTCATTCTCAGGAAAAACTGGGGAAAACCGATAGCTGAGTCAGTTTCTTTCCTTTTTTTAAAAAAAACAAAACTTTAATTGCAAAATATTAGATGCTAACAAGTTCATAAAAATACTAATGTACAATTTAATGAAAAATTATAAAGTGAAAACACAAAAACCTCCAGATTAAGATAGAAAACACTTTTGGCAACCCCAAATCCCCAAGAAGTGAGTAGTGTAAGCCATAGTGATGTTTAAATAATGCCAGCTGGACTTGTAATCCTGTCCTAATAGCTGATAAAGATGATTAGAGCTCACTCTGCACTCTACATCATCAACATCCTCCATGCCACATACCCAGAGGAAACTATTCTCTGGAATTCTGTGATAATCATTTTCTTGTTTTTCCTTATTGCTTTCATACTTATTTATGTGTCCTTAAATAAAATACCAAAATACTTTCCTTTCATGCATCCCTGACCAAAATCTGTTCCTGAAAATATTGTGAACCACAAATTTTCAGACAGAGGAAACCTATATTCCATTATTTTAAATGGGGAAAATAATAATGTCATCCAAAGTCCATTCAAGTTCTCTCTAAATCACCAAAACACATAAATATTAAATACTTAAATAACAATCCACCAGAGGTTTCTATATAACGTCAAACATTTAAAACACTACTTATCTAACTACTGAAAAGTCACTGGTGAGTATGTTTGTGTGCTACGCCCCCAAACACTGCCCAGTACAGACAGTGCTGCTCAAAGTGCTGGTCTGCAAACCGTTATTAGTCCCTGAAGAGATAAGGAGCTTATGCAGAATGCAAGCAAAACAACGACGTCTCTAAGTGAGCTGCTTAGTGTAGCAGTCTCTTCCTAGAGTGAAGCAAGCGGTGCCTGATCCATCCTGTGCAAGCTCCTCGTATCATCACAGACCAGTAACAAGTAGTTTTTGGAGTGGTTTTGGTCCACACTGAGTAGCTCACTTGTTTAGGATATTATGATTTCCTTCTACAATGCATGCAACAAACGTACTATAAGAGAAATAAACAATGAAATAAAAATACTAAATATGTATAATATGCATAAATAAAGATACTGAAAGATACTGTTTAAGTCAGACAGATTGACAGTGCCCTGAGAAACCTGAGAGGAGGAAACCCTAGGATCCATGAAGAGGTAAACCTGTAGTGACAATATAATTTATCATCCCAATTGTCCTCATTTTCGAGAGTAAGAGATGTGCTGGTAATAGTTACGACAGGACAATAGCCATAGTCACCCTAGCTAAACCCTCAATGCAAAGCAGTGTTTCTAAACAACACCAGCAAGACCTGCAGTCCTGGCTGGAGAAGAGCCGACTCAGGACCACGCTCACTCTGCACTCTACACCCTCACTTGCAGAGCTTCGATGGAAGGTTTGTGATTCGGGTGGTGAAGTTAGGGTAAGTAAGTTTCTGTGAGCTGTGACAGGGAGTATTTGTGAAGGTTCAGATGGTAAGAGATACCTGAGAATTAGCTTGAGGTTCCTTTTAAAAGAATTATACTGTAAGTATTTGATGTCCTGCTGTGCTGGATATTCCACACAATGTTGCTAATCTATGGTTGGCTCAAGAGTCACCTCTGTGGGTAGGGTGGGGGAGAGCAATCCCTTAGTTACCAATGTCTTTGCCTCAATTTTTTTGGTAGTCTTTTTGAGACTAATGGCTGTCTTCTGTGGAATATGCTAGGTTTGCCATAAGAGGAGTCATTCTCCCTGGGGAAAACTGGGAGCTTGAAGTGGATGGGTGGGGAAAGAGTCTGATCACAGGTGGCCCCTCATTTAGCCATGCCTTTGGATAGGGTGCCTTTTCAGTTACTAGGTCAATGTGAGGGAACATTTTTGGAGGAATAGCTGTGGTGTCCTGGATGTATCCTGGATTGACAGCGCAACAATTGTTCATATCTCTGCTGCTTCAGGGTGGGAAAAGGCAGGAAGGCACAATCCAGCTTGGTACAGTAAAACTTTTCATTTTTTTGTCCAGGCAGAGGTTAATAAATGGTAATTTTCTAGATAGGGAATGGGGAAAGGGGGATGGAAGCTGAGGTGAAGCTTTTTAGGGCTACCGTGAGGAATGAATGTGATGTACATGAGAGTCCCAAGTACATTCAGCCAGGCTGAATTTAACATCCAAACATTCTTTGATCATCACTCAGCACTTATATACAGTATAGAGTTGAAAACAGAACCAAATGACAAACATTCTCATTCTATGTGGGGAAGAGAGTATTTCTTGAACATGCCAAATACTGAGTCCTTGACATATTTTTTATAATTACCAAGGTCTTTCTAATTCCACAATCTAGTACCATCTTCCTTTTAAAGTAAAATATAAAAAGTCTCAAAAATAAAAAACAACAACAAAGATATATAAAAAGCCTCCCTTGTCAACTGAAGTGATTCTCCCCTTACCATTGCTGAGAGAATCTGCGCTCCCAGGACTGTGCTGCCTGGAGACCAACTCACTCCCTGTTTTCCTCATCTCTGTGTTTTCATTGTACCGTCTTTTCCAGTAGTTGAGTTCTTCACGATCTGATTCCTGACAGCGCCTCAGGACTGCCATGGAGCGTCTTGTTTTCTCTACCATTTCCATAATGCAGTTCAGGGCCTGAGCCAGGAAAGAAGTCAGGCAGAGCCATGGGATGAGGACATTCATACAATCAACATTGAAAAATCAAGGACAGGTAAACAAAATATAAAGAATAAAGGTTTAAGAAGCTTACAGATTTAGCAATATCAAGTTTATATTTGAAAGCCTTTCTTATTATTTCTCTTTAAATATATACACACAATTTTTAAGATTTCAAAATAATACTTTTTGGATTCATCATGGTTGAAGCAGCCAGTTTCATCACAATATGGTTCTTTAAAGAGTATGGTGAAAACACATTATATCTCTGCCTAAAGCAGGAGATTTACATAAGAATGCAATCAGAGAATTACGTTCAGAGCCAACATCACTCAGGAAGGAAAAGCTACTGTATGTATATTTCAAGCAGGTATTACATCTTCTCTTCCCTTTTTAGTGAGAGGGGAAACTCTCTTTTCCAATGGGGCAGAGTTTACATTCTGTGCCAGTGTACTAATTCTCATTTGTATTTGGAGAAGCTCCATTTATTTAACACTCCATTTATTATACCAGGCCCTGTGATAAGCACCTTGCATATCATTACAACCCCCATGAATTCAAATAATATAGCATTATTGTTTTTAAGATATAAAAGTTGAGGCTAAAAATGGTGAAAGAACCTGCCCATCACAGAGGTAGAAGTGGCAAAGCTGGGTCCTAAAACTCATAAGCCTATGTTTTTAACCATTATACTGCATGGCTTCACTTGGTTATGACCTCAAGTGATCACCCCACTACAAAGATTTGGGAGTTACTCTTAGCTCTCTAGCTGGGGCAGTAGTAGATAAATCAGCTTTTATTGCAAAGACACTGTAGCTCTGGTTAGTTCACTTCAAGCATACACACTCTTACTCTCAGTAACATTAAGAATTAAAAGTAACAAGTAGTTAGGAAAACTATACACTGTAAGATTCTTACATGATCAAGATGTTTCCATTCATCAGCCCATTCCCTTTCTGTCAAACGGTGGTCTACCAACTCATCTTGATAGCCTCCATTTAGACCTATTAGAAATTAGATTAAATTTGAAGATAGAGGTAAGAATACAGTAAACAGAATTCTACCAAGTAAATACAAATACATTCATACCAACTATGAGCACACTATTAAGGCCAATGACTCACAATGATATAAAACCAACAAGAAATCACTATTCAGAATGTATTAAAAAACTCCTACAAATCAATTATGAAAGACAAACAGCCCAAAAGAAACACAGGTAAGAGAAATAAATAAACAGGTATGTCCCAGACAAAAAAGTACAGATGATCCATAAACATATAAAAAGACATTCAAACTTATACGTAGTCACACAGGGTAAATAAAATCTTCACTAAGACGGTTCCACATCTATATATTGGAAAATATTAAATTGTCAATCATACTAAATGTTGGTAAGGTTGTGGCACAATGCAAGTGCTTAACCACCACAAACAGAGCTGGTGCTGTACAAGTACTTGGAAACAACTTAGTATTAACCAAGGTATAATTTTTTGCATGGTTTTTGATATACGTTACTGAAATTTGCATGAATGCAATGACTGTGTGAATCAAGGATATACTGAATTATCCACTACTTTGAAAATCATGTCACACATGGCAACACTGCTCATAGTATCTGAACTGTCAATGTAACACACCTGATATCAGTCTGAATTTATAGCTGTTGTATTCATAGTGATTCTGTATTTGTGCAACCATCTGCTTATTTCATCATATCTTCTTGTGTAGTCATGCCTGAGCACTAATATATTATAATACTTTCTTATGTATTATACTTTAGAATATTGATCCTAAAATTACGGGACTAAGGTAGGCTATAGTATCCATAAATTTCATTTTAGGAGAGTAAATTGGGGGAGCGTTACAGTTTATTTGTTTAAAAGTGGGGGGTGGGAAATGATTTGGTAAGAACTACTGTACTAGGGCATACATTTTCAAAAGAGGACTGGGGAAAATTAAGGAATCTATAACCAGCCTGGAAAGCAAATGATTGACTGTAAAATAAACCTTCAAGGTAGAGGATTAAAGGTCTTTCAAGTAGAACACTTCAAGATGAAAAAACCTTTTTCTAAAACTGTTAGAAATACAAGGAAAATCTGACCAAAATGCAGTTCTAGCTAGTTTTTAGCATACTTCTCTTAGAAGGTAACAAATTCAACTGGCAAAAAATGTGTATGAATATAGAAGAAATCAATAGGAAGGCGAATTTTTAACAGAAGAACCATACAGGACAGCTGATAAGGGAGCCATCATAGCACACTGGGAATGTACCCAAGCTCTCGGCATCAGAAAACTGGGGTCAGAATCTTGTCTCTGCCACTTTCTAGCTATGGGATTCTGGCCATAGTTCTGTCATCATGTATAAAAAGGCATAAACTCCATGGAATCCTATGTGTGTGGATTAAAAGAGATAATGTACATATACCACAATCTAAGTACTTAAGACTCAGTAAATGTTGGCAGCTGAGAACACCACTGCTGTCGTGGCCCACACCATTCAGCTACTACTGCATGAAGCCAGGGCCCTACTGTGGTCCGAGCCTCTGAAAGATGCTAGTGAGTCTAAGTCAGAAGGGGGGACAGGAAAATGTTCTGCAACTTTTTACTCCACAGGGCAACCCACAGATGGAAATGCAGGGCCAATTCTGGAAACTAGCAGCCCTTTGGTTCTCTGCTCTGACATATCTCCGCAGTTAAACTACAAAGAACCTTCTACAGTAAACTTATTTGAGTTTTGACAAGGAGCTTTGTTCAAAACTGATCTCCGGTGAGGTCTGCTAGGGGCCTTTTTGTTTTTTCTTAAATTTAATGGTTACTGAGGATGCGTATGCCAGGCAGTCCAAATGTGACAATTACCCAGCACAGGAGGTGGTGTTCTCTCCATTTTATTTTTTTTAATAAATTTTTTGGGTTTTTTTGGCTGCGTTGGGTCTTCATTTCTGTGTGCTGGCTTTCTCTAGTTGTGGTGAGCAGAGGCTACTCTTTGTTGCGGCGCACACACTTCTCATCGTGGTGGCTTCTCTTGTTGCGGAGCATGGGCTCTAGGCGCACAGGCTTCAGTAGTTGCAGTGAATGGGCTCAGTAGTTGTGGCTTGCGGGCTCTAAAGCGCAGGCTCAGTAGTTGTGGCACACAGCTTAGTTGCTCCGCGGCATGTGGGATCTTCCCGGCCCAGGGATCGAACCCATGTCCCCTGCATTGGCAGGTGGATTCTCAACCACTGTGCCACCAGGGAAGTCCTTCTCCATTTTAGATATGTGTAATCTGAGGCACAGAGAGCCTAAGCAACTTGCATAAGATCACAGAGCTAGTTAGAATGCAGAGCCAAGATTTAAATTTAGGTATGCCTTACCTCTGACCTAAATGTCTCTGCACTTTCACCTCTTAAGACCACATGTTTTACAACTTTCTTGTTTAATTTTAAAAACATTTTATTCTGAAATAAACTCAGACTTACAGAAATGTTGCAAGAATAAAGAATTCTCACACACCCTTCACCCAGATTTCCTAAACGTGAATATTTTTACCTCATTCGCTTTGTCATTCTCTATTTTTCTTCTGAACCATATCAGAATAAGTAATATCCCTTTATTCTTAAATGCTTCATTGTGTATTTCCGAAAATATGTTTAGCCTACTTCTATCATATAATGATAACAGCAACAAGGTATGAATTGAGATCAATTTCAAATGAGAATACTATAACTCTAACATTCTTTTTTATGTATAATATTGTTTTAGCTTATCAGTGGAAAAAAGCAATGATGATAGTATTTTGCTTTATCACTGAGCAGGAAAGAAACCCATGGATTCAATCTGAATTTAAATCATTACCATGCTGCTTATGCCACTTACTAAGATTGTGGTGTCTATCACGAACTTCTCGATGTTCTAGCATCTTGTTGGGTTCACGATATAGGTGGGAAGTTGCAATATCTTCTAAGGTATAGTGCTGAAGAGGTGGAGGAGTAGGATGGAACTGGCCCCCAGGATTCATGAGGGGCACAGTAAGGGCAGGACTGTGCCGGGGAGCAGGGCTAATGGTACACACTCTCTTGGCAGGAGGCTCAGGAGGAATTGTATCTCTTTCAAAACTGCTCTCTTCCCGCCTGTAGAAGAATGGGAAGTACATGTCTGAGCCTGTCAACAAGTGTTCATGCAAACACTGCCCGAGCACCTACTTTGTGCTATGTATTGTGCTATGCACTTTCACAAACAGGAAGATGATAAGAAAAGGTTTGAGATGAGGCATGAACTGAAATGTCTTCAGGGGCCAGGCAGATAATGGAAATTACTGATTTATCCCAGCATGAAAAGAGAGGTCAAATCTATCCATAACCAAGCAGAAACATCTCAACCTCATGAAGCAAAGGAGAAACTAAGATGACAGCATTTTCTTATGTGATAGGACTATGGAGGATTATGGGTTCAACTATTATTTAGAAATGTTTCAAGGTCAAATTTGCTACTGTGGAGGTCAGTACTGGAAAGAGACAATTCTCTATATGGGAGAAAAAAGGCTCACATAATTAATACGCTTGTGAATTGGTAGGGTTTTTAGTCATTTGCTTCAATTGTAACAAATTTTCCACTGTTATTAAAATGTTGCTTCCTTGACAAACCATAGAAAATAGCGGTAGATACTCATACATAAATTTCCAGGATAAATTATATTAATATAATTTCAATCTTCAAAGTAAAGCTGATTCATTAACTGTTATACTTTTACAAGACTTCACGTATCAGAAAAAAATGCCTTGAACAGATTATATTTCTCATGGTTCTGGAGCAGTGGACCCACAGAATGCTCAAAAGTAGAATTTATCAGCAGGGGTATACAGAGTCATCTAAAGAGTTGAGAAGCATATTGCCACCTGATGTTGGGACAAAGCAAAACTAAGAGTCCATCCCTACATATCACCACAGTAATCAAGTTGTTTTTCTTTCACAAGTAAAGGGAAAGCTCAGAGTGGTTCCAGAAAAGCAAGGACGACAAAGCTCTTCTCTGCTCACCTCTCTGGACTGGGCCTCTTTCCATTTCCATGCACCTCCATGAGCAGCTCAGAAGAGTCAGCAGGAGATGCAATACTTGTGTTGAGCAGAAGGTGTTCATGCTGAGCCAGGTACTGGGATGGTGTCTGCTTGGCGGCCCGAGCACAGTGCAGCAGTTCTCGCTGCAGCAGAGGCAGGTTCGCCTTGAAAAGAAGAGGTAGGGGCTGGAAGGCAGTTTTCCCAGTGTTGGGCCCTATACACAGGGCTCAGCACCTCAAAAGGCTTTCACAAACAAGATGACACAAAACAAAAGCCCTTCACTCTTTGTCATTCTAATTTTCATATGCCCCCCTCTGAATAAAGTGACATCCACTATACTGAACTTGAATTACTGTTAACTTGTCTCTTGTCCCCACAAGATGTAAATCCCCTTAAGGAAGAAACTATGCTTTATTACCTTTGTGGCCTAGTACAGAGTCAAAGCTCAATAAAGCTTTGTTGAACATAATGATTTAAAAACTTAAACATTTTTGAAGACTTCAGTTAGTTAGCAAATTAGTAATGCCTACATGGGAGTAGGAGGAATTCAGTCTTTCCTTTATCATTTTAAGTCCAGGTTTCTCTCTTGTGAATCTAAGCCATTTCTGATAGCACTAGTCAACCTTGCCTTCCTGTTCTCTATTACAGCTGCCATGGAATTCCAGAAACAGTGACTATTCTGGCTTAGTTGGAACATGGGGTTTTGAAAAAAGTAACAGGAGTGATGGAAATGAAGGCAACAAACCTTAGACTAGTCTAGGATCTGAGTATACACAGGTAACCCGTGGGCAGAATCTAATATTTCTTATTGTGGTGCACCAGTGAGCATGTTTCCTTATTTTGTAAAAGGATAATTATTTACGTACTGATTATTTTTCTTTCTCCTCAAACTTAAACCTCTAACAAGACAAATCATACAAAAAACCTTGTGCATCTTTAAACTTAACTGTTAAGTCCTTCATATTTAAAATATACTTTCCCCATATTTATTAAAAAAATTATATTTCCCCCCCAATTTAAAAACAACTCAGACTGAGCCCACAATAAGTCTTTATCCCAAGGGAAACAGATGAGAAAGTAAAAGAAGAGTTTAATACATGCAAGTAGTCATCCCTTTACCAACAGTTAATTTAGCAGGCACCATAATTAGTGACTGTTTTAAAGCAGAAATAAATTGACAAAAACCCAAATGCTAGCCAAAAAGCTGCCAGAACAACCTACCTCGTGCTGTTTTCCAAAATAACGAGAGTTAAGAATAGAGAATTTGATGATATAAAACACTTTTAAGTCTGTTCTATAACCTCAATCTTGTAGCAACTGTAAAAACTTAACTGAAAAAAAAATCATGTCAGATCTTTACATTTGTGACTTGTGTCCTCTGATGAATTTTTAAATATGCTAATCATTTTCCTATTAACACAAATTTCCCAAATCTCTCTGATTCTGGAGTCTTGGGGGAAATAATTATTTACTGGCTCTGATGCACAGAAAAGGGACCAAGATAGAACACACAGCTGTTTCAAGGCTGAAAAAGGCACCACAGACTGCTCTGAGAGGCCAAGGTGTCAATGCCATCAGAACAGAGCCCAACACAGGCTGTGCACTGAGACCTATGCATTTTCCTGCATGTCTATAACGCTCTAATTTTAAAAGTTTTAAAAAACCAGAATCAGTATTTCAGTTAAGATGACCCATCTTTTTGATGCATTACACTTTCTTAGGAAATAAAGGTAAAGTAAAAGAAGGTAAAAGAGGCATATTTATTTTGTCAAGACAAAACTGAAGATATTATGTGAGTACTCATATAAAAGAGAGAAAACCAAATTCTACAAATACTGTACTGACAAAAGTCAAAATACAGGGACTTCCCTGGTGGCAGAGTGGTTAAGACTCCGCCTGCCAACACAGGGGACACGGGTTCAAGCCCTGGTCCGGGAAGATCCCACATGCCGTGGAGCAACTAAGCCCGTGTGCCACAACTACTGAGCCTGTGCTCTAGAGCCCACAAACTACAACTACTGAGCCCGCAAACTACAACTACTGAGCCCGCATGCCACAACTATCGAAGCCCGCACACCTAGAGCCCGTGCCCTGCAACAAGAGAAGCCCCCGCACCGCAACGAAGCGTAGCCCCCGCTCGCTGAAACCAGAGAAAGCCCGCGCGTGGCAACGAAGACCCAACGCAGCCAAAAATAAATAAATTAATAAATTTTTTTAAAAAGTCAAAATATTAAAAAATTGAGCTCATTTTTTTTGTATAGTCTACTACTAATGAAAAGAATAGAATTCATTTGATAGGGAGGGATTGAGGATAACATTTTTAGCTTATTTGGGGTTCAACGTTAGTGTTCCAAATTACCAAATCGATTACAAATGTTCATCTCAAGGGCTTTGCAAAACAACGTGGTGGGCTGGATACGGGTCATAAGTTTACAGACTATGCCTGGTCTAGAATACATTGTTATCTGACTCTAGTCATTCATTGCCTTTGACCTATTTTATAGGACTGCAACTTACACATAACCGGTTGCAAAGCAAAAAACTTGTCTATGAACATGCATAAAATTACATGCATAGAGGTTCTAGAGACTTCCCTTGCCCACTGCAGAAGATTTACTTTTGTTTGCATATTCTTATCAATAATACTGACCTATAATGTCTGCTCTTTGGCTTCTTCCCTGAACAGGTTATAACACCTTACAGATTCCCTCACTAATAATGAATTAAATAAAATCTATGACACAGGTTCATTTTTTAAAATCTGTATGAGTCATAATGTTACCTGTTTTTAAAAATTGTTTAATGGGAAAAATGGTAACTTTACAGTGGGAAAGCATGGTGGACACCACCTTTACCAACTGATCAAAGTCCACACCACCAGTTATGAGACAAATTAACATCTATGTCTCCTGATAGCATGCAGTAATACCACCTACCTGCTATTTCTGTCTAAAATGCATAACCTCATTCTCATCATGAAGAAGTATCAGAAAAATCCAAATAGAAACATATGATATAAAATAACTATCCTGTACTCTTCAAAACTGTCCAAATCATAAAAGACTGAGAAGCTGTTCCAGATTAAAATGGACTGAAGAGGGCTTCCCTGGTGGTGCAGTGGTTGAGATATCTGCCTGCCAATACAGGGGACACGGGTTCAAGCCCTGGTTTGGGAGGATCCCACATGCCGCGGAGCAGCTGGGCCCGTGAGCCACAACTACTGAGCCTGTGCGTCTGGAAACTGTGCTCTGCAACAAGAGAGGCCGCGACAGTGAGAGGCCCGCGCACTGCGATGAAGAGTGGCCCCCGCTCGCCGCAACTAGAGAAAGCCCTCGCACAGAAACGAAGACCCAACACAGCCAAAAATTAATTAATTAATTAATTTGAAAAAAAAAAAATGGACTGAAGAGATATGACAATGTAATCCAACATGTGATCCTGAATTAGATACAGGAGCAAAAAAAATGACATTTTGTTAAAAACGACATTTGTGGGACATCTGGTGAAATATGAATAAGGTCTATAGATAATAGTGTTATAAATATCAATGTTAATTTCTTGATTTGATAATTATACTAAAGTATCAGTATTTAGATGTATCATGTCTGCAGCTTACCCTGAAACATTTCTGAGGAAAAAATAAATGGAAAGAAAAGAGAATAATAATGCAGATGTGATAAAATATCAACATTTGGAGAATGTGAATTTTATTGTACCATCTTGAAACTTTCTTGTGAGCATGAAATTATTTCAAAATAAAAAGTTTTTTTTTTTAAAGGAGCATATTATATATAAATTTAACAGTGGCTCACCTATCAGGTACGCATAATAATTTTAAACAGTGTCCCCAAAAGTTATGTTCCAGGGGACATTAATTCCAGAGGACGTAATTAGAAACTAGACTAACTGGGGGGAGGACAGAAGTAAACACTGCCTTCCCACATGCTCCTGTCCTAAGGGTTAGTCCTAACTTACAAAGGCCTCTGTTTTGACAGCCTCCTCCCATAACACACACTCTTCACCCCCTGGCCACAACCAAAAGACTGTGTCCAGTTACTTCCTCTGCTAAGAGCCCAACCTCCATGCCATGCACACCTCCATCCCACTCTACTCCTGCTCCCTGCCTCCCCACCTGCTCCTTCTGTGTGTCACCAACAGTGTCTGCATACAGACCACGACTCAAGGCTTTTGCAACTCTCATCTCATCAAGCATAAAGCTTATTCGCAAACCACTCACACTTCTGTAGCAGCCCCAAATAAAATACAGATATAAAATGTGGCAAGCTGCCCTGATGTAGATCATAGAACAGGGATCAGTAACAGATCTTGAGGAAATGTTGAAGATAAATTACATTCCAGTAGTAATCTCATAAAAATTACCTTGAGGAATGGAATAACAAAAGGACGAAGAGGAAAGTTTGTAGCCTCTTGGAGCTTGCAATGGAATTCTTCAATTGTTACTGTTGAGTTCTGAAAAGATAAATAGCATTGTTCAACTTCTAAAACTGGACAGTGTTCTAACATAAATCTGATAGTGCTGGACCCTTTGAAATAATAAGGAGAAGGATAACTCCAAGAGCACTATTGTGAACTCAAATCCCTCTCAAAGGTTAACCAAATTCTGTTTCCTTTATGAAAGAAATTCAGCCTCCTTGATTTTCTTCTCTACTACCCCAAATCTAACAAATTCCCCTCTATGCTCAGCAGCCTGGGCAGAATAGGGCATTGTCTTCCTCTCGTGAAGAGAGGCACTCAGGTTCCTTATATTGAGGGGTTCATCACAAGTCACCTCAGGTACAGGTAACCAAGCTTACAGTGTTTCCAGCTGAACAGTTCCCAAATCAGTCCAGGATATCATCTTAATGACTCGGAGCCTCATGTCTTCAGAAGTTCATTTCTTCATTGATTTTGCCTACCTCCTAGCATCAGTTCCCTAAATCTTCTAAATCGGAAGTTAACAACAAAAAAAGATGCCTTCTACCTTCCAGTGGTCTGTTTGCAAATCAGAGCACCTCCAAATGGGCAGACTTCCACTGGTTAGATTTTAGTATTCCCATGAAAGTTATTAGCACTTCCCCTGTATTTTTTCAGGTCCTTCTTTAAACTAAGATTCTCAGCTCCTTTGCTAAGAGGAATGTACCAATACAAATATTTTCTTCAAAGTTCACAAAATATTTTTATTTTTACTTCAATTCCCTAAAACACAGCAAAATAATAAGTTCAAAACAAAACATCAATCTGAATTCTTGCTTGTCTGAAAGAACAATGATGACTTCTAGGATTTATTTTTATAAAGTCATCAAGTGTTCAAAGATGTAACATGTACCACACAAATTATTCATCAGCAAAATATTGTTTCTTAACAAGAAGAAATGGAAAACATATAGGTCCTCAACACAAAACTGCATAAAAATCGTAATACCATCATACATCAGAATGCTTAAGATGGGGGACAGATTTGTATGCATTGAGGAAAGGTGTCTATAATATACTAAGTGAAAAACCAGAGAACATAGCAGTATATTCTAACAATCCATTTTTGAAAATAACACACATACATTTATATAGCATTTTAAGTGTCTGGAAGGACAATTACAACAGTAGTTATTTCTGGATGTGAAATTATGTTGGATTTTCCAAATGTATCATACAATGTTGAGAAAAAACTAAAATATTTCCCTTTGGGAAAAAAGAGTGTATCAAATTTAACCATGTTAAATGAAAATGTTTGTACAGTTTACCCCATTTCATACCAAAAATGTTCTTTTAAACCTTAGCTGAGTGCTTGTTTTAAGTAAATGACAGGTATACAATGCAACCAACTCTACTGGCAATCAGGAATAAAAATTAAGTGTAAGAGAATGCTATTCACTCCCTACTACAAATAATGCAATCAGGCCTCAAACAGTAAACACAAGTAGATTAAATCTATGGAAAGACTAAAGGAAATGACTAAGTTTTCTTATGGATGGACAAAGGAGGGAAAAGATTAACTTAAGTTAGAGAAACGGACTCAAGGCTATATATACTATATATGCCAGGCAATCCTCTATCCGAGAGGGAAGATAGGCCATTGTTCTGTTATCCTTCCCTCTCATTCAATTACTTAATAAATAAGAGCATAGTTGTTTGTTTCCTCATAGTCTAGTGGGAAAACTGAAAAGTAAGCTATTCATTACAGTATGATCACAGTACATGTGTGCAGGACACTACTGGCATGCAGACATAGGGGGACGAGGAAGGCTTTATAGAAGTGCCATCTGAAGAAGTGAAAGTGCAGCCTTGAGAAAGATGCTTCTGAGGAAGACAGAATGTAAGAATGCAAAGTGTGAGGGGAATCTAGTCCACTGGATCCTAAGGGCAACACTTACAGAGATCTTACAAGACAATGGGTATAGATAGGCCACCAGACTAAAATTTTTTTTAATCTTCTAAGATTTTGGAATAATGATAATCATAGGAAGTTGCAAAAAATAGCACAGATAGGTTCCTCTGTATCCTGCACCAAGGTTCCCCCAATGTTTATATTTTATGTAATTATAGTGCAATATCAAAACTAGGAAACTACCATGGTAATATGTGTGTATAGTTCTATGCCATTTTATGGCATGTGTACATTCACGTTATCACCACTGAAATCAAGACCAAGAAGTATAGAAACCCTATCTACCTTTATCCTCCCTGGTTTATAAAAATAATTGTTTTAAATATTTCCTTTATATATACTGACAACCATAACAGACAAGGTTATAATTTTTGCTTCAACCATCAAACATAATTTAGACAACCCAAGAGAAGTAAAGTCTATTGTATTTACTTATATTTTTACTCTTTCCATTTTTCCTTCACCTATCCTGATATTTCAAGACTCCTTCTTTTATTGTTCCTTTCTGTTTCAAGAAGCTCTTTTAGCCTTTTTTTTTTTTTTCTGGCCGCGTCCTGCGGCTTGTGGGATCTTAGTTTCCCGACCTGGGATGGAACCCGGGCCCTCGGCAGTGACAGCCTGGCACTGGACCGCCAGGGAATTCCCTAGCCATTATTTTAGTGTAGGTCTGCTGAAGACAAATTCTCTTAGTTTTACTTCATGTGAAAATATTTTGATCCTTCTACCCTTCATTCCAGAAGGATACTTTTGATAGATACAAGATTCTGGGTTGACAATCTTTTCTCCCAGCACTTGAAAAATATGTCACTTCCTTCTGGCATCCATGGTTACTGATGCTTTCTCTGTTGCTTTCAAGATTTTTGGGGATGGGATGTCTTTTTGTTGTTTTTTTTTTTTGGCCACACCACAGAGCCTGTGGGATTCCAGTTCCCTGACCAGGAGTTGAACCTGGGCCCTCAGCAGTGAGAACTCGGAGTCCTAACCACTGGACAACGAGGGAATTCCTGGGATGGGATGTCTTCTTTGAGGTATGCTCAGCCTTTTTGAATCTGTAGGCTTGGATCTTTTGTTAAATTTGGGAACTTTCCAGGCATTATTTCAGCCCCACATTCTTTCTCTCTCCTCCTACTGTGACTCAGATCTTTTGTTATACTCTTTTAAATCCCTGAGGTTCTGTTCATGTTTTTTTACTTATTTTCTGTATGTTGTTTAGATTGGGTAGTGGACTTCCCAATAAATAGATTGGGTAGTTTTCTATCATTCCAGCTTCAAGTTCACTGATTCTTTCCTCTGTTCTCTACAGTCTATTGTTGAGTCCATCACTGAGTTGTTTTTTTGTTTTTTAAAAATTTTTATTTATTTATTTATTTATTTGGCTGCATTGGGTCTTTGTTGCTGCACGGGCTTTCTCTAGTCATTGTGAGTGGGGGTCGCTCTTTGTTGTGGCGCGCGGGCTTCTCCTTGCGGTGGCTTCTCTTGTTGCAGAGCATGGGCTTCAGGTGCGCAGGCTCAGCAGTTGTGGCATGCAGGTTTAGTGGTTGTGGCACACCAGCTCTAGAGCACAGGCTCAGTAGGTGTGGCTCACAGGCTTCGTTGCTCCGTGGCATGTGGGATCTTCCAGGACCAGGGCTCGAACCCGTGTCCCCTGCATTCGCAGGCAGATTCTTATCCATTGTGCCACCAGGGAAGTCCCCATCACTGAGTTTTTAATTTCATTATTATATTTGTCAGTTCTCAACTTTCCATTTAGTTCTTTATATCTTCTATTTCCTTGCTGAGGCTTTGTATTTCTTCATTTGTGTTGCTAACTGCTCACTGAAGCATTTTTATGATGTCTGCTTCAAAACCCGTCACATATTTCAAACATCTGGGTCATCTTAACTGATGTTTGTTGGTTACCTTTTCTCATTCCACTTGAGATGGTCAGTTCTTGGTATGACAAGTGATTTTCTGCTGTATCCTGGATGTTTTGGGTTCTATGTTGTAAGACTCCAGATCTTATCTACGCCTTCTATTTTCGAGGCATCCTCTGATAGTGTGCCATTGGGAAGAGAAGAATCTTTGATGCTGTCAGGTGGGGTATAATCCCAGGCTCCCCACTCAACCTCTGTTGATTTGTAGAAGGAAAGAGGGGTTCCTTACTGCTGGGCAGGGGTGGGAGCTCAGGCTCCCCAGTAGGCCTCATAGGGGAGGGGGAAGGGTGTACATTATTGTGGTTTTTTTCCTGAGGTGTTTGACTGTCACAGAGTGATTTTTGTCCAAAAGTTTTGTATCTTGCTTGGTTGCTCCTTTCCTAGTCCTTTGGCTAGAAAGAGGTGGGGGTTTTTTTTGTGGGTTTTGGTTTGTTTGCTTTTTGTCTGTGCTCATTAGTATTTCCATAATACTGGCTTCTCCAGACCACAGTCCAGGATATATGATGACAGCACAAAGCCAAGGGAACTCACTGCTGTGTACTTCCTTGAGTCTCAAGGTCACTAGCCAATGTGCCTTCTTCTCTCCATCTTTCAGAGTCTTCTTACTTTCGTTTTATACATAATGTCCATTGTTTTTTTGCTGTATTTGTCAGGAGGGATAGGAAGAAGTATACCTTTCTGTTATACCTCTGAACCAGACTTGATATGACTACATCATATTCCATTAAACTGAGGTACTGTCATTTACTCAGGCTATTATAGAACGTTTAGGTGGTTCAAATTTTTTGGACATTATAAATAATGTTAGTGCACATTGTTTATAATTTTTTTAGGATGAATGTCAAGGAGAGATACTGGTAGGTCAAAGGAACTGTCTAGTTTAAGGTATAAAACTACCTTCCAGAATGTGTATTCTATAAATAAGTAGCCAGAGTACAAAACATTTACCTTTACCTTGCAGTGGAAATTGCCACGCTTGCTTCCTGGTACAGTTAAGGACCACCAGCACCTTACCTCTTCTCTTACACACCAGAAACACCAAATGCACACAGGTGAACTAAACTCTTGCTACCTAACTGTGTGGCCTTTTCTGACTTTGCTAATGAAGTCTCCTCCACATGGAATGACTGTTCCATTTACATATGCCTGCCAAAATCTTAATGATTCCTTTCATAAATACAAGACCAAATAAGGGCTTCCCTGGTGGCACAGTGGTTAAGAATCCGCCTGCCAACACAGGGGACACGGGTTCGAGCTCTGGTCCGGGAAGATCCCACATGCTGTGGAGCAACTAAGCCCATGCACCATGACTACTGAGCCTGCACTCTAGAGTCCACGAGCCACAACTACTAAAGCCTGCATGTCACAACTACTGAAGCCTGCGCACCTATTGCTTGTGCTCCGAACAAGAGAAGCCATCGCAATGAGAAGCCCTTGCACCACACCTCAGAGTAGCCCCCACTCGCCGCAACTAGAGAAAGCCCATGCACAGCAATGAAGACCCAAAGCAGCCAAAATAAATAAAGAAATAAATAAAAATAAATCTATAAAACAAAAAAGACCAAATAAGGCTTTCACAGATACAGAAATATAATAATCTAAAGGTGTTAATTCTCCTCCAAATTAGACAAAGTTTTCAACAAGATGGTAGAAAAAAAGAGAAAAAGAAAAAGGAAAAAGAAAAGAAAAAAGAAAAAGGAAAGGAAAGAAAGGAAAAATAACGGATTGGTAAGCTCAAATGCAATACACATAAGGCAATCATTTTATCTATGAATAATGGCAGTTTTATTTATGTTTCTCTAATCCTTATATATTTTTAAAAATATTTTATTTATTTATGTATTATTTATTTATTTTGGCTGTGCTGGGTCTTAGTTGGGGCACGTGGGATGTTCGTTGCAGCATGCAGACTTCTTAGTTGGGCAAGTGGACTTCTTAGTTGCGGCATGTGGACTCTTAGTTGCAGAATGTGAATTCTTAGTTGCTGCATGCATGCAGAATCTAGCTCCCTGACCAAAGATTGAACCTGGGCCCCCTGCATTGGAAGCATGGAGTCTTATCCACTGGACCACCAGGGAAGTCCCTCCAATCCTTATATCTTATTTGCTAGGCTATAATGTTCAGGATTACAGTGAAGAGAAAAGAGATCCTATCTGGTTCCTAATATCAGAGGGAAAGCTTTTGAAATTTCACCACTTAGCATAGGCTTGCTAAAGGTTCTGTGTTTATACATACAACTGTCATCAGATTAAGGAAGTTCCTGCTATAACTGGTTTGCTGTTTTTTAACAATGAATGGATATTAAATTTAACAAACATTTCTCACCTTGTACTGTCTCCAAATATATTTATAGTTTCAATATCAATTGCTATAGACTATATGTTTTTGTAAGCCCTCAAAATTCCTATGTTGAAACCTCATTTCCAATGTGTTGATATTTGGAAGTGAGGCCTTTGGGAGGTGGCTAGGTCATGAGGACAGAGCCCTACTGAATGGCATTAGTGCCCTTATAAAAAAGACACCAGGGAGCTCTCTTGCCAATTCCGCCCTGTGAGGACACAGTGAGAAGATGGCCATCTATGAACCAGGAAGTGGGCTCTCAACAGACACCAAATCTGCTGACACCTTGATCTTGGACTTACCAACCTTCAGAACTATGAGAGATGAATGCTGGTTGTTTATAACCACCTAGTCTATGGCATTCTATTTTAAGAGCCTAAAAGGACTATGACGCTGATCTGAATGAAAATCTCAGTATGTGAGATTATAAATTGGTATAAAACTTGGGAAAACCATTTGACCTTATATACTAAATTTATATACATGTATACCCTATGAAATCACAATTCCATTGTTCGGTGCAGTGCTTGCACACATGTACCATGAATAAAAATGCTCATTATTTGTAATGGCCCCTGTACAGAAAAGAGCTAATACAGCTGGTCTACAACTGCTAACCTTAGGAAAGCCTGTTTGCAAGGTAAAAAATTGTAACACATGCTATAACATGAATAAACCTTGACAACATTACGCTAAGTGAAATAAGCCAGCTACAAAAAGACAAATACTATGTGATTTCACTAATAGGAGGTACCTGGAGTAGTCAAGTAAAATGGTGGCTGACAGAAGCTGGGGAAAGAAGGAAATGGGGAATTATTGTTTAATGGCACAGAGTTACAGTTTTGAAAGATGAAAAGAGTTCTGAAGGTGGACGGTGGTGATAGCTGCACAACAATGAATATACTTAATACCACTGAATTGTACACTTAAAAATGGTTAAGATGGTAAATTTTGTGCTATACGTATTTTACCACCTCCTCATGATGACACAATTTTAAAAATTTGGAAAAAAAAAAGAAACATTAACCCAAGCACAGCCATTTAAAAGAGATGATTGGCTACGTCTACAGATTCTTTCATAGCTAGAAAAAAATTCACTTTCTGTGTGTGTGTGTGCATGCGCGAGTGCACGCATGCAAATGAGCTGTCATTTTTTTCTTTTACTCTTGAAATTAAGCAGACTCTACTTAAAGTAATTTGCTGCTGGAATTGGCATAACATTCTGATGGCTACTTTGCTTCCAATTATGTTCAAACTCATTTTGACATTTAAGGCCAATTTTATTAGTCTAGAGCCAGAAAGACTTTTCCATAGTACTCTAAAATTTGACCAATAAAGGGACCCCACTCCCACCCCAAACAAACAAACAAACAAAAAGTTTCCCTAATGGATGGTGGTACTGTTTTTACAAACTCTGATTGATGCTAAACACCACTTTTCCTTCTATGAGTCTGGAGTTTCATAGGTGCTACGCCAAGAGTGCCTATGTGCCCAGGCTCCAGGAAAAACCTTGGGCATTGAGGGTTTAATGGGGTTCCTTGGGCAGAAACATCACACATAAGTTGTTGTATTTTCACTGCTGGGGAAGAGTGAACTCTGTGTGACCGTTCATAGAGGAGAAAAAGGAAGCCTATATATGGATTCCTCCGGATCCCAACTGTGTTTCTCACCTTTCTGATCCAGCTGTGTGTCCTTATTATGCCTCTGTATTAAATCTTAGGGACTTCCTTAGTGGTCCAGTGGTAAAGAATCCGCCTTGCAATGCAGGGGACGCAGGTTTGATCTCTAATCAGGGAACTAAGACCCCACATGCTGCAGGACAACTAAGCCCGTGTGCCACAACTACTGAGCTCGCGCGCCTCATCTAGAGCCCGTGTGCCACAAACTACAGAGCTCACGCGCTCTGGAAGCTGCGCGCCACAACTAGAGAAGAGAAAACCTGCATGCCACAACTAAAGAGAAGCCTGTGCACCACAATGAAGAGCCTGCACGCTGTAACGAAAGATCCCGCATGCCTCAACAAAGATCCTGTGGGCCGCAACTAAGACCTGACGCAGCCAAAAAAAAAAAAAAACTTAGCTGTGAGCACAACTATACGCCAAGTCCGGACAATTCTAGCAAATCTAAAGACATGGGGGTGGTACTGGGGGACCCCTGATGCTGCCTCAAAATATAAACAACTCAAATGTCCATCAAAAAGTATAAACTGTGGTATATTCCTACAATGAAACATTATACAGCAATGACAATGAACCACCTACAGCTATACAAAACAATAGCGATAGAATCTCAAATGATGAAAAAGTCATTTATTGCACTTTGCCTTGTATGAAAGTGGTTTCCTCTGTACAATACTGAGTCATCTTTTAAAGCAGCAGTTCATAAACATTTTAGTCTCATAATCCCTCTAATTAATATGGGTTACATCTATTGATAATCACTATATCTGAAATTAAAACTGAGAATTTAAACAATATTTATTATTAACTCATTTCAAAATAACTGTACTTATCTCAAAAATGTAGTATACAGACTTGGTGCAGCATGGCATTGGCTGCGGTACTGAAGTTAAGCAAGATTCCACAAGAGATGCAATTTGCTGCCAGAAGTGTGTTTTTCTTCGAAAAGGCAATAACTTCAAGCACTTGTGGTGGATACAGATTTTTGCTGCAAGTCTGCAAACGGAGGTGAGACATTACCCTGGGACCAGCTGGCCTGTGGCCCTTGGGTGATGAGAGGGGAGTGCATTGCTGGGACACATAGGATATCTCCTACAGAGGGCCACTTCTCCAAGGCTGAGAAACGTAACTAACCTATCACATACATAAAAATACAAATAGCAATTTAGACAAAATGAGGCAGGGACTTCCCTGGTGGTCCAGTGGCTAAGACTCCACGCTCTGGATGCAGGGGGCAAGGGTTCGATCCCTGGTCACAGAACTAGATCCCACATGCTGCAACTAAGAGTTTGCATGCCACAACTAAAGACACCGCATGCCGCAACTAAAAAAAAAAGATCCTGCGTGCTTGCTGCAAGTAAAAGATCCCGCACATGGCAATGAAGATCCCATGTGCTGCAACTAAGACATGGTGCAGCCAAATAAATAAACATTAAAAAAAATGAGGTGACAGAGGAATGTTTCAGACAAAGGAACAAGATAAAACCCCAGAAGAAGAACAAGTGATGTGGAGATAGGCAATCTACCCGAGAAAGAGTTCAGAGTAATGATCATAAAGATGATCAAAGGACTTGGGAGGAAAATGGATGCAGAGAGCAATAAACTAGAAGTTTTTAACAAAGAATTAGAAAATATAAAGAACAACCAAACAGAAGTGAAGAATATAATGACGGAAATGAAAAATACACTAGAAGGAATCAACAGTAGACTAAACAAGGCAGAATTATGGATCAGAGAGCTGAAACACAGAGTAGTGGAAATCACTGCCATCAAAAAGAAAAAAGAATGAAAAGAAATGAAGACAGTGTAAGAGACCTCTGGAACAACATCAAGTGCACTAATGTTTGCATTATAGGGGACCCAGAAGGAGTAGAAAAAGAGAGAAAGGGCCTGAGAAAATGTGTGAAGAGATAACAGCCGAAAACTTCCCTAACATGGGAAAGGAAATAGTCACCCAAGTCCAGGATGTGCAGAGTCCCATACAGCAGCAGTCCCCAGCCTTTTTGGCACCATGGACTGGCTTCATGGAAGACAATTTTTCCACAGGGGGCGGGGTGGGTGATGGGATGGTTCAGGTATTAACGCGAGCGATGGGGAGCGGCAGACGAAGCTTAGCTCACTCTCCTGCCACTCACCTCCTGCTGTGCGGCCCAGCTCCTAACAGGCCACGGACTGCTACTGGTCCGCGGCCCAGGGGTTGGGGACCCCTGCCATACAAGACTAACCTGCAGAGAAACACACCAAGACAAACTGTAATCGAAATGACAAAAATTAAAGATAAAGAGAGAATATTAAAAGCAATAAGGGAAAAGCAACAAATAACACACAAAGGAACTCCTAATAAGGCTATCAGCTGATTTTTTTCAGCAGAAACTCTGCAGACCAGAAGGGAGTGGCACAATACACTTAAAGTGATGAAAGAGAAAAACCTACAACCAAGAATACTCTACCCAGCAAGGCTCTCATTCAGATTTGGTGGAGAAATCAAAAGCCTAACAGACAAGCAAAAGCTAAAAGAATTCAGCACCCTAAACCAGCTTTATGACAAATGCTAAGGGAACTTCTCTAGGCAGAAAAGAAAAGGCCATAATTAGAAACAAGAAAATTATGAATGGAAAAGCTTACTGGTAAAGGCAAATATACAATAAAGGTAGGAAATCATCCATATACAAAGCTACTTGGGAGGTGGCTGAAAGACAAAAGTAGTAAAATTTCTGTATCCACAATAAGCAGTTAAGAAACACACAAAACGGACTTCCCTGGTGGCACAGTAGTTAAGAATCTGCCTGCCAATGCAGGGGACATGGGTTCAAGCCCTGGTCCGGAAGATCCCACATGCCGCAGAGCAACTAAACCCATGCACCACAACTACTGAGCCTGTGCTCTAGAGCCTGCAAGCCACAACTACTGAGCCCGTGTGCCACAACTACTGAAGCCGCACACCTAGAGCCTGTGCTCCACAACAAGAGAAGACACCACAGTGAGGAGACCACGCACTGTAACTAAGAGTAACCCCTGCTCACCACAACTAGAGAAAGCCCACGTGCAGTAACAAAGACCCAACGCAGCCAAAAATAAATAAATAAATTTATATATAAAAAAAAGAAACACACAGAACAATTAGATGTAAAATATAATATCAAAAACAATAATTGTGAGGGGAGCAGAGTACAAATGCAGGGTATCTAAAACCCATTTGACAGTAAGAGATCAGCAACTTAAAACAAGCACATATATATATAGGCTGCTATACAAAAACCTGCTATACAAAAACCTATATATACAGGCTGCTATACAAAATCTATAATAAATATACATACACAAAAGAAATAGGAGCACAGCAAAGGAAACCATAAACAAGACCAAAAGACAACCCTCAGAATGGGAGAAAATATTTGCAAATGAAGCAACTGACAAAGGATTAATCGCCAAGATTTACAAGCAGCTCATGCAGCTCAATAACAAAAAAACAAACAACCCAATCCAAAAATGGGTAGAAGACCTAAATAGACATTTCTCCAAAGAAGATATACAGATTGCCAACAAACACATGAAAGAATGCTCAACATCATTAATCATTAGAGAAATGCAAATCAAAACTACAATGAGATATCATCTCACACCGGTCAGAATGGCCATCATCAAAAAATCTAGAAACAATAAATGCTGGAGAGGGTGTGGAGAAAAGGGAACCCTCTTGCCCTGTTGGTGGGAATGTAAATTGATACAGCCACTATGGAGAACAGTATGGAGGTTCCTTAAAAAACTAAAAATACAACTACCATACGACCCAGCAATCCCACTACTGGGCATATACCCTGAGAAAACCAGAATTCAAAAAGAGTCATGTACCAAAATATTCATTGCAGCTCTATTTACAATAGCCAGGACATGGAAGCAACCTAAGTGTCCATCATCGGATGAATGGATAAAGAAGATGTGGCACATATATACAATGGAATATTACTCAGCCATAAAAAGAAACGAAATGGAGGTATTTGTAGTGAGGTGGATGGAGTTAGAGTCTGTCATACAGAGTGAAGTAAGTCAGAAAGAGAAAAACAAATACAGTATGCTAACACATATATATGGAATCTAAGGAAAAAAAAAAAAAAAGGTCATGAAGAACCTAGTGGCAAGACGGGAATAAAGACACAGACCTACTAGAGAATGGACTTGAGGATATGGGGAGGGGGAAGGGTAAGATGTGACAGGGTGAGAGAGTGGCATGGACATATATATACTACCAAATGTAAAATAGATAGCTAGTGGGAAGCAGCCGCATAGCACAGGGAGATCAGCTCGGTGCTTTGTGACCACCTAGAGGGGTGGGATAGGGAGGGTGGGAGGGAGGGAGATGCAAGAGGGAAGAGATATGGGAACATATGTGTATGTATAACTGATTTACTTTGTTATAAAGCAGAAACTAACACACCATCGTAAAGCAATTATACTCCAATAAAGATGTTAAAAAAAAAAAGAAATAGGAATGCAAACACAACACTAAAGATAGTCATCAAATCACAGAAGAGAACAAAAGAAGAAAGGTGAAAAAAGACCTACAAAAACAAATCCAAAACAATTAACAAAATGGCAATAGGTACATGCATATCAATAATTACTCTAAATGTAAATGGACTAAATGCTCCAACCAAAAGACAGACTGCTGAATGGATACAAAAACAGGACCCATATATATGCTGCCTACAAGAGACTCACTTCAGATCTCGAGACAAATACAGACTGAAAGTGAGGAGATGGGAAGAGGTATTCCATGCAAATGGAAATCAAAAGAAAGTTGGAATAGCAATACTCACATCAGACAAAAGAGACTTTAAAATAAAGACTGTGGGGACTTCCCTGGTGTCGCAGTGGTTAAGACTCCGCACTCACAATGCAGAAGGCCTGGGTTCGATCCCTGGTCAGGGAACTAGATCCCACATGCATGCTGCAATGAAGAGTTTGTGTGTCACAACTAAGAAGCCACCAATCTGCAACTAAGGAACACGCCTGCCGCAACTAAGACCCGGTGCAACCAAATAAATAAAATAAACAAATAAACCTTTTTTTGAAAAAAGAAAGAAAGAAAATGGCTATGACTGGGAATTCCCTAGCGGTCCAGTAATTAGAACTCCATGCTCTCACTGCCGAGGGCCTGGGCTCAATCCTTGGTCAAGGAACTAAGATCCCACAAGCTAAGGAGTGCGGCCAAAAAAACCCAAACAAACAAACATAATGATCAAAGGATCAATCCAAGAAGAAGACAGAACAATTGTAAATACATATGCACACAACATAGGAGCACCTCAATTTATAAGGCAAATGTTAACAGACATAAAAGGAGAAACTTATGGTAACACCATAATAGTGGGGAACTTTAATACCCCACTTACATCAATGGACAGATCATCCAGACAGAAAATCAGTAAGGAAACACAGGCCTTAAATGACACATTAGACCAGATGGACTTAATTGATATTTATAGGGCATTCCATCTGAAAGCAGCAGGATACAAATTCTTTTCACGTGTAAATGGAACATTCTCCAGGACAGATCACATGCTGGGCAAGAAAGCAAGACTTGGTAAATTTAAGAAAACTGAAATCATATCAAGCATCTTCTAAAACACAAACACATGGAGGCTAAACAACATGCTACTGAACAACCAATGGATCACTGAAGAAATCAAAGAGGAAATTAAAAAATACCTAGAGACAAATGAAAACGAAAACACAACAATCCAAAACCCATGGGACACAGCAAAAGCAGTTCTAAGAGGGAAGTTTATAGTGATACTAGCTTACCTCAGGAAACATGAAAACTCTCAAATGAACAACATAAACTTATACCTAAAGCAACTAGAGAAAGAAGAACAAACACAACCCAAAGTTAGTAGGAGGAAAGAAATCATAAAGATCACAGCAGAAATAAATGAAGTAGAGGCTAAAAAAACCCACAAAAAACAGAACACATCAATGAAACTAAAAACTGGTTCTCTGAAAAGATAAACAAAATTGATAAACCTTTAGCCAGCCTCATCAAGAAAAAAAAGGGAGAGGGCCCAAATCAATAAAATCAGAAAAGGAGAAGTTACAACTGACACCACTGAAACACAAAGGATCTTAAGAGACTACTCGGAGCAGCTATATACCAAAAAAATGGACAACCTAGAAGAAATGGACAAATTCTTAGAAATGTACAATCTTCCAAGACTGAACCAGGAAGAAACAGAAAATATGAACCGGCCAATTACCAGTAATGAAATTAAATAAGCAACCTGGGACTTCCCCGGTGGCGCAGTTGTTAAAAATCTGCCTGCCAATGCAGGGGACATGGGCTCGATCCCTGGTCCGGTAAGATCCCACATGCCGCAGAGCAACTAAGCCAGTGAGCCACAACTACAGAGTTTGCGCTCTAGAGCCTGTGAGCCACAACTACTGAAGCCCACGTGCTCTAGGGACCATGCTCCGCAACAAGGGAAGCCACCGCAATAAGCCCGTGCACTGCAACAAAGAGTAGCCCCCGCTTGCCACAACTAGAGAAAGCCTGCACGCAGCAACAAAGACCCAACACAGCCAAAAATAAATAAAAATTTTAAAAAAAGAAATTAAATAAGCAACTTAAAAACTCCCAACAAACAAAAGTCCAAGACCAGATGGCTTCACAGGTGAATTATACCAAACATTTAAAGAAGAGTTAATACCTATCCTTCTGAAACTATTCCAAAAAATGGCAGAGGGAGGAACACTTCCGAACTCATTCTATGAGGTCACAATCACCCTGATAAAGATATTACAAAACAAAAGAAAATTACAGGCCAATACCACTGATGAACACAGATGCAAAAATCCTCAACAAAATACTAGCAAACAGAATCCAACAACACATTAAAAGGATTATACACCATGATCACCACAAATTAATCAATGTTATACACCATTAACAAACTGAAGAATAAAAACCATATGATCATCTCAACAGATGCAGAAAAAGCTTTTGATAAAATTCAACATCCATTTATGATAAAAACTCTTCAGAAAGTGGCCACAGAGAGAACATACCTCAGCATAATAAAGGCCATATATGACAAACCGACACCTAACAGCATACTCAATGGTGAAAAGCTGAAAGCATTTCCTCTAAGATTAGGAACAAGACAAGGATGCCCACTCTTGCCATTTTTATTCAACATAGTTTTGGAAGTCCCAGCCACAGCAATCAAAGAAGAAAAAAAAAAAAAAAAGGAATCCAATCTGGAAAAGTAAAAGTAAAACTGTCACTGTTTGCAGACGACATGATGCTACATACAGAAAATCCTAAAGATGCTACCGGAAAACTACTAGAGCTCATCAGTGAATTCAATAAAGTTGCAGGATACAAAAATCTGTTGCATTTCTATACACTAACAATGAAATATCAGAAAGAGAAATTAAGCAAACAATCCCATTTAACACTGCATCAAAAAGAATAAAATACCTAGGAATAAATGTACCTAAGGAGGGAAAATACCTGTACCCCAAAACTATAAGACACTGATGATAGAAACTGAAGATGACACAAACTGATGCAAAGATATACCTTGTTTTTGGATTAGAAGAACGAATATTGTTAAAATGACCATACTACCCAAGGAAATCTACAGATTCAATGCAATCCCTATCAAATCACCAATGGCATTTTTCACAGAACTGGAACAAAAAAAATTTTAATTTGTGTGGAAACACAAAAGACGCCAAATAGCCAAAACAATCTTGAGAAAAAACACTGCTGGAGGAATCACACTCCCTAATTTGACTATACTACAAAGCTACAGTAATCAAGAAAGTATGGTACTGGCACAAAAACAGACACACAGATCAACGGAAAAGGACACAAAGCCCAGAAATAAACCCATGCACTTATGGTCAATTAATCTACAACAAAGGAGGCAAGAATATACAATGCAGAAAAGACAGTCTCTTCAATAAGTGGTGGTGGGAAAACTGGACAGCTATATGTAAAAGAATGAAATTAGCACATTCTCTAACACCATATAGAAAAATAAACCCAAAATGGATTAAAGACCTAAATATAAGACTGGATACTGTAAAACTCCTAGAGGAAAACATAGGCAGAACACTCTTTGACATAAATCACAGCAATACTTTTTTGGATCCATCTCCTAGAGTAATGGAAATAAAAAAATAAATAAACAAATGGGATCTAATTAAACTTAAAAGCTTTTGCCCAGCAAAGGAATCCATATACAAAATGAAAAGACAATCTACACGCTGGGAGAAAATACTTGCAAACAATGCAACCGACAAGAGGTTAATCTCCAAAATATACAAACAGCTCATATAGCTTAATATCAAAAAAACAAACAACCCAATTAAAAAAAAATAGGCAGAAGACCAAAACAGACGTTTCTCCAAAGAAGACATACAGATGGCCAACAGGCACATGAAAAGATGCTCAACACTGCTAATTACTAGAGAAATGCAAATCAAAATTACAATGAGGTACCACCTCACGCTGGTCAGAATGGCCATCATTAAGAAGTCTACAAATAATAAATGCTGGAGAGGGTGTGGAGAAAAAAGAAACCTCCTTTTTCTTTTACATTCCCACTGTTGGTGGGAATGTAAATTGGTGCAGCCACTATGGAGAAAAGTATGGCGTTTCCTCAAAAAACTAAAAATAGAGTTGCCATATGCTCCTGAGCATATATCTGGACAAAGCTATAATCTGAAAAGATACATGCACCCCTATGTTCACAGCAGCAGTATTTACAATAGCCAAGATATGGAAACAACCTAAATGTCCATCGACAGATGAATGGATAAAGAAGATGCAGCATATACACACAATGGAATATTACTAAGTCATAAAAAAGAATGAAATAATGCCATTTGCAGCAACATGGATGGATCTAGAAAGAGATTATCATATTAAGTGAAGTAAGTCAGGCAGAGAAAGACAAATAGCATATGATATCACTGAAATTTTTTTTTTTTTTTGGCTGTGTAGCACAGCTTGCAGAATCTTAGTTCCCCAACCAGGGATTGAACCATGGTCCACAGCAGTGAAAGCACAGAGTCCTAACCACTGGACTGCCAGGGAATTCCAATTATCACTTCAATGTTGACTCTAAAAAAATGATATAAATGAATTTGTTTACAAAACAGAAATAGACTCACGGGCATAGAAAACAAACTATGTTTACCAAAAGGGAAAGTGGGGAAGGAATAAATTAGGAATTTGGGATTAACAGATACACACTACTATGTATAAAATAGATACACAACAAGGACCTGCTGTATAGCACAGGGAACTATATTCAATACCTTGTAATAACCTATAATGGAAAAGAATCTGAAAAAGAATGTAACTGAATCACTTTGCTGTACACCTGAAACTAACACAACATTGTAAATTAACTATACTTCAATTTTTAAAAATGGTTAAAAAATGTAGTAAGGAGAATGGCACTGTTTGTACAGTTTTGCAAATCTCTCTGCTATCTAGCTTAATAAAAGAGAGCTGGATTCTCCTAATCTGCTTCTGCATTTAACCTGTTTCAACATCCTATGCCATGCAGCCTCTATAAAATTCCACAATACAGTCATGAGAGAATAAGAGTCAAAAGGCAAGTAACATTTTAGTATTATTATGAAAATGTTTTTGACCTCCTGGACTTCCAAAAAGGGTCTCGAGAAATCCTAGGGGTCCCTAATTACACTTTGAGAACTGCCTGGTAAAAGTTTAGTACTGTGACTCATCTTTATCACATACAGAGGGTAATACGTAGGAGCACAGTGTGCTTTTAGTTGAGGTAAATCTTGAGGAATTCAATTTACAAACATTAAGAACTGGAAGCTTGTCCCTTATATACACTAAGAGTCAAACCCCTCCCAGCTGTCAATGTAAGAAGATCACTACCTTATATCATGGATTCGCCACTCAGTATGGAAAAAAAATGTGTTCCTTGAAAATCCTAAAGAAATTTTAATTTGTGTGGAAATCCTAAAGAAATTTTAATTTTTATTTTGTATTTGCATGAGGAGCTGAAGAATGTAATCCCTTTGATACTATTTATTTAGACCACAAAACTTGTAATTTCACAAATAATTATCTTGAAAATTAAACCATTTGTCTTTTTTCTCTGGTTTGGAAACAATGCACCAGGCACTGAATATATTAAGGAACAAAACTTAGTTGAACCTCAGCGGGCCGTTGAAACTCACTTTTAAGAGAAATTCAAAGTTGTTTATCGGAATTAAATTGATACCATAAGAAACAATACGGTAAACGTTATAGATTTTGCTTTTGTTTCTTTGATAAACATTATGCACAACTGAAATCCATGATTCAACATTATTATACAAGTTAAACTAATCTAGACTGTAGAATCTGCCACACTGCTACAAGTTAGGGAATGAGGAGAAGTATGTACAACTTCTCTGCTGGCTTCAGTTCTGAGCCATATACTCAAGCAGCTGTCGACAGTGATGTACTTACCACCAGTGCTAGAACAAGAGTCCGCACCTTCTCCCCAATCTCAGGTGAGATGTCATTGCCAAACTGTTGCAGAGTGGTGAGGAAACGTTTCAACTTGCTCAGCTGCCGGGCACCACAAGTGGCTGGCAACTGTTGATTTGTTAGTGCAGATGATGTGGAAGAGGCAGGACCATTGCTGAATCTCTGTGGTGGTGAGGGGGCACCATTCAGGGTGGGAGGAGAATGGTTGATGCCGTTGCTCACTAAAAGAAAGACTTGGTTTAAGTGCAAAACATAAGGATCTCTGTTAATTTCTTCTTTTTTTGCATTTGCCTTCATTTATTCATTTGAATTTTGTAAATCATATGTTAAAAGAGTATACAAGACACGTTTTCAGCCCTCAACAATGTTGCTTTATAGTGAGACAGGTTGCCAGGTAAAAAATGGTAACAGAATAACATAAAGTGTTAGAAGAGTATGAGTGCTACAAGAGCAAAGAGAAGGGACATCTAAATTCTACAGGTGCCAAGGGGAGGGATGGGTAGTTTTTAAGACTTCTTGCAATGGGCTGCATGAGAGGAGTCTGGTAGAATATGTATTTCCAATGACTGGACACTCATGCCCATCTTTTATGTGACATCTCCTTCCCAACCTCAGGTTTCCAAATAATCTAAGCAGTCAATTAAAATATAGCATTTGGGGGCTTCCCTGGTGGCACAGTGGTTAAGAATCCGCCTGCCAATGCAGGGGACACGGGTTCAAGCCCTGGTCTGGGAAGATCCCACATGCCACAGAGCAACTAAGCCTGTGCGTCACAACTACTGAGCCTGCACTCTAGAGCCCGCAAGCCACAACTACTGAGCCCGCATGCCACAACTACTGAAGCCCGTGCACCTAGAGCCCGTGCTCTGCAACAAGAGAAGCCACTGCAATGAGAAGCCCACGCACTGCAATGAAGAGTAGCCCCTGCTCGCCACAACTAGAGAAAGCCCGCACGCAGCAACAAAGACCCAATGCAGCCAAAAATAAATTAAATAAATAAATTTATATTAAAAAAAATATATATAGCATTTGAACAAGATAATCAGAAAGCAGAGAGTTGTGTTAATGTGAGAAATGTTTTTTCTAGGCTATAGGTTTAATGACCTATTCCTGCAATGAGATATATATCTCTTTGACCACTCGGAATACTCATGTCCATCAAAATCAGTTTTTCCCTGCCTTGACAGTGCCAAATTCTTGGTCATTCAATACAGCATTTTCTAGATACCATATGGGACACTTCCATTCTGTATTTCTGCTCAAATTATAATACGTGTGATTAACTACGGTTTTCCTATTTACCTGTTGTTCTTTTTTCTTTTTTTAATAAATTTATGTATTTATTTTAATTTTTATTTGCATTGGGTCTTTGTTGCTGCATGTGGGTGGGCTTTCTCTAGCTGTGGCGAGCTGGGTCTTTGTTGCGGTGTGCAGGCTTCTCATTGAGGTGGCTTCTCTTGTTGCAGAGCATGGGCTCTAGGCACGCGGGCTCAGTAGTTGTGGCGCACGGGCTTACTTGCTCCGTGGCATGTGGGATCTTCCAGGACCAGGGATCTAACCTGTGTCCCCTGCATTGGCAGGTGGATTGTTAACCACTGCAGCACCAAGGAAGTCCCTGCCCATTGTTCTTAACAGTCATTTCTTGTAGTTTTAATTTGGAACACAACTCTAGAGCTATGTTCTTGGAGGCAAAGCTCCTTCTTCCCTGATGAATGAAATAAAATTACCTAGTGCCTAAGTGTCAATAGATTTTTCACTTAATCATATCCAGGCTTGAAAATTTAAGAAAGTAAAACTAAGTCTAAAAACATATCACCTGTATTAAGAAGCATTATTTGAGAGACTCCACTGCTCCTACTAGATTTAATAACTTTCCTTTGTGCTGCCCAAGTACATGCTTCCATTATTTTACTTACCAAATTATACTTATTTCTTTCTATATTTATACTGCCTTGAAAAACTTTCTACTTCTTGATTGAACACACATCTGTGTATATCATAATTAGCTAAGCTGTTATGAACTGTGTATGCTGTATGTGTATGGCTCACTGCATAAAAGGTTAACAGGCTGAGAAAAAGAGGGTGTCTCTACTGTGTCTTCCAGTAAAGGACGCTAGAGCTACTGGAAAGGAAGGCTCAACACCCAACCTCAGCAATACAGAAAATCAGCTGCAATGGTGTATCATTTCTTTGTGTTCACAGAAAGGTTCATTGCCATTGGAGAGCTGCCCTCTTTTGAAGCAACCTGTAAAAATATACATTACTATGCTTTTCGCCACCCTGACACTTACATGGGCTGTTTTACAATTTCTTCAGTGACAGTGTATGATCACATTTTCCGAAATAAAACATATTCATCCCTAAATAGTCAAATATGGGGGTCAAAGGGTTGACCACACACACACACACACACACACACACACGCACACACACACACACACACACCCCTACTGTCTATATCTTGAAATTTGAATGACATCCTGGGTTTAAATCTGTTTCACTTCAAGATAGTATCTTTATCTAAGGCTGTTTAACTTTGAGATAAAAAATACAATTTAAGAAAAAAGGATATCAAACTTCATTTCATAAACTTTGGCTCAAATTTTTACAGCTGCCAGTTACTCAATTTCAAATGTTTTGGGACAATAAATAATTAAACCTTCTTTTTTAAATTGAGGTTTTAGGACTAAATTTGCGGAGTTACAGGGTTTGGGGAAATTCAGCTTTAGTAGATACTACTAAAAATTTCTCTCATAAACAATGTATGATAGTTCAAGCTGCTCCACACATACTCACCAAAACTTGATATTCTTTTTCATTCTGAACATTCTTGTGGGTGTATGTGGTACTACATTGGGTTTTAGTTTGCATTTCCTTGGTGACTAGTAAGGCTGAACAACTTTTATTCATTGTCTAATATAATTGTTATGGACTAAACTGTATCCCACTCCCAAACTCCTATGTTGAAGTTCTGACCCCCAGTACCTCAGAATGTGATTATATTTGGAGATAGGGCCCTTAAAGGTTAAATGAAGTCATCTGCCTAGGTCCTAATCCAATATGACTGTTGTACTTATAAGAAGAGGAGGAAGCACCAAGGATGCACATGCACAAGGAAAGGCTATGAGAGGACAGAGCAAGAAGGCAGCTATCTGCAAGACAAGGAGAGAGGCTTCCGAAGAAACCAAACCGGCTGACATCTTGATCTTGGACTTCTAACCTCCAGAACTGTGAAAAATTAATTTCTGTTGTTTAAGCCACCTGGTCTTTGGTATTCTGTTACAGCAGCCCTAGTAAACTAATAAAATAATCAATTTTTTTGTAAAAAGCCTTACCATGACAGTCCTGGAGTAGTTCAGTCATTTTATGAAACTTACTTTGAATCCTATTAATCAATATAATAATTAAAATTCATTATTTTAGAGCCAAAGAAATGAAAATAGATAATTACAAGCCAAAAAGTATGAAAACAAAATATTTAGACTACTAAATTTCCAAATACCTATATCAGCTATGTACTATTCTCAGAGGGAAAAAGAAACTTAGAAAAGAAACAACCAAGATACACGTGTGTGTGTCAACAGCCATTTTGAAAATGTTGAGTAGTATATACAGAAGGCTTAATGACATTCATTTAGATCCAAATGTCACTGTGAACCACAAACCCAAGTAATTAAGAGGTCTCACATGCTGTAGGAGTGAATGACACTGGCCTAGGTCCTCCGGGATTTATTGGTGGGAGGGGTGGCATGGTGGGAGGTGAGGATCTTGACTGTATCTTCACTTCCACAGGCGATCCAGGCATTGCTGGCACCCTTTTGTCAGCACCAACTGTAGAGAATAAAAGGAATGGAAATCAGAATTTTCTATTAAATAAAAATAGTGACAACAATCTGAAATACCAACATTATTTACCTAGAGGACTGAGAAGTGAAGAAGATGCTTACTTAGTATAATAGGCTGAATGGTGGCCCCCCAAAATGTGTCTACCTCTTAATTCCTTGAACTGTGAATGTTTCCTTATTTGGAAAAAATGTCCTTGAAGATATAATTAAGTTCAGGATCTTGAGGGGAGGAGATCACCCTGGATTATCTGGGTAGTTCCTAAATCCAGTATGAATGATGTCCTTATAAGAAGAGGAGAAAAGACAGACACACACACAGAGGGAAGTCTACTACGTGAAGACAGACATAGTCCCACAGAGAGAACGCATGTGACAATGGAGGCAGAGATTGGAATGTTGCCATCTACAAGCCAAGCAATGCCAAGGATTATCAGCAAACACCTGAAGCTAGGAGACAGGTATAGAATAGATTCTTCCTCTGAGGCCAAGAAGGAATCCACCCTGCTGATACCTTGATTTTGGACTTCTGGCCTCTGGGACTGTGAGAGAATAGTGTTGTGTTAAGCTACCCAGTTTATGGTACTTTGTTATGGCAATCCTAGGAATCCAAGACAAGGCAGCAAGGTCAAGGGATGATGTGACATGAGAGTTAACAGTGAGGAGGGTGGCTGAGAAAGGAAGAAACCAGGTTATAAATTCAGCTTATCTCAACGGCATTCTTTCTTGACTTCTTACAAATTAACTGAAGTAGTAGGGGGAAAAAAAGCTAACGTGGGGCTGTCCAGACAAGTAAGCATCAACTCCATGCCACGGAAATAGAATCAGTCAGTTGTATATAAATTACTACAAATGATGAAATACATGTTTATACATATCAACTATTCTAAGTAAGAAAAATGAAGTGGAGTCAACATCTCTGATACCAGGCATGTCATTTACGATGTATATTGTCCAAAAAACAGAAAAGTAGAGCTGACCCTAAGCTAAGCACAGGCTACTTCATCTATGAGGACAATTCATAATAAGCAGCTGTTTGATAACACTCGACGGCAACAAATCCCAGAAAGTCAGATTAGGTAGATTAACTTGATGTTAGAATTAGGTCTGAGCTAGTATGAAGAAGACTTGATAATGAAGCGTAATGTTCTAATATCTTCAAAAAGTTATTTTTTCCCATTAAAGGGAACTTGTTACCTACTTCGTTAATAATAGGGCCAGGGCTACCATAATCACCTTTAAATTGAGCTATGTTCCTCTCAGTAATTCCAAGCTTTTCCTTTAAGTACCCTGTGTTTATTCTCCAATAACTGCTGAATTCAATGTAAAGTACAAGAAATGGAGACCAAAGGTTCAAATGAGAATGTTAAATCAAAGTTTTCCTTCACTGAGATCATAGTTATAAACACAATACATATAAAAGGATTCATGACACTGGCAACAAGGCGCATCTTTGCACATTCAAGGACACTTTCTCAAGAGGAAAACATCCCCAAATATTATTTTTATGCCTTAGTTTGCAGTGGTCACATTTTGGGAAGAGATATAATGAATATATAAAGTCAATCAGGGCAGCAATGCCCCCAAGTTACAAATCCCCTGACAAAAATGTGTAGTTCTTTGAGAGCCATGTGAGCACACTCTGCCAGCCCTTCCCGTCTCTGTCCAGGACATTTTCTTTGTAAAATGGATGGTCATCCCGTCTGATTAGTGAACTAATTAGCTATTGCGTTTGCCTTTTTCTTCTTGACAGTGTTTTCTCAATGCCCTTCAGAGAACAGTTGACACGTTTCCAGCTCTTCCATCTGGGACCCAGCTTTCTGGAGGGTGGGGGGAGAAAAGAAGGAAGGAACTAACAGTTGTCTTGCCCTGTTATGTGTTGTGTATAGCGTGCAACAACCTAGGGGGAGCCTTTCTTCAGACCACCTGCCTTTACAGCAAGGGCGCCAAAGGCCTGAGGAGGGCTTATCAGTGAGATGTGTTTTAGCAGTCAGCACTTGGCAGAATGAAAAACTCAAGAGCAGCCCAACTGCAAAACACTGAATTATATACCAACTGAAAGCTTAGAAACTGAGGAAAACCCAGACTCCAGAGTACGGTTTATATTAGGTTAAAACTACCTATCTCTTATTCACGTCACTACTCACAAACCTGCAACACTAGTATCATTCCTCATGTTTCAAGCAACAGCCGTTGTCTAGTAGGAAAAGTATGGGTACAGAGACTGAGAGGTTTGGTGTGAATCGTCATTCTAATGACGATTTTATCACTGAATGATAAAATCTGTATGAATTTTATCAAATCACTTCACCTTTCCAGGCCTCACTTTGATGTAAGTATTAGAGATAATGCCTAGGCTAGTGCTAGGTATAAAGAAGGTACTCGGGCTTCCCTGGTGGCGCAGTGGTTGAGAATCCGCCTGCCGATGCAGGGGACACGGGTTCGAGCCCTGGTCTGGGAAGATCCCACAGTCCGCGGAGCAACTAGGCCCGTGAGCCACAATTGCTGAGCCTACGCGTCTGGAGCCTGTGCTCCGCAACAAGAGAGGCCGCGATAGTGAGAGGCCCGCGCACCGTGATGAAGAGTGGCCCCCACTTGCCGCAACTAGAGAAAACCCTCGCACAGAAACAAAGACCCAACACAGCCATAAATAAATAAATAAACCCAAAAGTTTAAAAAAAAAAAAAAAAAGAAGGTACTCAATAAAGAATAATGATGATTAGAAAACATGAAGACTAGTGTCAAGTCCTGATTTTATCACTTAACTAGCCTTATGACTATGTCCAAGTTAACATTAACATTTGTTCCCCAAAGAAAATGTGTATACTATCAACAATCCATGTGACCTCAGAGATACTGTATGGAATGATCCAAGAATCAACAGTTGCAAAATTACCAAGTACAATGTAAGATGATATTTTTGTTGGAAGCTGGGTGGCAAGAATGCACTTCATGATGTGAGAGCTCTATCCTGGTTTATAAACTGCCAAATCCAGCAGTTGCTCAGATGGTAAATAAGGAGTACACTCCAAAGCAGGCATTTTAACCCTCTGCTTGGTGGCCAATGCATTCCTTTATGCCATCACGTTTAAAGTGACTTCACTTCTGAATTTTTATAAAACTGAGGTTTTATAAAACATCTACCTGGATCCCTTGAAAGAACCAACGAAATTTTGAGCTCTTTTCAATTCCAGAGAAACTTGAAGTTCAAAGAGAAGAAATTTTTTTTTTCTTAAGTGTGACTTCAGCCCATAAACACCACTGCTTGAATCGTCAAAGAGACAAAGTATTCAGTCCTAGAAAATTAAATTAACCCTTAGTTTTATCAGAAAGGTTCAACTTGATGCTAAACATAGATCCTAAGGTTCAAAGTAACTGATAATTTAGTCACTCTATAACTGTGCTTTGGTTATTTTAAATATTTGGATATATACGGAAATATGACCACATGAATTTGCAGGATCACTGATGCTTCAACACCTAACAACATAAAGCCAAACAACTTGAGCTAAAGAAGAGGGACAAACATGGAAAAATATGTCTGGATAATGATTTTACCTCTTCATTGTGCAAGATGCTATGGATGTCATAAAAATAGAAAACTGATGAAAGAGAGAACAAAATAATAAACAGTTACCTGTGTGAGGGCAGTGTGATTTTTTTTCCCACATAGGAATTTGAAGAATCAAACATGAAGCAAAAGAGCAAAATTATTCTGTAGCTTTAAGAGAAAGTAATACTAAACACAGACATAAACATCCTAGGTAACTGCTACTTGAGAAGAATCTTGTATGATAAACTGCCCACAAATGAGAGCATTTACAAATCATTATGAACTGCTTTTCCATTACAGTTTTTAAGAAATTACTTTGAGGATGACAAAGGAACAATAAATAGAAGAGGTATAAATGAGAAGAAAAATGCAATTATGTGAGGGGAAGGGCTACCCACAAACAACTGGAAAGAAGGGGAACTCCCAGGGCTGCAAGTGGGAAGGATGTTTAGGTGAAAGAAGGTGAGCTTGATGTGAAGGATGCTCTATCACTTACTTGTGTGACTATGGTTTTCTTCATCTGTCTCTGAGGGTAATACTTACAACACAGGGTTATTGGGAAGGGATATGTATGTAATATACGTAATAATGGCTGGTACAATGCAGTAGACACTCTTATATGTTTACTTGAATCAGATTAACAATCTACTAGAAGGAATCATTTTATTTGGCCATTGAGATGTTTATCTATGCTAAACTCTGGGTAGAAGAAGATATGGTCAAGTGCTCCTGATTATAATCTCTGAGGAAAATAAGCTGAATATAGATCTTTCAGATGCACAGTACAGAAATACTGATCATTTCAAACAGGGTGTCCAAGAAAGCCATTACCATTTCTTTAAAACAAATCATATTCCTAACTAAGAAATAATCATGATGGTTTAAAGAGAACTATTTTGGGGGGCAGAGGCTAGGTAGAAAATTCTCTTTTTTGTATGTATGTATAAGTATACATTTATGCGGTTCAAAAATCAATATATGATATAAAAAGAAATACTCCCTGCTTCTATACCTACATACCCCACCTCATACGTAATCATTTTAATCTGTTTCTTGTGTATCCATCCATTCTTTCTCTGTACAAATGAGCAAACGCAAAAATAAATTCTTATCCCACCCCCATTTATACAAAGACAGCATAATTACATTAAACTGAGCATCCCTAAGAATGGCACCATGCCTTTTGCAATGCCTCAGGAAATGGGATCTATCCCCTTATTCCCCTGAATCTGGCCAGGCCCCCTGACTTGCTCTGGCCAATATAATGTGATGGAAGTGACACAGTGCTGGTTCTACACCTGTCTCGGAACGCTAACCCTGCCATGAAAGCAAATCCAGACTAGTCTGCAGGAGGATGAGACCACATGGAGCAGAGAAGAGTTATACCAGCTAAGGCCAGCTGATCCCCAAACATGTAAGATCCTAACCTAATGAGTCTGATCTGTAGTTAACTGCTTGTAGACATATGAATCAATGAACATAAGCAAGAGCAGGAGAACTTCCCGACTCATAGATTCATAAGCCAAAAAACAAAAAAAAACTTATTGTTTTAGGCCACTAAGTTTTAGCATGGTTTCTTATAGCAATAGACCAACAGGCAACTGATCCATACCACATACAAACTATACTACTCCTTGGTTTTTTGTTTCTTTTGTTTCATAATTTTACAGTATGTCCTGAAATTCTTAATTCCACAACCTTTTTTTTTTCTTTTTAACAAATGCATGATGGGGGTAAGGGATAAATTGGGACATTGGGATTGACATATACACACTACGATATACAAAAGAGAGAACTAATAAGAACTTACTGTATAGCACAGGGAACTCTACTCAGTACTCTGTAATGACCTATATGGGAACAGAATCTAAAAAAGAGTGGATATACGTATATGTATAACTGATTCACTTTGCCGTACAGCAGAAACTAACACAACATTGTAAATCAACTATACTCCAATAAAAACTAATAAAAAAAACAACAAATGCATGATAGTCCATTGTGGGGATGTACCACAGTTCATTTAAACAATTCTCTACTGATGAATTGGATTGTTTCCAATTATTTGTGGCTGAATTTTGAGGTGCTCTAGATCCCATGCTACTGACTGACCTGTGCCAGACTTTGGCAAAGAGATAAAGAAGACAGGGCCCTGATTTACAGGAAAGAGAGATACACTTAAATGTGTACAAAACACTAAGAAAATAAAGAAGTAGAAGCATGACTTACTCATGAAGGCCAGGGATGTCTCTACAGACCATTAAGTAGTTTACTGGAAATGCTACACGGGCTTTCCAGGCAGCACATAATGACAAAAAGCATGAAGGATATACTTTCAATGGTGCCCCTAAAGTTGGGATCAGAACCAAGGGAAAAATCAGGAAAAAGATTTCCTTGACCACAATTTCTCTTTAACCACTGCCAAGAATAGGTAAATGTTCTAAATGTGTAACTGTCATATAAGAAGCATTTCCAAAATTGACTATTTTAATCTGTTAAAGATAGTGGAAAGAACATCAAAATTACTGTTGCACTTATAGGCTTATAAGGCTGGTTAAACTGATTATGGACATAGGACATGCTTAAGGATGAGCATTTCCCATCCTTGTAGCTCGGCCACAAACCTGACAACGCATCCAACTTTCTAACAACATCCAGGCTTCATATGCAGAGATGGCCAGGAATAATTGTTTACAATGACAGATAATTTATTATTCAACAAAAACTGAGGCAAAAGGACTCAAGAAATTAACAGAAAATATTTTACAAGGGACCTTGAAGACAGAGCCAAACTAAAACAAAAATAATGCTTTACCATATACTGCAATAGGGATTGAAAAACAAATTTTTCCATTCCACGTTCATAAATACATTGGAAAAATTTTTTTTAATATACAACAGGTTCTTATTAGTCATCAATTTTATACTCATCAGTGTATACATGTCAATCCCAATCGCCCAATTCATCACACCACCACCACCACCACCCCACCGTGGCTTTCCCCGTTTGGTGTCCATACGTTTGTTCTCTACATCTGTGTCTCAATTTCTACCCTGCAAACCGGTTCATCTGTACCATTTTTCTAGGTTCCACATATATGCGTTAATATACGATATTTGTTTTTCTCTTTCTGACTTACTTCACTCTGTATGACAGTCTCTAGATCCAGCCACGTCTCAACAAATGGCCCAATTTCGTTCCTTTTTATGGCTGAGTAATATTCCATTGTATATATGTATCACAACTTCTTTATCCATTCGTCTGTCGATGGGCATTTAGGTTGCTTCCATGACCTGGCTATTGTAAATAGTGTTGCAATGAACATTAGGGTGCATGTGTCTTTTTGAATTATGGTTTTCTCTGGGTATATGCCCAGTACTGGGACTGCTGGGTCATATGGTAATTCTATTTTTAGTTTTTTAAGGAACCTCCATACTGTTCTCCATAGTGCCTGTATCAATTTACATTCCCACCAACAGTGCAAGAGGGTTCCCTTTTCTCCACAGTCTCTCCAGCATTTGTTGTTTGCAGATTTTCTGATATTCTAACTGGTGTGAGGTGATACCTCATTGGAGTTTTGATTTGCATTTCTCTAATAATTAGTGATGTTGAGCAGCTTTTCATGTGCTTCTTGGCCATCTGTATGTCTTCTTTGGAGAAATGTCTATTTAGGTCTTCTGCCCATTTTTGGATTGGTTTGTTTGTTTTCTTTAATATTGAGCTGCATGAGCTGTTTATATATTTTGGAGATTAATCCTTTGTCTGTTGATTCGTTTGCAAATATTTTCTCCCATTCTGAGGGTTGTCTTTTCGTCTTGTTTCTGGTTTCCTTTGCTGTGCAAAAGCTTTGAAGTTTCATTAGGTCCCATTTGTTTATTTTTGTTTTTATTTCCATTACTCTAGGAGGTGGATCAAAAAAGATCTTGCTGTGATTTATGTCAAAGAGTGTTCTTCCTATGTTTTCCTCTAAGAGTTTTATAGTGTCCGGTCTTACATTTAGGTCTCTAATCCATTTTGAGTTTATTTTTGTGTATGGTGTTAGGGAGTGTTCTAATTTCATTCTTTTACATGTAGCTGTCCAGTTCTCCCACCACCACTTATTGAAGAGACTGTCTTTTCTCCATCGTATATCCTTACCTCCTTTGTTATAGATTACTTGACCATAGGTCCGTGGGTTTATCTCTGGGCTTTCTATCTTGTTCCATTGATCTATGTTTCTGTTTCTGTGCCAGTACCATATTGTCTTGATTACTGTATCTTTGTAGTATAGTCTGAAGTCAGGGAGTCTGATTCCTCCAGCTCCGTTTTCTTCCCTGAAGACTGCTTTGGCTATTCGGGGTCTTTTGTATCTCCATACAAAATTTTTTTTAAAAAATAAATTTATTTATTTATTTATTTTTGGCTGCGTTGCGTCTTTGTTGCTGCGTGCGGGCTTTCTCTAGTTGCAGCAAGCGGGGGCTACTCTTCGTTTTGGTGTGTGGGCTCCTCACTGTGGTGGCTTCTCTTATTGCAGAGCACGGGCTCTAGGCGCGCGAGATTCAGTAGTTGTGGCTCATAGGCTTTCTTAGAGCACAGGCTCAGTAATTGTGGCGCACGAGCTTAGTAGCTCTGCGGCATGTGGGATCTTCCCAGACAAGGCTCGAACCCATGTCCCCTGCATTGGCAGGCGGATTCTTAACCACTGCGCCACCAGGAGTCCTCCATACAAATTTTAAGAGTTTTTGTTCTAGTTCCATAAAAATTGCCATTGGTAGTTTGATAGGGATTGCACTGACTCTGTAGATTGCTTTGGGTAGTACAGTCATTTTCACAGTATTGATACTTCCAATCCAAGAACATGCTATATCTCTCCATCTGTTGGTATCATCTTTAATTTCTTTCATCAATGTCCTATAGTTTTCTGCATACAGGTCTTTTGTCTCCCTAGGTAGGTTTATTCCTAGGTATTTTATTCTTTTTGTTGCAGTGGTAAATGGGAGTGTTTCCATAATTTCTCTTTCAGATTTTTCATCATTAGTGTATAGGAATGCAAGAGATTTCTGTGCATTAATTTTGTATCCTGCAACTTCACGAAATTCATTGATTAGCTCTAATAGTTTTCTGGTGGCATCCTTAAGATTCTCTATGTATGGTATCATGTCATCTGCAAACAGTGACAGTTTTACTTCTTCTTTTCCAATTTGTATTCCTTTTATTTCTTTTTCTTCTCTGATTGCCATGGCTAGGACTTCCAAAACTATGTTGAATAATAGTGGTGAGAGTGGACATCGTTGTCTTGTTCCTGATCTTAGAGGAAACGCTTTCAGTTTTTCACCATTGAGAATGATGTTTGCTATGGGATTCTTGTATATGGCCTTTATTATGTTGAAGTAGGTTCCCTCTTTGCCCACTTTCTGGAGCGTTTTTATCATAAATGGTGATGAACTTTGTCAAAAGCTTCTTCTGCATCTACTGAGGTGATCATATGGTTTTTATTCTTCAATTTGTTAATATGGCGGATCACATTGATTGATTTGCGTATATTGAAGAATCCTTGCATCCCTGGGATAAATCCCACTTGATCTTGGTGTATGATCCTTTTAATGTGTTGTTGGATTCTGTTTGCTAGTCTTTTGTTGAGGATTTTTGCATCTATATTCATCAGTGGTATTGGTCTGTAATTTTCTTTTTTTGTAGTATCTTTGTCTGGTTTTGGTATCAGGGTGATGGTGGCCTCATAGAATGAGTTTGGGAGTGTTCCCTCCTCTGCAATTTTATGGAAGAATTTGAGAAGGATGGGTGTTAGCTCTTCTCTAAATGCTTGATAGAATTCACCTGTGAAGCCATCTGGTCCTGGACTTTTGTTTGTTGGAAGATTTTTAATCACAGTTTCAATTTCATTACTTGTGATTGGTCTGTTCATATTTTCTGTTTCTTCCTGGTTCAGTCTTGGAAGGTTATACCTTTCTAAGAATTTGTCCAATTCTTCCAGGTTGTCCATTTTATTGCCATAGAGTTGCTTGTAGTAGTCTCTTAGGATGCTTTGTATTTCTGCGGTGTCTGTTGTAACTTCTCCTTTTTCATTTCTAATTTTATTGATTTGAGTCCTCTTCCTCTTTTTCTTGATGCGTCTGGCTAATGGTTTATCAATTTTGTTTATCTTCTCCAAGAACCAGCTTTTAGTTTTATTGATCTTTGCTATTGTTTTCTTTGTTTCTATTTCATTTATTTCTGCTCTGATCTTTATGATTTCTTTCCTTCTGCTAACTTTGGGTTTTGTTTGTTCTTCTTTCTCTAGTTCCTTTAGGTGTAAGGTTAGATTGTTTACTTGAGATTTTTCTTGTTTCTTGAGGTAGCCTTGTATAGCTATAAACTTCCCTCTTAGAACTGCTTTTGCTGCATCCCATAGGTTTTGGATCATCGTGTTTTCATTGTCATTTGTCTCTAGGTATTTTTTGATTTCCTCTTTGATTTCTTCAGTGATTTCTTGGGTATTTAGTAACGTATTGTTTAGCCTCCATGTGTTTGCGTTTTTTACGGTTTTTTCCCTGTAATTCATTTCTAATCTCATAGCGTTGTGGTCAGAAAAGATGCTGGATATGATTTCAATTTTCTTAAATTTACTGAGGCTTGATTTGTGACCCAAGATGTGATCTATCCTGGAGAACGTTCCGTGTGCACTTGAAAAGAAAGTGTAATCTGCTGTTTTTGGATGGAATGCCCTATAAATATCAATTAAATCTATGTGGTCTATTGTGTCATTTAAAGCTTCTGTTTCCTTATTTATTTTCATTTTGGGTGATCTGTCCGTTGGTGTAAGTGAAGTGTTAAAGTCCCCCACTATTATTGTGTTACTGTCGATTTCCTCTATTGCTACTCCAGCTTTCTTTTGATTTCCATTTGCATGGAATATCTTTTTACAGCCCCTCACTGTCAGTCTGTGTGTGTCCCTAGGTCTGAAGTGGGTCTCTTATAAACAGCATATATATGGGTCTTGTTTTTGTATCCATTCAGCAAGCCTGTGTCTTTTGGTTGGAGCATTTAATCCATTCACATTTAAGGTAATTATCCATATGTGTATGTTCCTATGACCATTTTCTTAATTGTTTTGGGGTTTTTTTTTTAAACTTTGGGTTTATTTATTTATTTATTTATTTATTTTTATGGCTGTGCTGGGTCTTTGTTTCTGTGCGAGGGCTTTCTCTAGTTGTGGCAAGTGGGGGCCCCTCTTCATTGCGGTGTGCCGGCCTCTCATTATCGCAGCCTCTCTTGTTGCGGAGCACAGGCTCCAGACGCGCAGGCTTAGTAATTGTGGCTCACGGGCCTAGTTGCTCCACGGCATGTGGGATCTTCCCAGACCAGGGCTCAAACCCGTGTCCCCTGCACTGGCAGGCAGATTCTCAACCACTGTGCCACCAGGGAAGCCCCTGGGTTTCTTTTTGTAGGTCCTTTCCTTCTCTTGTGTTTCCCACTTAGAGAAGTTCCTTTAGCATTTGTTGTAGAGCTGGTTTGGTGGTGCTGAATTCTCTTAGCTTTTGCTTGTCTGTAAAGCTTTTGATTTCTCCATCGAATCTGAATGAGATCCTTGCTGGGTAGAGTAATCTTAGTTGTACGTTCTTCCCGTTCATCACTTTAAGTATATCATGCCACTCCCTTCTGGCTTGTAGAGTTTCTGCTGAGAAATCAGCTGTTACCCTTATGCGAGTTCCCTTGTATGTTATTTGTCATTTTTCCCTTGCTGCTTTCAATAATTTTTCTTTGTCTTTAATTTTTGCCAATTTGATTACTATGTGTCTCAGCATGTTTCTCCTTGCATTTATCCTATATGGGATGCTCTGCGCTTCCTGGACTTGGGTGGCTATTTCCTTTCCCATGTTAGGGAAGTTTTCGACTATAATCTCTTCAAATATTTTCTCTGGTCCTTCTCTCTCTCTTCTCCTTCTGGCACCCCTATAATGTGAATGTTGTTGCATTTAATGTTGTCCCAGAGGTCTCTTAGGCTGTCTTCGTTTCTTTTCATTCTTTTTTCTTTAGTCTGTTCCACAGCAGTGAATTCCACCATTCTGTCTTCCAGGTCACTTATCCGTTCTTCTGCCTCAGTTTTTCTGCTATTGATTTCTTCTAGTGTAGTTTTCATTTCACTTATTGTATTGTTCATCTCTGTTTGTGTGTTAATTCTTCTAGGTCTTTGTTAAACATTTCTTGCATCTTCTCGATCTTTGCCTCCATTCTTTTTCCGAGGTCCTGGATCATCTTCACTATCATTATTCTGAATTCTTTTTCTGGAACGTTGCCTATCTCCACTTCATTTAGTTGTTTTTCTGGGGTTTTATCTTGTTCCTTCATCTGGTACGTAGCCCTCTGCCTTTTCATCTTGTCTGTGTTTCTGTGAATGTGGTTTTTGTTCCACAGGCTGCAGGATTGTAGTTCTTCTTGCTTCTGCTGTCTGCCCTCTAGTGGATGAGGCTATCTAAGAAGCTTGATGGGAGGGACAGCTGGTGGGTAGAGCTGACTGTTGCTCTGGTGGGCAGAGCTCAGTAAAACTTTAATCCGATTGACTGCTGATGGGTGGGGTTGCGTTACCTCCCTGTTGGTTGTTTGGCCTGAGGCAACCCAACACTGGAGCCTACCTGGGCTCTTTGTTGGGGCTAATGGCAGACTCTGGGAGGGCTCACGCCAAGGAGTACTTCCCAGAACTTCTGCTGCCAGTGTCCTCGTCCCTACGGTGAGCCACAGCCACCCCCCCGCCTCTGCAGGAGACCCTCCAACACTAGCAGGTAGGTCTGGTTCAGTCTCCCCTGGGGTTACTGCTCCTTCCCCTGGGTCCCGATGTGCACACTACTTTGTGTGTGCCCTCCAAGAGTGGAGTCTCTGTTTCCCCCAGTCCTGTTGAAGTCCTGCAGTCAAATCTCACTAGCCTTCAAAGTCTGATTCTCTAGGAATTCCTCCTTCCGTTGCCGGACCCCCAGGTTGGGAAGCCTGACATGGGGCTCAGAACCTTCACTCCGGTGGGTGGACTTCCGTGGTATAAGTGTTCTCCGGTCTGTGAGTCACCCACCCAGCAGTTATGGGATTTGATTTTACTGTGATTGCGCCCCTCCTACCGTCTCATTGTGGATTCTCCTTTGTCTTTGGATGTGACGTATCTTTTTTGGTGAGTTCCAGTGTCTTCCTGTCGATGATTGTCCAGCAGCTAGTTGTGATTCTGGTGTTCTCACAGGAGGGAGTGAGAGCACGTCCTTCTACTCTGCCATCTTGGTTCAGGCCGCTACATTGGAAAATTAATTTATCTAATACATTCCTACAGCTCAGGGATCAGCAAACTTTTTCTGCAAAGGGCAAGACAGTAAATATTTTTGGCATTTTGGGCCATATGGTCTCTGTCACAAGTATTCGACTCTGCTGTGGTGGTACAGTAGACAATACACAAAGAACTGGGCTGTGTTCCAATAAAACTTTATTTGCAAAACCAGGCAGTGGGCCATCGTTTCCCAACCTCTGCTATGATTGATTAAAAAACTGTAAAAATTCAACCATCTAATTCTTAGTTTACTTTTTTTTCTATGCCTATAAAACATTTTTTTTTAACCCACATCCACTGAAGTGGTTCATCTGAATAAAGCTTTTGTTTTCTTAAGACTGTATATAAAGAGACTTCTACTTATTGACCTTGAAAGAAAATAACATATGAAAATTACCTTAAAACAGAAAAAAAATTATTTAAAGACAGAACACTAACAACACGAAGTCAGAGCTAAGGAGTTGCAAATAGGAGGCTAGTTACCTGATGTTCTTCCAAAAATCAGACAGACCTAAAAGGAGAACCTCAAAGATGACCAGCATACCTGTGAAGGATCACTGGCTTCATGATTATGCTTATCTCCTCCTCAGTCATCTCTCTTTCCTGTATCTTCTACCGGTGCCATCTGACACCAGACACAGAGATAACCCAGAATATATAAGTAACTCTAACAACTTGATAATAACAAACAACCCAATTTTAAGAATGCACAGAAAGATTTAAAGGGACAATTCCCAAATGATATACAAATGACTGATAAGGACATAAAAAGATGCTCAACATGCTAGTCATCAAAGAAACACAAATTGTAACACATCAACAAAAAGGAACACAATACCAGGTCTTCCCTGGTGGTCCAGTGGGTAAGACTCTGAGCTCCCAGTGCAGGGGGCCCGGGTTCTATCCCGGATCGGAACTAGATCCCACATGCATGCCGCAACTAAGAGTTCGCATGCCACAACTAAGAAGCCCGCATGCTGCAACTGAAAGATCCCACATGCCGCAACTAAGACCCAGCACCGCCAAAATAAATAAATAAAAATAAATCTTTAAAACAAACAAAAAAAAAGGACACACTACCATCCAACAACATGGATAATACCAGAAGCATTAGGCTAAGTGAAAGATGCCAGGCACACAACAAAACTACATACTGTATTATCTTATTTACCTGAAACTTCAGACAAGACAAAATTAGTGACAAAAAGCAGATCAGTCCCTGGTACTGATGGGAAGAAACTGACTACAAAGGGGCACATTAGGGGGCATGATAAATCTTTTTATGGTGATGGAAATATTCCATATCTTGATTATAATGGTGCTAACACAACTACATACAATAGCTAAAACTTAAACTGTATATATTACATGTGTGAATTTTATTATATATAAATTATATCACAATAAAGCTGAGAAAATTAGCAAACCAAATCCAGCAATGTATTTTTTTTAAAAAAACCACAATCAAGCTGAGTTTATTTAAGAATGTAAGGATAATATAATATTAGAAAATCCAATTATTCACCACATTAACAGAGTTTTTAAAAACACCTTAAAAAGAATGAAATAATGCCATTTACAGCGACATGGATGGATCTGGAGATTGTCATACTAAGTTAAGTAAGCCAGACAGAGAAAGACAAATATCATATGATATAGTTTATATGTGGAATCTAAAAAAATGGTACAAATGATCTTATTTACAAAACAGAAATACAGTCACAGATGTAGAAAACAAACTTAAGGTTATGGGGTGGGGGAGGGATAAATTGGGAGACTGCGATGGATGTATACACACTACTATATATAAAACAGATAAATAATAAGAACCTACTGTATAGCACAGGGAACTCTACTCAATACTCTGTAGTTACCTGTATGGGAAAAGAATCTAAAAAAGAGTGGATATATATGTATAACAGATTTACTTTGCTGTACAGCAGAAACTAATATAATATTGTAAATCAACTATACTCAAATAAAAATTAATTTTTAAAAATCCTCCCCCCCAAAAACCCACCTTAAAATCACCTCTATAATTACAGAAAAGCATTCACTAAAACCCAATTCCACTCATGAGCGTGAATAAAACTCGAAATAGAAGATCAATTCCTTAACTTGATAAAGGGTCTCCTCTAAAAACCCATATACTTATTGGTGAAATATTGTAAGCAATGCCTTTCAACTCCAAAAGATAAAGATGTCTAGTATCAATGCTTCTATTCAATATTTACTCAAGAGTCAAGCCATAGCAGCAGGACAGTTAACCAACCGTCATGGGTACAAGGATTGGAAAGAAAGAAATAAAATTATCCTTTTGTACATAACAAGATGACTTTCTATATAGAACCAAGAGACTCTACCATCCAATAGTAGAATTAACATGCAGGTTCAGCAAGGTTGCTAGATAAAAGTCCAATATTTTAAAAATTAATCACATTCCTATACACCAGCAAATAAACAGTAATTTCAAAAAGATATGAATATACAACAAAAAGTATAAACCACCTAGGAATAAACCTAACACAAGATATATAAAACCTTTATAAAGAACATAAGTAGACTGAAAGACATAAAAGGAGACAAATAATTGGAAAGATCTATCGTGCTTATGGATGGGAAGACTTACTATCACTAATATTTTCTCTTCATTTTAATGTATAAATTCAATACAATTCTTATTACATGCCAGCAAGACTTTTGGTGTAACCTGATGAGCAATTACTAAAATTTACATATAAGAGAAACATGTTAAATGTCCAGCAATAGAGAATAGATGACTGCGGCTAATTCAGAAATGAAACAGTCAATAGTGTTAAAATAAGAGAACCAGAGCTCTATGTATCGAAAAGATAAATCCCAAAACAATGTAAAAATATTTGGTAAAAAGAGTATGTTGCAGGAAAAATATGGATAGTATGATACTTCCATAAAAACCATTTTTAAATTTATATATGATAAGGGATTGATTTACATATGATACATTTACATACATATATGTAGTAAAATATTGTGCAAAAGCAAGGGAATAATAAACATCAAATTCAGGATACTGACTAATGCAAAGGGAAGGAAAGGAATGGAATCAGGCAGAGTCACAAATTGTAGTTCTAACATTTCACTTTGTTAAGAGATCTGAAGCAAATTATAAGACAAAACATTAAAATTTGACAAAGCTAAGGGTGGGTACATGAGTGTTTGTTATAGTGTGCTTTTTTCTTACTTTGCAAACTTGAAATATTTCCTAAGAAAAGAAAGATCACTAGCTGCGATGGGGAAAATGGTGAGATCATAATGCAGGAAGAGACTACCTACAAGGTTATTATAGTGGGAGATGATTGTGGCCTTAGATAGGAGTAGCAATAGGAATGGAAAAATAGGGATAAATTTCAAAAATAATTACAGTTACAATAAATAGGACTTGTTGACTGATTAGACAAATATCATATGATAGCATTTATATGTGGAATCTAAAATATGACACAAATGAACTTATTTATGAAACAGAAACAGACTCACAGACATAGAGAACAGACTTGTGGTTGCCAAGGGGGAAGGGATGAGGGGGAGGGATGGATTGGGAGTTTGGGATTAGCAGGTGCAAACTATTATATAGAGAATGGATAAACAACAAGGTCCTACTGTACAGCACAGGGAACTATATTCAGTATCCTATAATAAACCATAATGGAAAAGAATATGAAAAAATATATATGTATAACTGAATCACTTTGCTGTACACCAGAAACTAACACATTGTAATTCAACTATACTTCAATAAAAAATAAATTTAAAAAAGGATAGTGACGGGACTTCCCTGGTGGTCCACTGGTTAAGAATCCGCCTTCCAATGCAGGGGACGCGGGTTCGATCCCTGGTCGGGGAACTATGATCCCACACGCTGCGGGGCAACTAAGGCCACATGCTACAACTAGAGAGAAGCCTGCGTGCCACAACTAGAGAGAAACCTGCACGCCGCAACGAAGAGCCAGCGTGCCGCTACTAAGACCTGAGGCAGCCAAATAAATAAATATTTAAACAAACAAAACCTAACAACTGAGCTCAATACATATTTCTTTAAAAAAAAAAAAAGGATAGTGACTATTTATACACTAAATATTTGTTCATACTTTGATAGTTTATTCAGATCCTCTTCTTCAAGCTACTAATCAGTTTCTTTGGATTAGTCATAAAGTCAAAGATTTATAACATGTTTACAAGCTCCTCACTCTCACTATTTCCCACGTTCTGCAATTTGTCCATACTGTTTCACAGAACATTCTGCTTTGCATTTCTCTGCTGATGTTTTCAGCTCCCAGTTCTGGAGAGCTAGGCTCAGTTACCCATGTCCACCTTCTATCTATCAAAGCCTTTTTAGGACAATACCATTCACAGGGAAAATATGAGTAAGACAACAAAGGAGGACAGAAAAAAGAACATGGCAAGAAAGGTGTTACTTTCCTACACTGGAATATGAAAAAGAGTATAGCTGATTTTTATGGACCTGCTCTTTTTGGTATACTAGTTTGGCTGTCGTAACGAAGTATCATAGACTAGGTGGCTTAAATAACAGAGATTTATTTTCTCACAATTCTGGAAGCTAGAAGTCTGAGGTGTTGTCAGGGTTGGTTTCTTCTGGAGCCTTTCTTGTTGACTTGTAAGTAGCTTTCTTCTCCCTGTGTCTTCACATGGTCTTCCCCTCTGAAGATACCTGTGTCCAAATTCCCTTTGTATAAGAACATCAGTCATATTGGATTAGGGCCAACCCTAGTGACCTCAGTTGAACTTACCTCCTTAAAGGATTACCTCCTTAAAGACCCTACCTCCGAATTCATTCACATTCTGAAGTACTGAGGGTTAGGACTTCAACATATACATTTTTAGGGGACATAATTCTGCCCTATAATAGTGAAGATGGGAAGGGATGAAAAACATACTTAGGTTAAGGAGGTTGAGCAGCTTTTCCTGAACCGAATTTTAGTATTCTCTCATTCATTCATTTGAAAATAGTTGAATATCTACAAGGTATCCTACTGCTGAGGATAGAGCTCAAGGAGTAATTCTGAGGTTTTTAGCCTGAGCAACTGCAAGGATGGCGTTGCTATTTACTGAGATGGGGGAAAATGTGAAAGATGGGGGGTGGGGGGTATAGTTTGAGATCAGGACAAAGTTTGAAATGCCTAGTAGATATTCAAATGGGGATGCTACATAGGCAGCTGGATATAAAAGTCTGAAGATGAGGCCTGTGGCGGGAAAGTTGTCAACTGATGATACATAGATGCTATTTAAAGCTTGAAACTGGATATATTAGAGGAAGTGAGTATAGAGTAGAGGTTCAAGGACTGATCTTTAAGTACTCTAATTTGGGGGATCACACAAGATAAGAAGAAACTAAAAAAGGAGACTGGGGCTTCCCTGGTGGCGCAGTGGTTGAGAATCTGCCTGCCAATGCAGGGGACACGGGTTCGAGCCCTAGTCTGGGAAGATCCCACATGCCGCGGAGCAACTAGGCCCGTGAGCCACAACTACTGAGCCTGCGCGTCTGGAGCCTGTGCTCCACTACGAGAGGCCGCGACAGTGAGAGGCCTGCACACCGCGATGAAGAGTGGCCCCCGCTCACCACAACTAGAGAAAGCCCTCGCACAGAAACGAAGACCCAACACAGCAAAAATTAATTAATTAATTAATTAATTAAAAAATAAATTTATAAAAAAGGAGACTGAAAACGAGCAGCACTATGTCAAGTCGTTACAATATGCAGTACACCTTAAACTTATACAGAGCTGTATGTTGACTATATTTCAATAAAAATGAAAGGAGGGACTTCCCTGGTGGTGCAGTGGTTAAGAATCTGCCTGCCAATGCAGGGACACGGGTTCGAGCCCTGGACCAGGAAGATCCCACATGCCACGGAGCAACTAAGGCCGTGCCCCACAACTACTGAGCGTGCACTCTAGAGTCCATGAGCCACAACTACTGAGCCTGAGAGCCACAACTACTGAAGCCCATGCGCCTAGAGCCCATGCTCCGCAACAAGAGAAGCCACTGCAATGAGAAGCCCGTGCACCACAACGAAGAATAGTCCCGCTCGCCGCAACTAGAGAAAGCCTGCATGCAGCAATGAAGACCCAACACAGCTAAAAATAAATAAATAAATAAATAAATAAATTATTTTTAAAAAGAGAAGAAAATAAAGAAAAAAAGAAAGAAAATGAGCAGCCAGGGAAATTGGAAAAAAACAGAAGCCAAGTAAAGAGTATAATCTTCCAAACTGTAGGCATTGTGAATTTCAAAATTAAATATACAATTATTCATATAGGAATACATTCTAGCTGTTTAGGTTATTATAGAGATTAGACCTATGATTAAGAAAATACCTCTCAATAAACAAGTGGAACCTTATCAAACTTACAAGCTTTTCCACAGCAAAAGAAACCATAAACAAAACAAAAAGACAACCTACAGAATGGGAGAAAATATTTGCAAATGATGCAACTGACAAGGGATTAATTTCCAAAATAGACAAACAGCTCATACAACTTGACAACAAAAAAAACAAACAACCCAACCGAAAAATGGGCAGAAGACCTAAAGAGACATTCTCCAAAGAAGAAATACAGATGGCCAATAGGTGTATGAGAAGATGCTCAACATTGCTAATTATTAGAGAAATGCAAATCAAAACTACGATGAGGTATCACCTCACACGGGTCAGAATGGCCATCATTAAGAAGTCTACAAATAACAGATGCTGGAGAGGGTGTGGAGAAAAGGGAACCCTCCTACACTGTTGTTGGGAATGTAAATTGGTGCAGCCACTGTGGAGAACAGTATGGAGGTTCCTCAGAAAACTAAAAATAGAATTACCAAATGATCCAGCAATCCCACTCCTGGGCATATATCCAGACAAAACTATAATTCAAAAAGATACATGCACCCCTATGCCCACAGCAGCACTATTCACAATAGCCAAGACATGGAAACAACCTAAATGTCCACTGACAGATGAATGGATAAAGAAGATGTGGTACATATATACAATGGAATACTACTCAGCCATAAAAAAAGAACCAAATAATGCCATTTGCTGCAACATGGATGCAACTAGAGATTATCATACTAAGTGAAGTAAGTCAGAAAGAGAAAGACAAATACCATATGATATCACTTACATGTGGAATCTGAAATATGACACAAATGAACCTATCTATGAAACAGAATCAGGGACATAGAGAATAGACTGGTGGTTGCCAAGGGGGAAGGGGTTGGGAGAGGGCTGGATTGGGAATTTGAGATTAGCAGATGCAAACTGGTATAGAATGGATAAACAATAAGGTCTTACTGTATAGCACAGGAAACTACAGTCAATATCCTGTGATATACCATAATGGAAAAGAAAAAGAAAAAGAATGTATATATATATGTATAACTGAGTCACTTTGCTGTACAGCAGTAATTACCACAACACTGTAATTCAACTATACTTCAATAACAAAATAAATTTAAAAAAAGAAAATACCTTGCAAAACCAAGTATTTTAAAACTTTGGCTTTGTCAAAGCATCAACAAGCAAGAATATAATTACAAAGAAGGTTAGAACAAATATATTATTTGTGGCAAAGGATACAAAAGCATTTAAGAGACTGCACACAACTCTCCCTCCAGAACTTAACTGGGACAAGTCAAGCACAATGGCTAAAGGCTTTAGGACAGATAAAACAGTTAATATATAATCTTGCTTCCTCTCCCAATTTAAGACTCTCTTAGTTGAAACAGAATATATAGTAAAGATGAAAAGGCTAGTTTGTAGCAAAAGATAGGAAGAAAAGGGCAGTTTGACAAACGGACCAAATTCCAAACCAGCTGGAAATTTAAGTCCTTAAAGAGTAGAAGGCAGGCTATTGTAGAAGAAAGAAGTAGGCATGAAACTAGATGATTTGACTTTGAATCTTGATTGTTCTGCCAATTTATCAGCTTTGGGACCTTGCACAAGTCACTCCAGAGTCCTGCTTTCCTCATCTGTAACATGGGAGGAAGGGAGGTGTTGAAAGGCCAATAAAGTAACAACTAAGAAAGTGCTCTGTTACACTATTCAAGTATCAGATATTATTAGACAGCTATCTATCAGGAGTGTATTAACAATCATTATACCACTATATGTTGAAAGTAACTAAAGGGTCTCTTCCAATGCTAATGATTTTAGTATTTAAAGATATGTTGTAATTGCCTGCCAACTTCAAAACTGTGTTGATAACCTTAATGCAAGTTAAAAGCAGCAGCAACACAGCTGACTTGATAATGTAAATAGGGAAAAGTGAAAAATGGATTGTTTCTTCCCAGATCCAACAAATGTTTATTTGGAATAATATAGTTATCTATTCTAACTGCACACCATCTGTTTCAAGTCTCCACCAAGTTAATATTTCTCACATGAACAGAATAACTTAAAATTACATTTGATTAGCATCTTGCCTTGAGGTGAATGTTACCCCAACTACAATCTAAATCTCAACCTCTTAACATTGTGTGGCAATTACTGCCCTGGCCAAACACATGCAGCCAAACTCAGGTTAACTCGGAGAACTGAGACTGTCAGAGAACAAGCCAACTCCAGTCTTCTCAGTCACATAAAATCCTTCTTACATGTTTTTTTCTGGAGACAGGGAGAAATAATGAATTTCTCACGCAGCTAATTAATGGCTTTCCCAAGATTCAAACCCAGGTGTCTCTGGTTCCACCTGCTGATGCATCTGTGCTACAATTTCTCTGGGACACAGAATGTTCTAAAACAATATACCAGTAAATCCTGACAGGTCAACTCTAAAATATATCACAATATATTACTTATCCCATCTCCACTGTTCTACTTTAGCTCAAGCCACGTCATCTCTCACCTCTACTACTGCAACTGGCTCCTAACTATTCCTTTTCCTTCTGCTTTTGTCCCTTCCAATCCATTCTCCATGTAACAGCCAAAGTGCTGATTTTTTTAGATCTTGTCACAGATCTATTTAAACTCTTCTAATGGCTTCCCACTGTTCTTACAATAAAATACAAACTCTACCTTGGCTTAGACGCAATGATCTACCCAGAAGTTCTCAAAGTGTGTTCTGGAATCCCTTGGAGGTTCTAAAGGGTCAAAGCCATTATCATCATTATCATCATCATTATCATCACCACAGGTTATCTGCCTTCTTTATTCTTACTCCTTTATGAGTACACAGTGGCTTTTTCCAGTAACTACTTGATGAATGATACTATAAGAGACTTGATGCAGAAGCAGACATGAGAATCCAGTTATCTTCCATTAAGCTGGTCATTAAAGAGGCTTGCAAAACTATTGAACAGAGCCACTCTTCTATTGCTTTGAAAGGTATTTTTCATAAAAATCTTCTTTATATTAACATGTAATGGGATTATTTTAAGGGAATATTTTAAAAATCTATTCTAATTTCTGATGGGAGTGTGTATCTTCCATTAAAAAAAAAAAATGTTCTTTGGGGATCCTTAACAATTTTTAGAGTGGAAAGAGATCCTGAAACCAAAGAATTTGAGAACTGCTGAGCTACCCCATGCCTATCTGTCCAATCTCATGTCCTCCTGTCCTGCCCTTGCTATGCATTAGCTATGATGATCTTCTTTCTACTTCTCAAGTGCCCTGAGAACTCCCACTTCAATGCCTTAACTCAGGCTATTCCTTTGGCCTAGAATTGGTTTCCCCCAAGTTGTTGAATGGCTTACTCCTTATCATTCAGATGTCAGCACAGATGTCCTCAGAGGGAGTTTCCCTAAGTTACTCTTTACTCTCCCTACCAGATCATCCCATGACCATTATTTTCTTCACTGCACTTATTACCATTGCACCAATCAAGCAAGCATTTAGTTTGCTTGATTGATCCCATCTTTGGGGAAATAAAGGCCTTTTCTATTTCTTTACCATATCTCCAGTGCCTAGAGTAGGCAACACCAAATCACAATAATCAAAAGTGACACAGCCCCCAAGCTTGGCTGGACTTGAATTATCTTCTCTCACACCTCCCCATTTCCAGTGAGTCAGCCATAACCTTGTTACTTCTACGTCTTCATACCCATCTTCAACCCTCTCTCTCTACCCTCAAGAGCCACTGCCTTAGATTAGTCTCTCATTTCTCTAACTGGACTCTCTCTGGGATTCAACCTATTCTGCACTTTCCTACCAGGTACCTATTTCATTAAGAATCCCCATTCTCTGTTGTGTTTTGTTCCTCAGACTGGCCTTCGTGGCTCTCAGTCACTAAACTCTGATACTCACCAGCAACCATTCTCATGAACAGTTCTATATCCCTATCCCAATTAGGAGGTTCTCCTGTAAGTCATGGTCATTCTGTCTCCATTTCCTCAAACTCCTTCCTCCTTCTCTAGATACATTAAAATCCTCCCCAATGCTTTTGTTCCCATTTGTTGGTCCTGTTTTCATCATCTGTCACCATGCCTAGGACACTACCAAGCAAGAGTAGTGGTTTCATAATAACTGTTAGCTGATGAAGGGTGGGGGACATAAAAGGTAATTATGCTATTTAGTTTTGTTGTGTTACTAGCACAAGTATAAGCAAGTTATGCTTACTCTAATTCTAGGCCAGAGACTGTCCTATTAATCTTGAAAATTCATACCAGTTTACTTGACACTAGGGAGACAAAGCAAGTATGAAGATAGAGCTATATAACCCCATCAGTATCACTTTAAAAAAAAATCACTCCTCAAAAATACAAGTACTATTAATGTATCATCACATATAATGAAGACAGTGTAATGTTATATTAAATCATGAAACCATTAATTGTGTTAACTATAAAGAAGCTGAATGTCTATGTTTTTAAATTGCTGGGAAATATCACAGACTAATGCAGACAACAAATCTTTCATTCATATAACTCTCTTCTCCATAGGCCTTTCCATCCCAAAGATGCTATGTTTCTCCAGATTCATCCTCCCCCAAATATACACAGCTGTTACTCTTTTCAGACTGAAAAATATTAAATTTTAAAAGCTGTCAACTTTTGCTATTTTAATTATATTTTATTAAGTAATAATGTTTGTCCAATGCAAAGACATATGTGCCCAGTCCCATCTTCCAAACAGTAAGGTAACCACCAAGTTAACTGTAACTTTAAAAGTTTTTTTTTCTAAATCACATTACCATGCTCAGTTAACTTGGATGTACAAATATTTTTCTTTTCTGTACATATTTATTCTACAAACTTTAAAAAGCGCTTTCCAATGCTAGGGCTCCACTTGGTTCCATGTCACTTAATATTTGAAAAATTGATTCATGTTTCCCCTGTCTGAAGACATCAGTTTCTGCCTTGGGGTAGACAACCACAACAACTGCAGACCTAGGAGTACCAGGGATCAAAGATCAAGCTCTCTTCCAAGATGAGAAGCCCCATGGACAACCTCCCTGACTGGCTGACACCCAGCTTGTGTGAGGTAACTTTGAGCGCTTTATAAACAAGGAAACAGACGTTTCAGGAGGAACTATTCTATCAAAGAGCTAGAGAAGTAGCAGAGCCTCAATTTGAATCCTGATCTGTAAGAATCCAGAGACCTTGTTTTTTCTATCACTGTATCATCTTCCTACATCAGCAAATACAACACCTGCCATTGCTGGATAATGAAGAAGTAGTTCTTGGCAATGGTCACTAACTGGTAATAGTTCTGTCTTCTGGAGTCTTACCATCGTTAAATATTTGAAGAAAACTATCTCATCATGACGAATCAAAAGACTAGTGTTTGTGCCAACCCACTAAACCTTATATTCCTGCTGCACACAGAGAAGCCAAGGAAAAAATGGAGCTCTATGTGTTTGATTCAATCTGGTTTCTAACAGTTCACTTATTAAACCCTCTTTCTGAGGTAACAAGGACTTTAAAACAATAACAAAAACAAACTAGCTTAGAGTTTGATGATTTCTTTTAACTACTTTCTGGAAGCTCTCTGTGGGCAAGACAATGGGATTACAGACATTTTTGAGTTTATGAGCAAATGTGCTCCTGAGTCATGTCAAAATATGCACTAAATTTTAATTATTAGAGAAAGCCTCTGGTGAATCCATGTGTAAGGCAATGATTCTTTCTATACATTATACAACTTAGCACAACTTCACATGTTTTCTAAGTGTAGGTTTTTGCATAGGATTTCATAATATAGAGCTGTATTGCCCAATGTGGTGGCCATTAGCCACATGTAGCTAATGAGTGCTAGAAATGTGGCTGATCTAGACTGAGATGGGCTGTAAGTAAAACAATGCTTTTGAAGATTTAGTACTAAAAAAGCCATTGTAGGGAATTCCCTGGTGGTCCAGTGGTTAGACTCCATGCTTTCACTGACGAGGGCCTGGGTTCAATCCCTGGTTAGGGGACTAAGATCCCACAAGCCATGTGGTGTGGCCAAAATAAATAAATTAAAAATTAAAAGCAAATGTAAAATATCTCAAGAGTTTTTATAATGACTGTATGTTAAAATGATCTTTTAGACATAGTATATTAACTTAAATATATCATTAAAAGTAATTTCATGTTTCTTTTCTTTATTTTAATAAAGCCACAAGAAAATTTTACATACGTGCCCCCTATTATAAGCCTACGTGGCTTGCATTATATTTCATTTGGACAGCTCTGATGTAGAAATATGACACAGTAATAGAAAAAACATGGTGTCTAGTTTCAGACAGATCTGTATTCAAATTGAGGCTCTGCTACTTTTCTAACTCTTTAATAATAGGAATAGTTCCTCCTGAAAAGTTTGTTTCCTTGTTTATAAAATGCAGTGAATACTGTCCAGCTGCTAGGGTTGCTGTTGACAAGCAAATGAAATAAAAATAGAAAAATCGAGGAGGAACCAAGATGGCGGAGTAGAAGGACGTGCTCTCACTGCCTCCTGTGAGAACACCAGAATCACAACTAGCTGCTGGACAATCATTGACAGGAAGACACTGGAACTCAACAAAAAAGATACCCCACATCCAAAGACAAAGGAGAAGCCACAATGAGACGGTAGGAGGGGTGCAATCACAGTAAAATCAAATCCCATAACTGCTGGGTGGGTGACTCACAGACCGGAGAACACTTATACCACGGAAGTCCACCCACCGGAGTGAAGGTTCTGAGCCCCACGTCAGGCTTCCCAACCTGGGGGTCCGGCAACAGGAGGAGGAATTCCTAGAAAATCAGACTTTGAAGGCTAGTGGGATTTGACTGCAGGACTTCAACAGGACTGGGGGAAACAGAGACCCCACTCTTGGAGGGCACACACAAAGTAGTGTGTGCACTGGGACCCAGGGGAAGGAGCAGTGACCCCGGGGGGAGACTGAACCAGACCTACCTGCTAGTGTTGGAGGGTCTCCTGCAGAGGCGAGGGTGGCTCTGTTTCACTGCTGGGACAAGGACACTGGCAGCAGAAGTTCTGGGAAGTACTCCTTGGCGAGAGCCCTCCCACAGTCTGTCATTTGCCCCACCAAAGAGCCCAGGTAGGCTCCAGCATTGGGCTGCCTCAGGCCAAACAACCAACAGGGAGGTAACCCAAATCCACCCATCAGCAGTCAATCGGATTAAAGTTTTACTGAGCTCTGCCCACCAGAGCAACAGTCAGCTCTACCCACCAGCTGTCCCTCCCATCAAGCTTCTTAGATAGCCTCATCCACCAGAGGGCAGACAGCAGAAGCAAGAAGAACTACAATCCTGCAGCCTGTGGAACAAAAACCACATTCACAGAAACACAGACAAGATGAAAAGGCAGAGGGCTACGTACCAGATGAAGGAACAAGATAAAACCCCAGAAAAACAACTAAATGAAGTGGAGATAGGCAACGTTCCAGAAAAAGAATTCAGAATAATGATAGTGAAGATGATCCAGGACCTCGGAAAAAGAATGGAGGCAAAGATCGAGAAGATGCAAGAAATGTTTAACAAAGACCTAGAAGAATTAAAGAACACACAGACAGAGATGAACAATACAATAACTGAAATGAAAACTACACTAGAAGGAATCAATAGAATAACTGAGACAGAAGAATGGATAAGTGACCTGGAAGACAGAATGGTGGAATTCACTGCTGTGGAACAGACTAAAGAAAAAAGAATGAAAAGAAACGAAGACAGCCTAAGAGACCTCTGGGACAACATTAAACACAACAACATTCACATTATAGGGGTCCCAGAAGGAGAAGAGAGAGAAAAAGGACCAGAGAAAATATCTGAAGAGATTATGGTCGAAAACTTCCCAAACACGGGAAAGGAAATAGCCACCCAAGTCCAGGAAGCGCAGCGAGTCCCATATAGGATAAATGCAAGGAGAAACACGCCGAGACACACAGTATTCAAATTGGCAAAAATTAAAGACAAAGAAAAATTACTGAAAGCAGCAAGGGAAAAACGACAAATAACATACAAAGGAACTCGCATAAGGGTAACAGCTGATTTCTCAGCAGAAACTCTACAAGCCAGAAGGGAGTGGCATGATATACTTAAAGTGATGAACGGGAAGAACCTACAACCAAGATTACTCTACCCAGCCAGGATCTCATTCAGATTCGATGGAGAAATCAAAAGCTTTACAGACAAGCAAAAGCTATGAGAATTCAGCACCACCAAACCAGCTCTACAACAAATGCTAAAGGAACTTCTCTAAGTGGGAAACAGAAGAGAAGAAAAGGATCTACAAAAACAAACCCAAAACAATTAAGAAAATGGTCATAGGAACATACATATCGATAATTACCTTAAACGTGAATGGATTAAATGCTCCAACCAAAAGACACAGGCTTGCTGAATGGATACAAAAACAAGACCCATATATATGCTGTCTATAAGAGACCCACTTCAGAGCTAGGGACACATACAGACTGAAAGTGAGGGGATGGAAAAAGATATTCCATGCAAATGGAAATCAAAAGAAAGCTAGAGTAGCAATACTCATATCAGATAAAATAGACTTTAAAATAAAGAACGTTACAAGAGACAAGGAAGGACACTACATAATGATCAAGGGATCAATCCAAGAAGAAGATATAACAATTATAAATATATATGCACCCAACATAGGAGCACCTCAATACATAAGGCAACTGCTAACAGCTATAAAAGAGGAAATCGACAGTAACACAATAATAGTGGGGGACTTTAACACCTCACTTACACCAACGGACAGATCACCCAAAATGAAAATAAATAAGGAAACAGAAGCTTTAAATGACACAATAGACCAGATAGATTTAATTGATATTTATAGGACATTCCATCCAAAAACAGCAGATTACACTTTCTTTTCAAGTGCACACGGAACGTTCTCCAGGATAGATCACATCTTGGGTCACAAATCAAGCCTCAGTAAATTTAAGAAAATTGAAATCATATCCAGCATCTTTTCTGACCACAACGCTATGAGATTAGAAATCAATTACAGGGAAAAAAAACGTAAAAAACGCAAACACATGGAGGCTAAACAATACGTTACTAAATACCCAAGAAATCACTGAAGAAACCAAAGAGGAAATCAAAAAATACTTAGAGACAAATGACAATGAAAACACGACGATCCAAAACCCATGGGATGCAGCAAAAGAAGTTCTAAGAGGGAAGTTTATAGCTATACAAGCCTACCTCAAGAAACAAGAAAAATCTCAAGTAAACAATCTAACCTTACACCTAAAGGAACTAGAGAAAGAAGAACAAACAAAACCCAAAGTTAGCAGAAGGAAAGAAATCATAAAGATCAGAGCAGAAATAAATGAAATAGAAACAAAGAAAACAATAGCAAAGATCAATAAAACTAAAAGCTGGTTCTTGGAGAAGATAAACAAAATTGATAAACCATTAGCCAGACGCATCAAGAAAAAGAGGAAGAGGACTCAAATCAATAAAATTAGAAATGAAAAAGGAGAAGTTACAACAGACACTGCAGAAATACAAAGCATCCTAAGAGACTACTACAAGCAACTCTATGGCAATAAAATGGACAACCTGGAAGAATTGGACAAATTCTTAGAAAGGTATAACCTTCCAAGACTGAACCAGGAAGAAACAGAAAATATGAACAGACCAATCACAAGTAATGAAATTGAAACTGTGATTAAAAATCTTCCAACAGGGCTTCCCTAGTGGCGCAGTGGTTGAGAATCTGCCTGCCGAAGCAGGGGACACGGGTTCGAGCCCTGGTCTGGGAAGATCCCACATGCCGCGGAGCAACTGGGCCCGTGAGCCAAAACTACTGAGCTTGCGCGTCTGGAGCCTGTGCTCCGCAACAAGAGAGGCCGCGACCGTGAGAGGCCAGCGCACCGTGGTGAAGAGTGGCCCCCGCTCGCCACAACTAGAGAAAGCCCTCGCACAGAAACGAAGACCCAATGCAGCCAAAACTAAATAAATTAATTAATAAATTAAAAAAAAAAATCTTCCAACAAATAAAACTCCAGGACCAGATGGCTTCACAGGTGAAGTCTATCAAATATTTAGAGGAGAGCTAACACCCATCCTTGTCAAACGTTTCCAAAAAATTGCAGAGGAAGGAACACTCCCAAACTCATTCTATGAGGCCACCATCACCCTGATACCAAAACCAGACAAAGATACTACAGAAAAAGAAAATTACAGACCAATATCACTGATGAATATAGATGCAAAAATCCTCAACAAAATACTAGCAAACAGAGTCCAACAACACATTAAAAGGATCATACACCATGATCAAGTGGGATTTATCCCAGGGATGCAAGGATTCTTCAATATACGCAAATCAATCAATGTGATACACCATATTAACAAACTGAAGAATAAAAACCATATGATCACCTCAATAGATGCAGAAGAAGCTTTTGACAAAATTCAACACCCATTTATGATAAAAACTCTCCAGAAAGTGGGCATAGAGGGAACCTACCTCAACATAATAAAGGCCATATACGACAAAACCACAGCAAACATCATTCTCAATGGTGAAACACTGAAAGCATTTCCTCTAAGATCAGGAACGAGACAAGGATGTCCACTCTCACCACTATTATTCAACATAGTTTTGGAAGTCCTAGCCATGGCATTCAGAGAAGAAAAAGAAATAAAAGGAATACAAATTGGAAAAGAAAAACTGTCACTGTTTGCAGATGACATGATACTATACATAGAGAATCCTAAAAATGCCACCAGAAAACTACTAGAGCTAATCAATGAATTTGGTAAAGTTGCAGGATACAAAATTAATGCACAGAAATCTCTTGCATTCCTATATACTAATGATGAAAAATCTGAAAGAGAAATTATGGAAACATTCCCATTTACCACTGCAACAAAAAGAAAAAAATACCTAGGAATAAACCTACCTAGGGAGACAAAAGACCTGTATGCAGAAAACTATAAGACACTGATGAAAGAAATTAAAGATGATACCAACAGATGGAGAGATATACCATGTTCTTGGATTGGAAGAATCAATACTGTGAAAATGACTATACTACCCAAAGCAATCCACAGATTCAATGCAATCCCTATCAAATTACCAGTGGCATTTTTTACAGAACTAGAACAAATCATCTTAAAATTTGTATGGAGACACAAAAGACCCCGAATAGCCAAAGCAGTCTTGAGGGAAAAAAACGGAGCTGGAGGAATCAGACTCCCTGACTTCAGACTATACTACAAAGCTACAGTAATCAAGGCAATATGGTACTGGCACAAAAACAGAGACACAGATCAATGGAACAAGATAGAAAGCCCAGAGATAAATCCACACACCTATGGTCAACTAATCTATGACAAAGGAGGCAAAGATATACAATGGAGAAAAGACAGTCTCTTCAATAAGTGGTGCTGGGAAAACTGGACAGCTACATGCAAAAGAATGAAATTAGAACACTCCCTAACACCAAACACAAAAATAAACTCAAAATGGATTAGAAACCTAAATGTAAGACTGGACATTATAAAACTCTTAGAGGAAAAGACAGGAAGAACACTCTTTGACATAAATCACAGCAACATCTTTTTTGATCCACCTCCTAGAGTAATGGAAATAAAAACAGAAATAAACAAGTGGGACCTAATGAAACTTCAAAGCTTTTGCACAGCAAAAGAAACCATAAATAAGACGAAAAGACAACCCTCAGAATGGGAGAAAATATTTGCAAACAAATCAACGGACAAAGGATTAATCTCCAAAATATATAAACAGCTCATGCAGCTCAATATTAAAAGAACAAACAAACCAATCCAAAAATGGGCAGAAGACCTAAATAGACATTTCTCCAAAAAAGACATACAGATGGCCAAGAAGCACATGAAAAGCTGCTCAACATCACTGATTATTAGAGAAATGCAAATCAAAACTCCAATGAGGTATCACCTCACACCAGTTAGAATGGGCATCATCAGAAAATCTGCAAACAACAAATGCTGGAGAGGGCATGGAGAAAAGGGAACCCTCTTGCACTGTTGGTGGGAATGTAAATTGATACAGCCATTATGGAGAACAGTATGGAGGTTCCTTAAGAAACTGAAAATAGAATTACCATATGACCCAGCAGTCCCAGTACTGGGCATATACCCAGAGAAAACCATAATTCAAAAAGACACATGCACCCCAATGTTCACTGCAGCACTATTTACAATAGCCACGTCATGGAAGCAACCTAAATGCCCATCGACAGATGAATGGATAAAGAAGTTGTGGTACATATATACAATCAATATTACTCAGCCATAAAAAGGAACGAAATTGAGTCATTTGTTGAGTCGTGGATGGACCTAGAGACTGTCATACAGAGTGAAGTAAGTCAGAAAGAGAAAAACAAATATCGTATATTAACGCATGTATGTGGAACCTAGAAAAATGGTACAGATGAACCGGTTTGCAGGGCAGAAGTTGAGACACAGATGTAGAGAACAAACGTATGGACACCAAGGGGGGAGAACCGTGGTGGGGTGGGGATGGTGGTGTGATGAATTGGGCGATTGGGATTGACATGTATACACTGATGTGTTTAAAACTGATGACTAATAAGAACCTGCAGGGGACACGGGTTCGAGCCCTGGTCTGGGAAGATCCCACATGCCGCGGAGCAACTAGGCCCATGAGCCACAACTACTGAGCCTGCGCGTCTGGAGCCTGTGCTCCGCAACAAGAGAGGCCGCGACAGTGAAAGGCCTGCGCACCGCGATGAAGAGTGGCCCCCGCTTGCCGCAACTAGAGAAAGCCCTCGCACAGAAACGAAGACCCAACACAGCCAAAAATAAATAAATAAATAAATAAATAAATAAATTTATTTAAAAAAAAAAAGAACCTGCAGTATAAAACAAACAAACAAACAAAAACAACTAATACTAAACTTTCTTTGGGTTATTTGTATGGGAATATGTTAATATAAATGTTTCAGACATTACATGAAATTTCTAAAAATCTTATATGTTCGGTATAATGTTATAAGTCATAATTCTAGTTATTACTTTAAAATGTATATCTCAGAAATAACTAAAAAAAGGAAAAAAATAGAAAAATCTAGCATAAACCCCACGCCACAGAGACAAATTCATTTCAAGAGAAATCTGGATAACAATGACCTCACAGTGTTTGGGTTGATCAATTAAGGGTAGGACAGTTTTGGGAATTCCCTGGTTTGATCCCTGGTGTGGGGACTAGGATCTCACATGCCATGCAGTGGTGCAGCCAAAAAAAAAAAAAACACAAAGGTAGGATAGTTTTGGTTTATTGTTCCCTTTCAGAAGGTAAGTTCAAAATAAAGAGAATTCATGTAAGCGATCATTTTATGGGCTTAAATCTTTGAAAAATGTAATAAGATGCATATGCAAACAAGATGCTTCATTATGATGCATTTAGCAGAAATGGTATCAGACTAATAGCCCCACAACAGATAAAGACTAAATGGGGTGTTTCTTCAGCCTCCTTGTGCTCTTTGTGCCTGGGCATTCGACTTCCAACCCTGGATCTATATTAGATTCATTCATTTGTGCATCTCTCACAGCCCCAAGCTGTCCTCTGTTCTTCTTCACTATCTTTAAGTTTTCAGCTCTAATTAAAGCCATACATTTTGTATTTACACTCTTGAAGTTTTCATCAACCACTAACTTGCTTTTTATTTGTTTTTATTAGAAATAGGCCTTCAGTTTAATCAAACACTTTTTTATGAGGGGAAGGGACCTATTTATAGAAATGGGTTTTTTTTTTTTTCCCTCCTTTAAGTGCCTTAATGTTGAACCATACCTGCATTATGGAATCACTTGCTTGATTAGGGTGTATTGTATTACTCTTAAATACAGTTTTATTCTTTATAATAAACCAAGGAATAAAGAAACAGATAATGCACTATAAGTCTTTCAAAGAGGCCAGAAATAAAGGAGCAAGAAAGAAATATGAACTGAATGGCAATGGTAATTTTTAAAAATATATGTATATTTGTTTATTCACAACGAAATTTCCATTGAAATTACTGACAATACTTCAAAATGTTCACTTTCTCTTCTGTAACTTCATCATTTTAATTAACACATGCAAAGCTAAAACACAGACCAAAAATGCATATTTTACATTAAAATACCAACAACAACAAAAAGAGTTGTGTCTATATGTCTACACTGAATTATAAGTTTCAATCTTCCCTTTCAATGGGAAGACTGACTCATTCACTCTAAATTCCTAACTTCATCACTATCAAAATTTCTAATGTAATTTAAACTATGTGAATGAAACAATGTTTGGAACAAATAGTCCAGATGTGAGCATCTGCCTCTCATTTGCCTTGGGACAGAAATGTTGAGTTAAGATTAATGGCTTTAAATGTCTAAACAGCCAAGACATGACAAGTTAAAATGAAATACATGTAAAATAATTCAACCTTTGGTCTTGGAAACATCTAAGATGTTTTCCATACAGGTCCACTTAAGAGAATGTAATTAAAACTAATTTCAATCAACAAAGGCAAGGAGTATTAATTACAGTTTAGTAGTGAAGTTTAGATTTAGGTACAGACAATTCTAGGAGACTCTACTATATACTTTTAGGAAGCTAGCAATCAAGTACATAGCTTCCAAACTAAGATAATCCTGAATTTCTGTGCCCTAATTATGAACCTTCTAAGGAAAAGAAAAATTAAGAGTCAAAATACATACCTCTGTGGGGACAGGACTCTTTCCTGATTCAGAGCTGCTTTTCTATTTTTCCCTCTCTATATGAGTCCCTATGTCAAAGTACTTTTGATTTTAGAAACTCTTGACCATGAAGGATCTTAAGATTTTATCTATTTTGAATTCATGCCCAATGTAAGAATCTGCTATAAGATACGAATGACTTTCATGAAGCCAGTCTCTGCTTAAAACCTTCAGAGAAAGATATGATGAGCAGGTTCCATTACTTGGCAAAGAACCAATATCATTAGGAACCTCAGTTTACTCATCTTTAAAATAAACGATAAAAATAATAATAATTAATCGCAATATTGATAGGATTACATGAGCATATACTGGCAATCCTTTTGCACAATGTAAAGCACCATACCCATTAATTAGTAGCTACCTTTCTAGGGAAGTGGGGCAAATAATCAAATAGAGACTGATATGGAAAGAAGGACAAAAGAATTAAATCTATATTTCAATAATTAACCATGAAGAGTAATCATGCTTTTCTTCTATTGTTAAGCTTTTCTTCTAAAGTTAACTTTCAATTTGCCACAGCCAAGGTTTTAATATCAATTTCTCCACATTTCTTCAGCCAGTCCTCCATCACTCTGCCAAAGCATAATAAAATGGGATAGTGAATTTTGGGAGAAAATACTGATGTATTTCCAGTTCAAACTGTAAGGCTATCTGGACTATCTATATGCTTGTTACCTTCCATTAGTTCCAGTTCTGATTATTAATGTACTGGGAAGAAAAAGCACAGAAATAAACATATTTCAAAGTATCAACATTCAGTTAGTGGGGTTAAAAAATGACTTCTCTGCCAGAAAAACGTTCATACCGTTTGACTGTGTGACCTCACTCCTGGGAATTTGTTCTTAAGAAAATAACTCAAGGGAAAAAGCAATTTATGCCACAAAGGAATGGTTAATTAAATGGTGGAACTGCATGTCAATGTGAACTGTGAAGGCATTAAAAATTATAATTATGAAGATCATTCAACACTTGGGAAATGCATACAGTACAAAACTATGTGGGGGGGGAAGCCTCCTACAAAAATTATATATGCAGTATGATTACAATTATTTATTAAAAAATTGATACACATGGTCACAGTATGGAAAGGAACATAAAAATGAAACAGAAGATATGGTGGAGCTAGCAGGTAAATGCCAATTTCCTTGAATTCTTTTGGAACATTGCTTATAAAATATTATCATTTGCTCTCTCACTAGATCTTCTTTTCTACAGAAGAATTATAAGACACCCACTGGGCTGCCAAGCATTCCTAACATGTTAAGTCTTCCTTTACACACAAGCAGTATGATCTAGTTACAGTGACCTCATTTTTGAAACCAAAATTTTGACAAATAGGGTCAGGGAACAATGGGACAGATTATTTGAAATAGAAAGCATGACAGAAAAACCAAGATTGGAAAGTCAGAAGCCCTAGATCCCAGTCCTTCTACACCTGAGCAGCATAGATGGGTAAAAATATGTTCTTAGGGACTTCCCTGGCGATCCAGTGGTTAAGACTCCATGTTTCCACTGCAGGGGGCGGGGATTCGATCCCTGGTGGGGGAACAACTAAGATCCTGCATGCCGAGGGGTGCGGCTACAGGAAAAAAAAGAGTTCTTAATTTAGACTGACAGCCCTAGGTTATAATTCCAGTAATTTGGTTGTATGACCAAAAGCATGTCAGTTAACCTGTCAAAACCACATTGTGAGTTTACAGGATATCATTTTTTGGTATACAGTAAATGCTTAAACAAATAAGCACACCTAAAACAGTGGTTCACTGTCTATGTAAAATAGGCAATTAAGTCTGCCCCTCTTTCCAACCTGTTCTATTATCAGGAAATGAAGTTAATAATCCTGTGCTAAACTACAAACCATTTTACAAAACATACCAACATCATCATCATCAATATCATCCACTATTGTTACTAACGCTACTGCTCCTACCAAGAAGCCAGCTGAAGAAGCTGGCTAGAGTTTACCTAATGGGCTGAGGAGAAATCTTCTAATCCAAAAACGACACTTAAACCCCAGTGATGTCGACCTCCCCCACCAAAAAAAAACCAATGACAAAGACTAGAGTATACAATCAAGAAGAGAAAATAGAGAGCGAGTCCATAACTAAATGCATGGTACAGTGGGATAAGAGGGGGTACAGGAAAGTGCTTACAGCATTTTGAGACAGTTGTCCTCTGGGGGTGGAAATGAATGCATGCTACAGTAGAACTCCCTGCAGAAAGAATACATCTGATGAAATGGTTTCAAAATGCATTGCTTATAGAGACTTGGTCACCACCTAAATCCAAACAAGGTAACTTAGGGCTTAAATATATCCAAGCAACATCCCTCTATGATTTATTATTTAAATTCAACAAATAATTCATTCTCAACTGTATATAATTTTATCCTTTTTAGAAACAAGGTGGGATTTCCCTGGTGGTCCAGGGTCCAATGCAGGGGATGCAGGGTCGATCCCTGGTCGGGGAGCTAAGATCCCACATGCCGCAGGGATCTGAGCCCACAAGCTCTGAAGAAGCATGCCACAACTAGAGAAGCCTGCACGCCGCAACAGAGAAGAACCTGTGTGCCACAATGAAGACCCAGCACAGCCGAAAAAAAACAAAAGAAACAAGGTGATTTTAAAAAATTTACTATGATTTACTAAACATAAAATATGAAGACATCATATAAACATACTCAACTCAAAAAGAAAGAAGAAACATCCTAAAACCTCTTAAAACCAAACATTACATTCAAAATATTGGTTCATAAAAATAGTTACCTCTCCCCAAATAAGGTTTACAAAATTAGCTGAAGAACTTTAAACTAGAAAAGCCATACAGGCAGTCTGTCCAAAGAAAATGAGACCCAGACAAAATTGTGGGACTTGGTCTCCAGCCCTGGGAAAAGCCCAATACCATGTGGCTAGAACAACTTTACCGTAATAACTAAACTGAAACAACTGATTTCTCAAATTAGTACAATAGTGTTCTTGTATAAAGGACTGGTAAATGGCAACACAATTTAATGGAAATATTGATATGTGATGAAAACAATACACATTCTGAGTATACTTCTCTATTGAAATAATGACAACATAGAATAGGCCTTGATATAATGTAAAGGGAAAGAGCATGCTATATATTCATGGAAGTAACATATAAAAAGTATACACAGGGGGTTCCCTGGGGGCGCAGTGGTTAAGAATCTGCCTGTCAATGCAGGGGACACGGGTTCGAGCCTGGTCCGGGAAGATCCCACATGCTGCAGAGCAACTAAGCCCGTGCGCCACAACTACTGAAGCCCGCGCGCCACAGCTACTGAAGCCCACGCACCTAGACCCCGTGCTCCTCAACAACAGAAGCCACTGCAAAGAGAAGCCTGCGCACCTCAATGAAGAGTAGCTCCCGCTCGCCGCAACTAGAGAAAGCCCGCGCCCAGCAACAAAGACCCAACACAGCCCCAACACAGCCAAAAATAAATAAATTTTTTAAAAAGTATACACAATTGTAGGCAAAAACTGGAAGAAAATGTGGAAAAAACAGAAGTTGTTTTTAATAATAGTGCTACCATTCGTAAAGCAAGAAGTTACCATGATGATTCATCTTACCAATCATCGCTAAAAGGCTAGCATGACCCAAGCACTGGACTAAGTGCTTGGAATACAAAAATAAAAATGTCCAGTGGCGGGGCAGGAATAAAGACGCAGACGTGGAGGACGGACTTGAGGACACGGGGAGGGGGAAGGGGAAGCTGGGACGAAGTGAGAGAGCAGCACTGACATATATACACCACCAAGTGTAAAAGGGATGGCTAGTGGGAAGCTGCTCCATAGCACAGGGAGATCAGCTCGGTGCTTCGTGACCACCGAGAGGGGCGGGATGGGGAGGGTGGGAGGGAGGCGCAAGAGGGAGGGGATACGGGGATATATGTACACATAGAGCTGATTCACTTTCTTGTACAGCAGAAACTAACCCAACATCGTAAAGCAATTACACGCCAATAAAGATATTTAAAAAAAAAAAAAAAGCTGCAATTCTAACCCTCAAGGAGTCCATGGTGTAGCTGGGTGATAAGAGTTAAAGGAGGGAACCTCAAGTAGAGACGCCCTGGGGACACACACAAAACTGAAGATTTAGCTGAATCCTATAAAAACAATCAAATCATATTGTATCATCAGCTTAAGATCCTGTTTTGGCTCATAGTTACCATTGACAATCAGCTAAAAATGAAGACTCCTGTCCACCAAATGAAGAGTATATCCACATACACTAATGCTTCTGCAACCAAATCCAGGGATGTCCACAGATTCCAAATCATAAGTGTCTCCTCTGGAGACTTCATTCAGCCTACCTGCCCAACATACATCTTAGTTCAATGGCTTGAAAATTTAAAGGCTAACTTTTCCTTCTGTGTTTGAGAACACGGAACAGATGGCCCACACAGCATAAACTCTCCCAAGAACTAATTTTTACCAATCGCATGTGGTTAAAACCCAGATTTATACCTACAGATTAGTAAGCAAAAGAAACCCTCACAGTGACTTGACAATTACTCAGTGTGACAGCTGTGTGTACCACTACCAAATGTGAGTTTTAAAACATAGGCTAACACCTCTGGTTCCTCTGGATTAAAACGAAACAAAAACCAAAATTAAAAAAACAAAAACAAAGAACCTGAGATACAATACCAATCATAGTATAAAACAAGTCTTTGTAAAAAAGAATTTAGAAGGTGAATAATACTAAGAAACTACATAATGGACAAAGAAAACCACAGACATAGATACCCACTCATTCCAATGTTCATGCTGTATACCTTGGCTTCAGGACATATTTTCATTAAAAAATAAAACCAGGGCTTTCCTGGTGGCACAGTGGTTAAGAATTCACCTGCCAATGCAGGGGACATGGGTTCAAGCCCTGGTTCCTGGTCCGGGAAGATCCCACATGCTGCGGAGCAACTAAGCCCTGCGCCACAACTGCTGAGTCTGCGCTCTAGAGCCCGCGAGCCACAACTACTGAGCCTGTGTGCCACAACTACTGAAGCCCGCGCACCTAGAGCCCATGCTCCCAACAAGAGAGGCCACCGCAATGAGAAGCCTGCGCACCACAACGAAGAGTAGCCCCCACTCACCGCAACCAGAGAAAAGCCCGTGTGCAGCAATGAAGACCCAACGCAGAGAAAATTAAAAAAATAATAAAATAAATAACTTTATTAATGAATAAATAAATAAATAAATAAACCCAAAAAACTGCAATGTTATCTGTACGCTGGATATAAGTTCTACCCAAATGGCAAAAAATATCACTTCCTTGGGTGATATTTTTGATGCTTCTATCAGCTGCTGCATAATAAAGAACATCAAAAAAACTTCTGTTCACATCACAAGGCCCCAAATGCATAATTTGTTTATTTTTTCAGAAGAGACCAGCCTCTGCCTCTTGTACAGTAAGCCCCTTGAAAGTTGGGGCCCGTGACTGTCTCAATAACTGCTATATTCCCAGTGCCAAGTCCAGTACACACTTGCTTCTTATTTAATTTTTTAAAATTTGTTTAAGTCAACTCTTAGGCATTTCTTAGTGGCTTATACAGAGTGATCGAATTTTCCTAATAATGCGACTATTAAGTTAAAAAACAATCTGGATGGGAAATTAGAACCAGAACTTTTCAACTCTGATTTAAATCCAAATAAAACTACCAAATGTAACATAGATAGCTAGTGGGAAGCCACCGCAAAGCACAGGGAGATCAGCTCGGTGCTTTGTGACCACCTAGAGGGGTGGGATAAGGAGAGGGAGGAGATATGGGAACATATGTATATATATAGCTGATTCACTTTGTTATAAAGCAGAAACTAACACCACTGTAAAGCAATTATACTCCAATAAAGATGTTAAAAAAACTAAAAATAATAAATAAATAATTCCAAATAAAAACAAAGTAAATGTTAGCTTTGCTTGTTAATGGGAGATAACCCAAAGCACACTTCTATTTTAAAATAATTTGTTCCATGTCTTTATATTTTAAAGAGATTATACCATGCAATAGCATTCATTACTCTGCAACTTTTCGTTGCAACTACATAAAAAGTATAGTCTCAATTTTGTAAAAGTTTTAGAAATTCAAGAATATCTCTTCATTAAAAAAAACAAAAAGACAAAAGGGACAGACACTAAGAAGTTATTTACATGATATGTTAAGGATACAGAATAGTCAAAACCACTTCAAAAAAGAACGAGGTTAAAGGGCAAACTACTCAAAGGCAAGTGGTTGTTAGTAAAGGTGCCAAATCAATTCAGTGGGGAAAGAAAAACCGTTTTAAGAAATATCACTGGAACTTGATACCTGAGTAGAAAAAACCAATCTCAATCCTATGTCAGTCCATCAACAACCATGAGCTCAAAATGGATCATAGACTAACACCCAGGATCACAAAGTTCCTAGAAAATGAACGGGAGAATATCTTCATATCTTTATGGTAAGCAAAGAATCCTTGGGCAGGTCACAAAAAAAGTAGAAAAAAATTTACATTGATAAATTAGACTTCATGAAATCAAGGTTTTCTGTTCATCAAAAGACACCATTAAGATAATAGACGGGCCACACATAAGAAAAATTATTCAACGCTCATGTATCTAACAAGGGACTCACACCTAGAATGAATGTAGAATACTGACAAATCAACAATAAAAACACAAATAACCTACCTTTTGACAATGAGATTTGAACACATATTGTGCAAATGGAATAGATTAATATATCTTCACAAAGGGAGACACAGCCATGTCCAATACATACATGTGCCTAACATCATTAATCATCAAGGAAATGCACATTAAAATCACAATGAGCAGGCTTCCCCGGCGGCGCGGTGGTTAAGAATCCGCCTGCCAATGCAGGGGACACGGATTCGAGCCCCGGTCCAGGAAGATTCCACATGCCGCAGAGCAACTAAGACCGTGAGCCACAACTACTAAGCCTGCGCTCTAGAGCCCATGAACCACAACTACTGAGCCCATGTACCACAACTACTGAAACCTGCGTGCCTAGAGCCCGTGCTCTGCAACAAGAGAAGCCACCGCAATGAGAAGCCTGGACACTGCAACGAAACAGTAGCCCCTACTCGCCGCAACTAGAGAAAGCCCGCAGACAGCAACGAAGACCAAACACAGCCATAAATAAATAAATAAATAAATAAATAAATAAAAATCACAGTGAGCTACTAACACAAACTCACCAAAATCGTTAAAATAAAAAAAGATTGGGCTTCCCTGGTGGCGCAGTGGTTGAGAATCTGCCTGCCAATGCAGGGGACACGGGTTCGAGCCCTGGTCTGGGAAGATCCCACATGCCGCAGAGCAACTGGGCCCGTGAGCCACAACTGCTGAGCCTGCGCGTCTGGAGCCTGTGCCCCACAACGGGAGGGGCCGCGATAGTGAGAGGCCCGCGCACCGCGATGAAGAGTGGCCCCCGCACCACGATGAAGAGTGGCCCCCGTTTGCCGCAACTAGAGAACGCCCTCGCAAGAAACGAAGACCTAACACAGCTATAAATAAATAAATAAATAAATAAATAAATAAATAAATAAATAAATTTATTTATTTATTTAAAAAAAAAGATTAAATGTTAAGGATATGGAGCATACAAAACTCATAAATTGCTGGTAGGAGTGTAAATGGTACAACTACTTTGGACTACTGGAGAACTATTTAGCAGTTTGCTATGAAGTTAAACATACATCTACTCAATGACTGAAAAATTCCACCCCAAGAGGAATTAAAATATATATTCACAAAAATTACATGAATGTTTATAGCAGCCAAAACCTGGAAACAACCCAAATGTCCATCAACAGGTGACTGGATAAACTGAGGTACATCCAAACAATGGAATACTACAACATTAAAAACGAATGATCCATTGACTCATGCAATTATTGATACATGTATGAAACTCAAAACCAGAAAAACCAAACACAGAAGAATACACACTATATGACTCCATTTACATGAAATGGAAATACAGGAGGAGAAATGAGATATTGGTTACAGGAGATAAGTAGAAATTTTCTGGTAAATTAAAATGTTGTAAACTTTAAGACTATGGTTACACAAGAGTAGACAACTATTAAAAACTCAATGGAGGGGCTTCCCTGGTGGTGCAGTGGTTAAGAATCCGCATGCCAATGCAGGGGACAGGGGTTCGAGCCCTGGTCTGGGAAGATCCCACATGCTGTGGAGCAACTAAGCCCCCGGGCCACAACTACTGAGCCTGTGCTCTAGAGCCCACGTGCCACAACTACTGAAGCCCACATGCCTAGAGCCCGCGTTCTGCAACAAGAGAAGCCACAGCAATGAGAAGCCCGCGCACCACAATTAAGAGTAGTCCCCGCTCACCACAACTAGAGAAAGCCCACGTGCAGCAAAGAAGACCCAACGCAGCCAAAAATTAATTAATTAATTAATTTTAAAAAAACCTCAATGGATTGAACACACTATCTGCACGTTTTATTTTACGTTAATTATATTTTTTTTAAAAATCATCAAGAAAGGATTCCACTAACTATTCCACTGCCCCCTCTAAGGACAGTTTCTGCATGCAGATGTTATGATATCCTCTTGGCATGTGGAAATCACCCATGGTATCTCTGTACATCAAGTCTCTGTACAACAGCTATAAAAGGGTCGTCTTTCAGATCTTCTGCTCAGCCAGTTTATGCCATCCTTGAGATTTCCTGCAGTATTTCACCCTGAAGAGTGAGCTTGATAATCAGACCAGCACTCTTGCATTCTGACTGACCAGCATTCACTTCTAATCAATAACAGATGTGGGAATGGTGCCAAGGTGGGCCTTATGCCAAAGTAACAATTTTTCTCCTATTCAAGAGCAAATACCCTTCTTTAAGCTCCAAGTCATCCAAACAGAGCGAATGACATCTGGAAATACACTACAGTGTCATGTGTTTGGCCCCGGTGGATGATAGCTGTAGGCAATGCAAGCAGAGAGTTGCTGTGCCAGCCTTTGGGGATGCTACAGAGTACAGCAACTCGACAACGTTGCAATATGGAGAGAGTGCCGAAAGCTCGAAAGGAAGGAAGTGCAAATGGGTGCGCAGAAGTCCATTTAATAAAATCCCACTGATAATGGTTCTTTTTACAAATAAATAAGAGTTGTTTGGGCTTCCCTGGTGGCGCAGTGGTTAAGAATCCGCCTGCCAATGCAGGGGACAGGGGTTCGAGCACTGGTCCGGGAAGATCTCACATGCCGCAGAGCAACTAAACCCATGCTCCACAACTACTGAGCCTGCGCTCTAGAGGCCGCAAGCCACAACTACTGAGCCCGCATGCCACAACTACTGAAGCCCATGCACTTAGAGCCCATGCTCCGCAACAAGAGAAGCCACTGCAATGAGAAGCACGTGCAACGCAATGAGGAGTAGCCCCCACTCGCTGCAACTAGAGAAAAGCACGTACGCAGCAACGAAGACCCAATGCAGCCAAAAACAAACAAATAAATAAAAATTGTTTATCTTGTTTCCATATTCAACTTAGGCCCCAGTTCTCTATTCTTAGACCTGACTTCTCAATTTTTTACCACTTTTCTGGGACCTATTTTTATTTATTTATTTTAAAAATTTATTTATTTTTCTTTATTTCTTTGGTTGCGTCCAGTCTCGGTTGCGGCACGTGGGATCTTCGTTGAGGCCTGCAGGATCTTCCGCCGTGGCACTCGGGCTCTTCGTTGCTGCACATGGGCTCCAGGGCATGTGGGCTCTGTAGTTTGCGGCACGCAGGCTCTCTAGTTGAGGCATGTGAGCTCAGTAGTTGTGGAGTGTGGGCTTAGCTGCCCCACGGCACGTGGGATCTTAGTTCCCCGACCAGGGGTCAAACCCGCATTCCCTGCATTGGAAGGCGGATTCTTTACCACTGGACCACCAGGGAAGTCCCAGGGAAGTCCAAGGAAACTAATACTCTAAGTAAATTCAATCACATAAATTGCCTTGAAAACATAACAAAATTTTAGAGATGTGGAAAAATTTGAATTAGGTGTACAAACACCTAAATAGTCAGCTATAAAGGAAAAAAGTGGGGCGGGAGAGAGGCCATTTACTTTTGGTCTTATGTTGCTGTTTCTGCAACTGTTTGTATTATTCTTATATTAACTTGTGATATTTTCATGTTATTTGTATCATGCAGCCATCTACTTTAGCAATGACTAAAAAGTGACCAATTGATAACAAAGGAAAACCAACTTAAAAGCCTTTCTTCAGATGCCCATGAACACTAAACACTTTTCTTAATCCATACTGGTAAGGAATCAGGTTTACAATTTCCCCAGTATTTAAGTTCAGCAAGACTTTCTTGCCGGGAAGGATAATCAGTACAAGTCAGGAAGCAACTACAATAACAATATCTCCCATTATCCTCTCTTTTCATTTATTCATTTGTAAATGATAACATGTGCAAAGAATGGTACTAAACACCTCTATAAATATTTTATTTACACAACACCAAAACGATAGGAAATACCATCATGATTACCACTTTTCTCAACCAGAAACTAAGGCTGTAAGGAAGTTACATTATGCCCAATGCCATATAGTTAAGAAATAACCACTCAGGAGTTCCCTGGTGGCCTAATGGTTAGGATTCTGGGCTTTCACTGCCATGGCCTGGGTTCAATCCTTGGGCAGGGAACTAAGGTCCTGTAAGCCGCGTGGCGAGGTCCCCCCCACCGCCCACCACAAAAAAGAGTAAGTGACAGCTCTGCTGGACTCCAGAGCCCATAACTATAGCAAAAGAAATCTAAATAGAATGATGCTGAAAGAATGAATTATTAAAAGACTCAATGAGGTTTGTACACTGCGACAAAGAATTTAATAAGATAAAAGAAATGAACATTGATCATAGCACAGAGACTTCATTTTCTTCTACAGTTCTTGCTTTCTTCACAAATATATGAAGGTAATTGTAGAGAATCTATAGCTGAAGTGGATCCTGGGGAAGTTAGAAGACTGAAAAGTAAAAGCTATTATGTAGGAACCCACTTATGTTCTCAACTGACAATCAAGAGACTTCTGATGAAGCAGGCTCACTCTGTCAAAAGAATGGACTTTTCATGATTTTGAAACTGTTGGCTCCACAGCAAGATCATCTTTTTCCTCCCAATACAGCTCCTCAAAATTAACAATCCAATAAGTTCTTTCCTTCACTATTTTCCAAAAATTCAGGTACCTCTAGAAAAATGGACAACTACACTGTATAGGCACAAATATAAAGGTTCAACAGCCATCACTGCTCATTGAAATGACTGTTTTCACAATGACACCCTAAAAACATAACCAGGTATTCTACTGTGTTTTCCAAGAGAGGATGAAGGACAGAACAGATCGAAACCAACTAGAAAATAAAATCTCTTTGGCAAACATTTCAGTGACGCAATCAGCACCTACTCAATTCATCTGTTAAGACAGCTCAATCTTATTTTGGCATTAAACTAAATTTGGTACAGGGAAGATGGAATAAACCTGGCAATAAATGAACTGGGACAACTACCAACTATGGAATCTCATGGACAACTTCCACCCAATACAGAATATAAGTCCTAGAGACATATTCTTATAAGTTTAATATATTCTTACATATCCAAACTATAAGTTTGGAATGGTTTAAGTCACATTTTTCCTCCAAACTCGGTGATTCTTCACCAAGTGTAAGCAGGTATATGAATATGCTGTAGCAGAAGGCTACAGCTGCAGCTTGCAGATGTCGGGCTGTTAGCTCTGTCATCAGCAACCATGCTGTCTGCCTTGCTGGCTCCCTCCTGGTCAGTGCCTTAGCAGTCAGCACTATGGCTGTGCCCAGGGGACTGAGAGAGGTTCTTCCTCTTAGACAGTACCCTCTGTAATTAAGCAAAGAAAAAAGACCATATCTAGGAACTGACAGGCATCATAGAGGAATTTCTCTTCAAGCGTCTACATTCTTGCTTCTTAATGACCATGCCTGGAAAACAAAAATGCTGATATGATAATGATGTCTCAGTTTTCTCCTCCATAAAAATAAAAATACTACCACTTGTTTTTTATTTCCTACCCCTGGGGGGCCGTTATGGGGATAAAAAGCTTTGAAAATTAAAAGCACAATGCAAATATAAGTCTGTATTATAGTGGGGCTGAATCCAACCAACATAAATGGAAAATAGATGGGCATTTTGGCAGGGCAGATAACCATGCCTGCCATTAGAGCAAACTTCTAAGTTCCAATATCTACTTCTTATATATTAAGAGGAGAGAGTTCTCTGATAGAAATTAAACAGGCATAAAGCCTATAAAACAGGCTGTCCCCTCTCCCTAAACTGCTCTGCCTTCCCTGTCTCAGGTACTTTGGAAACTCCTACTTTAAGGTCCAACTCAAACCTCACCTCTTCATTAGCCCTCACAGATACTCCTCAACTGCACCTTGACAGAATTAAACTCTCTCGTATCTGCATTCTCACAGCCCCTTATAAACACCGTCCCTTATAAGATGTCATTTGTCATACCGTACCACCCGTAATTTTTTTCTGTGCCTGTCTCTCTCCATTAGCCCATCCCCTGAGCTCTTCATTGTCATAACCACAGCACCTACCTAGCACATCTGAAACACACTATAGACTGTAACTCTTTGCTAATTTCAGTTAACTGAAATGCAATATAGGGGAGTTCCCTGGTGGCCTAGTGGTTAGGATTCTGGGCTTTTACTGCCATGGCCCAGGTTCAATCCCTGGTTGGGGAACTGAGATCTCATAAGCCACACACAGCAGCAAAACAAAAAGGCAGTCAGAAAGGTTCCTATACCTTTTCTACTAAGGCAGAACTTCCCAAGCTGTGTGGTGACAAGAAACACTGGAGAGGTATGAATGATTACGAGTGTACTGAGATATTGATTTACTCAGCCTGGGATGGCCAGTCAGAAATTATCAATTTCTCTGTGTGCTATGATGTGAAAAGGTTAGAAAGCACTATATAAACCTGTATAAAAGATTTCACTTTTAAAAATATTAAACTAATAGACCAGTAGGGTTAAACACTACACAAATGGTAACATCAATTGAGGCATCAAGAAAAAATACAATGACTAGAATAATTGCTTCACATACTGTTCACTAGAAAATAAATGTTTCAGCACATGGCATCAGGTAAAGGATTATATCCTGAAAGAGAAAAATAACACAGCCACCTCGGATAGCAGTCAGTCTGTGTAAACACCATATGGTGTGCTAATTTAATCAAAAAGAACCCTAGAATTTACTTTTTCATCCTGCAGATAAAAATGTAAAGTTGCTAGAAATATTTTAGAAATTATTTTACCACCCCTAAATATCTAACAAAATACATACAGTACCCAAGCTTATTCACCCTTTTAAACCTCCCTTTGAAAGCACAAAACCCTTTATAGGCCACATTAAAAACAACTGACCAGCTCAGTCTTTTCATTTGTATTTTAAAACCAATCATTAGGGGACTTCCCTGGTGGCACAGTGGTTAAGAATCTGCCTGTCAATGCAGGGGACACGAGTTGGATCCCTGGTCTGGGAAGATCCCACATGCCACGGAGCAACTAAACCCATGTGCCACAACTACTGAGCCTGCGCTCTAGAGCCTGCGAGCCACAACTACTGAGCCCACGCGCCACAACTACTGAAGCCCGCGCACCTAGAGCCCATGCTCCACAACAAGAGTAGCCACCACAATGAGAAGCCCACACACCGCAACGAAGAGTAGCCCCTGCTCACCGCAACTAGAGAAAGCCCATGCGCAGCAATGAAGACCCAACTCAGCCAAAAATAAATAAATAAATAAATTTATTTTTTTAAAAAACGTTAACACTAAAACCAATCATTACTTTGCATCATCCTCCCACTCCCTGCCAAGTTCAAATCCTCTGGCCCTCTCTACTCCACTTACAACAAGCAATATTCAGACCATCACCATCTCTCGCCTAGACTACAGTAAATCTCAAAATGGTCTTCTTGACTTTAAGACTGCCCTCTTGAAATTCACCTTTTGCCCAGAAGCCTCCATCATCAAAAATGCCAAACAAGTCACACTTTCCTGCTTTAAAAAAAAATTTTTTTTTTAAGAACCTTAATCCTATTTTCTACAGCATAGGGTATGTTGTATAATCTAGACATTGACTACCTCTCCAGTCTTATTATACTCCACTTTTGACCTCATAGTTTACTGGGACTCTTCTCTTCACCTTTTCCAGGCTAACTTTTATTCATGCATGAAGAACTGACCTGAGTATCATCTCTTCATGGCACACCTTTCCTGATTCACTATGCCAGGATAAAAGGCTCTCCTCCTAAGTATGGGTTCTCTAATCAGATGATGAGAACAAGGTAAATAAAAACCCAGGGGTTTCCTTTTTTTTTTTAGCTAAAAGTTTAGAGCAGGGCTAAGTGGCAACAACTTGGTTCCACTTAGTATCCTTCTCCAAATTCCTTGGCTCTTGATCCTCCTTCTTTTTAATGTCTTTTATCGTATGCCACCTCAAATCCCATTTGGATACAGATGAATGTCAAAGCAAAAAGACCTTGCAAATTGTTTTTAGAGAAGAGTGTATTTTTGTTATTAAATTACTCTCCTACTATTTATGAATGTTCCACATGCACCAAGACCCACAGTTCTGAAAGCCTTACTCCAAATACTTTAGCCTCTCATTTGGTGATTCCTTCGTTATGCTCAAAAAAATGAACACAATATCACAGGTAGAGTCAAGACTGTACCCTGTAAAGAATTATCATCCTCAGTCTTCATAATAAGTACTCAAAAGGTGAGAGGCACAATGTGCCACATAAAAGTGCTGAACCTTTTATATTCATTACCTTCTTGCATTCTCAAAATCATTACCTTTTCAGTAAGGACCCTCCTTAACTATCCTTTTATATACCTGCCTCAACTTAACCTGGAACTTTTTAAAGTCTTTCCCTTTTTCCTTAGCACTTCTCATTTTTGTAACATATATATCAAACGTTTTAAATATATAAAACATATATATTTTAGACTACATATATATTACTTATTAAACATCTTTACTATCTGTCTCTCCCAGTAGAATTTAATCTCCCTGAGGGAAGGGTCTTTGCTTTATTCAATGATGTAACTTCAATGCCTAGAAGAGAGCTTGGGTACACAATGGGCACTTAATAAATATTTAAATGAATGGATGAATAACAATGAGGACAAATGTGACAATTTGAAAGTACTCTTTTTCCTCCCGCAACATACAATGCATCAACAAATTTGGAAAACTCAACCTACCTCCAAATCATAACAAAATCATCTCCTCTCTATCTCTGAGGCCATGAACATAATCCAAACTTATTTTTTACTTCTGGTTTTGTTGCTTTCAGTCACCCCCCATATAACTCCTTCTCTTGACCATAGGAATAGTGATCATTATAAAATATAAATCAGGGCTTCCCTGGTGGCTCAGCAGTTAAGAATCTACCTGCCAATGCAGGGGACACGGGTTCAAGCCCTGGTCTGGGAAGATCTCACATGCCGCGGAGCAACTAAGCCCTTGTGCCGCAACTACTGAGCCTGTGCTCTAGAGCCCGTGAGCCACAACTTCTGAGCCCACGTGCCATAATTACTGAAGCCCACGTGCTTAGAGCCCGTGCTCCGCAACAAGAGAAGACACCACAAGTAGGAGCCTGCACACTGCAACGAAGAGTAGCCCCCACTCGCTGCAACTAGAGAAAGCCCGTGTGCAGCAACGAAGACCCAACGCAGCCAAAAATAAAAAAATAAACAAACAAACAAATAAATAAATAAATAAAATATAAATCAGATCACATTATGACCCCATCGATAACGCCTTCACTCTTAAGAATGAAATCCAAATTCCTCCCCCTGGCTTACAAAGCTCTACCGGAGCTGTCTCCTGCTCTCTAACTTCCTCTTTATCCTCTTCTCATCATCTACTACGTCAATAACTATGCCAGCCATTTTTCTATTCTTTGAACATATCAAGAGTATTCCCACCATAAGACCTCTTTGCAAGGCTCTTCTCTGTCTGAAATATTCTTCCATCTGATATCTAGTAGGCTACTTGTTTACTGTAATTCAGACAATGGCTCAGTTTACTTCTTCAGACAGCCCTAAACTGACCATTCGCTATCATACCCTCTTTTTTTTGGTTTATGTTATCAATTGCCCAGTACTCCATTTCTTTTATCCCAACAACATTTCTTAAAATATAATCACAACTTGCAAGAATAGTACATAGAACTCCCTTGATACCCATCACTCAGATTCACTAATTTTTATCATTATCTATCTACCTACCCAACCACTCACTCAACCTACCTACTTTTTTTTTTTTTTTTTAAAGTGGATTTTTTTTTTTTATTAATTAATTTTATTTTTGGCTGTGTTGGGTCTTCGTTTCTGTGCGAGGGCTTTCTCTAGTTGCGGCAAGTGGGGGCCACTCTTCATCGCGCTGCGCGGGCCTCTCACTATCGTGGCCTCTCTTGTTGCGGAGCACAGGCTCCAGACGCGCAGGCTCAGTAGTTGTGGCTCACGGGCCTAGTTGCTCCGCGGCATGTGGGATCTTCCCAGACCAGGGCTCGAACCCGTCTCCCCTGCATTGGCAGGCAGATTCTCAACCACTGCGCCACCAGGGAAGCCCCCTACCTACTTTTTTGTCTAAACCACTTGAAAGTAAGCTAAAGACATCATATCCCCTTTCCCTTAAATATGTCAGTGTGTAATTGCTAAGAGCTAGGATATTCACTTCTATAACCACAGTACAATTGCCAAAATAATTAACATTAACACAATACCACTATCTAAACTACAGACCTTATTCTAAAACTTATACAGAATAGCAAAACTGAGGGGTCTTCTAGGACCAAGACGAACTGGAAAGGTTAGTCACTTTATTACATAATGGAATACTACCCAGCCATAAAAATAAACTATTGACACATGCAACAACATGGATGAATCTCAAATGTATTATGCTAAGTGAAAGAAGTCAGACAGAAAGGCTACATACTGTCTGATTCCATTTATATGACACTATGGAAAAGGCAAAACTATAGGGAGAGAAAACAGATAAGTGCCAGGGGCTGGGATGAGGGGGTAGGGTAAGGTGGATTGACTATAAAGGAGCACAAGGGAACTTTAGAGGGGTAATGAAAATGTTCTATACCTTGACTGTGGTGGTGGCTACATGACTGTGTTTGTCAGAATTCATAAAACTGTATAACTAAAATGGTGAATTTTACTGTACATAAATTATACCTCAATTAATCTAATATTTAAAAGGTGGTTAAGGAGATAAAAGAAAATAAGAGAACAGTACCCAGGTTCTTTTAAAAAGCATATCTGTAAAAGAATTAAATAGAATTTCTAGAAGGCAAATGCCCAGTGCATATTTTGAAGAGCACATCAGACAGAATTTTAAAATGAAGGATGGACTTCCCAGTAGTTAAGACTCCACACTTCCACTGCAGGGGCACAGGTTCAATCCCCGGTCAGGGAAGTTCTGCATGCCACGTGGTGTGGCTCAAAAAAAAAAAAAAAAAAAAGGAGTACTAAGAGATAGAGCTAAGGAAATCACCTAGAATGCAGTACAAAGACATAAAGTAAAAAACAGAAAAGACGGGCTTCCCTGGTGACGCAGTGGTTAAGAATCCGCCTGCCAACTCAGGGGACACAGGTTCGAGCCCTGGCCCGGGAAGATCCCACATGCCACGGAGCAACTAAGCCTGTGCGCCACAACTACTGAGCCTGCACTCTAGAGCCCGCATGCCAGAACTACTGAAGCCCACGCGCCTAGAGCCCGTGCTCCACAAGCCACTGCAATGAGAAGCCCACACATCACAACAAAGAGTAGCCCCCACTTGCCGCAACCAGAGAAAGCCTGGGCACAGCAACAAAGACCCAACGCAGCCAAAAATTAAAAAAAAAACAAACAGAAAAGAAAGCATAGGAAACATGCAGAATAGCGTAAGAGGGTCCTACACATATCTAGGACAAATCTAGAAAGAGATAAAAGAGCAAATGAGAGTGGTGAAAGGAGACACTATTCAAAGAGATCATAGACAAGAATTTTCCAGAACTGAAGACCTGTATCCTCAGATTAAAGGAGTACACTAAGTCCTGAGCACGAAATAAATCCACAACTTAACCTCACCATAGTATAACTGCAGAATACCAAAGCCCAAGAAGAAAATCTTAAAAGCAAACAGAGAGAAAAAAAATAGAACCAACAAAGGAACAAAAACCAACTTGACTGGAAGCAGACTTCACATCTCCAGAAAAACAGAAATCACCATTCCCAAGTGCTGATGGAAAATAACTATTAGCCTTTACCATTTAAAACTCAGTTAACCATCATTCAAGTAAAGGTGAAAGAAAAATATTTTCAGACCAACGAAAGAGTTTACCACTAATAGACTGTTTCTCTAAGAACTATTAACAGAGGTAGTTTGGCAGGAAGGAAAATTAACCTAAAAGGAAAAATTATAATAATGATGAAATATGAGCAGATAATTTGATAAATATGTTGGCAAACCTAAATTAATATTAGCTATAAGAATAATAACAGTAATTTTCTTTTGATTAGGGGTGAGTATAAAACACAAAGTGAAAATAAAATCCTAGACAGTTGTAGTATACTGAGAAGAGAAGCTGTTGAATTTGAAGTGTTCTAAGATCTCTGTTTAAAAAGAAGAAAAGAAAAGTGTTTGTGAATTATGTTTTAGACTTTAAGTATACATATTAAAATTTTAAGAATAACCATCAAAATAATGGAAATGTAACATCCAAAAAAAGTACAGAACACATTTTTCAGTCTCCAAGGAAAAGAGGAAAGAACAGAACTAAAAGGAAAATAAAAAACCCTAAAATTATACTAATAAGTCCAAATATGATAGTAACCCATTGAATATAAACAGACCAAAGTTACCAAGTAAAAGAATATTTTTAGATTGAATTCAAACAAAAATCTGCGTATTTGATATTCACCAGACCCATGTTAAAACCATAACAATACTGGGACTTCCCTGGTGGTCCAGTGGTTAAGACTCCATGCTACCAATGCAGGGGGCCCAGGTTCAACCCCTGGTCAGGGACCTAGATCCTGCATGCCGCAAGTAAAAAGATCCCACAAGGCTGCAACTTAAGATCCCGCACGCCACAACGAAGATCCCGCGTGCTGCAACCAAGACCCAGCGCAGCCAAATAAATAAATATTGAAATATTTAAATATTGAAAGAAGAATTTTAAAAACCATAAAAATACTGAATGGTTAAGAAAAAATGATGAAAATGGCAAATGAGTTAGCAATATTCATAATAGAGAAAATAGGCTTTAATTCAAAAAGCACTATTGAGGACCAAAAACATCATTATCTAAATGATAAAGGACGGTTCATTAGGAAAATATAATAATCCTGGACAAAGTATGTACCCAACAACACAGATTCAAAGACAAAATCTGACAGAATTACAAAGAGAAATGGAAAACACACAATCATAGTGGAAAGTTTTAACACATCTTTCCTAAAAACTAATAAAATTGGAAAATTACTATAGCTAGAGCATACTTGAACAACACAATCAACAAGTTTAACATATGTGGAAATGTTCATTAGGCAGTGAGATGAGATGATTCTGGAGTTCAAAAGACAAATATGATTTAAAGATATAAATCTGGGAGTCAACAGCATATAGATAGATATGAGTAAAGCCACAGGAAGATGAGATTGCAGAATGCAGTTAAAGGATATTAAGAAATCACCCTCAAAAGAGCAGAAAATATGGGAGTGTGGAATATCCTCTAACGTCTATCCTCACACTCGCCCACTATTTTCATTTATCCAATTAAGTATATATATTGTCTTTGCAAAATGTAAGAAAACTGAATAAAGTGGTACATTAAAAAAAAAACAAACCGGGCTTCCCTGGTGGCGCAGTGGTTGAGAATCTGCCTGCCAATGCAGGGGACACGGGTTCGAGCCCTGGTCTGGGAAGACCCCACATGCTACGGAGCAACTAGGCCCGTGAGCCACAATTGCTGAGCCTGCGCGTCTGGAGCCTGTGCTCCGCAACAGGAGAGGCCGCGATAGTGAGAGGCCCGCGCACCGCGATGAGGAGTAGCCCCCACTTGCCACAACTAGAGAAAGCCCTCGCACAGAAACGAAGACCCAACACAGTCATCAATAAAGAAAGAAAGAAAGAAAGAAACCAAAAAAGTTGAAGGACCTTCAGAAATGTGTACTAAAGTAATTAAAACTGACTCCCCAAACCAAAATTCCCAAGACAAATCACAGCTTCTCCTGCCCCTCTTCCAGACATACTTTTTTTTTTTTTTTTTTAATTTATTTTTGACTGCGTTGGGTCTTCATTGCTGTGCGAGGGCTTTCTCTAGTTGTGGTGAGTGGGGCTACTGTTGTGATGCGCGGGCTTCTCATTTCAGTGGCTTCCCTTGTTGCAGAGCACGGGCTCTAGGTGCGGGGGCTTCAGGAGTTGTGGGTTGCGGGCTCTGGAGTGCAGGCTCAGTAGTTGTGGCACACGGGCTTAGTTGCTCTGCAGCATGTGGGATCTTCCCGGACCAGGGCTTGAACCCATGTCCCCGGCATTGGCAGGAGGATTCTCAACCACTGTGCCACCAGGGAAGCCCCCAGACCTACTTTCAAAACATTAAGTTTTAGAGACTGTTCCCTTGGCTGGAAAGACAGGGAAACACTTTAATTCTATTCAGTTTCCAAAATAAACAGATCAATTGCATGCACCAAGTCTGCCATCCTCTTCCTACTTTAGACATTACTGAAGAGCAGGGCCAGGACAGGAGTAAAGAAAGTGAGGTGCCAGGTCCCAAAATTTAAGTGCAGGGCCAACCCTGGGAGTGAGTGCCTCAAATTTTTCACCTAGGCATCTCAGTTGCCTCTCCCCAATCCCAGCCCTGTAAAGAATCTCTACCATAAGGGCTTCCCTGCTGGCATAGTGGTTGGGAGTCTGCCTGCCAATGCGGGGGACACGGGTTCGAGCCCTGGTCTGGGAGGATCCCACATGCCGCGGAGCGACTAGGCCCGTGAGCCACAATTGCTGAGCCTGCGCGTCTGGAGCCTGTGCTCCGCAACAAGAGAGGCCGCGATAGTGAGAGGCCCGCGCACCGCGATGAAGAGTGGCCCCCGCTTGCCACAACTAGAGAAAGCCCTCGCATAGAAACGAAGACCCAACACAGCTATAAATTAATTAATTAATTAATTAATTAAAAAAAAAAAAAGAAAGAATCTCTACCATAAATGTGATTTGGGCAATAAAAGCACACATGGCCATTTGCCATGATGCTTCTCTACTTGGGGCAACCAAAGAACACTGCTTTTGAAATCACAGCTCTCATTCAAAAACAAAGCTACTGTCAGCTTTATCATGGCACTGGTGTTGGGAATGGCATAGGACAACTTATATCATTAAAAGGGATGAAGAGAAAATTTGTCTCACACTAGATTGCAAATTCCTTTTCCTATGACAGAGTAAAAGAAGAATCATATTTCTCTTCAGACAGGCCACTGAAAGAAAATTCTGTTCTTCATGAACGCCAAGAAGAAAAACTAAGAATACATGCACGCACTTCAAGACAATAATATCTGCAGCAATATCATGCTTACAATCAGTCCTAACTTTTACTAGCACCACAATTTGGAGTCAGAAGACTTAGTTTCAAATCTCAACTCTCCTTTCCTGAGGTCTCTAATCTTCCATTTCTCCACTGCTTAAATGAGGGACAAACTTAAAAGCTCTCCAAAGACTCTTCAAAAATGACAAATCCTAAACCATTCTAAATGTAATCACACAGCTTTACCTGGAGGCTTGCCTCCAAAGGAGCTGTCAGGTAAAATGTTGGCTGCCAGGGGCTCTAGGAACTTTTAAAACTCTTAATTCCAAAAGAGAAAGGAAAAGGAAGAAAGGCAAAAGGACATTTCTCCAACAGAAATGGCCTTACGTTATGGAATTATTTATGACATAAGCACCACAAAGCTAAATTTGAAATACTGAAATTGTTACTTTATGTATCAAAATTATTAAATAACTTAATTTGAAATATTGTGAATTCAAGATTTTACTTTAAGACTGGGTTGGCACAGCTAAATACTCAACAGTCAAAATATCTTAGTCAATTACCTCCCCCTTGATTTTTCTGAGCTATTTACTTGTAAAGGCTGCCAGAACCAGATTCTGTTTACTGATAAGGGTAGTGACTTTGTCAAGGTAACAATTTTGATTTAGTGTTTTATGTCTGGTAACCTGTTTGAGATTTAATCTTGATTTAGTCCAATAACCAAAATAGAACACTTAATTTGTTTACTGATGAAGGAAGAAAAGTCTAGGACACCAACCTCCCCCACTGTGGTATTTACTGGAGTACATAAACTGGAACAACCATTTGTGCAAACACAGAGGGGCAAACAACAAAATAATGCAAAACCAGAGGACTTAACTAATTCTAAATGCACACAGTTTTCCACAAAACATATAATCACTTAAAACTAGGCCCCTTTACTAACATACTGCCTGCCCTGATTAAATTTAATAAACCAAACAGCAGATAACCAGAACGTTTGTGTCCCCCCCACCCCCACCCTAGGGGCCTACTGGGCCATGGTTTGCTTGAATGTTATGGGTGTGGTAGGAAATATTTAAAGCAATGACTAAAATTTTCCATAAAAGCCCATCCAAAGTCTAAAAGGTTTACTACTCAAAAAGAGATTTATCTCTAGACATTTAAAAAATTTACTATTCCACTTATGACACTCTGGTTTTTTACACTTAATATTTAGGTAGGAGGTGGTAAAGGGGGAGAAAGAGGGTATAATTAGTTTTGCTTGTAAAATGTTCATCACAGTTGCAGTACCAACTGGGGGTCTAATAGATTTCAGGGTATCACACTTTGAGTAACAGAGGTGGGGGCTGTGGTGGAAATCAATAAATGGCTACTACTTCTTTGCACAGACCCATATGGAAGTAATCAAGCGCAAGGGTGGCAGCTGGGGCCAGTAACAGTCACCTGCAGTTGAGGGACACGGAGGTTTCAGATGGGTTTTTAATGCTAATTTCCTACAGAAACAATGAGCTAGAAAGAGCAGAGTAACAGACGAGGCCAGATGAAGAGAGACCAGCCAGAACAATGGCTGCACCTGGTGCTGGGAGCAGAGGGACAGAGCCGGCACGCGCCGGCCGGCAGCAGAGGGCACATCTGTCACCCTTCAAAGCGGCCCATCCCCCAGCTCTTCCAGCAGGGTAAGTAACACAAGGTCCCTAAACATTAACAGCTTGCCACACAGCAACAGGTTTGAGTTTTTAAGGCTGCTGCATTCTCTACACGCACCCTTCTCCCATGACTAAGAATTAGTTAAGGAAGCAGGGTTGGTTCCCTTTCAGTTTGAAGAGGGGCTTATTGAAAATGCAAGAGTCACATTTTAACTAAATCTTTAGTTACTGTGACTTTGATGTTAGGGGGACTGAAAAAAATCACATGGAAAGATAAATCTTAATGAGTATTTATGCAGCGAGTATCATGCTTGTTACTTTCTAACTTAATTCTTAGAATCCACAATAACTGCTATTTTTACTCCCATTTTACAGGTGAGAAAATTGGGGATTAGTAGCGAAGGTTAAATTAGCTCATGATTACACAGCCTAATGCCAAAGCCTACACATAATCTTTTCACTGCCTTTCCTCCACCTGTCCTAACTACCATAACCACACGAAAATACATATTCTATTTACTTCAGAACTCCAGCCATGAGAAGCAACTGCAGATACATGTAAAGATAGATAGATAGATAGATAGATAGATAGATAGATAGATAGATAGATAGATATAGATTCTATGCAGAATTGCACTCCACCTTGCCAGGCATCCCTAACAAGCTGCTCAGGATTGAATGATAACAGGATTTCTACTAGCCGTTGCTTTAAACAAAGCACAAAGAGTTGCTTTTGCAGGTTTTGGCATGCTTTAGAAAAGTAAATCCATATGCATTTTACGTTTCCCAGCATAAATATGACGCCACATAGGTCTTAAAAGTTAAACACTGTTTGGAAACCCCATCAACCAGTGAGAATATAAAAACCAGTTATAGTGGGTTGTTTTTCTGCAAGACACAGCCACCACTAATTCCTGTATTTATTGACTTGAACTTGGAGGGAAAATTAAACAACCCACACAGTCCATCTTAGTAGAAACCTTTTAAATTAGAGCTCCTGGTATAAATCATAAGTTTGAAAAAGGAGTAGGGGAGTATTATGTATATAAATAATTATCTCAGAAGCAAACAATTACTCTTGGATTTGAAAAGGCAGCAACAACAGCTAGGCATAATTGAAAATACAGTAGAAATTAACACCATGTAGCTATGCATCTAACAAAGTCTGATTTAAGGCACTGGGATCTAATGGAAAGTGAACTTTTCCATCTACCCACTGTGCTTCTTCCAAAAAACGAGGTGTCCAAATCCTTCCTGTCCTAAATTCTTCTCTTCTTGAAGGTTCTCTTGAGTGGCAATAATTCCCAGGACTTATCCAATTCATGCATTCATGTAGAAGACTTTTTATCCCTTACCATCTTATCACACATAACGGGCAATGAAAAATTGTAAAATCAACGTCCTGGAAACTCAGGATACAATTCCAGTCCAAGCTCAGCTACCAACTAAGGTTAATAAACTCTAGGCCAGGCAGACTTTTTACCACTCTACTACCCTTCCCTCAACTTTGCTTATCTATAAAACAATGCAATTGACTAGATTATCCTTAAGATCCTTTTCAATCCTAACATTTTCAATAGGTTATCACTGGGGGCTTACGAACACTGAGTGGCCTTAAAAAACCTTCAATGAACTGACCCAACTGATCTTTCAGATCCACTTGTATTCTTTCAGTTTTGTATAAAGTATGTTCATTCAAACTCAAAAGCACTCTTTCTTTATGTTCCAAAGATGCAATTTAAATGTCATTATCTTCTTCTCTAGCCTATTGACATTATTGTATTATATACCTTCAATCCAACATGGCCCCTTGCTATGAAAAACCCATGGTTGGGTCATCCCTGGAAGCCAATTTAGGAGGTTTCCTCTTTTCATAGTAGGAAAGCTTTTTTTTTTGGCCGTGCCACTCGGCATTTGGGATCTTAGTTCCCAAACCAGGGATCAAACCCGTGCCCGCTGCACTGAAAGCGCAGTCTTAACCACTGCACAGCCAGGGAAGTCCCCACAGTAGGAAAGTTTCTTGAAGGCTCTAATAGTCTTCAGAAAGTACTACGATTATCTCCCGTATTCAAGTCAGAAATATTGATTATTGCCTTAGTAATAAGCAACTATTCTCCTGAACTGTGTGGTCCTAGTAGGACTCTTAATAAACCACCTTTATTTGCAGTCAGGGTAACTCCACATATTAAAATGCATATTATTTATCATTTCTTATGCTTCTTGAAACTCTAGCATCAAAGTATTCTTAGTAAGGACATGCAGCAGTATGCAAATCCCTTCACAGTATACCTGACACTTCAGCATTAAGTCTACACTTCAGCATTAAGTCTTTTTCTCCCAACTCAACCTAGGAGCATGTCTCCTAGAGTACAATGAAAAGTGCTTGCTCATTGAAAGAGTATCATGTAAATTCAATATAAATCCTATATCCTCTCAAATATTCAGACAAGTCTCCAAAGATTCTGAACACTGCACCTATCAAAAAAGAAACTCGAAATTGTTACTAAATCATTTAGTCAATTGGGTATAAGAAAATACTCATTTAAAAAGTCTCCCCCCATCTCAAGAAACCTGACTGCAAAACTGAAGGAAGAAAATTAATAGTATTGTACTGTTCTCTTAAAATAATTACCCAACTGACATAAGTGAAGACTGAAGAATTTTAAGGAATAAAAATATTTTTTAAAGTTCCTATTTGAATTGTAAAGGAAAAAAATACAATTTAAACAAAGTTCTGTTCTGTTATAATAAGACAGGCTCATTTGCATTACAATACTTAGAATCGTTTCTAAATCATTTACAATCATAGTGAGACTTAACAAAGAGAGCATATAACATTTATAACAGATGTAAATGATCTAGGAGGTAGGTAAAGTGAGAGGAAAGTATCCTGAAAACTATATAGATAAGACCCATTCTTAGCCTAAGAGTTTGAGGTTAAAAATGCAGAAGGTTTAGGAGCCAATCACAGCAAAATACTGAACATCTAGAAAGTTCTGAAACTAACTTGTATGCCTTCTATGTGACAGACGAACTTCGCCAATAATGACATAAGCTTGCTTGAGATTAGAGAACTAGCAAATAATGGCTGTATAGTATGTATAATTCCCAAACCCGTACTCCTCCCATAGTTGTCTGGATTTGGAAGTCTGGAAAACATGAATGCAACGCACAGAAATAGCAGAAGTCTAAATTATGCATCACAAACTAACAAGGACTATAGAACACAGTAGCTATGTGCACATGAATCTACTGCATCACACAACTACTCCAAACTCACAAGTCAGGTTTGTTGATGTTATTTATTTTGCATGTAGGAAGTAAACAGAAGAAAAGAGGATAGCAGTAAGATGTAATAAAGAAAAAAAGAGCTAAATACATTAAAATTATCTTTTAGGCATAATATCTTTTAGTTGTAATTCGCCCGAATACATTGAAATAAAATGTGACAATAAGAAAGAGTATTTTATGAGCCATCTTTTTAAACACTATTTGTATTATGCATACTAAAGGAGAAAAAAATTTCCCTCAAAACATCACAGAAAGACTCACTGTAGAAGATCTTAAAGAAATATTTGGGGGACTACTTTCCTAGCCATAGAATTCATATGTTACATCTGATTAAATTTTCCATTCAAAAAAGCACGGCATTCAAATGTAAAGGTGGCAAATGAAAAATGATACAGAAATATGAACAAAATGAAGCATCAAAATAACAATGAGTAGCTAAAGGCTGAACTCTCATCAAATATCAAAAAAAATTCTTATCATCATAATCTGAAATAAAAAGCTTTGAAAGCCAGAGCCTTGCCCACTTTAGCCCCCAAAACTAGATTAAAAGGTACTTACCCCAAATGCCCAGATTATAACAATCCAGATTCTTAAAATATACCAAATTTATTTGAAACAGATATATAAGAGCTCCTCTTCTTCTCCTCCTAATCTTCAAAGCCCAATCTGAGACCAGCCTTCTTCCTTCTTTCATTAGCTGGACATGTGTCAGCTCTCTCACATCTGCGATTTCTCACTGACTAGAGCTGCCTGTCCCATTCCAGGGAAACACAGATGGATCCCAGATGGGAAGGTCCTGCCAAACAGACCAGCTCTTCACCTTGCCAGAATCCCCAGATACAGTCAGTCTCTCTGTCTCTCTCCTTTTCTCCCTCCCTCCTGCTTCCTCTCCCTCCACTACCCTTCCAACCCTCTCTGTTACCAGGGCTCTTTGCCAGCTGATGTCACTAAGTACACACCTCCTAGTGGCTCCTGGCCAATCTGACATTAACTTGTTAAATACGTGTAATCTGTTTATGGCTGACAATAACAGCAAGGATATTGTGCAAAACCTATCTGTGCAAGTCCCTAGTGGAATAACATGTAGAGACACACACTGACACACGGACTCATATTTTTGGGAACATTCAAATGTTTAACAATGACTATTTAAAGTCCTACATATTCTCTGGTTTCTGCTATTGTTTAATAGCTTCTGCTCTTTGAGCCAGTTTTAAAATCCTGCATATGAAAAGTCCTTCTTAAAATGAATTATTAAAAATGAACATGTAACTGGATGAAAAATGTAAAGTTGCAAATTAATTTGGGGAGTATTAACAGAAATATATGTAAATGATTCACACAAGCTGCCTCTCAGATCCAGACTTGGTAGCACTGCAAAACCGGCACATGATTAAAATTTAAGACAACGCAGGCAACATGGTTCTGATGCTGTAAAGATTATAAATGAAAGATGGAGACACAATGCAAAAAATTGTTTTAAAACAAGGCAAATATGAATGTGAGAAATAACATAATGTTTAACATTAAAGGAGCTGCTAATTCAAGTTTCAACAATGAAGAGCCAAAATATATATTTAGAACTATAACAATGAGAACCCAGAGAGGATTAAACTGTTCAAGGTCAGAGTTAATCACTTATCCCTCCAAATACTTAGCAGATAATAGCTGCTCAGTCAATTTCTGCTAAATGAAAATTGATCATTGAAAACTGATACTGTACTATAGTTATACAAGATATTACCACTGAGGTAAATTGGGTGAAAGGTCCACTGGACCGCCTTTACTTTTTTTTTTTTGCAACTCCCTGAAAATCTACATTTTAAAATAAAAAGTTAAAGGGCAGGGGGAGTGTTTGGCTGCTTCCTGGTCACATTATATTGATACATATCTGCATTAAAATCTCTATGAACACAAATTAGGAATGAAAGATCCTCCATGCACATAATCAAATAGGTGTGGCTATAATTCTCTAAGCCTTAATCTTCTATCATACTTGGGATATCTGGAATCTGTAAACAATTCTTCTGTCATGGCAATTTTTGGCAAATAAGAAGAAAGACTATTTCTGCCAAGGGCAACTTACTGACTAGGTTTCGGTTCTTTAGTTCATCCCAGTGATGGTGCTAATAGTAGCAAGAGCAGCAGGCTTAGTGCTTACCATGCGTGCTAAGTGTCAGAGACTGTTCTAATTGTCTGAATCTTCACAAAGACCCTATATTATAGAGCCTCTAAGTATTATCATTATCTCTAAGGAAAGTAAGGCACAAAGAGTTATATAACTTGATTACTTAATGGACATAGCTAGTGACTGCCAGTGCCAGGTACTCTGGGTTCACAGCCAGAGCACTATATTCTATTGTCTAGTAGAAAAATGAATCAAAAGATGCTACTGGCTGTCCTGGATCACTGGCTCTGGGAGAAGCCAGTCACCATGTCATAAAGACTTAATAAGCAGCCCCAAGATGTCCATATGGTGAAGAACTGAAATCTCTTGGCAATGCCAGCATCAACTTGTTCACATAACACCCAGCTAAACTACCTTGGAATTCTGACCTATATGAACTACAGGAGAGAATAAAATTTTATTATTATTTTCAAAAGGAAAAACAGATGGTTCTTTCACTTCTAGCACCCAGATTATGGGTCCTAAATACTTCTTCCCACTAAAAGGAAGCAGGGCTCTTTAGAAAAACAGTTGACTCCAGGTATAGGGCAGGAAATATACAAAACTTGTCATATCAGAAATCAATTAAGCTATCTAAGTCTTTTGGAGTTGCGTCCAAGGGACTTAGGAGCCAACTTGAAGAGGATCGCACTAACTACAATGGGATAATTTAAGCATCGGTAAAAAATAATAACTGCAATGGATTGAAACACAGCATAATGTTTAAATTCATGACTTCATAATGGTACTTATAAAAAACTAACTGTTCACCTTTTCAAGGATACTAGGGAACCAATTCATTATTCTGAAATTAGTGTATCAAGCATTTTACCCTGCTTTCTTATGAGCTGTACCTCTAGGTAAACAAATACTTGGTGAAAACTGATCCCTATTGAAATAATCCAACTGAAATGAAAAAATTATATATACAAGCATACCTCATTTTACTGCACTTTGCAGATACTTTTTTTTTTTTTTTTTTTACAAATTGAACGATTGTGGCAATCCTGCACTGTCAGGTGATGATTAGCATTTTTTAGCAATAAACTATTTTTAAATTAAGGTATGTACATTTTTGTAGGCATAATGCTACTGCACACTTAATAGACTACCGCATAGTGTAAACTTAACATTTATATGCAGTGAGAAACCAAAAAATTTGTGTGACTCGCTCTATTGCGATATTCACTTTATTGCAGTGGTCTGGAGCCAAACCTGCAATTGTCTATGAGGTATGCCTGTACTTCATTTTGCAAATCCCTAATGAAAAAAATTAATCTAGGTAATGAATCAATTGCCACCAGTGTGAGATGAGATATATATGGATATTAATGTGCCTCCCAATGGAAGTATACCACCACCTGCAAAGTATTCATGACAAAAAAAGTAAATCTGAATGCAATTAAGCCTCTAGATCTAACAACTGATTTATCGGACATTGAGGGGACACAGGAACATGTTAATGACAGCATGAGAGTGCAATTAGCAAAGTCCAGAATGTGAAGAAATCTATAGTGCAAACCACCCAGATTTATAGGAAAAAAGGTGAGACAGAGGAAGGGAGTTGGAGGAAAACCTATAAATTAAAAGAGAAATAAAAGACTTAAATGCATATGTGGACTTTATTTGGATTTTGATTTGAACAAACCAACTGTAAAAAATAACCTATGAGGGCTTCCCTGGTGGTGCAGTGGTTAAGAATCTGCCTGCCAATGCAAGGGACACGGGTTCGAGCCCTGGCCCGGGAAGATCCCACATGCCACAGAGCAACTAAGCCCGTGCACCACAACTACTGAGCCTGAGCTCTAGAGCCCGTAAGCCACAACGACCGAGCCCACGTGCCACAACTACTGAAGCCTGCATGCCTAGAGCCCGTGCTCCGCAACAAGAGACGCCACAACAATGAGAAGCCCGTGCACCGCAACAAAGAGTAGCCCCCACTCACCGCAACTAGAGAAAGCCTGCGCACAGCACCAAAGACCCAACACAGCCAAAAATAAATAAATAAATAAATTTATAAAAAAATACCCTATGAAATAACTGGGAAAATTTTAAGACTCACTAGATATTTAATTATATTAAGAAATTATTTTAGGGCTTCCCTGGTGGCGCAGTGGTTGAGAGTCCGCCTGCCAGTGCAGGGGACACGGGTTCGAGCCCTGGTCTGGGAGGATCCCACATGCCGCAGAGCGACTGGGCCCGTGAGCCACAACTACTGAGCCTGCGCGTCTGGAGCCTGTGCTCCGCAACAAGAGAGGCCGCGACAGTGAGAGGCCCGCGCACCGCAATGAAGAGTGGCCCCCGCTTGCCGCAACTAGAGAAGGCCCTCGCACAGAAATGAAGACCCAACACAGCCAAAAATAAATAGATAAATAAATAAATTTAAAAAAGAAAAGATGACTACTATCTTTAAAAAAAAAAAAGAAATCTTAAACTTTTTAAAGTATAATATTTGTAATTATATTTTTAAGAAGTCCTTATCTGTTAAGAGATACATAGAAATTGTTATTGATAAGTTTATATGCTGTCTAGGATTTCCTTCAAGAGAAGCTGAGTTGGTGATTATTGTAGCATGGTGTTTACGTACATGAGGGTCCATTTTTAGGTCTGTTTTATATTTTCCATGATACAAAGTGAAAAAAAAAAAAAAAAGACAGCGATTTCTTTAAACACTGTGCCAAATTATGGGTGAAGTTGGCAGATTGATTGGGACAGTTTTTTAAAGTATCTCAGACAAAACAAATTAAAGTCTGACACGAGGTTTAATGTGGTACCAACATATTCATTTATCTCACTGACTACATCATGAGTTGATACACCATCAATTTTTAAAAATAAAGGATGACAGTGCAATCTACCAGGAATAGTGAACACAGATGCTCAGCTGGTTGCTTTACAACAAAATTTGTAAAGGGGTTGATTTTTTAATTTAATTTAATTTTAATGTCCTCCTATATAGGAAAATTAGAATATGCCCCTGGGTGTTAGATTTGAATTGAAGGTATCAATATGAACCCATGGTTATTATATTTTTTTATTATACTACATTATATATTTTTATAGTAAAAACATATAGACATAGAAATACACACACAAACAAATTCATACATATTCTTCCTGGCTGTTTGCTGAGAGGGTCTAGAAGCAATGACCACATCTTATATCCAGATCCTGATTTCTAAACCACATTTTCTACTAAAACCAGGGCTCCTTGGAGAAATGGATAGGGCAGGGAAAACACAAGATATGCAGGCAACACCTTGTAGAAGAAAATAAAAGACTACTCAGAAATGATGGGGACATGTCAAAAAGATATTGATGCCAGTTAGAAGGGGCTACCATGGTCAACTGTGAGACAATTTGAGCATCAAAATAAATGGGAATAATGGATTAAAGTATAATATGTGGGGACTTCCCTGGTGGTGCAGCGGTTAAGAATCCACCTGCCGATGCAATGGGTTCGATCCCTGGTCCGGGAAGATCCCACATGCCGCGGAGCAACTAAGCCCGTGCGCCACAACTACTGAGTCCACGTGCTACAACTACTGAAGCCCGCTCACCTAGAGCCCGTGCTCCGCAACAAGAGAAGCCACCGCAATGAGAAGCCCGCGCGCTGCAACGAAGAGTAGCCCCCGCTCACCGCAACTAGAGAAAGCCCATGCACAGCAATGAAGACCCAATGCAGCCAAAAATAAATAAAAAACAAATTTTTTTAAAAAAAGCATAATATGTGAAATAAAAATTGAATTTAAAAGATCAATCAATCAATCAAGAAGAAAGCTATTCCTTCCAGTAGATGCCAACTTATAAATACAGAAAGAATGACGGAAGTAGAAAATCACCATGGTAGACTAGTGAATAGAAAGTTGATGAAAAACAGGATATATACACATTGTCTCAAGTTATATCCTACAAGTTACTTATTGTTCACAAAGAGGAAATAGTAACTTGCAATGCAGCTACCTGGCAGACACTCTCTTTAACAAAATGAACAAGGTTAATATTTAACATCAATCACCAATATTAGGACAAACTGACAACATACACCTCCCTAAATGAAGTATTTACTCCTAGAGCATTTCAGCTCCAAATTCATAATCCAAATCTAATCATAAGGAAACATCAGACCACTAAGGGACATTCTGTACTCTTCAAAACTGCCAAGGTCAAGAAAGACTGAAAAGATGGAAAGACAGAAAGAAAGAGAGGGGGAGGGAGGGAAGGTGAGAAAAGGGAGAAAGTTTAAAAAAAAAGTGGGGAGGGGGAGGCAGCAGCCTTGAGGAACTGTTTCAGAATAAGAAAAGATTAACAAGACATGACAAGTATAGTGTGTGATCCTGGATTGGACTGGATTGGATTGGGGTACAGGAGCTTAAAGGGCATTACTGAGATAACTGATAACATCTGAATATAGTCTGTGAACTGCATCAATATTAAATTTCCTAATTTTGATAATGTGGCTATGTAAGAGAATGAATGTTTTTCAGAAATATACATTTAAGTATTCAAGGGCAAAAGGGGCATTCTTCCACTTACTCTCAGAGTGGTTTAAAAAAATTATATACATATAATACACAATGATAAAACAAATGGGGCAAAATGTAAACAACTGGTGAACAAGTGTTCCTTTTATGATTCTTGCAACTTACTGTAAGTTTTCTATTATATCAAATAAGCACTTATCAAAAAGAAAAAAAGTCCCCATTCACAACAAAAAAGTTTGAAAACTCTGTTGTGGGTATTAGGTGAACATGTGTAGCAGTCCGTGGACTTCTAATGAAGATGCTCATGACAGTTTCTCCTTTGGTTTCTTACTCTGATGATCACAACTACTGCCATGGTGGTGCTGAACATTAAGTTATTTTATTTATTTATTTTTTTAAAGATTTATTATTTATTTATTTTATTTTTGGCTGCATTGGGTCTTAGTTGCAGCACGCGGGATCTTTCGTTGCGGCGCTCGGGCTTCTCTCTACTTGTGGCATGCGGGTTTTTCTCTCTTCTCTAGTTGTGGCGTGCAGGCTCCAGGGCACGTGGTCTTTGCAGTTGTGGTGCTCGGGTTCCAGAGCGCGTGGTCTCTGTAGTTTGCGGCACGTGGGCTTTCTAGTTGAGGCACTCAAGCTTAGTTCCCCTTGGTATGTGGGATCTTAGTTCCCTGACCAGGGATCGAACTCATATCCTCCACACTGTAAGGCAGATTCTTTACCACTGGACCACCAGGGAAGTCCCGACGTTAAGTTATTTTAAATTGTTATTTTTAGTCATGTAATAATGTTTATTTCATACTGACAATGGGCCACTGCTAAAAGACAAAGTATAAGAAACCTAAATATAAAGTAAATATATAATATAAAATTGAGAAGCATAAAAATGATTCTACAAATATGCTTGAGATTCAGACCTCTGAGTTGGATTCATCAGATCAAATCTCTCATCCAGCACATAAAGATGACTCTAGCCCTTCAAACGATGATGTCAAAAAAATAACAAAATTAATAAACACTGATGCTTACAGTCAACTTGCTTTTCATCATGGACAGTCTTTTTTTTTTTGGCCATGCCGCGAGGCTTTTGGGATTTTTAGTTCCCTGCCCAGGGATCAGCAGTGAAAGCGCGGTGTCCTAACCACTGGACAGCCAGGGAATTCCCCATTGTGGATAGTCTTTACTTGCATATTTGGAATCTTCTTGAACTTCTCATTTAAAAACAAAAACAGGGACTTCCCTGGTAGCACAGTGGTTAAGAATACACCTGCCAACTCAGGGGACACAGGTTCAAGTCCTAGTCCGGGAAGACCCTACATGCTGCGGAGCAACTAAGCCCATGCGCCACAACTACTGAGCCTGCACTCTAGAGCCTGCAAGCCACAACTACTGAGCCCGCACACTTAGAGCCCGTGCTCCACAACAAGAGAAGCCACCGCAATGAGAAGCCCGGGCACTGCAACGAAGAGTAGCCCCCGCTAGCTGCAACTGGAGAAAGCCCACGCACAGCAACAAAGACCCAACGCAGCCAAAAATAAAAAAAAATAAAATAAATTTATAAAAAAAAAAAAAGTACAAGTGTACTTGTTAAATTGGGGAAAGTAAAAACATATACTATTAAATAATAAGAAAATTAACAATCTTAAAGATCATATTTTGAATGAAAAAATATTTTAACACCAGTCTTTTTAAAAATCACCTCTTTAACATCTACCATACAAAAATAAAATCATCTAAAAAAAGAAAAAACCCTGCATTGGAAGGCGGATTCTTTACCACTGGACCACCAAGGAAGTTCCGACAACAAATGTTTAAAGTTTGAAATATACAGCTGATCAGACTATGAAGTGTCCTCCTTTTTAGGTCATTTACAGCAAACATTTTAAAAGATACTAATTTTCTCTTACAATACTATAGAAAAAGCCTGGAGTAACTGTTCCAATTCAGCTACTAAGTATATCATCTAAATCATTAACCCTCTCCATCTGTCAAATCAGAGGATGGGACTAGGTGTTATAAGGTCCCTTATATCTTTGTTTCTTATTTAAACTTCTTTTTGTTTCTATTTCTTATTTAAACTGATCTTCCATGTAGTCTAGTAACATCATTAAGTTAAATCACCTGAAAATGAAAGAGAGGTTTGGAAGCTCTCCAGAAACAAGATAGTCTAACTTTCCAGTTTACGTGACTACCTATAGATAGATTCCTGTTTTACTAGTTATTAAAGACTTCGTAATTTACTGATTATTTGCTTTACATAGTTACCATTACAAAGCTTGGAAGAATTTTGTGTCAACTTAAAAAAAAAAACAGGGAAGCAATCAAATTCACAAGTGATCTTGAAAACAAAACAAACAATTCTCTTGACGTTTGAGTCATCAGCCCTCATGCTACACAAGTCAGACTGCAGCAGCTGTGTATCATCATTTAAAATCAAGAATTCAATTTAATTGTGATAGCAGATTTTTTAAAGTTGATGGATCAGAGGAACAGAAAATAAATGAAGCAGGAATTTTCATTTGCTAGAATAAACCAACATATAACCCTATATTTTAAGGCATGAGGGATGATACCCAGGTATTCTACTCAAATCAGACTACCAACCGATTTCCTTCACTAAGAACACTTCAAATAAACTCTTCACTAAATACCTAGAAAAGGATTCGTCTTTGAAGACTTATCTCAAGGGCTTTCCCTTCAGGAGAAATGATTCTCAAGCAAGCAGAGTTGAAAATGGATGCCTCGTAGTGCTGTCCATGTAGCTTGAGTGTACCTAATATGACACTAGTACTTAAGATTTTCAGTGATTTGTTGACTCGAGTCTCTATTACTATTCTCTGAGGGCAAGGGGTATGTCTTGATCAACATACTCAATGTTTATTTGTTAGATGAACTGAAATATCCTATTTGCTTCAAAAATAATTTAACAAGATTGAAGCACAGAGTATTAACTTTAAAAAGAATGTAATCCAACCCCTTTGCGAGTTCCCTGGCAGTCCAGCAGTTAGCACTCGGTGCTTTCACCACCTCGGGCCCCGGTTCAATCCCGGGAACTAAGATGCCGCTAGCCATGTGGTGCGGCCAAAAAAAAAAAAAAAAAAATCCAATCCCTTCATTTAATTAAAATAGGACAAAGGGAGGATAAGGTCTGAAAAGTTGGATTAAATTCCTATTAAATATGATGTAGTCAAATCAAATTATGTTCTCTTCAAGAATTTTTATGGGAAAGCTACTGTTTTTTGAAATGATAAGAACTTTTTATAATTTCAAGACTACTTTGCTAATAACTATTAAAAATTACTAGCTTAGATCTGGTTTTCCCAAACATTTTGACCATTTTTGCTACCGTTGCCCTGTCCTAAATAAGGTATTATTCATCCTAGGGGTATATACCTATTTGCAAGAAGGTGGAACATTACACTTGTCAAATTATTAGGTCTGCACCTCTTACTATCTTTCAGCAGGCTTACGTGAATAACAAAACTGAATGTCCAAATTCTTGCCAGGTTTTAAGTCAGGTATTTATTGAATCCCATTTTACAAATTTAAAAACAAACAAAGTTGGTGGCTTTGATGTGCCTAAAATCGTAATATGAACCGTAACTAACAAAGCCAGTGCTCTATCTCCTGCTGGCCCTAAGCTCTCAGAACACCTGAATTAAATAAGCTGAAAGCAACCATCTAAGTAAATGCCACCTGCAGAGATGTGCTATACTTGGGCCACTCCTTTGGAATGGGGGGAAAAAGCCAACATTTAAAAATAAGAGTTTTATTGAGGTATAGTAGTATACATACCATAAAATTCACCTGCTTTAAACATACAATTCAATGATTTTTAGTAAATTTATACAGTTGTACAACCATCACCACAATTCCATTTTAGAACATTTCAATTGTTCCCCAAAGATCCCTTCTGTCCCTTTACAGGAAATCCCATTTAACACCCACAGTCCCAGGCAACCACTATCTGCTCCTCCTATCCCTATAAATTAACCATTCCTGGACATTTCACATAACTGGCAATCATAATATGGTCTTTTGTATCTGACTGTTGTTAACTCAAGTACAATGCTTCTGAGGTTTATCCATGTATCAATATTCATTCCTTTTTACTGCTATTGATGGATGTACCACATTCTGTTTATTTACCAGCTGATGGACATTTGGATTGTTTCCAATTTTTGGTTGAGTAATGCTGCTGGGAACAAGTACAAGTTTAAAATAGTTGTTTTAAACAATTCTGCCCAGTTTTTTTTTTTAAATTATTTATTTACTTATTTGGCTGCATTGGGTCTTCATTGCTGCATGCGGGCCTTCTCTAGTTGCAGCGAGCAGGGGCTACTCTTCATTGCGGTGTGCAGGCTTCTCATTGCGGTGGCTTCTCTTGCGGAGCACGGGCTCTAGGTGCGCGGGGTTCAGTAGTTGTGGCACGCGGGCTCCAGAGCACAGGCTCAGTAGTTGTGGCGCATGGGCTTAGTTGCTCCATGGCATGTGGTATCTTCCCAGACCAGGGCTTGAACCCATGCCCCCTGCACTGGCAGGCGGATTCTTAACCACTGCGCCACCAGGGAAGTCCCTCTGCCCAGTTTTAACTGCAAAAATTTGGAGGGAAGGGATTTGCCAAGCTCCTTACTCCACCATTCAGAAGTTCTACCCTAAACGAGTTTGCCTGATTTTGATGTCATGTTTAGAAAGACTTAAAAAAAATACATCTATATATTCATGTATTCAAATTTAAGGTTGAAAAGCCTAAAATATGAGTTTTATTAAGATAAGTATACCTATTGTGGAAGCCTGTCTATTATTACCTAGAGGAAATTAAAGTCCAAAGACCACACAAGTATTTAAAGAGATCTAAACTCCCAGTTCTCAAGGTAAAAGCGAGCATACAGGTAAAGATTAAAACTCACAATGGTAAGAAAAAAAAAAACAAAAAAGAAACAAAAAAACACACCTCATGACGGGGGTGGGGGTGGGATTCCTTGGCGGTCCAGTGGTTAGGGCTCTGCACGTCCACTGCAGGGGGCACGGGTTCAATGCCTGGTTGGGGAACTAAGATCCCGCGTGCAGTGCAGCGGGGCCAAAAAAATAATAATAATTAAAAAATTTTTTAAAAAACTCACAATAAATCTAGCACTTATACAACAAGCAGAATAATCCAGAGATGCTACATTCCTTATAAATTTCCCACTTTATATATTGGGATTATTTCTGCTTTTTACCCTTCAGGAAAGTGTTTCTGGTTTTATATCAGAAGTTAGTGGGAGGGGACTTCCCTGGTGGCGCAGTGGTTAAGAATCTGCCTGCCAATGCAGGGGACACGGGTTCAAGCCCTGGTCCAGGAAGATCCCACATGCTGTGGAGCAACTAAGCCCGTGCGCCACAACTACTGAAGCACACGTGCCTAGAGCCTGTGCTCCGCAACAAGAGAAGCCACTGCAACGAGAAGCCCACACACCGCAATGAAGGGTAGCCCCCACTCGCTGTGACTAGAGAAAGCCCACCCGCAGCAACGAAGACCAAACACAGCCAAAAATAAATTAATTAATTAATTAAAAAAAAAAGTTACTGGGAAAATATTCACTTCAAAGAAATTTTTTACAACTAGTTTTGTTGGAATTCCTTCACTCAAATGTCGGAGTGACCATACAGATTTTTACATACACCTAAATCAAATTTCTGCCAAGTAGTCTTTTTTATTTCCTGTCTTTGACAGCTTAGGAAACATGACACATAAGAAAAACTGAATCATTCAGTATTTCAAGCACACAATCAACACCTCAGTTGGAGACACAAAATATTATGGTTAATAGTAGTTTCTACTTTTATAAAGTAACTATAGAATATAGAGATAAATATATAATTCATACATCCTGCTGGAAAACCCTACACATTCTTCAGTTCATGCCATTTATTCTTCCACATTTTCATATAAAATTTGACTTTTATCACATTCCCTGAAAACTCACTTAATAAGGTCTGGGATTTCATACTTTTAACAAATTCTGGCTCTGAAACGAAACTAAACAGAGAGAAAATGTAAGCCTTATTTTCCTTTACTATTACAAGTGGTAAACTTTTTTTTAAATTAATTAATTTATTTATTTATTTATTTTTGGCTGCGTTGGGTGTTTGTTGCTGCGTGCGGGCTTTTCTCTAGTTGTGGTGAGTGGGGGCTACTCTTCCTTGCGGTGCGCGGACTTCTCATCATGTGGCTTGTCTTGTTGCAGAGCACAGGCTCTAGGCGCCTGGGCTTCAGTAGTTGTGGCACTCAGGCTCAGTAGTTGTGGTTTGCGGGCTCTAGAGCGCAGGCTCAGTAGTTGTGGTGCACAGGCTTTGTTGCTCCGCGGCATGTGGAATCTTCCAGGACCAGGGCTCAAACCCATGTCCCCTACATTGGCAGGCGGATTCTTACCCACTGCGCCACCAGGGAAGCCCACAAGTGGTAAACTTTTAATTGCAAAGAAAATACACTGAAACAGGTAGTGGTGAGCTAAAGTAATTTTTCAGAGTAAACAAACAAACAGAAATTCAAAATTCGTATCAACCAAAAATTCCTTTTCCTTTAGTTTTTAGGGTATGGCTGCTAAGGCCAGGTTTTATAACCTTCACTATTTCTCGTAATTTTTTAAGTATAAAAACCGTCAAAATAGAAATGTTTGTTCTATTATGAAACCACAGCAAATATTCAGGACAAAGGAAAGAAAGTGTGTCAGTCACTAACAGACAAGATATGTTAACCGTCCCATTAAAGTTTTATGTACAAGTAAATACCTCTTCCCTCAGATAAAAAATTTAAGAGACAAAAAGTTCGGTCTTATTATTTCCCAATTATTATTAAGTGTCTACCACATGGTAGGCTTACACAGAAGACACAGGCCTTCGTAGGACATTTAACAAAACATCCTCCTACAGTAATGCTTTCATTATTTAAATTGGCACATGGCAGACTATGTTAACAGATTTATTTATTGACTAAGTCTAATCATATTTCCTCAGTTGGCATCAATTTGATATCTACTATTTATGTTTGCTTCAACACTAGATATTTGTTCAAAAGTCTTGCATATTTAATTTCTACCATAGGATTTTGGGTTTAAATGAAATTTAGGATTTTTAATGGTAGATTACAAAAAGATAAAGAAATAACCCTAATGAGAGCTAAAAATCATTTGGTTTGTGAGTCCCCTTTATAAGCCAAAGAATTTGCTTTTCATTGCAAGGAAATGGAACATTATGTAATTAAGTCCACAGCAATGAATTAAGATCCAAAGTGACTTAACAGTATTTTTCAAAAATTAATCACGTCATCACCTTTTCTGGCACATGGCTTTTGTATTTTAATGCTTTATAGTTTTCATTTCATTCAAAACATAACTCAAGATATCATTCTTTGTAACAAACACTGCTTCCCAAAGCTTAAATGTCTATAATTTCACAAAGATTTTGAATTACAAATATTTAAGCCGAACAAAAAAATATAGAAATTGTGGATAACTTCATGTGGAGAAAGCAAACCACAAACTGAAATCTGCATGAGAGCAGAGACCACATGTCTACTTTGCTTCCTATTCTATTCATTTACTCATTCATTCATTCAACAAATATTCACTGAACATCTACCATGTGCCTGACAATGTTCTAGGCAATGGAAACACATCAATAAACAAAAGAGACAAAAATCCCTGTCCCCTTTGGAACTTACATTCTAGGAAGAGAAAACAGACAATAAATAAAATAAGTAAAACATATAGTATGTTAGAAGAAGGTGATAAGCTGGCAATGGGGAATGGGGAAGGGAGTGCAGTTTTAAATAGGGTTGCCTGGTTAGCCTCATTGAGAAGGGAAGTAAAGAAATGAACCATAGGATAGGTGAATAAAAAGCAGTCTAGGTAAAGGTCCTGACATAAGATGGGGATTAGAGTATTCAAAAGGAACTGCAAGGGACTTCCCTCGTGGTCCAGTGGTTTAGACTCCGTGCTCCCAATGCAGGGGGCCCAGGTTCGACCTCTGGTCAGAGAACTAGATCCCCCATGCCACAACTAAGAGCCCACATGCTGCAACTAAAGATCCAGCATGCCACAACAAAGATCCCACGTGCCGCAACTAAGACCCAGCGCAGCCAAATAAATAAATTAAATAAATAAATATTTTTAAAAAATAAAAATAGATTTAAATAAATTTAAAAATAAAAAAGACTGCTGGGCCTCACACCCAGTTTTTAAAAAACAAACAGAACTGCAAGAAGATCTGTGTGGCTGGAGCTGGGAAAGTAGTAGGGTATGAGTTCAGAGGTCAAGGGGGAGTAGTAAGGTAGGGGTGTAGATCACAGAAAGCTTGAAAGTCTTTTTAAAATCTCTGGTTTTATTTTGAGTAAAATGGGAGTCATTAACAGGGTTCTAAGCAGAGAATTTACAAGACCTGACTAAATTGGATCACTCTGGCTGCTATGTTCAAAACAGATGGAGGGGCAAGAATGGAAGCAGGGAAAACAACTAGCATGTAACTCCAGTAAGCCAGGTCAGAGGTGTTGGTGGTTTGGACCAGAATGGGAGGAGTGAAGTTAAGATGTTATTTAGATTCTGTATATATTCCTAAGGTAAAGTAAACATTATCTCCTAACAGATTCAATGTTAAAAAAAAAAGTCAAGGAAAATTCCAAGGTTTTTGGGTAAAGGAAAGGCTAGGTAACAAAATGAAAAAATAGACAAGTTGGACTTCATAAAAATTTAAAATTTTGTACATCATAAGACACTATCCACAGAGTAAAAAGGCAACTCACAGCATGGGAGAATGCAAATATGTGATATGGGATTAATATCCAGAATATATATATAGAACTCCTAACACTCAACAACAACAAAACAAACCACCCAATCCAAAAAAGGGCAAAGGACTTGAACTGACGTTTCTCCAAAGAGGATATACAAAATTCTCGTGCACTATTGGTGGGAATGTAAAATGGTACTGTGGAAAACTGTAAAGGTTCCTCAAAAAATTAAAGAGAATTACCATATGATCCAGCAATTAATTCTACTTTGGGGTTATATACCCAAGAGAATTAAAAGCAGAGTCTTTTGAAGAGATATGTGTATCCCATGTTCATAGCAGCATTACTCACAATAGCTAAAAAACATGGAAGCAACGCAAGTGTCCATTGACAGATGAATGGATAAACAAAATGTGGTATACACATGCAATGGAATACTATTTAGCCTTAAAAAGGAAGAAAATTATGCAATATGCTACATGGAAGAATCTTAAGGACATTATGCTAAGAGAAATAAGCCACTCACAAAAAGACAAATACTATATGCTTCCACTTATATGAGGAACTTAGAGTAGTTAAAATCACAGAGACAGAAAGTATAATTGTGGTTGCCAGGAGCTAGGGGGCAGAGAGAATCGGGAGTTATTGTTTAAAAGGTATAGAGTTCCAGTTTACAAGATGAAAAGAGTTATGTGGATGGATGGTGGTGAAGGCAGAACAACAATATGAATGTATATAATACCACTGAACTTAAAATTGGTTAAGATGGTAAATTTTATGTTAAATGTATTTTAATACACACACAAAAAGCCAGGAATAACTCCAAAGTTTCTGGTTAAAGGCCAGGGAAGACTGAAGGAAGACATGGTTTGAGGAGGAAGATCAGAAGTTCAGATTTAGACATTTTTTAGTTTGAGATATCTGTTAGGTATCCAAGTGAAGATGTCATGTAGGCAAGTGGACAAACCAATCAAGAGTTCTGGGAAGGGATCTGGGCTGGAGATATAAATCTGGGAGTTGTCAGCATAGTATTTAAAGCCATGAGTTCATGAAGGGAATAAGTATAGATAAAGACAGAGATTCAAGGCCTGAACACTGGGCAGTGGGTAGCCCATAAAGGGATCAGAAAGAAAAGAAAGAACCACCAAAGGAAACTGAGAAGAAACAGCCTCCCAATGAGATAGGAGGAAAACAACAGAGTGTGGTGGTACTCTAGAAACCAAATGAACAGTGTTTCAAGAAGAGTGATCAATTGGGTTAATTCCTCTAGTAAGATGAGAACTAAGAAATGACTACTGGATATCCTCACCTCCTAGGAAAGTCAGACATGTACTCATCACAATAAATATGTTTTCAAGGAATATACAATGCAAAATATTATATTTAATCATTATTTCAAATTCTTTTACTTCTGAAAATATACTGTTGAAAATGCATCAAACTAGATATGTACTAATGAAAGATGAACTCTGTCAAATTCATAATTCTTTTACAAAAAAAAATTTGGTTCTAAACTTTCAGATTCTCACAATTAAAATTGGAAATTATCAGTGCTTTGACACTTGGTTACCTTAATACTAGCTGTCTTTTACTTGGTAACAGTGGAAACCTCCCAGTGCTGAACAAAGAGAAAGACAGTGGTCCAGGAACCAGTACCTCATCTGAAACTCACTTCCCTTTCTGAGCCTCCATTTTTTTCATCTATAAAATGAATCTTCATATGTTCTTCCCTCTAAGAATGCCCTACTCCTCTGATCAAATTCCAAAACACCTTCAGGTTCAGCCCCTGTTACCTTCTCCCTGGAGACGTCCTAGGTTCTCTAGTCCTTTCCCAGGTTCTCCCTCTTCTCTGAACTCCAGTAATCACTTACTTTTACTATTCACAGACTATTCATTTGGTCCTGTATCACATACTGCCTTACGTGTTCTTACCTATTTTATGTGTTTACCTTAAGCACCCACACTGCACCAAAAAATCTTAAGTATATACTTGTTTTCCCATACATCTAATACAACAATGTATCCATAGAAATTAACAATTTAATGGGGCAAATTAAGAATTAGTAAGAAAGACTTCTTCTGTTAGTTCCTACAAAGACTGAAAGTATTGCTTTCTGTAAGACAGTCATGCTATAGATTGTTTGTTTGTTTATTTATTGTTGGCCACACCTCGCGGCATGTGGGATCTTAGTTACCCGACCAGGGATCAAATCCACACCCCCTGCAGTGGAAGCGCGGAGTCTTAACCACTAGACCACCAGGGAAGTCCCATAGATAGTTTATTTTTAAAAGACGTATAGGATTAAAGACAAAACTCAAATGCATATATGTCTACAATTAGTTTTTTGCATAGGATAATTGAGAGACTAATCAGAAATTTAAAAAATAAAGTCAACGGGCAGCTTAAACTGAGGGTACAAAGAGTTCATATAACTCACAAAAATCTACAGGATATTAGGTAGCCAGGAAAAAATAAATCTAGTTCTTGACAGGTTTTAAGATCACTTCTAGCAGACATACCAATGAGTACTCGTTCTGACTGACCACTGATTTAGTTAATCAACTGATCATACTATGCTCTGTGAAGAGCAAGACAATGTACTGGGCTAGATGCTGTAAACCATATGGGCCCCTAGCCCACCTGCCTAAACTCTCCCAAGGAGCTTGTTAATATGCATGTTCCCAGGCCCATAACAAATCCAATGAATCAGAATGGGAAGGAGGAGGTCAGGAATCCAAACTTTAACAAGTTCTCAAGATGATTCTTCTGTACACTAAATTTGAGAAAATCATGGCACTGAGAGATGCAAAGATAATTAAGTCCAAGTCCCTGCCTTCAATATGACAATACAGTAGGGAATAAACATATACACAGCACCACATATAATAATCTGATATAATGTAAAAATTACCAAAAATGACAAGAAAAGTCTCTTCCCACTAAACAAAGAACAAGAAATGCTTCATGGAGAATATAGATGGGTTCTAAGTTCAGATGAGTAGGGAGAAATGCACCTATAACCGAGGGAAATGGAAAGAACAAGCGGAAAAAAAGGGGTTTCATGCAGTGAATATATCAAAGCGGTTGGGCATAAACCTAGACTGGAACATATAGGCCATACTGTCTACCACGGTCAAGCCACTGCTTGAGCAATGGGCAGGAGCAGGAACTCATCTTCAGCCTTAGGAAGGCCTAGACCTAAGGTAACTGAGCCCTGCTTCTCTTCTTTCCTTGCTCAGCTATCAGTGAAGTCCTTTTCATGTACCTGTAGTATAATCTAAGAATGATGACAACCAGTCAGTCTCCAGCCAATGGAGATGGAGCAGGTGTTTGGATTTCCATTCACATTCCACACCAAAATCATGAGCCTAACTTTGCCCTAAACTGTTTCTAATCACTTGACCTCTCAACAACCACATGTCTCTGCCACCTTTAGTATCCTCAGTGCTGGACCTCATTCCTGACTTCAACCCATCACCTAAATCCAAAATATTTGCCACTAAAGAGATACCTAATCAGAGTTCTTTGTGGTACCATGGGGAAGGCTAGGTGTCAACCGGTGACCAGTTCCAGAACCCAGATCTCCTGGCTGCCAACAAATTACTCTTTCCAGTGTCCCACAGTGCATCTTAAACTCTAGCTCACAGCAGTGTTCAAATTGTTTTATTCACTTATTAGAGCCAAAGGCATTAAGCTAATACCTCCTACTTGCACAACTCTAGGGGTTTCTTTTTACATTATATTCTATGTGAATAGCACCCCCTAGAGCACAACTCTAGGATACAATGTGAATGGTGATCCGGAGTTACTGGTCAGCCTTATACCAGTTAGGTGTTTCAACAGGTATTCTGCATATCAAGATTTTATTTATTAACACACGAAACACTAAGGAAAGGTCTAAAGGCTTAGAATGACTACTGTGGATATTTAACAAGACAAAAGTAACTGTATCATCTTCTGGTTTTGAATCCCCTTATTTTAAAATTAAAATGTTCAATAGCCCAAGAAATCTTTTTCTGATAAGCATAATCTCACCACAGAACTTCTTAATGGAACCTGCAAAGTCTTAAGCTGTTTTTCAAATGTGTTATAGGGGCTGTTTCTCCATGCACATTAATTAGTTATCATTTTTAACCTGTATCTATATACACATATATGTTATCCTTGAAGAAGTACTGAACAGTCTACTTCAGCTGAAACAATGTGATTTTTAAAAATGTTTATGAAGCACAAAGAGAAAAATGCACAGAAGGCACAAAGAGAAAAATGGTTTAGTTATCCAAACTTCCATTCTGATGCATGAATGACCCTGTTTGATGAACAAAATCAAAATTAAAAAAGAAAAAAGTTATTTCTTTTAAAGCTACCTTTAATCAGATAAAAATATTTCTACCATTTCCATTATATCATATAAAATTCAATTTATTTCCCCCTGAAACTTTAACCACATACCGCCCCCCAAAAAATCAACAAACTTCATGAAGTATTTTTGTTGCACTGTTCTTAAATTAACCATATAATCAACTAATTATTTTTGCACCTATGATACATCTGTGCAAGGCATTTTGAGGAATACAAAGCTGCTCAAAAGAGTGCCAGTCCTTACGTTTAGTAAGAAGTCAATTCAACAGGGATGTAAAAAATGGACGGAGGGACTGCCCTGGCGGTCCAGTGGTTAAGACTCCATGCTCCCAATGCAGGGGGCCTGGGTTCAATCTCTGGTCAGGGAACTAGATCCCACATGCCGCAATGAAGATCCTGCATATGACAACGAAGATCCTGTGTGCTGCAACTAAGACCTGGTGCAGCCAAATAAATAAATAAGAAAAAAAAGAAAAAAGAAAAAAAAAAGAACGGAGGGAAATGAATAACTAAATCAGACTTAACTGACCCTGAAACATGAGGAAGGATTCAGAGGACCTGAAAAGCGATGAGGGTACCCCAAGATTGGAAAACAGCATCAACAGCAGTACAGAAATAGAACAAGCAAGCAAGCAGTCATTCACTCAGTGCTCACATATTTTAGCTGTGTGCTCCAAGCACACAGCTAGGATTACTATGCTCTTTTAATCCTCGAACACACTGTGAGGACCTTGTATTAATTCTCTTCCTACAGACAATCACACAGTACATAAGGACCCTGTACAAGATTACATGGATATTAAGTGGCAATGCAGGGATTCAAACCAAATCTCTCAGTCTCAGCTCTGACGCTCACTCCCCCCATCTATTATTTTAGGTGGAAAATGGACTGGAATAAGTCAGACTGGTGAACACAGATGTCAATTATTAGCAGTACGGGAAAGATCCCAGTGTGGAGGGATAAATAAGTTAGGACTTCATGTAAGTGATACCTATGGCCTTGAACAGAATGAAACCAGTGTTTTCTGAGGATAAGTTTTCACAGCCACAAGCAAGATAGGTGTTGAGAGAAGAATGTCTGGTATTAGGGCAACTTGCCATTAAGTGATATTTTTTTTAAGATTTATTTATTTATTTATTTTATATTTTATTTTTGCTGCGTTAGGTCTTTGTTGCTGCACGCGGGCTTTCTCTAGTTGTGGTGAGCGGGAGCTACTCTTCATTGCGGTGCACGGTGGCTTCTCTTGCTGTGGAGCACAGGCTCTAGGCACACAGGTTTCAGTAGTTGTGGCACGCACGCTCAGTACTTGTGGCCCATGGGCTCTAGAGCGCAGGCTCAGTATTTGTGGCGCACGAGCTGAGTTGCTTCGCTGCATGTGGGATCTTCCTGGACCAAAGCTCAAACCCGTGTCCCCTGCATTGGCAGGCAGATTCTTAACCACTGCGCCACCAGGGAAGTCCAAGTAATTTAAAAAGAAAAAAAGATATATGATAATGGCTAGGATGAAAAAGATAACAAGAGAGAATAGGACAGACTCTGAGATGGTGACAACATAGAAAATGTTGGTAATAAGTAAAGAAGTAAAATAAGTGATACTTGGAAAGATGTAAAACTGTCTTTAGTTGCAGATGGTGTAGACAATCCAATGAAATTTACAATTAAGATAAGTGAATTTATTTAGCAAAGTTGTAGGATACAAGATCAATATACAAAAATCAATTATTTCTGCATAGTAGCAATAAGCAATCAAAAGTTGAAATTAAAAAAAAATTACAATGTTCTCAAAAATTGTGAAGAGATAAATTTGACAAAGATGTATAAGACCTATACTTCAAAACTTCAAAATATTGCTAAGAAAAACTAACAAAGACCTAAATAAAGAGAGATATACTGTGTTCACAGATGGGAAGATTCAATATAGTTAAGATGTCAATTCTCCCCCACACACCCAAAAAAAATTCAATGTAGTCCCAAGCAAAATCCCAGCTTGCTTTTTTTTGTAGAAACTGACACACTGGTTCTAAAATTTATTTGGAGGGGACTTCTCTGGTGGTCCAGTGGTTAAGACTCCACCTTCCAATGCAGGGGACGTGGGTTCAATCCCTGGTTGGGGAACTAGGATCCCACATACTGCACAGTGCAGCCAAAAACAAAAAACCTAAAATTTATCTGGAAATGCAAAGGACCTAGAATAGCCAAAACAACTTTGAAAAAGAAAAGTACAGTTGGAGGACTAACACTACCAGATTTTAAGTTATGGTAAATCAAATCATGCGGAAGAGGCATAAAGACAAGCATATCAATAGAATACTGAGTCCAGAAATAGACTCACACAAATATGGACAACTGATTTTTGACAAAAGTATAAGGGCAATCCACTGGAGAAAGAATAGTCTTTTAACAAACTGCTGCTGGAACAACTACATATTCATTGCAAAAAAACTGAACTTTCATGTATACCTCATACCACATGACAAATGACCTAAAAATGGATAATAGACCTAAATGTAAAAACAAAAACTACACAAATGCTAGGAGAAAGCATAAAAGGAAATCTTTGCAACCTTGGGTTAGGCCAATATTTCTTAGATATGACAACAAAAGCACAGCCCAGCCCATAAAAGAAATAAATTAATAAATTGTACTTCAAAAAAATTCTTAAGCTTCTACTCTTCAAAAAACACCACTAATAGAATAAAAAGACAAGCCACATATTGGGAAAAAATATCTGCAAACCATATAGCCAATAAAGGACTTACACCCAGAAATATAAAGAACTCTGAAAACTCAATAGTAAGAAAATAAACAACTCAATTTGTTTAACTGGGTAAAAGATTTAAACAGACATTTCCCCACAGAAGAAATATGGATGGCAAATACACTTGAAAATATTTTGGAAAAATAGTTTGGCAATTTCTTATAGTTATACATCTATCATCTGATCCAGCCATGCCACTCCTGTATATTTACAAAGGTAGCCTTATTTATAATAGCAAAAAACTGGAAACAACTCAAGCATCTATTAAGAGGTGAATAAACAAATGTGATATATCCATACAAGGGAATACTACAACAATAAAAAGGAATAAAATATTGATACATACAACAATATCTTAAAATAGTTATGCTGAATGAAAGAAGCCTGACAAACGAAGAAAGAAAGGAAGGGAGGGAGGGTGGGTATATACTCAGTATGATTTCATTTATATAAAATATAAATATATATGTAAAATCCTAGAAAATGCAAACTAATCTATAAGCAGATTTACTAGAAGCAGATTTGCTAGAAGCAGATTTGCTTGGAGAGGGAGGTATTAAAGGGGCACAAGAAACTTTGGGGAGTGATTGACATGTTCACTATCTTGATTGTGGTGATGGTTTCACAGGTATATCTATGTCAAAACTCACCAAACTGTACACTTTAAATATGTATAGTTGGGGGACTTCCCTGGTGGCACAATGCTTAAGACTGTGTTCCCAATGCAGGGGGCCGGAGTTTGATCCCTGGTCAGGGAACTAGATCCCACATGCATGCCACAACTAAGAGTTCGCATGCCACAACTAAAGAGCCCACCTGCTGCAACCAAGACCCGGTGCAGGGACTTCCCTGGTGGCACAGTGGTTAAGAATCCACCTGCCAATGCAGGGGACACGGGTTTCAGCCCTGGTCAGAGAAGATCCCACATACCGCAGAGCAACTAAGCCCGGGCACCACAACTACTGAGCCTGCACTCTAAAGCCCACAAGCCACAACTACTGGAACCCACACGCCTAGAGACCATGCTCTGCAACAAGAGAAGCCAATGCAATGAGAAGCACGTGCACCGCAACAAAGAGTAGCCCCGCTTGCCTGCCGCAACTAGAGAAGGCCCGCGTGCAGCAAGGAAGACCCAACACAGCCAAAAATAAATAAATAAAATAAATAAATTTATTAAAAAAAAAAAGACCCAGTGCAACCAAATACATAAAATTTTTTAAATGTCAAAAAATTTCAATAAGGAGGGCAGACAGCAGAAGCAAGAAGAACTACAATCCTGCAGCCTGTGGAACAAAAACCACATTCACAGAAACACAGACAAGATGAAAAGGCAGAGGGCTACGTACCAGATGAAGGAACAAGATAAAACCCCAGAAAAACAACTAAATGAAGTGGAGATAGGCAACGTTCCAGAAAAAGAATTCAGAATAATGATAGTGAAGATGATCCAGGACCTCGGAAAAAGAATGGAGGCAAAGATCGAGAAGATGCAAGAAATGTTTAACAAAGACCTAGAAGAATTAAAGAACACACAGACAGAGATGAACAATACAATAACTGAAATGAAAACTACACTAGAAGGAATCAACAGAATAACTGAGACAGAAGAATGGATAAGTGACCTGGAAGACAGAATGGTGGAATTCACTGCTGTGGAACAGACTAAAGAAAAAAGAATGAAAAGAAACGAAGACAGCCTAAGAGACTTCTGGGACAACATTAAACACAACAACATTCCATTATAGGGGTCCCAGAAGGAGAAGAGAGAGAAAAAGGACCAGAGAAAATATCTGAAGAGATTATGGTCGAAAACTTCCCAAACACGGGAAAGGAAATAGCCACCCAAGTCCAGGAAGCGCAGCGAGTCCCATATAGGATAAATGCAAGGAGAAACATGCCGAGACACACAGTATTCAAATTGGCAAAAATTAAAGACAAAGAAAAATTACTGAAAGCAGCAAGGGAAAAACGACAAATAACATACAAAGGAACTCGCATAAGGGTAACAGCTGATTTCTCAGCAGAAACTCTACAAGCCAGAAGGGAGTGGCATGATATACTTAAAGTGATGAACGGGAAGAACCTACAACCAAGATTACTCTACCCAGCCAGGATCTCATTCAGATTCGATGGAGAAATCAAAAGCTTTACAGACAAGCAAAAGCTATGAGAATTCAGCACCACCAAACCAGCTCTACAACAAATGCTAAAGGAACTTCTCTAAGTGGGAAACACAAGAGAAGAAAAGGATCTACAAAAACAAACCCAAAACAATTAAGAAAATGGTCATAGGAACATACATATCGATAATTACCTTAAACGTGAATGGATTAAATGCTCCAACCAAAAGACACAGGCTTGCTGAATGGATACAAAAACAAGACCCATATATATGCTGTCTATAAGAGACCCACTTCAGAGCTAGGGACACATACAGACTGAAAGTGAGGGGATGGAAAAAGATATTCCATGCAAATGGAAATCAAAAGAAAGCTAGAGTAGCAATACTCATATCAGATAAAATAGACTTTAAAATAAAGAATGTTACAAGAGACAAGGAAGGACACTACATAATGATCAAGGGATCAATCCAAGAAGAAGATATAACAATTATAAATATATATGCACCCAACATAGGAGCACCTCAATACATAAGGCAACTGCTAACAGCTATAAAAGAGGAAATCGACAGTAACACAATAATAGTGGGGGACTTTAACACCTCACTTACACCAATGGACAGATCACCCAAAATGAAAATAAATAAGGAAACAGAAGCTTTAAATGACACAATAGACCAGATAGATTTAATTGATATTTATACGACATTCCATCCAAAAACAGCAGATTACACTTTCTTTTCAAGTGTACACGGAACGTTCTCCAGGATAGATCACATCTTGGGTCACAAATCAAGCCTCAGTAAATTTAAGAAAATTGAAATCATATCCAGCATCTTTTCTGACCACAACGCTATGAGATTAGAAATCAATTACAGGGAAAAAAAACGTAAAAAACACAAACACATGGAGGCTAAACAATACGTTACTAAATACCCAAGAAATCACTGAAGAAACCAAAGAGGAAATCAAAAAATACTTAGAGACAAATGACAATGAAAACACGACGATCCAAAACCCATGGGATGCAGCAAAAGAAGTTCTAAGAGGGAAGTTTATAGCTATACAAGCCTACCTCAAGAAACAAGAAAAATCTCAAGTAAACAATCTAACCTTACACCTAAAGGAACTAGAGAAAGAAGAACAAACAAAACCCAAAGTTAGCAGAAGGAAAGAAATCATAAAGATCAGAGCAGAAATAAATGAAATAGAAACAAAGAAAACAATAGCAAAGATCAATAAAACTAAAAGCTGGTTCTTGGAGAAGATAAACAAAATTGATAAACCATTAGCCAGACGCATCAAGAAAAAGAGGAAGAGGACTCAAATCAATAAAATTAGAAATGAAAAAGGAGAAGTTACAACAGACACTGCAGAAATACAAAGCATCCTAAGAGACTACTACAAGCAACTCTATGGCAATAAAATGGACAACCTGGAAGAATTGGACAAATTCTTAGAAAGGTATAACCTTCCAAGACTGAACCAGGAAGAAATAGAAAATATGAACAGACCAATCACAAGTAATGAAATTGAAACTGTGATTAAAAATCTTCCAACAAACAAAAGTCCAGGACCAGATGGCTTCACAGGTGAATTCTATCAAGCATTTAGAGAAGAGCTAACACCCATCCTTCTCAAATTCTTCCATAAAATTGCAGAGGAGGGAACACTCCCAAACTCATTCTATGAGGCCACCATCACCCTGATACCAAAACCAGACAAAGATACTACAAAAAAAGAAAATTACAGACCAATATCACTGATGAATATAGATGCAAAAATCCTCAACAAATGACTAGCAAACAGAATCCAACAACACATTAAAAGGATCATACACCATGATCAAGTGGGATTTATCCCAGGGATGCAAGGATTCTTCAATATACACAAATCAATCAATGTGATACACCACATTAACAAATTGAAGAATAAAAACCATATGATCACCTCAATAGATGCAGAAGAAGCTTCTGACAAAATTCAACACCCATTTATGATAAAAACTCTCCAGAAAGTGGGCAGAGAGGGAATCTACCTCAACATAATAAAGGCCATATATGACAAACCTACGGCAAACATCATTCTCTATGGTGAAAAACTGAAAGCATTTCCTCTAAGATCAGGAACAAGACAAGGATGTCCACTCTCACCACTATTATTCAACATAGTTTTGGAAGTCCTAGCCATGGCAATCAGAGAAGAAAAAGAAATAAAAGGAATACAAATTGGAAAAGAAGAAGTAAAACTGTCACTGTTTGCAGATGACATGATACTATACATAGAGAATCCTAAAAATGCCACCAGAAAACTACTAGAGCTAATCAATAAATCTGGTACAAAATTAACGCACAGACATCTCTTGCATTCCTATACACTAATGATGAAAAATCTGAAAGAGAAATTAAGGAAACACTCCCATTTACCATTGCAACAAAAAGAATAAAATACCTAGGAATAAACCTACCTAGGGAGACAAAAGACCTGTATGCAGAAAACTATAAGACACTGATGAAAGAAATTAAAGATGATACCAACAGATGGAGAGATATACCATGTTCTTGGATTGGAAGAATCAACATTGTGAAAATGACTATACTACCCAAAGCAATCCACAGATTCAATGCAATCCCTATCAAATTACCAGTGGCATTTTTTACAGAACTAGAACAAATCATCTTAAAATTTGTATGGAGACACAAAAGACCCCGAATAGCCAAAGCAGTCTTGAGGGAAAAAAACGGAGCTGGAGGAATCAGACTCCCTGACTTCAGACTATACTACAAAGCTACAGTAATCAAGACAATATGGTACTGGCACAAAAACAGAAACATAGATCAATGGAACAAGATAGAAAGCCCAGAGATAAACCCACACACCTGTGTTCAACTATCTATGACAAAGGAGGCAAGGCTATACAATGGAGAAAAGACAGTCTCTTCAATAAGTGGTGCTGGGAAAACTGGACAGCTACATGTAAAAGAATGAAATTAGAATACTCCCTAACACCATACACAAAAATAAACTCAAAATGGATTAGAGACCTAAATGTAAGACTGGACACTATAAAACTCTTAGAGGAAAACATAGGAAGAACACTCTTTGACATAAATCACAGCAAGATCTTTTTTGATCCACCTCCTAGAGTAATGGAAATAAAAACAAAAATAAACAAATGGGACCTAATGAAACTTCAAAGTTTTTGCACAGCAAAGGAAACCATAAACAAGACGAAAAGACAACCCTTAGAATGGGAGAAAATATTTGCAAATGAATCAACGGACAAAGGATTAATCTCCAAAATATATAAACAGCTCATGCAGCTCAATATTAAAAAAACAAACAACCCAATCCAAAAATGGGCAGAAGACCTAAATAGACATTTCTCCAAGGAAGACATACAGATGGCCGAGAAGCACATGAAAAGCTGCTCAACATCACTGATTATTAGAGAAATGCAAATCAAAACTCCAATGAGGTATCACCTCACACCAGTTAGAATGGGCATCATCAGAAAATCAAACAACAAATCAAACTACAAACAACAAATGCTGGAGAGGGTGTGGAGAAAAGGGAACCCTCTTGCACTGTTGGTAGGAATGTAAATTGATACAGCCACTATGGAGAACAATATGGAGGTTCCTTAAAAAACTAAAAATAGAACTATCATATGACCCAGCAATCCCACTACTGGGCATATACCCTGAGAAAACCATAATTCAAAAAGACGCATGCACCCCAATGTTCATTGCAGCACTATACAATAGCCAGGTCATGGAAGCAACCTAAATGCACATCAACAGACAAATGGATAAAGAAGTTGTGGTACATATATACAATGGAATATTACTCAGCCATAAAAAGGAACGAAATTGGGTCATTTGTTGAGACGTGGATGGATCTAGAGACTGTCATACAGAGTGAAGTCAGAAAGAGAAAAACAAATTTCGTATATTAACGCATGTATGTGGAACCTAGGAAAAGGTACAGATGAACCAGTTTGCAGGGCAGAAGTTGAGACACAGATGTAGAGAACAAACATATGGACACCAAGGGGGGAAAGCCGCGGGGTGGGGTGGGGATGGTGGTGTGATGAATTGGGCAATTGGGATTGACATGTATACACTGATGTGTGTAAAATTGATGACTAATAAGAACCTGCTGTATAAAAAAATAAATAAAATAAAATTTAAAAATTAAAAAAAAAACTAATACTAAACTTTCTTTGGGTTATTTGTATGGGAATATGTTAATATAAATGTTTCAGACATTACATGAAATTCCTAAAAATCTTATATGTTCTGGTATAATGTTATAAGTCATAATTCTATTTATTACTTTAAAATGTATATCTCAGAAATAACTAAATTTCCTTGTCAATTGCATTATTATGAACTTTCATCAAATCTTTAACCGTGGTCATTTTTAAGTCTTTTGTCATTTACAGACAGTTCTGGGTGTACTCTGATGCTTTTGCAAAAATGTTCCTATAAAAGGGTTTCATCTGCAAGGAATTCATGGAAAAGACTCTGACAAGCACAGGTTTCTGGTAACTGACTATACTGCTGCACTGAATGAATAAGCATTTTCCGAACTCTAATGGGAAACTGATGAATTCATAAAAGTGCTAACAAAAGATCAAGATGAAAAAAAAATTAATTACATGGGACTGAGTGAACTGATGAGGATGATTATAATTTTTGTGACTTTCTGTTTGAATAAAAAAAAAGGAGTAAAAAAAATTGCAATAGAACTTTAAAAAAATAATAAAAAAATAAAAATAAATGTTATAGTTGATTGTGTGCCCATTATACCTTAATTGCTTAAAAAGTAAAAGAACAAAACAAGGTATATGTAAGGAAAAAAGTGATAAAAGTTTAAGAAGAAAGAGTCAGGCAGAAGCACTGTTTGTTCAGGAGTGAGTGAGTAGATCCCTGATGATTCCAAGCAGTTAGAAAAAGTTGGATATGAGAAGACAGTGAAACAAGCCAAACATCATCTGTAGGCAGTGAGAAACATGGATCTGAAACACAAAGAGGAATCATTCTTTGAGAAACAACAGAAGACAAAGCACAAGGCAGAATAAGGTGCTGGGTTACCTCAATACCTCATTAATCTATAACACACTATTCATGGTGCATTCCCCTTGGCCTGTCAGCTTTTCAAAATGCAAAAGTCAGACTGCTCTCCTGGCTTATTTCACTGATAAATACAACTGAAACAAGAGACCCAGACAAAGCCCACATCCTCTCATAGGTCCTGTCCAGACAATCAAACTTGGCTCAGCTTGCTTTGAATGGTATTTCTCAAAAGAATCTAACACACCTTGTATAATTCATCTTAATAAGCATTCAAGGAGACACACAGTTTAGCCAAAAATATCTGAAATTGACTTATATTTCTAAACTGCTTAAAGCAAGGAGGAAAAGCTCACCTAAAATACATCTTGTGTTAGAAATGTAACAAAAATGTCATGTTCTAAGTAGCCCAGTGAAAAGAACTAACAGACTGCTTACATTGCTATCTGGATCAGGGATCCAGTCCACACCCCCATGCCCCATCCTTCTGTAGTAAATTCAAATGCCACCTTCTCAATAAAACCCTCCTAAGTCCTCTCCACTGCACTCCCTTGATAGAATTAATTATACTTTTCTGCCCTCATAACTATACTTGAACAACAGCACTTAGTTTCTTAAGCTATTAGAGGTTAAGTACTTTCCTACTCAGCAGTGTTCTATACATAGCAGGTGCTAAAACAGGGGAAAGAGGAGTCTGATGGCATAAGGCCAAAGGTGACAAGACCTAAAGAGGCCTGGAGACCAAACCCAAGGCTCACCAGAGTTCTTTCTGGTTTCCCTTAATTAAGTGTGGTAATTGCAGCTTACTGGGGCTGTGGGGATAGATAAATGGAAGTTTACTACATTATTCTGTCTACTTTGTGTATGTTCAAAATTCTGCACAATAAATTGTTAAAAATAATAATAAAGGGTAGGTGAAGATATGATCAAACCCCCTTTTTGCTCTGACTTTTCTACCTTTGAACTTTTCTTTCCTTTTCCCTTTAAACTTGATCTTTGCCAGCTTCCCCCCTCTGTTGTCAACAGGTCCACTGGGTCATTAGCCATTTAACAAATGGTGGTTTGGAGGATAAAAGACAGACACTTTGCACAGGCAGTGGAATTCCAAATGCTAGACTCTTGGCTCCACGATGTCTGATTCAGAAGAACTGCTGGGAGCTATTAGTTTAGCTTGCCCACCCAGGCATATGAAGGCTCCTAGAGTTCCTTTTACACCACTCCCATATGCCTCTCATTTATGCCTACACAGTTTTGTGATTGTGTGCTTTCACTTAGCACAGGAACAGAACAGACCCAGTGTGACCACAGAAATTATTAGAAAGGTCCAAAGATGAGGAATCCAGAATGAAACAGTTTAAATGTGGAACTGCAACAGACTGAAATTTTTTCCTAGTGGGGCAATAATCCAACAAAAATGCATTTTCAAAATCCCCAGACACAAGATCAGGAGGTTATACAATAAAAGTATGTGCAGTATGTGAGATACATTTTGGCCTAAATTAGAGCATTTGTCATTTTGTACGCATATCTTGCGCTTTCCCACCTCTGAGCTTTTGCTAACATTCTTCCCTGTACTAGGAACTATGGCCTAGGTCATATGTGACTCTCTATTTTCATTAAAAAAAATGTTTTTTAATATGACTGCTTTCTTCTTTCTGGATACAAAGATACTGGGAGTAATCTTATGCCTAGTTTTTTTCTTTTACTTTTTCTTAACTCACAAAGAGAACAAAGTAAACAGGAGAGATGGGAAGATGTCCTACGGTAATAAAACTAGAGTTGAAAGAGGAATAGAAGGTTACTAAAAAGAACATGAATGTGAGAGAAATGTCATATTGTGAAAATAACTAGGCCGAGGGCAGTGCAAACTCCCAGTGGGATAAAGAAAAGATTAAAACACTTCCTCCCACCAGCCAACTGGTGGCACCATGAGCCCAAGTATGGATATACCTTGGTATTATAGGATGGAACAGACTGATTAAGTTAGTTCCTGGGCAAATTCCCCAAGAGTGGACATGTTAAGGAAGACTGAACATAGTTATACACACAACCCTGGCAAAAAGGTATAAGAGCAGCTTAAGAAGCCACTTATAAGTCATAAGGTCCTAATTCTACACACAAGAATTGGGGGCAGAAATATAACTTACACTTGAGTCAAAGGTTGATAATAAAGTCCTCATCTGGGAGCCTTTGATTCAAAGCAGAGGGAAAAGCAGCCAACCGAACAAATCAAGCCAATCAAAAAAGTCTGGATTCCACTCATAATCTGCTCTTTGAAAGCTATCCTTCAAGGCCTGATTCAGATGACATTTTCCACATTCAACCTCTACTGATCATCTCTTTTATTCCATTCATATGTCCTCATCTTAACCTGTCTCAATTACTTAAGTGCACAGGCCGTACACCTCTCAAAAGGTATCAAGCTTCTTAAGATATGAAAACCTTGTCTTCCGAAGAACTCCTAGCTCTCTGCCTTTCATGAAAAATATAAATATATTTTGTTTGGTTTTTAAAATCTGGATAAATCACAATATCCCAAACTCAGAGGAATAAAATTGAAATGACCAGAAAACACACACTAATACAACATGTACAAATTACACGAGGTATAATAATTGTATCTAGAAGATAAAAGAGAACAATTTTATTAGTAAGGCTCCTGGATTTAGCAAACTTTACCAAATATACATACAAGCTAGCTCAACATGATCCCACAAGTCTTGTAATATAGCTGAGGACTTGAACAAAAAAGCAGCTTACTGTCAATTGATCCTATAAAATTAGGAAACACTGGAATGATCACACACTCAGATAATGATAAGTGTGGAGATCTGCTTTATTCAAGCGTGGAGATGTGCATCATTCAAATGCACACCTGCACTCACTTGAGTATGTAGCTTTGTGGCCCAACTCTTATCCTAAATATTGCAATGCAAGCTAGATGAGTAAGATGGGAGAACTTTCTAAGCCTTCCAACCACAAAGAAGCAGACTGAGCTAAATTCCTCTCAAAACTGTATTCAGAGAACAGTCCTCCTTCACATGGAAATATAGCTTTAAGATGTATACTTCCTTTAGTACACTCAATTTGAAATTTTTATTTGACCTTATAGAAAAAAGGCAGGAGTATCCACAATAATCTATCAATATCCTGTAAGAAGCTAATTTATAACTCTGAATTTGGTTTCTTGACAATTTAAAACTTTTAGTTTTGCCATAAAATAAATTTATTCATCAAATAGATGTTTTGGTTTCATTAAAAGCTATCTTTGGGAGTTCCGTGGTGGCCTAGTGGTTAGGATTCGGCACTGTCACTGCCATGGCCTGGGTTCAATCCCTGGTCAGGGAACTGAGATCCCGCAAGCTGTGTGGCACAGCCAAAATACATACATATATATATATATACATACATATATATATATATATATGTATATATATATATATATATATATATATATATATATATATATATATATATATATAAAAAGCTATCCTTGGGGCAAAGACTAGAAATTCTCCAAAGGAGATATACGAATGGACAATAAACACGAGGGACTTCCCTGGTGGCGCAGTAGTTAAGACTCCGTGCTCCCAATGCAGGGAGCCCAGGTTCGATCCCTGGTCAGGGAACTAGATCCCACATGCATGCCGCAACTAAGAGGTCGCATGCCGCAACTAAGAGGTCGCATGCCACAACTAAGAGGTTGCATGCCACAACTAAGGAGCCAGCAAGCCGCAACTAAGAAGCCCTCGAGCTGCAACTAGCCTGCCTGCTGCAACTAAGGAGACCAGCTGCCGCAACTAAGACCCAGTGCAACCAAATAAATAGTTTAAAAAATAAGTAAATAAATAAACACATGAAAGGATGTTCAACATTATTAGCCATTAGGGAAATACAAATCAAACCACAATGTGACACCACTTCCAACCCACCAGATGGCTATAATAAAAAAAAAAAGATAGATAATAACAAGTATTGAGGAGGATGTGGAGAAACTGGAATCCAAATATACTGCTAATGGGAATGTAAGATAGTCAGCCACTCTTCCAAAGTGATCTGGCAGTTCCTCAAAAAGTTAAACATAATTACCATATAACCCAGCAATTTCACTCCTAGGTATATACCAAGAGAACAGAAAATGTATGTCCATATAAAAACTTATACACAATGTTTATAGCAGCATTATTCTTAATAGCCAGAAAGTTGAAACAAGCCAAATATCCACCAACTGATAAATATTTAAGTAAAAATGTGGCATACCAGATACTTATTATTCTCGGCAGTTGTGTTCCATAAAGCTGCTGCAATCACTGAATGAGCATATATTAAACCATTGCTCCTAGGGGAAATAAATACAGGGTTAGGTTCCTTCAAGCCTCTGGTCACAACATTTCCATCAATGGATCAATATATAGCCTTGCTTTATGTGTTTCAGTTTAAAGACATCTTATTCAATATATACTGTTGACTCATTAACACTGAACTCACTGCCAAGAGCAATATGATTCATGCCTGAACAAAGCTTATTTTACATACATATATTCTCCTTAAGGCACATCACAGTCTTCTTATCTTAGCGCTTCAGCGCTACACTTGGGGGCCATTTTAAACAGTAAAATCACCAACAAAAAGCAGAAAGCAGAAAAATACAAAAATGTGGCACTATACAGACCACGAAAAGAACCTGTTTGCAGTATGAGAGCTGAAGCAAGAAGGCAGAGAGTTACCGTGTACAACTTCAGATGGGAATGTGAGTGCTGGGCAACTCAAAATTTTCACTACTCTGCTCATGTCCACAAAAGACCACCTCGTATTGTTTTGGGGATACATAAATTTTAGCAAGTAGGCAGTTTCACACATACAGAAATCTGTGAATAATGAGGACTGACTCTGTACCATACAGTGAATACTATTCAGTCAAAAAGGAATGAAGAACTGATATATACTACAACATGGATAAACCTCAAAAATATTATGCTAAGTGAAAGAAGTCAGTCACAAAAGGCTTATTACAAAGTCACAAAATATTGTATTTTTCCCAATTTTAAATATTGACAAGTAATCCAGAAAAGAGTTATAATGAAAGCCAAACAACGAATGTTTCTAACACTTTATATGCAATGTCCAGACAGACAAATCCAGTGACAGAAAATAGATTAGGGGATGGGAAAGGGGAAAATGCAGAGTGATTGTTAATGGGTATGGGGTTTCTTCTGGGGATGATGAAAATGTCCTGGTATACAGTGGCACTGGTTGCACAACCCTGTATGTATACTAAAATTCATTAAATTGTACACTTTAAAAGAGAATAGTATGTGAATTATATCTCTGAATTATATCTATTATAAAGCTGTTTACAGAAAAAACATTATTTTCTACATTAGTTTCTGACTTATGCACAGCAATCATACTTATGACTTTCTTTTCAAATTAATACAAAAAAAAAAATTGTGCCTTATCATACTATTACCTGGGTGTAACTTAACCAGTTCACTTCTAGCAAAGCAAGCATAAAGTCAGCCCTCCTCTAAGCGCACAATTCTCTCCTATTAAGACAGAGCCTTATTTTTTTAAGTGTGTAATGGAACATTTGGATAAGAAAAAAAAAAAAAAAACTTAAAATGAATTTGCAACAAAATTTTTTAATTTGAAAATGAGAACATTTGCAAATTTGTAGCATGCCCATCTAAACAAGTTCCAGAAGAAACAACAACAACAAAGGGAGAGAAATGTTATCAATCACTCAAAAACCCAGTCTGAAAACCCTTTAGATTCCAAAGCCGTACCCATGTAGATGGTTACGTAATCAACAGAGTGAGGAACCCACCTCTCTGTTCAAATCCTGATTCTGAATTCCAGCAAGCCTTCAAGGATCCAAAAGTCACAATATTATGAAAAAGGGAACAAAAGAAGGAACTTTTAAAAAGTCATCTAGGGTCTTCCCTGGTGGCGCAGTGGTTGAGAATCTGCCTGCCAATGCAGGGGACACGGGTTCGAGCCCTGGTCTGGGAGGATCCCACATGCCGCGAAGCAGCTAGGCCTGTGAGCCACAATTGCTGAGCCTGCGCGTCTGGAGCCCGTGCTCCGCAACAAGAGAGGCCGCGATAGTGAGAGGCCCGCGCACCATGATGAAGAGTGGCCCCCACTTGCCGCAACTGGAGAAAGCCCTCGCACAGAAACGAAGACCCAACACAGCCAAAAATAAATTAATAAATAAAAATAAAATTTAAAAAAAAAAAAAAAGTCATCTAAAGGTCACCTAGCCTACCTAGGTTCCACATCCTTCTTTCCTACCCAACCAAGAATTCAGCCCACATAACTCATGGCAGGACAGTTTTGATTTTCTTAATAAAAGATCTTACTTGAGGTTTATTAGGAAACATTCCACTTTCCATTAAATGCCAACTATGTGCCAGGCACAGAATTACACATAATTCTCTGAATCAAAAAAATTAAATATACCTGTACAGGGGCTTCCCTGGTGGCGCAGTGGTTGAGAATCCACCTGCCAATGCAGGAGACTCGGGTTCAAGCCCTGGTCGGGAAGATCCCACATACCGCGGAGCAACTAAGCCCGTGCGCCACAAACACTGAGCCTGAGCTCTAGAGCCCGTGTGCCACAACTACTGAAGTCCACGCACCTAGAGCCCCTGCTCCACAATAAGAGAAGCCACTGCAATGAGAAGCCCATGCACTGCAACGAAGAGTAGCCCCAGCTCGCCACAACTAGAGAAAGCCTACACGCAGCAACAAAGACCCAACGCAGCCAAATAAATAAATAAATGAATGAATGAATGAATGAATGAATCCGCCTGCCAATGCAGGGGACACGGGTTTCAGCCCTGGTCCGAGAAGATCCCACATGCCACAGAGCAACACATGCCATGGAGCAACTAAGCCTGAGCGCCACAACTGCTGAGGCTGCACTCTAGAGCCCACGAGCCACAACTGCTGAAGCCCGCATGCCACAACTACTGAAGCCTGCATGCCACAACTACTGAGGCCCGCGCACCTAGAGCCTGTGTTCTGCAATAAGAGAAGCCACCGCAGTGAGAAGCCCACACACCGCAACGAAGAGTAGCCCCTGCTCGCTGCAACTAGAGAAGCCCCATGCGCAGTAGTGAAGACCCAATGCAGCCAAAAATAAATAAATAAATAAATTTATAAAAATAAATAAAATAAAGTCTATGGTTTAACCTAGTACATCTCAAACATTAATGTACATATGAATCAGTTGGGGAAACCTTATTAAAATGCAAATTCAGTAGGTCCGTGACATAGCCTGAGATTCTGCATTTTTAACAAGCTCCTGAGTGACAATGATCCTGCTAGTCCCAGAATAGACAAAGTGTATTTAACTTTTCTCATGGCTAAGGTAAATTTGATGTTGCCTGTCCGCTCCTGTCTAGTTCTAAAGTGGGGAGGTATACAAATAGCCAACTTCTCCAAAACAATCCTTAAAGGCTTATCAATCCACTATGTATTCTCTTCATCAGGCACAGCTTCATGAACCTTTCAACTGGAGTTTCTTTTGCTTAATCATATTTGAGGATCTTCTTTGAACCCTCTCAAATGCTGTTCACATATATCTCTTAAACTGAGGTACATAAATATTAAGTTGAACCTTAAGTAGGATAGAGCAAACTCCTAGCTCCCTTCATGCAGTCCAGTGGTATAATGATTGTTTCTGAAACAACCCTGTAATACAGGTTCATTTTTAGTTTGCAGTCCCAGATGAGCTGAAATTATGTACATAACTGGTTGCTCCCTATATTCAATTGGCTCACTCACTTCGCTATTTCTTTGTGAAATACCACACTGGATTGGGCTTCCCTGGTGGTGCAGTGGTTAAGAATCCGCCTGCCAACGCAGGGGACATAGGTTCGAGCCCTGGTCTGGGAAGATCCCACATGCTGCGGAGCAACTAAGCCCACGTGCCACAACTACTGAGCCCATGGGCTCCAATTACTGAAGCCCACGCACTCCAATTACTGAAGCCCACGCGCCTAGAGCCTGTGCTCCACAACAAGAGAAGCCACCGCAATGAGAAGCCGGTGCACCTCAACAAAGAGTAACCCCCGCTCTCCACAACCAGAGAAAGCCCATGTGCAGCAATGAAGACCCAATGCAGCCAAATAAATAAATAAATAAATGTATTTAAAAAAACCTTAAATTATCTTTCTCAGTGCCAACCCAAAAAATATACAAGCAGTCAAATGTACACTTTTTTTGTTTACTTTTGCTGTTGCTGTTGTACTGACCAAAGGCAACACCTGTGCACAGGTAAAACCTGTGCTTAAATGTACGTGACTGGAGAGAGCCAGAGCTGAGGAAAAGCAATCAATTAGCTCTTCTCCTAAGTCTCACCAGCTGTGTTTCCCTGATAACACAGAATCTGTCCACCTGCTCCCACAGATGGCACAGCCTCAGTTAAACACCGGGTTCTATACATCTATTATTCCATGCAGCTGGTTAAAACAATCCTAGCTGCCGATCAGGCAAGCCCAGGTCAGCATTTTCATCTAATTGCCCAAATTAAGACTGTCATTCAACTATAGGATGTTAAAATATGCCTTTCATCTCCGAAACACAAATACAACAATGTTAAAGAAGTTACAATAATAATGCCAAAGAACTGTTAAAAAGTGTGACAAACCTAGATTACAAATTTGGTTATCAATAACCACTTCCCAAACTACTTAATTTAGAACATTTAGGGACTTCCCTGGTGGCACAATGGTTAAGAATCTGTCTGTTGGGCTTCCCTGGTGGTGCAGTGGTTAAGAATCCACCTGCCAATGCAGGGGACATGGGTTCGAGCCCTGGTCTGGGAAGAGCCCACATGCCACGGAGCAACTAAGCCTGTGAGCCACAACTACTGAGCCCTCGTGCCACAACTAGAGAAGCCCACAAGCCTAGAGCCCATGTTCTGCAACAAGAGAAGCCACTGCAATGAGAAGCCCGCGCACCACATCGAAGAGTAGCCCCCCCTTGCTGCAACTAGAGAAAGCCCACACACAGCAACAAAGACCCAATGCAACCAAAAATAAATAAATAAATTAAAAAAAAAAAAAAAAAAAAAGAATCTGCCTGCCAATGCAGGGGACATGGGTTCAAGCCCTGGTCCGGGAAGATCCCACTTGCCACAGAGCAATTAAGCCCATGCGCCACAACTACTGAGCTTGAGCTCTAGAGCCCACGCGCTACCACTACTGAGTCCCTGAGCCACAACTACTGAAGCCCGTGCGCCTAGAGCCCGTGCTCCACAAGAGAAGCCACCGCAATGACAAGCCCACACACTGCAACAAATAGTAGCCCCCGGTCACCGCAACTAGAGAAAGCCTGCGTGCAGCAACAAAGACCCAACGCAGCCAAAAATTAATTAATTTATTTATTTATTTATAATTTTTAAGAAAGAACATTTATAGGAAGATAATCCTAGTAAAATGAGCTCATCATCTCCCAGCAGTCAGTGCTTCATATTAAGAATGGTAGTGTCAATAACAGTAAATGTACTGAATGACGGATAATGCCAAATAAACAGCATGTGAAAAATGAGAATTTCTTCCTAGTTTTATGCTTAAGAAACTTTACAATTTAGAGATTTTTTTTTATTTTCCCCACGGGACCTTAAATTAACTCAACCTCTACTTAAATCCTCAAAGGAATTTTCTCCCCATTAAGGAAGATTCATCAATATTGGTAAACTAAAAACACTGATTATTTCCTGAACAAATAAATAAACACTCATGAGGTGATAAATGATTTTATGTCACAGTCCTGAGTTTGTTTGAATGTTGCAAGTTATACTTTTTAGAATATTTTGATAACTTATGGACAAAATGGTATGAAATAGTGAAAATTAGGGATGTCCCAGGAATATAGAGAACTACAGATATGAGAGCTTGGTTACACAAAGACAACATAGCATTACCTGGTATATAAAATAAAAGGCAGTCAAAGTAAAGATGTATTCCTTGAGCAAAAAGTAAAGTCAAACATCAGTCCCTCCTCCTCCCTACCTTAGTCAGTTAATAACTAATCTCTCTCTCCTAGTACTTTCTCAGACATTATCATTTATCACTTTTACCACAAAGTGTCCTATATCAAAATAATTTTTCCTCCCTGTAATGCTTTCTCCATTTAGATTTAGACGATCTTTGTCAGGTTTAGACACTCGGAAGCACTGTTTCTGAAAGTAGTCTTTAGACCACCAAAAGAGAATTACTTAGGAGGCTTGGTGAAAACGCAGATTCCTGACCCGACCCCAAACTCCAGGATTTAAGTTTCTGGGAGGTGAAGTCCCAGAAGCTGCATTTAACAAGCTTCCCAGATGCTCTGGATGCACACCGAAGTGTACATGGCATAGTTATTTTTCCCTTCTTAATCGTTATTTTAATAAGCCTATGTTTACCAGTTATTTGGTATTAATTCACCTTCATTACTCTGGAATTCTGAGATACATACAAATTCATTTCCTGTTTGGTTTGTCCTGTCTCCAAGAAGAGCCTACTTCATTATCTCCCCAATATGTCTACCTAGTCTACTGACTGGCCCAGAGAAGGTCTTATGCAAATATTAACAAAATGGGAATTTAGTGAGTACATCATTAAAAGTTAGATATTAAAAGCAAAATGCTGCAGCAATATGGATGGACCTAGAGATTATCACACCAAGTGAAGTAAGTCAGACAGAGAAAGACAAATATCATATGATACCACTTTTATGCAGAATCTAAAATATGATACAAATGAGCTTATTTACAAAACAGAAACAGACTCACAGACACAGAAAACAAACTTATGGTTACCAAAGGGGAAAGGGGGTGGGAGTGGGATAAATTAGGAGTTTGGGATAAGCAGATACAAACTACTATACATAAAATAGATAAAAAAACAAGGTCCTACTGTTAGCACAGGGAACTATATTCAATATCTTGTAATAAACTATAATGGAAGAGAATATGAAAAAGAATATATATATAACTGAATCGCTTTACTGTACACAAGAAACTAACACAACATTGTAAATCACCTATGCTTCAATTTTTTTAAAAAAACCAATAAATAAATAAATAAAAGCAAAATGGATAATCTGTCGTATGTAATAGTTTACACTGGTGGAACTAATCACCAAAATACCTTATGGCATTAATGAGCTGAAAACTGGCAAGACTTCTATGACTTAGGCCTGGAGTTTGATCCACCTGAAGCTTTTCTTCTCTATGTCATCAATAGCAGAAAGGACCTATTTTCACTTCCAGCACAGTTCTGTCTAGCTACAGGTTCATTAATTCCTTTTTCTACCATCAGACACATGGAGAGACATTATCTCCTACAACTATAGGTAATAGGTGCATCTGCAAGAGCCAACTGCTCCAAAATGGACAACCATGCACTTTCTGAGAACGGGAAAAGGATTTGAATGATTCCTGGCAACCTCATGAAGCAGTTGATCATATATCTGCCTTTTTTAAAGAGCATTTGGAAAGTTCTCTGAAATGAAAGGTGTGATCCCTTTAAAGGCATCTCACTACTAACACTGAACAAATCAATATTGAATGTTGCAGTCGTTCATAAAACCTGTTCCAAGGTACTTAAAATAACAGAAGAGATGAATGTCTTTGCTCATCTTTAAAGCAAAGATCTGACAGAATGGTTTTGAGGACTTCTCATCTGACTGGAAATTACAAAGCCTCTGCAAAATATTATGATTCCATTTATAAAAAACATTATACATTTGCGTATTACAGATGTCCATAAAGGTATTCCAAGAAGTATGGAAATACACACAAACTTTCAGTGATGAGGTGAAATGGAATTTTTACTTTTTACTGTAGTTTGCTATAAATTTTTTATGAGAATGTCTTATATTACTTTTGTAAAATATCTTTCAAAAATTATAGTGTTGAAGCAGAATACTATATAATAAATTATCATAGATTCAGCACAGCAGAGAAAAGGAACATGGTAGCTAACAGAGTTAGTCTGTATGGTTAGTTAGTCTGTATGGTTCTGTGGTGTTAGGACTTGGGTTCAGGTCTTCTTTCTACTATCTAACCAGAGAGACATGCCCTGAGTGTCAATTCATTATCCATGCAGCCTCTGTTTCCTCAGCTGTAAAATGGGAGATGGCAATAGTACAATTCATAGCCTATTGTGAGCACTGAATAAAATAACCTACGTGAAATCCCCATGTAAAACATTATTTTTCAAATTAGGTACATATTACAAATATGCTATAAATATAATGTGAAACACTGTGCTTAAAGCTTTCTTTCTTCAGATAATTCACAATGTACTTAATAGCCATATAGAGCTTCTAAGGTCACTATGGCAATGATCATTTTACACAAGAATAACAGACCATAGAAACTATGGTAGACCAGATTAAATCTATACAAAGTCTACTAAATTTCAGTCACAGATCTTTCAAAGAAGTACCCAAGAACCTTTTCAATAAATTCCTAATATTTTGGGACTTCCCTGGTGGCGCAGTGGTTAAGAATCCGCCTACCAATGCAGAGGACACGGGTTTGAGCCCTGGTCCGGGAAGATCCCACATGCCGGAGAGCAACTAAGCCCGTGCGCCACAACTACTGAGCCTGCACTCTAGAGCCCGCGAGCCACAACTACTGAGCCTGCGCGCTAGAGCCCGCGAAACTACTGAAGCCCGCTTGTCTAGAGCCGGTGCTCCGCAACAAGAGAAGCCCGCGCACAGCAATGAAGAGTAGCCCCCGCTCGCCGCAACTAGAGAAAACCCGCGAGCAGCAGCAAAGACCCAGCATAGCCAATAAATAAATAAATACATGAATTTTTAAAAAATTTTTTTAAAACTTCCTGATATTTTACTTCCTTGTCAAATAGCTCTCACAAAAACAGAAGGCTGCATAACCTAAATTCCAAATAATGAGCTTTACAAGTATTCATATGATAAAGAGAATTTATATGTTCCCTCTACATCACTCCAAAGGCCATGTTAGGCCCAACCTCTATTTTCACTCACCAAGTTATTTATTTTTTACTTTTCTGGCCATGCCATGCGACTTGCAGGATCTTAGTTCCCCAACCAGGGATTGAACCTGGGCCCTGGCAGTGAAAGCTCAGAGTCCTAACCACTGGACCGCCAGGGAATTCACCCACTATGTTATTTATTTATTTATTTATTTTAATTTATTTGGCTGCATAGGGTCTTAGTTGTGGCACGCGGGCTTCTCTCTAGTTGTGGCGTGCAGGCTCCACAGCACGCAGGCTCAGTAGTTGCAGCACGCAGGCTTAGTTGTCCCACAGCATGTGGGCTCTTAGTTCCCCAACCAGGGATCGAACCTGCGTCCCCTGCATTGGAAGGCGGATTCTTAACCATTGGACCACCAGGGATGTCCCACCCACCATGTTATTTATATATCCTACTGTCTACTCAACATTTCTAGTTGGATATTTAATAGATATCTCATATACAAAATGTCCCATATCAAATTCCTGGTTCTCCATCCCAGCCCAAACCTACCTGGTGACTTCTACCCTCTCCCCAGTCTTTCTCAAATCAGTAAATTAGCAATTTAAGTCAATAATCTTGGAGTCATCCTTGACACACAACCTTCCCCCTGCCAACAGCCAATCCACTGGGGCAAATCCTATCCACTGCACCTTCAAAACATCCTGAATCCAACTATTTCTCCTTACCTCCACCATTAATATTTGATCCAAACCACCAACTTCCCTCTTTGGTCCACACCAAAAATTTCTTTTTTTTTGTCTTACTTTTATTTATAATAGTTTCTGAATTCACATTCCTGCTTCCACCCTTGCCCCACCAGTGTTTTCTCCAAGAGCAGAGTGACCTCTTTAAAAAGTAAAGGAGATAGGGACTTCCCCCCAATGCAAGGGGCCCAGGTTCAATCCCTGGTCAAGGAACTAGATCCCACATGCATGCCGCAATAAAGATCCCACGTGCCACAACTAAGACCTGGCGCAGCCAAATAAAAAAACAAAACAAAAGGTAAAGGAGATAATGTCACTCCCTCTGCTCAAAACCCTCCAATGATCTCCCACGTCATTTAGAAAATCCAAAATCCTTTCCTTGACTCTTAAAATCCCACATGCTCTGTCCCTGTTTACCTTCTGAGATTCTACCATTATTGCCCTTACTCACAATGTCTTCAGTTTTCCTAGCCTCCTTGCTATTTTATGAATACATCAAGCATGCTCCCACCTCAGGGCTCTGACACTTGCTAGTCCCTTTGCCTGGACTGTTCCTCTCCCAGATATCCACATGGCTAGCTTATTTTCTCCAGGTCTTTGCTCAAATGTCACTTGATCAGAGAAGTCTTTCTTAACTACTGTGTCTAACAGCACTCCCTACCACCCTCCTCTCTCTGTCCAACATACCTGCTTAACACTTTATCATCACTTGAATATATTAAACATGTGTGTATAAAATATATTTTTCATCACATTAAATTTCAAACTCTATGAGAGGAGACTTCCTTTTGTTCACTACTGTATCCCTGATACCTATACAAAGTAGAGGGACTCAGCAAAATGTTAAGACTGGTGAGGATGTAAAACAAATGAAATTCACACAGATTGCCGATACAAGTATAAATGGTACAATGTCTCTAGAAAACCTTTTGGCAGTATACACGCTCAATGACCTTCCAATTCCACTCCTAGGTATATACCCAACAAAAAGTCATACACATGTATACCCAAAGACATCGAAGAATGTTCTTTGGAGCATTATTCCTAACAGCCAAAAACTGGAAACAATCAAAATGTCCATCAACAACAGAATGGATAAATTGCAGTATATTTTTATAGTGGAATTCTATACAGCAATAAGAATGAAATATTGACACAAGAACATGTGTCATTGTTGAACAAAAGAAGCCAGATTGAAGAAAATATAGTATATGACTCTATTTATATAACGTTCATTTTTTTTTAAGCCAAAGGTTCAAATGGTGATAGAGGTCAACATACTGGTTACCCTGGTGGAGAGGGAGGGATAGTAACTGGCAGGTGAGAGGTGGGCTTCTGAAGTAGTTGCTCTTAATGTTCTATTTTTTGATCTGGATAGCAGTTACACAAGTATGATCACTTTGAGAGAATTCATTGAGCTGTACATTTATGGTTTATGAATTTTTTGTTTAATAAAAAGTTTACCAAAAAAAAAGTTACAGGGAAAAAGAAACACTATTAAGCTACCTTCCAAACAGCTAATGATTCCATTTATTTTAATTTTTTTTTTAATTTATTTATTTATTATTTTTGGCTGTGTTGGGTCTTCGTTTCTGTGTGAGGGCTTTCTCCAGTTCCGGCGAGCGGGGACCACTCTTCATCGCGGTGCGCGGGCCTCTCACTGTCGCAGCCTCTCCCATTGCAGAGCACAGGCTCCAGACACACAGGCTCAGTAGTTGTGGCTCACGGGCCTAGCCGCTCTGCGGCATGTGGGATCTTCCCAGACCAGGGCTCGAACCCATGTCCCCTGCATTGGCAGGCAGATTCTTAACCACTGTGCCACCAGGGAAGCCACGATTCCATTTATTTTAAACATCCTTCTATTAATAGCCATAAGCAAAATTTATTTTCATTTAGAATATAATTCAACCCACCTGCCACAACTAGAGAAAAACCTGTGTGCCGCAACTAAGACCCGATACAGCCAAATAAATAAATAAATAAATAAATATTTCTTTAAAAAACAAAATACAGGGGCTTCCCTGGTGGCGCAGTGGTTGAGAATCTGCCTGCCAATGCAGGGGACACGGGTTCAAGGCCTGGTCTGGGAAGATCCCACATGCCGCGGAGCAACTAGGCCCGTAAGCCACAACTACTGAGCCTGCGCGTCTGGAGCCCGTGCTCCGCAACAAGAGAGGCCGCGATAGTGAGAGGCCCGCGCACCGCGATGAAGAGTGGCCCCCGCTTGCCGCAACTAGAGAAAGCCCTTGCACAGAAACGAAGACCCAACACAGCCAAAAATAAATAAATTAATTAATTAAAAAAAAAAAAAAAACAAAATACAATTCAAGATTAGGTGATTAGTTAAAGCCACATCTTCAGTCACCTATAAACTGGAATCCAAGTGTTGAGAAAATGAACCGAAAGATCCTTTCTCACTATGTAATACTATCTAACTAGACAAAGGACCTATTTATGTATTTATTTATTTATTTATTTCCTTCCTTATTTATTTCATTTTATTTTTGGCTGCGTTGGGTCTTCGTTGCTGCACGCATGCTTTCTCTAGTTGCGGCGAGTGGGGGCTACTCTTCGTTGCGGTGCGTGGGCTTCTCATTGCGGTGGCTTCTCTTGTTGAGCACAGGCTCTAGGTGCGCAGGCTTCAGTAGTTGTGGCACGCAGGCTCGGTAGTTGTGGCGCACAGGCTTAGGTGCTCCGCGGCATGTGGAATCTTCCTGGACCAGGGCTCGAACCCGTGCCCCCTGCTTTGGCAGATAGATTATTAACCACCGTGCCACCAGGGAAGCCCATAAAGGATCTATTTAAATGCAAAAAATTTACTCATTTGTTACCGACAGACCTTTCCCCAAAGGTTTCTTTTTTCAATGTCACCATTCAGGGTAAATTTAATAAAACCTTTAGCCCTGTTTCCTCCCTTAATCTGTAGGATCAAAATCAGTCTGTCATGTTCTCGTATTTAATTGGCATGGATTGTCTGCCTGTTTTCCCTGTAATCGAGAAGAGGGTTCACACGTAAACAGGACTGATCTGGCAAATGCATAAACATACAAAGAGATCCTTTCCTTAAAATAAATTTGTGATCCACACACGGTCAAACCCTTGCACAATAAATTAACTCTTCAGCAGCCTCAAGCTAAAAAACTGGAGTCAAACCAATTAAGCCCTAATGGGATCCCAATTTCCTATTTCTGATAGCAGAAGTTTAAATAGACCCCTCTAAGTTTATAAACCTTTATCAACCACCCAGATAATCCTGTCACACTTAGTTCCAAATCTGCATATATGAAGATGTGCTACAATCAAAAATCTTTGATTACTGCACATTACAGCTTTCACTGCCACAACCAACACGTGCTTTAAAAAATTGGGGAATTTCAATTGCTTCAAAATGCAAATGATAGCCTTAATTAGAAAAGATGACTGATAAATAAATTTGACCCAACTGTTGTCTCCAAACTTTGCATGTCCTAATAATCTGCATAGTTACCTTATTCACCTATAGCCACCAAAAGGAACAAACAAGCAATTGTTAAAGATTGTCAGATACCATGTATGGTGGAATCTGGTCTGAGGATTTTATCAGGGTTCCCTCAGGATTTACTGCCTTTTAATTCATGGACCCACAGACTGTGGAATGAGAAGGAACTCAGAGATCCTTTATCTTTTGGCTTTCCTATATTTAGAGCATTCCTTTGCCTCAACAAAAATCTGCATACCCACTACGTGTACATAAAGTGCTCAAAATAAGTACAAGAACATAGGGGCAGCAAGAGCAGAGTACCTAATCATGGTCTATGTTTTTGTGCTGATAAAAAGCAGTTTCACAAAAAGAAGGAAGTTGACTTTCTATTAACACAGGCACAAAGCTTATAAGACACCGAGGCAAAATATAATAAAAAATAACTGAAAATAAGATAAAGCCAGAGTTCATTAGGAAAATCTTATCAGCAAATTGACAATATGAGTTAGTAATGCTCACTGCCAAAAGATATACAGAGGTCAGCAGTCTTTTTTTTTTTTTTTTGGCTGCACCACACAGCTTCCGGGATTTTAGTTCCCTAAGCAGGGATCGAACCCCAGCCCAAGGCACTGAAAGCACACAGTCCTAACCACTGGACTGCCAGGGAATTCCCACAGCAGTCTTTATGAGATAGCAAAGTTACATCTCAACTCTTCCTTCATAGTAGATGGTAGATAGAGGGATGGAGTCCTACAAGTATCACTGGATATAAGGTAAGGACAGAAACTGGTTCAAACAGTGGCTCTTAATGGGGTGGACGTGGTAAAGAATCACCTGAGAGGCCATTTCAAAAAACATACCAGACATCCTCCCCCTGAATATATCATAATATGGCTATCACACTGATATTCTAATAACTCCCCAAGGTATTTCTGATAGCACACCACCAATCCACCCATTTCGAGGAAAACCAGTTTTCCAGTTGTCTAGAACCAGAGGCTTAAAACAATGGGAAGCTCACCTGGAGATTATATAGAGTTGGGGAGCTGTTTAATGAAACAATCAGCTAAATTATACATTTTATTTCCTAGTCTTCAAAACTTGGAATAAAAAAAAAATTGAGAAATGTTTAGCAGTATCTACAGAATTCCTGAAATTTTGACTACTTACTTAACTTGATTGATTCTTTCTGAGTTAAGCCACTCACTAGAACACTCGAAAGTCCTAGTGAGTGGGTTAGACCTCAGTATTTCATGCTAGTATTGGGCATTCCATCAGCAGTACTACATGTAATACAAATGTCTACACAAGGCAGTTCTCCCAGCCAGGCCTTTTATAGCTGATAATACAGTAAGCTTATAGTACTAGGCAAAATGTCACCATCTCCAGAGTCAATATGATAGGTGACTCCTCAATGTGTCTAACCTGGGGACAAATTCTTTAGCCTAACATTCAAAGTTTCCCACAGCTCTGCCTGAACCTGCCTTTACTCATGCTTGCCCTGCACCTTCCAGCCTGGAGGCCTTTGCTTATTCCAAGAGTCAGTAACTAAGGCCATTTCCCATCCCACCCCCGTACAAACCCTGCCCATTGCCTGTTTCAGTAAGGGCTATGGGCTAACAGTTTTTATATTTTTAAAGGGTTGAAAAAAAAAGGGGAGGAAGAGGATATGTGACAGAATCCATTACGTGTTCCATAAAGCCTAAAATATCTACTATTAGGCTCTTCATAGAAAGTTTGCCTACTCCTGGCTTATTCCAGTATCAAGACCTGGAATGATTTCCTTTATCCCATTTCTCCATATCTGCCAATCCAAGATGGACCCATCCATCAAAATGCAACTATTATTCAGTGAAGCCTTTCTTGCTACTTTCAGTGAGATATGCTCTTCCTCTTTTAAATCTATCTCCTCTTTCTCCCTTAGCACACTTGTTTCCCTTTAGTTTCCAAACCCAAAATTCAGACACATGATCTGACAAAGCTACTGCATTAACCTAATTATTTTTACTGCTTCTTGCCTTGCCCCTTCAAATCCATCTGCACAGGGCCACCAGAGTGCTCTAGTTAGAACACAATCTTAACTATGTCATTCCCTCATCCTTTCTATTGCTCTGCATTACCTACAGAATAAAATCCAAGCATAAACCTGCCCAGTCTGCTTCTCTAGTCTCATTTCCTGCCATTCTCCACCGAGCACTTATACTTTAATAACACACCTCCATTTTTAAAATTTATTATTATTATTATTTTATTTTGGCTGCATTGGGTCTTCGTTGCTGCACGCGGGCTTTCTCTAGTTGCAGCGAGCAGGGGCAACTCTTCATTGCAGTGCGCGGGCTTCTCATTGCAGTGGCTTCTGTTGTTGCGGAACGCAGGCTCTAGGGCATGCAGCCTCAGTAGTTGTGGCTCGCAGGCTCTAGAACGCAGGCTCAGTAGTTGTGGTGCACAGGCTTAGTTGCTCCACAGCATGTGGGATCTTCCCAGACCAGGGCTCGAACCCGTGTCCCGTGCATTGGCAGGCAGATTCTTAACCACTGCACCACCAGGGAAGTCCCTAATAACATACGTATTTTTAATCCCCCCCAAACCTGGCCCAGACTTAGCTTTCCCCATCTCTTACCCCTTTTTTACTTGGGTCACTCACTTTGTTGGCAGAAGTATAAAAACTGACATATCATCTATGGAGAGTAATCTGGCAACATCTATCAAAATTATACAAATTGTACCCCTTGCCCAAGCAATTCTGCTTCTAGGAATTTAGTCTACAGATTTATGAAATGACATTTTTTACAAAGCTATGCAGCATTGTTTCTAACAGCAAAAGACTGGCATGTAAATGTCCATCAGTAGTGGACCGTAGGGAAAAAAGAAGTATTATGCACCCATACAATGAAATACAATGCAGAATGAGGAAGTTCTTTTATCTATGATATTATATGGCCCACAGGAATATATCTGCAAGGATACAGTAGAAATTGGTAATGCTAGTTGCCTCCAAGGAGGGGAATTGTGGCTGGAGCACAGAGGTGAGGCAGACAGTTCAGTAAATAACCTTTGTACCTTTTAATTGTTGAATTATGTAAATACACTGCCAGTCCAAAAATAATTTTTTTAGAAGTTGTTGGAGGGCTTCCCTGGTGGCGCAGTGGTTGAGAATCTGCCTGCCAATGCAGGGGACACGGGTTTGAGCCCTGGTCTGGGAAGATCCCACATGTCACGGAGCAACTGGGCCCGTGAGCCACACTACTGAGCCTGCGCGTCTGGAGCCTGTGCTCCGCAACAAGAGAGCCCGCGATAGTGAGAGGCCCGCGCACCGCGATGAAGAGTGGTCCCTGCTCGCCACAACTAGAGAAAGCCCTCGCACAGAAACGAAGACCCAACACAGCCATAAATAAATAAATAAATTTATTTATTTAAAAAAAAAAAAGTTGTTGGAAAGGAAAAACAGACTTGGTTCAAGACAGGCATCATCTTCTTTAAGAAGCCTTTTTTTGAAACACATCCATACATACATGCACATGCATTAGGTCAGATGCCTATCCTTGGTGGTTCTTATCATGCTATTATTACTGCTTACCATTCGGTACTGAAACATCAATCTGCTCCTCCCTCCACCATTGAACTACATTTAAATTTCTCCAGTGCCTTAGAATTCTCTTTATATTCCCCAGAATCCAGTACTAAGGGCTCAATAAATATTTGTGAAAGTAAATGAGTATTTGAAATCAAAAGTATCTTAGAAAATCAATGACTTTTAGTCACTGTAATGATAATTCATTAATAGTCCACCTTCTAGTATAATTAGCTGTTCATCTTGTTTCCAGTAGAATACAAATATTAGGTCCCTCAAAAAAATGATTCATTGAACTCAATTACCAAAGTAAAGAGAACAAAGAGACCAAAGTGGAAATGGCAAGTAAACTAAAACAATACACCAAAAAAAGGAACATTCACGTAAAAATAATCAGGAATTGATTTCAGGATTTCAAATTACTATTTAAAAACTATGGTTTTAATGGAAACTCTCCTTATTTACCAAATCACTCCTCAGAATCCAAAATTAGCATGTACTATTTAGAGACCTATAGAAAGCTCACAGCAAGCCAAGTGTTGATGTCCACAGCTACAGCTATGTGCTCAGTGGCTCTGAGGCATGTTTGGCATCCCATCTCCTTCCCAAGAAATTCACTGCCTCCATCAATTGAACCAGAATCTTTGCTTCACTATTTCCCAGTACAACTCTCCCCAACAGCATCAATTATAAGGGGAAAAGATGGACAATCATTGTCCAAACTTAATTAAAATCCAGTTGTCAAAGCTTTCATTACAAGAGGAATCAACAAAGTGTTAGGACAAAGAAGGAAAGACAAGCTGGAAGATCTCTGAGGACAGGGACTGAATCTTAACCACCTTGGCAGCCCCACAGCAGTTAGCACCATCCCTGCATCTAACAGCAGCACAATACAGTTGTTAAATGAACAGCTTCACTTAGACTAGGAACGGGATTTTTACTTAATCTGTATTGTTTAAGTTTCTAAAATATATTCATGCATTACAAAATCACTCATGTAATAACAAATAGTGTCCAGAACATGCTTTTACAGTCCCTCAATTGATTCTTGTCTTGTCAGGTGATTACCTGTCAGGTAGACAGAGACGGTATGGCTATCCCCATTTCACAGATGATAAGACACTCAAAATCCAAATATGAATTGTCCAAAGCTGCACTGCTTGTGAGTTGAAGGTAGAAGGAAGAACTGGGAAGCACCCACGTCTTCTAACTACTACACTTCTAACTAAAAAGAAACAGAATGTCCCCTCACAGCTCCAACTCTCAAAAACCCACACCCTGGCATTCTAGCTGTGTGACAGTGAGCAAACCACCTGGCTTCTGAACCTTATATGAAATAAGACGATGAGAATACTACCACCTACCTCACTTGATTGCTGTAAAAATTAGATAATGTGTGAAAATTGTTCTGATATATGTGTTGGTTGATATTATTTCTGTTAATGATATATAAATAAGAAATGACCAGGACTTCCCTGGTGGTGCAGTGGTTAAGAATCTGCCTGCCAATGCAGGGGACACAGGTTAGAGCCCTGGTCCAGGAAGATCCCACGTGCTGTGGAGCAACTAAGCCCACAACTAAGCACCACAACTACTGAGCCCCTGCGCCTAGAGCCCATGCTCCGCAACAAGAGAAGCTACTGCAATGAGAAACCCACACACCGCAACTAAGAGTAGCCCCTGCTCGCGCCAACTAGAGAAAGCCCACCCGCAGCAACGAAGACCAAACGCAGCCAAAAATTAATTAATTAATTTTTTAAAAAAATGAACATGCTGACTCCAACAGAAGACAAACAGTGTGAGACTCTACATTATAAAACAGAGAATATGCCTTTCATAAGTAGCAACTAGACAACCAAAATTGATTTCACCCAGATACACTGTTTCCTTAACACCTAATTCTAAAACAAAACAAAATGAAACACCCAACAAGCAAATGGAACTCTCATACATTACTGGTTAGAAATGCAAAATGGTACGGTGCAGCCACTCTGAAAAACACTCTGAGGGTTTCTTAAAAACTTAAACATGAAATTACCATAGAACCCAGCAATCCCACTCCTGTTTACCCAAGAGAAATAAAGACATATGTCTACAAGAGACCTGTGCATAAATTTAGAGCTTCATTCAAAATCATCAAAACAGGAAAGGAAACAACCCAAATGTCCACTAACCGGTAGACAGATTTTTTAAAAATCATGGTAAAGAGCTTCCCTGGTGGTGCAGTGGTTAGGAATCCACCTGCCAATGCAGGGGACATGGGTGTGAGCCCTGGTCCAGGAAGATCCCGTATGCCGTGGAGCAACTAAACCCATGCGTCACAACTACTGAGCCTGCGCTCTAGAGCCCATGTGCCACAACTACTGAAGCCCGCGTGCCTAGAGCCCGTGCTCCGCAACAAGAGAAGCTACTGCAATGAGAAGCCCGCGCACCGCAACGAAGACCCAACGCAGCTAAAATAAAATAAATTAAATTAATTAATTTTTTTAAAAAAATCATGGTACATCCACAAAGTGAAATGTTACTCAGCAATAAAAGGTTACTACAGATACAACATGGACAATTCTCAAAACAATTAGTGTAAGTGAAAGATATCAGATACAAAGGCTATATATTGTATGGTGTCATTTATATGACATGGAAAAGGGAAAAAAGGAGCAAGAGCGAGAGAGAGAGAAAGAGAGAGAAACCACTAGAGGGACAAAAACCAGTATACTAGTTACCAGGGGATGCTAAATGAGGGGAAAGGAGCACAAGGGATCTTTTGGGGATGATGGAAATAATCTATATCTTGATTGGTGTGGTGATTACAACTGCACACATTTGCCAAAACTCATAGAACTGTTCCCTTAAAAAGAGTAAATTTTACTGTATGTAACTTATAGCTCAAAAACTTGACTAAAAGAGAAAGAAAAAAGAAACTACTCCATTTACACATCTGGAGAAAAAAAGGAATACTTAATTATCACAATATTTATACTCAATTTGGGTCAGTATTTGCTTAAGAAATTTTAGCTAAACCACCTAACAACTGCTAGGTTAAACCTCTCTGTGGAGGTTTTACAGGGATGCCATGTTTTCAGAGAAACCATTCTTTTTTTTTCAGTCAGTACTGGGAGAAGCTCGTTGGTAACATCAAAAGACGGGGTACTTCTCTTTCCTAAGGAATCAGTATTATTTTGACAGTGCTCACTCTGGTAGTCACCATTATTTGACTTTCATTCATCATCCCCTACTTCATTCCTCCTGTTCTCCCCGTTCCAAAACCCCAAACAGGGAAACCTATAGTTCTCACCTACAAATATATCTGAGAAATGAGCACACTCAGAGTTTGAAAGGCAAACCACTCAGTAGCAAATCACTCTGCCTTTTTTACATGAAACAAAAAAAAAAGGAAAATTTTCACTATGTGCCAAAACCAGCAAGTCAACAGCTGCAAATTACTACAACCATATAAAATTTAAAAACTATTCACCCAGGGTAAGGAAGACACTCCATGGCTGAGAGTCAATCAAATGCGCTTCCAAAAGGTGAACAGAAATACTGAGATTTATTGGGAATTCCCTGGCAGTCCAGTGGTTAGGACTCAGCGCTTTCACTGCCCTGGCCCAGGTTCAATCCCTTGTCAGGGAACTAAAGTACCGCAAGGCACCGCATGGCCTAAAAAAAAAGTATACATCAAATTTCTGTAGGTTGAATTACATCTTAAATCATTGAGGAGCTACCCCAAAGTAACTTCTGTACACACTATATTGACCATATACCCTCAGACTAAAAACAAACAAACAAACCTGTAATCAAAGAGGTTTACAAACTGAACTTCATGGTAACATGGGTTAGCAATCTTGGACCTATTTTCTGTATATTCTAGGTTTGGGCAAATAAGTAAAATATATTGTGGATTATGTGAGTCAGGCTTACAATCCCTAGGTAAGAGAAGGGACTTAAAAATATGGAAAGGATAAAGGCTAAACGAAGTTTGTGGTATTGGAGGTATTAGTCTGAACACACAGTTCTGAAACCAAGTACCCTTATCAAGATTATGATTAATCTATCCAAAATTTATTCCCTTTCTTGTCCCCTCTGACCTCAATCCTGTGCTAACTGAACACTAATCAACCATAGTCAGATGAGTAAAACTGCTATTGTTGATAACAGCATTAACGAACTAAAACTGCTGTTATAAACATCATCATTAACATACAGGGCTTCCCTGGTGGCGCAGTGGTTGAGAATCTGCCTGCCAATGCAGGGGACATGGGTTCAAGCCCTGGTCTGGGAAGATCCCACATGCCGCGGAGCAACTAGGCCCGTGAGCCACAACTACTGAGCCTGCGCGTCTGGAGCCTGTGCTCCACAACAAGAGAGGCCGCGATAGTGAGAGGCCCGCGCACCGCGATGAAGAGTGGCCCCCGCTTGCCACAACTAGAGAAAGCCCTCGCACAGAAACGAAGACCCAACACAGCCATAAATAAATAAATAAATAAAATGCAGGAATTAAAAAAAAAAAAAAAAAAAATACAAACTCAGGTTGTTCCTCCAGCACAAGTTGAGCTAACAGACCCCCGAGCCACAGATCACTTTGGCTGGAGAATCGTAAACCAGAGACATCCTGACTCCCAAAACTACAATTAAGAAATGTCCCAGAAATGTCACAAAACGAACATTAGTCCCAGCCTCTTTGTTCTTCCCCTTTAAAAGAAAAAACCCTAACTCAAAGACCAGGTGGGTTTGGATCCGACTTCCTTGCTTGGCGCCCTGCAATAAGTCCTTACTTTGCTGCAAACTACCACTGTCAGAGTTTGGCTTTCTGCACCATGGGCACAGAAGCCCTTTGCTCAGTTTCAGTTTTTATTACATGTAGATAAAAATAGACATTTAGATATATGCGTGTGTATATATGTATGTGTACATATATACATAGATTTTTTAGCTCTGCCCATTAAAAGGATCTGGAAGCAATGACATCCCATAGCAATGAGCACACACAACAACCACATCTTGATTTCTAAATAATTTTCTCCACTAACAGGAATTAGGAGAGAAACACCTTGGAGAAATGGCTGATTCCAATGCTCAGGTAGGAAGATAAGCCTGGAATATCTTTTTTGCGCCAAAAAGTAAGGAAGTGGTCCAAGAATGTTGGGAACTTGTCAAAAGCTAGCTTGAAGGGGTTCCCACTGCCAAATCTGGGACAGTGTGAAAAACACAATAAATAATGATGGTAACAGATTATAACCTGCTACATAAAATAAGAATCCATATTAATATTGAGTTGGCAAAAAGGTTCATTCGGTTTTTTCCCTAAGATGGGTCTAGTAGCACTTAGTTGTCTTTAACTTCATTCCAAACAATTTATTAGATTGTATGTGACAGCTGTCATATCAGTATATATTTAAAATAACTTATCAAAGTTGGTGAATTTTTGTGTAGCCATTTTAATATTGAAGATGAGAAAAAAAAGCAACATTTTTGGCATATTATGCTTTATTATTTCAAGAAAGGTAAAAATGCAACCAAAAGGCAAAAAAAGATTTGTGCAATGTATGGCGAAGGTGCTGCGACTGATCGAACGCGTCAAAAGTGGTTTGCAAAGTTTTGTGCTAGAGATTTCTCGCTGGAGGATGCTCCATGGTCGGGTAGGCCAGATGAAGTTGATAGCGATCAAATCGAGACATTAATTGAGAACAATCAACGTTATATGACGCGAGAGACAGCTGACATACCCAAATATCCATATCAAGCACTGAAAATCATTTCCACCAGCTTGGTTATGTTCATTACTTTGATGTGTGGGTTCCAGATAAGTTAAATGAAAAAAACCTTGACCTTATTTCTGCATGCGATTCTCTACTGAAACGTAATGAAAACGTTCCGTTTTTAAAACAAAATTGTGACGGGCAATGAAAAGTGGATACAATACAATAATGTGGAACGGAAGAGACCGTGGGGCAAGCAAAATGAACCACCACCAACCACACCAAAGGCCAGCCTTCATCCAAAGAAGGTGATGTTGTGTATATGGTGGGACTGGAAGGGAGTTCTCCATTATGAGCTCCTTCCCAAAAACCAAATGACTAACTCCAACAAGTACCGCTCCCAATTAGACCAACTGAAAGCATAACTCAACGACAAGCATCCAGAATGAGTCAACAGAAAACACATAATCTTCCATCGAGATAATGCAAGACTGCATGTTTCTTTGATGACCAGGCAAAAACTGTTACAGCTTGGCTGGGAAGTCCTGATTCATCTGCCGTATTCACCAGACATTGCACCTTCGGCTTTCCATTTCTTTTGATTTTTACAAAATTCTCTTAATGGAAAAATTTCAATTCCCTGGAAAACTGTAAAAGGCACCTGGACAGTTCTTTGCTCCAAAAGATAAAAAGTTTTGGGAATATGGAATTATAAAGTTGCCTGAAAAATGGCAGAAGGTAGTGGAACAAAAGGGTGAACATGTTGTTCAATAAAGTTCTTCGTGAAAATGAAAAATGTATCTTTTATTTTTACTTAAAAACCGAAGGCAATTTTTGGCCAACCCAATACATACAAATAAGGGTTAGAAAATGCTCTGCAGTAGAATATTAACTAAAAAGCGAAGAATGACTGATAGAAAACCACAGCACAACTATCAGAGTAATTAACTGACTCAGGCAAACATCATCAACAGATGCTACAACCAATGGATAAAAGTTTGATGAAGGGACTTCCCTGGTGGCACAGTGGTTAAGAATCTGCCTGCCAATGCAAGGGACACAGGTTCGAGCCCTGGTCCGGGAAGATCCCACATGCTGCGGAGCAACTAACCTCGTGTGCCACAACTACTGAGCCTGCACTCTAGAGCCCACCAGCCACACCTACTGAAGCCTGCGCACCTAGAGCCCATGCTCCGCCACAAGAGAAGCCACCACAATGAGAAGCCCGCGCACCGCAACAAAGAGTAGCCCCCACTCACTGCAACTAGACAGAGCCCGCGTGCAGCAACGAAGAACCAACACAGCCAAAAATAAAAATAAATTAATTAATTAAAAAATTTTTTAAAAAGAACATTATTGGGGGACTTCCCTGGTGGTGCAGTGGTTAAGAGGCTAAGAATCCGCCTGCCAGTGCAGGGGACACAGGTTCGAGCCCTGGTCCAGGAAGATCCCACATGCTGCAGAGCAACTAAGCTCGCGAGCCACAACTCCTGAGCCTGCATGCCACAACTACTGAAGCCTGCGTGCCTAGAGCCCGTGCTCCACAACAAGAGAAGCCACCGCAGTGAGAAGCCCACACACTGCAACAAAGAGTAGACCCCACTCGCCACAACGAAGACCCAACACAGCCAAAAATAAAATACAAATACATAAATAAATAAATTTTTAAAGAAGAACATTATGGAACAAATGGCAAAATTTGAATAAAGTCAGTATATTAGATAATAATATTGTATCAAATCTGTATTTCCTGATTTTGGTAAGTATATTGCTGTGGTTACATAAGAGAATGTCCTAGTTTATTGGAAATATACATTACCTTATTTATGGTAAAGAAGTATCACATTTGTAACTTACTCTAAAATACAGTTCCAAAAAATACTATGCATATATAAAAAGAATATAGAAAATATAGTAAAATGCTGACATTTGGGGAATCAAAGTGAATGGCATACAGGAATTTTAATAACATCCTTGCAACTTTTTCCTAAGTTTGAAATTATGTCAAAATACAAAGTTTGAAAAAAAAAGAAAAAGGAGTAAAAAAAAAAAAAAAAGTGGTTTTTTAAATAATGTGATCACCATCCTTGAATATGTTTGTGTTTTTCTAACACAGTATGGTGTAATATATATTTAAGAAGAGATGAGAGTATAGTTTAAACCACTGAGGCAGACCAACCCATCCAGGGAAAATTGAGGAGCTTATGAAAACTATAGCTCCTGAGCTCCTAGCAGCTCCAGGCAGCTACTGGATGAATGCCAGGGGAGCTAAGACCATCATCACCTCACCCCCTACCTCTCCTTCACCACTCAGAACTTGCCTCTCCTAAGCCACCTCTACCTTTAATCTCGGCCATAAAGAGGACTTGCTTTCTGCCTGCCTCCTCCCTGTGAAGTTGACTCCACTTCTCAAGAGGGAAACAAAATGAATCATGCTTTCTCAATATTAAGGACAAAAAAATCCTGCCACATTTTTGGTGGATAAAAATGTCACTAGTGGACTTCCCTGGTGGCGCAGTGGTTAAGAATCCGCCTGCCAATGCAGGGGACACGGGTTCGATCCCTGGTCCGGGAAGATCCCACATGCTGCGGAGCAACTAAGCCCATGCGCCACAACTACTGAACTTGCACTCTGGAGCCTGTGAGCCACAACTACTGAGCCCGTGTGCTGCAGCCACTGAAGCTCACATGCCTAGAGTCCATGCTCCGCAATAGGAGAAGCCACTGCAATGAGAAGCCCGCACACTGCAACCAAGAGTAGTCCCCGCTCGCTGCAACTAGAGAAAGCCTGCGCGCAGCAACAAAGATCCAAGGCAGCCAAAAAAAAAAAAAAAAAAAAAGCACTAGTATTTTAGCTTTTATGGGGGGTTGGGGAAGGGGAGAGGATGGATAGCGGTAAACAGACAGTAAACTAGCTAAAAACTATATGTGAATTAGAGAAAATGGTGATTTTGATTAGTGGAGCTCTAGGGATATAAGGTAAAAATGAATAAATCTGTGCTATTTCAATGTCTGTTCTCATGTGGCTTTGAAAAATTAAAAGCAGGCAGGACCTCTGCATGAAGATGGCTAAGTTAACAAAGGAATAAGGGAAACATCTGTAAGAGAGGAAAAGGTCAAAGTAGTGTGTCAAGGGAGCTGTGCTATGCCTGGTATTAACATTTCACTTGAGTTGCTCCAGAGGTCAGATTACATATTTGTTGCCATCAGCTAATTTAATTGAAAGGTCTAGCCAACTCCAAAGCTATCAATTCAGACAGAAGGATACCTAGCTCTGAGTTAACTCTGAATTTTACTTTGATTTCTGCATTTAATTACAGCAATACAAAATAGAGGGGTAGAATCATATTTTAAAGAGCCACATTCCAAAGTAAAGGTTCACTGCATAGTCCATATACCATATTTGATGATCCGTATTTGACAGCTCCTCACAGGGCCACGTAAAGTTAGCATGGACATTTCTTGGGCTTTTGATGTTCATTGCCATCATCTGCTTCACTGCTAAAATCAGGAAACACATGGAATGAATTGGTAAAATATGCTGAGAGTTTCTGCTGCCTTTTTGTTTTTTGTTTTTAATTCATCACTAAGGCCAATTCAGGATACCTCTAAACAAGACCAAGATCTAATTCAGCAATCTTTAAATCATATCCATCCACAGAACATTTTAGATGTTAGGGAAAGAAAGTTGTTGAAGAAAAATGATGGGAAATCAAGTATCTTCAGGGAGCACTGGTATCCTCAGGAACACATGTCTAAAAACCTCTAGCTGACCTAGTAAAAACAAGGAGCCACGTGATAGAAGGTAAAAACTAGTGGGTTTTGGACTCAGATCTCAATGAATTCAATATCAGGACTGAACTAAGTGGGAATAGTGTTATCTGCTACTGGTTAACTGTGTGACCTAGGGGAATTTATTTAACTTCTTGAGCCTTATTTCCTCGTCTGTAAAAGAGAGATACTAACTCCCTCTCAAGGATGTTCTAAGAATTACATGAGATAACATACATGAAAAGTGCCCAGCAGAAAATCTAGCAAAAACTTTTTTTTAAAGAATTCAACTGGACTTAAAGTCAGATTCAGTTGACATATCTGCTACAGACTCATTTTACAAGTTTAATTTATGATACCCCAGCTCCTATAATTTCAGATAGCCTCAAGGCCTTTGAGGGGCCAGAGAGAGAAACCAGAGACAGAAGCAAAAGCTACTTAACCAGCCATAATAAAACCCAGAGACAGGCTGTACTAGCTCATATTGCACATGGGGCCAGTCAATACAGTGCTAGTAAGGCCCTAATCTTACTCAAGCAGAAACTATAACTAGGGCAGAGATTCTCCCTCAGCCTTCAAACTTTTAGCGATTTTAAGTAAATCTTTACAATTGAGTGATCACTTTCTATAATGAGGTTCAAAACAATACTCTAAAACTAAGGATTGGGCTTCCCTGGTAGCGCAGTGGTTAAGAATCCACCTGCCAATGCAGGGGACACAGGTTTGAGCCCTGGTCTGGGAAGATCCCACATGCCGCGGAGCAACTAAGCCCGCGTGCCGCAACTACTGAGCCTGCGCTCTAGAGCCTGTGAGCCACAACTACTGAAGCCCACGCACCTGGAGCCCGTGCTCCACAACGAAGAGTAGCCCCCGCTCGCCGCAACTAGAGAAAGCCTGCGCGCACAGCAACGAAGACCCAACGCAGCCAAAAAAAAAAAATTAAATAAATAAAATAATTAATTAAAAAAAAACTAAGGATTGAAGCTAAAACCGGCAGGTGAGAAATCTTACTTCCCCACCTCCTTCCTCCTGTTTTCCTTACCCTGGAGGAAGTATGAACTTAGTGAATTAATTCATCTTTATCCTAGTGCTACATTCAGTATACTATCATTTAAACCACCCTTCCTGAGACTTCCCTGGTGGTCCAGCGGTTAAGAATCTGCCATCCAATGCAGAGGACATGGGTTCAATCCCTGGTTAGGGAACTAATATCCCACATGCGGCGGGGCAACTAAGCCCACGCGCCGCGACTACTGAGCCCATGCACTCTAGAGCCTGCGCACCACAACTAGAGAGAAGCCCGCACACAGCAAAGAAAGATCCCATGTGCTGCAACTAAGACCTGACGCAGCCAAATAAATAAAAATCCATCCTAAAAACTAATAAATGTCCCTTAAAGGAAAACGCTAATAATTAAAAACAAATAAATAAACCACTCTTCCTGTCTAAAAGCTTTCAGCAGCTACCTTAATGTTAAGAACTCTGGCTCTGAAGTCACAAAAGATCTAGATTTTAATCTGGGCTTGGTCATTTATTAGCTCTATGACATCTGAGTCAATTTCCTAATCTATAAAATTTGTAAAATGAGGATATATATCTAACTAAAAGAGTGAAGGATTAAAAGGCAAAAGTGAGTATAAGCTTGGCATGGTATCTGGCCCAAAATAAACATTCAATACTAGTTATTATTATTATTATTATTAGGCAGGAGTTATCCTCATTTACAGATTAAACAAACAAACTGAGTCTCAGAGGTTGAATAACTTCCCAGTAGAACGGGGCCTCAAACTCAAAGTCTGCCTCCAAATTCTGCTTTTTCCATTATGCCAAACAACCCACCTCATGTACATCCCTGCCTTTTTTTTTTTTTTATATATAAATGTATATTGCACTGTCTGATCAAGCCTAGAGCTTTCTTTTTTTTTTTTAATTAATTAATTTATTTATTTATGGCTGCGTTGGGTCTTCGTTTCTGTGCGAGGGCTTTCTCTAGTTGTGGCAAGTGGGGGCCACTCTTCATCGCGGTGCGCGGGCCTCTCACCATCGCGGCCTCTCCTGTTGCGGAGCACAGGATCCAGACGCGCAGGCTCAGTAATTGTGGCTCACGGGCCCAGTTGCTCCGCGGCATGTGGGATCTTCCCAGACCAGGGCTCGAACCCGTGTCCCCTGCATTGGCAGGCAGATTCTCAACCACTGCGCCACCAGGGAAGCCCCATCCCTGCCTTTTTAAACAGGCTACTAACTGCAATTTAACGAGTCTTGATCGTGTGGTCACAGATTATGGGTGTTTTTAATCTTATTCCATTTTTTTCATATGCAATAGTTTGGGAGGAAAATGACTGAACACATCAATGTGGCATAGCAGGTAATGACCACAGGAAAGGATGAGACCCTGTCTCTCGTTGGGGGTAGTATCCTTACCTGGGGTAGGCTCTCTCCTCTCCAAGTGCATTTGTTGCTTTAAATCTGCTGAGTTGGGCTTGGATAAGTACCCTGAGACTAGTGACAGTACCTCTAAGCCTGAGGAACAAAGTAAAGACACACTTTCCAAACCTAGAAGGAGCGATCATGCACGTAGAGAGAACCACCTTTAGAATAGCAATCTTCAATCAAGGGACACATTTAGTCAGAGACAACATCCATAGGAAGGGAGCAGGGTAATTAAATTCCATAACCTCAGGTGGGAAGGAAACTAGTTGATGTCGTCTAAGTAAGTCAGCTTCCCAGGGTGGGAAAGGACGGAGAGTGGACCTAGAGGAACAAATAGAAGGCATCTAATTCAACCTCAGAGAAGTCTTTCTGGTGCACTTTCTCATCTCTTCTTTCTTTCTAATGGGTAAGTGCCAGATAAAGAGAGAGTTACTGAACATGACAGTTCTCACCCCTTTTGAATAGTGATGCTTATCTACCGTAAAATATTTGTGAGCTTTTCATTAATGAGTATGGTCATTTATCATTCCACTTGTAACTGTTCAGAATTCTTTGTAGGTTCAAGGATTTACATACCTTTCTCCACATTTATGGACTTCGCGCTTACCTTGCTAGGCAAAATAAAATCACAAAAATGCAGATACTATCATAACCCTCAAGGAGTTTATATTTAGAGGTTTACATTCTTAGATAACTTAAGAAGGCAGAATGAGTGCCACCAGAGACGAAAGAGCTGTTGTGCGTTGAAAATGAAAAGTTCTAGAACAGGCTTCCTTGCCATCACAACCGCTAGGCACAACTCCAGCCCAAAATCACTTATCTATTAACAAGGTATACAAGCTTCAGTCAGGTTCCCTGCAGGTCCAGATCTGGAGAACTACTCACCAAGCCCTCAACAGCCTCCCAGTTTCCACTCTATACCCTCAGCCAATAAGGTTCAAGCCTCATCCTTCTGGAAAAAGCCCTTCTCCTTCTTAGGCCTGGTTCAAATGTCACCTCCTTACCTGAACCTTACTTGGACCCTCGAAGAACATTTAGTTGTGCCTACTCTACATTCCCAAAAGCCTTTGAGAACTTAAAGCACTGTATCATTACCCATGTACTTGTGCAGGACCCCTACTAAATTGTGAGATTCCAAGTCATCTTTGTATCCTCAGCCACTAACAGCACCCAAACTAGTGTGTCAAGCCCAGTGTAAGTACTTCACATATATTAAGATATACATTATACCAATATGTACATATTATCAATCTTCACAATAAAACTGCAAACAAGATAGGAACTCTCATCATCTCGATTTTACAGATGAGGAAGATAAAAGTGCACAGAAAGGATAGGCAGTGCTGAAGGTCTCAAAGCTAGTAAGGACTGGACCCCAAGATTTCAACCTAGGCACAACTCCAGAACTAATTTCAACAGACATCATGGGTTGAGGGGAAGGTCCGACTACAAGATCAATGGTCTCCACCATAGGGGGCATTGTTACCATTCACACACTTGGGGGTGGAAAGACAATACTGTAACTTCTACTTATATTTGTTTTAGCTCATCCTTTTGTAAAATGTCTATTTTTGCACGTTATAAAATATACATAATACAGTCTACACTGTAATTTAAAACAAACATTCACATGTGTGCATACTCAACCATATTTACTGATACAAAGAACACTAAAAACATCTGAGGCCCTACTCTAGACTATTTCCCCAAGGGACTCTGAGCTCCTGCATTCTCTCTACCTAGTTTCAGTTAAAAACATCAGCCAGGGGCTTCCCTGGTGGCGCAGTGGTTGAGAATCTGCCTGCCAATGCAGGGGACACAGGTTTGAGCCCTGGTCTGGGAAGATCCCACATGCCGCGGAGCAACTAGGCCCGTGAGCCACAACTACTGAGCTGGCGCGTCTGGAGCCTGTGCTCCACAACAAGAGAGGCCACGACAGTGAGAGGCCTGCGCACCGCGATGAAGAGTGGCCCCCACTTGCCACAACTAGAGAAAGCCCTCGCACAGAAACGAAGACCCAACACAGCCAAAAATTAATATAAAAATAAATAAATTAATAAGAAATTGACATTTAAAAAAAAACAACATCAGCCAGTCAAGACTATAGGTAAGCTTCTAGAGGCAAGAGTCTGCTCTTACTCATCTACAGAAGCCCTACATCAGCACAGGGCTTGGTGCTTAGCAGATGGTCAATGCTGAATCTAACTGTATCATGAGAACCTCATTTTTAAAAATTCTCTCAACATTTTAATGCAACTTACTATTACTTCCAAATTAAAAGAAAAAGCATACTGAGCACATTGCTTAGGAATATAATAAAGAATTCTCTTAGGAACACTATAAATAAACAAACAAACAAACCTTAGTTACATAACAGAACCAAAAAAATTGGACTTTAGGGCTTATTTTAAACTGAAAACTGCATAAAAGAGATTTGGGCATAAAAAATTTAACTTCAGATAAAAGGTCCTTTCAGTATACAGAGATAGTGTACCTTTGTCAGACCTAAGGGTCACCTCTGTCTGCCTCTCTTTAGTTATAAGCTCCAAGAGGAATGGATCAAACCATTAAAAACAGCAACTGCAAACTTGACCATGAAGAGGCATTAGCTGGGTGCACCTACTTTGCATTTCTTCAATCCAACATTTAAGGGGCATCAAACAAAGAAGAGAGGCTGTGTAAAGCCTCCCCTTTATGTGTGGAAGCTCCTGTTCCTCAGTTTCATCCTCTGCAAAATGGGCATACGCAAATACTTAACTCTTAATTACATTACCAGAGTTAAATGAGAGAAAACATGCAAAATGGTTTTATCTGTTTCCTCATTTAAGGTCTCTCTCCCCTTCCCCCAACTAAACTCAAAGCTTGAGTTTGGTCTATCTAGTTTGTTGCTATATTCCCAGGGCCAAAATGGTACTTTTTACTTAATAGGTGATTTAATAAATATTAAATGAATAGAATGCAAAATGCCTGCTGCTCAAAAAATATTGGCTATTATGCTCTTGTAACAAGAAACAATTAAAATTCTATTGTTATTATTAAGAGACCCACCCCTCTTCCAAGGATCTCACAATTCTAGGCGGAACAGTAGATAAATGCTGAAAAGGAGAAATGGGGGTAAGAAGAACAACTGGATCATAAAGCAGGACTAATCTAAGATAAAATTAACATCTCAAACACACACACAACCAGAGCCCAATTTCGAGCTTTTTCGAGTGAGGTTCACCCTGGTTGAGGTTTATCAGCTACTACAATAATGACAGTTTTCACGCTTGTGTATGTGCCAGAGTCCGTGTCAAGCCTCCTAACGGGCCCCACAAAACCCAGAACCAGGGTGGGGAGGGGTTGGAGATGCTCTTCACACCCTCATTTTGCAGAAGAGGAAACTGAGGCTCAGAGAGACCCAAGGTCACAGCCTGTAAGTAGAAGAGCCGGACTGTGAACCAAGGCAGACCCCTGAGCCTGCACTCAACAGGCCCCTCAAAGGGGCCATCCTCGCCTCCTCCACCATCCGCCACACATCCGTCGAAACTGGGCGTGTGGAATATTTCTCCAGGGCCGGACTTAGGGGCCCCGGCACAGGGAGAACAAAACAATCCTTGTCCGTGGGCAAGTTAGATGGACGCCGGCCCGGCCGGGGCTCCGAGGCCGCGGTCCCGACAGACTCGCGCACGCCATGAGCTCCGAACCCTCGAGCAGCGCAGGAAGCGCTCTGGCGGCCGCGGGAGCCCGGGAAGGCCCGGCCCGCCGCGTGACCTTGGATCCGCCGCCCTTCTTGGGGCCTCAGTTTACCACCCTGGCCTCGCGCCGGCTGCCTCTCGGGAGCTCGCGCCTGTGGAGCCGCAGGCCTTTACACGCCCCCCTCAGCCGCCCGCCTTCCCGCCCCGCTTACGCTGGAAGGCGGCCGCTCCGGGGACGCCCACCATCGCCAAGCGCCGCCGCCCCGCACCTCCTCCTCCACCCGCGGCCCGGGTCCCTCGCGGGCGCCGCTGCGGGACCTGTAACAGCCAAGCTCGCCGACCCCAACGCCGCCGCTACTGCCGCCGCCACCACAGCCGCCGCCGTTAGGCCGCGCGCCGCCCCGCCCCCCAGTTGGCCCCGCCCCACCCGCTGGGCACGCCCCCGCCGCGCGCTCTCGCCCTCCAGACAAACGCACGCGGAAGCCCGGCCCCAGGATCGGTTCCCACTAAACCCCGCCCCCTGACCTGCCCCGCCCCTTCCGCGCGAAGCTACCACCCTATCCCGGCGCATCCTGCTTCTCAGTCCCGCCCCTCTGCGTCACGCGCGCCCATCACGTGCACGGCCCACTCTTCGTACGCAGGGATTCCAGCTGTGGCCAGGGCAGCTGCCTGGGCCCATAGGCCCTAGGGGGCGGGGCCTAGCGGGCAGGGCACAATGCCTCACCTGAGTCGTACAGGTTAAGATCTGGTCGCCTTTGCGCGTGTCTTTGGGCAAGTCACTTCCCCTTTCTGGCCTACAGTTTTCCAAATGTCTAAAATGTCATGCTCATAATATTAATAACTGTTAGCTGTAATTATTATTATTGCGCCATTTTTATACACTCCATCCAGTTAATCCTCACAATGAGGGTGAGAAGTATTATTCTCCCTTTTCTACACATGCGGAAAGGGCTTTCCCACCAACCACATTGCCCACTGGTTACTGTTAGCAAATAGCAGAGGTGGGATTGGAAGCTAGGAACTTCTGATTTCAGACCCAGTACTTTGAGCTACTCTGAACTATCCTGCCTCCCAAAGTCTCAAAAAACGGATGAAAATTAAAACGAGATTAAAATGTCTAAACTCTTCTATATACAAAGATACCATAAACAAAGTTTTTTAAAATAAGATTGACACTAGCTGTAGGGTTTTTTAAATATATAAATTAATTAATTATTTATTTATTTTTGGCTGCGTTGGGTTTTCGTTGCTGCGCGGGCGCTTTCTCTAGCTGTGGCGAGCGGGTGCTACTCTTCATTGCGGTGCGCGGGCTTCTCGCTGCGGTGCCTTCTCTTGTTGCGGAGCACGGGCTCTAGGTGCGCGGACTTCAATAGTTGTGGCATGTGGGCTCAGTAGTTGTAGTTTGCGGGCTCAGTAGTTGTAGTTTGTGGGCTCTAGAGCACAGGCTCAGTAGTTGTGGCTCAGGGGCTTAGTTGCTCCGCGGCATGTGGGATCTTCCCGGACCAGGAACCAAGGCTTGAACCCATGTCCCCTGCATTGGCAGGCGGATTCTTAACCACTGTGCCACCAGGGAAGTCCCAAAGTTTTTTTTTTTTTAACTTTATTTGTCTTTTCTAAGCAAAAGACTGGGATAAAATAGTTGCAACATATTCAACAAAAAATCAATATTCAAAATAAATGAAGAACTCTGTGAAACCAATAAGAAAAATAAGATAATTTAATAGAAAAATGGACAAAGAGAATGAAGAGACAATACACAGAAAATCTGAATAGCTAATAAACATTTTAAAAAGATGCTCAGGGGCTTCCCTGCTGGCGCAGTGGTTGAGAATCCACCTGCCAATGCAGGGGACACGGGTTCGAGCCCTGGTTTGGGAAGATACCACATGCCATGGAGCAACTAAGCCCGTGCGCCACAACTACTGAGCCTGTGTGCCACAACTACTGAAGCCCTCGCGTCTAGAGCCTGTGCTCCACAACAAGAGAAGCCACCGCAATGAGAAGCCCGCGCACCGCAACGAAGAGTAACCCCGGCTCACTGCAACTAGAGAAAGCCTGGGCGCAGCAACGAAGACCCAATGCAGCCAAAACAAAACCTTATGTTTAAGTACTTTCTTAATAGGCCATGGCCTACAGGATCTTAGTTCCCTGACCAGGGATCAAACCCGTGCCCCCTGCAGGGGAAGCATGGAGTCTTAACCACTGGACTGCCAGGGAAGTTCCCTTTTTTTTTTAGGGGGGGGGATTTCTTTAAAGCCTAATATATGAACATCTAAATTAACTAATTTTATTAATTAAAAAAAAAAAACTTATGTTCACACAAAAACCTGTACATGGCTGTTTATAGCAACTTTATTCAAAATTACCAAAAACTGGAAATAATCTAAATGTCCCTCATCTAGTGAATGGATAAACAAACTGTGGTACATTCATCATACAAACATTATTCAGCAATAAAAGGGGACACATTTCTGACAGGCACAACAAAGCAAATGATTTTCAAAGAAGCCAGACTCAAAAGGCTACATATTCTATTATCTTCTTTATAGAATATTTTTTTAATGCAAATTATAGGAACAGAAAACAGACCAGTGGTTGCCAGATCTTATGGTGGGGTAAAGGATGAATTTAAAAGAGCAGGGGGAAATTCTAGAGTTGATGAAACTGTTTTACATCTTGATTGTCATGATGGTTACATGATTGTATGCATTTGTCAAAACTCACAGAACTGCACATTTAAAAAAATGAAAGTTATTTTATGTAATTTTTAAAAGTGAATTTAAGTGAAAAAATTGAAGCGTAAGGTACATATATAGCAAAATGCACAAATCTCAAGCATACAGTTTGATGACTTGTTTCAGGCTTAACACCCTGTAACCACCACTCATATCAAGATAAAGCTCATTTTCTACCACCCTAGAAGGCTCTGTAATGTCCCTTTTCAGTTAATACTCCTCCCAGAGGTCACCACTATTCTGACTTCTATCACTATAGCTATATGATTGTTTTTTGTTTAACAGCTTTATTGAGGTATGATTCATATACCATACATTCACCCATTTAAAGTGTACAGTTCAAAACGTATGGACACCAAGGGGGGAAAGTGGCGGTGGGGCGTGGTGGTGGGATGAATTGGGAGATTGAGATTGACATATATACACTAATATGTATAAAACAAATAACTAATAAGAACCTGCTGTATAAAAAAATAAATAAAATTCAAATATTCAAAGTAAGTAAATAAATAAATAAAATAAAGTGTACAGTTCAGTGGTTTTAGTATATTCACAGAGTTGTGCAACCATCACCAGAACCTGACTTTAGAACATCTTCATCATCCCAAAGAAAACCCCCCATACTTAATAGCAGTCACTCCCCATCCTGCACTCTCCAGCGCTTATGATTGCTCTTTTAAAAATCAACTTTCTAAAAAAAAAAAAAAAAAAAATCAACTTTCTGGGAATTCCCTGGCAATCCAGTGGTTAGGACTCTGCTTCCATTGCAGGGGGCACAGGTTTAATACCTGGTCGGGAAACTAAGATCCCGCATGCCACACAGCACAGCCCCCCAAAAAAAAAATCAACTTTCTGAGTTGTACTATATGTACAATGAACCACATCAATTTCAAGGGTCCAGTTTGATGGATTTTGACAGTTGTATATATCTGAGAAATCACCAGCACTAACAAGATAAAGAACACTTTTATCACCCCTCTATGATTCCTCCTGTTCCTTTGCAATCCATCCTTCCATCTGCACCTGGGCCCAGGGAACCTTGGTCTGCTTTCTGTCACTATGCATTAGTTTACATTTTATAGAATTGCATGTAAATGGACTCATGCAGCATGTACTCTACTGTCTGGTTTCTTTCACTCAGCATTATGATTTCAAGATTCATCTGTGTTGCATCTATTACTAGTTTGCCTTCCTTTTTATTGCCAGGCACTCCATTGTTTGAGATATACTACATTCTACTGTTTTTGAAAACAAAACTTTCTTACTGAAGACCTGGGCAGGTCTGGCTTCAAACATATAGATTTCTTAAGTTTGTTGGGTTTCAGATATAGAGATAATAAATCATTCTCCACAAGCTCACCACCTTTTCTATTTCTTTATCATTCTTGCTTAGTTCATGGTGGAGTGTGTATGTGTGTTGAGGTGGGGAAGAGAGGCCCTCTCGGAACAGATCAGAGCCACAAAGCATCAGCATCCTTCAGTTACCTAAGGCCTACAGGGTCAAGGACACTAACATTTAAGAGGCAGAGACAGGGCCAGGTGCCTTAGACACTGAATTTGAGCTCAGTTTGCAACAGCTGCATTTTCCAGCCAAGAGAACTGAGGCTCAGAGAGGTTAAGAGACTTACCATAATGTTTGCCTGAGTCAGAAACTTAGTCTCAAGTGACCGAATTGAATTCTGACATTCTTATCACAACTTTCTAAAGGATTCATAGACTCAGTAGACCTAAGGAAATTTACTGGGGACCCTGGCTGTTTCTTGTCCAAACCAAGTGGATTGTTTTTCTTTAACTAGTGACAAGGAGGATAAAGATGGGCGGCAGGGAGAAGTGCTCGCTGCCTGCCATCTGCCCTGGCCATGCCCTTCCGCTAATGTAGGATAAACACAAGGCCTGGCCAGATGACAGTCAGTGAGGGGAAGCGATTTAAAGGTATATGATCCTTGTTGGGTAAACAGGAGCCTGAAATGGTCATGGCACTTTAGAAAGCCTATCTGTGCACCAGAGAAATATTTGGCATGGTTGGGACTCTTCTAATAAGCAAGGCTTTTTCTCCATAGGAGGCTGAAGAGCCCAAGAGCTCCCAGAAGGAGAGATGAACAAGTCGAGTTATATTATTTAAAATTCATTATTGTTTATGATTGAGAGGAATGTGAGGAAACTCATGGTGAAGAATTTGTATACTACATAACAAGATCAGGAAGAAAAGGAAAACCACTCAGTTCTTAACACTGAAAAATAAATTGTTCTCACCATTTCACTGCATATCCTTCTCAACTTTTTTCTATTCATGGGTATATTTACATAATTGAGATCATACTGTTAATACATTTCTGTATCCAGCCTTTTTTCACTATTATTTTTTCTATCAGTATTTTTTCATGTCACTAAAATTTATTCATAAACATCACTTTAATGGTGTCATTCTACTTTTGGTAGAATCTAATGTGAATTGTCATTAGGGCTGCTTCTTTCTTTTTACTTTTTCTATTACAAATTATGCCTTATTGAACATCACTGTGCATTAGTCTTTCCTCTTTTCTGATTCTTAAAGTAGGTTTTTCAGAGTGGAATTATTGGATCAAATAATAGCAACATTTTCAGTTTTACCAAATCATTTTTCCACCAGTAGTGGTTGAGCATGCTCATCTCCTAACAATGGGTATTACAATTATTTTACAACATTTCCAAATTTGTAGATGAAAATACAGTAGATTGCTAATGGCCAATATCCCTCCCTGATGGGTAAGTAAATTTACGAGACTCAGAAGTGCCCAACAGGAGAAGTGAATGCCACCCCAAAGCAGTGCACCTCATGCCCTGCAGGCAATGAGACAGAGGCTTGCTGCTCTCAACCCCCACAACCAACCACCATCCCATTGACTTCACTAGTAAATGCCCCTAAGTCCACGTCTTCCTCCTCATACTCGCTTCCCTGTCCAAGGTGAGGTTCTCATCACCTCTTTATTTATTTATTTTGGTCTCTTCTTAGACATTTTATTATGAAATATGTCATACCTGCAAAAATGCACAGTGCATATTGCAACGTTCTCCTAATTAGCTTCCCTGCCTCTAAGTTCTCCCTTCACTAGCTGTCCTTTGAGTCAGAAGATCTGACCACAGGTCACCTCTTATTTAGTTTCCCTGCTCACTCTCTAGCATCCTTCATATCCTCGCTGGCTCGTCACTGCCTTACAGAAACTATTCAAACTCATCGTGGTTTTCAAAACTGTGCACATTCTAAACTTGCCTGCCATGCCTTCCCCTCCAGCCACACAGAAATACTTTATAAGATCTTCCTTGAGTGCTTCCTATGTACCAGGTACTAGTGCAAAGTTCAAAGCATAGCTACCAGGGACTTCCCTGGTGGTGCAGTGGATAAGACTCCACGCTCCCAACGCAGGGGGCCCTGGTTCCATCCCAGTTCAGGGAACTAGATCCCACATGCATGCTGCAACTAAGAGTTCTCATGCCCCAACTAAGGAGCCCGCATCCTGCAACTAAGGAGCCTGCCTGCCGTAACTAAGACCCAGTACAACCAAATAAATAAATAAATATTTTTAAAAAAAAGCATAGCTAACAGTCCTGCTAGGTTGAATGCTATCACATTATCCCTTTTAACAGATGAGAACACTGAGGTTCAACAGGGTTGAGTGATTCCTGTACACAGCTTGGGAGTCACTGATTCCAGAACCCCTGTTTTTATCTCAGGTCGCCACACTTGGTCTTCTCCAGACAACACTCTGTCCTCCAGGCTTTTGGCCAAATTGATCCCTGGGACTTCTTTAGACCTAGAGATGAATAGCCTCAAAGTCCTGTCTAACTGTTGTCATGTTTCTCTACCTCCATTTCTCCAGGTACTCTGGTCCCTCCAGACAATACAGGTCTCTGTACTGAATACAGACCCTGTAAGATCTCATGCAGCACAGTTTTAAACCCTCCATATAGGCTGTGAGTTCTTTAGGGACAGGGATCTTTTCTTGTTTATGGCTGGTCTTTGGTCCCAGGAGAGTGTGTGATAAGAAAATGCCTCTCAGGAGAGTTCAGCCAGGCCCAGACAGAACTGTCCTCCTTTTTGGCATGTGCTGGTCTACTTGCTCACTTAGTAGTGTGACAAACATTTGATAGCATAGATGGTAGACTAGGATACAGATTGTGCCACTGCCTACCTAAAACCCTCATGAATTCTAGTGGTGGAAGTCTAAGTGGTACAACCACTCAGGAAAACAGTACCTGCTAAAGCTAAGCGTATGCCTGTTCAATGACCCAGCATTTCCACACCTAGGTAGATACTGGAGAGGAATGCTTATGTGCATGCATGAAAAGCCATGTACACAGTTGTTTATAGGAGCATTATTTACAAAAGCCCAAACCAGTAAGTTCCCAAGTGTCTGTCAACAGAAGGATAAATTGTGATATGTTCACACAATGGAGTACTACGTAGCAATGACAATGAATAAAATATTGCTATAAAGACAACACAGATGAATCTCACTTAATGTTAAGTGAAAGGGACTTCCCTGGTGGCGCAGTGGTTAAGAATCTGCCTGCCAATGCAGGGGACATGGGTTCGAGCCCTGGTCTGAGAAGATCCCACATGCCGCGGAGCAACTAAGCCCGACTGCACAACTACTGAGCCCGCGTGCCACAACTACTGAGCCCGCGTGCCACAACTACTGAAGCCCGCGCACCTGGAGCCCGTGCTCCGCAATGAGAAGCCCGCGCACCGCAATGAAGAGTAGCCCCCACTCGCAGCAACTAGAGAAAGCCCGAGCGCAACAAAGACCCAATGCAGCCAAAAAAAAAAAAAAAAAAATGTGGAGTGAAAGAAGCCAGACACAAAAGAGTATATACTCTGTGATTCCATTTATATATAAAATCCCAAGAATAAGTAAAACTAATCTATGCTGTTAGTAGTCAGGAGAGTGGTGACCCGTGGGGTGGGGAAAGGGCAGTGACTGGGCTGGCACTCCAGGAGGGCTTCTGGGGGTGGTGATATTCTGATTCTCAGTCTGGGTTCTCACAGTCACATGGGTGTGCTCAGCTTGAGAAAATTCACCTTTATGATTTATTTGTGCTCTATATGTTCTTCCTCAATTGAAAATTAAAAACAAAAATTAAAAACAAAGACTTCTCTGGTGGTCCAGTGGTTAAGACTCTGCACTTCCACTGCAGGGGGTGTGAGTTCAATCCTTGGTCTAGTCGGGGGAACTAAGATCCCACATGCCGCGCGCAGTGTGGCCAAAAAAAAATTAAAACAAACATCTCCAAGACTCATCGATGTGCTTAAAATAAAATTCAAACTTCCAGCCAGAACCTGTAAAGTCCTATGTCGTGTGGCCCCCTCCCTCTCACCGCTTCTCTACTCTTTCAGCTGGTTGGGGGTGGGGTGAGTGATCTGAGTGGGGAGGGCTGGCCTGCTGCTTGGAGACCCTGGGAAGGGATGTCCAGCCTGAGGCAAGGGAACACAAATAAAATGTTTCAAGTATGCCCTAGAGGGCTCTGATTTGCTTTTTTTTTTCCCCTTTAAACAATTGGCCACAAGCCATACTAAAAGTGAAGAGAAATCTAGAGATTTAGAGCCTCCTCTGAGAATGTGTAAAAGATTCATCTATTGAAAGCTGCCCACTCACAGAGCAGAGGATCTCAGACATCCTGCCTCTGCAACGGAATCCCCTGGGGCACTCAGAATTTAGTATCCTGTCCGGGGAGATGGGGAGAGATAAATTGGGAGTTTCGGATTAGCAGATACACACTACCACATATAAAACAGATAAACAAAAAGGATTTACTGTGTAGCACTGGGAACTATATTCAATATCTTGTAATAAAATGCAATGGAGAAGAATTGGAAAAAAGGATATAGATATATACATATATATGTATAACCAAATCACTTTGCTGTACACCTGAAACTAACACAATATTGTAAATCAACTATTCTTTTTTTTTTTGGCCACTTTGCATGGCTTGCAGGATCTCAGTTCCCCGACCTGGGATTGAACCTGGGCCATAGCAGTGAAAGCCTGGAATTCTAACCACTAGACCACCAGGCAAACTCCCTCAACATTTTTTTTTTTTTTTTTTTTTTGGCTGTGTTGGATCTTTGCTGCTGCACACGGGCTTTCTCTCGTTGCGGCGAGCGGGGGCTACTCTTCGTTGTGGTGCGTGGGCTTCTCATTGTGGTGGCTTTTCTTGTTGCCGAGCACGGGCTCTAGGCGCGCGGGCTTCAGTAGTAGTGGCACACGGGCTCAGTAGTTGTGGCTCGCGGGCTTTAGAGCGCAGGCTCAGTAGTTGTGGCGCTTGGGCTTAGTTGCTCCACGGCATGTGGGATCTTTCCAGACCAGGGCTCGAATTTGCGTCCCCTGCATTGGCAGGTGGATTCTTAACCATTGCACCACCAGGGAAGTCCCTCCCTCAACTATTGTTCAGGGAAAAAAAAAACGAATTTGATCTCTGACAGCTCCCTGTCAATTCTGATTGTAGGTTGGGGAGTGGTGCAAGAGACACACTTTTAGACTGTTACTGATTTGGGGCAAGTCATTGCCTCTGAGCCTCATTTTCCCATCTGCAAAGTCAGAGATAACAGTATCCACCTTTGCAAAGTCAGAGATAACAGTATCCACCTTAAGGGCTATGGCTCTTAGATGAGGTAACCATACTATAGGTGCTTAGTATGGTTCCTAGCACAGAGCCTTTGCTTCCTTCTTTCCTTCACTGAACACCTACTATGTGCCAAGCACTGTCCTGAGCACTGGGGATACAGCAGTGAAGAAGACAGACAAAATTCCTGCCCCATGAAGCTGCCATTCTTATGAGGGGATGCTGACAATGGCTGGACAGTGAGCAAGTAAATAAATAGATACCATGATAGTTACTCTAAGAAGAAGAAAAGAAGTCAAAGGTGGGGTGGGGAGGAGGTGTGTGGTAGTGTGAGTGCTGTTTTATAGAAGGTAACAAAGAAAGTCTTCTTCAAATAGGGTATTTATATTCCTGAGACCTGAGAAGGTAAGAGAGCTGCCAGAAGCTCCTGATGGAGGGTAGCAGGAGCAAAGGCCCCGAGGGAGGAGTGTGCATGGCACAGATGAGACAGTAGTATACAGCTGGGCAAGCGGACTAGGGCCAGACAAATGGGGCCCCAGTAGGCCACAGTAAGGAATTAGACTGTGTTCTGAGTGAATTTCAGAGCCACTAGACAGTTTTGTACAGACAAGTGATTTGATCTTCATGCCTCTGGGGTGATGGGTATACTGGGGAAAGCAAAGGTGGAAGCCGCCACAGGGAGACAGTGGTGGCTCAGACCAGGGTGCTGCCAGGCAGTGGGGATGGTGAGAAGGGGTTGGATTCAAGGTATATTTTGAAGGTAGAACCAACAGGATTTGCTGACAGCTCCTTTGTAGGGCACAGGAAGGAGAAGGGCCAAGGTTGATTTGAAGGTTTGGGGGTGGGACAGCTGGAAGGATGGGGCAGCCATCCCCTAAGATGGAGACAGCTGTGGGATGAACAGACACATCCTGGAGACAAAAGTGAGTTCTGGTTTAGGGATGTTAATTTGGGGATGCCAATAGACAGTTACATGGAGATACACATTTCTTGCTATGGTTGTTAAACTCCAGGGGTGACATGGGACCACAGCGGATGCACCTAGTTTGAAATAGTCTGAATGTGACCTATTTATGCCATTCAGTCTCTGATACAGCTGAGCCTTGGCATTGAGACGTTGCTAATCTTCCCCTCCCCCCCGCACTCCGGGCCTCCCATCTGGTGCACCTTCCCCAGGTGTCAGCTGTGCTGGAAACTGCACATCCGAGGCTCAGATGTGTTGTGTGAGCTTAAACTGCCTCTGGGAGATGGTGAGGACAGAAACTCCCTGTGCCTCCCCTCCCTCATTCACATCCGGGCCCATGAACGCTCCTGCTGGTGGCTGGGACAGAGCTGGGTGCAGCTGTTTGCTTTACCACGCAGACAATTTGTGCCCACCCCCTCGGTGCTCCAGGGCGCAGCACCACACCTGTCCTCCACCCTCTAGCCCAGGTGCAGAGAACAAAAGAACACCCATTCACCAAGGTCATTACCTTGATGGGGAGAGGAGAAGGGCTGCAGAAGGGAGAGCCCTACCAGGGAAAGGGAGAAAAGCTCGGGTGAATTAGAGGGTTTGAATCACCACAGTCTAACACAACTTCCTTCACTAATGGGAATGTTTGATATCTGTGCTGCTCAGGACGACAGCCACCAGAACATGTGGCTAGTGAGACTGAGGAACTAAAGTTCTAATTTAATTTAATTATAATTAATTTTAAATAGCCACGCACGACTAGTGGCTACCTTATGGGACAGCACAGGTTTAACAGTTGGCTCTGGAGGACATGAGGATGCTACTCTGTTTAAGTAATAAGAAGCTGTCATCTGTTGAGCACATACTGTGTGCCAGGTACACAGCATGCGTTCCCTTATTCACTCCCCACAACCACTCAGTAGGAAAGGTGTTATTGTACCCATTTTACAGATGTGGAAACTAAGGATCTGAGTGGCCAAAGTCCCAGAATGAGGAAGTGCTGAAGGCTAAAAGGGAACACCCAAAGTCACCTTTCAAAACCCCTCGCAAATGAAATAAACCCGAGAACCCTGCTGGCTTTGCAGCCGTCTAGCCTCTGCAAATGAATGGGGTGTGCAAATTGCTAAAGGAATGCAAATCAGCCTATGATTTGGGGCACAAAAGCTCAGACTCTCTGGTCACATTCTGATTCTTTCTAGGCTGCGGGTTGGGGGGTGGGGAGGATGAGTGACAAGGAGGGACCTGGGAGGAGAGAGTGTTGGGTGGGGGTGGGGTGGGCCAGCTGGTGTCGGGACACAGGACATCAGCTGGCTGGCGGGCCGGCATGCTCAGACAATGGGCAGGGGACCTGGTCAGAACCCTCCTCCCCGCACCCCTCCAGCTGCCAGTGGGCACATTTTCTGTCTCAGAAGAGGCCTGTGGGGAGCAGGAGAGCCTGGGAGGCCGGTGGAGGATGCTGGGGAGGTCTATCTCCAGTGACCTAGGGTGGGTGGAGGCGGGGTGGAGGACAGGGAAGGTTAGGAGCTTCTATGGAGGTCTCCTGGGTGCCAGACTTTATGCTGTGGGATTTGCATATGTCCTTCCGTTTGCTCCTCCCAAAGTCCCCTTGGTAGTAATAATAATGATTATTATTAACAACAGCAACCCACTGGCTCACGCTGAGCCCGCCTGGCTGGAGTTGAAGGCATTATCTCAGTTAATCCTCAAGTCTGCCTTGGGAACCAAGGACTTTCATTATTGCCCTTTTCCAAAGGAGGAGCAGGAGGCTGAGTGGTTAAGTGACTTGCCCAACCTCGCAGATTTAAACAAAAAACGTCCCTTCTTCACTTCCATCTCTCACCCTTACTTTCTACTTAAAACTTTATTTTGGAGTTCTGCACATTATAGCCCTTGACTGCTTGCTGTTTTGTACTGTTTATGAAGTGTTTACACCTTTTAACTGTTGAAAAGGCCAAAGTAAGACTGTTGCTGTGACACCTGAGACATATTAAGTTTATAAATTCTGGCATCCCTAAGGTTTTTGGAAACACATCCGTGCTTATTGTTAACATATTGTTTACGGCTGCTACAACAGCAGGCTATGTTTTACTATCTATCCAGTTATACAAGAAATTTGCCCACCCCTATCCTACTCTTAACCCTGGAGATGACTCCAGAGGGAGGCTGGGTACCCGAACTCCAGTCTCCTGAGGGTCTTTCTCCCTCTGGCACCCCCTTGACCCTAGCGTGTCCTTTTCCATTCTGCCAGCAGGAGTGTGATATGGTGTTCATACATTCATTTCACAAGTAAGTCTGGAGCACCTACGGTGTGCCAGGCACTTGTCCTGGCATGAGGTACAAAGCAGATGTGTTCCTTATCTGCAGATGTCAATCACCCAGCTCGTCTCTAAATACAAATAGTACAGAGTGCTGTGGACAGGGTGCATGAAAGTTGAAGAGCATTTGACAGGTGAGCCAAGTTAATCTGGCCGTCAGGGGGAGCTTCCTGGAGGAGGTGATAGTAACATCTGAGGCTGAAAATTAGTACTGATAGATTCCAGATGTTAGGATATCCCCTTTTAAGCTCATCCCTGTCTCCCCTTCGTTTCAATTCCTTTCCCTCTCCTAGGACCCTGGATCTTGACTCAGTTGAGACCCCTGTCATAGGGAGAAAGACACAGAGAAAGAAGAGGCACTCTTCTCTCCATTGTGAGTTGAAGCATTGAGTGAGAGGCAACATGCTGGAAGAGGTAGTTGGATAAATGGGCAGTCACTCTTTTAAAAATTATTATATGATAACTTGGTGTAATAATTGAAACAGTTTATTAATTCTGCAGTTGATTTACTTATAAACATTCAACAAATATTTATTGAGCATCTACTGTGTGTCAGGCACTGTTCTAGGCCCTGGGGATGCTACAGTGAACCAGACAGATAAAAATCCCCACCCTTGTGGATCTTCTTACATTCTATTACAGGGGGCAGTAAGTACTGTATTTGATTTGTTAAGTCGTGATCACCGCCATGGAGAAAAATAAAACAGGAGCAGGTGGCAGACAGACAATTTGAAATAAGCAGGTGAAGGAAGGCTCCCCCTGAGCAGGTGACAGTTTGAGCGGAGGGCTGAGCAGTCTGCATTGGTATCTGGGGGAAATAGTCATTACTGGAACACTAAGCATGAAATTTGAATCAGTGGCATTCTCAAGTCATGAAATTCTAAGTAATAGAATTCTGGGACCATGGAATGCTAATCAGTACTTCTCTGGTGCCATAAAATTCTAATCAATAGAATTCTCTGGTTGTGAAATTCTAACTAATAGCACTCTGAAGCCATGAAATTCTAATGGCTGGGAAACTTCCCTGCAAAAGCAGCTGGGGAGGAGGAGTGGCAAAAATCTTAGTGATTAATGGGAGTTAACCAGGTGAAGGGAGGAAGAATGCCCAGGAGAGCGGGACACGTAGCATGTACAAGTGTCCTGTGGCAGGAAGGTGGAGAGGTTGGGATCTGGAACCTGCCCCTCACCCAGCCATTCAATTGGTAAGACAATCTATTGCAAAAGGATCCATTTCTCCACCTTTGAGTCATAACACCAGTTTCATCAGCAGAGAGGCTGGTTAAAAATCACAAGCCCAGAAGTACACCTGGGCTGAGCTAGGCCCCAATTCCAGGTCTACCTCCAATCAATCCTGTAGCCTATAGCCTTCTCCCTACTGCATTGAATGAGAGGACTCTGGAGTGACTGTATCTGGGCTTCGGTCCTGCCTCTCCCCCTTGTGAGTATTAGCCACAATACGGTATCAAGACTCCTTCTTCTCTGCACTCACCACATTTATTATTCATTGCTCCATCCAATATTACTATTAATAATAGCAGTGGCTGCCACTGACCGTGCCAGGCATGAAACCAAGTGACCTATAATCACTGTTACTCAAAGTGTGGGTAGTGTTAGTCCCTAAACTGTCTGTTACAACAAAATAAGTAAGAAATGAAGAATGTCTAGAAACTTTTTTTTTTTTAATTTTTAAAATTTTATTTTTGGCTGCGTTGGGTCTTCATTGCTGCACGCAGGCATTCTCTAGTCGTGGCGAGCGTAGGCTCTCCGTGCGGTGAGCGGGCTTCTCATTGCAGTGGCTAACCTTGTTGCGGAGCACGGGCTCTAGGCACGCGGGCTTCAGTAGTTGTGGCGGGCTTCAGTAGTTGTGGCACACGGGCTTAGTGGCTCCCCACGCGGCATGTGGGATCTTCCTGAAGCAGGGCTCGAACCCGTGTCCCCTGCATTGGGAGGCAGATTCTTAACCACTGCGCTACCAGGGAAGTCCCAGAACGTCTAGAAAATTACATGGCAATTCGACGTTGCTATGACATCCAAACGTGTTTATTTTTCGAATAATTCATTTTCATTGTATTTTACCTAATGTCAGTCGACGGATGGATTGGAAACAGTAAACTGGTCCCTTATCACAGACAGGAGAAGCTCTGCTGTACCCACATTATCCCGTTAAAACTCACACTTGTGCAGCTGGTACTTTTTTTTTTTGGCTGTGCCATACAGCTTGCAGGGATCTTAGCTCCCCGACCAGGGGTCGAACCCGTGCCCCCTGCAGTGGAAGCTCGGAGCCCTAACCACTGAGCTGCCAAGGAATTCCCAGCTGGTACTTTTATTATTTCCATTTTATAGTTGAAGAACTGTGGCTCAGAGAAGTGGCATGCACACACTGCCCAAAGCCACACAGCAAGTGGTGGGGAGGGGATTCCAGGAAAGCCAAACTCTTGGGAATACCTCCCTGCTCCCTCACTGCCTCCACCTCTCTGCCCCCACTGCCGTCTGGGTTCAACCTCTTCACCATAACCTGTTCACTTCAACCTGCTGGGTACCCACCTGTTTCCCTCCCTGAATCCTGAGCGATGGCAGCACAAAGACCTGCCCTGGTGACATTCCTGCTGCTCGTACCCTTCGATGGCTTCCCTCCCCAACAATTAGATCAGCGCTCGCCAATAGAAGCCTCTGGGATGATGGGATGGTCTATATATGCACAGTAGTCAGTAGCCACATGTGGCTATGGAGCACTTGAAATGTGGCTAATGCGACAGAGGAACTGAATTGTTAATTTTATTTCATTATGCATAACTACATGTAGCTAATTGTTACTGTATTGGATAGTGCAGATCTAGAGAGAAGAAATCCAAACCTCACACAGAGTTCAAGGCCTTCAGTTTGGGATCAGGAACTTGCTGACTGACCTCTGGTGTAACAGTCACAGAGTGAGGGCTTTGGAGTCTGACAGATCCCGATGGAAGTCTATGTCCATTAGCTATGTGGTATTGGGCATTTATTTAACCTCTCTATGCCTCTAAGTCCTCATCTGTGAAATGGGATGAAGAAGAGTGCCTACCTCTAGGCTTAATTAATTAGATTCCACTTACGGTCCTTAGCATACTGCTTCCCTCTACATCAAACTACCAAACTGTGTGGCTCCATGCTTCTTTGGTCCTGTTCTGTCCTCTCTGTCTTTTCTTCCCCTCTGCATCTGGGCAAAATGAGGTTCTGAGAGGGTTTAACTTTCCCAAGGAAGCATCAGGCAGGGTAAGGTTTAGGTCACCAGTTCTCTTTCCTCTAGGCTTCACCACCTGGCAGCTATGTGACCTTCGGCAAGTTCCCTTACCTCTCTGAGCTTGGTTTTCACTTTTTCAAAGCAGAAGCAGATCAGTCTTACCTCACAGCATTCTTGAGAGAATTAAATGATTAAATAAGACAATGTGTGCTTAGCACACTGATAACCTCTCAAGGTCAGGTATTATTGTTGTTCTCTCCTTATTTTAATTATTTAAACTATAATAATAATTATTCATAATTATTCCAGCCCAGGGCTCTTTCCCCTGCTTTTAAAGAATGGTTCGTGGCCTAAAGCCTGGTTCTAAGATGTAAACTGGCCTTCATTCCTCTCTGGAGTGTGAGCTGATTACAGAAGGAGGAGGTGATAAAGAGGCAGGGGACAGGAGCAGAAGCTGGGAGTCTGGAGGGGGGATGTCCCAGGGCCGCTTCTTGGTGTGTGTGCGTGGTGGGGCGTGGGGGCAGACTTGGCTCTTTCTGGGCCCCACTTGGGCACCTGGTCCTGAGCAAGAGCCTACCTGGCTTGGGGCTGGCTGGGCCTGGGAGGAGGCTTTGGGGGTCAAGAAGGCCAAGATGAAGGTCACACAGCTGCAGAAGCATCTGTAACCTGGAAAGGTGCCACCGAGGCTCAGAGATGGCCTAGAAATCATGGCCCTGTGGGTCCCCCACATGCCCGAGCACCTTCGGCAGGTCCAGCCTCAAAGTCGAAGCCCCTCCCTGCATTCTCCCAGGGCTGGGAGGAAGGAAGGGCCACAAGAGGGGACAGCAGGAAAGATGGTCTGAGGAGCCCCTTCATTCCCTGGGAGACAGAGGGTGCCAAGAACGTGCACTGGCTTAGAGTCCTGATGTTCTGTGTTCTGGGTTCTAGCCTGATGGCTAGAGCCCTTGATGTTCTGGGTTCGAATCCTGAGTCTTCCACTTAGATGGGGCAGTTGAGACTTTACAGCCATATAGACCAGACACTATTATTAGCTATGTGACTTCGGGCAAATCCCCTGACTTATCTGAGGCTCCTTTTGCAAATCAGCGAGCAGGAAATATACCAACTCATGGGGGTTGTGAGGATTCAGAGCGTAGTGTGGTGCCTGGCACATGGCTAGTGCTCATTAAATATTAGTTACTGTTATCTTGGAGGTACTCAGACTTTCTGATCTACAGGGCCCTATTTCACTGAACTCTTGGGATCAGGATAAAGTCACATGCAAGGCAATGAATTGCAGGGGCTGAGAGTTTCAGCTCTGGGGTCAGATCCCAGCTCTGCCATGTGTGACTATGGGCAAGTCCCTGGACCCTCTGCGCCTCCACTTCCTTTTCTGTACAATGCGGAGGACTTTAAAGTTTGGAAGTGCCTGGTCCTCAGTAGAGGGCTACTGAGGCTCCATTTCCTTCACACAGATTCTGTCCCCCGAGTTTTTCAGGGTGACATATTGACTTTCTGGCCAAATTCCTTTCTTTGCACAAACATCTGCACAACTGTTACTTCCTTAATTCTGGAAATGGGATTACTACTCCACCATTTTCCTGGGTGACAGAGGTGACAGAATTGGGGCTCAGAGAGGTGAAGTGATTTGTTCAATGCTGCACTGACCTGCCCTCCTTCCTTTAAATTTGGAAATGTTTTCTTTTTTTTTTTTTGGCTGCTCTGTGGGGCTTGCAGGATCTTAGTTCCCTGACCAGGGATTGAACCCGGTCCCTGGCAGTGAGAGCGCAGAGTCCTAACCACTGGACCGCCAGGGAATTCCTGGAAATGTTTTCTTTCTCTCTTCCTTCCTCCCTCCTTCCCTCCCTCCCTCCTTCCCTCCCTCCCTCCTGTCCTTCCTCCCTCCCTTTCTTTCCTTCTCTCCCTTTCTTCCTTCCTTTCTCCCTTCCTTTCTCCCTTTCTTTCTTTCTTTCTTTTCATACAGAATAGCATACAAGATTATTTGCATTAAAAAAAAAAAAAAAAAAAGCCCAGGGACTTCCTTGGTGTCCAATGGTTAAGAATCTGTGCTTCCACTGCTGGGGGTGCAGGTTCCATCCCTGGTCAGGGAATTAGGATCCTGTATGCCACGTGGGGCGGCCAAAAAAAAAAAAAAAAAATCCCACTTTGCACCCATTAGGATGGCTGTTATCAAAAAACAGAGAATAACAAGGGCTGGTGAGGACGTGGAATTGAAACCTTCATGCACTCACTGCTGCTGGGGATGGAAAATGATGTAGCTGCTATGGAAAATGCCATGGTAATTTCTTGAAAAGTTAAACATAGAATTACCAATGATACAGCAATTTCACTTCTGGGTATATACTCAAAGGAATTAAAAGCATGATCTCAAACAGATATTTGTACACCCACATTCATAGCAGCATTGTTCAGTATAGTGAAAAGGTGGAAGCAAGCTAAGTGTCCACTGATGGATGGATGGATAAACAAAATGCTATCTATACATACAATAGAATATTATTATTTTCAAAGGAAGGAAATTCTAGCACATGCTACAACATGGATGAATCTTGAAGACATTACTCTAAATGAAATAAACCAGTCACAAAAAGACAAATATGGTATATCACTTATATGAGGTACACAAAGTAGTCAAATTCATAGAGGCAGAAAGCAGAATGGTGGTTGCCAGGGACTGGGGGGAGGGGACAATCAATGGGGAGTTATTATTTAATAGGTGGGGTTTCAGTTTGGAAAGATGAAAAAGTTCTGGAGATAGATAGTGGCGATGTTGCATAACAATGTGAATGAACTTAAAGCCACAGATCTGCACGCTTGAAAATGGTTAAATTGGTAAATTTCATGTTATGTATAATTTACTAGAATTTTGTTAAAAAAAGAATAAGCTTGTGGAAAAAAAAAAAGAGACTTTCCTGGCAGTCCAGTGGTTAAGATTCTGTGCTTCTATTGCAGGGGACAGGGACTCAATCCCCCGTCAGGGAACTAACATCGCGTATGCTGCACCGTGCAGCCCAAAAATAAAACAGAATAAGCTTCTGGCCCATAGACAAAAAAATTTTTTAAAGCAATTTTAGGAAAAATCACCTGATTACCTATTTCTCCAAATAATCAAATACTACCCTTTTTAATCATGTTTCTTTAAATCTTTGTTTTCCTTTTAGACAGAAGTGATAAAATATAGTTTCCATTTAAACCCTCTGTTTACTCCTCTATCCCACTGCCCTGCTTGCCTCCTCATAGGGGAGTTTGGTTTTCATAAACGCCTTGAATTTTGGGTTTCCATAGACACCGTGCATGTTTTTATACTTGTACTTGTTTTTATATGAGTCTGTCCTAAAATCATACACAATATTATTTGTGGGGTTTTTTGGGTTTTTTTGGCCATGCCGCGGGCTTGTAGAATCTTAGTTCCCTGATCAGGAATCGAACCCAGGCCCTCAGCAGTGAAAGCTCAGAGTTCTAACCACGGAACCGCCAGGGAATTCCCTATTTGTGGGGCTTTAAAATGTTACATAATTCATCATATTTTTTCCCACATCTTTCTGCAATTTGAATTTTCACTTAGCCTTATGTTTTCATATGTTTCATAAACATATGTTTTCATCATATGTTTTCAAGATCCGTCCATTTCTAGTTCATTCCCTTTACCTGCTGTAAAGTTTTCTGTCCTATAGAGACCACATTTTATTTGTCTATTGTCAGTTCATCCAGAAAGACCACCAGGAAAAACTGTTGATTAAGCAAAGCTGAGTTTATGAAATCTGCTCTAGCAAGGGGGAATATTATCTTCAGGAAATCTTAGCAGTGCCTCAAAAGGGGGGTGATCAGGGAAGAATATTTATAGGGTTGGGGGGTGGTCTGGGCTCAAGTATGAATCTTTTTTTTTGGCCCGGAGGCATGAGGGAATCTCATTTCCCTAACCAGGGAACAAACCTGCGCCCCCTGCAGTGGAAGCGCAGAGTCTTAACGACTAGACCGCCAGGGAAGTCCCCTCAAGTGTGAATCTTTTAAGGTGGAAAACAGATTGAAATTGGGCAAAGTTTGTGGCACAACAGTTTAGAGTTGGTGGACACCTAAGAGGCTCTGGAAACTTTGAGAAGAGAACTGTCTGTCGTCTGATAAGAGAGGTATTTGCCAAGATGAGCAAACTGTTTGCCCAAACAAATTGGTTTGCAAGAATTTCCTGAGGCAAATAGCAGAGTTATTTACCAGTTTACATTCTTATCTTTCCAGGCAAGAATTTCCTGGAACAAGTCATATTGACATACGGGAGTCTCAGTTCTCAGACTCAATAGTTGAGTAACAGTGAGGAAGATGGCCTAGGTTCTTATATTTATCCAGTCCCCTACTGATGGGCATTTAGGTTATTGACAATGTTCAGCTATTACACACAGAGCTGCAATGACATCTTAAGCGTACGGGTGAGAGTTTCTCTGGAGTCCGCACCTAGAGGAGGATTTGCTAGGTAGCGAGATATGAGCATTTGCAATTTTCCTAGAGTCTGTATTCTTTCTAGCCCACCTCCCTGACTCCAAAAGAGGAAAATCTCCCTCTAAGGCCACCAGAGCAGAAGACAGGAACTGCCAGGGCTTTGCCCACACTGGCTGCCTGCCCACCTGCCCGCCCTCCCTTGTTCTGGCAGATTAACAGTGACCTGTGACCCTGACAGACTGGCCGCACTCCCGGCCAATTTCAGCCTGTGGAAAGGAGTCCCCAGGGGTAGTCAGGGCTCAGGGATATGTTGGCCAGATGGGCCTGGGATGTCTTGGGTTGGTTTATCCCAGGAGGCAGAGCAGGTGGGCAGCCCTCAGCACCCCACCCCCATTTTCCCCATCATGCATCACTGGGTTGGAGCTGGAGCCAGATGGTGGGGATGGGGCAGCCTTGCAGCTTCTGGCCTGACAAAGGATCCTCTATACTACACCCCCGCCCTGACCAGCTTGGCGAGTCTAGTCTCTGGCTGCCCAGTCACTCTCAGACTTGGCCTGCCTTGCCTGGGGTAGCCTTTCTGCCGAAACTGTCCCTTCCCCCATGCTATTTGTGGAGGAAGTTTCCCAAGCAATGTTCCTGGAGAGCCTTGAACTTGGAAACCCACTTAGCATCCACCTGAGGGTGGGCAGATATGACCGAGGCAGGTATTGCTCTGTGGTTATAACAGGTCACAGATTCAAATGCACTAATAAGATCAAGTGCAATGGACCATGTAGGGATTGTGGCAAACTGGTGCCTGGCACTCAGGGAACCCTCAACCGATGGTCCCTCTGATTACTACAGATGGGGAAACCGAAGCCTACAGAGGAGGGTGCTTGCTGAAGAGTCTCATGGTTAGGAGAATAAGCTTGGGAGTCTACCTGAATTAATCCCAGATCTGTTACTGAGAGTGGGTCCTTGGGCAGATCACCTAAGCTCTCATTCCTCATCTGAAATGGGGCTAGTTAAATCTTTATCATAGAGAACAGTCCTGAGGGAGAGGGAAGATAATACAAGCAAAGCATCTGGTACAGTTAGCCCTCAATACATTTGAGCTAAATCTCATTATTGTCCTGGAATCTAGAAAGAGGTTGCAGGTGCTGCTAGAGACAAGAAAGCCTCAGGTGGGGAGAGGAGGACCCCAGGGCATCTGCAGGTGATTGATTCATGCCCAGAGTGCTCCCCAAACACTCCCCCAATTACAACTGTGTATCCTTTTTCTGGGCCATGACTCAGTTTCCTTATTTGTAAAATGGGTTAAATAAATGACTGCAGCTACCTCCTAGGAGGCTGTGAGGATTAAGTAAGCTATCGCCTGGAGAGTTTATGAGCTATACTCAATAAGTATTAATTATTTTGGGGAGGTAAGGAGTCGCCCCTGACTCCTCATCCAGGCTGGGTTTCAGAGGGTCCCCAAGTCAGATCTGTCTTGGGGCATAGCTGAGGGGAGGAAAGGAGTATGGCTGCTCTGGGTGGTCAAGAGCCCTGGGTTTTCTTCTGGGTGCTGCCTCTACTTTGCTGGGTGACTCTAGGCCTCTGGGGAGTGGATGGTTTGGCCTCTGCTGTTTCTCATGAATCTGTGGTTCCAGGATACTCTCTGATGTGGGTAAGAGCAGGAGTGGGGGAGGTGAACAGAGCTGAGGCACAGGGCTGCAGCCGGGCCAGCCCTCCTGCGGGGCTGCCTTCTGGAATCCATCTCCCCACACAGGGTCTGGGCATGTTTCAACTGGCTCCTTGATGCCAATGAAGTCTATTAATATCAAAGTAATGAGGTAATTACTGTGATTTGGAAAAATTACTAGTGAACGCTTTTGAGGGAATTTCAGACCAGAGAGGAGGGTGAATGAAACATCTGTGAGGAAAGGAAGGAAGGGTTATTCTGGATACAGCATGAGGGTGTGTGAGCTCTGAGCCCAGGGGGGCCCCCTCCACAGCTTGGGACTCTTCCTGGAGTGAATGATTAGGAGGAGCAAGGGGAAAGCTCTGTGTGTGTCTGTGTTGGGGTGGGGGGGTGGGAGAGGAACCAGAGGGTGGGATTTTCAGGCCTTCAGATTACCGTAGCAGATTCCTGGGTGAAGAACAAACCCTGGAACCAGAGGTCAATCTCCTTTTCATACCCCAGCCTGTAGCCTCTGACCTTCATTGAATGATCTCCACCCCAAGTCACCCCATTTCTGAGGCCACCTGCCGGGAGAAGGGTTAGGTGGGGGACTCCTGAATCAGAGAGGCTGAGAAGAGCTCAGAAGCAAAGGTTGTCAAAGGGCAATTCCTGGATCACAGCATCATCATCACCTGGGAACTTGCTAAAAATGCAAATTAGGTTATTGTTGACCCACCTCATCAACCCTGGATTTATTAATGACTGAATGGGGCCCAGCAATCAGTGTGTTTTCAAAAAATATTTATTTATTTATTTGGCTGCATCGGGTCTTAGTTGTGGCACGTGAGATCTCTGTCGCAGTGCTCGGGCTTCTCTAATTGTGGCGAGTGGGCTCAGTAGTTGTGGCATGCGGGCGTAGTTGCCCCGCTGCACATGAGATCTTAGTTCCCCGACCAGGGATCGAACCCACGTCCCCTGAATTGGAAGGCAGATTCTTAACCACTGGACTACCAGGGAAGTCCCAGCAATCTGTGTTTTGTTTTGTTTTGTTTTGTTTTTAGCAATCTGTGTTTTAACAAACCCCTAGTAGAGGCCTGAAATGATAGGCAGGGCCAGACCTACGAATGGAGGATGGGGACTGCTGTGAGAGGCTTTGAGGAGGTTGAATCCATAGGAATTGATGCCAGAGTGGATGTGGAAGACAGCATGGTAGTAGTAGTCACAGTAATAATAACAACAACAGCAGCAGCAGCAACAGTAACTGAACATGTATTGTGCCCTTACTCTGTCTGACACTGTGTTTCTAAGTATTATCTTCATTTAACCCTCACAATACCCCTAATAGGTAGGTACTATTATAACCCCAACTCTTTGGAAAGGAAACTGAAGAACAGAGAGGCCATATGAATGCCCAAGGTCACATAGTGGGTAGGTGGTGGAACCAGTCTTCAGGTGCTGGGTTTTTGCTTCCTCTCTGATACCAGCCTGCTTTGGTAAATCCGAGCAGGTGGTTGGTGACCAAAGTGAGCAGTAAGGACTGCTCAGGGGAGAAGTAATTTTAAGGCAGTCTAACACTGTTTTTTGTTTTTGTTTTTTCTTCTGCGCAGGATCTTATTTCCCGGAGCAGGGATCGAACCTGGGCCCCCAGCAGTGAAAATGCCGAGTCCTAACCACTGGACTGCCAGGGAATTCTAGACACTATTCTGTTTTTAAATATACTGAGCACTTACCGTGTGCATTTGCTGTACATTGTCACATTTAAATGTCACTTTGATCCTCTAGGTACTGTAACTATCCCCCATTTTACAGATGATGCAATTGAGGCTCAAAGAGACAGGGTCACCTGCCCAACGTCGTAAACTGAGTGGTGCAACACAAATTTAACGCAAGGCAACAGGAATTTGGAACCCTTGCTCTTAATCCAGATGGACTTGGTGGGGACCCACTCTAACACAGGGGTGCCTTCCTGGCTTCTGCCAATCTGGGATGTCCACCCTTGTGTCCTCAAGCACCTAGGATAGATCCAGGCACAGAGTATGCACAGAGTGAATGTCCATTAAGTGACATTAATAACATTTGTCTAAATAAAACAATCTACAGAAACCAGAAGAAGGAATTAAAATTTATGGAGTCTCTCCCATGTGCCAGGCACCTTATACAGGGCACATTTAATTCTCTCAGAGCCCTCCTGCCTTTGGTTTTATTATCTCCTTTTTATAGATGAGGAAAGTAGACTCAAAGAGGAAGCATGATGTTAATGGAAGAGCCAGGGTTGAAGCCCAGTCTGCCTGACCCCCAAACTGGTTCTCTTTCCACTGGTGGGGTCTGTGACTGGAGGTTAGGAGTGTGCAGGGAGGGTGGGTTCAATAAACGGCTACTGGTATAATATGGTAACAATAATTATTATTATTATCATCATCTGTGAAGTGGATGTGTAATCCTGACATGAGGAAGGGAAGAAAGTGCTTCAGAAGTGGCAGTCTCAAGGATGCCCTATTCCCACCCCATTCTATTGGGTTGGCCAAAAGATTCCTTCCGTTTTTAAGTAAAAATAAAAGACACATTTTTCATTTTCACCAAGAACTTTATTGAACAACGTATTCACCCTTTTGTTCCACTACCTTCTGCCATTTTTCAGGCAACTTCATAATTCCATATTCCCAAAACTTTTTATCTTTTTGAGCAAAGAACTGTTTCAGGTGTCTTTTACAGTCTTACAGGGAATTGAAAATTTTTCCATTAAGAGAATTTTGTAAAGACTGAGATAAATGGAAATCCGAAAGTGCAATGTCTGGTGAATACGGCGGATGAATCAGAACTTCCCAGCCAAGCTGTAACAGTTTTTGCCTGGTCATCAAAGAAACATGTGGGTCTTGCGTTATCCTGATGGAAGGTTATGCGTTTTTTGCTGACTAATTCCGGATGCTTTTCGTCGAGTTATGCTTTCAGTTGGTCTAATTGGGAGCAGTACTTGTTGGAATTAATCATTTGGTTTTTGGGAAGGAGTTCATAATAGAGTCCTCCCCTTCCAATCCCACGGTATACACAACGTCACCTTCTTTGGATGAAGACCGGCCTTTGGTGTGGTTGGTGGCGGTTCATTTCGCTTGCCCCATGATCTCTTCCGTTCCACGTTATTGTACAGTATCCACTTTTCCTCGCCTGTCACAATTTGTTTTAAAAAAGGAAAGTTTTCATTATGTTTCAGTAGAGAATCTCATGCAGAAATATGGTTAAGAAGGTTTTTTTCTGCTTAATTTATGTGGAACCCAAACATCAAAGCAATTAACATAACTAAGCTGGGGCAAATGATTTTCAACGCTTGATTTGAATATTTTGAGTATGTCTGCTATTTCCCTCATGGTAAAACGTTGATTGTTCTCAAGTCATGTCTCAATTTGATTGCTATCAACTTCAACAGGTCTATTCGACCGTGGAGCACCACCCAGCAAGAAATCTCTAGCGTGAAACTTCGCAAACCACTCTTGACACTTTGATCAGTCACAGCACCTTCTCCACACACTGCACAAATCTTTTTTGCGTTTCAGTTGTGTTTTTACCATTCTTGAAATAATAAAGCATAATATGTCGAAAATGTTGCTTTTCTTCTTCTGTCTTCAATATTAAAATGACTACACAAAAATTCACCAAATTTTGATGTTTTTTCTTTTTAATGCATGCTGATATGACAGCTGTCACAATACAATCTAACAAAATTGTTTCCAATGAAATTAAAGACAGCTAAGTGCTACTAGAGCCATCTTATGGAAAAAACGAATGAACCTTTTGGCCAGCCCAGTGGGTTCCCATCTTTTTTCTACCAGAGCTGGATGGCCAACCTGCCCAGGACACTACAGCCCTGGCTTTCTGCTGCCCTCTGCTGGCACCTGTCAGATGTGGCACTAGGATGTGAAATCCATATGGCCCCAGCATCAGCTCGCTGACAGGGTTGTTTGTGAGTGACCAGTACTGGGCTGGGGAGACAGGGCTAGTGAGGCTCTCTAGGGCCTCCCTCGTGAAATACTCTCCTTGCTTCCAATTCACCCCCCACCGCACATTGTCCATATTCTATCTGGTGGCCAGAAGTTTCCTTTAAAAACATATCAGTCGGCAGCTTAGTGGATTAGGTAACTCTGAACTTTTTTTTTTTTTCTGAACAGCTCTTTTGCTCAAAAAAATCTAAAAGTGCTAGGTAAAATATAAAAATACACTACTGAGCTGCTAAGAATGAAAGGGATATAGCAAAACCTATTTCTTTTCTTGTCTTTTTGGCTGCGTTGGGTCTTCATTGCTGCGCACGGCTTTCTCTAGTTGTGGAGAGCGGGGACTACTCATAGTTGCAGTGCGCAGGCTTCTCACTGTGGTGGCTTCTCTTGTTGCGGAGCATCGGCCCTAGGTGCACGGGCTTCAGTAGTTGTGGCTCGCGGGCTCTAGAGCGCAGGCTCAGTAGTTGTGGCGCACGGGCTTAGTTGCTCTGCGGCATGTGGGATCTTCCCGGACCAGGGCTCGAACCCGTGTCCCCTGCACTGACAGGCAGATTCTCAACCACTGCGCCACCAGGGAAGTCCATAGCAAAACCTATTTTGATACACGAGTATTTCTGCAACATCTGAGTCATACAGCTTATGAAAATAAAGATTATCAATTCATGAAGTCTTGCTACACGTAAATCTCAAACATGATTGCACGAGAGTAATTGTATCATCCATTTTAGACCTCTTCTATCATATTGAAGGACATGAGTCAAGTATGACAGTGGAATCTTTGGTTCTGAAAATTGTAAATCTTTAATTGTAATAAAACTGGAATTATATAAATACTCAGTTTTACTGAAATACAAGTTATATATCACAAAGTTCACTTGTATACAATTCAGTGGTTTTTAGTATATTTACAGAGTTGTGTGACCATCACCATAATCTAACTGGATTTTCATTTTACATTTTCATTACATTTATCACCCCCAAAAGAAACCCTTTACCCTTTGATAGACACTCTTCATCTTCCCACCCTGCCTCCCACTCTGGGCAACACCCATCTATTTTCAGTCTCTAAAAATTTGCCTATTGATATAGATTTGCTTATTCCTTTCATATAAATGGAATCATTCAATATGTGGTCTGTTGTGACTGGCTTCTTTCACTTAGCACAATGTTTCTGAGGTTCTTTCATGTTGTAGCCTGTATCAGTGCCTCATTCTTTTTTTTATTGCTTAATAACAATCTATTGTATGAATATATCACATTTTGATTGTCCATTTCATCAGTTGATGGACATTTGGATTATTTCCATTTTTTGGTAACAATAATAATAATAAAATACTATGAACATTATGTACGAGTTTTTGCATGGGCAAATGTTTTCATTTCTCTCAGGCATATACCTAAGAGTAGACTTGCTGGATCATATGATAACTCTATGTTTTATAACACTTGAGGAATTGCCTAACTATAAAACTGGAATTGTTTATTTTTTCAAACAAACTTTTAATTTTTTTAAATATAAGTTTTGCATTTTTCTGTCTTGTGATCTGAGGGTGCAGTTCCTTAAACCATAAGAGTAGACCTTAACACATATTTATTGGATAAATTGACTGTTTTGTTTGATGTTGACATAAGCTAGAGGTTATTTTTATCTCTCCTTTTCTTTTATTATTGAAGACACACAAAGGCTCTTTTTAGAGTTTTACTTCAACCATGTCCGGTAAAATATTCTTCAATTTTTCTTTAAATGAGTGCTGTAATGGTATGTTGATTGAACTAATATATATGAAGATGATGTATCAAAAGGTTACTATCAATTTTGATGAAATAAACTTTTAATTTTAAAAGTTTTAGATGTACCAAAAAATTGTGAAGATAGTACAGAGAGTTCCTACACATCCCACACCAAGTTTCCCTTATTATTAACATCTTATATTATTATGGTACATTTGTCACAATTAATGAACCGATGTAGATACATTATTATTACCTAAAATTCATACTTTAATCAGATTTCCTTAGTTTTGCCTAATGTCCTTTTTCTGTTCCAGTATCCCATCCAGGATGCCACATTTCCTTTAGTTGTCATGTCTCCTTAGGCTCCTCTTAGCTGTGAAAGTTTCTCAGACTTTCCGTATTTTTGATGACCTTGACAGTTTTGAGAACTGGTCAGCTATTTTGTAGAATGTCTCTCTATAGAGATTTGTCTGATGTTTTTCTCACGATTAGACTTGGGTTACTGGTTTTCGGAAGGAAGCCCAAAAGACAGATGATCTACAAAGAGAAGTATTTGACTGATAGCAGACTTCTCAATAGCTTCAGTGGAAGCCAGAAGACAGAGACAGAATATCCGCAAAACGCTGAGGAAAAAAACCTGCCAACCTAGAATTTTTACTCAATGAGACTCTTTTTCAAGAAAAGCATAAAATAAAATCACTTTCAGATAAAGAAAAACAAAGAGTTTACCATTAGCATACCCTCTCTCACTAAGGGAAATTCTCAAGGATGTAATTCAGAGAATAGGAAAATAATCCCAGAAGAAAATTCTGAGATGCAAGAGAGTGAAGAGCAAAGAAGATGGTGAACACGTAGGTACCTCTGAATCTACATTGACTTTATAAAGCAACCATGATATCTAATTTGTGGGATTAAGGAAAAATGAGCACTAAAATACTAGACAAACACAGCAAATAATTTGGGAGAGAGTAACTGAAGATCATAGATTGGAGTTAGTACAATTAGAGAACATAACTTCCAAATAGTAGAAGGGGAAATGTTTAAAAAATAGTAAAACTGAACAATAGACTGTTTAGTATTCATACATATGTGACTATATTAATACTATAATGAAATATAAGGGCATGATTATAGCAAAGTTCACATATTGGTAATCTCTGGATGTGGGAAGAGGGAATGTGATAAGGGAGGGGGGCCAGAGGGGCTCAGATGAATTGATCATGTTCTTTTTATTTTTTGGCTGTGCCCAGGCCATGGCAGTGAAAGTGCCAAGTCCTAACCACTGGACCGCCAGGGAATTCCCAAGAGACTTAATAAATATTTTTGAATGAATAAATAAATGAACTAATGTTAGACAGATTGAGAGAGGAGGCCCAGGAATAGTCTGTTTGATCAGAAAAGATGTGATTTTTCACACCTACCCCAGCCTCACTAAACAAAATTTGTTGAATAAATGAAAGAAGGAAAGAATTCCAGCTGTGGGTGGCATCCTTTTAAGTGGAAACCAGAACCCTTTTCTGCTATTCAGTATTCATTCATCAAACATTACTGGACTTTTACCGTTTACCAGGTCTTGTGCTGGGGCTTTGATGGTGTGTAATACTGTGCCTGCCCTAGTAGATGGAGATCATTGAGCCCTGCCAGAAGGTATGAAGTGCTGAGCTCAGTCCCTCTCCCAGCCTTCAGCCTGGAAGGCCATCCCTCTACTTACCTTTCACAGACCCAAGCTCCTATTATACTCCCTCAGGAAGTATGCATTCATTCATTCATCCATTTAATAGATATTTATTGAGCATCTACTTTGCGCTGGGCAGTATGCTAGGTGCTGGGGTTACAGCAATAAACCAGGTAGACAGAGTTCCTGCCCTCAGTGGGTGCCCAGTCTACTGGGGAGACAGGTGATAATCAACTAAACAAACATATGAAGCATGAAGTACAAATTGTGATGAGTCCTGTGAAGGAAATGAATAGGATGGTTATGGGAGAATTATTAGATGTCCTCTCAGCTTTCATTTTAACAGGCATTTTAAAAAGGCAGCCTTGAGTCTCCAGCACAGAGACAGCAAGATTACAAAGTGTGAAGAGGTCCCCACTCCCTGACTTGGCTTGGGTGGTGGGGAGAGCCCTCTTAACTGGAATGGGTTACCTTGTGGAAATGTGAGGTCCCTATTGCTGGAGGCACCTAAGCATGGGCTAGAGGGGGAGCTCTTGGGGATGCTATAAAGGAGCTTCTTGCTTGGGGTGAAGTGGGGGAATTGGACTTGGTGACATGTGATGGGTTGCCCTTCCTAAACACCAAGATTTTTGGTTGCTAACATTCCTTTATTCTAAATTCCACAAGCCTACAATTTGAATTCTCTAAACATTCTGAGAGTCTGATTTTTTTTTTGGCTGTGCCTTGCAGCTTGTGGGATCTTAGTTCCCTGACCAGGGATTGGACCACGGAATGAACCTGGGCCCCGTCAGTGGAAGTATGGAGTCCTAACCACTGGAACTCCAGGGAATTCCCCTGAGAGTCTGATTTTAACTAGGATCTTAGGGTAGCCCAGAAGAGGCCAAAGCTTTGGAATCACAAATAATCTGGTTCATATTCAGGCTCTGCCATTTATTAGCTGTATGACCTTGGACAAATTGCTTTCCCTCTCTCATCCATGGTTTCCTCCCCTGCGGAATGGAGATGATAACGCCTGCCTTACAAGGCTGCAAGGAAAAATAAAAGATGGTGTATGAGGGTAGCACCTGGTTTGGTTTCCATCCCATAAGACGCCACAGAGTCTTAGATTTTGTTATTTATTTATTTATGGCTGCGTTGGGTCTTTGTTGCTGTGTGCGGGCTTTCTCTAGTTGTGGCGAGCAAGGGCTACTCTTCATTGTGGTGCACGGGCTTCTCATTGCGGTGGCTTCTTTTGTTGAGGAGCATGGGCTCTAGGCGCGCGAGCTCGGTAGTTGTGGCACATGGGCTTAGTCGCTCCGCGGCATGTGGGATCTTCCCGGACCAGGGCTCAAACCCGTGTCCCCTGCATTGGCAGGCGGATTCTTAACCACTGTGCCACCAAGGAAGTCCCTATTTTTAATTTTTTTTATAATTTTTTTTTTTCCTGACCACGCCATGTGGCTTGCAGGATCCTAGTTCCCCCACCAGGGATCGAATCTGTGCCACCTGCAGTGGAAGAACAGAGTCTTAACCACTGAACTGCCAGGGAATTCCCAAGTCTTATATTTTGGAAACCTCCTCCACTAAGATCCAAACTTCTCCTCGGGTGCAGTACGGTGTCACAGCGAGCTCTGGTGCCCGACTGCTTGGGCTTAGTACCAAATGTCTCTGGACCTCAGTTTCCTCATCTGCCTAATAGAGATAATAACAGGACCTACTTCCTAGGATTATCTTGAAAGTTAAATGAGATGATCCACCGAAGGCAGTTATGTTAAGCAGTTGGTCATGTAAACTCTCATTATTACTTCCATCATTGGGTCTCGGAGGCCAGGAGTGTTGAAAACTCTGCTACCTGCCTTGGAGCCCGAGCGTGGAGGCCTCCCTATCTCAGATGAGGGCCTGAGACTGCTGGTCCAAGGGCCTGAGCCTGCAGGGCCTTCAGTGGGAATTGGAGACTGGTGAGCTGATCGGCTCCTCTCTTCTTCCTTTTCCCTTCCCCCTCTCCTATCCCTTGAGAGTGAACTGGTTTCCTCTGGGAGCTCTGCCCTGGGGTTTTGTGGGGAGCCAGGCCTGTGTGTATGTGTCCGGAAGGCCAATTTCTGAGCCACAGCAGAGAGGCATCAGCTGACCACAGTGGAGGGGTAATGCATTCCTCCAGCTACAGGGTTCCTGGGGGTGGACTGACAGGGGCACAGCTGGTTGCCATTGCCCATACTGTGTGACCATGGACACACACACACACTCTGTCTCTCTCACAGATACGCACATAAAATACACATACACATCTCTATATACACACGTACTCATATACATATGTACATGCATACATCACTGTTTTCTCTGACTCTACATCCTTCTTCCTTCTCTGCTAGCCTCCTCTTATTCTGCACACATCATCCCTCTTCTTCCTCCTTTCCCATTATAACCACAGAAAACAGTCTCCCAGGGCAGGAACTCTGTTTCAGGGCTTTTTCTCACCAAGTTGTCTGGGCCTTATTAAGTCTTTTTAAAGCAGGGCAGTACGTGGGGGGACTTTTAAGAATCTGGTTTCAGGCTTTGGTTCTGGGAAAGGAGTCTCATCTCCCCTCTGGTCTCTTGCTTCCCTCCTGATCCCCACCGCCCGCCCCGCTACCTTCAGAATGAAGCTTCCAAAAGTCAAGTAAAATGCAGTTCTCATTTATCATTAAGTGTTTACCGTCAATTTTCTCATGTTGCCCTACAATCTTCAAGCACAGTCATATTTTAAAAATATCAATGCATATATATAATTCTGTATTTCCTTCTTTCTTCCTTCTTTCCTTCCTTCCTTTCTCACCTTGTCTCTTTCTTCTATATATTTATCGAGCGTCATGTATATGTCAGATGGTTGCTTGGTTTGTTTTACTTGTGTCTACCCTGTTTTGATACTTATCATTCTAAATTAAAGCTATTTGATTGATGCCTGTTTTCCAAGATAATTACAACTCATATTTTTTTTTAAATTTTTTATTTTTTAAAAAAGGTTTCTGTTTATTTAGAAGACACAGACTAACATTATTAGATGGTAAGGTTCACAAATGGGTTCATTTCTTTCCTTAGCTTTTTTTGGCTGCATTGGGTCTTCGTTGCTGTGCGCGGGCTTTCTCTAGTTGCGGTGAGCAGGGCCTACTCTTCGTCGTGGTGCGCGGGTTTCTCATTGCAGTGGCTCCTCTTATTGTGGAGCATGGGCTCTAGGTGCAAGGGCTTCAGTAGTTGCAGCACGTCGGCCCTAGAGCACATGGGCTTCATAAGTTGCAGCACGTGAGCTCAGTAGTTGTGGCTCTCAGGCTCTAGAGCACAGGCTCGGTAGTTGTGGCACACGGGCTTAGTTGCTCCGCGGCATGTGGGGTCTTCCTGGATCAGGGATCGAACCCGTGTCCCGTGCATTGGCAGGCGGATTCTTAACCACAGCGCCACCAGGGAAGTTCCACAACTCATATATTTTTTTTACACATTTTAAAAAAAAATTTATTTATTTATGGCTGTGTCGGGTCTTCGTTTCTGTGCGAGGGATTTCTCTAGTTGTAGCAAGCGGGGGCCACTCTTCATCGCGGTGTGCGGGCCTCTCACTATCGCCGCCTCTCTTGTTGCGGAGCACAGGCTCCAGACACGCAGGCTCAGTAATTGTGGCTCATGGGCCCAGTTGCTCCACGGCATGTGGGCTCTTCCCAGACCAGGGCTCGAACCCGTGTCCCCTGCATTGGCAGGCAGACTCTCAACCACTGCGCCACCAGGGAAGCCCCACAACTCATATTTTTAAATGCTAATTATGTAGTACAGGAATTGTGTTAAGCAGTTTACCAATATTATTTATTCCTCATAATAATCCCATGGATAGTAATTTTAATATCCCCATTTTATAGATTATGAAATGGAAGCTGGGGCTTCCCTGTTGCGCAGTGGTTGAGAACCGCCTGCCAATGCAGGGGACACGGGTTCGATCCCTGGTCCGGGAAGATCCCACATGCTGCAGAGCAACAAAGCCCATGCTCCACAACTACTGAGCCTGTGCTCTAGAGCCCATGAGCCACAACTACTGAGCCTGCGTGCCGCAACTACTGAAGCCCGCGCGCCTAGAGCCCATGCTCCTCAATGAGAAGCCACCGCAATGAGAAGCCCGTGCACTGCAACGAAGAGTAGCCCCAGCTCGCTGCAACTAGAGAAAGCCCGTGCGTAGCAGCGAAGACCCAACACAGCCAAAAATAAATAAATAAAATAAATAAATTTTTTTTTTTTTTTTTTTAAATAAATAAATTTATAAAAAAAAAGAAATGGAAGCTTATAGGTTAAAAAAGTCACCCAGGACCACAGAGATAGAAAATGGCACAGTGTTATATGTCAATTATGTCTCAACAAAGATGGGGAAAAAAAAGGCACAGTAGGAATTCGAACACAGAAAATCAGAATCCAAAGTTCCTGTTCTTAACCACAGTGAGATCCTGCCTCCCAGTGGGCTGTATGTCCTGTGAGGTGAGACACTGTCTATCTTGTTTACAACTACTTGTTTATATACTTACCACTGTGTCTGGCATATAGTGTATATTCAATAAATATTGTTGAATTAATGAATGAACTGTGAACTCATCCCTTGCTGCTATGTAGGCTGCAGAAAGGAGTAGGAGGGATATGGGCTTGGAAGCCAGAGAGACCCATGTTTGCATAGAGATCTGTTCTTACTAGTGCTGTGCCTCAATTCCCTCATCTATAAAATGGGGATAATATAAAGACTGTGCAGGATTCATGTGAGGTTTAAATGACAATGTATATTAATCAGCCAGCTCATGTGCCAATGTATAGCAAACTGAACAAATGACATCTATTTTTTATATGTACGTGTGCATATAATACAACTGCATTATGTATGTGGCCTCAGTGGGGTTTTTTTAAAAAAAATATTTATTTATTTTATTTATTTATCTTTGGCTGTGTTGGGTCTTCAATGCTGCGCACAAGCTTCCTCTAGTTGCGGCAAGTGGGGGATGCTCTTCGTTGCGGTGTGCCGGCTTCTCAATGCGGTGGCTTCTCTTGTTGCTGAGCATGGGCTCTAGGCGCGCAGGCTTCAGTATTTGTGGTGCACGGGCTCAGTAGTTGTGGCTCGCAGGCTCTAGAGCACAGGCTCAGTAGTTTTGGTGCACGGGCTTAGTTGCTCTGCGGCATGTGGGATCTTCCCGGAGCAGGGCTTGAATCCGTGTCCCCTGCATTGGCAGGCTGGTAGGCGGGTTCTTAACCACTGCGCCACCAGGGAAGTCCCCTCAGTGGGTTTTCAGTGATATAGAGCCATTCCCGTCTTGTTGGATACTTGGCTTGGCCTCTAGTTATTTGCAAACAGAAGTTTGCTGTGGACAATTTGTATACGTACCTATTTTCTTGTGAGTTTTTTTTTTCCCCTTGATGGTATCTTTTTTTTTTTTTTAGAAATTCACGTTCTTTTATTTATTTATTTATGACTGTGTTGAGTCTTCGTTTCTGTGCGAGGGCTTTCTCTAGTTGTGGCAAGTGGGGACCACTCTTCATCGCGGTGCGCGGGCCTCTCACCGTCGCGGCCTCTCCTGTTGCGGAGCACAGGCTCCAGACGCGCAGGCTCAGTAATTGTGGCTCACGGGCCCAGTTGCTCCGTGGCATGTGGGATCTTCCCAGACCAGGGCTCGAACCCGTGTCCCCTGCATTGGCAGGCAGATTCTCAACCACTGCGCCACCAGGGAAGCCCCCTTGATGGTATCTTATGTGGAGGATTCTACCTGAAGATGCAGGGAATCTACAGACTGATGTGGCCCTATTTATTGCCTAACACATTCCAGGTAGGAGTGGAAGATGGAGACAAGAGGCAGAGATGAGGGCTGCTTGAGATGTGCAAAGTGATGGGATTTTTCTGGTAATGATCACACCTCACTTGTGTGTTTGGCAGCTGTCTAGCAGAGTGGGTCAGTGCCCAGGCACCAGTGTCAAACAAGCCTAGGTTTGAATCCCAGCTCTGCCCTACTTACAGATGTGTGACCCGGGCCAATTAGATCTTCTAAATCGAAATTTTCCCTTCTGTATAATGGGAGTGTTCGTAACGGTAGCTACTCCACGAAGCTACTGTAAAGTTGAGAAAACACATGAAAATGCTTAGATCTAAGCCTGGCCAATAGTAAGCATTCAGTAAAAGTGATTATACTGATTGCATAAGATTCACAGTGTACAGTATATTTCCCCATTGATTTAATCCTGACACAGTCCCTGTGAGGTAGGGGTTATTAGGACCCCCATCTCACAGATGAGGAAATTGAGGCCTAGAGAACTGAAGTGCCGGGACCAGGGTCGATGTGGAGCTCACACCATGTCTGAGCAGGGTTCGTAAACCAGGTCTCCAGAGGCCCAGACCCAGAGCTCCACCCTCCAGCCTTCTTCCCTCACACCAGGAGTTGTGGGTTCTTCTCTGGCCAGTGTGGGACTTCAGGCTTTTCCGTATTCGACTGTGAACAGAACAGGGGCTTAATCTCTTAAACTCCCTTCCAGTTTCGAACTGGGGACAGTGTTCACCCCTTCCCCAAGCCCTAAACAGCCAGCAACGCGTTCATCCCAGGGGGCGGAGCCTGTCAGCGTTAGACACCAGGCCCCACACTAAGCCACGCCCACAGACCAAAGCTCCAGCCCCACCGTGGGAAACCAGCTCCCTCAAATCTCCTCCGCTAGCAACCTGCCTGCGAAGTCCCTCTCAGCTCGTGTCTACCTCTTAAACTCAAGCCCTGTCCCTGGAGTCCAGCGCTCCGCCATGTGCAGCCCACCCCAACGCCCAAAGCCTCGCACCAGGATCCACGGTTCTGTCTCTTTTTCTTGTGCTCCCACGTGGGCGAGCTGCGGCGCCGGCCCTCGACGGCCATGGCGGGTGCAGTCTCCTCCACAGGGTCTTAGGGTCCAGCCCCTGACACGAAGCTCCGCCCCCTAATGGCCCCGTCCACCCCACTTCACCCGCTCATTGCCTTAACTCGTGGCCCCGCCCGGACAGCCTTATGACCCCACCCCCATGTAGACCCACAGCGTATCCTTCGGCTCCTGGACCCCGCCCCAGCCCCTCTCTAGCTTGCCTGTGGCCACGCCACTAACCGTTAGCCACACCCATAGATAGCCCCGCCCCTCGAGGCTCCACCCCCAGAGGCCAGTGGTAGGGTGGCGGCTGGCCCAGCCGGGCCCCCCCTGCCCTCCGCCCTAGGTGCTGGGTTGGAGCTGGCCGGGCACTGCGAGGCAGGGCGAGCGCAGCGGCCCGGGGGCTCGGAGGCGAAGATGGCGTCAGGCAGGCGTGCCCCGCGCACCGGGCTACTGGAACTGCGCGCCGGGGAGGGCTCGGGGGCTGGAGGCGACCGGTGGCAGCGGGTGCTGCTCAGTCTAGAGGAGGACGCGCTGACCGTGAGCCCCGCCGACGGCGAGCCCGGCCCGGAGCCCGGTGCCCAGCGGGAGCCGGAGCCCGCGCAGCTGAACGGCGCCGCCGAACCGGGCGCCACGTCCCCGCCGCTGCCGGAGGCGCTGCTGCTCCAGCGGCGCCGCGTGACGGTGCGCAAGGCCGACGCCGGCGGGCTGGGTATCAGCATTAAAGGTGGGCGCGGGGCCACCGAGGGCACGGGTCGTGGTGTCTGTGGGACCGCCGAGGGCGCAGAGGTCGCGGGGGCTGGCAGCGTATTGAGGACATGGAGTTGGTTGACTTCTGTCTGGGGGTAAGGGCGTCTGAGAGAACAGAGGGAACCGAGGGCACCAGGAGCACCAAGGTCGGAGAGGGCTTTGAGGTCTCAGTCAGAAGGCACAGGTGTGGAGGGCGTTGGGGACTCACCAAGGACACGTGGGTGGGGAGTTCTGTGTGGAGGCAAAGAGATCTGAGACTGGTTGCCTAGTCTAGGGTTGCATGGCCATCAAGAACAACAACAGGGACCCCAGGAGAGCAAAGGATGGAGAAAGGAGACTGAGGCCTGGGGTGCTACTAGGGCAGGGAGGGGGAAGTCTTCAAGACACAACCGAGGTGGGAGGGAGGAGTAAGACCTGGAGTAGGAAGCATGGCTGGTGGGGAGATTGGAGACTAGCTGGAGGCTGGGTTCACAAACAGGGGGCCAGAAAGGACCTAGAAATCTGAGGACCTAGGAAGGCTGTGGACCTAGGTGAAGAGCCCTAACAGCTGGGTTTGAGTTTCCTGATCTGACCATTTCCACCTTCCACAGGATTGAGATGGGCTCTCAGCCCCCAGTACTGACAGCTTTCTTTAGGGGGCAGCCCAGACTGAAGTCCAGAATCAGCTGTGTGAACTTAGACAAGTAATTTCCCATCTCCGGACGTCAGTTTCCTCAACTATATAATGAGGGTAATGGTAGAATTGGGATGCTTCTATGAAAACAGGAGTCCAAAGTACTCACCGTGCCAACACATAGTAGGTGCCTGGAGAATTATGGCTGTTAGATGAGAGGAAGAATAGAGGTCACGAGAGACTCCCAAAGTAACTAACCTAGTGCTAAAAAACCTGCACACCCCAGCTGCTGGGTTCACCATTCCTTCCTGAAGGGGTGGGGATGGTGGTGACTTGGCTACCACTGTGTGCCAAGTGCTGTGCCCAGTACTCTAGGCTCATGATCCACTTCATCCTGGCAACAAGTACTAAAAGGTAGGAAGCATAATCCTCATTTAGTAGGTGAAGAAACTGAGACTCAGAAAAGTAAAATGATTTTCCCAGTATCACACAGTCAGTGAGCGACATAGCTGGGATTTGAACCTCAATTATCAGGCCCCTAGAGAGTGTCCAGAGGAGTCGGTTCTTCCCCATGGAAGGGCAAACTTCCATGCAGCCAACCAAAGGGATCTAAAAGGGGAAAATGGGAAAGCCAGGGAATGGGCACCAGTTTTGCCTTCAAACTCCAGCATGGGATAGGGCAACAGATCAATCCAGAAATTGTACACTCAATGTGTTAAAACAGGAAGGAACTTAGAGTTCATACAGAGTTCCATTTTGCAGATGGACAAACTGAGTCTTGGAGAGGAGGGGGACTTTCCAAGGTCACATAAAGTTACCTCCTAGCTTCATACTTCCAGGTGGGAGTAAGGGTACTTTTAGGAGGTGTCAGGGGGAATACTAGCTCCATTCAGTTCTTCATGTATGGAGACTGGGCTCCCGTTGCCATGTTGACCTTTCCTTTAGGGTCCAGCCCAGCCCAGGCATCCAAGAATAATCATGGATTCAAACTGAACTGAAGTCCCTAATTTCAGGCAGAAGAGGGCAGATAGATATGAATAGAAACTCCTTCCTTTCCTAGGTCTCAAGCTCTGTGTGGTGCAATGAACAAACTGTTGGGCCTGTGTGGGGGTCTGGAGAGGCATTCCAGTCCTACTTCTGCCACCAATTTGTTGGGTGACACTGGAATTATGACCTGGGCCACTTGTTCCTCATCTTTGAGGATGGAGCACTAGTGTGATACGTGAGGGCCTGACTTGCAGTCTACCATGGAGTTAAGAGTGTTGGTTCTGGAGCCAGGAGACCTAGGTTCAAATACTGGCTTTGCCACTAACCAGGTGGGTGACCTTGGGCAAGGGGCTTCTCTCCACACTTCAGTTTTCCCGGTAGGAATCTGAGCATGCCTGTGTGATTGGGGTGTTGTGGAGATGCAACGAGACAAGATTGAAAGTACTTAGCATGGTGTTATTACTGTTATTACTGTTTCTGATTTTAAAAGGACATTCAAGAATTTAGAAATAAAGCAATTGTGGTAAAATGTATTAGGTTTTTTTTTTTTTTTTTGGCTGCATTGGGTTTTTGTTGCTGTGGGTGGGCTTTCTCTAGTTGTGGTGAGCAGGGGCTACTCTTTGTTGCCGTGCATGGGCTTCTCATTGCAGTGGCTTCTCTTGTTGCGGAGCACGGGCTCTAGGTGTTCAGGCTTCAGTAGTTGTGGCACGTGGGCTCAGTAGTTGTGGCTTGCAGGCTCAGTAGTTGTGATGCACGGGCTTAGTTACTCTGTGGCATGTGGGATCTTCCCAGACCAGGGCTCGAACCCATGTCCCCTGCATTGGCAGGCGGGTTCTTAACCACTGCACCACCAGGGAAGTCCCCAGATAGGCTTTATTTATTTATTTATTTATTTATTTATTTATTTATTTATTTATGGCTGTGTTGGGTCTTTGTTGCTGCAAGTGGGCTTTCTCTAGTTGCCTAGTTACGGCGAGCAGGGGCTACTCTTTGTTGTGGTGCGCGGGCTTCTCATTGTGGTGGCTTCTCTTGTTGCAGTGCACGGGCTCTAGGCGTGCAAGCTTTGGTAGTTGTGGCTCGCGGGTTCTAGAGCGCAGGCTCAATAGTTGTGGTGCATGAGCTTAGTTGCTCCACAGCATGTGGGATCTTTCTGGACCAGGGCTCGAACCCGTGTCCCCTGCATTGGCAGGCGGATTCTTAACCACTGTGCCACCGGGGAAGTCCCCAGATAGGCTTTTGAAATCTCTAGACTTTAAGGCCTTGGTTTCTAGCCTGGATCCTAGGTTGTAAAGCTTTCTGATTGCTAAAGAGATCCTTTGTGGCCATAGCAATAGCTGACTTCTATCTTTATTCTTGATTAGAGGCTATCAATGCGTTCCCCCATTATGGGAAAATCGCTTAAAATCCAAAATAAAATTAAAAAAAGAAGTTACTGAAGCACCTTGTAAGTTACTCAAACACTGGTGAACACCCAAAACATTTAACCAAAAGATCCATTACAACATTATAAATCTAGAAAATGACTTGTAAGTATTATTAGTGTCCTAAACTTCTAAGGTTCTTTTCTGAGATCCTCTTTACTCTCCACTCCCCATTTCCCAGCACTGGGTTGGACACAGTGAGAGACCTTCAGAAGTAATTTTGCCTCGATGTGACTCACAAGTGTTGGAGTGTCTGCCTCAGTTTCTTCCTCTTTCCGTGCTTGTGCAGGGGGCCGAGAGAACAAGATGCCTATTCTCATTTCCAAGATCTTCAAGGGCCTGGCAGCCGACCAGACGGAGGCCCTCTTTGTAGGGGATGCCATCCTGTCCGTGAATGGGGAAGACCTTTCCTCTGCCACCCATGATGAGGCGGTGCAAGTCCTAAAGAAGACAGGCAAAGAGGTGGTGCTTGAGGGTAAGCATTGGGGACTCCAGGGGTGTTCAATTCTTCCCTACCTTCCCCAGGCCTCAAGCAGTGGGGGCTGGGAGGTGGGCAGGGTTGAAAACAGAAACAGAACTTGGGGATCTGCCTTGAGACAGCAGGGGTGGTGGCAGCAGAGCTGGCCCAGAGCCAGGCTGACCTGGCTTTCATTTCCTATCTCCCACTCTCTGGCTCTGTGGCCTTGGACGAGTCACCTCATTCCCCTGAGCCTTACTTTCCTCATCTGTAGGGCAGGGATGTAACTTCTGCCTTACTGGGTTGTGGAAGTAGGACAAAAGGTCCATGGCAGGCAGGATCTGCCACCCAGTGAGTGACTCGGGAAGAGAGGGGTGGGGACTGGCGAAGGGGCGGCTGAGATTCTTTCCTGAGGAACCAGGGGAGCTCTCAACTCTGAGTTCTCCTAAAACCCTGAGACCCATCTTGCTTTGGGAGAGGACTTGGCCTTTATGTAGCAGGACATCAAATACTTCCAGCTAGACTCAGAGAGGAGTATTATTTTGTGTGGGGGGGACTTGGTGGCTCCCCTCCACTATCCCGTCGCTGTGTGGTCTTAGATGAGACCTTGGCTTTCTCTGGGCCTCAGTTTCCCATAGGTTGTTACAGTCTCTTGCTGGGGTGGTCCCACTTCTGCCTTTTGCCAGCTCTGTCAGGAGGTTTCTGCTCTGCTCAGCCCTTTCATCAAACTCCACTCTGTGGGATAGGGAGGGTAGGAGGGAGATGCAAGAGGGAGGGGATATGGGGATATATGTATACATATAGCTGATTCACTGTTATACAGCAGAAAGTAACACAACATTGTAAAGCAATTATACTCCGATAAAGACGTTATAAAAACCCCAAAACCAAAACCCAAAAAAAACTCCACTCTGTCAGTTCCGGAAGCCATGGGGGCCTGAAGAATGTGTCTTTGGCTCCTGGCCCAGAACAGGCACATGGAGGTGGTGGGGGCTGATGGAGAATGCCATGGCCAGTGAAGCTGCGGAGCTGAGCCCTAGGCCCAGATCCTGATAGGTTGCCTTTGTGTCCCCGAAGGAGTCTCCAAGAGGCCACAGAGACAAACAGGCTCTGGATCCCTGGGTGATCTTTGGCATTCTTGACCTAAATTCTCTATCGTTTTGTTTTATTTTATTTTTACATTTTATTATCTATTTAAATGTACTGTGTGTCTATTTAAATGCTACTGTTGCATTTTTAAAATATATACTGAAAGCTGACTCTGCAATATTGGTCCCTAAAAGCTTAAGTGTATCAATCATATTTTAACAGCAAAATTAAATAACAAGATCACACATTAATGATATGGATATAGGAGACTTTCCCTCCCATATGCCTCATCACTTTGATATTTATAGCCAGTAATGCAGTTTAAACTGTTGAAATTCATCAAAATGTCATATTTTGGTTGACTTGAAAAACTCTTTTAGTCTCTGCTGTTTGAAAGTTTAGTCCATGGATGGTAAAATTTCTACTGTAGACACATTTCTAATCCACGCCAAGGTCCCCTTCACCTCCTCCTCTTTAGGTAAAGAATGTCTCTATCTGACTTCTCAGTGTGGATCATTCTGAGAGGGTAGCATCTCTGAGTGTTAGATGTTTGAAGCGCCTCCTGGTTTCGGGGCTAATAGCCAAGCCTTCTACCTCATTTACTCCATTCCTTCCTCACTAAAGCCAAGAAGCATTTCCAGAGACCTACTGTGTACCTGATTTGCGGAGCATTGGGTCAGAAGCTAAAGCAGACCTGGCCCTCCCTGAAGGAGCCCACCAGTGAGTTGAGGAGACAAAATATGAACACTATCTTCTCCACACAAACTATTTAAAAATCAGCGTCTAAAATCCTGTCTGCTCTGTAATTAATCTGGCCTTAGGCAAGACCCTCTTCTCTGGGGCTCAGTTTTCATATCTGTTGGGGTTAAGCTAGATCAGAGATGACCAACAGCTTTCATTTTGAGTGTTAGCTTCCTTGGTGGCTACTGAGAGTTCCATATTTGGAAAGATTGGGAGGTCTTATCTGGACTCAGCAGAAAGGAGCTGGAATTGATTAGCAATGTCTGCTGCACGTAGAGTAGGGAAGAGAAATACCATCCCAGGACTGAGGGTTTCCAGCACTTATGTTCTCTAAGACTTTTCATAGGGCAAGAGCTTTCCTTGGCAAACGCTGCCCCAGGCTGCTGGATGGAGCCTGGCCTGCCTCTTGCCCAGCATAGGATTTGGCACATGGTAGGCACTCTATAAATGTTAGTGACTCCCCGCCTGTCCTATAGCATTTATATAGAATTGGTATTATTTCCTCCTTAAATGCTTGGTAGCATTCTCCAGGGAAGCTACCTTTATAGAAAGGTGTTTTTGTTTGTTTGTTTGTTTTGCCACACCGCGCAGCATGTGGGATCTTAGTTCCCCTACCAGGGATCGAACCCTGGACCCCTGCAGTGAAAGTGCGGAGTCCTAACCACTGGACCGCCAGGGAATTCCCGATTTTAATGTCTTTAATAAGGCAATTTAGATGATCTGTTTTTTTTCTTTTCTTGGTAATTTATGTCTTGCAAGGAATTTGTCCATTTCATCTAAGTTGTCAAATTTTGTGGCATAAAGTTGTTTATAATCTTCTGGTATTTTTCCTCCCTTTTGGATGACAGCCCTCTCCTGCTTTCTCTTTCTCTCCTCCTCCCTTTGTACTGCTCTACTCAGTGGTTTCAAGGGGACTCTCAGTCTCGTGGGGCAGATAGCTGAGCAAACCTACCAGATCACCATCCTGTCATAGGTGCTGAGATGGGGTCTGCCCAGGGATTGGAGGAGGCAGGTGGTCAGGAAAGACTTCCTGGAGGAGGGGATGCTGGCACTTTATGAACAATAAGCAGATGTGGGTATGGGGTGGAGAAAGGGCATTCCAGGAAGGGGAGCTGTGTGAGCAAAACCACGAAGGGGTGAAATGACTTGACTTACCTGGGGAGTTGCCTGGGAAGTAATTCAGCTTTATCTGAGCCTAGGTGTGAGGAAGGGAATGGAGAAAGAGAGGGCTATTCAGACTGACAGATTCTGCAGGGCCTTGAGTGCCAGACTAAAGGAATTTGGAGGGAAACAGAGTGGTTAAAGGGTTTTCAGCAGGGGCTCACATGGTCAGCTCTGGGCTTTACAGCATCAACCTGGTTTGGAGGGAGACAACAGTAGATGCAGAATGGCAACAAAGAGGCTGGGGCCACAAGCAGGAGGGAGATGGTGGTGGTTTGACCTAAGCAGGTTTGAATAAAAGGAGGAGTCTCGAGGTTGTAGCCTTCTTGTTAGTTTTTTCCCAGCTTTTTCTTAGTTGAAGTCTCTCTCTGAGCTGCTCTCCAGCAGGCTTGTAGAAGGAGGTAATTCCATCCAAGGCAACAAACAGGTGGGGGCGAGCACTGGGGTCAAGACTCTTTGAATCGCACGGGTGATCTGAAAAGCCTGGAAGACATGAGGGATCTAGGATGCTGGGTTGTGACTGGTCCTTGAGATTTGGGGGAGTTTGTGGAGACTGGGCAGCTGCCCCAGTCTGGAGCCAGAGCTCCTGGAAGCCTCTCTGGGCTTAGGTTCCTCCCTAGCACCCAATCACTGGTCACGTTGTTCAGAACTTCCCCACCCTCATCCCACTTCTAAGACCACCTCCAAGGGCCCATGGCCTGTCCTTTGGATGTGAACTTGGCAGGGCAGCTGGGCATCTTTCCTGAGGTCTGGAGCTTGATGGGTACAGAGCTCCCTGAGAACATCCTAGAAGAAAAGATGTCACTAGCAAACTGCAGTTGCCAGCCAGAACCCTACTTCCCTGGCCTAAGTCAGGGGCACAGCTGGGTATCAGCAGCCCCAGCCTGCCCTCTAGACCTTTTCCTCTCTGAGGGCAGGAGTTTGCACAAGTGTCTTGAGCCTATTCTCAGCTATAGCGATGTATTTGTGACCAGAGTCTGGGCCCAAGCTGACAGCCAACACGCCTCTGTCTGCTGCTTAGAGAGGCCCATTGTGTGCAAGGATCTGGAAGCAGGGCCAGCCTGGGCCCTTGGAGACCAGGCCTGGGGGAAAAGGGAGGGACAGCCAAATGCCTCCCCTCCCTCCACCCCCAGTGAGGCTGACAAGACACAGGCAACTGGGAGCCTGTGATGCATTAAAAAATAATACTAAAGGACAAAAATGAATAAAGGCAATTTTAGTACTTTGTACAAAGTAGAGAAGGTTCACCCCACACAAAGATCAGGCTTTTAAAAGATACAGGCATAGAGTAGCATGTACATAAAAGACACAGAGAATAGTAGGAATTGCTATAATCCCCGTTTTACAGACAACGTCACCAAGATTTGTTAAGAATAAATAACTTTCTTCAAGTCATACAACTAATAAATTGGCTGATTCAGAATTCAAAACTAGGTCTGTCTGATTGCAGAGGCCACTATTGACTCTGCCTTGGATAATACCTACCTCTCATGGTTGTTTGCAACATAAAAAAATAATGCATGTAACGTGCTGGGACCAGTGTGTGCATAAGTAGGCACTCATTTATTTTATTTGCTATTTATAAGGATGAGACAATGCATTTGAGGTTTATGGCACAATTCCACACAGTAAGCGTTTGATAAATGTCAACCTTTGTCATCATCACGTCAGCAGCAGCATTTTTGTTTTCTCCAGTAAACTTGAAGGTCTCTGCAGGCAGGAATCATGTGTAGTTTGCCTCAGAGCCCCAAGCCTGGCACCAAGCCCAGCACACATTAGATGTTGGTGAGTTTGGGGGGGGAATGATCACCTAGGGGACATCCCTGACCCTTTCTACTTTGCCTTTAACCTCCTCAATTGCAGTTGACTTTCCTAAATGTTTAAGATGGGGCTCAAGGCTCAAGCTGGGCTTGACTGACTCCTGAGAGTTTCCACTGTGAGTCCTCAGAACTCCAGGGCCAGGCCCCTGCCAGCTCATTCCCTGGGAGATGGACACTGCCAGGTGTCCTGCCTGAAATTTGGCTCAATACATCACCACTATCAAAAGTGGGAGAAAACATTAATTTGGCTGCACACACATGCGGCTTAGGGCCATGTGATTCCCCACAGACAAAACTTGGCTTAATTCAGTCCTGGCCTGTTCCCTGGATCTTTGATTAAAATGCTTGTGGGGCTCTGGAGGCAGGTTTTGGCCTCAATTAGCTATGTGAGCTTGGCTGCTGGTGGTGGTGGAGGAAATTATAATGATAATGATAAGAATGTTAATAATAGTGATTTATGTGTGCTGTTTAATGAGCACCTACAGTGTGCTGGATACTGTGCTAAGTGCCTTCCATATGCTTTCTCGTTGCATCCTCAAAACCACCCTTATGATTCAAGGTACATTATTCATCCCATTGTACAGATGAGAACACTGAAACTCAGAGAGGTGAAGCTATTTGCCTGAGGTCACACAGGGGCAGAGATGGAATTTGAGGTCAGATCTGTCAGATGTCAAAACCCATATTCTTAAATATTTATACTGCACTGCAAGTCATGTCATCTCTGTGAGGCTCAGTTTATTTAATTTATTCAACTGTTAAATTGGGCAGTTTAACAATGGATCGGTCTCATTGAGTTGGTTTGATTAGGTGAAGATGTGTTAGTGAGATTTGAGCTTTCATGCTTGGTATATAGTAGGTGCTCAATAAGTGCTTCTTTCTCCCATTACTAAGATCCTAGTAGGCTTCCTGAGTTGATGAGGGCTTTATCTTTGAATCCTGGCTAAGATGGTTTGGAATGTGGTAGTGTGTAGATATACATATGGTTTTTTTTTTCAGTGTATTTTTTTTTTTTTTAACAGAAGTTTATTCTTAAATGTACAATATGTTCCAAGACAACACTTCATTCTAGCTATAGGTGGCAACAGATGTTATGGCAGAGAATCCAGATGTTTAAACAGGAATGGAATTAAGGATCATCATTGCCTCAGACACAAGGAACAGCTTACTTTTTGCCAGATTTCCTTTTTTTCAGATTTATTTATTATTTATTTATTTATTTAATTTTATCTTTGGCTGCATCGGGTCTTAGTTGCGGCATGCGGTATCTTCGTTGAGGCATGTGGGATCTTTTGTTGTGGGACACGGGCTTCTCTCTAGTTGTGGTGCGCAGGCTTCAGGGCGCGTGGGCTCTGTAGTTTGCAGCACACGGGCTCTCTGTGCGAGCTCAGTAGTTGTGACGCGCCGGCTTAGTTGCCCCGCGGCATGTGGGATCTTAGTTCCCTGACCAGGGATTGAACCCGTGTCCCCTGCATTGTAAGGCGGTTTCTTTATCACTGGCCCACCAGGGAAGTCCCTACCAGATTTCTTAATTCCACCTGTGGTCAGGGGGCTTTCCCCGGGGCCTTCGCTTTTAGCTCCTCAAGTTTCTTCTGCTCCTCCTCTGTTTCTGCTTGAATGCCTTATCTTCCTCGTCCATATCCTTGGCTTGCTTCTTGGGCTGCTTCAGGGGCTTCTTGCCACCTTTGTGGCCCAACATGGCACCTGCCGCCCCTTCCCCAGATCCTGGCGGTATATTTTTGAAAAATAGAGTTTAAAAAAATGTGAGAAGTAATATATGCTTAATTTAAAAAATACAAAACAAAACAGGAGAGTGTAAAGCAATTATCTTCTCATAGATTAATATTACCCATGGCTAATATTTTCACACACTTCCAGAGAAAGGTTTCCATATTTGTTTTTATCATGGAACAAGTTGAGGACCTCTTTCCAACTCAGCACATGTAACTCTGTTTCATTCTCTTTATTATTATTATTTTTTTTAATAAATTTATTTATTTATTTTTGGCTGCGTTGGGTCTTCGTTGCTGCGAGCGGGCTTTCTCTAGTTGCAGCTAGTGGGGGCTACTCTTTGTTGCGGTATGTGGGCTTCTCATTGCGGTGGCTTCTCTTGTTGCGGAGCACGGGCTCTAGGTGTGTGGGCTTCAGTAGTTGCAGCACGTGGGCTCAGTAGTCGTGGCTCGTGGGCTCTAGAGTGCAGGTTCAGTAGTTGTGGTGCACAGGCTTAGTTGCTCTGTGGCATATGGGATCTTCCCAGACCAGGGCTCGAACCCGTGTCCCCTGAATTGGCAGACGGATTCGTAACCACTGTGCCACCAGGGAAGTCCTCATTCTCTTAAATGGTTACATAATATCCCATTATTGGGATTCAGACATTCGTCTCACAAATATTTATTGAGCCCTTGCTCTATGCCAAGACTCGATGTGAGGCACTGGGGATATAGCCGTGAACGGGACTGAGTGGTCTGCCAGGAACTCAACTTCAAAAAAAAAAAAAAAAAAAAATTATTTATTTATTTGGCTGTATCGGGTCTTAGTTGCAGCATGCACGATCTTTGTTGACATGCAGGATCTTTTGTTGCAGCTCACGGGCTTCTCTCTAGTTGTGAAATGGTGCGTGGGCTTAGTTTCCCCACGGCATGTGGGATCTTAGTTCCCCCAGCAGGGATCGAACCCACGTGCCCTGCATGGAAGGCGGATTCTCAACCACTGGACCACCAGGGAAGTCCCGAGCTCACTTCTTGTATTTAGCAGCCCCTAGTCATGGGATTCAAGTTGCTCCTAGCCTCTTGTGCCATAGACAATGATGCCATGACCCCTGTATGCACCTGTGAACATTTATCTGAAGGGGATTCCTGCAAAGGGTATTGCAAGTTCAAAGTGTTCATGTGCCTTTAGGATCTTGATAGATGGTGCCCCCTATACTGCACAAAGGTGTGGAAGGTGAGATTTTATGCCCCAGAGTGTGGCAATCCAGGCAGCTCTGCTGCAAGGCCTGCCAGTGGCTGGGAACTATGTATAGTCCAGCCTTGCTAGACCAGTAGGACCTCAGAGATCATCCAGAGCCCGTTGGAATGCCGAGTCCTCTCCACAACATCCTGGGTGGGCAGGTGGGCAGCTTGGACTTGAATCCTCACAATGCCTTACTCAGAAAGCTGACATATGAGTGCCAATTATATAGGCAAGCAGACTGAGGCTCAGAGAGACCGTGGGACTTGCCAAGGCCTGATAGTAAGCATCAGGGCCTTCATTGAAATTTTTGTCTGTCTGTCTGTCTGTCACGACATCCTGTGCTCATCCCCTTATACTGTCATACTAAGAATAGCAGCAGAAATAATAACCACACTGCTATTTATTGAAGACCTATTCTATGCCAGGCAGGACAAAGTGCTTTACAAGTATTGAATCTCAGTATGTTAGGAGATAGATATATTTTACTCCCATTACAAAGATGAAGAAATAGAGGCTCACAGAAGTCAAGTCACTTGTCCAAGGTCACAGAGCAAGGAAGTTAAACCCAAGCCTGCCTCACTCTAGAGCCCAATTCAATGTTGTCTCCATCCTGAGAAGCCCCAGGCTTGTCAATATTCATTTATTTAACACATTTCTTATTCACTGATTACCTGGTATATGTCAGGTACTATTCTTGATGCTGGGGATACCCTAATAAGCAAGGAAACATGTCCCTGCCTTCATGGAACTGACATTTTGGTTAGAGGAGAGAGGCTGTAGACTAGTAAGCAAATGGATAGATCATGTAATTTCAGGCAGGGGCAAGTAAATGAGCACCCACTGAACAGACAAGGAACAGCTTGAGCTTAGGGGACAGGCTTCAGCCAAGTGTCAAAGCCAAGACATTCAGTCATAAACATTTTTTGAGCACTGGGATAAGTACTAGGGATACTGTGTTGAGCCAGAACAGATGTATCCCCTTCTCTCTGCAACACATATGTTCCCTCCCAATTGTCCTGGGCCAGGCAAATGGTCCTGCCTTGCCTCTGTTCCTTGCATTTCTAGTGGAATCTATTCCTGGCTCCTTGGGGTCAGGGCTGGCTTCTCTCCTTGGCAGAGCTGGCAATTGGGGCCTCTGGAAGGGGCAGGGTGTCCTGTGTCTGTTTCAGCTTCCCTGAGGAGGAAGGGCCCACGTATCTGCTTTACCAGGCTCCTGGGCCAGAGGTTTGGCTGGGGAGGGTGTGGACACCAGTTGGGTCTATCCTTGGGGTCTCAAGAATGCTGGCCACAGGGTCATGGTCCTGCCCTCAGCTCTCTAGGCCACTGCCTTTGGGCAGCCCCGCCCTGCCTGGTTGGGTGACTCAGGCAGAAATCAGAGCAGGGAGGAGGCCTCAGAGCTGGGCTATTTATGGCCACACTCTGGGGGCCCCAGCACCCCACCCCCACTCTGGGACAGGCTGATTGGTTGGTGAAATGCAAGCCCTGTTTCAGACACCATCTGGTGTGCTGTCCATCTATAGCATGTTCCTGTGGGAGAGGAGAAGGCGGACCCACTTCTGGAATGGCCTGGGTGAGCAGGGCCTCTCGTAGTTTCTCTGGCTTCAAAGCTGACAAACGTTCATTTGCTGAGCACGTAGCATTGGAGATCCCTGCTGGATTCTGGTGGGTACAGAGACGAGTCAGTCAAGGTCCCTGCCCTCACAGTGCTCCCAGCCTGGAGGAGAACACGGACTCCCACATGGACACATAGGGAAGTGGGATCTAGGGGACTGCGGAGGTGATGGGCGTGGAGGTTCCAGAGCGGGTATCTGGGAAGGTTTCCTAGAGGGGCGGTGTCTGAGCTGAGCCAGGACCTCCTGGGCTGTGGCACCTTCTCCCTCCTGCTGAACGAACCTGTCCTGCCCTGGCGTTCATTTCTCCATTCACAGAGCACTGACTCTGGGTGTGAATCAAGCCCCGTTTCTGTCCTCTAGGAGCTCCCAGTTTGGTGCGAGAGACAGCCCCAACACACAAAATCACAACAGAGTTCTAAGTGTGGGCAGAACCTGTGTCATATGTTTTATATCATCTTATTTAATTCTAACGTCTCTCTGAGGTGGACATCATTATGCAGGTTGAGGGCCAGAGAGGTGAATTACCTCGTCCATGGTCACATAGCTAGGCAGAGCTGGAATTCAAATCCTAGAGTGCCTGTCTCCAAACCATGTACTAAGGGCATTCTGTGCAGGGAGAACTGCATTTTTAAAGGCATTTGGAAGCCCCTACAGCTTCTGAGAGCTCTGAGGAGGTCAGTATAATTGGATTAGAGGGCGAGATTGGGGATGTGGCAGGAGGTAAAGCCAGCAAGGTAGGCAGGGCTCAGGTCCTGGAGAGCCTTGCAGTTGGGTGAAGGGTGCAGGGAGCCAGAGCATGGCTTTGAGCAGGGGAGGGATGTAGTTAATTATAGTAGGGAGATATATCAGTTGCAGCCTGAGTCGGAGTGGGGGGGAATGGGTGGGTGCTGTATTAGTTAGGATGCTTTTGTCTGCAAGTAACAGGAACACAATTCAAAGAGGTTTAAACATTGAAGAAAATATGTGTCTTCCAGAATACGTAAAGTCAGCATGGCTCCAGGGTAGATTAATTTAAGGACTCACCATCCTCACTGTGTGGACCCCAATCCTGGGGTCAAAGTGACTATCATCGCTTTAGGACCAACTCCCCCCTCCCAGCAACTTCTGAAGGCTAGAGAGGAAGGGAAGGGAGTATATTTTCCCTCACAGCTCATTGGACAGAATTGTATCATCTGCCCCTTTCTAAGCTAATCACAAGCAAGAGGGATGGAATGATCATGATTCGCTTTGACCAGTCAAGATTTTCCCCCTGGGCTGGGGAGAAGCCCAGCCTTTTGGGCTCTGGGTTCTGTTAGCAAGGAGAAAAAAAGTAGGGGAATGGTTTGGCTGTCAGGTAGGCTGTGATGTGTCCCAACCTCTATCGCCCCTTGAGACATAATCCTGGGGTAAGTCATTGCTGTAATGGTGAGGATGAGTCATTTTTCGTCTTAGTTCCCAATCTTCAGACCTAGGCTTAGTTCTTTCTAAACAATCTGCTCTTGTTTTCAATATAACTTCTCTTCCAACCCCAATAGGGCTTGTAACTCCCTCTCACTTTCACCCCTGTTTGCCTTGGATCCTATCTGAACCTCAGGGGCAGTCTCCTGCAACAGAAATAGCTTCTTATGTGGTTCTTCCAGGGAGCTGGACCAAGAACTGCTTCCCCACCCCTTCCTGGTCTGTCCGCTCACAGACAGAGCATACTGACTGGGCCTTGACTGCAGACATCAGATGTCTAGCAAGCCAGATGGCCATGGGGGTAGAGGTGGCTGAGAGGAGAGGAAGAGAGGCCGCCCAAGGGCTAGCAGGCATAGGTACTATTCAGTAGGGCAGCAGAGGGGCCAGCCTGGCTGGGAGAAGAGAGACCAGTGCTCGGGCAAGACTTTTAACCACCTTGATGTACACACTGTCCTTTTAGCAGCTCATTTTAGAGATGAGGAGAATTGGGAACTCATCAGAATTGGGAACAGTCCAGATGCTGGGACAGATGTGGCAGACACTACTGGTTGTCTGCATTCCAACCATTTCCCCTTCTTCCATGCTACCAGAGCCTGATTTAATTGGGTGGGAATATGCTCAGCCCTAGAGGCTGAATTGTGATTGGTCTAAATAAATCATGACTATTCACTCTTACTAATGATTTGCTAGAAGTTGGCATGCAGCCCAGTCAGGCCAATGAGATATAAGGCTTCATGGAAATATTTACCTCTCTGATAAGAGGGAGATGTGAGGAGACAGCCCTTTTTCTGCCTGCCTCCTCCCTTCTTGCTTTGGGTTTTGTCATGTAAGGAATGATTAGCTTGAGCCTGTTGCAGCCATCCTGTGGTCATGAGGGGAAGGCCAGAGAATGGCAGAGATCCAATGGCAGAGATGCCTATCCAGGATCCAATGTCACTGAGCCACTGAACCAATCCTGAAATTGCCTTCCTCTAGACTTCTTGTTACATGAAATCATAAATATCTTTATTGCTTAAGGCACTGTTATCATATATTCTATTATTTGCAGCCAAACTCAACTAATTGATAGAGTAAGAATGCCAAAATGTTTTATTATCAGTTAGCTTTAATTGATTGGCAATGGCTGCCATAGAACACTATGATTGATTTGTGATGGCTTCCTTGAGCAAGGGATAAACAAGTGGTAGCTCAAGTGTCACATGTTTACCATCCCAGTCCTACCTAGGGCCAGTCCAACACCTGGCACATATTAGGTGCTCAAGAAAACTGACTTGTCTCTGAAACTCTTCTCCCACCAAGCCTTCTCAGATCAACCCTGTCATTACGTTGCCTTTCACTTCTAGCTGCCCTTTGTTACTGACATCTTCCTTTTGTCAAAAGGCATGGAATCCAGGCCCCAATCAAGACTCTTTTGGTTGCAAATATCATAACTCCTGTTGGGATGGCAGTCCGACTTTCTAAATGAGGAGTATCAGAAGCCAGAACATTAGCAGATGCCTGGCAGGGCTTTCCCCTGTCTCTCAACATGCATCTCCACTGATTTTCTCTCCCTACAAATCAGCTCTCTCTTCTTCTCTGTCCTCACTGCAGAAGGTGGTTGCCCCTGTAGCTTTCAAGTGTGTTCAAGACATTAGTGTAGGATCTCTCAACAGTATCAATTTGGGTAGCCTAGTGTGGGTAAGGGGTTGACCCCTGGTCCAGCTAGCATAGCCAGGAGAGCAGGATCACATATCAGAACATGACTTTATGGGTCAGTTGGGCAGAGGAACTGAATAAAAAGTTCAGTTCCTCTGAATTTTGTACCAGCCACATTTCAAGTACTCAATAGCTACATGCGGCTAGTGGCTACTGTGCTGGACAGTGTATATAGAGAACATTTTCATAATCATAGAAATCATTGTCTCTGTTGGACAATGCTATTCTAGAAGGAGTCCACTATACTCACTCAGCGATGACTGGTCAGAGCTAAGAGGGCCTCTAGACATCTATATTGGTTAGGGTACAAGTTGTGCTGCTGTAACCAGATCCCCATAAAATACTATGGCTTAAATATAATAGAAGCTCCTTGCTTTCTTAGGTAACAGTTCAAGTCTGACGTGGCAGTCCAAAGTCTCAGCATCCATTTATTTCTGTTTGTTAGTCAGCCTTTTAGAGTGTGGCTCATGTTCTCCTGGTCAAGATGGTGCCCCACCAGTTTGTGTTCTAGCCAGCTCAACCTGTCAAGCGAAAAGACAGGGAAAGGAAGGGCGTGCCCCTTTCTTTTTTCTTTTAAATAAATAAATGTATTTATTTATTTATTTTTGGCTGCACTGGGTCTTCACTGCTTCGCACGGGCTTTCTCTAGTTGTGGAGAGCAGGGGCTACTCTTCGTTGGGGTGCGTGGGCTTCTCATTGCGGTGGCTTCTCTTGTTGTGGAGCACGGGTTCTAGGTGCGTGGGCTTCAGTAGTTGCAGCACGTGGGCTCAGTAGTTGTGGCACATGGGCTTAGTTGCTCTGCGGCATGTGGGATCTTCCCAGACCAGGGCATGCCCCTTTCTTTAATGGGCAGAACTTGGTAGCTGCACACATCTCTTCTGCTCTCATCCTATTGGCCAGACTTGGTCACATGGGCACTTATAGCTGCAAGGGAACCTAGAAAATGAAGTCTTAAGCTGGAAGTTTATCACTATCTTGGAGGAAAATTAGCAGCCTCCACCACAGGACTATCTCATGCAGCCCCTCCTTTTTGCAGATGAGAAGACTGAAGAGATAGAGGCAAACAATGGGACAGTGGCAGAGCAGTCACATCTTCTGACTCCCGGTGCTCTCTCACTGCCTTGCTGCAGCTGTTGCCAATTCCCTTTAAGCAGCCATCCTGAAGCTCTAAACACTTAAACTTATGTGGTTAGAACTTAGTTATGTGGCCACACCTAGCTGCAAAGGAGGCTGGGAAATGCAGTCTTTCTTCCAAGTGGCCATGTGTCTATAAACCAAGGGAAAAGTGAGAGAATGGATGTTGGCATGCATCCAGAATTTTCTACCATGCTGCCCTGTCTGAGACTTTAGCCTAGAGGAGGATAGTGATAGTGGACATAAATTAAACTTTTAATGAATTAGTGACAATTGTGATGTGTGCTACGTGGGAGCCCATGTCACAGTGGTAACTGCTGACCTCTCCCCTAACCAGTCAAGTACATGAAAGAGGTCTCACCATATTTCAAGAACTCTGCCAGTGGGACCTCGGTTGGCTGGGACTCGCCTCCTGCCTCACCCCTTCAGCGGCAGCCTTCCTCCCCTGGCCTCCCACCCCGGGACCTCCGTGATGCCAAACACATGTCCTTGAAGATGGCATATGTCTCGAGGAGGTGCACCCCCACTGACCCAGAGACCAGGTAAGCCTGATGTAGGGGGCAACTCAGACAGACATGCCCTTGTGTTAGGTAGTGGGGCCAAAGGAAAGATTTCCTTGTGTTGCAGTGACAAGCACGATGCTCAGACATAGTAGGTGCTTAAGAAATGTTTGTCGAATGGATGCAAGGGTGAAGTTATGGGGATGATGGTGTGCTTTGCTTCTCTCTTCTCCCTCTGGGCAGTTCACATCTGAGGAGGAGCTTGGTCTGCGAAGGAGCCCTGGATTCCAGTCTTGGTTCTCCTTGAACTAGTCCCTTTTCTTTACTAACCTTTAGATTCCCCTTTGTGAAACAAGGATATCGGACTCAGTGATCCCCTGAAGTCTCTTCCAACTCTGCTGAGGTTCTGAGATGTCTGGTAACATTTGTGTCAGGGCCGTGGAAGGTTACCGTCCCTCACATCTGCGCAGCCTTTAACACCGATGATAAGATTGATACCAGCCAACATTACTGAATGTTTATCACGCACAACTTAATTTAACTATCACAGCAACCCTACAGGCAAAGTCCTATTATTTCACCACCACTTTGTAGATGAGGACAGAGAGAGGAAGTAACCTGCGCAAGATCACACAACCTGGAAGGGATGGAGCTTGCCTCATTCTAGGTAGCCCTCCCTGCTTCAGAAGCTTCAGGTGCTTGAGTGATGATGGTGGTGAATGCAGTCTATGTTGATTAAATGCGGTGTGCAGTATCGGGGTGGTGTGTGTGTGGCTTGGGCATAAAAGGCTTGTGCTGTGGGTCCTAGTTACAGCTGAGGTTCAATGCCAGGCCAATGCCCAGCGTTGCCCTGAAGGGCTGATTAATGTTCCGTATCCATATCTCCTGGCCCTACTTGGTGCCCCAGCCCCAGCCTGCCCCCATGAGGCAAGAACTAGTGATTCACAGGTCACTTACAGGTGCTCCACTAAAGGGGCCTTCTGTATTGGGTGAAGGTGAGGTGGTATCAGTCCTTCCTGAGACTCATAGAACTTTAGGTTAATTGTGGATCCCAGCCTGATCCCAGACATCACCTGAAGCATGTGTGTATGTGTATTTCTACGTGTGTGTACATGTAGATGGCATTTAAATGCAAGTGTTTGTGTGTATATGTGAGCATTTGCACGGGCAGGGGTGTAGGTTTGTGCATATGTGTTTGTGTGTTTGTGTTAATATTTGTATGTGTATACGCATGTATGTACATGTGCCTGATTTGTGCACATATGTGTAACTTGAATATACCTGGGTTTCCATATCAGCACAATATCCCAGTCAAAGGAACACAATCTGGTAACCAAAATGTAATGAAAAATATTTCAAACTTTTACTTAGTGTTAGGATTACATTGGGCTGCAAGTATCAGAAACCCCAGCACGAAATGGCTTAATAAATGAGGAGTTAATTTTTCCACATGTTTAAAAAAGAGTCTAGCAGTCAGCTGTGTAGGCTGCTGTTGCTGCTCAAGAATGCCCTCAAGGCATCAGGCTTCCAGCTTCTTTTTTTTATTTTTATTTTTTTAATTTTTTTTTTCGGCCGCACCACATGGCTTGCGGGATTCTAATTCCCCGACGAGGGGTTGAACCCGGGCCCTCGGCAGTGACAGTGCGGAGTCCTAAGCACTGGACTGCCAGGGAATTCCCCTTCTGCCATCTTCATTGTGGATTTTCTTCTTCCTGGAAGCAGGATGGTGGCTGCATCTCCAAGCATGTGTCCATATTCCAGACAGGAAGAAGGCAAGGGACAAAGGAACTTTTCTCCTGGTATTTTGTTCTATTGCTGCATAACAAGCCATCCAAAAATTTAGTGGCTTAGAAGATAACAGTTTATTATTTTTCACAATTCTGTAATCTGGGCTGGATCAGCCGGCCAGTTCTGTTCTATGTGGTATCTGCTGGGCATGGAAGTCCAAGATGGCTGTTTCACCCACGTGCCAGCTGGGGTGGTTGGAACAGCTAGAGGCTGGCTAAGCATTCCTCTTTCAGTATGACCTTTCTATATGGCTAGCTTGTTCTTCTCAGGGTGGGTGGCCTCGGGCTAGTTGGATTTCATGATGGCTTGGGAATTCCGGAATGGCACTTCTGCCACATTTTATTTGTCAAACCAAGTCACAAGGCCAAGTAGAGGAGAAAGAAGCTTCACCTCTTGATGAGAGAGGTGCACCGTGTGTATAGGGAGGGATGAATTTGGTGGAGGCCACCTTTGGAAACTAACTACCACAGCTGGAAACGCTTTACCTTTCATTTAGGAAGGGACACCCTCCCCAGAGCCTTCTCTCTCTCGTCGGTCAGAACTGGGTCGATGGCCAGGGCTAGCTGCAAGAGAGCTCTGTAGTGGAGGAAGGCAGAGGCGGAGGGCATTGGAACGGATGTGTGTGAGCCGTTCTCCAGTTTCTGCCCCACTTCACTGTTTACGGAAAAGCCAAAGGGCAGTGAATCTTTAATGCCCCACAGAACATTTGAAAGTCCTCTCCCTGTCACTAACTCCTCTTGTACTTCCCTGAAACCTTTCCCACACTTACCTCTGTGGCTTTTTGTCTCCCCGCCCTTTTCCCTTCTCCATTCCCCAGCTCTTTTTTTTTTTTGCCACACCGCGGATCTTAGTTCCCCAACCAGGGATCGAACTCGTGCCCCCTGCATTAGAAGCGTGGAGTCCTAAGCATCAGACTGCTAAGGAAGTTCCCCCGCCCCCCACCTCTTTTTATGTAGACCATCTCAGGCTACTAAGCCTCTTCAGTTGCTGTGTCCACACCCCTACCCCGTCAGTGCGTTACTTTGGTTCTGCACCACAAAGGAGAACCTGGGAGATGGCCCAGCAAGACAGTCCTTCTCCTTAGAAACCAGGAAGGACAGGGCAAAATCATGAATCCTTGCACAGTGATAATTTTGGCCCCCGTCACACATGTTTGGGTGTGTGTGTATTTGTGTGTAATGCCTATGTGTGTGTGTGTGAGATAGTCTCTTATCCTTAGATAAGATAGATAAGCCCCATGAGGCTCCAACAACTGTGGCTGGAGCCCTGCAGTGAGTGTCGCTCCTGATTCTGTCATGGGCATCCCCTGTGGTTTCTTCTGGCTTTGTGGTAGATGGGGTTTCTTGGGCCAGATTTCAGGGTTGGGTACCTGCAGCCCAGTGGACGGGCCCTCCCCTCCACCTCATTTGTGCCTGCAGGTATCTGGAGATCTGTTCAGCAGATGGCCGGGACACCCTCTTCCTGAGGGCTAAGGATGAGGCTAGCGCCAGGTCGTGGGCAGCTGCCATCCAAGCCCAGGTCAACGCTCTGATGCCCTGGGTCAAGGACAAGCTGCAGGCGCTGCTGTCAGCCACCAGCACAGCCGGGAGCCAGGACATCAAGCAGATCGGCTGGCTGACTGAGCAGGTGCCTGCAGGGCCCGGGACCTGTCCTCCCCCCTCTTCCCTTGTCCTGGAGCTGACCCAAATCCCATTGCCCCTCACTGCCTCACCCCGCCCTGGCCCTCTGACCTCTCCCCTCTCCGTCCCTCCTCACTGCTGCCTTGCCCCCTGCAGCTGCCCAGTGGGGGCACAGCACCCACCTTGGCCCTGCTGACCGAAAAGGAGCTGCTCCTCTACTGCTGTCTCCCCCAGACCCGTGAGGCCCTGAGCCGGCCGGCCCGTACTGCCCCGCTCATCACCACCAGGTATCTGCGGACAGGCAGGACTGTGTGTCCCACCCGGAGTTTGGGGTGTGATGCTTTAGATGGACCTCAGAAGCTGGGGACTCCAGCTCCATCCTGCCCTGAGTTATTCCCCAGGTGGCCTGAAGCGAGTCTCTGCCCTGTCTGGGCCCTGGTTTCCTCATCTGTAAAATGGGGGCTTGGAACAGAAGGATATTAGGTCCCACCAGTCACTCATTCATTGATGCCTACTCTGCCCAACCTTGTGCTGTGTGGTTCAGGAGACAGAGAGTCCCCAGAGGCTCTGCCCTCGGGGAGTCCCCAGCCTGGCAGGGGAGACTGACCCGGAAACAGCCTTTACGACGCAGAGTTGTAGGAACCACTTAACTCTACCTGGCCTGGTGGGGGAAGTCTTCGGGAAGAAGGTGACATTTGAGCTGGACTTTGACAGATGAGTAGAAGTTTGCTATTTAAGAAAGGCTGGAAAAGCGTCTCACACAGAGGGAACAACATAGTCAAAGGTCCAGAGGCATGAAGGGCTCTCACACGTTCATGGAGCTGTGAGTGTGCTATAACCAGTGTGTAGACTCTCTGCAGGAAATGGAGAGAAATGAGGCAGGGAGTTGGCAGGGCCTGATCTCGTGGAGCCTCTATTGGCTGGAATGTTAGCCTTATCTTAAGAGCTGGGGCAGAGTTGAAGAGTTTTAGCCTGGGAGTGAGGTGGCTCTGGGTTGTGTTTTAAAAGAATCCATGTTGCTGCCACCTGGAAAATATGCTGGAGGCTGGAGGCGGGGGATGGGAGCAGTCATGCAGGAGAGCTGGTGGAGGTGGGTGGAGGCAGCAGATGGAGAAGAAAGGCTGCATTTGCATTGGAAAACACATGGGTGGTAAAATTAACCAGGCTTAGTACTCACCAGATGGGGAGGGTGAGGGAGGTGTCCGGATGACGGGAGGTTCAGAGCTCGTGTCTGGGGGAGCAGTGGGACTGGGGGTGGGAGTGCAAAGGGGGGAGGTCAGAGCAAGACGCTGAGTTGAGTCCAAAGTGTGTGAGGGACAGGTAGGGAGCTTGGGTAGGAAACTTGGAGACTTGTGGGTCTGTAGTTTAGGGCTGCAAAGTAGGGGACTGGGTATCAGAAGCAGCTCCAAGGGGGAATGAAGCTACAAGAGAAAGTATGTGGAGTGAGGAGCAAAGAGGGCTAAGGGACAGAACTCTGGGGTCTGCTGCCCAGAGAGGGGCATTGAACTGCCCAAGGTTACGCAGCAAGTGAGAATCAAGCTGCGGGGTCTGGGTCCTTGTTGTCCATGTCTCCTCACTCTGGGCTGGGCTCTGGCATACGTGTCAGGAGCCTGCTGCCTACTAGGGATAAGCAGGTCATGAGTTGCCTGCCTAATTAAGTGATTCATTAATTCAGGTCACAAATGTTTACTGAGCACCTACTATATGTCAGGCATTGTTTTAGTTGCTGGGAATATAGTGGCGAACAATTAGACAAAAATTTGTACCCTAGATGATATTCTGGAGAAAAAGACAAAAGCCAACCGAAACAGTGAAAAGTAATTATAACTTCTGGTACCATAAAGAAAAGTAAGGCTAGTGAGTGATAGGGAGGGGTGCCGTTTTAGACAGAGAGGTCAGGGAAGGCTTCTCAGAGGAGACGGCACTTGAGCAAAGGTGTGAAGGAAGTGAGGGAGAGAGCAATGCAGGTAATCAGGGAAGAGTGTGCTCGGCAGAGGGAACAGCAGAGGTGCTGAGGCAGGAGTGTGCTTGGCGTGTCTGAAGACACCAGAACGGCTGGAGCCGAGGGGGCAAGGGGAAGGGTGGCAGGAGATGGTCTCCTGTGAGTCAATCAGTGGCTGTCTGGAAGTCCTGTCTCCACATTAGGTGGTAAAGGAGTCGCAGGGTCCCTTCCCAGGTAACCACCCCCGTGGCCCAGAACTACCTCCCTGCTGCCTGAGGCCTCATGCTTAGCCCTCTGCCCCCTGCCCCCAGGCTGGTGCACTCAGGCCCCTCCAAGGGCTCCTTGTCCTACGATGCAGAGCTCTCTTTTGCCCTGCGCACGGGTACGCGCCGCGGTGTGGACACTCACCTGTTCAGCGTGGAGTCACCGCAGGAGCTGGCTGCCTGGACCCGCCAGCTGGTGGATGGCTGTCACCGGGCTGCTGAGGGTGTGCAGGAGGTGTCGACAGGTGGGCTGGGTGGATCTGGGAGTGCCTTTCTGGTAACGAGCCTCTTATCCCCAGGGGCATTCAAGTTTCCTTCTTTAGGGTGCTTCAGGAGGGGGAGAGAGAGTGGGATTTGGGGTCTCTGAGGGCCCTCTGTTTTGGATGTGCAGGTGCCCTGGTAGGTAGTGAGACTCTTTTCCCGGGGGTTTTCTTGTGCCGGCTTTGTGACTCTGCTGGTGAGGATATGAGAGATGGCACTTGGAGTAGGATTGCCAGAAAAAATACAGGACACTCACTTAGATTTGAATTTCAGGTAAAACAACAAATATTTTTTTGGTCTAAGTATGTCCAAATGATCCATCGCTTATCTGAAATTCACATTTAACTGGGCAAGTCTACAGGCCTCTAAGGTCTCCAAAGGCCATGCTTGGTGGGTCTGCTGATGCCTTTATAGGGAGTGGGCCTCCTGTCCAAAGCAGAGTTGAAGCTCCCCCTTTCTACCTTTGCTGCTGGCAGTGGGGCTGGCAGTGGGGTATAGGTTTTCTGCCTGCTCATCCTTCTGTATTTCAGAGTGTGGGTGACTCTGTACAGGGTGGGTGTACAAATGGCATTGACAGTGAGCCTCCCATCTCCAGTGGCATTCAAGTTCCGCTTTTGGAGCTGCCAGTGGGGATTGGAGGTAGGGCTTGCGGTCTCTGAGGTGTCGCTGTGCCCGTGCCCACACCCTCCCCACAGCCTGCACATGGAACGGCCGTCCCTGCAGCCTCTCTGTGCATATTGACAAAGGCTTCACACTGTGGGCGGCTGAGCCAGGTGCGGCCCAAGTTGTGCTGCTCCGACAACCCTTTGAGAAGCTGCAGATGTCCTCGGACGATGGTGCCAGTCTCCTTTTCCTGGACTTCGGGGGCACTGAAGGAGAGATTGTGAGTGGAGGGGCTGGGGGGTGATGCTGTCCTGGGGCCCAGGCTGGATGGGGCTCCTGACCCTTCTCTCCGTCCACCCTGCAGCAGCTGGACCTGCATTCATGCCCCAAAACAATGGTCTTCATCATCCACTCCTTCCTCTCGGCCAAAGTCACCCGTCTGGGGCTCTTAGCCTAGAGGTCGTCAGATGCATTAGCCCTGAAGAGGGGGTGTCCACCACATGGCCTGACCTGGCCCTCCGCTGATTGCCTGCTTACCACTGGGCTGAGGGAAGGGAGAGGAAAGGAACAAGGAGGCAGAGACCCAGCCCCTGAGAGAGGCTGGGACCCAGACTCAGGACACAGTGGATCCTGCCGGTGACGTGGTAGCCTCCCTGCTGCTCCCCCCACCCACACCAGTGCCTTTTGTGGAGAGATATTTTGTGTACGCAGAAGCCATTCCGAGCCCGGGACCTGCCCCTCTGGGGATCTTGACCCTAGCTGACAACTGCCAGGCCTCCTAGGGGCCCCTAAACTGTCCCCAGAGGCCCCACCTGAAGCTGGAGTTCCCTGGGGTCTGTGTCAAGAGAAAGAGGGGGAGCCTTTCTGTTCATTTCTCCCATCAGCTCTACCACCTTGAGGCATCTGGTTTTTCTCTTCATCCTCTCTCTCTCATCCTTAGTCTCGGATAAATAAACAGCCTGTGAGTACATAGGCAGCCTGGCCCAGTGTCTGTGGTTTGTACCTTGGCCTGTGGGTGCTGTAGTGGCCCCTGTAGTCCCAAGATGGAGCAGACCCAGGACTGGAGCCCCTTTCCCTAGAGAAGAGCAGACCTTTAACCACAGGGCCAAAAAAAGAGTCTATTGGTTATCTACTATTGCATAACAAATTACCCCCGAATTTCACAGCTTAAAACAGTGAACATTTATTCTTTCAAGTTCTGTGGATTAGGAATTTGAGAGGGGCTAAGCTGGGTTGTTCTTGTCTCAGGGTCTTTCATGAGGTTATAGTTAAGGTGTCTGCTGCACTCATCTGAAGGCTTGACTGGGGCTAGAGGATCTGTTTCCAATATTTCTCACTTATGGATGTTGGCAGGAAGCCCTAGTTCCTCACCACATGGGCCTAATTATAGGGCTGCTTGAGTGTGCTCATGACAAGGCGGTTGGCTTCCCCCAGAGTGAGTGACACAGAAGAGAGAACCAAGAGGGGTCCACAATGCCTCTTATCACCCAGTCTTGGATGTCACATACTGTCACTTTTGCTTTATTCTATTCATTAGAAGTGAGTCACTAATCGCAGCCCACGCTCAAGGGGAGGGGAATTAGGCTCCACCGCTTGAAGAAAGGAATGTCAAAGAATTTGTGGACCTATTTTATTTATTTATTTATTTAAACTTTTTTTTGTGTGGACCTGTTTTAAAACCATCATAGAGAGCCTCTTGCTCCTTTCCTGCAGAAGGGAGGACGCTTGGAGTGTGCTTCGTGGAATGTTTCTTTGGAATCTGTACCATGCAGCTGGCTGCATATGAGCCCCAGTTGCTTGCGTTGTCCAGAAAAATTACCGTGATGACAGTAACGATAGCTTACATTTAGAGAGTGCTTGCTATGTGCTAGGCACTGTACATACATTTCCTCATTGGATCCTCACCACATATCTATGTTGATAGGAACGGCAGTCTCCATTTCACAGGTAAGAAAACTGGGGCTCAGAACAGGAGAGTGACTTGCCCAAAGTCACACAGCTATGAAATGTCTGAGCTTGGATTCAAACTAGGTTTTTCTGACTTCAGAGCCCTTGTTCACCTTAGAGATTTTCTGGCCCTGCACCATCCACTAGAAATATAATGCAAGCCACATTTGTAATTACCAATTTTCTAGTAGCCATATTTTTAAAAGTAAGAAAAAATAGATGAAAATAATTTTAATAATAAATTTTATTTAACCCAGTAGATCCAAAATGTTATCACTTCAACACATAATATAAAAATTCATTAATGAAATGTTTTACATTCTTTTTCTCATACTGTCTTTGAAATCTGGTGTGTATTTTATACCTACAGCACATCTCTATTCAGATACCAAATTTTCATTGGAAACCTTTGATTGGTATTTAGATTTCATAAAGTTTCCAGTTGAAAAAATTAGATTCACATAATCAAGTATTTCCAAATGTACTAAAGTTTTCCAATAACTGAATTGAGTATCAGTTTTTAAATTAAAATTCATTAAAATGGAATTAAATTCAGTTCCTCATTCACACTGCTTGCATATCACATGCTCAGTAGCCACATGTGATAACCGTAGTTACTGCATTAGACTAAGCAGTTCTAATCAAGGTTCCACACGAAACTGAGGCCCACATGGATTCACGTAACAAGCCAGAGCCAGAGCTCGTTCTAGAAACCTGGGGAAATGCAGGTAAGCAGAGATATTCCAGCTTTGCCCACCTCAATCTGCCCACCCATTTGTCAATCCACTGTTCATTTGAGAAATACATAGTGAACACCTACTTTGTGCTAATCCTTGGGTCCAGGAGCTGATTTGCTGGGAGCAAGACTGACAGGCCCCCTTGCACAGGGGAAAGAAATTCAGCAGAAGCTCTCACAATCAAATGTGTGATTGGGTAGACTCATGGAAATACCAGAGAGGCCAGCGGGGACCTGACCAGCTCTGGGGGTGAGGGCAGGTTTCTCTCAGGAGGAGACCTGAAGCTGATGTCCTTCTGAAGGAGCAGGCTAAAAATCAGCTACTGCTGCAATAATGCTGTGGACCAAAACAACTCCAGACTCTGTGGCCACAGCAACAAACATTTATTTTCATACTTCTGGGGCTGCATGGTGACTGCAGTTTGACTGTTAGAAGCTGGGCTTGACTGGTTGGCTTTGGTCCAGGCTGTGGGTTGGGCTCAGGCCTACTCTATGATTTTCCTTCTGGAGCCCAGGATGAAGGGGCATCAGCTCCCAGGGCATGTTCTCATGGCAAGTCCCTAGAGTTCAAAGACAAGCAAAGTGCACAAGCACATTTACATCCTCTGCATTTTGTCCACTCTCATTCCGTTGGCCAAAACAAGTCATTTGGCTGAGGCTGATCAGTGGGAAAGGAGGAGGGGAAGAAGAAATTGCTCAGTAACTGTTAGAACTATCACCAACCAGTAGGAGTTAGGTAGGAGGGGGAATGGCATCCCAGATGACAGATTCCCAAGGTGGGATGGAACATGAGCCTTCCAAGCTCCTGGAGATCTGGGCGGGGTGGGGGGTGTTGTTTTTATCACCTTCATTGCCCAAGACACAACACTGTCTGAGACTCCACAATATGGCAGCTGAAAGGACCCTTGTTGTTGGAATGTGGTGGGTGATGGGTTGGGAGGTTGGAAATGGTCCCTGGCCCTCACATGGGCTGATGTGTGTGGGACAGGATAGTAGGGATGTTGGGAATGGCTGGTGTGTGTGTGTGTGTGTATGTATAGGTGGGGGCAGCATAACATGCACCAGAGAACATCCCTCATGCCCATCCCATGGGCAATCAGAACTGGCAAGGGGTAGCTCTGACATCTTCTGACTTGCTGCCTCCTGCTCTGGCCACAAAAGGGGAAGGTGACACCTCCTTCTGGGGCCACTAGGGGAAGATCCAGATTTGAAAGAGCACAGTTCTAAGAGGCCAAGAGACCTGGGTTGAAATCCCGGCTCCTCCCTGACTCCCACATTGGAAGCTCTAAAAGTGGCTTCCTTCCAGCCCTAGAATCCCTCTCTCCTGTGATTCTATGAGGACAATACCGAGGCTAAAGAGCGAAGGGCCACGTTGAAATGATAAGTAGGACCTGAAATAGAGAATTGATGTGTCAGGAAGGACAGGGTCCATGCTTGGGGTCACTGTGGAGGGTGAATGGGTGTTGTCTGACCTTGGCAGCGTGGGTGGGAGGCTTCCCTCCTCAACATAACTCCTAGTGGGATGGAGGTTCGGCCACCATGGTGGGGCTCTGTGTGGCACAGGTGGCACCCCCCCATGGCCAAGTTAGGACAGAACATCTTCCCCTTCTAGTAAAAACTTTGACAGTAAACCTGAATATTTCTCCAACTGGAGTCTTTAGATCTCAGAGTTTCCAGGAACTTGTCTCTAGAGTCTAAAAGTTTTCCAGGAATTCTGAAAGTTTGTATTTTCACGGTGCTGATTATTGCCTGAAAAGATCAGAGCACATTCTACATTACCTGGAGAACCACAGTAAAAAACAAGAGCCATAATACAATTCTTGGGCTGTGTTTGCCTTTGTATATTTGACTCAATTGGCACCCAGCAGTCATGTAAAGAGACGCTGTGGAACTTATTGTGGTATGTCTCAAACTCCTGAAATCTGGGTTTGGTTTTTCTTCACTGCCCCAAGACATTGCACTGGCCCAGGACTTCACAATCTCTGGACAACTGCCACAGCCTCCTCAATACTCTACTGATTTGTCTTCCCACCCTCCTACCCTCAATGCAGTATATTTTCTACATAGCAGCCACTTTATATGCAAAGAAAGTGGAAGTCAGCAGGAAGGACTGACTTGGCCATGGCTATCGTGGAAAGTATCGGAGCCTTAATGTGAACCCAGCCAGTCTGACTTTGAATTAGTCAGTCAGTGTTGAGAATAGGACTTTGTTATCAGACTGACCTGTGGGTGGATCCCAATTCTGCCATACCCTAGTTATGTGAGCTTCAGCACTTGACTACCTTTTTGTATTTTCAGTTTTCTCGCCTGTAACTCGGGCCAATAATAAACCTCACAGAGTTCTAATGAGGTGTCGAAGAGGCCAGTTGTAGCAGGGGTTGTCAGGCCGCCCAGAGCCTTGGTAATTCAGAGTGCTGGAGTCAGTGACTGCATCTTATTTATAGAGGGCTTTCTCCCAAACCACAGCCTTCTCTGCATAGGCAGAGTAGAAGCAGTGAGGAATTAACACAAGTAGGAGTATACTTCCACCATGGCTGGTAGTATATAACCACCCCAGCTTCCTCTCCCTTTGGGTGAAATAATTCTGAGGTCTGTGTCTTACACTGTTTCCTAGAGCTCCCCAACAGAATGAAGACCCAGATGCCCACCTTGGTAACTGGCTTGATAACACACTCCTTATTGGCTGTCTCCCCTGTCTCATTCCCTGAGTTACCTTATCAGTGTCTCCTGTGATCACCTGCCTGCACTCAAGTCCTTTGTTCAAGATCTGCTTCTGGGGAACCCAAACTAATACATAAAGCAGTCATTTGTTCATTCAACAAGTATTTATTAAGCCCTCCTATGAATCAGACTCTGTGCTACATCCTGGGGACATTGCAGTGATCATGACAGAATGTGTCGCTGCTCTCAGGGAGCTGAATGTCTAGGAAATAGGCAATGGCAAGTAAACAAAAAATGCTATCATTTTGGATAGTGACAAATACTGAGAAGAAAATGATGTGATAGTGATGGGAGCCTTTTACATGGGGTGGTTAGAGAGGGCCTCTCTGGAGAGCTGAGACATGAAGGATGAGAAGGCACCAACCTTGAAACAATTTTGGGGAACATTCCAGAGAGAGAATGTTCAAAGTACAAAGGCTCTGAGATAAACATGTGCTTGGGGTATTGAAGGAGCAAAATAAAATTGTGTAGTTGAAATATAGTTAATTAGAGAGAACATGCTAGGAGAAGTAAATAGTAAGAAATAAATAAGTAGGTTGGAGAAGTAAAAAGTAAGCAGTAGCCAGATCATGCAGGTCCTAGGACACAGTAGGAAATCTGGATTTTATTGCAAAGGCAATGGCAAGCCACTGGGAGTTTTCAGCAGAGGAATGATGTGATCTGAGTTAAGTCTTGTTTTTTTTTGTTGTTGTTGTTTTGTTTTGTTTTCTTCCTGCTGCACTGCACAGCTTTCAGGATCTTAGTTCCCCAACCAAGGATGGAGATCGAATCCGGGCCCACCTCAGTGAAAGCACGGAGTCCTAACCACTGGACCGCCAGGGAACTCCCATGATCTGAGTTAAGAAAACAAACTCTCTTAGGCTCTGTGTGGGAAATAGTTGGTAGGAAACTAGGTTAAGGGCAAAAGCAAGGAGGCCAGTTAGCAGGCTATTGCTGTCCTTTCTGATGAGATGATGGTGGCCTGGGCTAGAGTTGCAGCAGAAGAACGGGAGAATGGGAAGTGGATAGATTTGAGACATTTTGGAGTTAGAGCTGACAAAACTTTGCTGATAGATTGAGTGTGGAGATTGAGGGAGAGGAAACAAAAAATGACTCAGTTTCTCCTAGTGCAACTGGGAGGATGCTTGGGTCATTTACTGAGATGGGCAAGACTGGGCAGACACAGGTTTTGGGTTAGGATGTGTATGAAGAAATGAAGAGTTCTGTATTGAGTTAGAGACGGTCGATAGGTACCCAAGGGGAGGTGCCCCATAGACAGTGGAACTATGTGTCTGTGACTCCAGGGGTTGGGAGGGGGGTTCTATGCTGGAAACGTGAATTGGGAAGTCTTTAACCTATAACGCAGCGCTGTCCAATAGAAATAGAAAGCGAGCCACGTAAATAATTAAAAATTTCCCAGTAGCCACACTGAAAAAAGTAAAAAGAAACAGATGAAACTAACTTAAATAATATACTCATTTAAACCAATAAATCCCAAATATTATCTCAGCACGTAGTCAATATAAAAATTATCGAGGAGATACCTGGCATTCTTTCTTCGACATCCGGTGTGTATTTTACATTTAGAACACATTTAATTCGCACTCGCCACATTTCAAGCGCTCAGTTGCCACCTGCCGGCTAGGGGTTACCGCTTGGTTCAGCGCACCAGTGGAAGGTTTTCAAACAGGAGCTTGGACCCACCCGGACAGTAGAGAAGACGCACTTCCGCCGGACGGAGCGCCCCGGACGGAAATTGCGGCGGAACGGAAGTTGCGCGTGTGCGTGCGCAGCCGCAGACAGCTGAGCCGGGAGCTTGGCCACTGAGAGGATCTTCAGCGGCTGGACGCCAGGCTTTCGGGCAGCGGTAGGTGAACGGAGCGCCGGCGGAGGTCGCCTGCGCTCTCGGCCACGCCCCACGTCTGGGACTGGAGGGGCGGCGGTGCCCCGGGAATGCGCGGTGTCCAAGGGGGGGGATGGCGCGGTGGTTACAGCGCGGACCCTGGAGTCAGACTGTCGGGGTGTGCACTCCAGCCCCGCTTCCTACTCGTTTGTGACCTTGGACAAGTCAGCCCTCTTTCCCCCGAGCCTTAGCTTTGTCACCTGTGAAGTGAGGATGATAGTAGAACCTGCCTCACAGTTGCTGTGAGGATTAAATACGGTAATCCATGGAAAGCACTTAGCACCACGCCTGACACATTGTAATCACCCAATAAAGTGGGATGCTTTATTGTTTATGTTGAGATGAGGCTATTGTCTCATCGTTATTGTCGACTACCAATTAATGTAGGCCCCCACCGAGGCCCCCTACATTGTGCTCTGCAAGCATTTTGTTCGTATTGTCACATTTGATCCTCACAACAGACATGGAGATAGGTGCTGTAATAGGCACTGTTATTCCCATTTTACACAGGAAATGGAAGCTCCCAGAACTTAAGACGCTTCCACGTGCCCAAAGTTATCTGGCGAGGCAGCAGTTGGGTCAGACTCCGTCTCTCGCGTCTTAACCACAATGCTCTATACCCACCATCAAAGGAGGTGTGGGCTGCAATTGTGCAGTTACTGAAGAATTACTGTATGCCAAGTTAGGTTTTAACATCTTTAATTCTCACAACATCTCTGAGAGGTGGGTATTATTTTTATCCTTACTTTACAGATGTGGAATTGGTGGCTCAGAGGTAGGAATTTGGCTTTCCCGAGGTCACACGGTGACCTCGGGTGACTTTAAAGTTCACACTAAAAGTCTGCTGTTCTCTGTCACTTGAAAGTAGGTTGGCATTGCTTCTGCCTAAAGTGCTGGTAGCATGTACAGCAGGTGATCGGGTTGGAGAAGTAACAGGCCACATCTGCTCATTTTACATGTATAGCACCTGCCATGTTACTAGAATGGGAGATACTAAGAATGTAGAAATGAATGAGATTTTTTCCCTGCTTTCAGAGACCTCCGGCTTACAAGGGATAAGCAGTAATTAACAGCAAAGTGTGATGAGTCTTGTGATAGTTAGAAGGAGGCTTTGGGAACCTAGGGGAGGACCCCTAGACTTTGGTGGTGGTGGCCAGGAAAGGCTTCCAGGAGGAAGCAGAGACCTAAAAGTAGTGTAGGAGTTGGCCAAGTCAGTTGAGCGAAGATACATCAGCCAGAGAAAACAGCATGTATAAAAGCCTAGAAGCTAGTGAAGATCAGTACAAAGATGTCTGGTATGGCTGGAATGAGGTAGTCAGGCTGGAGATGTGGGGTCCATTAAGAATATGTGGTGGAAAGTAAGTCTCCACCTTTTGTACTTTGAGTCACCTAGGTTCCTTCCTGGGAGGCACCCTCTGTTTCTTATGCATTCTAGAGATATTGTGTGCATTTACAAATATGTACCTGAATATTCATGTCTTCTTTCCTACACAGATTTGTGGATGGCCCACTATATCTAGTATAACACTTTGCTTCTTTGCTTTTTTGTCATGTGTAGATTCAACCTCACTTTCTAACGGTTGCATCTTATTCCATTGTATGGATGTACTTTGACTTATTTAACTAGTCCCCTATTGATGACATTTAAATCTTTTCCGTTTCTTTGCTATTAGAAACACTGCTGCATCAAATATCCTTATGCATAGGTTATTTTGCACATGAGTCTATCTGTAGGATAAATACCTAGGAATGGAAATGCTTGGTCAAAGGGTTTTTGTGTGTTTTTTTAAAATTAATTTTTATTGGAGTATAGTTGATTTACAGTATTGTGTTAGTTTCTGCTGTATAGCAAAGTGAATCAGTTATACATATACATGTATTCACTCTTTTTTAGATTCTTTTCCCATGTAGGTCATTACAGAGTACTGAGTAGAGTTCCCTGTGCTACACAGTAGGTTCTTATTAGTTATCTAGGGTTTGTGTGTTTGTAATTTTGATGGAAGGTGGCAAATTGCTCTCTGTAAAGGTTGTGCCATTTTCCATCCCTCCCCCCCAGCCATATGTGAGAGAGTCTGGGTGGGAAGTTTGAAGGGCAGTAATCTGAGACTCTTGGAGGTCGAAAGTAGTCACCGATCAGGCATATGGTGCCCCCATGTTAGATACTTTCCTTTTGAAGAAACCCAAAAGAAGATGTCCTCAGTAAATAGTTTTCACCGTGTGGGGAGGCGGTGTAGCAAGGTGGCTAGGGGCACAGGCTTTGTTTTAACAGAGACCTTTATTTGAATCCCGACTCTGCTGCTTACTGGCTGTGGGAGCTTAGGTAAGTCCCTCAGCCTCTCTGTCTATTTCCTCCTCTCTGAATGGGGCTAATAGTAGTGTCTGTTGCCTATGTTCCTCAGGATGCTGTGAAGCTTTAAAGAGCTGATACACTTAAAGCCCTTAGAACTGTTCCTGGCACAAGATGCTACTTTGTTATTTTGTCAGGGCTTCTCATTTCATCTCTACAACCCCTTTGTTTTGAAAACAGACTGCCTGGGTTTGCGTCTCATCTCTGGCACTTCTTTGTGTGATATTTGGCAAGTTGCCTCAGTTTTTTCACCTGTAAAATATTATTAGGGGGACAATATTATTAAGAGTACCTTCTTGGGTTTTTGTGAGGATTAAATGTATTGATACACTTGGAAGTGCTTAGAGCAGTGCCCTGTATATAGTGTTCAATAAATGTTGGTGATGTCTGTCATTCTCTTGCAGTCTTTGGGCTGTTTTAGTGCCATGCATCCTTTACAGTGTGTCCTCCAAGCGCAGAGATGTCTGAGGTGGGGGCCCTTGGCCTCTGTGTCCTGGCTGCTGCTGAGGACCTGCAGGGCACACAGTGGTGTCCGCAGCTCTGCATGTCCCAGTCCAGAGACGCGGCAGGAGGATGGAGTTTGGAAGGATTTCAGCTCCAGGCTGGCCACTGGACCGACTTTTCAGCATTTTTTAAGAAGTGCTTCCGTTCCTCAAGAGAAACCGTCTACTCCAGATGTGGAGGACCCACCCCCGTATCTCACAGTGGATGAACTTTTAGGAAGGCAGAGAAAAGGTTGGTTTTACTTTACTTCTCTTTGGACTTCCTGCTTTACTCCTTTCCAGCATCCATAGTCTGATTCTTTCTTTCTTTATTTTTTTGGCTACGTTGGGTCTTCATTTCTGCGCGCGCGCTTTCTGGGCTACTCTTGATTGCGGGGTGTGGGCTTCTGATTGCAGCGGCTTCTCTTTGTTGCAGAGCATGGGCTCTAGGCATGCGGACTTCAGTAGTTGCAGCATGCGGGCTTCAGTAGTTGTGGCGCATGGGCTCAGTAGTTGCAGCATGAGGGCTCCAGGGCACGCAGGCTTCAGTAGTTGTGGTGCATGGGCTTAGTTGCTCCGTGGCATGTGGGATCTTCTCGGACCAGAGTTCGAACCCATGTCCCCTGCGTTGGCAGGCGGATTCTTAACCACTGCGCCACCAGGGAAGTCCCATAGTCTGATTCTTAACAGGTCTTTTATTACAGACCTGGCTTTGGAGGGTTAACAGAGTGGGAAGGCTGCTAAGTTATGGAATCGTCAGACTCTACCAAGTAACAATAATATAAAGAAACTTATAGTTTTGGTACAAGCAACTTGGGGATAGAAGTCCTGGGGAGTCCTCTCTTTGGTTACCTTTGGAAACCCTTATGATCTCTGTTCTGATTTTTAGATCATCCTAAGTTATAAGGTAGGTTTCATAATTGGTGCTGTAGAAAATCATTATGCTTAGGCAGAGATTTTCTGAGAAACATAATGCACTCAGTTAAAATGCCTTAAAAAAAATGTTTGAGGGCTTCCCTGGTGGCACAGTGGTTAAGCATCCGCCTGCCAATGCAAGGGACACGGGTTCGAGCCCTGGCCTGGGAAGATCCCACATGCCGCGGAGCAACTAAGCCCATGCGCCACTACTACTGAGCCTGCGCTCTAGAGCCCGCGAGCCACAACTACTGAGTCTGCGTGCCACAGCTACTGAAGCCTGCGCGCCTAGAGCCCGTGCTCCGCAACAAGAGAAGCCACGACAATGAGAAGCCCACGCACCGCAACGAAGAGTAGTCCCTGCTCGCTGCAACTAGAGGAAGCCCACACACAGCAATGAAGACCCAACACAGCCAAAAAAAAAAAAAAAAAAAAGTTTGAAGAGACAACCAGACCTCTCCCCTTTTGCACTGTTTCAAAAAAAAATTTCCCTTTATAATTCTTAATGATTTGGTTGCAGTCATATGGTGCAAATTATTTGTAATGTGCTATTTTCATTTAATATTCTTCCAAATACTAGTCTTCATAATTAAATTTAAAAACATTGGTGCAAAATATCACATGCTGTACCATGATGTTTTCCAATTGTTGGGACATCAGGTTGTTTCAAAAATTTTTATATTATAAATAACACTATAATAAGTGCCTCATATATATGTATACAGATACATGCATATATAGATAGCTTTGCTTCTTTAAAAATTTTTTTCTGGAATAAATTTCTAGGAGTTGAATTGGTAAATCAAGGAGTCTGTATACCTTGTGACTCCTGCTCGGTATTTTGTAGTCCTTTAAAATTTGTTGTTCCCTTCAGTCTCTCCCTGACATAAGTTTGGTGTTTTCTTTTTTTAGACAAGGGAAGTGAGCCAAGGAAGGTTTAAAAAAAAATCCTGATTGTTTCTTTCTTTTTTGAAAAAAATTACTGCTCTTTTCTATTGGTTTTCATGTGATTGTCCTTCAACTTTTAACTCCATTTAGAATTTATTTGGGTTTGTGGATTAAAGTGCGTTGGTGGGCGCAGGGGTTGAAATAGGAATTTAGTTTGAAGGGTCTTGCTATGGTGTGAAATTGAGGTTCTTATAGCTTTGTGCAAATGTGTTTTATGTCATGTTAGCCATGCTTGTTTTCGTTTAAGATGTTTGAAGTTACTGTAGGAAGTTGCCTCATTTTTATTTTGTGGCTTTATGTACCCTCTGGCCACTGCTGCTCCCTCCAGAGTCTGGAGAACCTCATTTTGAGAAGGAGGAGTGTAACATATGGATTTTTTTTTTTTTAATAAATTTATTTGTTTTATTTATTTATTATTTTTGGCTGTGTTGGGTCTTCGTTGCTATGCATGGGCTTCTTATTGCAGTGGCTCCTCTTGTTGCGGAGCATGGGCTCTAGGCACGCGGGCTTCAGTAGTTGTGGCTTGCGGGCTCTAGAGCGCAGGCTCAGTAGTTGTGGCGCACGGGCTTAGTTGCTCCGCGGCATGTGGGATCTTCCCAGACCAGGGCTTGAACCCGTGTCCCCTGCATTGGCAGGCGGATTCTTAACCACTGCGCCACCAGGGAAGCCCTAACATGGATTTAAATTTATTTCCCCCCAGGTTGATAATTATTGTCAACTAGTCCTCCCTTTTCTAATTGTTTTTATAACCGTATTTCCTGATTCTCAGGTGCATGTTTTCTCCATTTTTAATGATACGGCTTGTAATTGGTGTGTGTATATAATGTAGTATTTCTTTTGTTCTGAAAGGCTGTCATTAATTTGGGGGTACATCTGGCAATTAATGATGCCTTAGAATTGAGGCAACAGGGGACTTAGCGGCTAACCAGTTGCCTTAGGTGTTTCTGGGGCATTTGGGGAGGAGACCTTTTGAGACATGTGGTCTCTTTTCATCTGCCTGCAATGGAATTGCCCTCTCATTGCAGTCTACCTTGAGACCTATGGCTGCCAGATGAATGTGAATGACACAGAGATAGCCTGGTCCATCTTACAGAAGAGTGGCTACCTCCGGACCAGTAACCTTCAGGAGGTATACACATTTTCTGCTTCCCCTTGTTACCTGGGTGAGATTCTGCATGTGTGCCAGTTCTTGGGTGGAGTTTCAGGAACAGGCTATGGCCTAGTGAGAGTGAGTTCCCTTGAGGAAAGTGTGTAGTATGGGACCGAGGTGTACTTTTGTTGCAGTTATTTTTGAAACTTTTAAGGTTGTGCTTACCTTCAGGCAAGGAACTAGGTTAAAAATGGGCCATGAGGAGGAGGGGAATGGGGAGTTAGTGTTTAATGGGTACAGGTTTTAGTTGGGGAAGATGAAATAGTTGTGGAGGTTGATGGTGGTGATAGCTGCACAGCAGTGTGAATGTACATAATGCTACCTAACTGTACACTTAAAAATGGTTAAAATGGTAAATTTTAAAAAAATTAAAAAAAAAAAAAAAGGGCTGTGGGCAGTGATTCTAAAAGGTTAATTTCAAAGATCATAATTTTCCTTTTTTTCCTTGCTCTCTACCCAGGCTGATGTGGTCCTCCTTGTCACATGTTCTATCAGGTGGGAATTTGTTCTTTACTTAGAGAGTGAATATATCTTATATAATAATGCCAGAGCCAACGGTGCCAGGCTGGCCCTACCTATGGAGATGAGCCAGTGGATTTGCAGTTTTACACCAGTGGAGATAGTAATGATAGAATGGTCAGCATTTGCTAAGCGTGTACTGTGTGTCAGGTCTTGTACTGAGTACTATACGTGCACTAGCTAATTCTCACAACAACCCTGTGAGGTAGGTGCTGTTATCAAACTCATTTTATTGATGAGGAAACCGAGAGTGTGCTGAGTTGCCCAACTTTTCCTTGGGTTTTTCTTGCAGCCAATGGCACATGTTTATGATGTACCTCACATCATAAGGGCTAGGTACCATCAGTGGTCAGGGACAGAGTTCTTTAGAACAGAGATGGGTGGCATCCATCAGAAGTGAACATACCCTGTGTATTACTTTGTTTCTGTGTACAAAGCATGTTGGTGTTATGTTTCCTCAGCTGGCTATACTATCAATTAATTAATCCAACATTTTTGTTCTGAGGGTCTTTGCTGCAAGACATTGGACTAGGTTCTTTGGGAGATTCAGAAATGAACCCTTCCTCCATGGAGCCTGACTTTAAGGAGTCTGGTCTGATATGGGAACTAAGACAGATACACAAATAGCTCTAACATCTGGCAGAAAGCACTAGGTAAAAAAATGAAACAGTAAAAAGGAGAAATTGCTGAGTACAGGGAATAGAATTGTTAAGGTGACAGGAGAACAAACTCTCCAACAGAGGAGAGTTGGGGAGGGCTTTGTGGAGTAGATTGTTTTTGATTTTGGCTTAAAGGCTTGTCAGGATTTGGAGATGTGCAGGGAGGGCGTCATTCTAGGAATAGTTTTGGCCACACCGCATGGCTTTCAGGATCTTAGTACCCCAACCAGGGATTGAACCTGTGTCTTTGCAGTGAAAGCGTGGAGTCCTAACCACTGTACTGCCAGGGAATTCCCATTCTTCCCATTGTCTTGCTCTTTTAGATTGCTTTGTAGTTTATTTTCAGGTTCAGGTCTACCTTTTTTGACCTCTGCAGGGAGAAGGCTGAACAGACCATCTGGAATCGTTTACATCAGCTCAAATCCTTGAAGTCAAAACGGCTCCGCTCCCGAGTGCCTCTGAGGATTGGGATTCTAGGTATCTGGTAATTTGCAGATTTTGTGAGTTTTGTGAGACTTGGGCTCCATGTAGCTTTATATGCTAGGGTTTCCCTTAGAGGCTGGATTCCCAGTAGTGAAGAAATCTTATACAATCTTATACATGCCATTCAACTCTTATACTTAATGTCAGAGGCTGTAGGATTAAATGAGATAAAGCTCATAAAAGGGCTTTTCTTAGTGCCTTAAAGTAATAGGTACTGTACTCAGAAAGTGATCTGTCCTTACTAGTCTGATGGGGCTCATGGTGGCACAGAGTAGTGTATAGGAGAGAGTTTGGAGTCTGAAGGGACAGCTTGAATTTACCACGTAGGCACCTTTTATCTTGACTCCTGAAGCATGCCCAAGTGAAGATCTAATTATTCACTGACCAGTATGATAGCCACTAGCCACATGTGGTCATTTAAATTTAATTACACTTAAATAATATTAAAAATTCACTTCTTCAGTCTCACTAGCCACATATTGACTGCTCAGTAGCCACACTTGACTAGTACTACCAGTTTGAACAGCGTAGATAAAGCACATTACCATTGTCTTAGAAAGTTCTATTGGACAGCTCTGGTATAGATAGCTGGGAGGCATATTTCAAAAATAAATATTCTGTACCCTCATGGTCCCAGAATTTAGTCAATGTACTTAACCTTAAAATAGACTGTGTCCATTGTGGAATAGTTAAATTAATTCTTCTTGATGATGGGTCGAAACACAGGTTGGAGCATATCCTTTATTACACAGATTAATGTACTAAGTGATGCAGGAGGATGGAAAGATTAGCTAGAATGTTTTGTTCCATTCCAGTTCCTTCATTATAGAAGCCCCTGGGTATATATCTGTTAGGAATGTCAGAAATCCCCCAAATAGTTTTTTTCTTTTAATTGTGGTAAAGTATATGTAACATAAAGTTTACCATTTGGACCCCTTTTAGATGTACAGTTCAGTGGTATTAAGTACATTCACATTGTTGTGCGGCCATCACCTCCGTCCATTTCAAGAACTTTTTCATCTTCCCAAACTGAGACTCCACACTAATTAAGTAATGACTCCCCATTCCTCCCTCACTTCAGTCCCTGGCAACCACCATTCTACTCTCTGCCTCTGAATTTTACTGCTCTGGGTACTTCATATAAATGGAATCATACAACATTTTGGTGACTGGCTTTTTTCACTTAGCATAATACCCTCAAGGTTCATCCAGGCTGTAGCTTGTGTCAGAATTTCCTTCCTTTTTAAGGCTGAATAATATTCCATTGTATGTATATATCACATCTGTTTATGGATGCTCGGATTGCTTCCACTTTTTGGCTATTGTGAATGATGCTGCTATACACAGTTGTACAGCCAAGAATAGTTCTTAAACCAGTGTTTTTAAAGGGTTTTTTTTTTAATAAAATGGATTTTTAAATTGTATAGTTTTACTAATAACAGTGGTGTTCTTGATTATGGAAGATACCAGCGTAGATGGATAACTCATTTCTTATAGGTTTTAATAGGTATTATGGGCAACAAGAGGGATAAAGTGTGTAAGTGCAGTTGTATATAAATAAGTTTTATTTTAATAAATAAGTTCCTGACACAAAATAGTTTTTATTTGTAGCACCAAGTAATTTTCAGTTGAAAAAAGAGGTGGTTCACGTCTAGAAAGGTTTTTGGATGGTGGTTTCATTTTTTCCAGGCATTTCATTGAATTGCCATAGAGCTCTTTTCCTGTGGTTTTCTTATATAGGAATATGCAGGTTCCAGAGGTATAGAAGTGTTGGGCAAATTTGAGGGATGATGCTAAACTCCTAGAGAAGTTTTTGTGACCTGGTCTCTGATCCAGCTGGAGAGAATGTGTACTAAAAAGAAGTTGTGAGACGAGATGAATTTGGGAACAGGTCTTAGCTTATTTCGTTTCCCTCCCAGGCTGCATGGCTGAGAGATTGAAGGAGGAGATCCTCAACAGAGAGAAAATGGTGGATATTTTGGCTGGTCCAGATGCCTATAGGGACCTTCCTCGGCTGCTTGCTGTTGCCGAGTCAGGCCAGCAAGCTGCCAATGTTCTGCTCTCTCTGGATGAGACCTATGCTGATGTCGTGCCAGTCCAGACGAGCCCCAGTGCCACTTCTGCTTTTGTGTGAGTCACTGACCAAGAGATGGGGACTCAGCTTCTCCTTTCTTACTTTTAAAATAACATGTTAAAAAATAAAATAAAATAAAATAACATGTTAATTTTATTACATTAAAAAAATTAATGCATATAGTACAAAAAACTGAAGACAAAAGATGGTATAGTAAGACTCCCTCACACCTGTCATCCTCAGTCTCCTAGGCTACCTCTCAGAGGCAGCCATGTTAGGAGTTTCTTATATAATCCTTTCAGAGGTATTCTTTGCACATGCATTCATGTATATAATATAGAATCTTTCCTACCCTCCCTTCTATACTCTTATTATTTTTTTCACTTAAAATATCTAGGGCTTTCAGGATCTTTTTTCCCCTCCTCTGATCTTTTAAGTTAAAAAAAGAAGATCTGATGACAAAATAGTTCATATTTGTTGAAGAATATGTGGAAAGATAGAAAAACATAAAGAAGAGCATAAGGATTACCTATACTCCTACCAGCTAATGATAAACACTATTATCAGTTTGGTGTGTATCATTCTGTTCTTTCTTCTGTGTTTGTATGTGTATGCTTTGTGTATATTTATTTATAAAAATTGGCTCTTGGTGTACTTGGTTTTATAACCTTTTCATATTTAAAATAATGTACATTTGTTATATCATGAAATTTTCTCTAACAGATTGGCAAATAGGCTTATAGCCTATTTTTGTAAATAAAGTTTTATTGTAATACAGCCATACCCATTTGTTTATATATTGTCTGTGGCTACTTTTGCCACTACAATATCAGAATTGAGTAGTTGTGAGGAGGATGAGTCTCTACTGTATAGTCTGCAAAACCTCAAATATTTACCATCTGGTTTTTTACGGAAAAAGTTTGCCAACCTCTCATTTTAATGGCTATCCAATACTCTGTTGTTGGAATGCTTTATAAAATTAATAGCCAACATTTATTTAACAATCCTTCAGTGAACATCTTTACTATACATCTATCCATCATTATTTCCTTAAGATAAATTTAGGCTTTCATATACATGATGCAATGAAAGAGGGTGATGTAACTTAGATACTTAGCATTTGGATCAGGAGTGAGTGAGAGATGCAGAACCTTGTGTTTTAAATCCAAGGTCTCCATTCCTAATACACTCTTTATCATATTTATTTTTTTCTGGTCTAGATTTAAAGAGTTCAAAAATATCTAAATATAAACAGTAGAAAGTCCAGGTGTGGTACGTCTGCAACCCGTTCCTTCACCACTGCGGTCCCTTAGGGTAACCACTGCATCCACCAATTACAGTTTGGTTTATATCCTGTGATTAACACATAATAAGTTTTTTTTTTTTTTGGCCGTGTTGTGCAACTTGTGGGATCTCATTTCCCCGACCAGGGATTGAACCCAGGCCACAGCAGTGAAAGCCTGGAATCCTAACCACTAGGCCACCAAGGAACTCCCCATAATAGTTTTTAAAGATAAAAAATGTCTGCTTTATTGCTTCTTAGATCTCCAATTGGTCCAGTGTGAGCCTGTTGCCAAGAGAATTCAGAGCCAAAGGATAATGCCAAGGGAGCTGCTCCTTGGGTTGGACCAGGCCATCCTGCTCCTGTTACTAAGTTCTGGTGCTTTCCTCCCCAGGTCTATCATGCGAGGCTGTGACAACATGTGCAGCTACTGCATTGTTCCTTTCACACGTGGCCGGGAGAGGAGTCGGCCTGTTGCCTCCATTCTAGAGGAAGTGAGGAAGCTTTCTGAGCAGGTAGAAAATTCTCCAGCCCTTCTTACTGTGAGCGTGTTTGTGGGAGGATGAGGACAACCTTTCTAGTTTTGCAGCCTGTGCTTTCTCTAAGCTGTACAAGTTTAGAACCATACCTGGCCAGAAAGAAATACCTGGGTGTACATCTTGGGTTTGCTGCCCAGGAATTATAGGCAGATCCACTGAGAGGTTTGCTTGGGCGGCAGCACAGTAGAATGGAGAGAGCATGAATTAGATGATTGTGAATTCTGGCTCCACCATTCTCTGGCTTGATGCCCTGGCATAGGTCACTTAACTATCTTCTTCAAAACACAGTTTCCCCATCTATGAAAAGAGGGCAGATACCTTCTTTGCTAGGTTATTGGAAGGATTGTTACTGGAAGGACAATTGTTACTGGCACGACAATTGTTACTGGCACTTAGTAAGTTTTCAGAGAATGATTTATTAGTCTGTCTTTGTATTCTAGGCTATTCCCAAATCTCTTGTTCATTTTATCACTGAGCCAGCTCACTAGTTGAGGGACAGAGGTTAGGTGAGGGTAGTGAATCAGATCAGAGGCCAGAGGGGAGATATCTCCTGCCTTCCTCCTATTGGGAGCTGGTCCCTCAGCCCTTGAGGTCTCTCCCTAACCCTAGGCCCTAATATTCCAGCCCTGCAAAAGAGGACAATAGGTGGGAATATGGAGCTTTTCTTCCACTCGAGTCTCTGTGTTTTCTTACTTGCTTGGCTTAGGAACCATGGGAGGCTAGCCCCTGCTCCAGTTCTAAGTTAGCAGTTTGCCTTTGTTTGTGCACTCTGGCAAGCTGTCTTCTCTTCTCCCATCCCCAGATTCTCAGTTCCCTGATTTGGTCTCTGGCTGCTCACAGGCACTGTGAGTATTCTTCATACCTTACCTCACCCAGTGCTATCCAAAGTGGTCTAAAGTGGTCTCCTTCCTCTCCCCTTCCAGCTCTCCAGCTGTACCAAAACTCACTCCTTTGGGATGGAGATATTCTGTTTAAATAGACTGAGGTGATGACAGAAAACCCCTAACTTTTCTAGGGTATTTGCATATAAAAGAAGGAACTTAATAACATTAAAGTGAATCTTAGTGAATTCAAAGACATTGACTTATGAAAAATTAAGATTCTGCATTGTGTGTGTGTTTTTAAAAATTAATTAATTAATTTGGCTGCATCGGGTCTTAGTTGTGGCATTCGGGATCTTCGTTGTGACATGCAGGATCTTTTGTTGCAGCGCGTGGGCTTAGTTGCCCTGCAGCATGTGGGATCTTAGTTCCCTGACCAGCGATCGAACCTCTGTCCCCTGCAATAGAAGCGTGGAGTCCCACCCACTGGACTGCCCGGGAAGTCCCTGAAATTTAATAATTGTTACATTTTGCTATATTTACTTTATTTTTTTTGTTGTTAAGTATCTCAGAGTACAGCATGGCATTTCACCCTTAAGTAATTGTGCATCCCTAAAGAAAAATAAGGATATTTTCAATACCATTAATTCCTCTAACAGGATTAACAAAAAATGCTAAATATCTTTTGATTTTAGTCCACTCATATTCAGATTTTCCCAATTGTCCCATAGCTCTTTTTTCATTTGGTCATTACATCTCTTTATATGTGTGTGTGTTTTACTTAGTTTTATATCTTACTATCTTTTAAAAAAATTTTCTGGTTTGGAATAACTTCAGACTTTTCTTTTCTGTAAGAAAAGTTGCAAAGATAGTTACCTCTAATGTTAACATCTCACTTAACTTTGGTACATTTCTTACAACTAAAAGATTAGCATTGGTATATTATTGTTAACTAACTTCAGACTTTATTCTGATTTTGCCAGTTTCCCCACTAATGTCTTCTTTCTGGATCCAATCCAGGATCCATGTTGCATTTAGTATATCCTGTTTTTTAAGCTAACATTATGTCACAACTTGTAAAAATAAATAGTCTTTATGGAGACTTGGGTTTTGACAGTTAAATGCATTGCATGGTCCTGGAGTGGGATTCTAATCAGGGAATAAAAATGTTTAAAAAAATTACATATTCTTATGTGATTGTGATGTCACTGCCTAAGCAAGTTTGTATCCTGTCTGTAATAGTGTGAACATTTCCTCATGTCATTAACAGCTTTTAATTTATTTTTGTAGTTGTGTGGCCTTCCTTGGTATGGATGCACTATGATTTACTTGTAGGACAGCAGCTTTCAAATTGCTTTCAGTTCTTCCTCTGTTAAAACAGTGCTGTGTAGAAGTACATCTCTATACATTAATCTTTGTCCATCTTAATAGTTATATCCATAAGATAAGTTTCTAGACATGCCGTTGCTGAATAAAAATTAAGAAAAAAAGTTATAAAGGACATAGTATGGACAGTTGGTGAAAATTTGGCTTATGGAATGTGGATTAGATAATATTATCAATATTTCTGATTTTGATAATTGTCCTGTGACTACTATTATATAAGAAAATATTCTTATATGCTGAAATATTTAGAAGTAAAAGAGTATGATGTTTGCAGCTTTTTCTCAGAAGACAGAAAAATGTGTGCTTGCATGTGTGTGTAGAGAGAGAAAGTATATACATGAGGTGTGAGTGTGAATAATAAAGAAATAGAATACAATGTTAACAGTTACTGAATCTGGGCAAATAGTATATGGGAGTTTTTTTTAATCAAAAAAATTTATTTATTTATTTATTTGGCTGTGTTGGGTCTTAGTTGTGGCATGTGGGATCTTTTCATTGTGGCACATGGGCTCTTTGTTGCGGTGCGCGGGTTTCTCTCTACTTGTGGCACGCGGGCTCCAGAGCACTTGGGCTCAGTAGTTATGGCACACGGGCTCTCCAGTTGTGGTGCGTGGGCTCCAGAGTGCACGAGCTCAGTAGTTGCAATGCGGGCTTAGTTGCCCCACAGCATGTGGGATCTTAGTTCCCTGACCAGGGATCGAACCTGCTTCCCTAGCATTGGAAGGCGGATTCTTAACCACTGGACCACCAGGGAAGTCCTGGGAGTTTTTTATACCATTGCAATTTTTCTGTAAGTTTGAAATTATGTCAAAATAAAATTATAAAAAATAGTCTTTATAGAAACCATTATTCTTCTTCTTTCTGAACTTTTACAATGCAGATTTTCAAACAGACAGGTTGAAAGACTAGTCTAATAAACATGATTATTAACATTTTGTCATATGTCCTTTATCTGCCTATCTCTATAGATATATAAATATATATTTTTTGAACCATTTGAAAGTAAATGGTAGTCATCAGGCCACTTTGCCCTGCATCCGTCAGTATGTGTCTTCTCAGAATAAAGAATTTTCCCCTTCATAACCATAATACCATTATCATTTATAGGAAATTTAACAATTAACTAATATTCTCTAACACGCAGCCCATATTCAAAATTTATTAATTTATCCAAAAATATCTTATTACTGTTCTACTTTCAAACCAAGATCCCATCAAGATTTGTACAGTTTTGTTTGATTGTATTGTAATATTTCTTCAGTCTCTCTTAATCTAAAACAGTCCTTTCACTTTTTTGTTGTGTGTCTTAAATGATGCATTAGACATGTCTGGGTTTGTCTGATTGCTTCCTTGTGTTGTCATTTAAAATATTCCCCTGAATTCTGGTGAACTGGAAGTTAGGTGTTAAAGCTTGATGGGATTTAGACTAAATATTTTTGGCAAGAATACTTCATAGGTGATGGTTATATAACATTCAGTGGACAGAATGGTGTCATAATTTGATTTTTGGTCTTATAAATTAACCATTATTATTGAACATGGGACTTGAATCCAGCTTTTTTGCTATCTAAAAAATGCTTTGAAGATTTTTTTGCATAAGGTTTTATTCTGAAGTTCAGTTCTTCAGACAAGATGCCCAAGCATGGAATTATTGGGTTAAAATCAGCGTACATTTATGGATGGCTCTTGGTAGGTTTAGCTAATTTTAGCTAGTGAATTGGTGTGAAGCTGCCAAACATGTTTTAAAATTGCTTCCAGTATATTTATTTTCCCTTTTTCAGGGGCTGAAAGAAGTGACACTCCTTGGTCAGAATGTTAATAGTTTTCGGGACAATTCAGAGGTCCAGTTCAACAATGCAGTGTCCACCAACCTTAGCCGTGGCTTTTCCACCAATTATAAAGCCAAGCAAGGGGGCCTTCGTTTTGCTTACCTTCTGGATCAGGTCTCCAGAATAGATCCTGAAATGAGGATTCGTTTCACCTCTCCCCACCCCAAGGACTTTCCTGATGAGGTGAGTATTGAGAGTTTACTGTGTCGAACTGACATCAGTATCCTTAAGCATGCCAAAGGCTGCAGCCAGTAGCATGCAGCAGAGACATCCGTCCTCAGAGGATCAGGGGATCCTGTGGTGTATTACTTATTGCCCTCTGAATCTACCTGTCCTTTGGAAAGATTTGAAGTCTGCCAAGGTGGGGGCAGGTAAAGGACTGATATTAAGACCACCAGTGGGACCATGAGGGCTGTGCGGAGAGAGGTTTTATTACAGGATGTTGTGGGAAGGACAGGTGGGGGGGCAGTGTGATGCAGGGTGAAACAGTCTAGACTTTGGCCTCAGAGCTGAGTTCAGTCCTGGCTCTTCCACTGCTTTACCAGTAGGGGTGACCTTTTCAACTTGTCATCTTTGTTTGTAAAATGGTTAATAATCACTTCCTGCTTTGGGTTATTGGGAAATAGATATAACGGGTAGAACGTACTTGGCAATGTGCTTGGCATGTAGTGTGTAGCTCACGTGTGAAACCTTTTTTTGGAAGGTTTTTTGTGTTGGTGAAATGTCTGTCTTTTGGCCCCACCCCTACTTTTTCCCCTCTGTGTTATTTGTCTTATTGAGTTGTGAAAGTTCTTTATGTTTTCTTGATACAAATCATTTGTCAGTATATTTTTTTCAGGTATTTTCTCCTACTTTTAGTTCCTTGATGATATCTTTTAAAGTGGCTAATTAGTTTGGAAGCTGGATGAAACAAATGCTGTTTTTCCTTTCTGGTCTGTGTTGGCACTACCCCTGTATAGCCCCATGGCTTGAATCTGACCTCTGCTTACTTTCTTCACTCTTTGAAAGCAAAGATGCCATCAGGTGAAATGTCTGGGACAGACAGAACGTGGGTTGAGCAAAAGTAAAGATTTTCGGTAATTTACGTGTTTGGTTTAGTCAGCCTCTTAATTCTCAAAGATTAACTTTGGTGGAGAAACAGTGGGGGGTGGTATTCCTTTCTGCAAGATTCTTTGGTGAGACTTTGATGACCTTTAATGTGTTCTATTTGATCAGGTTCTGCAGCTGATTCATGAGAGGGACAACATCTGTAAACAGATCCACCTACCAGCCCAGAGTGGAAGCAGCCGTGTATTGGAGGCCATGCGGAGGGGGTCAGACTTGCCTGGGGGGGTGGGGGCATCCCATACTTTTCCATGTTTCCTTAAGGACCAAGCAGTGTCTAAGAACCTAGTGTAGTGTGTGGCACACAGTAGCTGCTCACTAAATATTTATTACATGAGTAAACCCATGGACATTATAACTTGCTTCGTTCATTCTGTAAGTATAGACTGAGGACTAGATCACTCATTTCATTTGTTTAGCATGTGTTTTATTATGCACCTACTGTGTGGCACACTGAGATTTTAATCCTTTAGCTTTTAACATTAAAGTTTTTTAGGTCTTAGAATTTAAATATAGCTCCGTGTGTTCACTCACTTTGGGAATAGTAAGTATAGCAAAGATAAGACTGAAAGGAGCATGTGACAAATGGCAAGCTGTATGGAACTAGTAATTTCCTTGTATTCCACATTGGCAAAGAGTTTCAGAGATATTAAGTGTTAATTTGTCTTCATTTCTTAGTTAAATAAAAACATCTATTTAGGGTAATTTATGTTCTTGAATTAAAATTTTATAGGCTCTGGATTAGGTTATAGTACAGGATTTGGATCAAAAGGACTCTTCTGGATACTTACTCTTGTACTGTCCTATGCGAATGAGAAGTAATTACATGTGATTAGTTCATAGTGTTATCTTCTTATAGCATTCATTTAAAGAAGATTGGTTCATCTAAGCTTTTTCTTTTTGTTCTTTATTGCAGATATTCAAGAGAAGCTTATGTGGAATTAATTCATCATATCAGAGAGTCTATCCCAGGTACATTTAAGAAACATATTTTACTGAGCACATTACTCTACCAGTGACCCCAGTCTTCTTGGTCAGATACAGGCAACACCTGTGGTAGTACATTGTGTCACCTTTCTCACTTCTTTTGATCCTCTTCATTTCTCTCTTTTTCTTTACTTCTTTACTTCTTTCCGATTTTTTAATATCTTGGTCTTACTAGATATACTCAGAGGTGTGGATTAGCTTGTGGCCTCAGGTACTAAAGGGATTCCTTTTCTATAGTCTTTGTGTTTCTGAACATATGAGAGAAACCTTGTTCTTGCTCGTTAGCTGGCAAAGTTATAGTCTAAATTAGTTCTGATTTGGGAGCAATTGATATCTTTAAAAATGTGTACTTAGAGGTAATTCCTTTCTTGTTATCATAACCCTTACTCCCCTCTCTCTTTTCCCTTCCTCTGAATAAAATTACTCTGTAAGTCTTTTAGTTTAGATTTGTTGACAATGTCTACATTGTTTTACAAATTTCTAATGATTGTAACTTGTGTTCTGTACCAATACTTTCATTTGGATAGGGCAGGATAGTGTGGAGCTTCTCTGGGCTGCAGTTTCCTCATCTGTAACATGGAGTTAATAGTACTCACCTTATTGGATTGTTGGGATAATTAAATAAATTAAAGTGTGTTGGAACATTGTGTTTAACTTCAAAAGTATATGTTTGGATGAGGTACTGAAACATTCTGCATGATAGATCGCATGCTGGGTCATGCGAACCATGGTAAATTTAAGAAAACTGAAGTCATATCAAGCATCTTTTCTAGCCACAACATTGTGAGATTAGAAATCAACTACAAGAAAAAAACTGTAAAAAACACAAACGCATGGAGGCTAAAAAATGGATTGCCGAAGAAATCAAAGAGGAAATCAAAAAATTCCTAGATACAAATGAAAATGAAAACATGACGATCCAAAACTTTTGGGACACAGCAAAAGCAGTTCCAAGAGGGAAGTTTATTTATGTATTTATTTATTTTTATTTGGTTGTGCCGGGGCTTAGTTGCGGCAGGTGAGCTCCTTAGTTGCGGTTTGCTGGCTCCTTAGTTGCAGCACGTGGGCTCCGTAGTTGTGGCATGCAAACTCTTAGGTGCGGCATGTGTGTGGGATCTAGTTCCCTGACCAGGAATCGAACCAGGGCCTGCTGCATTGGGAGCACAGAGTCCTAACCACTGAGGCACCAGGGAAGTCCCTAAGAGGGAAGTTTATAGCAATATAATCTTACCTCAGGAGACAAGAAAAATCTCAAACCACCTAACCTTACACCAGAAGCAACTAGAGAAAGGAGAACAAACAAAAGCCATAGTTAGTAGAAGGAAAGAAATCTTAAAGGTCAGAGCAGAAATAAATGAAATAGAGATGAAGAAAACAACAGAAAAGATAAATGAAACTAAACCTGGTTCTTTGAAAAGATAAAATTGATAAACCTTTGGCCAAACTTATCAAGAATATAAGGGAAAGGGCTCAAATCAGTAAAATTAGAAATGAGCGAATTCCCTGGCAATCCAGTGGTTAGGACTTCTTGATTCCACTGCAGGGGGCATGAGTTTGTTCCTGGTTGGGGAACTAAGATCCCTAAGATTCCATATGCCATGTGGCACAGCCAAAAAAAAAAAGAAATGAAAATGAAATTACAACTGATACCACAGAAATACAAAGGATCATAAGAGACTACTACAAGCAACTATATGCCAATAAAATGGACAACCTAGAAGAAATGGATGAGTTCTTAGAAAGGTACAATCTTCCAAGTCTGAACCAGGAAGAAGTAAAATATGAACAGACCAATTGCAAGTACTGAAATTGAAACCGTGATTAAAAAACTTCCAACAAGGGACTTCCCTGGTGGCACAGTGGTTAAGAATCCGCCTGCCAAAGCAGGGGATGGGGCTTTGAGCCCTGGTCCGGGAAGATCCCACATGCCCTGGAGCAACTAAGCCTGTGTGCCACAACTACTGAGCCTGCTCTCTAGAGCCTGCGAGCCACAGCTGCTGAGCCCATGTGCCACAACTGCTGAAGCCCGCGTGCCTAGAGCCTGTGCTCCACAACGGGAGAGGGCACCGCAATGAGAAGCCCGCACACTGCAGCGAAGAGTAGCCCCTGCTTGCCACAACTGGAGAAAGCCTGCACACAGCAACGAAGACCCAACGCAGCAATAAATAAATAAATAGATAGATAGATAGATAGACAGACAGACAAACCCACCCCCCAAACTTCCAACAAACAAAAATCCAGGACCAGCTGGCTTCACAGGCAAATTCTGTCAAACATTTAGAGAAGAGTTAACACTTATCCTTCTTATCCTTCTGAAACTATTCCAAAATATTGCAGAGGAAGGAACACTCCCAAACTCATTCTGTGAGGCCACCATCACCCTGATTCCAAAACCAAAGATACCACAAAAAGAAAATTACAGGCCAATATCACTGATGAACGTAGATGCAAAAATCCTCAACAAAATACTAGCAAACTGAATCCAACAGTACATTGAAAGGATCATATACCATGATCAAGTGGGATTTATCCCAGGGATGTAAGGATTTTTTTCAATATCTACAAATCAATCAGTGTGATATACCACATTAAGAAACTGAAGAGTAAAAACCATGTGATCATCTCAGTAGATGCAGAAAAAGCTTTTGACAAAATTCTACACCCATTTGTGATAAAAACTCTCTAGAAAGTGGGCATAGAGGGAACCTAACAACATAATAAAGGCTATATATGACAAACCCACAGCTAACAGCATACTTAAGGGTGAAAAGCTGAAAGCATTTTCTCTAAGATCAGGAACAAGACACTTTTATTCAACACAGTTTTGGAAGTCCTAGCCATGGCAGTCAGAGAAGAAAAAGAAATAAAAGGAATCCAGATTGGAAAAGAAGACGTAAAACTGTCACTGTTTGCAGATGACATGATGTTATACACAGAAAATCCTAAAGATGCTACCAGAAAACTACTAGAGCTCATCAATGAATGTGGTAAAGTTGCTGGGTACAAAATTAATGTACAGAAATCTGTTGCATTTCTATACACTAACAACAAAAGATCAGAAAGAGAAATTAAACAATCCCATTTACCATTGCATCAAAAAGAATAAAATACCTAGGAATAAACTTACCTAAGGGGCAAAAGACCTGTACTCTGAAAACTATAAGACACTATAAGATGAAAGTTAAGAAACTATAAGATCAAAGAAATTGAAGATGACACAAACAGATGGAAAGATATACCATGTTCTTGGATTGGAAGAATCAATATTGTCAAAATGATTATACTACCCAAGGCAATCTACAGATTCAGTGCAATCCCTATCAAATTACCAATGGCGTTTTTCACAGAACTAGAACAAGCAATTTTAAAATTTATATGGAAACATAAAAGATGCCGAATAGCCAAAGCAATCCTGAGAAAGAAAAATGGAGCTGGAGGAATCAAGCTCCCTGATTTCAGACTATACTACAAACTTACAGTCATCAAAACAGTATGGTACTGGCACAAAAACAGAAATATAGATCATTGGAACAGGATAGAAAGCCCAGAAATAAACCAACACATCTATGGTCAATTAATCTACGACAAAGGAGGTAAGAATATACAGTGGAGAAAAGACAGTCTCTTCAATAAGTGGTGCTGGGAAAACTGGACAGCTACATGTAAAAGAATGAAATTAGAACATTCTCTAACACCATACACAAAAATAAACTCAAAATGGATTAAAGACCTAAATGTAAGACTGGATACTATAAAACTCTTAGAGGAAAACATAGGCAGGACACTCTTTGACATAAATGGCAGCAGTATCTTTTTTTTTTTTTGGCCGTGCCACATGGCTTGAGAGATCTTAGTTCCCCAACCAAGGATTGAACCCAGGCCATGGCAGTGAAAGTGCCAAGTCCTAACCACTGGACCACCAGGGAATTGTGCAGCAATATCTTTTTGGATCCACTTCCTAAAGTAATGAAGATAAAAACAAAAGTAAATGGGAGCTAATTCAACTTAAAAGCTTTTGTACAGCAAAGGAAACCGTAAACAAAACAAAAAGACAAGCCACAGAATGGGAGAAAATATTTGCAAACGAAGCGACTGACAAGGGATTAATCTCCAAGATAGACAAACAGCTCATGCAGCTTAGTATCAAAAAACAAACAGCCCAATCAAAAAATGGGCAGAAGACTTAAATAGACATTTCTCCATAGAATACATACAGATGACCAAAGAGCACATGAAAAGCTGCTCAACATTGCTAATTATCAGAGAAATGCAATCAAAACTACAATAAGGTATCACCTTACACTGGTCAGAATGACCATCATCAAAATACCTTCCAACAATAAATGCTGGAGAGAGTCTGGAGAAAAGGGAACCCTCCTACACTGTTGATGATAATGTAAATTGGTACAGCCACTATGGAGACAACCATATGGAGACAACCACTATGGAGACAACCTCCGTATTGGTACAACCAGTATGGATGCTCCTTAAAAAACTAAATATAGAGCTTCCATATGATCCAGCAATCTTACTCTTGGGCATATATCCCAAGAAAACCATAATTCAAAAAGATGCATGCACCCCAGTGTTCATTGCAGTATTATTTACAGTATCCAAGACATGGAAGCAACCTAAATGTCCATCGACAGGAATGGATAAAGAAGGTATGGTACATATATACAATGGAATATTACTCAGCCATAAAAAAGAACGAAATAATGCCATTTGCAGCAGTGTGGATGGACCAAGAGTTTATCATACTAAGTGCAGTAAGTCAGACAAAGACAAATAACATATGATGTCACTTATAAGTGGAATTCATAAAATAGATAATCAACAAGGACCTACTGTATAGCACAGGGAACTCTACTCAATATTCTGTAATAACCTAAATATATGGGAAAAGAATCTGAAAAAGAATGGATACATGTATATGTAAAACTGAATCACTTTGCTGTACACCTGAAACTAACACAACATTGTAAATCAAATATACCCCAATATAAAATAAAAATTAAATTAAAAAAAAGTTAAAGCAGGACAAATTTGAAAATATGGACTCCTACTGTGTCCCTAAATCCAGTATTTGAAGTGAAAAATACCTTTTCTAGCACTGAGGGGAATGTAGACTGAGAAGCCAGGCTCTGGCATGGGAACCTTGTTGATGAGCAGGCCTTTACCTCCTTGCTCTATAATAACTGTTCCGTTTTACTTGCACACGGGTTGGCTAGCTCCAGGGAAGGCCTTACAGTCTCTATCCTTCCCTCTGTAATTCACCGGTACCAAAGGCTTCTCTTGAAGGTAAGCAGCAGTGACATGCTCTCTTTTGTTGTGTGTCACAGGTGTGAGCCTCAGCAGCGATTTCATTGCTGGCTTTTGTGGTGAGGCGGAGGAAGATCACCTCCAGACAGTGTCTTTGCTTCAGGAAGTTCAGTACAACATGGGCTTCCTCTTTGCCTACAGCATGAGACAGGTGAGTCCTGGGCTGGGGGAGGAGCTACTTCTATGCTGAGACTGACATCATTCCCGACCAGTTTCTGGTCGATTGTGGACAGCTGGGAAGAAAAGAAAGTGGCAGCGAGGCTGTCCTTGAGAAACCACAAGGATCTTACCATTCATTTCTTTATTTTTTCTAATAAACCTGTCTACCCTTTTATACAGTTCAGCAATTTGAGATGAAAAACAATTGTGCTGATATTCCTCTTCATTAGAATATTTAAAATTATGTTTAGGTTCAGAATTTGAAAGTGGGGGGAGGGGCACTATTCTCTTTAAAAGAAACCGAAAATCTTTTATTAATATGCAGAACTTCTTTTTTGGCCAACAGATGTGATTTGTTTTACAGAGGCTCCTTGTTGCCCTCCTAGCCATCCTCAGCCATTTTTAATTTCCATTTTTCTAGGCCAAGTGAACCCAACTGATGTCCACTTTAGAGTTTCTCCTATAACACAGATTCCCAGGAAAGCAAAGCAGAAGGAGATGAGAAAGAAAAGGAAGGGTAATGCATATTTCCTGCAGAGAGGGGATAGTTCTGGTTGTCTGCCATTTTCTTGATAGTAGGGATGAATTTGCATGGGTCACTTCTCATCCCCGCAGTCACCTCAGGGGCAGCTTGCCATGTGTTTGGGCTGGAGGCTGAGGGGTCTCTGTGGCCAGGGAAAAGCTATCTGATGAATGATTGAACCATCACTGTCACTCAGCTGTCATCAACCAAGCTAATTCACGTCTTTTAAAGGTCACTACCTAGTATTCTGTAGACAGTGTAAGTGAGCCAATGTGTATATTGATGTCTCTTATAGAATTGTTTCAGGGATGAAGCATCAGAAGGGTTGTTGGGTTCCAATTTGCTTCATCTCTGTGGACATCACAAATATGCAAGAGAAATTTTTTTTTTTAAATAGATTTATTTATATATTTTTGGCTGTGTTGGGTCTTTGTTGCTGTGCGCGGGCTTTCTCTAGTTGTGGTGATTGGGGGCTGCTCTTCGTTGCGGTGCACGGGCTTCTCATTGTGGTGGCTTCTCTTGTTGCGGAGCATGGGCTCTAGGCGCGCAGGCTTCAGTAGTTGTGGCACGTGGGCTCAGTAGTTGTGGCTCGCGGGCTTAGTGGCTCCGCAGCTTTTGGGATCTTCCCAGGCCAGGGCTTGAACCTGTGTCCCTTGGATTGGCAGGCAGATTCTTAACCACTGCACCACCAGGGAAGCCCAAGAGAAATTCTTTTTAATGCTAGAGTTGGGAAGTGAGTTTTCAGTGTGAGGTGGAAGCATATCCTATGGGCATTGAATATGAGTGTTTACTTTGGAGTCTAATTCCTAGATTAGGGTTAAGGTCCTAGAGGCTTAATCAAGTAGCATAGTGGATGAGAACAAGCACTCACATTGTGCCTTTTCCATTTAATAATGTGTGACCTTGGGAAAAGTTTTTGCTTTCTTCATCTGTGAAAAGGGATAACGTTAATACCAACCTCATCAGGTTATTTTGAGGATTAAGATAATATATATAAAGCACTTAAAATAGTGTTTTATAATAGTTAAGTGCACAATAGAGGTTAGTTATTAATAATAAGACAGAATAGAGTAAACCCTGTAAGAGAATTCTGTTTTAGAATTCTCTACCCATTCTTCATTTCCCTCTGGATATGGTCGTTCTCTTAAAGGCAGATTGGTTTGAATGTCCAGACTTTGGTGTATAGACTTTCCACTTTTGTCTAGCTCAGTGGTTCTCCAACTCCATTATGAGCTTGTGTACATAAAGATATATATAAACGTGTGTGTGTGTATATTTATATATATAAACACGTATGTACACTATGATTTTGGATGATTTCAAGGATACATTTTCTTTCTTTTTTTTTTTTTTTTTTTTTGACTGGGTAAAACCTGGGTGTGGTATAAAATTCAAAAGGTCAAAATAGTATGCAGTGCAAAGGAGTTGTTTTTTCTTCCTAGGTTGCCTAGTTTTTCAGTTCCTTCCCTGAAGGCAACTGCTCTTAGCAACTTCTTCTTTAACCTTCCAGAGACATTTCATGTATTTATAAATACATTTATATGTATACTTTCTACATCAAATTTATTATACATGTTGATCTGTGCCTTGCTTATTTTTCTGTTCAGAGTATATTTTGGAGAGCAATCATATCTATATACATAGCTATTTCATTCTTTTTCACAACTGTGTAGTATTCCATTGTGTAGATAAACCATAATTTGTTTTACTGGTTACCTATTTTTTTAAATAAAATTTAAAAAATTATTTATTTATTTATTTGGCTGCACTGGGTCTTAGTTGTGGCACGTGGGATCTTTTAGTTGCAGCATGCAGACTTCTTTTTTTTTTTTTTTCACACACACACACACACACACACACTGTATTTTATTTTTACAAGAGATAAATAGACTGACACCAAGCATTGTATATGGATGACCACAACAAAAGCAACAATGATTGCAATTACCAAACATGAAACACACTCATACTATGTCATAATATTGACATTCAGTCCAGTAATCCTCCACTGTAACAGCTCCTTTACTTTGCAGTGCAAATTGATTTGTATATTCTTTGCCTCTGAGTCCTCGTGGGATTTCTTTTTTTTTAATTCAAACAGAAAGTCACAAAAATTATACTCATCCTCATCAGTTCACTCAGTCCCATGTAATTAATTTTTTTTTTCATCTTGATCTTTTGTTAGCACTTTTATGAGTTCATCAGTTTTTCATTAGAGTTCTGAAAATGCTTATTCATTCAGTTCAGCAGTACAGTCAGTTACCAGAAACCTTTACTTGTCAGAGTCTTTTCCATGAATTTCTTGAAGATGAAACCCTTTTATAGGAACATATTTGCAAAAGCATCAGAGTACACCCAGAACTATCTGTAAATGACAAAAGACTTGAAAATGACCATGGTTAAAGATTTGATGAAAGTTCATAATAATGCAGTTGACAAGAAAATTAGTTATTTCTGAGATATACATTTTAAAGTAATAACTAGGATTATGATTTATAACATTATACCAGAACATATAAGATTTTTAGAAATTTCATATAATGTCTGAAACATTTATATTAACATCTTTCCATACAAATAACCCAATGAAAGTTTAGTATTAGTTGTTTCGTTTGTTTGTTTTTTTATACTGCAGGTTCTTTTTTTTTTTTTTTTTTGTAATGTCTGAAACATTTATATTAACATATTTCCATACATATTTCCATACAAATACAAAATATAAGATTTTTAGAAATTTCATGTAATGTCTGAAACATTTATATTAACATATTTCCATACATATTCCCATACAAATACAAATATAAGATTTTTAGAAATTTCATGTAATGTCTGAAACATTTATATTAACATATTTCCATACAAATAACCCAATAAAAGTTTAGTATTAGTTGTTTTGTTTGTTTTTTTATACTGCAGGTTCTTATTAGTCATCAGTTTTATACACATCAGTGTATACATGTCAATCCCAATTGCCCAATTCAGCACACCACCATCCCCACCCCACCGCAGTTTTCCCCCCTTGGTGTCCATATGTCTGTTCTCTACAACTGTGTCTCAACTTCTGCCCCGCAAACCAGCTCATCTGTACCATTTTTCTAGGTTCCACATACATGCATTAATATACGATATTTGTTTTTCTCTTTCTGACTTACTTCACTCTGTATGACAGTCTCTAGATCCATCCATGTCTCAACAAGTGACTCAATTTCGTTCCTTTTTATGGCTGAGTAATATTCCATTGTATATATGTACCACAACTTCTTTTTCCATTCGTCTGTTGATGGGCATTTAGGTTGCTTCCATGACCTGGCTATTGTAAATAGTGCTGCAATGAACATTGGGGTGCATGTGTCTTTTTGAATTACGGTTTTCTCTGGGTATATGCCCAGTAGTGGGATTGCTGGGTCATATGGTAATTCTATTTTTAGTTTTTTAAGGAACCTCCATACTGTTCTCCATAGTGGCTGTATCAATTTACATTCCCACCAACAGTCCAAGAGGGTTCCCTTTTCTCCATGCCCTCTCCAGCATTTGTTGTTTGCAGATTTTCTGATGATGCCCATTCTAACTGGTGTGAGGTGATACCTCATTATAGTTTTGATTTGCATTCCTCTAATAATTAGTGATGTTGAGCATCTTTTCATGTGCTTCGTGGCCGTCTGTATGTCTTCTTTGGAGAAATGTCTATTTAGGTCTTCTGCCCATTTTTGGATTGGGGTGTTTGTTTCTTTAATATTGAGCTGCATGAGCTGTTTATATATTTTGGAGATTAATCCTTTGTCAGTTGCTTCGTTTGCAAATATTTTCTCCCATTCTGAGGGTTGTCTTTTCGTCTTGTTTCTGGTTTCCTGTGCTGTGCAAAAGCTTTGAAGTTTCATTAGGTCCCATTTGTTTATTTTTGTTTTTATTTCCATTACTCTAGGAGGTGGATCAAAAAAGATCTTGCTGTGATTTATGTCAAAGAGTGTTCTTCCTATGTTTTCCTCTAAGAGTTTTATAGTGTCCAGTCTTACATTTAGGTCTCTAATCCATTTTGAGTTTATTTTTGTGTATGGTGTTAGGGAGTATTCTAATTTCATTCTTTTACGTGTAGCTGTCCAGTTTTCCCAGCACCACTTATTGAAGAGACTGTCTTTTCTCCAATGCAGACTTCTTAGTTGCACCATGCGGACTCTTAGTTGCGGCATGCATGTGGGATCTAGTTCCCTGACCAGGGATCGAACCTGGGCCCCCTGCATTGGGAGCGCAGAGTCTTACCCACTGCACCACCAGGGAAGGCCCTACTGGTTCCCTATTGATAAACATTTACTATGCTTTGCATCTTGTGTCTTTATAAACACTGCTGCTGAGTAACCTGGTATATGAATTATTTAGTGTCTGTGTCCTATAAAAATATCAAGAACAATTTTGAGTCTATGATTTTCATGTACTAAATTTAGAATTTAACCCTTGCAAAAACGTGGCTCCACTGCATAGTTACCTTTTTCTCTTAGAAGGCCCAAGAGCTACAGAACCCTTGTGGTGTGGCTTGAGTTCCTATACATGTGTCTGTAAATTGCAAATTGGATGAGCATGTCTGCTTCTGTGCTGAAGAACGTATTCTACAAGTCTGTGGTGACCTCCATCTCTTTTTTTTTTTTAATAGAAGACACGGGCATATCACAGGCTGAAGGATGATATCCCGGAAGAGGTAAAATTAAGGCGTTTGGAGGAACTTATCACTGTCTTCCGAGAAGAAGCAACAAAAGCCAACAAGACGTTTGTGGGTTGTACCCAGCTGGTGCTGGTGGAGGGGGTAAGGCTATGTGTATGTGTATATATATATATATATTTTGTTGTTGTTGTTGTTTGTTTTTTGTTTTTTAGAGCACAGTATATCTCCCTTTATTTAGATCTTTGATTTCTTTTAGCAGTTTTCAACATATAGATCCTGTACATGTTTTCTTAGATTTACACCCATTGTTTTTTTTTTTTTTTTTTTTTTTAGCTATTGTAATTGCAACTATATTTTTATTTTGGGTGTCCGTGTGTTCACTGTTAGTATGTAGAAATAATTGGTTTTTGTATTTCTATCTTGTATCCTCTGATCTTGCTGAACTCAATAGTTCTAGGAGTTTTTTGGGTAGGTTGCTTGGGATTTTCTTTGCAAGTTATCATGTCTGTTTTTCTTTCTTCCTGTTGTTCCAGGGTTCCTTCTTTTTTGTTTACTTTTCGCTTAGAGGACTCCCTTTAGACACTCTGGCAGCACATTCTCTTTGTTTTCCTTCATCTTAGAGTGTCTTGATTTCTTCTTCATTCCTGAAGGATATTTTTGTATTTAGTGAAAGGATTAGTGAAAAGTATTTCTGCTCCACCTTTTTGGAAACACTATTACATGTGTATTTTTAGAAACAAGTTTATTGTTTGTTTTCAGTCCTTTTAGAAATCACACTTTCTTGGAAATGTACTGCGTTTCGGAAGTTTGGAGTTCTGTAGTCTTCTGTGGTCAAGCTTGGGAACCTGGTCATCATTTAGAGCACTAAACAGATGGGATAAGGGGTGAGTTAGGGAACCTAACCTTCTGTGAAGCTGCATGCTTCGGCTATTGAAGAGGAAAGGAAAGAGAGAGATAGGGCTCTTTCTGTGACTCCTCACAAGTCCAGGTTTGAGAAAGGAGAGTCCTGCTCCACGCCGTAGGATATGGCAGTGTCAAAATCAGCAATTGCTTGGTATTTGTGTTTGTTAGGACTCTCTGGTAGTGAGTAACAGTGGGAAATTTGTTCAAGCTATTCAGTCTAAGCCAAAAGTAATTCTGTGTTGTATAAGACTTCAGGAGTGTTTTGTGGAGCCCAAAGGCAAGAATACTGCCAGGTGTCTGGAAGGGACTGTACCCAGTCTGGGAAGCCTTTGAGGCTCAGACTTTCTTCTCTCCTCCTCAGACCAGCTTTTCCTGATTCTTCATCTGTGTGGCAGAGTACAGCAGCCCTATAGTTCCTGTGTTTCATGGTATAGTTCCAGTTTTTCACAGACCGAAGTTGTGTCTTTCAGCTCCAATTCAAATTTCCAGGAGAGGGAATCCGATCAACTCAGCTTGGGTTAGGAATCTTCCTGTGGTCTGGTCTAGTAGCTGCTGATGGTTGGTGATGCTGAGCTGGTGAAATACCTCAAAAGTGTTTGCCTCGATAAATGCTTTGTTATTTAGGGTGTCACTGTGATTCTGGAGATCTGTACATGAACATGTCTATTAGCAATCCGCATTTTATCCAGTAGGAATTAGGTCTTATTGTATGCCCAGCTCTCCTCACACAGGGTCTGGTACAGAATAGTGTACCTGTCTTTTGATTGAATGAATAAGTACTCAAAGGTTACTAATTTTTGTCCAAGACTTTATCAACCCCACAGAGAGCCCATGGTAATTAAATGAACCAAAACAAGGTTTGTTTGTTTGTTTTTTAAAAACACATCCAGCATAAGCCAGTACTCACCTGGGGCTAGAGAATAAATGAATTTTTCAAGGTCAGCATTGGAGTCTTCACTTTTTCTTAGGGGAGACTTTCTTTCCTCCAGTCATGGCCAGTTTATTTATTTATTTATTTATTTTGGCTGCGCTGGACGGCATGTGGGATCTTAGTTCCCCGACCAGGGATTGAACCCATGCCCCTTGCAGTGGAAGCGTGCAGTCTTGAGCACTGGACCGCCAGGGAAGTCCCATGGCCAGCTTAAAACACCGGGTTGCTGTATTCAGTGTCAGAGAAGATGATAACTTCTGTATACTGAGCATTTACTATGTGCCAGGAACTGTGTACTTTACAGTCATATGCACATTGAGTCCCACCACAGTCCTTGGGAGAAGTGCTGTTATTAGCCCACTTTTGTAGTTGAAGAAAGGAGACTCAGAGAAGTAGGAAAAACTTTCCCAAGGTCACACAGCTAGTGTGGCAGAGCCAGAATTTGACCCATTTCTGTCTCATTCTGTAGCCTAAAAGTACCACCCCCCCAACCTTTTCAAATTATGGAGAATCTAAAAAAAAAAAAAAGGTATAGAGAGGTTAGTGAATGCCCACATACCCATTAACCAGCCTCAGCAGTTTGTCAATACAGTGTTAATCATGGCTGATCTTGTTTCATCTCTACTGCCACCACTGAGTTGTTTTGAAGCAAGTACAAGACATATATTATTTTGTCAGTAATTATTTCAGTATATATCTCTAAAAGATGACTCTTTTTTAAAATAGACATAATGTGACTATCATATCTGAAATAATTGACAGTAGTTTCTTAATATTATCAAATATGTAGTTGATGTTCCAGTGTCCCTCTTTGTCTTATAAATGTTCTTTTATGGTTGGTTGTTCAAATCATGGAACATGAACATTCTCTCTTTCAAAAAATTTATTGTAAAACATCGCAAACTTGTAGAAAAGTAGCAGTAGAGTACAAAGAAATTTTTTCTTTGAAGCTTTTGAGAGTAAGTTGCCCTGATGCCCCCAATTCCCCAAATACTGCAGTGTGTATTTTGTGCAAACAGGAGCATTCTCCTATGCAACTGTAGTACAACCATCAGAATCAGAAAATTAAGCTTGTTAGATTACTACCATCCAGTCCTTAGACCCCCATTTAAATTTCTCCATTTGTCTCAGAACTGTCATTTATAAGAAAAAGATTTAGTTTAGTATTACATGTTGTGTTAGTTGTCATTTTATCACTTTTTAGAAATTTGATGTGTCTTGGCATGGCTTTCTTTGTATTTTGTTTGGGATATGTTAAGGCTGCTTAGTTTGTGAGTTTATAATTTTCATCAAATTTGGAAAATTTTCATTTACTATTCTTCAGATATTTTTTCTGTACTCCTCCTTCCTGCCCATCTCCCGCCCCCCATTTCTTCTCTCCTTCTCCAGTCACCTGTATGTCCAACCACTTGATATTGTGTCATAGGACACTGAGGCTGCTCAGTTTTTTTTCTCTTTTTTATATCTGTGCTTCATTTTAAATAGTTTCTGTTTTTCTGTCTTCAGGTTCATTATTCTTTTCTTTGGTAGTGTCTCATTTGCTATTACGTATTGAATTAAAAATTTTAGATCATATATTTTTCATCTCTGTAAGTTACATTTGGTTTTTTAAAAATATCTTCTGCTTCTCTTCTGTGTTCTTATTTTCTTTTGAAACTTAGTATTTGAGCTTAATTACAATAGCTGGTTTAATATCTTTGTGATAATTCCATCACTGCTATCATTTCTAGGTCTGTTTCTATTGACTGACTTTTCTCTTGATTATGAGTCACGTTTTTCTGCTTCTGGGCATATGTAGTGATTTTTGATTGGATGTTGGACATTTTGCTGTCAGACATTATTTTTGAGTGTCTGGGTTTTGTGTTGGGCTTTGTTCTGATAAGCAGTTTTGTTAACTTGTAGTTTGTAGTTTTGTTTGATCCTTTCAAGGTTTTTTTTGTTTTGTTTTAATTGGAGTATAGTTGCTTTACAATGTTAGTTTCTGTTGTACAACGAAGTGAATCAGCTATATGTATACATATATCCTCTCCCTCTTGGACTTCTCTCCTACCGCCCACCCCTATCCCACCCATCTAGGTCATCACAGAGCACTGAGCTGAGCTCCCTGTGCTATACAGCAGGTTCCCACTAGCTATTTGTTTTACACATGATCGTGTATATATCAACACTAATCTCCCAATTCATCCCACCCTCCCCTTCCCCCCTGTGACCACATGTCCATTCTCTATGTCTGCGTCTCTGTTCCTGCCCTGCAGATAGGTTGATCTGTACCATTTTTCTAGATTCCACATGTCACACCAGTCAGAATGGTCATCAAGGCTTGTTTTTAATCTTTGCTAGAAAAGTTTTTTTATTCTAGGGATAGTTTAACCTTAGTACTACTTATGGCTCTTCTAGAGTCATTACTGCATGTTCCAAGGAATCAGTGAGGACTATTTGGTGGTAGGTCAGATGATTCCTAGCCCTTTGTGAGATCTGGGAGCTAACCAGCTGACAGTTCCCAGGTTACTTTCTTTGTCTGACATCATGGATTTGTGCTCCACACAGGGATGTATTATTATTCAGCAAAGACTCAGGGGGCTGCTATGCACATTTCTACAGCTCTTTTTCTGCTTAGCTCCCTCCTCTCTCGAACTTGCTCCACAATTTCCAGCTATTGCAGGCTCCCTGGACTTTGATCCAACTTTCGTCAGTTCAGAGAGAACCACCATGCTCTGCCTTGAGATCTCCCTCCCTGCTTTGCATTCTCTGGTCTGGCACGTGTCTTCTGGTAGAATGCAGGGGTGATTGAAGGGCTCACCCCATTTGTTTTCCTTCTCTTGGGGATCATAGTTTTGCAAATCTGTTGTCCAATATCTGAAAATAGGTGTCTCATATATTTTTGTCCAGTTTCCTGGTATTTAAGGCCTGAGGATAAATTTGTTTATCACTTCCTCATGATTGGAGGAGAAAGACTTGGGTATGTTCTGGAAGTTAATACCATCATACTGGTTTTAGTATTCTCCTGGCCCAGTCTTTTGCATGTTGTGATGGAGACTCTGGCTTCCAGTCTGCCTATTCGTTGAGACAAGTAATGCAGGCCAGACAACCCCAGAACATTCCTGAGTGATTACTATGAGACTCCGTGAAGTGAGAGCCCTTTTGCCAAGTGTATCACCCATATGTCCTTGGCATCAGGCCTGTTGGAAGTCCGTTCCTGCGAAAGGTAATTTTGTAATCAAAGACTCGTTGATTGAATCATATATGATATTGTCAGAAAATTTTATAGAGCTTCTGTTGTGTGCTATTTACTGCCCTTGTTGGTGAAGCAGCAGTAAAGCACTTAGTCTTGTGATTCCTTGGTTAAGAAATGCTCTATGGGGACTTCCCTGGTGGCACAGTGGTTAAGAATCCGCCTGCCAGTGCAGGGGACATGGGTTCGAGCCCTGGTCCCGGAAGATCCCACATGCTGTGGAACAGCTAAGGCCGTGCGCCACAACTACTGAGCCTGCGCTCTAGAACCCGCGAGCCACAACTACTGAAGCCCGCGCTCTAGAGCCCGCGAGCCACAACTACTGAAGCCCGTGCGCCTAGAGCCCATGCTCTGCAGCAAGAGAAGCCACCACAATGAGAAGCCCACCGCAATGAAGAGTAGCCCCCACTCGCCGCAACTAGAGAAAGCCCGCGTGTAACAGCAAAGACCCAACGCAGCCAAACATAAATAAATAAATAATTTAAAAAAAAAAAAAAAAAAAAAGAAATTCTCTATGGGTCAGACCCCTGGGGATCTGAGACCAAGAACTGATGACTGTGACAGATTCATAACCTCTCCTCTGTTCTTTTGCAGCTCAGTAAACGCTCTGCCACTGACCTGTATGGCCGGAATGATGGAAACCTTAAGGTGATCTTTCCTGATGTAGAGATGGAGGATGTCACTAACTCTGGGCTCAGGGTCCAAGCTCAGCCTGGGGACTATGTGCTGGTGAAGGTAAGGGTGTCCTTTTGCACTGTTGACTTGCACTGTGAAGTGGGTGTTGGACTGGATAATTTGGGGGAATGAAATTTTTTCCTGGAGAAATTCTTTAGTAAAATAAAAATCTCTCTCAACCTGACCAATGGAAGGGCACTTGAATTGAATTTTAGACTACTCCAAACTAGGCTTTCTGCTTTTCTTCTCTCCTGCCCTGAAAGGGTTCTTTCTGGGAATTTGGTGAGGTTGGAATACATAGTGGCAAGTAGTTTCCTGCTGCAGAGAGGCCAGGAAGTGTAAGTGATTTTAAGTGAGTTGATAGTTCTCTCTGTCAGAGATCAGCATGCCCTTCAAGGTCTCTAATGCTCCAGGCATCCCTAACTTACATGTGCTCCAGTTTCCTGCATCCCTTCCCTGGACTAACAGGTCTAGTTGAATGGCTGTGGGATTTTCCCTTTCTTCCTCTCCCCGTTTCACTGAGGATATTCCTCCTTTCTTCCCTCGTTCATGAGTTTCTTGCTTCTTCTTTTTCTTCCTACACTACCAGAGGTCTGGTACTGCCATCTTCCTTTTTTTCCTCATGTCCACTTTGCCCCAGAGCCAGAGACTGGCAGGACACGTACTGATGAGGTGGGCAGGAGCAAGACCACTTTTCCAACACTGAGCTTTGAAGCATCTGCACAAGAGAGATGTGGTGAGAGGGTGATGCTTCTGCTGATGTTGTTCAGTGTTATGTCCTCCACCGTGTTCCTTAGTGCCTTACCCTCTCCTCTGCTTTCTGTCCTTGCTCTTCCGTCACCTCCCTCTGGAGTCATGGGAGCCATGGTTCATGGTGTGCAGCTGAGGGAGGCTCATTCTCCTGGCATGTAACTTCTGTAGATTGGCCTGGAAATTTTACCAGCGCTCAGAACTTTTCTGTTCTGTCCATCTGACAAAAACAACGATTTTGCAGGTTGGGGACTTGATGATCCCATTCCTTTCTGGCCTTGTCCTGACTGGGGATTGTCTTACTTTCAGCATTACCTAGAGATTTCCTAAATGGAGTTATTCCTACTAGGCAGCAACGTGATTGATCTGGAAACAGTCTCTCATAGGTTTTTCTACTTGTTCATTCTTTCTTTTTGACACTGTCTTGTTTTCTTCTTTGTCTTCTGAATGTTTGCTTCTTTGATTTTCAGTTGCTTTTTCATACCTCTTCCTATTCTCTTTCTACTATAGATAAGGGTTATTTGCAAGATGAGTTTGGTGGTATGGGTTGTAATGTTAGTATGATACTCTTTTGTAAAATGGAAAAATTCCATTTGTCAAGAAAGATAGAAAGGTGATACTTGGGACTCTTTTTTTGTTCCGATACTTATGTTACTTGGGACTCTTTTTTTGTTCCGAAGTGACATAAACCCCACAAGTAAGATTTAGTGAAAGGATCAGAATGGAGAAGATGTGGAGCCAGGGGTCTGTTAGATCTTTCTGTCACTTTTCTCATCTTTCTCCACTTAGAGTCCCCGGGCTGTGCTAGAACCATTTCCTCGTAAATTTCATTTTCTTGTCTCCCTTTCTTCTGTGGTGCTTATTTGGCTAAACTCCAACCTTGGTGAAAGTGATTATCTGCTTACTCTGCAGCTGCACCCTAGCAGCTGAACATTGTTGGGGAAGAGCACACAGTTAATCTCTATTACATAGATTAGGTCAGATGATGGTGATTGAAAACTCAAAATACAGTGGCTTAAATAAGGTAGGAGTTCTCTTTGTCATAAAAATCTAGATATAGAAGGTCCAGGACTGGTGATTGTGATGGCTCCATGATCACCAAGGGTCTAGGCTCCTTCTGTCTTTTGCTCTGCTGTGTGTGGCCTCCATCCTCAAGGTCACCTTATGATTCAAGATGGCTGTTCCAGCAGCCATGTCCTAGCTAGTAGGAAGCAGGAAGAAGAAAGGTGAAGGGCTTGCCCTCTTCCTTTTAGGACAGTTTGCAGAAGTTGCACATAACTATTTCCACCATGGTAACACACCACGCCAGGCTGCAAAGAAGCTGAGAAGTGTGGTCTTCATTCTGAATGACGATGTGCCCAGTTAAAAATCGGGAGTTCTGAGGAGTTACTGAGGAAGAACAGGAGAACTGTTGGGGGACAAATAACAGTCTCTTCGCATAAACCAACTGCACTCAGTTCACATTCATGCCATAAAACTCAAATGAATGGCGCTGAAATCCTAATCCTACTGTATTTCCCCAGTAAAATAACTTTTCCACTCTCATTCTCCCTAAATCTTCGCTCACTTATCTAAATCCTAGTCTCAGCTGATGTCTTTGCCTCATATTTCATAGAGAAAATCGATACAATTAGGTGGAATCTCATTGTCTCATCAGTATTTCCACCAGCTCACTCACATCTCCGCCTGCCCACGCTATCTGCTCATGTGGGACTGTGTAGGAAGCGTCTGCGTCTTCTGTCACGCTGCTCCTTGTGCTTTTTGCTTCCATCCCTTCACTTCCTCTCCAGATTTGCATTTGTCTCCTTTCTTTCTTGCATCCTAAACTTAATGTGGCCAAAATAGAATGAATTCTTCCCACTTTCCTGCAGTTTTCTTCTTTTCAAGCCTCCTCCATCTCAGCAAATGGCACCACTCAGTTGCTCAAACCAAAAATATAGGAATCTTCCTAGATACTTACTTTCCTGTACTCCCCATCAGTAGTTCATCTGTTTCGGCTCTACCTGTGGGATGTATCTTGGACCTGACCGTTTCTCTCCTTCTCTAAGCTGTCATCATTTCTTGGTTGGGAGATTAGAGCAGCCTCCTCACGGGTTTTCTGTTTCTATATTTTGAAAATGAATTATTTATTGAAGCATATCATAAATGTAGAAAATTGCTCACAAGTGTACTACTTGATGAATCATCACAAAGTGACCCTACCCATGTGAATACCACCTGAATTAAGAAACAAAATATTTTCAGAACTCCCCAAACCCCTGTCATGTTCCTACCAGTTACTCTTTTCCCCTGCATCCTAATTTCTAATACCATAGTTCAGTTTTGCTTGTTTTTGATATAAAATTGAATCATACAGTATATATATATATATATATATATATATATATTTAACATCTTTATTGGAGTATAATTGCTCTAATACAGTGTATATTTTTGATGCATGGATATTGTGCAGTTCATCCATGATTATATTTATTCATATTATATGAATATACCACAATTTATGTATTGGCCATTTTGGTTGTTTCCAGTTTGGAGCTATTATGAATAGAATTGCTACGACTATGCCTGTGTTTTAGTGCAAGTATATATTCATTTCTATAGGGTATATGGTTTGGAATTGCTGTGTAACAGGGTGTATATAATAGAAATAGCCAAAATGGTTGTACCAGTTTACACTCCCACCAACAGTACCTGAGAATTTCAGAGGCTTCATATTCCTGTTTCCATTCTTGCCCTCCTCTAGTCGTTCTGCCCCATAGCAGTCAGTGTGACCTTTCTAAATCAGATCACTCACTCATCTGCTTAAGCCCTGCAGTGGTTTCTCATTGGAGCCAGCATAAAATGCAGGGTGTCCATGGCCTTTTATGATCTTCCCCAGCTACCTTTCCAACCTCATGTCCCCTGTACTCTTTTTATTCTCTTTCCTCTAGTCTTGGTGACCTCCTTTTTGCCCCTCAGACCTAGTTCCAGTGTCAGGGTCTGTGCACATGCTGTGTTGCTTAGGAGGCTCTTGATTTTTGCCTGGCTGCCTTCTTTTAAACCTTCAAGTTCTCTTAAATGTCACCTCCTTGAGAGGCCCACTGTAGTGCTGAAAGAAGCTTCCCTCTGCCTTGCTTTTTTCACTGTTTACATTAGCTCATTTTATCTTCATAGCACTTTTTAGTGCCTGAAATAATTTTCATTTGTTTGTTTATATATTCTCTGTCTTCTCTTGAAAGCTCCTTTGAGGGTAGGAAAAACATCTGTTTTGTTCTTCTTGATATCTGTAGCACCTAGGACAATTCCTAGAACACAATAAGCACTAAATAAATATTTACTAATGGACTGACTCATTCTTATAGTCAGAAATGAGGCCCCTGGTAATTTTGGGGGTCACATGCTTTCAGCTCTCAATTAGAGAAAAAAGAGAGCCTTTCTCACCAAATATTGGCCATAAATATCTTAAGGAGGAATTTGACTGGTACAGCCTGGATCACAGGTTACCTCTGGGATTAGGAGGGGCAGGGTCTGTGATAGGCAGCTCACACCTGAACCTTATGGTTGTCTCTGGGGAGAAGCCATCTCCCAAGAGAAAAGGGAGAAGTGGCTGTTTGGGAATTACCTATTTTGGACTTCTTAAATTATATGCATTAGCATTGTATCAAACGTCCCTTCCTCCAAGGATTGGGGGCACAGAGGAACCATGCAGTCTCTGCTGGCCTGTTATCTCCATTAGATTCCTTTTGGTGGCCTCTCCTCTGGACGATTCACATTAAGTCCCTGTAGTTCAGTCCTGTTTACCTTGCCTTCTTCTGATTGGTTTTCTTTCAGATCACCTCAGCCAGCTCTCAGACACTTAAAGGACATGTCCTCTGCAGGACCACTCTGAAGGACTCTGCAGCATATTGCTGACCTGAGTGGTTGGCCTCTCATTCCTTCCCAGCAGGAAGAGAGATATGACTGGTCACTAATGAAAGAGGTAACGAAGCTTTGGAGACAAGCTGCAAATGGTGAAGCAACTTTCTATGAAATGGAAAATGCATTTCTTTGCTCCTTTGTGAACAGCTTTTACAGTCATTAAATTTACCTAAACTAAAGTGGTCCCTTTTTATCTACTTTCACTTCATTTTTGCCTTGGTTAATGTCTCTGAGATTTTCCCTATAGTTTCTGGATTAAGTGTTTCCCAACCCGATTTCTACTGTGGACACCAGAAAATCTCTCTGGTTTTCTCCCATGTACCCTAGGAATTAGAGACTGAAGGGGAGGCGAAGGTGGAGAGAACCATTTGCTTAGCAAAAACTGCTCTAGATCTTTCTAACATTTTGGTTTGATATCATTGACTTAGCTGCCTGTCTCCTCACTTTATTCTCATATTTTACCTGAGAATTTCCCTCATGGACCCCTTTTTTAGCCTGTCAGTTCATTCTTTACCTTCAGGTCTGACAGCACTTGGAGTTTAGAAAGCATCATTACCTTATAGTAGGCTCTGAGGAGTCATTTTTGGCCCATTCACTATCAAAATTATGTCATTCTGTGGGGATCATGAAAAAAAATCCAAAAGATGGTAGTGTAGAATATTTGGAGTCAGAAGGACTTTTGTTGAATTCCCCACTCAATTGCTTCAGAGTTGTGTGAACTTGAGTAGTTACTTTATTATTCTTGTGTGCCTTGATTTTCTCCTGTGACATGGGGATAATAATAAAATGCTTATCTCATATGGAGTTCAGTGAGATTATACTTGTAAAGAATTTAGCACTGTCTATGGAACATAGTAAAATCTTTTTTTTTTTAAATTTTATTTATTTTATTTATTTATTTTTGGCTGTGTTGGGTCCTCGTTGCTGTGCGTGGGCTTTCTCTAGTTGCAGCGAGCGGGGGCTACTCTTCGTTGTGGTGCGTGGGCTTGCAGTGGCTTCTCTTGTTGCGGAGCACGGGCTCTAGGCGCACGGGCTTCAGTAGTTGTGGCTCGTGGACTCTAGAGCGCAGGCTCAGTAGTTGTGGTGCATGGGCTTAGTTGCTCTGCGGCACGAGGGATCTTCCCGGACCAGGGCTCGATCCCGTGTCCCCTGCATTGGCAGGCGGATTCTTAACCACTGGGCCACCAGGGAAGCCCCCATAGTAAAATCTTAACAAATGAGAGTGATCATTGAAAGATTTTGCTTCTAAAACAGACTGTGTATATTAGGATATGCTGAGGCTTTTATTGTGTGTCTGGCTATGATCTCCTTTTGACCCCTTCCACTGACCTGCATGACAGCCTTTGGGAATCCCAGGCTAGGAACCTCTTCCTCACCTGTTGGTATGGCTTGAGGGGGTTGATTTCTGCCCTCAAGATCCATCTTCTACTCAAGAAACGTTTGTTATGGCTCTTCATCTCAGTTCTTCATTCAAAATGCGTGAAAAATTCTTTTTTGGAAATTTTATTTTACTTTTTATGAGAAAGTGAAACATACATGTGGTAAATAATTCAAACAATACAGTAGGTATCTGTAATTGGTCAGTTTCCTTCTCATCACTTTTTTCTAATCCCCTAGTTCCTTTGTAAAAAGCCAGCACTTGGGACTTCCCTGGTGGTCTAGTGGTTAAGACTCCGCACTTCCACTGCAGGGGACACGGATTTGATCCTTGGTCAGAACTAAGAGCCCACATGCTGCAGGATGTGGCCAAAAAAAAAAAAAAAAAAAAAAAAAAAATCCAGCACTTTTATCATTGTCTAATATGTCTTTTCAGATATAGTCTCTGTATATATGGTGTTTAGTGTGTGTATTTGTTTCATACAAATGGTTATACACCATGTACACTACTAACGGCTTTATTGAAGTATGTGTAATTGACATACAACTGATATGCACACATTTCAAGTGTATAGTTTGGTAAGTTTCGACCTATATATATAAAACCATGTATAAACCATCACCAAATCAAAATAGTGAATATGTTCATCACCCCTGAAATTTTTCTCATGTCCCTTTGTAATCCCTCTCGCCTCTGATCCCCCATCCCCAAGCTACCATGGATTTTTCTGTCATGCCTTTTGACATGTTGTGTTTAATACTGCCCAATTTCCCTTTTGATTTTTTTCTTTGACTAATGGGTTATTTAGAACTGGGTTATTTAATTTCTACATGTTTGGGGATTTTCCTGAGATCTTTGTGTTAGATTCCTAATTTAATTACATTGTGGTCAGAGAGCATACTTTGTATGACTTTAATCATTTGAATTTTATTGAGACTTGTTTAATGGCTCAGAGTATGATCTGTCTTTGTAAATGTTTGGTGTACACTGGAGAAGAAGATGTATTCTGCTGTTGTTGGGTGTAGTGTTCTGTGAATGTCAGTCAATTCAGATTAAACCTATAATATCCTTGCCTACTATCTATCAAGTTCTATCAGCTATTGAGAGAGGGGTATTGAAATTTTTGAAAATAATTATGGATTTGTCTCTTTCCCTCTTGCAGTTCTAACATGTTTTGCTTCATGTATTTTGAAGCTATGTTAATACATGAATAAATATTTAGGATTTTTATGTTCCGTTGATAATTGATTCCTTTATCAACATGAAATGACCTTCTTTACCCCTGGTAATATTTTTTGCTTTGAAATCCACATTGTCTAATGTTACTATAACCCTATATAACCACTTTGACTGATTCCCTCTCCCTTTTTGTTGAGATGTAATTCACCTACCATTAATTTCACCAATTTAAAGTATGCAGTCCAGTGGTTTTACTAATTGATGAGGTTATGCAACCATTACCACTGTCTAATTCCAGAACATTTTCATTTCTCCAAAAATAAACCCCATGCCTGTTAGTGGTCAGTTCTCATTTTCCACTCCCCCCAGCATCCCTTGGCAAACACTACTATCCTTTCTGTCTCTATGGATTTGCCTATTCTGGACATTTTATTAATATATAAATGTAATAATACAATATGTGGCCTTTGTGTCTGGTTTCTTTCACTAAACATAGTGTTTTCAAGGTTCATCCATGTTGTGTAATGTGTTAGTCCTTCATTCCTTTTTTTATTGTTGAATAATGTCAATCAATGGTAATACTCCACGTTAATAGAATGTATTGATTACTAATTCAGTCTCCTTACTAGTTATAGATCTGTTTATATTTTCCATTTCTTTTTGAGTCAGATTTGGTAGGTTGTGTATTTCTAGCAATTTGTCCATTTCAACCAGGTTATCTAATTTATTGGCATAAATTGTTCATAGTATTTTTTTATAATCCTTTTTATTTCTTCTGTTTTGCTTGCTTTGGGTTTAGTTTGCTCTTCTTTCTCTAGTGCTTATGGTGGCAGGTAGGTTATTGATTCAAGATCTTCTTTTTCTTTTAAAAATAGACTTTGTTCTTCTAGAGCGGTTTTAGGTTTACAGCAAAATAACAAGAAAGCACAGAGCATTCCCATATACCTCCTGCCTCGTGCCCATGTACAACCTCTCTCACTATCAACATCCCACACCAGTGTGGTACATTTGTTACAACTGATGAACCTACATTGACTTACCATTATCATCCAAAGTCCATAGTTTACACTAGGGTTCTTGCTCGATGTTATACATTCTGTGGGGTTTTACAAATTTATAGACTTGTATCCATCATTATAGTATCATACTGAATAGTTTCCTTGCTCTAAAATTCTTCTTTTCATTCCTCCCTCCAGCCAACCTCTGGCAGTCACTGAATTTTCTACTGTCTCCATAATTTTGCCTTTTCCAGAATGTTATATAGTTGGAATCATACATTATGTGGCCTTTTCAGATTGGCTTCTTTCAGTTAGTAATATGCATTTAAAGTTCCTCCATGTCTTTTCATGGCTTTATAGCTCATTTCTTTTTAGTGCTGAATATTATTCCATTGTATGGATATACTACACTGGATAAATGTATTTATTCATTCACTTAATGAAGGTCATCTTGGTTGCTTCCAAGTTTTGGCAATTATGAATAAAGCTGCCATAAAACATCTGTGACAAGTATTTGTGTGGACATAAGTTTACAGCTCATTTGGGTAAATATCATGGAGCGTGATTGCTGGGTCATATGTTAAGAGTATGTTTAGTTTTATAAAAAACTGCCAAAGTGGCTGCACCATTTTGCATTTTCACCAGCAATGAATGAGAGTTCCTGCCTTATCAACATTTGTTGTTGTCAGTGTTTGGAATTTTAGCCATTCTAATAGATGTGTAGTAGTATCTTGTTATTTTATTTGCAGTTCCCTAATGACATATGTTGAGCATCTTTTCATATGCTTCTTTGCCATCTGTGTCTCTTTGGTAAGATGTCTGTTTAGATCTTTTGTCTGCTTTTTAATCAGGTTGTTAATTTTCTTATTGTTGGATTTTAGGAGTTCTTTGTATATTTTGAACTTCCCTGGCGGTCCAGTGGTTGAAACTCTGCGCTTCCACTGCAGGGGACGTGGGTTTGATCCCTGGTCGGGGAACTAAGATCCGGCATGCCACGCGGCGTGGTGCAAAAAAAAAAAAAAGTTCTTTGTATATTTTATATAAATTTATTTATTCAGTTATTTATTTTTGACTGTGTTGGGTCTTCGTTGCTGCGCATGATGGGCTTTCTCTAGTTGGCGGGGTGAGTGGGGGCTACGCTTCATTGCGGTGTGAGGGCTTCTCATTGTGGTGGCTTCTCTTGTTGCAGAGTAGGGCTCTAGGCATGCGGGCTCAGTAGTTTTGGCGTGCAGGCTTCAGTAGTTGTGGCTCGCGGGCTCTAGAGCACAGGCTCAGTAGTTGTGGTGCACGGGCTTAGTTGCTCCGTGGCATGTGGGATCCTCCCGGACCAGGGCTCAAACCCATGTCCCCTGCATTGGCAGGCAGATTCTTAACCACTGCGCCACCAGGGAAGTCTCTTCTTTGTATATTTTGAGTACCAATCCTTTATTAGATATATGCTTTGCAAATATTTTCTACCAGATTGTGCCTGGTCTTTTCATTCTCTTAACTGCATCTTTCACAGAGCCAAAGTTTTTAATTTTAATGAAGTCCAACTTCTTAATGACCTCTTTCTTAGATTGTGCCTTTGATGTTGTGCCTAAAAAGTAACTGCCAAACTCGAGGTCACCTAGATTTTCTCCTATGTTATCTTCTAGGATTTTTATATTTTTGCTTTTTTTTTTTTTTTTTTTTTGCATTTTCTTGGGAGTTATTTTTTATTGAATTTTAATTTACGTAAAATTAAATGCTCATATTTTAAGTGTACATTTTGTTGTGTTTTGGCAGTGTATACTTTCGTAACTACCATCCCAATGAAGATATAGAATATTTCCCATCACCCCAAAGTTCCCAGTGCACCTCTCCAGTCAACCCTCCCCCTAAGGCAACTACTGCTCCAATTTCTATTACATTAGCTTAGTTTTGTCAGTTCCAGAAATTCATTTACAGACTATACAGACTATACAATAAGCAACTTTTGTGTCTGGTTTCTTTTGCTCAACATAATGTTTTGAGGTATATCCATGTTGTTGTACACATCAGGAGTTCATTCCTTTTTATTACTGATTAATATCTTACTGTATGAAAATATCACAATTTGTATGTCCATTCACCTGTTGGTGGACATTTGAGTTGTTTCAAGTTTTAGGCTTTTATGAATAAAGCTGTGAGGAAAATCCTTGCCCATTTTGGACATATTTTGTATTTCTCATTGGTGAATGACCAGAACTAAAATTGCTGGGTCATAGGGTGGATATATGTCCCAACGCACTTTTGTTCTTTTATTCCTGAGAATGAAGTTCACAAAACATTTTTCCTTCTTCTGGCCTCCATCCCATTACAAAAAGTTCATATTAATATCCAAAAATAAGTGATACATATTTAGTGCTCACTATGTGCTAGGACCAGGGATAAGCTTTCTGCATGCATTACCTCATTTAATCTTTTTATTTTATTTTATTTTATTTTATTTTCACACACACACTGTATTTTATTTTTACAAGAGATAAATAAACTGACACCAAACATTGTAAATGGATGACCACAACAAAAGCAACAATGATTGCAATTACCAAACACGAAACACACTCATACAATGTCATAATATCGACATTCAGTCCAGTAATCCTCCTCTGTAACAGCTCCTTTACTTTGCAGTGAAAATTGATTTGTGTATTTTTTGCCTCTGAGTCCTTGTGGGATTTTTTTTTTTTTTTATTCAAACAGAAAGTCACAAAAATTATAATCATCCTCATCAGTTCACTCAGTCCCATGTAATTAATTTTTTTTTCATCTTGATCTTTTGTTAGCACTTTTATGAATTCATCAGTTTTCCATTAGAGTTCGGAAAATGCTTATTCATTCAGTGCAGCAGTACAGTCAGTTACCAGAAACCTGTGCTTGTCAGAGTCTTTTCCATGAATTCCTTGCAGATGAAACCCTTTTATAGGAACATCTTTGCAAAAGCATCAGATTACACCCAGAACTGTCTGTAAATGACAAAAGACTTAAAAATGACCACGGTTAAAGATTTGTTGAAAGTTCATAATAATGCAATTGACAAGGAAATTTAGTTATTTCTGAGATATACATTTTAAAGTAATAACTAGAATTATGACTTAAAACATTATACCAAAACATATAAGATTTTTAGAAATTTCATGTAGTATCTGAAACATTTATATTAACATATTTGCATACAAATAACCCAAAGAAAGTTTAGTATTAGTTGGTTTTTTTTGTTTGTTTGTTTTTTTATACTGCAGGTGCTTATTAGTCATCAGTTTTATATACATCAGTGTATACATGTCAATCCCAATCACCCAATTCAGCACACCACCATCCCCACCCCACTGCGGTTTTCCCCCCTTGGTATCCATACGTTTGTTCTCTACATCTGTATCTCAACTTCTGCCCTGCAAACCGGTTCATCTGTACCATTTTTCTAGGTTCCACATACATGTGTTAATATACGATATTTGTTTTTCTCTTTCTGACTTACTTCACTCTGTATGACAGTCTCTAGATCCAGCCACGTCTCAACAAATGACTCAATTTTATTCATTTTTATGGCTGAGTAATATTCCATTGTATATATGTACCACATCTTCTTTATCCATTTGTCTGTCGATGGGCATTTAGGTTGCTTCCATGACCTGGCTATGGTAAATAGTGCTGCAGTGAACATTGGGGTGCATGTGTCTTTTTGAATTATGTTTTTCTCAGGGTATATGCCCAGTAGTGGGATTGCTGGGTTGAATGGTAGTTCTATTTTTAGTTTTTTAAGGAACCTCCATACTGTTCTCCATAGTGGCTGTACCAATTTACAGTCCCACCAACAGTGCAAGAGGGTCCCCTTTTCTCCACACCCTCTCCAGCATTTATTGTTTGTAGATTTTTTGATGATGGCCGTCCTGACCAGTGTGAGGTGATACCTCGTAGTTTTGATTTGCATTTCTCTAATGATTAGTGATGCTGAGCATCCTTTCATGTGTTTGTTGGCAGTCTGTATATCTCCTTTGGAGAAATGTCTGTTTAGGTCTTCTGCCCATTTTTGGATTGGGGTGTTTGTTTTTTTGATATTGAGCTGTATGAGCTACTTGTATATTTTGGAGATTAATCCTTTGTCAGTTGCTTCGTTTGCAAATATTTTCTCCCATTCTGAGGGTTGTCTTTTTGTCTTGTTTCTGGTTTCCTTTGCTGTGCAAAAGCTTTTAAGTTTCATTAGGTCCCATTTGTTTATTTTTGTTTTTAATTTCCATTTCTCTAGGCGGTGGGTCAAAAAGGATCTTGCTGTGATTTATGTCATAGAGTGTTCTGCCTATGTTTTCCTCTAAGAGTTTTATAGTGTCCGGCCTTACATTTAGATCTTTAATCCAGTTTGAGTTTATTTTTGTGTATGGAAAACTCCCGTTCTTTTAACTGTTTTCAGAGAGCAAGTTCTCTTTTCAGTTTTCTCTGAGTGTAGGGTTAGATAGATAGGAAGAAGGGGAAATTTGAGTCAGGGTGGCAGAGAATGAGAGGCTCCAATAGTCACAAGGTGACAGTGTGGATGAGTTAGGCATATGTAGTGGGGGTGTTTCCAATCTCAGGGTTAGGACTTATGTGGTAACTAAAGGAGCAGTACGCAATGAATCTGCCTAGGAAAGAGTGGGGAGACCAGAGGGAGCTGGTAGGACAGCCCAGAACAGACTCTGATGCCAGGGCCCACTGGCCCCTATTTCTTACTCTGAAGACTGAAGTGCAGAGTGAGCTTTAGTGTGAAAGGAAAATGTTTATATTTCTTTTTCTTACCGATTTAGGCACTTGAACCTTGGCCTTGTTTAGTGAATTTGAGATTACTCCTGGTGGAATATTCCATTGATTTAAATTTTCTGAAATAAAGAAGGAGCATCTTATGATATGAGTTGAAAGAAACAATGACTAGGCTGGGTTGTTTTAGCCACAGTCAGCTGGAGGATATCTTTGGGCAGTGTATGGCTCTAGGAGAAATCTCTCCCCTGCTCATTCAACGGAGGGATTTGAGTTAAGACATAGTCTCTCCCAGTCTTTTGTGTGTGTGAGGGTGAGTTCTCAAGGACCCTAGAACTAACTGGAAATCTGATGGACATTATATGTGTGGAGAATTGATACCAAGAGATATGCTGGCATGTCTGCCCTCCCTACCTTAAGAAAACAGAAGAATTAAGCCCTGCTATTTTGATTTCATTTGCAATACATTGAACCCCCTAGAGTTCATCATAAATATGTACAGATGGCATTTTGCATCATATCTCTTGATGGTTATAAGGGTTATGAACTCAGACTCTTGAATTTCTCAAACCGCAGTATCTATGTGACTAGGTGACTTGGTTCCTGTTTCCTCTAAGTGTCATGATGCTGTTCTTCTGAAAACACCTAGTGGGCTGAATTTCATTTGGACATGTAGAAGGGACATTTTGATTTGTTTTTTATGTTTTGCCATCTCAAGATGCTGAAGTCCCTATCTAAAAACAAAAAAGTGCTTTTCAATCACAGTGATCAGATGATACTCTGCTCACTGCCGTGTCACATTCTGGAGTGTGGTTTCCCATCTTTGTACCTTTCTTGTGACACTGACTCTTGTAGGTGTTTACATCATTAGTTCCACATACCAACCATGGCAAGCAGTAATTTCTTCAGAACCACAGGTATCACATTTTGCACCTCGTCCATCTGAAAGAGATGGGTGGAGCATTTTTGTTAGTATATCTGCTAGTCCCCCAGCTAGTCGTCACATCAGGGAAAGTGGTCTTGGGTGCCTCCATACATATGGGCTTTTTTCCTGGTGGAAGAAGCCTGGTACTCGACAAGGCTACGAGGGAAAGTGGATCTTAATCTATCTCTCAGGCCTCTAATTCTTTGGGGATTTTCAAAGGCCCTTCAGTAGGTTTTGATGCCTTGGGTGGCTCCTTTACCAGTGTTTTTTGGGCTCCTATTATGTTCCAGACATTGCTGTAGGCACAGTGGTACAGCCACGTGCCCTCAGGCCAAATGTGAATTCAGTATTTTGGGGAGGATGGATAGTGCCTCCTTTGGAGCCATTCTGAGTCCCTCCCTGATCTGGTCCTCCTTGCTGGTGCTATGTTTACCTCCCTTCTTTTGCATTCCCCTCAAGAGGCCGATGTGTCCATGCGACTTACCCTTTGCACATCCTATTCCCTCTACCTGGTACACACTTTTGCCCTCTGGTAAACTGCTCCTTCTTCAGGGCCGAGCTCAGGCATCATTTTCTCAGTGAACCCACAGTCTGCCTTCCATTTCATGCTTCCTCCACTCTGTCTTCTTCATGCTCAATTGACAGCTATTTGCATGAGTGTCTGTGTTCCCTGTCAGGTGGGTAGTTACATGAGGTCAGGGTTCATGCCTTCTGTGATCCTTCCCTGGCACAGAGCTTGGCCTAACACATAGTTGCCCGGTACAGATAAGATGAAGCAACCCCAGGCTTACACCGACTCCCAGAGTCTACCTCTCACATGACTCCCCACTATCTCACGGCTGACATATGGGACATAGACATAAGGTTGTTCACCTCTGGGTGCCCATTGTGTGCCTCCATCCAGTGTGTGGTTACCAGACTCTTAATGATGTGGCTTATTTATTTATGGTTTTAATCTGTTCCTGTCCTCCTGCTTAAACTAGAGGGTCCCTCCTGGAGTCTGGGACCTCATCACCGTTTCACGTTACAGATTTAGGGCTGGACGCGTAGTGATGCTCACTAAATGTTTGTTGAATGGAAGTATGAACGTGTGGGAGATCAAATGCCTTAAATGCGGAGGTGGTTGGTGAACCTTCTGTAAGTTTCCATATCTCTTTCTGGAGCCTGGTCCCTGGGTCCCACCCTCGCGCTCCCCACTTCCCTACCTCCCAGGTCTCCTCTGGGGCTTCATGTGCTTGCTCTGTAGAACAAGGACTGAAAACCTCTGATGGGAAGTGTGAGGCTATGGGAGGCTGGATATCCTCCTGTGAGCCAAGGCAAAATTAGAATCTAGATCATCTTTTCTTCCTTCCAGTGGACCCCCAAGACTTCTTGGTGTATGAGAATCACCCAACACTAAAAAAGCACAGATTCTAGGCCTTCCTTTAGGTCACTGACTGAATGTGGCACTTCAGTAATGAGCTTGGGGAACCAAGTTTTAAGAGCTTCCCAGAGAGAACCTAGGTTTGGAGCCTGCAGTCCTGCTCCACATTGTGCCTGTGATCTAGCCTGTGTGACCTTTTCCTTTGCAGAGTCCCCGTTTCACTGAGTGCCTGGCTTTAAAATAATTTCTCCCCTATTATAGATAAATGTTTTGAAAATCAAATCGACTTACAGCCTCAGGGGGTGTCACTCTGTATTGAGAGCTGTCAGGAAACAAAATACAAGGAAAAATTATTATTATTATTATTATTTTTTAAAAATTTTATTTATTTATTTATTTATGGCTGTGTTGGGTCCTCGTTTCTGTGCAAGGGCTCTCTCTAGTTGCGGCAAGTGGGGGGCCACTCTTCATCGCGGTGCGCGGGCATCTCACCGTCGCGGCCTCTCCCGTTGCGGAGCACAGGCTCCAGACGCGCAGGCTCAGTAGTTGTGGCTCACGGGCCCAGCCGCTCCGCGGCATGTGGGATCCTCCCAGACCAGGGCTCGAACCCGGTCCCTTGCATTGGCAGGCAGACCCTCAACCACTGCGCCACCAGGGAAGCCCGAAAAATTATTTTTAAATAAAAATTATTAGCCAGTTCTAAAGTAGAGTTGAGGTATTAGTTCAGTTGCTTCTTTTTTTTAAAATTTTATTTATTTATTTTTGGCTGCTTTGGGTCTTTGTTGCTGTGCGCGGGCTTTCTCTAGCTGCGGCGAGCGGGGGCTACTCTTTGTTGCAGTGCGTGGGCTTCTCATTGCAGTGGCTTCTCTTGTTGTAGAGCACGGGCTCTAGGCTTGTGGGCTTCAGTAGTTGTGGCATGCGGGCTCAGTAGTTGTGGCACATGGGCTCTAGAGTGCAGGCTCAGTAGTTGTGGCGCACGGGCTTGGTTGCTCCACGGCGTGTGGGATCTTTGCGGACCGGGGATCGAACCCGTGTCCCCTGAATTTGGCAGGCAGATTCTTAACCACCGCGCCACCAGGGAAGTCCCAGTTCAGTTGCTTCTTAAAGTCACTTATAAAATTTATTTTTTATTTAAAAAAATTTTATTTTTATTTTTTAACATCTTTATTGGAGTATAATTGCTTTACAATGTTGTGTTAGTTTCTGCTGTATAACAAAGTGAATCAGCTATATGTATACATATATCCCCATATCACCTTAAAATGTTAAATACAGAGGAGAAAGAGCAAATTTAAGGTGAATAAGCACGTGAGTAAAACTTCCTTCTGATTTCCCTGTAATCATCCAAGTATTTCCCAAGGGCCTTCTCCATTACTCTTCGCATGTGATTTGAATTGTGTTTTTGATATTGCTTCCTGTGCTGACAAATGTTGAGGGGTTTGTAGTTATAGACAGTACCTCTCAATCTTGATGTCCGCTATCAATTTGTCTTTTGAAATCTTGCATGCATGGGAGATGATTAAATCCTGCATTAATATAAAACAAACATGAGTTAAAAAAATACCTTCGCCAGGCTACTCAGCAAACATGTCATATTGTGATATGACCAACAAGGTCACAGGTGAGGCCTGGGGTGGAGATGACCGGGTCTCAGGGGACCACCTGTTTATTCTCCCCTCAAGGCTGAGCCTACCAGCCTGGTTGGTCTCCTCCTCCTAGGGACACCCAGGCACTGTGGTCCTCAGGGTTTTGTTACTAGTTCCCCCTACGGAACACTCTTCTTTCCATGTGCCCTCTGCTCCTACTAGTTCCTTCTCACAGCTCAGTCGTGATTTGTTATTCAGCACTCACTGTATGCCCAGTGGCAAACTTCTCACCATCCTTTTCCATGTCAACCCAGTAGGTGGCGTGGATTTTGTTTCTTGACAGGTGGTTGTAGACTATTTTGGTGATCTTTGCACCTAGGTTATTCATCTGTTGTAAAGAAGTCATCATTTAGAGTGTGGAGAGGAAGAAGGACTGCAGGATGTTGCATTGCGAGATATCCACGCATTGCTTGGTTCTTTTATTTAAATATTTATTGATCCTGTAGTATTCATCGGTCACCTTGCTGGGTGCTGGTACAGCTGATATGACCACACAGGCACTAATTCCAGACATTTCCCTTTATCTCATTTCCTTTCTCGGAAGGACAGTGGGGCATATAACACAGAAACACATTTTCTGTTACTCCTCATCCAGTTTAAAGCCCGTTTCTTTCTATGCTCTTGTGGCAGATAGTTCTGCACTTGATGATTTTGGGAGACTCTGGTAAGGAAACATTGTACATTGCTGAAATAGAGCCTGACACATAGAGAGGACTTAAGGTTAGTATTTTGTTGTAACTACTGCCTTCTACCACTTTTCGGGCGGGGGGCAAGTGAATACCTCATATGTAGATAAACTCACTCCCTTGCACATGCTTTGACTATTGGTAAGTTGCTTCTCTCACTTTGGTCACCTGTAAAATGGGAATAAGAAGCTCTACCTCTCAGTGCTGTTGTGAGGACGAAATGACATCACGTAAAGACACCTGGATTTGTACCTGGCACATAGGAGACACTCAGAAAACATTTGTCCTCCTGTGCCCCTGCTTCCTCCTTTTCCCCAGTGTAAGCAAGGACCCACTTATATGACCATTAAGGGAAAATATGTATCCCATAGCATTTCCTCATATTTATCTACGGAAAAATGTTCCAGAACCTACTTGTATTTCTACCTTCTCACACTTAGAGGTTGATAGGCTAGACTTAAGCAAAGAGGAGAGTGGAGGGGCCATGTGGGTAAGGCTTACCTTGACAGAGCTCTGCTTGGCACTTTTAGTGATGATTTCCTTGAGCATTTCTCGGGACAAAATTACAACAGTGTTGACATTCATAGGGTCTGGAGGAAGGAGACTTCCAGGCACAGGGGATGTATTTTGGTTAAAGTGGGTCTAGAGAGAGAACAAGAGAAAAATCCCTGTTATCATGTGAGACTATCATCAATTTCAGTGTCTTTGGAGGCCTGGCTCTGATGTTGAGGAGTGAGGTGGCCCCGTGTGAGCACCCCAGTGGATGAGCATGAAGACAAAGGGCAGTTGACCTCCCAGCCTCCATGTTGCAGGACTGTGGGGGAGTGGCAGGGTTTGTGGAGACGGAGAGAGGAGCCCCTTAGAGAGGAGGAAGCACTGCTCTCTCCAGCTGATTAGCCCTGAAGCAGAGCGGCTCGGTCCCCCAGACCTCTGATTTTCCAAGAGAAACCACACATCTTCGTTTTTCAGGTGAATTCCTCTGTTTAAGTAGTGCTTCAAGTAACGTGTGTGTGTATGCATGTTTGTACGTAACTCACAGTTCTCCCAACCTTAGAATGACTTTCTTCTCAAGCAAGCTCAAGGCTCATCTTATCTGTGGAATTCTGGCCTCCATTGAATAATTCCTCTTCCTTTCATACGCATTTTGCTCTCTGTTTATAAAACACAAACCCCACATGGCAGGAAAAGTTCAGAGAAGTATGGAGAAGGGAAAAGAGATCTGAGTGACGGCACTGGTATTTCTCCTTTTTTTTTTTTTTTTTTTTTGCATAGACCTAATGTAATTTTTATTTTGCTTTTGAAAAATTTAACAGTACCTTCATAAGCATTTTTGTACACCATTACATTTTTTGAAAATTTTCTAATGATCTCATGCTTGACTCAGATATTTCCTTTTTGTTCTTTTCTAGTTTTTTTTTCTTTCCCCATCATTAATATCTGTATTTCTTTGTACTTAAATATATCTATACTCAGGATGTTTAGTACAGTTGGATTCACAGAAGCGCGTCCAAAACCTTGCCTCTCCTCATGGTCTAGATTTGCATTCCCTGGGCGGTTGAGATGGGTGGGTGGGTGAGTCGGCACTTTCTGTTTTCTTTTTCTTTTTTTTTTTTTTTAATTTATTTATTTTATTTATTTTATTTTTGGCTGTGTTGGGTCTTCGTTGCTGCGCGCAGGCTTGTCTCTCGTTGCAGCGAGCGGGGACTACTCTTCGTTGCGGTGCGCGGGCTTCTCATTGCGGTGGCTTCACTTGTTGCGGAGCACGGGCTCTAGGTGCTCAGGCTTCAGTAGTTGTGGCACGCGGGCTCAGTAGTTGTGGCTCACGGGCTTAGTTGCTCCATGGCATGTGGGATCTTCCCGGACCACGGCTCGAACCCGTGTCCCCTGCATTGGCAGGCGGCTTCTCAACCACTGTGCCACCAGGGAAGCCCACTTTCTGTTTTCTTACGTATTGTCTGTTGAGTGTCTAGACCTGTGCTGGGCATGCCCTACTGGTCAAGAAGTGGTTGTCATCGTTGTAATGCCTCACAGGGATTGTACATTAGACTTAATGGAAGTGAATACATGGCCGGCCCCTATGGCAGGCTCTTAGGTGTTATGGTTGAAGCCTGGGAGATTCACCCCGTGGTGCCAGTGTCATGCCTTGGTCATAGTTGGCACTCAGCATTGAGTGACCAATACTAGAGCGGGGATCTGAGGGAGAGGGTATGGGGTCCCTTTGGACAGGGTGTTCGGGGACGGCCTCCATGTCAAGTGACATTTTGTATCAGATGTGTCTGATATGAAGGATCCAAATGGGTGCAGGAGGATTGGAAAGTACACAGTGTCTCAGGCAGGCAAGAGCATGAATGCAGGCCTGGGGGATTTTAAGCATGGTCGTTACATGATTTGCTCAGCCCCCTTTCCTTTCCCTAATTGCCCCAGGAATGAGGCTTGAATGGTGTCAGTAGCCTGCTGTGGTGCTCATCTGTATTCAGGATTTTCCAGTCTCTAGCCCAGGCTCCTTCTCACTTATTATCTCATTTAATGGCTCCCCAAATTCTAGAGCCTATTCTCTGGGCCTCAGGTTTTTCCTATAATTTAGAGAAGGCCCAGTCATCTGTTAGGTTCCTACCACTCGATGTTTTGTGATTTTGTACGTCCTGTCATGATCATGCCGTGGTATTCCCACAGCTTTACAGTGCAAGAGTGTGGGAGAGGGAGGTGATTTTGGCTGATGGGATGGTTAATGCCTGAAGTGGGGGAGTGGGCGCTGGGGTGGGGATTGGGCTGGGTCCCTGCCTTCAGACTCAGCATTTTGCTGCAGGGCCCTCCCCAACTTCACTGTTCTCATACTGTGAACCTCAGCTACAGTTTCAGTTGCCAAAGGTCCCATTTTGGAATTGGCTGGAATGTTAGATGCATAGAACAAATGACATTGACCTTTTCCAGAGGGCAGAACCTAGGCAGAACCTATACATGATGATAAGCAGAAGACAAAACCCAACTGTCCTGGGTCTTATTTTTCTTGGACATTTGAGGGAAATGGAATCATCTTTTAGGTGAAATTTGTGACACCTGTTGGTGGATGAACTTTGATTTCAGTGCATCCATTGATTCTTTGGACCCAGAGAATGAACCCAACTCCAGAGGTCGGGAAGGGGCACATCAGGGATGCAACCTCTGACGGCCCTTGGGACCTCCCAGTTCTTTGTGTCTCTCTCCTTTAACTTTAGGAGGTGGGGCAGCCTTTGAATTCTGCTAATCCAGTATCTGTGGGAAGGTGTTTCATGCAGGTGTGGTTTATCAGGCTGGGCACAAGGACAGTGCTTGTTCCCAAGCTCTAAGTGATTTGACCTGCTGACTCTTGAAGGAGAGGGCCCTTTCAAGGTTGGCCAAGGCTTGGCTGGGATCACAGTTGCAGGTCATAAGGCAGGGATGAATTCTTAATGACCTCTGTGTGAACAGGTCTTAATAGGCCCGGCTGAGCCACAGTTGTCTTGGTTGGCATCAGGATTATGACCTTTCATAGGTGTTTCTTTAGTGACGTACACACGTGGGTGTACATATTTATATGTTTATCTGCGTATATGCTTGTCCACGTCATCTAGTCCCCTGGAACTCATCAGTCATTTGTGGCTTTCCCTCCTCAGTTTCCTTCTCTGGTGTAATCAGTCTCAGATCTTCGCCAGTAATGGGAATTCACAGGGACCTCCTGTAGGGAACTTATATCCCTGAACACTCTTCAGTTGCTTGTGAAATTTGGGTTAATTTTCATTTCTTAGGGTACATGTCTTTCGTGAGATTTTCAGTGGGCTTTGTGATTCATCAAATGTGAAAAATTAGTGTTTCAGGAGGAGGCAGAATTTCTGTGCACAGGCTTTGGGGCCAGACAGACCTGGGTGTGAATCCTGGCTAAGCTACCTACTCTCGTGTGGCCTTGGGCTGTTATCCAACTTTTTTTGTGCCTTAATTTCCTCATCCACAAAGTAGGGATACTATTGTACCTATCATAAGGTTGCCATGTGGATTAAATGAGATGAAATATGTCAAACAATTAGCACCATGCTTGGCATATGTGAGTATTCCATAATTTATCATCATCATCATCACGTAATTTTGCATCAGTTTTTTCAGATTTTTTTCCACCTTTCCCTCAGATTTTATACCATTTTCCTTGATTTTGGCAACTATTTACACCTTGTTTGCTACAAGAAAATATGGATTTGGGGGTTATGTTTTTTTACCAAAAAAAGAATGGATTCTTTATAATACTTTTACCAGAGTGAAGGCAGGTATAGAGACATTGTAATGTCACTGAAGTTTTTTCTTTTCAGTGGGAGGATAGAGTTTTCTTCACACATCCTACTACAAATATACATGTGACTATATCTTATCACGAATGCATGAGACGTTTCCAAAGTCTAAGTATTTAAGACATGTTGTCGGCTGTCTTTGTTTTGGCTGTCTTCCTTTCTCACCCAGTTGCCACACAGATGTCAGTCAGTGTGTTAGGCCTGTGGTCTCTGCTTTGTTAAGTCAAAGCTGAATATGTCTATGCCTAGAGGAGCTTTTCATTCATTCCCAGAGGGGCTACAAGTTGTTTTCTTTCCCTTTACCATCCACGGGCTACACTTTGCTGCTAGTGGGCATCCTCTTTTGGAAGTGCAACAAGTTGGCTCCATATATACCTACAGGTGCTGCTACGGTGGCATTTGCATATGGAATCAGCCAGCTTGGGTTTTACATGGGGGAGAACTAACTTTGCCTGAGATGGGGAGAGGGACATGTCATGGAAATCACCCTGAAATATAAGGTGCGGCCACAACCACCAAGCCCCTATTAATGAGCACTCAGAAAATGCTTTCCATCCTTACAATGACCTGTCAATATCATCAGCAGCAGCACGGTACCATCACCCACATCCCCATTTAGAGATGAAGAAACTCTAAATGGGGCTCAGAGAAGCCGTTATTCCTCTACAAAAGTGGCAGGGCTGGGATTCTAGCACAGATGTGCCTGAAACCAAAGCCTTCACCTAGGACATGCCACTCGTCTTCTTGTGCCACTGGTCTGTGACATTCTTGAGGGCTGGGGCATGTCTTACTCGTCTTGCACATCACTGTCTCCACCCAGTGTGCAGTAAATGTTGAACGAATGAATGAATGAATGATCCGACTTCTCAGAGCCTCAGTTTCTCTCCCTGACTGTCAAATAGGCTAACAGTTCCTTGCCTGCTTCTCCTATGTGGGGATTATGGAAATCAGGTAACACAGTGGCTCTGAGTGTGTGAAGTGACAGCAGTACATGAGGCAAGGAGCTCCTGTCATCCTCAGCCCTCCTTTCTCCTGTCTCCACCCCTTTTCAGAATGGCCTTGGACAGAGATGTGGGCTCCCTTGGGTGATCGGTTTGGATGGCTCAGGGATGAATCTCCTGACTTCTCATGATATAACAGACATTGGAGTTTTTCCTAAAGCTAGCTCTGGGGGTCTGTATCTTTGTAGTTCTGGCTCAATCTCTTTTCTCTTAAAAAATGTATGCCCGCGCACCGCGATGCAGAGTGGCCCCCGCTTGCCACAACTAGAGAAAGCCCTCGCAGAGAAACGAAGACCCAACACAGCCAAACATAAATAAATAAACAAAGTAAACAATGCCTTAAAAAAAAAAATTCTAAAAAAAAAAAAATGTATGACATAATTCAGATCACGTAACTCTCTTGCTTAATATTCATCAGTGATTCACCTTTGCACACAGAATAACACCTTTATTTTTGGCCCTGGCCTGTGAGGTTCTGTGTGGTTTGACTCCTGCCTGCCTCTCTAACCTCATTCTCCAACATTCCTTGTTAATCTCTTCAGCTGCACTGGCTTTCTTTTAGTTTCTTGGATATACCCAGCTTGTTCCCACCTCAGGACCTTCGCACATTCTGTTCCCATTGTCTGGATTCATTTTCTCCACATTTTGCCTAACTCACTCATCCCGCAGGGCTCAGCTCAAATATCATCTGCTTTGAGAAGCCTTCCCTGGCACCTCATCTAAATCAGGCTGCCCCTGAATTATTCTCTTTCCCAGTGCCCCCTTGTAGTCTTCCTTCTGGGCCCTCATTGGTATTTGTAGTCATGTGTCTTTTTTGTTGGCTGAGTTGTTGAATGTCATCTCCTTCATGAGTTTCATGAGGGCAGAAACCATTCTTGCTTTGTTTTTCTCACGTGGCTTAGAGTAGGTGTTTGATATTTATTTACTGAATGAATGAGGACATTTTTTTCCCATAATGATAAAAGTCAACCATGTTCACTGTAAGAAAATGTTAAGAAGAAAACAAAAATCATCTGCAGTCTTACCACTCAAGCTATCTGACAATCACAGCCAACATTTTTTTTTTTAAACTTCAAAGTATCTTTTGTTTTATTTTGTTAGTTTTTCTATGTTCCTCATCCTCTTGACTATCTGTGCTGGGCTGTAACCTGTAGGCCTGAAAGCCTTGTAGTTGCCCAGCCTTGAGATAGAAGAAAGAGTTCAGAGACAGTGACAGAGACATCAACAGCTTATTGGACACAGGATATTACATATCCAGACCCAAGGCTCTGGAGTGACAGCCCACCGTGGGCAGCAGAGGGCAGGCAGGACATAGCCACAATCTTTGCTACTCGGGGGAGAAAGAGGCTATCATTTATAGGGGTAAATGATTTCAGGTTGGCTCATCATTTACCAGGAAACAAGCAGCTGGGGCAGGTGGTTACTGATTAAGCCCTATAATTAAGAGGAGCCATGTGAGTGAAGCAAGGACTGGTTGAGCAGGGGATGTACAGAGAGCAAGAGAACAGCCATCTTGAATGGCCTGACCATTACAATCTGTATGAATGCACACACACATATATATTGATATCTCTCTATACATGCTGCTCCCTCTCTCTCTATATATTATATATATGCACATAGTATACATAAATATACATAAAAATATTAGATGCATGAATTGGACACATATTATGGATTCCTTACAGTAGCAAGAAGCAATTAGATACATAATTGGCAACATGGATAGATCCTAAAACAACATTTTTTGAATTAAAAAAATGTGTATACAGGGCTTCCCTGGTGGCGCAGTGGTTGAGAATCTGCCTGCCAATGCAGGGGACACGGGTTCGAGCCCTGGTCTGGGAAGATCCCACATGCCACGGAGCAACTGGGCCCGTGAGCCACAATTACTGAGCCTGCGCGTCTGGAGCCTGTGCTCCGCAACAAGAGAGGCCGCGATGGTGAGAGGCCTGCGCACCGCGATGAAGAGTGGTCCCCACTTGCCACAACTAGAGAAAGCCCTCGCACAGAAACGAAGACCCAACACAGTCATAAATAAATAAATAAATAAATAAAAGAACGTGAATGTCTTTAAAAAAAAAACAATGTGTATACATATATAGCTCTCTATATATGTATACACACATATACATGTCACAGTATATACGAGTTGATAACTTGATGACTCACTCCCTTTTTTAAAATTTTATTGGAGTATAGTTGATTTACAGTGTTGTGTTAGTTTCAGGGTGTACAGCACAGTGAATCAGTTATACATATACATCTATCCACTGTTTTTTAGATTTTTTTCCCAAATAGGCCATTACAAAGTATTGAGTAGAGTTCCCTGTGCCATACAGCAGGTTCTTATTAGTTATCTATTTTATATATAGTAGTGTGTATATGTCAGTCCCAATCTCCCAATTTATCCCTCCTCTCCCTCCACATCCCCTGGTAACCATAAGTTTGTTTTCTAGCAATGCATCCTGACTCTACTTCTGTTTTGTAAATAAGTTCATTTGTACCCCTTTTTTTTAAAGATTCTGCATATGAGCAATATCATATGATATTTGTCTTTCTGTGTCTGACTTACTTCACTCAGTATGACAATCTCTAGGTCCATCCACGTTGCTGCAAATGACATTATTTCGTTCTTTTTTATGGCTGAGTAATATTCCATCGTATATACATACCACATCTTCTTTATCCATTCCTCTGTTGTCGGACATTTACGTTGCTTCCATGTCCTGGCTATTGTAAACAGTGCTGCAATGAACACTGGGGTGCATGTATCTTCTTTCTTTCTTTCTTTCTTTTTATTTTTTTAATTTTATTTTTGGCTGCGTTGGGTCTTTGTTGCGGCACGCTGGCTTTTCTCTCATTGCGGTGAGTGGGGGCTACTCTTCGTTGTGGTGCACAGGCTTCTCATTGTGGTGGCTTCTCTTGTTGGGAGCATGGGCTGTAGGCATGCGGGCTTCATTAGTTGTGGCACATGGGCTCAGTAGTTGTGGCTCGCGGGCTCTAGAGCACAGGTTCAGTAGTTGTGGCGCATGGGCTTCGTTGCTCCGCGGCATGTGGGATCTTCCTGGACCAGGGCTCGAACCCGTGTCTCCTGCATTGGCAGGCGGACTCTTAACCACTGCGCCATCAGGGAAGCCCCCCAAATGCTCTTTTTTTTTTTTTTCAAAGGGAAAGCTATTTATTTATTTATTTTGGCTGTGTTGGGTCTTCGTTTCTGTGCGAGGGCTTTCTCTAGTTGCGGCAAGCGGGGGCCACTCTTCATCGCGGTGCGAGGGCCTCTCACTGTCGCGGCCTCTCTTGTTGCGGAGCACAAGCTCCAGACGCGCAGGCTCAGTAGTTGTGGCTCACGGGCCTAGTTGTTCCACGGCATGTGGGATCTTCCCAGACCAGGGCTCGAACCCGTGTCCCCTGCATTGGCAGGCAGATTCTCAACCACTGCGCCACCAGAGAAGCCCCCAAATGGTCTTTTAAAAGCATGATTTTAATGGCTGTGCAATATTTCTTACTAAGAATTTGTCAAAAAAAAAAATCCTCTACAGTTGGACATTTACGTTGTTCCCAGATTTTCACCATAAAACCAATGCTGTGGCGATCAGTGTTGCCCTTAAATATTTCTCTGAATCTCTGCTTACTTCTTTAGGGAATCCTCAGAAGTGGGAATTGTCATACATATTGTCAAAGAATATGAATATTTTCAAGATTCCTGATCCATGTGAGATCTGGCTTGTTTTTGCCAACCTCAAGCATTTGGACTTCTTATGAGGGAAAGTGAATGTCAATTCATGAAATATCTGCATTATAAATTTACTCTGGAAAGAAAAGCAGTTTGACTCCATGTAACATTGTAAACTAGGTTTTGTTTGTTTTAAGGTATCACCTAGAAGAGCTCTTTGCTCTAATATAATAAATGGATAAGGGTTGTTTCTCCTTGGACTATATCTTTATGCAAATGGGAAACTTGAAGTCCTTGGCCCCTGGCTTCCCTCTTGTTTCCAGCAATAGTGTATCTTCAAATGTGAGCAGGGCCTGGATTAGTGGTGATGAGTTCATCCATCCATCATCCATCTATCCATCCATCCATTCATTTATGTGTTCGTCAGATATTTATTAAGTACCAACTATGTACCAGGCACCAGGACTGCATTAATGAGTCATGGTCTCTCCCCTCATGACTTAGAGAGACAGACACAGAACAAGTAAGCAGACCAATAAAATGCAATAAAATAAGGACAAGTTGTGCTAAGAGTTTTGAAAGAAATGAAGGTTGAGATGGGAGTAGTGGAGGGCCTCTCAGATGAGATGATTTCTAAGTTGACTTAAAGGATGAGAAGAAACCACCCCAGGCAGGGTGAGGGGAGGAGGGAGAGGGAACAGCTTGGGTAAGCCTGCCGTAAGGAAGATCTGGAGTGTTTGAGCAACTCACAGGCCAGTGAGACTGAGAGGAAGATGGAGGGCTGACCTGAGGCCAAGTCAGGAAGAGCCTTGTGAGCTGTGGTGAAGACGGTGGATTTTCCTCTGAGTTGGAAGCCACTGGGGGGTTTTAACCAAGAAGTGACATGATTTGGTTTATGTTTTGAAAAGCCTATTCTTCCTGCTATTTGGAGTCTAGGGAGAAAGCAGCTGGAATAATCTAAGTGAGAGATGATGGAGGCCTTGTTCAGTGTGGTATTGCTGGTGGATTTGAGAGCGATTTAGAAAGTAGGACAACAGGATTGGACCAGGTATTGGACTGGTGTGGAGGAATCAGAGACCTTAGCTGAGGAGTTGTGATCTGGGTGGGGAAGAGCTAGCGCCTTCCATGTGCTTCCTTCTGTGTCCCTTTCTTTCTTCCAGTGAATTTCCCCCCATTCTTTAGGTTATCCCAGTTGTCAGAACACATCCATCCTGTGTTCATGTCCTTCAGCGCTCTTGGTTCTTGATGGCCTCCCTCCTGGGTGACTCAGTGCCTTAACTCCATGGAGCATGGAGGTTCCTCAGAGGTGCCCACTTTGGGGATTAGAAGGTGGAACTAGAGGGGGCAGAGATCCAGCCCCCAGCCTCATTCTGATCAGAGGGGCTCCCTTGTCATCTGTTTTATGTATCGGGTTTCTTTGTAAGCTTTTATTTGAAGAAATGGATCATTAGCCTTGAAAAATTGAAAATCACTTCTTAAAAAGGTGTATTGACCCTCAGGGGTCTTCCCTGGTGGCACAGTGGTTAAGAATCTGCCTGCCAATGCAGGGGACACGGGTTCGATCCCTGGTCCGGAAAGATCCCACATGCCGCAGAGCAGCTAAGCCCGTGCACCACAACTACTGAGCCTGTGCTCTAGAGCCCGCGAGCCACAACTGCTGAGCCTGCGTACTGCAACTACTGAAGCCTGCACGCCTAGAGCCTGTGCTCTGCAACAAGAGAAGCCACCGCAATGAGAAGCCCATGCACTGCAATGAAGAGTAGCCCCCGCTGGCCGCAACTAGAGAAAGCCTGCTCACAGCAACGAAGACCCAACGCAGCCAAAAATAAATAAATAAAATAAATGAATTTATTAAAAAAAAAAAGAAGACCTTCAGGAGTGATGCCACTGGGGAAGGCCTTAGGCCACCAGAGCAGGTGAGTGGGAGAGGTGTTTTGGGCTATTTGCTCCCAAGCTGAGCTTAGAGGCCCAGGGTGGGGTGGCAGCAGGGAGGGGCCATATGGGGTGGAGGGAGTAGGAGGGTGGTCTTTGGAGCCAGTGTCTTGATTTCTAGCATCAGAAGTGGTGTTACCCTGCCTGGCAGATGGGAATAATCGGACACCCTATCAGGCAGCACCCAATGTTATCGTGAGGGTCTAATGGGATAACAGATGTGTCTGCAGACTGTAAAGTGAGACGCATCTGATAAAGTCATAGGAGAGGAATGAGGGGCTTCTGTCGCTGGTGAGAGAGGCTCTCTCATGCTTGGACAGGTCATTCTTGCTGATGAGCAAGCCGAGGCCTGCCCAACTTTTCCCGAGGTCCTGAGGAGGTCACCATTCAATCATTTTGTACTCAGCATCTACCTTGTGCCAGGTGATGCGGTCACACATAGGTGGGAAAATTCTGGGCTTGGGGTAAGGATTCCCCCCGACAACTTTTCCAGTTTCCAGAGGCCAGCTGGGGTTCCTGGGCTGCTGACTACTTGCTCATTCCCAAGACAGAGACTGTTATGAGCCTCTATAATAGTCTGAAGTTTCTCCTCATCTGCCTTTTTCTGGGGCCGGGCCTAACCTGCTATGGGCTTTGGCAGGTGGTTGGGCGTGGGAGGGGGCGTCTGTCTGCTTTGCCATCTCTCCACCCTTGGCAACCATGGAGCTGTTTACATTTCAGACTGCAGAGCCCTCTAGTGCCCAACCTTTCTCTGCTCACTGCTTGGCTCTGCCTGGGCCACATGGGACTGGGATGTTGGTGGGGAGGAGGGCTCCTGGCTCTCTCCTGCCGTGGCACTGCTTTTGGGCACATGACAGTCACCTCATGCTGAGGTGTGGCCGTCTCACAGTCACTCACCTGCTTGGGGGTCTGGCTGCTTCCCTCTGTACTCAGGGCCTCCCAAATATCTCTGTGTCCCGTGGTCCCCCCTTTCTTAGGGACTCTAGTACTTCTCTTTCCTGCTTCCTTTCTCTTCCTCCCTCTGGAGCCAGGAACCTTTCCTGTGTGTGTAGATTCCTCACATCCTTTCTACACCCCATCCTCTCAGGGCCTGGGCTTTTGAAGCTCAAGCCCTTTCTCCATTTTCTGAGGCACCTCCCTTTTCTGAGACACCGAATACAGAATTCAGAATACCTCTCTGAGGGGCCAAGGGAAAACAGGAACTATTAGGGAGAAAACCCCTTCATTTAAACATTTCAAAACAGCCTGGCCGGACTTCCTGGGTGGCACAGTGGTTAAGAATCCGCCTTTCAGTGCAGGGTTTGGGGGTTCGATCCCTGGTCGGGGAAGATCCCACGTGCCGCGGAGCAACTAAGCCCGTGCGCCACAACTACTGAGCCCACGTGCCACAACTACTCTGGAGCCTGCGAACCGCAACTACTGAGCCCACGTGCCACAACTACTGAAGCTCGTGTGCCTAGAGCCCATGCTCTGCAACAAGAGAAGCCGCTGCAATGAGAAGCCCGTGCACCGCAACAAAGAGTAGCCCCCGCTCGCCGCAACTAGAGAAAGCCCGCGCGCGGCAACGAAGACCCAACACAGCCAAACAGAAAATAAATAAATAAAAACAAAAAACAAACAAACAAAAAACCCAACAGCCTGGCCACCTCCCAGAACCCCTTAGCAAACTCAGAACCAGACGCCGTCTCAAGCAAGAATCATCTTTATTGAAACTGATTTTCCACCGTGACTGTAGCCATTCTTGGACTCCCAAGTGTCCAGAGCACTTGTGGCTGCGGGGAGGGGCTGACCCTCAGTAAGAACTGGTTATTCCTCCGGAACAGTCAGTAGCAAGTAATCCTGTGGAGAGAAGCAGGGAGATGCACCCCATCCGTCCTCGCCGTGCAAGGCCAGCTCTCCCCGAAGCTGCTCCTGCCACTCCTGAGAGGGACTGTGTGTCCTGAGGGCACACCTTCCCCTGGTGGCAAGAGGGCAGAGTCGGGGACTGACTGGACGCGGGGATAGAGTGGAGGGGGAGGAGGGTTTTGGGAATATTTGTGAGGGAAGGACGGACCAGTCTTCGGGGCTCTTCCTGAAAGCCTGTGTATCAAGGGGCCTCTCACATTTCTGTAGCACTGGGGTTTGTCCTGCTTGGGTCACCCTGAGGTGGGCCTCTCACCCAGCTAGAGCCTTTCATGTGCTCCCACCCACAATGCTCAAACCTCTGCCAGACCCGACTATGTTGCTGGAATCCATCTGTTCCTGCACCTATTTTCCCCATAAGAATGGGAGCTCCTGGAGGGTTCAGGCATTGGATCTAACTCATCTCTATCCCAACATCACCCAGCACAGGGCCAGGCACAGAACAGCCGGTGACATTTATTGACTGAATGAATGAGTGAGCGATGAGGGCAGCCATGGAAGGATGTACAGGTTGTGCACTGCCCAACTCTAGGTGGTGGTGTTCAGGTACACTACAGTATGAGTGGTGCATTCTAGAGTTGTACGATATGTAACCAGCACAACAGTGCGGGGCAGCCTAGAAGTGAATCAATGAATGAGCCAGTGAACCCACCCACCCTTTCTCCCCCTGCCTCTATAGGTCTGGTTATATGGCAGCTGCTGGGGCTGTTCCCTGACTTTGTTCTTTTTTGTACTCAGAGCTATAGAGTACCCTCTCTGGCCCACACTGCCAGGATTTGTGGCATCATTTGTGGAGCAGCCCCAGCCCCTGTATTACCTCTAGAAGCCCTTCTAGCCCCGACCTGCTGGGGTCACCCTGGGCTGAATCTAGGTCAGGGTCTGAGGGTGGAGGTGGGGGAGTAGCACAGGCCAGGAGCTGGGGTTTTATGATAGGAACTCTTGCTGTCCCCTTCTGCCTCCTTCTGCACAGTAACTTCTGGTTCTTGAAAGCAGATTTCTAGTGTTTCCTGAATGTCAGAACTGGGAACTGGGAGTCCTGGGTCCAGGATTCGGCATAAGCTGGGAGTCCTGAAGCTCCAACTTTATGACTGGGATGGTGGGTCACATTCTGTCAAATGTTGGAGTAGGGCTGGGTAAGATCAGTGGCCCTAACGATTCCTCGTGTTTGCCAGGGGAGTCCTCACTTCCAGCCCATGGGGAGAACTGTCTTTATCTCTATTATACAGACAGAGACAACAGGCTGAGAGACCACTAGTGGCTTGCCTAGCCGTGAGGTCATACAGCCAGGAGGTTCTGTCTGATTTTCTCTCTGCCTTGCCCCAAACATCCCTTCCTGTGCTGCTGTTTAAGAGTGGGAGTCTTTTTAAGGCAGGAACAAAGAAATGAAGGGCATCTCTAAGCTCTGCCTTTTCCCATCAGCCTCTTCTCAGGTTCACCCACAGAGGGAAGGGAAGAGGGCCAAGGGGGCAGGGTGACTCCAGGGGCAGGTTCAGAGCTGGCAAACGCCCCCGGAAGCACCTCCGTGGTTCCTCTGCTGGTTTTCTCTGCCCTCTGGTCTCTGGCTGCATCTTACCTTCCTGGCATTTAGCCAGCCTATGGCTGCCCTGGTTCCCACCCTCTGGCAGTTCACAGGTAGCAGGTGCCAGAGGCAACAGCCCTGTTCTGGGGTTCAGGACACCTGAGTTCTAGCGTGGTGGATGGTCCAGGCTAAGGGTACAGGCTTTGAAGTCAGATGAACCCCAGTTGGAATCTTGGCTCTGCTGCTCTGGGCAAGTTTCTCTGCCTTTCTTTTGTAAAATGGGAAAAATAATAGCATCAACTTCATGGAGCTCATTGTGAAGATCACCTGTGTGAGGCACTGAAGCTCTCAGTGAGCCTAGGGTGTGGCTCCCTGAGGGATTCATGGAGCCCCCCAGAGCCCCAGTTTCCTCATGTGTAAATGGGGCATCCCACCCAGGATGGCTGTGAGGAGCCGGTGAGATAAGGAAGGTAAAGGGCTTTCCACATGGAGTGCCTCTTTTGCCCAAGCCTCAGCTTCTGCCTCTGCAGGATGGGGACAAGGCATCTGTAGGACCCCACGGCCCTTCTAGCTCTGACCTCCCACATGTGCCTCAGGAAGCACCTTTTCCCAGCATTTACCTTGGAGCGCTCCATCCGCGGCTGGTCGAAGGAGCTGCCATTGACGTTGGGCAGCCGGAGGCCTTGTTCTCTGAGCAGATCTGCAAGAGGGGAGGGCGGGGGAGCTCAGTGCCCTGTGGGCAGGGGTCTGTGGGACTGGGTGTGTCCTCCTCTCCCCCATCAGGCCACCCCACTCCAGAAGGTCAGGTCTCTAAACAGCTACTCTACCCGTTTATTAAAAATCTATCTGGAGGGAATTTCTTCTTGAATATATTCAATAACTATGAACACATTTTTACGAAGATGCTCTTCTTAGCAGCATTTTAAGGATACTTGCAGCAGATACTTGCAGTGTGACCTTGAGTAAGTCCTTGGGTAACTTCTCTGGGCCCTCTGAAAGATGAGGAGGCTGAGCCAGCTGATTTCTCAGAAGGAGTAACGTCTGAGCTATTTATCCTACATGTACTTCCTGAGCATCTCCTGGATGGGAGGCACTGAACAAGGGTGGGAACACAACAAAAAACAAAGACCAGGGGTCCCTGCCCTCCGGCAGCTCACCATCTGGCTGGGGACGTAGGCACTGACTAAATCATCACGTGGGTAGACGGGTGAAGGTTACGCAGACGGCGTGAGGGGAGGCGGAAGGAGAGGGAAGCGCTGAGCGCTCTGGGGCAGAGGAACCTGACGCGGCTCTGCATTCCTGGAAGACTCACTTCCCACACCTTCCGTCTTCCCAAAACGCCGCCTGCCCTCTGCTACCTCAGGGTCTGCTTCTGAGGGAGCCCAAACTAAGACAGGGGTGTTTGGGGAAAGTTTGATTTTGTTGCTGATATCTAACCTGGGGGTGATGTCTCAAAAAGTTCAGCTTTCTGGCATCTCTCAAAGGTAAAAAATACCTGAACTGAGTGCTAGCCGCCCACTTAAGGCGGGGCATGTTTACCATAGGCCCTATCTGGGCTGCTTCCTTTGGGTATGTTACCTACCTGGACCCTGCAGGCGTTGGATTTGTGAGCTGGGGGCTCCACCACCTCTGAGGGCCCTTCCTTTTCTCGCTTTCCATAATGCTTCCCCCACCTCCCCTGAGAAGCCCTTCGTCCCTCCACTTCTGAGCTCTTGTCACCACCAGTGGCCTGGGCAAAGACCAGGAGGGCACACATGGCCCCTTCCCCACCCCGCCTCCTTCTGCCTGGCCCGTGGGCAATTCTTAACCAACCCCAGGGGACAAGGCAAAAGCTAGCTGTCTGTGCAGGGCTTCGGGCATGGTTGATGTGGCTCGCAGCTGCGCTGTATGTGGGCATGAGGAGAAACGCGGTGGCGCTCACTGTTGTGATGGGGGAAGAACCTCTTCAGAAGCTCTAAGAGAAAGGCTTCCAGACGTTCCTCCTACAAGAGATGAAAGAGGGACAGGAAGGTCACTTCAGCTGGTTCGGCAGATTCTGACCAATGGTCAGAATGGGAATGGTGGGGGGACTCCAGTGTACAGGTGCCCACAGGAGATCAGGAGTAGTCCTGGGAACTCCACTTTTGAAGGGCATTGGAGCCAGATGACTGGATTAGTGAAGGGACTGGGGAAAGTTGGGGGCCCTGAAGAAGGGTTGCCTCACCCCAGGTCACAGTAACTATCTTCATATCTCTGCAGGGCAGTCCAGGAAACCAGTTGGGCCAGAGAAAACCCCGGGGCCAGAGCTTCACAGGGGCCAACTTTGGGTCAGTCCAAGGAGGAGCTCTCCAGTGCTGAGAGCTGCTTGGTAATGGCGCAAGAATTGTCTCACTGAGAAAGCAAGCCTCCTGTCACCAGGGCTGTTCAAGAGGTCTTGACCAGGGCTGCCCCAACCCATCTGGACAGATTGGGAAAAAACTCCCTTTCTCTGAGACACTCTTTTCCCATCTGTTGGGAGACTGTCATAAACATATTTGTATTTGTATCGTCTATGATGTGGGTGGCTTGTGCCGTGCGCAACCTGTCCAACCATACCTGGCAGCCCTGGTCTGGATGACTGCCTTCTGAAGATGTCACAGAGGGGACCCCTGACCCTGGGAAGATGATCTCTAGGACCTCTAAACCTGGGATTCTATGCAAGTAAAGCCAGAGCAAGGAGGCCTGATATAACAGGGATGATAATTTTGAAGTGTTTCCTGTTCATGTTCTCATTTAGCCCTTTGTTTTATTGTTTTTCCACCTTGCAGCCTTCCTGCATTAGGGCTAGACAACGAGGCTCACAGTCCTGTGGTAGTGTAGGGTGGTGGGATACCCCCAGGGTGGGCAGAAAGGGAAGTTATTTTGTGGGGCCTCCCTCAGACAGGCAGGGGCAGTGAAAAGCTCTTCCAGTGTAGGAGCAAGAACAACACCTGGGGGAAGAGACCATGTGCTTCACGCATGGCCTCGTTAACAGTGGGGCCAGTGCAGCGAGGGCCCGGACCAGTCACACTACAGCAGAAACCCCGTACTGCCACGTGTGGGTGCAGGTGGCACAAGTAGCTTAGGATGCCGTGCTGGGAAGCCCACGGGTGAGGAAAACCAGAGGTAGGATGCACAGCCCTGCTGGAGGCACAAACTAAACGTTCTCCTGAAAGACAAGGAGTTGCCCTTAGAAATCCTGGTGTCATCCTGGACGCCTCTCACTCCTTCCCCACATCCACTCCATCAGGAAATCCTGCCAGCTCCACTTCGAGAATGCATCCTGCTTGCGGCCACTCCCCGCCACTGCCACCTGCCACCACCTCATCCAAGCCTCATCAACCCTCTGCATCCTTCTACCGGCCTGCTCAGTGGCCTCCCTGCCTCCGCCCCAGCCCCCTCCAGTCTGCTCCCCTCTTCTCAGAACCCTCCAGTGGCTTCCAGCTTACTCAGGAAAAGCCCGCCCCCACCCGTAGGCCCTGCGCAGCCTGGCCCCTGGCCCTGCTCGCTCTCTGACCTCCCCTTACCCCTTCGGATCCAACCCTCTTGGCTCCCTCCTGTTCCCTGGCCTCAGGCACACCCTTGCCTTGGAACCTTGGGTCCCCTTCCCCACATCCCCACAGCTCCCTCCTGCATTGCTCTTCTCTAACCTTCCCTGACTTTCCTTTTGAACATTACCCTCACCGGCACTCCTGATAGCCCTACTCCGTCCCCTCCTCGCTTTCCTCCGTAGCATTGTCACCTGCCTATATGCTATATAATTTACCTTACTGTATTTATTGTTTATTATCTCACCTTACCCTGCTAGAACGTGGGTTCCATGAGGTCAGGGACATTTGTTTTGTTCACTGATACATCCTAAGTACCGAAGACAAGGCCAGGCACATAGAAGCACTCAGTATTTGTTAAGCGCGTGAAAGAATGAAATGGACAAATTTAAGTTCTGAGCGCTCCCCCCGCCCAAGGGCAAGATGAGATCGCCCATGGAAAGCATGGTGTGCTTTCCAGCCCCACATCAACCGCTCAGGGCCTTCTTTCAGGCCTGCCGGTGGGTCCTTCAGGACCACGAGGAAGCCAAGATGGCAGTTGCTGGCGGTGGTGGGGGGATGAAATGCTCAGTGAGCTTCAAGTCACAACACACCTCCCCTCTCTTTCCTTCCCACCCTCCTGTAAACTACTCCATTCAGCTGAAGCAAGCTAGGAGACTTGCACCCCGTAACCACACTCTCTCCTCCCATCTCTCTCTCTCTGTCAACCCTCTTATTTTTTCTGACCATCCCAAACCAAAAATATTTACCTGTTTGGAGTGAACTGGAGTTTTAATTCCTGATTTTTCGAGGAAAACACAGCCTTTGAAAAGAGTTTCTATGAGGAGTTGAAATTCGGTCAGAATAGGAGAGGAATTTACATTCCAGCCAGAGGGATTTCCTTCACTCCCGCCCCCCGTGAATACTTGTCCAGGGCCAGCCCCTCTCACCCGGTCCTCTCGCCGGATCCCAGCTGCTGGTTCATGTGTGTTCAGACCATGAATGTGTGGGTGTTGCCATGGGAGAGAGTACTGGTGGGTGCTGGGTGCTCCTGGAGGTCAGGGGAGGCCAGGGCTGGATACGAGGGGAGGGGGAAAGCTCAGCTGCGTTGAGAGAAAGCCTTTTGCAGTGAATCCTTTGGTGGTAGAAGCACTTGCTGGAAGCCAGAGGACCAGCATTTTGGGGCCTCCAAAATTCACCTGGTTACCTTATAAATCAGAAACCGGACTTTTCGCCACCAGCGAGAGCTGACTGATTTATGGGCCACAGAATCATGCCAACTAAGATCCCAGCATCCTGTTATACGCACCAGATGCTCCTAGGCTCACCTATGGTGGGGCGACCCTTCTGCCCCACGGGCACATTCCCAATTTCAAAGTCTGTGGAGTGGGAAGTAGGAATCCCAAGGGGGCTCAGAATAAAGAAGCTGAAACTTTGATGGAGCTGTATTTCCCCAGAAATCCTCCCCAGGTCCAGCTCTCTCTAGCTTGGGCGCCTCTCTCTCGGGAGCAGAGAACACAGACGCGTTGAGCCCTCCATGAACTCTGTTTCTCTGAGTTTTTTCCCGGTTTTGTGGACAAGGGCTTTGGATGTAGGCATGTCCAGGGGAGACAGTCAAGGGCACTGAACAGGGGGTATCAGAGGCAAAATACTTCAGTTGCTGAAGAGATCCTTGGGGAGCACTGGGGCCTGGACTTAGGGGAGCAGGTGTTAAAGTATTTTGATGTTCTCACAATAGGTGCAGCTGTTTGGGTGTGGACTGATGGAATGTTAGCAGATGACATGCCAGTGGGGTTTGCCACTGCCCTCTGTCACCCTGCCTCAGTCAGCTGGCACTGGAGGAGCCCTCATGTGGACACAGGCCCCCTGGGGAACAATAAACTTTGAGGCTTACTCACCCCGGAAACTGAGAAGGAGGAGGTGCTGCTGGGCCCCAGCAGTACCAGGGAGCCTGGCTGGATGACTGAGGCCGTGTGGCCGTCAAGGTGGACAGTGGGAGGATGAGGGGTGCTGATGGTCAGTCCCATGCTCCCCCTGGCCTGATTAGAAGTCTAAATGAGGGTAAAGCAGAGAAGGTGCTGGCTGCGACAGAAGATGCTGTTCCTTAGCCCCCAGCTTGGAGGAATGGGAAAAGGCCGTCTTAGGAGTCACGGTATCTGAGTTTTCATTCTAGCTCTGCAGCAACTTGCTGTGTGACCTTGGGAAGGTCACCTACACTCCCTGAGCTCCATTGAGGTGAAATTACATGCTCCTTCTCCTGGGCTTGCGTAGCAGGTAAGAGCATAGATTTTGGAGCCAGAGTCCAGCTCTGCTCCTTACAAATTATGTGGCCTGAGACACGTTTCTTAATTTCTTTGTGCCTCAATTTTCATGCTTGTAAAATGGGGATAATAATCATACATACTTCACCAGGTTGCTGTGGGGATTAAATGAGTTAATTTATGTAAAGTGCTTAGAATGGAACATGGCATCTAGTAGTGCTATTGTTATCTATTGCGGTTATTGTTATTATTGTTTGTCTATCAGGTGCCCTGTTCTCAGAGCCTTTAGAGAGAGCACACTGAGTATGGATGTTGGAGTCTGGGACTGGGTTTAAGTCCTGGTTCTGCCACTTACTGAGCAATGTGAGCTTGGGCAAGTGAAGTCACCCTGCTCAGCATCGGTTTGCACATGTGTAAAAAGGGGGTGAGAGGGCAGGCTTTCCAAGGATCACATCGATGTAGGTGGAGGGGTCTGGCACACAGTCGCTGCTCACTGCTATCTGCCATGTGTGCACATCTGTCTGCCTCAGGAGGTGTGCCTCAGCAGGGTCGGGGTTTTGTTTAGTAGTGAATAATAATGACAGTCACATGGCCGTGTCACCTGGGTGGGGCAATGAGCTAAGTGAATCGTCTCCTTTAATCCTCACGGTACTTGTGAAGAAGGCACAGTAATTTCCAGAGTCCACAGTAGGAAAGTCTGGCCAAATGTAACATGCCTCTGTGGCCCAATCCTGTCCCCTGTTCAAGAAATCTTTCCTGAGATCCTGGCTGAGGTGCTGGGGGAGAAGTTGGCAACATACCCACCTTGGGCCCAGGCTCCAGCGCTCTCAGTGACAATAGCTGAATGAGGTCAGCAGCCTGGAAAAAGGACAAGATGTGTGTTGGCCTTTAGAATCCTGCAGGTCTGTTCTGAACAGGTACATGGGGTGAGAGGGGTGTCAGTGGGATTCAATGAGATGTAATTGTCCCTAACTGAATGCACCATTGGCACACCACTCAGTCGCAGCACGGGAGGAGCCATTCACCAGGTTTCTCATCATGATTTATCTGGAAAGGTTGACTTTTTATTGTTGCAATGATTTTTTTCCCCCCAGCATTTTATTGTGAAAATTTCCACACATGCAGCAAAATTGAAAGAGTTTTATAGAGAACATTTGTATATGCATCACCTAGATTCTTCTATTAACATTTTCCTGTACTTGCTTTATCACATTCATATTCATCTACCTGTGATCCATTGATTTTTGAAAATCGTAAATCATTATAGAAGACACTATAAAATGTATACAGTAAAAATGAAAAGTCCATCCCAACACTTCTTCCCCTTTTCTCCTAAATCCTACTCTCAGGGGTAACCACTACTGACATTTTGGAGTATATCCTGACAGGCTGTTTTCTACACACATAGAAGAATGAATAGATGGGAACATTCTAACCAGATGGTCCTGCACCTTGTTTGTTCCTCTCAACATCAGTACATATAGAACAACCCCTTTCTTTTAAACAGCTGCATAGAATTCCACCTTATATAGCCATTACCTGACTTATTTTACCAATTCCCTATTGATGGACACCTAGGTTAACTTTATTTTTCACCCTGTAACAAGTGAAGCTGCAAAGAACACCCTTGCACATGTATCCTCATCCACTGGTGTAAGAATTTCTGTAGACATGGAATCACAGGGTTCACTTCCAGTCTCAGAGCTGCCACACCTGTGTGGAAAGGAGGGAACAGTATGGGGAGGCAGGAGCCCTGGTTCCAGTCCTGATCCTACCTGCTGGGTGACTTGGGAAAGTCACTTTCCCTATCTGGGCCTTGGTTTCCCCATGTTAATAATGGAGCAATAACATTAGATCTCTTCCAGATATAGATCTTGGGATTTCATATTTCAGTGTTTACTGAGCACACCCTGTGTACCCTTCAGAGAGTATACTCTTCATAGTCCCCGTCCCCAAACTGCAGAGACAGTGAACACACAAAGTTAAATAAATGAACACACACAAATATACATATGTGTGTATATGTATATATGTGTGTATATATACAACTTCGCATATATAACTTTACTCATACTCATACACACAGTGAGATCAGTATTTCGAAGGGAAAAGAGTAGAAAGAGAGAGAGGGTTTTGGGTGGGGGAGAGAGAAAAGGCTTACTTTAGATATTTACATGTGGTGGTCAGGGAGCAGCTCTCTGAGGTGATGACATTTGCACAGAGACCAACAGTGGAGAGAAGAGTGTTCCAGTCAGGGAGACAGCATGTGCAAAGGCCCTGAGGTGAGCACCAGCCCAGCCTGTGTGGCTGGAGCATAGTGGGTGAGGAGACAGAGCTAGAGAGGTGGGCAGGAGCCAGATCTCACGAGGCCCTGGGGCTGCAGAGAGGAGACTGGACTTTGTTCAGAGCATGATGAGGAGCTGCTGGGGGCTTCTGAGCAGTGATCTATCTGTATTTCTCCCTCATGTGATGCCCTCATCGACCCTGGGAACTTGCTCTTCCCGTTGACTTCTGTGTGTGTGTGTGTGTGTGTGTGTGTGTGCCACCATTCAGGCCACCTCCTCAGAGATGCCTTCACTGACTACAGTGTCCAGGGTAGTTCTCTCACCTCCACCACACACTTGCTGATCCATTGCTCAGCTTATTATAAATAAGATACATTATTTTATTTATCTGTTTTCTTGTTCAGTTTCTATTCCTCCAGTAGACTTTGATCTGTGAAAGGGCAGGGACCCTGTGTGCACAGGGCATGGCACACAGTAGGCCTTCAATACATGTTTGCAGCATAAATGTTATGAAGAGAGGAACAACAAAGCGGTGTTCAAGGAAGTCTTTCCAGAAGAAGGAGCTTCTATACTGGGTTCTGAAAGCTGAATAAGAGTTCTCCAGGTGAGGTCCAGAGAGGGGAAGTGACTTACCTAGGCTCACCCAGGAAGGCATTTATGCCACCTGGGCCTTGCTTTCTTCATGTGAAAAGTAGAGCAGTAAAGTAATGTACTTCCTTTTCTCAAGTACTCACCGTGGGGTCCTGGAGGTTCACATGTATCTCCTTGCTGGTGTAGAGGCAGGACAGGATGTCATTGTAGGTTTCCAGTGAAAAGGCCAGGTCTGCCAGGCTGCCCGGGGCTAATTTTGGGAGGGGCTTGGGGGCCAGGTGGTCAGGCCTTGGGGCTCTCTGGCCTGGGCTGCAGGGGTCATGAGCTTTAGAAAAATGAAGGAGGAAGGAGAAATTCGGAGGAGACAGTCTCCTCAGCCAAAAACTGGTTACAGCTAACATATGGAGGGTTCACTATGTGCCAGACACAGCGCTGAACATTTACAGGCACAATCTCATTTCGACCTCACAACAGCATCATGAGATGGAAACCATTTGATAGATGAGGAAACTGAGGCCCAGAGGAGTGAAGTGACTTTCTCAAGATCCTATACATGGTAAGAGATGGAGCTGGGTTTTGAACCCATGAGCTACGCTTCCTTGCTTCTCCCTCATGTAACCCCATTCTTTTCTCCGTGCCTTTGTTAACAGTGCCTCCTTCCTATCCACTCAAATCCTCCTGTCCTCCTGACTCACCTTCTACCATCCCATGGAGGAGAGGGGCAGCCAGCCTCATCGCTTCTCTGGGCCTCGGTTTCCCCATCTAAGGGGTCCCTTCCAGCTGGGCGTTACACGCGGTCCTGCCGCTCCTGAGCCACCCCACCTGCCCTTTTGTTGGAGCCTAATTTTCACTTGTGGGACATACAGCCCCGTGGCCTCTCCACCTTTCCAGGGTCGAGCGGGACTTCCCAGGCTCAGTGTGAGCTCCGGAGGGTGGGGCCTGCCTGGTCTGCCCTTTCTTCTCCCTTCCCCTCTCTCCTCCTCTTTTGCCCACCACTTCCTTCGCTTGCTCCTTCTCCTCCTCCTTCTCCTCTGCCTCCTATCCAGAGAAGCCCCACCTCATTTTCCTCTGTGCCCATTCTCCCTGAGACCAGTGGACATCCCCAGAGGGTCTGCCCTGGCCAGGGGCTGGCTCACCTGGACTTTCATCAGGATGGCCTCCTCTGTGAATTCTGTGCTGGTGACATAGTACTGGAAATCTTCCGGGCCGGAGATGGCTGGGGCTGCAATGAGGAAATGGAACTGGGGCTCAGCCTCCCTGGGGGATGGAGGGATGGGCATGGGGAGGCACTGAAGCAGCGAGAAATTCCTTCTCCCTCTCTGCTTAGCTTTAAGTTCATTGTGGGCTGGGCCTTCAGCTTCTTGTAACAATGAGCATTTACTGAGCCATAACTCTGTGCCAGGTTTTATGTATTATCACAACAGTCCATTCTATGAGCCTGTGATTAATCCCATTTTACAGACTGGGAAACTGAGGCTCAGGGGGGAAATGATTTACCAAGGTCATAAGACATAATGCCCTTTTTCCCCTCCACTAGGAAGTAGGCTCCCCGTGGGAAAGCTTTGTCTGTTTTATTTCCCATCATATTTCCAGAGCCTAGAAGAGTTCCTGGCACACAGTAGGGGGACAGCAGATAAGCCCCTTCCTTGGCTGGGAGCTACGAACACAGAGTGATGTGTAATAGGTCTTCCAGCAGCGAGTTGAGCAGGGTTGTGGCCAGGGGACACCCCTGGAGGGAAGGCATGAGGGGGTCATTGTTGAGGTCAGGGTGAGATCAAGGGGCTGTCCCTTGGGGTCACACCCCTCTCTCAGGGGGCGGGGTGGGGGGAATGAGCAACTTACTATCTTCTGTAGGAGGAAGGGCAATGCGTCATCCAGGACATCTGTCACCAACCCCAGAGCTTTGTTCACAAGGAGGGGGTCCATCCTAGGGGTGGGGAGAGCAGGTGGGGTCTGAGACACCATGGAAGGGGAGACTGAGGCCAGAGAGGGGAGTCCAGGGCAGGGCTGAGGAAAGCCCCAGTGGGCCTGTGAACAGGGAAGCACAGGGTGGCTGCTTCCTTCCCCGCCTGGTGTCCCTCTCCTCTCCTCTCTCCTCTTTCTCCCCTTTCCTTTTCTGTTTTTTTCCCTTCTTGCCTTCTTGCTTTCTCTCTTCCAGACTTTGTCCTCCTCCACTTTATTTCTTCCTGATTCTCCCTTTCTGCCTCTCTTGCTTTATTTCTCTCTCTAATAAAGGTCTCTGGGATTTTCAAAGAGGGAGAGATCACACCTGGCAGTGGAAGTTAATGGAAGGCTTCCTGGAGGAGGTGGCTTTTTTGTTAGGTATATTAAGAATCATAAGCAATGGCCACTTTATGCAGCAGAATCTGTGCTAAGTAGCTCACAGGGGTTAGCTCATCTCTTCCCCACAACCACCCCGTGCTGGCTGAGTTCTGTGATCCTGTTTATTGGTGAGAAAACTGAGGCTCCTGGAAGCCAAATAGCTTGGCCAGGGCTCCTGGTGTTAGGAAGCAGCCAAGCCAAGATTTGACCTGCGTGGATGCCTACTTTGGCCATAACATTCAATGTGAAGGCAGGAGATACTGATGGGTGGTGTGTACAGCTGGTGGTCTTGGAGATGACCCTGTCCCTGACACCCTTGGTCACTCTAGACAGCTTAGGCTGGGGAGAGGCAGCCTAAGACTGAGACTCTCTGGGGAGAGTCTCAGTGAAGGGCTGGGTGCAGGAGTGGTGGGGGGTAGGTACTCACTGCTCCAGAACCTCAGTGCTCAGGTATCCTGGTGGCGTGTGGCACTCCTCAAAGGCCACGCTGGTCTTGTTCCCCGTCTGCTCCAGCCGTACCCCGACGTGGATGTTCTTGGTGACTTTGAGCCACAGGATCCTGTAGGGGCAGCATGTCTGGGCAGGCTCCAAGCCGCAGCCCAAGACTGAGTCCAGAAGTCACAGGCTGGTGGGGCCTGCAGTTGTCTGGAGGGCTCAAATGAAAAACTGGAAGAGTTCATTAAAAATACAGAGTTCAAACTTTGGAAAACCGAAAAGATCTGGAAACTCTCGGCCAGCATCCTCACAGGGCGGCTGATGTGACCTTGAGATGGGCCACATGCTCTGCTGTTTGCTGCAGTCCCCACCAGGCCAAGGGTCAAGCTGCATTTTTACTGCACATCAGTATAAGGGTGATGATATGTTTTTTGTATAGCAGAGAAATATTTCTCTGTGCCCACATCCCTGTGAAGAAAATATTTCTTTGTGCTCACTTTTCTATTAAAAAGGGAAGCTAGCCAAAGAATGCCATATTTCACAAAAAAAAAAAAAGAAGAGAGAGTGGGCATATTCCTAAGGGGCATGTAAGAATATTCCTGTTTCATGTGCAAATCACTCCTTTTATTGGCTGTTGTGTTTACAACCCCAGGTTGGCATCATCATCCAAAGTTTCGTGGGCGGTCTGAGCTCTTAGATTAGCAGTGAACTCTTAACAACAGCCGGGGCAGTAGGGGACTTGATCATAACACTTCGTGGATGAGGCCCAGAGGACGGACGCCCTTACTCAAGTTGCCTGGATGCTAAGTGGGATTGGAGTCCAGGCGTGGTGGACCCCAAGGTGAGCTTGAACCAGACCCTCCTTGGATCATCCCGTGAAAGCATCTGCCTTTTACTCAGATGGGGCACATGTCCTCTGACATGGAAGTCAGAGGGTTTTATCTCAGCCTCTGCTGCAGATTCACTGTGTGATCCTGGGCAGGTCCCTCTCCTACTCGGTGCTTCAGTTTCCCCATCACAAAAAAGTGACTTTGAAACATGCCCAAGTGGAAAGGATTATTGTAACCCTTTTGGTGACACAGGCAGCAGACTTTTGCTAGCCTTGCGTGGCTGCCTGGAACCGAGGGAGGTGGGGAGGAAGCCCCCAGGGCACACACTCACCTCTAGAGCGAGAGGTACAGTTTGCTTTGCAATGTGACCTGCAGCAGGCTGTCACTCAGGATTTGTAGGGTGACCTCGGGGCCTTTGGCATCTTCTGTGACCACCCTGTGAGTGGGTTGGGGGGTGTTGTTTGTATGGCCTGGTAAGGCCCCTGTGACTCTGTGGAGTGTGTGTGTACTGTATTGGCTAGAATAGGGGCAGACCCCAGGAGGGGTGGGGGCAGCTTTGGGACACCCCTTCCCTGACCCTCAGCCCAGCTGCAGAACACTGGGCTCTAGTTGCAGCCTCTAAGCCTTGAAGACCTGGGAAAGTCCCTTTCCTTCTCCAGGCGTCAGTGTCACCCTCTACAAAATGAGGAGAATACAGTGGCGGACCTGTCTGTGCACATTTAACAGGTCTGAATTCAAATATAAGGATTCTGCAAAAAAGACGCGTGCAGGCAGGAGTCAGAGAGAGCAAGACGGCTGGTGATCCCACCGCCTTCCACTCAGGGACCACCTGCCCTGCTGAGCATCCAAGAAGGAGGACATGAAACTTCTGCTCCCCATGATGGCCTCAGGTCCTCGCATCTCCCTGAGCTAAGAGGAACCCAGAGTTTTATGTACTTTTTGAACATTAGATACAAGCTGGTGACTTACCTGGTGTCCACTGGAGTGGGCAGCAACAAGTTCCAGTGCTGGAGGAAGACCTGGATGGGTTGAGCTCCCCAAAGGCTGTATGCCTGCCTCCACCATGGCACCTTCCAGAGGTTTTTGAAGAATGACTTGGACCATGTGGGGTTTTTCCTACGGCCCTCCCAGGCTGATGCCCTGTGCCAGGATGGGTGAGTAGAGGTGGTGCAAATGCACAGGTAGGGGTGAGTGGCGGCCAGTCCTAGGCCTTAGGATGGGCTGGGGCAGGTGTGGGCCCAGCACCCTCCTCCCAGGCCTCTCTGGGAAGCACCCCTACCCACCCCAGTATCCTAGCTTTTCATTTCTTTTCACCCCCATCAGAAAACTTCTTCTGGACTCTATCATCTTAGGACCCATCTGGCTCTCTCTGCTCATTCTGGGGGATGGATTCGGAGGCCTACCTGTGGCTACATAGGTTGACCTTGCAGGAACCCCTGCCTCAACCTACATAAATATCATTCATTTATGTTGGTACTTATTTTGCCAGAAGTCTCCAACTCATTTGCCTTCAGGGCCAAGCAGGTAACGTAAGGGAGTGGAGGAGGTGTCTGGGGACTGACTTAGGGACTACAGATCCTACACCAATGATTGCCACGTGGGAGGTCAGGCCAGGTGTGACCAGATCTTTGTTATAGAGAGAGTTGCTATTAGGGGTTGAATTGTGTCTGCCTTCCACCCCCCAATTCATATATATATATATATATATATATATGTTTTTTTAAAAAATATTTACTTATTTATTTATTTTGGCCGCACTGGGTCTTAGTTGTGGCACACGGGATCTTTAGTTGTGGCATGCAGGCTTTTTAGTTGCAGCATGCAGACTCTTAGTTGCTGCATGTGAACTCTTAGTTGCAGCATGCATGCGGGATCTGGTTCCCAGACCAGGGATCGAACCCGGGCCCCCTGCGTTGGGAGCGTGGAGTGTTACCCACTGGACCACCAGGCAAGTCCCCCAATTCATATATTGAGTTCCTAATCCCCACCTTATAATGTGAACTGATTTGGAAATAGGGTTGTTGCAGATGTAGTTAAGATGAGATCGTACTGGAGTAGAGTGGGCCCCTAGCCTAATGTGACTGGTGTCCTTATAAAAAGGGGAAATTTGGACACAGACACAGACACACAACAAGGGAGATTGCCAAGTGAAGAGGAAGGCAGAGATCAGGTGATGATTCTACAAGCCAAAGAAAACCAAAGACTGCCAGCAACCCTCCAGAAGCTAGGGGAGAGACATGGAAAACGCCTTGATCTCAGACTTCTAGTCTCCTGAATTTCTGTTGTTTAAGCCACTCAGTTTGTGGTACTTTGTTATGGCAGTCCTAGCAAACTAATACAGTCAGAAAATCTGGATTTTTATTAAAACACTCTAGATTTTTATATATTGGCAAGTCACTAAAATATTTAAAAAATACTATGGGAGTTTGCAATACCCAGGTATAAACTGAATGTGGAGGGTTGGAGGGCTGCCAGGCTAAGATCCCTGACTGAGACTCTGCTTTGTTCCTTGGAGGATTTCAAGTGGCTTCAGGAGGTTTAGGGACCATAAAAATGTACTTGCTGAGGGCTTTCCAGGCTGGAGAATAGCTCCAATGATGCTGGGGCCTCCTACCCACCCAGCAGGTGAGAACACTGTCCCTGAGGGGGAAGAAAAGCCAGAAGGCCACTCACCCACCCAGCTGGAGCAGCTCCCCCAGCAGCGGGAAGCTCTGCCCCGAGAGCAGGTCCCCAACCAGCAACAGGTCAAGCCCACTGCTCCCTTTGGAGAGGCCTTCTCTTACGAAGGGCCGGTGGTCCAGGATGGCGACTCCTTTACTTGTGGCCCCCATCACAGGGATCCTGGCCACACGGTCCAGGACATGGTGTTTCGAGAGCAGGCCTGAAATGTCTGAGGACAAGGCCCTCCTCAGGGCGGGGCTCACCTTTCATTCAGTCATTCAACAAAGGCCCACCAGCACCTGCTCTGAGTCAGCGATTTAGACAATCATTTAGCAACAGGTACTTATGAAGCACTTACTCTCTTCTGGGCTCAGGGCCCATGGGGTTCATTCTAGGAGTGGGGGGGTGGGGGCGGGCACAGAAAACAACTGAGCCCCCAGATAAGCAAGCAAGGCAATTTTTGAAAATAAAATGGAGTCGAATTGGAGCATGACTTGGGGGAAGGTCTACTTTAGATAGGGTAGTCAGGGAGAGCCTCTGTGAAGGGGAGGCATTTGAGCTGAGACCTGAATGAAGTGGAGAAATCCACTATTGCAAGATCTGGGGAGAGAGCAACGTAGACAGAGGGAACAGCACATGCAAAGGCCCTGAGGTGGTAATGAGCCTGGTGAGTGTATGAAACAGAAAGATCAGTGAGGTTGGACTGTGTTGAATGGGGAAGGAGAAGAATGGATAACAAAGAGCTCACAGCCAAGAGTTAGGGAGAGACAGAAAGACAGACAGACAGGGCAAGTACAGTACGCTTGGATAAGGCCATAGATGAGGCTTCACCAAAGGGCTGTGGGAACCCAGTGGAAGGAGACTCCGTCTGCTGGGGAAACTGGGACTATTAGAGCTTTGCCTTAAATGGTGAATCAGAATCCATTGTGTTGAGAACGGGGGAAAGAACAGCACAAGCAAAGGAAGGAGGCTGGGAAGTCTATAGAGGTGGTCAGGGCAGGTGGTGGTAGAAGAGGCTGGGGAGGCAGGGCCTTGAAAACCAGGATGAAGAGCTTGGAGCTTCTCCTGAAGGCACTAGGGAGCCACAGCAAGTGTTAGAGCAGGGGAAGGATGGGGTCAGCTCTGGGCAAAGGAAGGCAAATTCCGCTGCTGGTGAGGGGGAGGCCAGAAGAGGAAAAGCCTTGAGCAGGGAGGTGGTGTCACCTTCCAACCCTGCTCTTCCCTGAGTTCCTGCCTCCTGCCACCCACCCCTTAAAAATCTACCTGTTTCCAGCTGATCCTTGCTGAAGCGCAAGAAGACTAAGTGCTGGGCCTCCCCCGGGGCCTGGGGCAGCAGCCCCCAGCATAGCAGTGACCCCCAGAACAGCAGCATCCTCCTGGCCAGGACCTGGGGACACAGAGCTGGGAGCCCCACTGGCCACCTCACTGGGGAGCCACTGCCTAGCTTCTCCCAGCTCTGCCTCTCCTAGAGCCATCTCTCCAGCTTTCCTTCCCTCGCTCTAGATCTGCTAGTCCTTGAACACAGCCTTACCCCCACCATCTCACATTAGTGCTTTTGGTTCCTTCTGCCTGAAATGTCCTTCCCTCTCAAGTGGGCTCTCTTCAGATCTGGGCTTTGCCACTTCCAGACTGTGTGACCCTGAGCAAGTTACTTGATCTCTCCGTGCCTCAGTTTTCTCATCTGTAAAATGGGGGACAATCATAGATTGTTGTGGGGAATGCACTCAATAATATGCGCAAAGCACTTAGCAAGCAGTGTGCCCAACAGCTGTTAATGTGGCTGTGCGACATTGTGAGACATTAAAACCATGGAGGTTTCTGAATCTTGAGGAGAACAAGGTTGGGGGTCCTGGGGGAAGCACCACAGTGGCCAGGGTAGGCACCTGGGGGGCTTAAAGCCATGGCTCTTTACCAACTAGTAGGGAAATACTTCAGTATTTCAAACAGTACGTTTGTACTGGTTCCTGCCTGCTGAGCCTCCGCCCAGATGGCCAAGGTGGCATAGTTGGGACCCCAGAGCCTGCAGGCAGGGGCGTTCCAGGTGGGCAAGGGTGTGCTGCCAGGAGATGCAGCCTTTGGAACTGCAAGGCAGAGGCCAGCTGGATACAGACACGTCCAGGGCAGATGCCAGTGTAAGCCGGGCCCATTAAGGAGCCGCCACATCCCCACCCCAATGCCCATGAAGACACTACCCAGAGGGTACATGCTGCCTCTGGGCAAAGCCCCCAGAGTGGCTGAGCCTACTCTGGAGGGCCCGAGAACATCCTGGCATTGTCTCGAATCAGCAACATCCAGCGTTTTTTGCTTGATGGCAGGAACTCAAAACAGTGATTAAAATGGGTCCTAAAGAAAAGTTTCTCGTTTATTTGCAGATGTGAATTTTGGACTGGGAAATTTGTACTCATGGCATTAACTATTCATATTCTGCTACCAGGCTGATCTTAGATTCATCCACTACTCATCCAACCAGTGTTTAGCCAGTGCCCATGTTAGGCACTTTTCTTAATCAGTCCACCCAAGTCAGGTCTCTCCTCCCTTCCTGCTCTTAGTACTTCACACCGTCCCCCAGCCGTCTCCATCTCGTACCAGTCTTGAATCATACTGGCCCCGACTTTTACTTGAGTCCTTACTATGTAGCAGGCTCTATGCCGAGAGCTTTACAAGCTTTGTTGCATTATTGAATGCTTACCATAACGGTCTGGGATCATTGATAGCAGGCCTATTTTACGGAAATGGGCACAGATAGGAGAAATGACTTGCCCAAGGTCACACAGGTAGTGGCTGCAGAGCCTGGATTGGAACCCAGTTTGGCTGAGAATCTATGTACCACATCACCACATTATTGTAGGTACTTAAGAAATATTTGCGAAATGCCCACGTTAGCCTCCTTGTCCTTACCTCTCCAAGAATAGGGCTGTCCAGAATCTCTCCCGGGCCTCTGTCACTAGCTTCTCAGAAAGACACAACTTTTATAACCCGAGCTCTGAAGCTCGGGTGGGTGGAAACATGGCAGGAAGTCCAGCCTCCTGGCCGGTTTGTGCTCAGCGGAGCCCTTCAGTGGAGGGAGGGGTCCTCTTGGCACTGGAAGGCTAGGGGCTTCTGGCCAAAACTGATAGGGCTAGTCACTGGGGTCCTAGGGGTAGGCTCTAGCCCTGGGCCAACAGACCCCAGAGAGGAAGTAGGTGGGGGCCTTGTGGTTTTGGGGGTGGGCCCTTTCCCTTAGGAGCCACATCAGTGCTATGGAGCCTGGGGCAGGGCCTCCAGCTCTCAGGAGGGGCCCAAGGAGGCTCCTATTGCAGGATGTAGCAGTCACAGGACCCAAGGGAGTTAGGATGTATGTTGGGGTGTGTGTGGAGGAGAGCAGGGGTAGAGGCAGGCCTGGGAGGGGCCCAGTGACCACATTGTGGCCACTCCCCATGCTCTTTCCATATATGGCACCCATACCATGCCTCTGCAGCCAGACAGGTCTGGGTTCAATCCCCACTGTCACTCAGTAGCTGTGTAAATGTGGGTCAGTTACTTTCCCTCCTGAGCCTCACTTTTCATGTCTGCAAAATGGGAATAATAATCCAACTATGTCTTTTGGTATTGTGAAGATTCATTGGGGCAATTCATGTGGATGTTCCAAAAAAGTTGCTTATTTTAATTTCCATTTTATAGATGAGAAAATGGAGACTCAGAGAGGTTAAGTGATTTACTCAAGGTCACACAGCATGTCTGTGGCAAAACTGGGATTTGAAATCAGGGCCCAGAGAGGAAACTGGCCACCCAGTGAAAGGGAAATTTGGTGTTACTATGTAATGCAGCTCCAAGACCTCGAGTCCTCACTCCCAACAAAACTGCTCTGCAGACATCCTCTTCTGTGAGAATCTTTTTTTTTTTTTTTTTTTTTTTAATGGTACTTAATAAGGTGGGGAGAAGAGAGCATGGGTTTGAACCTCATTTTTTAAAAAAAACTAATTAATTAATTTATGGCTGTGTTGGGTCTTCTTTTCTGTGCGAGGGCCCTCCCCAGTTGTGGCAAGCGGGGGCCACTCTTCATCGCGGTGCGTGGGCCTCTCTTCACTGCGGCCTCTCTTGTTGCGGAGCACAGGCTCCAGACACGCAGGCTCAGCAATTGTGGCTCACGGGCCCAGTTGCTCCGCGGCATGTGGGATCTTCCCAGACCAGGGCTCGAACCCGTGTCCCCCACATTGGCAGGCAGATTCTCAACCACTGCGCCACCAGGGAAGCCCCTGTGAGAATCTTGACGCCACCATCGTGAGTGCACGTAGCTGGCTGTGTCAGCATCCACTCCTTCATTAACCGCTGTCCAGTGCAGTCATCTCAGTGGTGGGCAGGACTCACCTCTAGGCGGCTTTTAGATTTTCCTTGTGGATAATTCCTTTCCCTTTCACAGTCAGAGATGTGGTCAGGGCAGGTGTTAAACTCCATTCTTGGGCTGGAACATGGCACAGAGGGGCTGATGATGAAAGGGCTGGTTCTGGAAGACAGCAGCTGCGCAGGAAATGCTAGGGCAACGTTAGCTACGTGCTCCCAATGCAGAGGGCCCGGGTTCGATCCCTGGTCAGGGGACTAGATCCCACATGCATGCCACAACTAAGAGTTCGCAAGCCACAACTAAGGAGCTGGCAAGCTGCAACTAAGGAGCCCACGAGCTGCAACTAAGATCCGGTGCAAGCAAATAAATAAATAAGTAAATAAATAAGTAAACAAATAAATAAAAGTCAATGGCTGATATTAGTATGGTTTGGTGCCATATTTCAGATGGGATGTACTTATTCTAGGATCTCAGCATCATAAAATCATGGACTTTTTGGTTGGAAGATGCTTTAAGAGTTGGCAGGTCCCCCTCATTTCTGTCAATTGGGTCTCAACATTACTGCCAAGTGCTGTCCTCCTGCCTGGGCAGAGAAAGGCTCTAGGGTTAATTTCCTCATCTGAGTCACTAGGGGCTGGTGCAGGATATTGGTGGAAGCACAGAGGTCTCCCTTCCCTTCCAAGATCTGGCCTCTCTAAACAGGATAGGAGGGAAGATTTTGGCTGGAGCACCATGAATTCTGTATGTTTACCTCATGGACTAATCTCTGCTGAGAGATGGGAGATTTCCTGGGGGTCTCCTCCATGAAAGAGAAGCCCTGGGAAGGACACAGAGAGGTACAAGACATCATTATTGTCTGTCTCTGAGCCCCAGTCTATTCATCTGTAAAATGGGAAAGCTAACCCACAGGAAGTGTCTAGTACTGTACTGGGAACTGAGTAGCCCTCAGGTAATGGAGGCTGTTAGTTGTCACTGTTATTTTGAGGAATAGAGAACAAACATATGGATACCAAGAGAGAAGGGGGGGTGGGATGAATTGGGAGATGGGGATTGACATATATACACTATCGATACTGTGTATAAAATAGATAACTAATGAGAACCTACTGTATACCACAGGGAACTCTATTCAGTGCTCTGTGGTGACCTAAATGGGAAGGAAATCCAAAAAAGAAGGGATATATGTACACGTATAGCTGATTCACTTTGCTGTACAGTAGAAACTAACACAACACTGTAAAGCAACTATACTCCAATTTAAAAAAAAAAAGAAACCTGGGTCACTGTCCTGCTGTGGATTCAGGTGGGAGGCTGGGGCAAGTGGGTGAGGCTTGGGTTCCCACCACTTCACCAGCTCTGTGTTACTTGAGTTCTCATCTGTAAGACAATAATTCCTGCAAGGCAGGAAGAGTTATTGAGATATCACTTGGTGTTTTTCATTCGCTGCTGCTGCTAAGACTCAGAGGGAAGCAGAGGACTTTTCCCTCCCCCAGCCCAGGAAGGTGCTGGAATCTTGGAGTTCCGGGTCTGCGGCTCCTGCCTCAGGGGTGCACGGATGGCGCCTGTGTTTCAGGGTGCAAATCGGAAGGGGGCTGGCACAGAAGACCACCTTCCTTCTTCTTTACGGGGGCTGGAGACTCTGGGGGAGTGATGAGGGAGCAGAGAGTAGAGGGAGGCGGTGCGGGGTAATGGGTAGGGGCTGCTTGGTAGTCGTGTTGAGCTGTCAGAGCCTCAGTTTCCTCACTTGCCAAGTGGGAACGCTATAGGAGAGGCACTGGGTGAGTGAAGGTCTGTAAGACCCTTAGCCTAGTACCTGCAGAGCAAATACTTGTCTTGGTTTGGGTTCCCTAGAAACAGAACTTGAGACCAGGATTTGAGCGCAGGTAGCTGATAGGGGAGGTGATGCCAGGAGACACTGGTAGGAGAGGGGGAAAGTGAGGCAGGGAGGGAGACAGCCCATAAAGGTGTGTATCAAGCAAGTGACCCCATGGGCACCTGGGGCACAGTCCCTCTGGGGTGCTGTGGGAGCCAGTGTGGAGTTGTTCCCTGCTCCCAAGGGGTGAGGAAGCAGGGTTATTTATTCACCACCCTCCAGGAAGCCTAAGAGGTTGTGGGCGGTCAGAACCCAGGAGCCATGGCCATGGCTGTTTTGGAGAAGTGCCCCAGTGTGGCCAGGGCTCCAAGCTGCTCACCTCTGACAGGATCCTGTGGGCTGGGACGGAGATCCGTTCATCGGCACCAGATGGGACCAAAGACCGGAAGCCCTGCCCCACCCTCCAGGCTCCTCGGAAACTCTCACAATAGAACGTGGCATGCCCCTAGGGAGCCAGAGGAGACCTGCCCCAGAGAAGATGGAGATGGACTGTCTCAGCTCCCTTGTGAGTGGAGGTTCAAAACCCAGGTTTAATATGATTTAGAAAAATAATGGCATGTGGGATGTGGACCACAAAGCGTGCCTGGGGGTCGAGGATGCATGCGGGGAGCTGCAGCACAGGGCCTAGCACTCAGCAACTGCCCAGCGAGTGTTCACTGACCCCAGTGTAAGCACCTCGTGCAGGGTCTTGTCCTGTCCTTCTCGGTCTAACCTGTAGGAGTCCTGTAGGAGAAACTCCTTCCTGGCTGCCTTTCCACGTTGCGAGGTGTTCTTATGGATGTTTTTACTGTGAAGCTGTGTAGCGTCTTTTCCTGAAACACCTGCCTGTCCCTTCCTGCAAGGCCCCTCATGGGATGTGAGCTCTGCGTGCTGGGATGGATGGACCCAGAGTCTGGAGGACAGGGGCCTTATTGTCTGTCCTGAACCTGCTGGCATCAGGACGGCCAGGGAGACAATGACAGTCACGTGCTAAGTGGGAAGGGACTTCAGTGATAAGACCCAACATCCCGGAGTCCAGGTAACAAGAGTGACAATGACATTGTTTGAGGACCTCCCACATGCTGGGAACTGTTTTCTCTCATTTCATCCTCACCACAGCCCTCCAAGGCGGGGACTAAGATTCTCCCCATTTTACAGAGAAGGAAGCTGAGGCCCAGAGAGGGGGAGCCATATTTTAGGGTCAAACAACCACTGAGGGGTCCAGGCCAGAACTCAAATCCTGCCTCCAGAGTCACACTGTTCAGCGAGCCCTCGACCCACCACATCACCAAGATCAACACAACGTGCACACCCACAAGAGAGGCTGTCCTACCGTAGGTGGTCTAGAAGCTGACGTGGAAGGCAGGAGGGGGCAACTGGCTTTTTTATTCCTGTCGCTCAGGGAGGTGGCCAAAACCCTGGACCTTGTCCACGTGTGTTTTGATGTCACCAAGACATGGCTTGGACATGGCTCAGATTGGCTCAGGTGTGCCTGAACATGGCCTAGATGTGGCTTGGATGTCCAGTCCCTAAGCCTGCCAGGGGCAAAATGACCCCTGAGTTGGGACAAAGACACACTCCAGACTGCAGGAATCACAGACAAGTTTATTTATTGCAGAGAGGGCCAGTCTACAGAGCTGGCTTCCACACTCCCACTGAGACCCAGCTTGCATGGAAGGCCGCCATACAAGTCTTCACTGGGAGAGAGGGAAATGGTCTGAGGTTCTACGAGGAGGCCGGGGTGACCACAAGGGCATCCTGGCATTGGAGGAGAAAAGTCAAAAAAGTTTTTTTAACATTCTGCCCTTTTGTGGTTTATGCTAGTTTATCCTCCACAAGGTGACTGCTGGCATTGGGGGTCATGACCCTGAACTCACTCATAAAAAATTCTTGGGAGGGTCAGAGCAGGAGCGTCTGTGTGTGAACAGTGACACCATGCAGGGGCCTGGGGCACAGGTAAAGTATCTGGGTGCAAAATCTGGGATTGTATAGGACTGTTGTCCCCAGGCCCAGCAGATCAACAAAACTCCCAAGAAGTTTTGGAAAATTCAGATTCCTGGCTGTATCCGTTGTGTCTCAGGCAGCTAAATTTTTAACAACACTCTGCCTTTTTTGAGGAAACTAAGTGTGATACAGGAATGTAACCTATTAGATTTCCCCCAACATTCTACTATGGTAATTTTCAAATATACAGCAAAGTTGAAAGAATTTTATAGTGAACACTTGTATACTCGTCACCTAGATTCTACCATTAACTTTTTTAAAGCCGTACTTGTTTAATCTTGGATCTATCCTTTTTTATTTTGGCCATGCTGCACATCTTGTGGGATCTTAGTTCCCCACCAGGGATTGAACTCGGGCCCTTGGCAATGAAAGCACAGAGTCCTAACCACTAGACCGCTGGGGAATTCCCTCAAATCTATCCATTTATTCATTCCTTTGACTAGATTTTAAAACATATTATATTGTAAGGCTATAAAAAGGATATCAGTGTGCTGCTAGTCCAAAACAAATGAATAGAGCAAAACAGGAAATTTGGAAAAAGCAGATCCAAAGGGTGAAATGATACCTTTGTAACCCAAACTGCAAATGATGCTTTGCAACTTGATTAAAAAAAAAAAAAGGACAGTTGCTAAATGCCCCCTAATAAGAGATACATGAAATATACTAACCTACAGCCACCCAGTTGGGTGGACACCTGTTGTGTCCATCCAACATGAATTAAATGCAGTATGTGTCTTAGATAAACTGCTTATATTATAATTGAATCATTGTATGTAGTTCATTAGTGCATGGCCTGTATATTTAGACATCTGCTGGTTTTATGGGTGAGGAACCTGGGCTCAGAGAGGCCAAAGGATCTGCCTGAGGGTCCCTGGTGAGAGAGAGAGGCAGAGTTGGCATTTAAGCTGGTCCTCTGGTCCCTGAGTCTAGACCCAGCCTAGGTATCATGCACAGTATGCTGTCATAATTCTCCATCAAAGCCAGCTGAAGCATGGACACAGTTTTTGAGGGCGGGCAGCTGAAAATGAGTCAAATGTCAACTTGCCTTTGAAGCCAGTTAACAAAGCCTCCTACCCTTCCCTCTGCCAGGTGGGATGACAGGTAAGATAGAAAAGGCTGGAGGCTTATGACTCCAGGCTAGGACAGCCATCCTCTTCCGCTAAAAGATGAGGACATGAGGCCCTGAGAGGAGAAGGGACTTGCCCAAGGTCCCCCATAAGTGACCAGAGGGGCCAGGATGGGAGAGCAGCACCCACCTCCCATCCCTGGGCTCTCCCTGCGACTGTATGTTTAACCCCACTCACCTCGGTCAGAGACCACGAAGCGGCCTCAAATCCCAAGGCATTCACCATTGACACTGAGATCCCGGATCTTAATTTGCCTGAAATCACAAGTGTGGTCAGAGAATGGTGGGCCTGGGGTGGGATTGGGCAGCCGTGGACAGGCTCACAGTTCCTAGACCTGGCACTCCCGACTCAGACTGCCCCTTTTGCCTCTCCCTGTTCTCCAGCCCTAGCGTCCACCCAGCCTCATCTCCCCGTTCTTTGTCTCCAGCCCCAGCTTCTGGCTGCTCCAAAAGTTACCCTCACATCCTCTCATGCTCCTGCTCAAGAACCATCAGGGCCTCCCATCATCCACAGCACGTGCCTATACTTTGAGATTTCTTACTCTAATAAAACAAAGACATGACAAAAGTCAGAGGTTACCAGTTCTCCCCATCCCCATGACCTGGGGCTCAACAAGAATAATTCCAACCTTTTCTCTTGGCTTCCTCCACTACTGACACAAATAACAATGCCAACAACAGCAAAGGCTAAGAACTGTTGAACACTGACTGTGTCAGGCACCCCCTCTCTGCCCTCATACAAACATCTTCTCCTTTATGCCTCTGAGGAAGGTGCTCTTATTTTCCCATTTTACAGATGGAGAAACTGAGGCTCAGGATGATAAGGCAGCTTGTCCAAGGTCAGGCAGCCAGCAAGAAGGGGAATCAGCACTTGAGCCCGGGTCTATTGGAGGCACATCGGGTGTGCTCTAGTTGTCTGTTTCCACCTCTGTCTGTCTCCTGCTGTCAGCCCTGTGAGCCTGGGGCATTGCCATGCATGCCTAGGCTCTGGCACGAGTGAAGAAATTGGGCTGGAATGCTGGAGACGGGGAAGCTCATTTCCAGGTGGATGACCTGGAAGGCTTCCTGGAGGAGGCAGAATTAGAACTAGGCTCTGAGGATAGGTGGAAAATAAATGAAAGGGGCCCCAAATGGAGACACAGGCAGGAGAAGTAAAGCACCTGCCCTCAATGCCCTGGGGACCAGGGGGATGGACAGCAAAGGGACGCACCGTTCTCGTTTGGCAGCAGGACGGAGGCAAGGATCTTGGTGATGATGTCTTTCAGAAGTTCAGGCTGTGAAAGAGAAGGGGCCCAATCACCCTGGCTGAGAATCTGAAGTCCTCCCAGCCATTCCTAGAATGGGCACAGTCCCGCCCTCTGGCGAGGGCAGCTGGTGGAGATGCTGAATCTCAGGTTCCTGACTGGTCAGAACTGCAAGGGCTCCACGGACAAGACAGGCTGTGGGGGGAGGGGTGGGGCACAAACCAGGTGGCCCTAGATCCACAGGTAGGGGACTGGGGTACATTTGTGGGATGCATCCCTCGCCCTCAATCTCAAGGGCTCCACCGCTCTGTTTCAGCAGAATTCTCCAAGGGAATTTCACCCTGTTTCCCGAGGTTTTAACTTCTCAAGGGAAGCCAGGAGTCCTGATTTTCATGTGGAAACCTCCCCATTAAAAAATATTTGTCACAAAAAATTAAAAGACAAAACAAAAGGGTGGAAAAATTTGCCCCTCCCCAAAACAAAGAAACAAATACCCCACCACAGCAGAAGACAGGATTCAGCCAATTTGAGATCTCTGATTCAGTCTGACTCAGACAGGGAAACTGAGGACTGGGGGGAAGGGGCTGCCCAGGGTCACCACTGAGATGAGTCTATATGAGTGAAATGAGATGTGAATAAAGGAGATTTGTTTTCCGTTTTAGGGTCAGAACTTTACAGAAGGGAAGTTCGTGTGTATCTGTGTGTTTGTGAATGTGTGTAGTCTCAGCTGTGTCTGGTATACAGTAGGTGCTCAGTAAACACCTGAACCAGGAGGTTGGACTTTGAGGCTGAGATCGGGGAGGCTGGCCAGCTCACCATGGGGCTGCCCGTGGGGACCTTGTTCAAAGCAAATCCTGGGCAATGTCTGCTTCTGAGATGGACCATCCTCGGCAATCCCCTGCATCCCCAGGGAAAATCTGTTCATACTCACATTGAACAGGCCAATGGCTGAGTTCATCAGGTGAATCCGATCAGAGCTGCAACAGAAGATGCCCATGAGGCTGGTCCCTCGGAGTCCCATTCATTCATTCATCAACTATTTACTGAGCACCTATTATGTACCAGACACAGTGCAGGCTCTGGATGTACAGCAGTGACCCACATAAAATCCTTGCTTCATGGAGCTTACCTTGTAACGCATGGGGGAAGCGGGGGGAGATAGCAAACAAATAGTTGCCCAAAGAGCAGGCAGAAAGATCACCCACAAGAGTGAGGACCATGGTGGAATGAGGAGCTCTTTCTCCTTCTAAAGGGGGTACCTAATTCCTAGCTTCACTGTTTGTCGCCATATAGGAATGCAGGCCATGGCGGCCAGATATTCTGATTTGTATATGTTGGCGACTAATTTATATGAAAAAACCTAACCCTATGTGGGCTGATCAAAACACATCCATGGGCTTGATTTGTCCCAGGAGGCTCCAGTTTGCAACCCCTGAACTCCCTCTGGGGCAGCAGGAGGGTGGTGGGATGAGGGGAGGACAGGCAGGGGTGTAGCAGGCAGCGGGAGCCGTGTGCTGCTGGGCTGGGCCCCATGGGGCCTCAGCATCCAGGCATGACTGTCACTGCTACTTTCTTGGTGTCCAAAATGGGCTGCCCCAGGCCGAGGGGATGGTGCTGGGCGGCCCCTTCCCGCGTGGCCAGGGTCAGCCTGCCCCGTGACTGCTGCAAGGCCATGTCCCTCTCTGCTTTCTGTCACACTCAGTCCTTGACAGTGGGACAGTCCCGGCAAGGCAGCCTTTCTGCCCGTCCTGAAGCAGCCTTCACTCACACTGTCACCCCAGAGGCTCAAAACGCTGGGTGTTTAAAGAAACCAGTGGTCACCAGACAGGACTCATTTTCATCACCAGAATCTTCACAGTGATTTTCATGTTTACCTGATTTTGTTAAAGTTGAGCATAAGTAGGTCACCTCTGGTGTAAAACTGAGCTTCTGAGGTGGCTTCCTGCAACAAGAGAAACCCAGGCCCCATTTATTTAGAGGATGTGTCAGGTGTGGAGTGTGGGGTTCTGCAAGGAGGCTCTGGGGCCAAGCTGACACGGTCTGAATCTCAGCTGTTGGCTGTGACCTTGGGAAAGGGTCTGACCTCTGTGGGCCTCAAATTCCTTCTCTATTGGGCTGGTACCTGTACCCACTCCCCATTGAAGAGAATGCACAGAGGATTACTGATCATGACAATGATGACAGTAGCCAATACACACGGAGCCCTCACTGTGTGTCAGCTGGTGTTTTAAGAGCTTTATCTGATCACCTCCTTTGATCCTCACGACTCTTGTGAAGTGAGTCCTATTATTACCCCATTGTAGAGGTGAGGAAACTGAGGGGCAGACAGGATGGTAAATGTTAACCGGTTATTATTATTGGAAAGGTCAGAAACTAAGCCAGGCCTCAAACGCAGGTGCCGAAGGTATCCATCATCTTGACGCATGGGCTGGGGTGAGCCCAAGTGCCAGGCTCCAGCTCCAGGGCAGCTGCACCCAGAGAACAAACTTCTCCTGCAGGCCTGGGCTTGGTGACCTTTTGAAAAGTGTCTGCCATTGGCCATGGAGGGGAAGTCCCCAGAGAGTGAGGCTGGCCAGGGGCAGTCCACTTCCCCTGCTGGTTGGGGGCTCAGAGTATCCTCCCACACAGGAAGCCAGGGCACTGTGCATCCTGTAGTTGTGTGAATGGTGCCCGCTGACGTGGCCTGTGGACAGCCTGCACAGGACATGCAGCGACCCTCCTGTAAGGAGAGTGTAACGTTAGCCTCCAACAACCAGGTGGTGTCCAGATTTCTCGGCCTCACTTATCCAGGGCCCAGCCATGAACCTTGCCTCGTCTCCTCCTCCTCCCTGTCCTCTGTGTGATACAGCTGGTGGCCCACTCAGGTCCTTTTTTCGGGTGGGGCATCCATTCCTCAGCTGCTGAATGCTGCTGTTAACAGTGCCCAGCCGTCCCCTTGTCTGGGGAACTGCCCTTGCTGGAGCGGAGCGGCTTTGCTGGGAGGTTATGTTGTGCCTACTCTGGGGGCAGTTATGGCCAACAACTGAAGGACAAGGGGGTACAAGAGGCCAGCCTTCTTGTTTCAGCCTGGGCTCGACTCTGTGGTGCCACCATGCTCCCGAGCTCTCTGTGGGGTGAAGCAGAAGCGAGCCTCCAGCTGAGACCACATCCTTGCTCAGTCCTTCTCCTGGGAGCTCTCCCCCAATACACCACTTTTATAAGAGTCTTTGTCTCGGGCCTGTTTCTAAGGGCCCCATCTAAGATACCTTCCTACTGGGCTTGCCCTTTGATGACTCCCAGCCCCATAGCTTTACGCACAGGATCCCCCTATATAGAAGCTCTGAGATCTGACCTGTTGGGGTTACTGCAAAAATCAGTTAAGAACTTACTTGGAGATGATTTAGTTCTGTTCATACTTCAGAAGAGGAATTACCCCTTTCCCTCTCAGGCCTGTGGTTTGGATAGAGACAAACCCAATTCCCCACTCCTGTGTGTTTGTGTGTGTGTGTCCCAGCTCAGAAAATTTACATATTTCATTTTTCTGGCCACGCTGGTTGGTTCATGAGTGGGCACTTGACCCTAACTCAGCCAGTGAGAGTCAGGTTTGGAAGTTCTGCTGGAACTACTGGGAAAGAGAAGCTTTTCCATTGGGGTTGCCAAGCGGATAGGTTATAAGCCTGATGCAGCTTGGGGACACTTCCATGAAGGGATAACCTGCCTGAGGATGAAGGTAGCACAAAGAAAAACAAGGGAAGAGAGAAGAATGAAGATGACATTGCTTGAACACCTGGATCCAGCTATTCCTGAAGCCATCTTGACCTAGACTTTTCAGTTATACGAGCTAATACAATTCATTTTGTGCATGTGAATTAAATTTCTGCCCAAAGATCCTGACTAATAAAGAGCTGGGCCCCCAAATCTCCTGATTCTTGGTTCAGAATTCCCTTCCCCTATCCCTGCGAGATAAAAAGAGTGGTGGAAAGGTTTAGCAAAGCAAGAGGGGTGAACAGGAATAGTGAACAGAGGGGTCCCCCAGGTTGCTGCCAACGTCTCAGACAACTGAACTCACAATGCCCAGGGTGAAGAAGGGGCGGTAGGCTTCATTGGTGGCAAATACTTCCAGCATGATCAGTTGGGCCACCTTGGCATTGCCCTGGTCCACAAGGAGCTCTGGGTTCTCCTGAGTCAGGATCTTCACGATTTGTGTGGGCCCCAGCTGATTTGCTGCCTGAAAGGACATCAGACCCACATGTGACCTCCCAAGTGCCTCACCATGGCCTGCCGGCCCCATGCGGCCCCATGTGGTCTGGCAGCTGTCAACCTTCCTGGACTCCCTGCTTCCTCAGATCTTGGAATAGACTGCTGCTCTCCCCATCTCACAGCCTTTGGTTTTGCTTCTCCCTATATCTGGAATACTTTTCCCTTCAGGGAAGCCCTTCCTAATCTCCCAGACTCTATCGGGTGCCCCAGTAGTGCTCTCATAACCCCTAGAATCTGTCCTTTGTCACCACACTTGTAACTGAATTATTATCTGTGTAGTTATTTGATTCAGGTCAAACTGTCCTATTAGATTGAAATCTCCGTGAGGACTGGGACCAGTCTGTTACAGTCACCAGTGCTCGAAGGACAGAGCAGTTCCACACGTACTTTACTCCCCAGAGGCCAGTAGACAGACCACAGCAAACACCCTTCAGGCTGCAGATGGTAAATGGACCAACCTTTTCACTGATCACCTTGATGCTTGACTTCAGCCTGCGGGCCGTCTCAGGAAGCTAAGGAAGAGAGGAAGCCAGAGCAGGTCCGCTGGAGGGGAGAGGGGAGACACACACCTCCAGCAGCCCCACTGCTGGGATCCCCCAAACCCCAGAAAAGCTGGGAGGGCCTGGTGGTCCAGTGCACATGTCTGTCCCTGGTGGGACACAGCGGCTGTGGAGAATGAAGTCCCCGCCGGCCTGGACTTTTATTGTGGGTTGGTGGTGCTTGTGGGTCTGTGGGCGGCTCCCTGTTCTCAGAGGACATAGAGAAGCGACCAAATTCTTACTATAGTCATGAATGTGGTTGCTGGTGACCACTCCCCTTTTCTCGTCACCCCCGCCCCTCACCCTGACTTCTAATCCCCGAGAGCTTGGTGATCTGTTGTCTGTCAGCTGACCTGAAGTCCTGTCCCGCTTCCCTAACTTTGGGCCAACCCTATCCCCTTCTGGGCCTCGGTTTCCCCATCGGTCACCCCGGTGAGGTGGCACACTCCAGTTGACTAGTGGTGGTTGTCTGCTGTGCTGGATTGATAAGGATTCTGCGGCTGTGTCAGCATCCAGGGTCAACAGGAAGGAGGGCCCTGAGAGATTAGTGATGTCTGCCGTGGGTCCTGCAGTGAACAGCGGTGGTGCAATCACCATCCCAGGGCCAGTCAGAATCTAAAATGCCCTTTGGACAGGCGTGTTATTTGGTAGAGGAAGCAGGCGTTTCAGGTTCCAGGAGGGCAGAACTAGGACTGGCGCTGAATGTTACAGGGAGGTTTTCAGCTTTGGAGTTATATATCAGAGGCAGGGTCTGTTTGAGAAGGGAGTGAGCTCTCCATCACTGGAGATGTGTAAGCTGAGCCTGACAGGTGGTGCCTGCTTAGGAGTCCTTGTGTCCCTGTTGATTCAAGAAATCCCCATGATGCGGCAGAGGTGGCTTCACGCTCTGTCCCATGCTGAGGCTTACCACATAGTCCAACAGGACCATGAGTTCTTCTGGAGGGAGCAAGGCAGCTACTGCAGCATTCACCACATCCTTCCTCATGGTGAGGCTGAAAGGGGTATAGTGTAGGGAGGGCAGATTCAGGGAATCCACACTGTCATTGAACAGCTTAGTCACCTTTCCTTCCGAGTCCACCAACTTGGCCTAAGGAGACACAGAGCAGAGAGTTGTCTAGGAACTTTAACTCCACGACATATCCAGTAATAACCTAGAAGGAAATGACACCATTCAGCTTGTTTCCCTTTCTGCATTTGCTGCCAGGAAACTCAGCCTGGCATTCAGTGCTTTGCTGTAGATGATGACTTATCTCAGGTGCCTAGCAACATCTACTGCACTTGCACCCCTCAGGTAATCTCTGATTTTTAAAAAATCTAGATGTCTTATGTGGCATTTAGGTTTCAACTTCTCAGATACCTCACAAACCCTTTAGATGAAGGGAAAATTCAAGACTGCAACAGAATGGATGGAAATGTTTGATGCTGCTGTTTTCCAAGGATCCGTGAAAACTGGTCTGAGATTCACGCTGCCTTGCTTGAACTGGTCCCTGAGGGCGTCCAGCCCCAGTGTGGGTGGGCGGCTCCACATTTTATAGAGAACCGATGGTTACTGGTTTCTTGCCAGGTCCCATGCAGCCTCATTTCTTCCTCTCCTTGGTGACCATTGTTATTACATTTTACAGATCAGGAAATTGAGGCTTAGAGGGGTGAAGAAACTTGCCCAAAGTCACACACCAGGGAGCTGTGGAGCTGGGAGAGAAACTTAGGTCTGTGTGATCCTCAGTGATGTGTCTCCATCCTGGGCTCTTGTTCAAGGTCACCAGATATTTGAGGAATGGAAAGGGCTTGCCTGAGAGAAAGGCCAAGAGCCCCACACACTCTGGACCCTGACTGGAAAAATCAGGGTTGGAGGAAATCAGGTCACTGGGGTCGATGTTCTGTGTGTGGCCTGTAGCTTCCAGCTGCTGATTTTTCTCCATCAGAATGGTTTACATGGGACATGTTCAGCCTGTTGAGATTCTTCTAAATCAGCCTGTGTGTCCTAACTGTGACTGGCGTTTTCTCCCCTGAGACAGACCCATGGTGTCTGACCCTTGGGGGTCAGAGAAGGGCAGTGATGTCCCCACTTTCTCCTTGAGGTCCCATGACACTCACCCCCAGGATGAGATGAACATCATGGTCGATGGCAGGAGACATAAAGTCAAACTCCAGATGGTCAGAGTTGAGAGAAACGGGCACTGCTCAGGGAGAAGAAGAAAGTTGTGTGAGGGTGGAGGACAGTATTGGATGGGATGGTTTGGGGCTGCTTTTGGCCAGAGCAGCATTATTGCATGAGGTGGAGTAAGGGAAGGAGCAGACGTAACGATGATGTTGATGAGGACCGTGATAAACATGATGATGATACTGACTGACATTTATTGAGCATATATCAAGCACCAGGTAACGTGTCAAAACCTTTACATGTGTTACCTCATGGAATCCTCACAATAACCTTAGGTCCTACGATTACCCTCATTTTACAGATGGGGAAACCAAGGCTCACAAAAGTGAAGTGACTTATGTCCCTCAAGGGCATACTGTGAAAGGATCTGAACCCAGTCAGTCCTATGCCAACGTTCTGGTTTGGAACAAAACTGACCTACAGCTTATACCTGTCTACCTCCCCCACCAGACAGATTTGCACCCCCCCTGCAGGGGGGCGGGGTCTGGGTCTGTGCTAGGGATCGCGTGCGTTTGCCTTGGGATTCCCCACTTGGCCGCCAGATGGCGGTGGCGTCTCATGTGCCCGGGCTGTTGGGTGGAAAATGGAGAGGACTAGGGAGGGGCGCAGAGGCGGGCGGGGAGTTGGTCATTGGTCTGCCTGCTCCTGGGGGAGGCCTCCTGCCCTGCCCCTGGGGAGCAGGGGAGCCGGACAGACTTGGGTTGGAGCCCCAGCGGCCTTGGCTAGCCTCTGAACCTCAGTTTCCTCATCTTAAAATGAGGAGAGAGTAGTATACCTGCCTCAGAGGTTGTACAGGACTGGTACCTAGTAAAGTCGGCTCAAATCTGAATTAAACCAGACTTGGAACTTGAAGAATTGGGTTAAAGCCTTCCCCTATCACTAATTTCCTCTGTGAACTTGGACAAATGATTTCATTTCTGAGCCTCAGTTTCCTTATCTGTGAAGTGGGGTAATGATCCACTCCACTTCATGGAGTTGTCTGAGGAGTCAGTAAGACAGTGTATATAAAATACTCAGCCCAAGGGCTTGGCCCAAAGCCGGTGCTCTATGGGTGCTGAATGCCTATTGATTCCATTCTCTTCTTTCCACTCCTCTCGGGTGGCTTTGAATGAACCTCTTCAGATCCCAAAAGAGTAGATGGTAGCATTTTCTTCTTCCCACCAATCCCCTCTCTGAGGGGTCCAAGAACTCAGAATTTCACTGTGAGTGATCTGAGGATACAATTTATTTCTTCCCTAGTAGCCCATAGTAGTCTCTGATCATCCATCCATCCATCCATCCATCCATCCATCCATCCATCCATACATCCATCTGTCTATCCACCCATCCAGCACACATCTGTAAGCACCTCTCTGTGCCAGGCAGAGAACCTGCTATGTATCTGGAACTTTCCCATAAACTTTTAATCCTCACTAACAATTCTGTGAGGTAGGGCTGCATAAACCCCATTTTATAGATGAGGAAACAGAATAAGGAGGTGGAGTTGGCTTTTTCAAAGCCATGGAGCAAATCAGTGGCAGAACTGGGATTTGAACTTGCGTTTATCTGGGGCACCCACTGGGCTCACATAGAACCTTGCACGTACTGTGTGCTCATGAAGTCACAGTTGTGGTGATTTCCTGTCTGCTCATCCTGGGCAGGGATCAGGTGATTCTTGTCTCACTTGCTCCTGGGCCAAGTTGCTGCTCAGGCCTGATGGGGGGAGGCCTGCCTTGGGCAGAGCCAGGGCCTGGAGGCCAGCTCAGCAGTCAAGGAGAACGGTATGAGAGAGCAGCGCACCTACCCTTCGTCAGGTTCAGGAGGTCCGCACACATGTCCTCAAAGGCTGCCTTGATCACAGGACACAGCTGCAACAGCACAAATGCAGGGCTTCCATCAGCCAGGGGCCAGCACATAGCCCCACAGTGACCCATTCTCAGCTCTCCTGGGCTGAGTCCCGTCCCTGTGCCCACGGCCAGCCAGATTTTCACCCATGGGCTTGAGGACTCAGTGGTGCACATCTATGTCCCCAGTCATCACCGCTGCTCAGAGCCCATCACAGCCTCTGGTGTCACTTGGCATCTTTTGCAATGGTTTGTCCCTTGCCCTGTGTCCAGGGTGTGCCTGGCCTGTCAGCTGTCCTCCCCTCAGACTCATTGTGTTCACAAGAGCCCACGTTTCCATAGGAGGAAAATGGAGAATGCGTTCCTTCATTCACTTCTTGAGTCAACACTTGGTACTGACTTCCTTCCACGTGTCAGGTTAGAATACAGGCCAGCAAGACACACCCAACCAGACTTGTGAACAATCTCTGTGGGTTTCTAGCTCCAACACATCTCTTTGCCCCCCGAACTCTTCTCCCCTCAAAATTGCAGCAGTTCTCAGCAGGGGAAGATTTTGTCTCCCAAGAGACATTTGGAAATTACTGAAGACATTTTCAGTTGTCACAGTTTAGGGGGAGTGTTACTGGCATCTAGTAGGTGGAGGCCAGGGATGCTACTAAACATCCCTCAATGCACAGGGTGGCCGCCACAGCAAAGAATTAGGGGGCCCAAATGTCCATAGCGACAACCCCTGGCCAGAGCTGTTCTTCTTGGGGAGGAAGTTAAACAATTGACTTACTTGACCATGGGGCCCAAAGGCCTTGTTCTCTGCTCTCGGCAGCCTGTTTTCCAGGGCAGTGCTCTGAGGTTTTGTCATTTTGTCTTAGGTACAATTTCCCCCGTGAAGAACCTTCTGGTTGACCACCCATTGCTGCTCTCGAGAAATGACAGTGCACTTTGACAATAGTTAATTTTTCCTATGAAAAACCTGTTCCCTGCTCCAGCTGCTTTGCCAACCCTGAACCCAGGGAGGATGGAGGAGTTGAGCTCAGGGACTCCCAGCATTCACTGTCTGTTCCTCATGGGAAAGGTGTCGCTGGCGCCCTCTGCATCTTCTCCCACAGTTCCCCTTCCTTCAGTTCCACCGCTGGCTACATATTCAAATCCTCCTCTGGGGCAGCTAGAATCCTCTGGGATACCAGGGCCCCACCAGGCCAATTAAATCTGAATCTCTCAGGTCGAGCCCTGATATCAGTATTTTAAAAAGCCTTCCCAAGAGGTTCTGATGTGCAGTTGGGATTGGGACCCACATATTTACACTGAAAGGGGCATCAGCATTTTCTAGATGGGCTCCTGCCAGATTTAAACATGCTGTGCCTTTTTCCCTTCATGCCAAGTAAAATATTCGTAGGACTGTAGTTTCAAATCCAGTGATTCATGGTGGGGAACCATGATGATTAATGGAATGCCAGTTTTCTCAAAGTGTTCACTGTATTTGGCTTTTCACCCTTAAAAACAGATATCATGCAAAGAACATTTTATAATCCCAAGTTCTTGCCGTCTTTTCTAGTGGAAGACACATTTTTAGCTATTAAAGTATAATGCCAGTTAAAATATGATTTTGCTGGAGGCTGGGAAAAAATTTCCAGCTGGCTCTACTTTAAGAAACTGCCACCTTTAAATAGAAAAAAAAAATTTCTTAAGAGAAAAAATACCTCACATAAGTGAAGCTAAGTTTTACAAAAGAATTCACTTTCAAAGTCCTTTCAGAAGGCTCTCTGGAATGGTTTTAAGAAGTATTAAATACGGTGCAGCTATTAAAATAGTTATGAATATCATACATGGCATAGGAAATAGATATACCATAGAGGATATCAAATAATATTGATGCCGAGTGCAGCCATATAAGAATCTGAGTGCATGTGGATGGAGATTTGGAAAACAACATGCAAAAGAAAAAATAGCCGCCAAGTTAAGGTAGAAGGATTATGGGTATTTTTTCCCCAAGGGTTTTGGCTATAATAGTGTGTTTTCCATTCAAAAAAGTTTTTTTATTAAAAATATATTAATTATCTTACAAGGTGTTTTTATTATTTATTTATTTCATTTTGGCCACGCAGTGCAGTGCGGCACGCAGGATCTTAGTCCCCTGACCAGGGATCGAACCTGCGCTCCCTGCAGTTGAAGCGTGGAGTCTCAACCACTGGGCTGCCAGGGAAGTCCCTGACAAGGTGTTTTCAACCCCAGGAGAATCACTGTTGTGAACACATCTTGGAGTTTACAGTGAAAATCAATGGTCACAGTGGATGACTCCAACTTATAGAATTTTAGTTTACCTGTGACATTGAAGGGACATATAAAATGAGATGGATTCGTGTTTACTGACTCAGAGAAATAAGTCCAACAAGACCTGGTGGGTGACAAACCCCTGACGACACAACCAGGATGGTGTGAGGCCCTGGTGCGCTAGAGCCAGCTTGGACCAATTTGTGAGGGCCAGCTGTTAAATTTTCAGGAATATCTGAGCTTGGTGCTAAACCTGACATTATTAAAAATTAAATTGTATAAACTTACAATTAAATAAGTTGTGCTAAGATCAAAGTCAATGAAAACTCAAAACTCATTACTTCCTAATTATTTTGTTTTATTTTACTGTTATCTATTGTTCTTAGCTTATTTACGTCTATTGTACCTGCGTGGTGGAAATGCCATACAAGAGTGGGCTACCAGGCATCTCTTCCTGACTCTGTTCAGTGACATCACACTAGTAGCTTGAAATTGGCAATGGAAGGGGTGTTTACATCAACGAAATCAGTAAATGTTACAAATCAGAGCTCCCTTCCTTCAACCAACCCCTCCTGAGTCAATTGTAAGCAATTTAACAGCACATCACTGTTCAAGGTCCCCTGGGCTGACTTTTGGGAGTTTCATTACTTTGATCTCAAGGATCCCCTGCTGAAAGAGTGACCCAAGCCCAGAAGCTTCCCACTCAAGGAAGCACAAGTCCCTTAGCACCAGCGTGCAGTTCCATCCCCAACCACAGGGGAAGCAAGCTTCACAGGCCAGAGAGACCCTGATTCCACTTACCTCGCTTTTCACCAGCTTGGGCAGGGCTGGCACCAGGAGCCTTATGACCTTGTCAGCTAAGGAGTTGAGCAGGAAGGAGAGCCTTCCCAAGAGGAGAAAAGGAGAGAGATGAGGCAGGGTCAGAGATGATCACCCCTCCCCTGTTTTACAGAAGGGGAGACTGAGTCCAGGGGAGGAAGGAACTTGCCCAAGGCCCAGGGCCTGTTAGAAACAAGGCTGGGTGTAGACCCTGAGCCTGGTGTAGACAGTGGCAGACAGTTCTCAGGGACAGGGCCTGGGGGTTGTCTTTAGGAATTTGTGCTGGACACTGGGATGAGGGCAGTTGGCATTTCCCCCCATTCTCCTGCTAAGGAGAGATGGAGGGAAGCACCATGTCTTTGAGCATCTATTGTGTGTCCTGCCCTCAGCTGAGTGCTTAGCGCTGCTGCCCTGTTAATCCTCTCACTGTGGCCTGGAAGGTGAGGCATGGGGAGGCGACTTGCCCAGCGTCACCTGGACAGTAAATGAAGGAGACACGTTTGCCTGACTCCACAGTTTATACCCATGGCTCCACCCTAGCCTACCTGTGTGGTTTGAGGGGCCTAGGAAAGAGCCTCCTCTCCACCTTCAAATGTTTGCCCCAATTTCTGGCACGATGCCTGAAATCCCATCATTATCGCTTCACCCTTGATATCTTGAGCTCTCTTTGGCATCACAGATTTCCTGGAGGGAGCTCCAGATCAGGAATCAGGAGAGATAAGTCCTTTTCCTTCTGTGGGCTTCAACATTCTCCATCTGTAAAATGGGTCCAGGACACCACCTGGCTTCCCTCCCAGGCATGCCAGGAGCCCAGTGGGAGGAGGTCACACTCACTTATGTAGCAGGCTGATGCGCAGCCTCCCGCGGGTGTTGGAGCAGTCGCTGAGGACCAGGCGGGTGTGGTCTCTCTCGCCAGTCTCCACGTGGATGATGGCTTGGGCCTCCACCTCCATGTGCAGCTCCACAATGGTCTTGACCAGGGGCCTGGGAGTGGAGGAGCCCCATGCTGTGATCTCCATCCCAGCTTCAGGCTGGATCAAGCCAAGCCTGCTGTCCACCTCTGTCTCCTGGCTCTCACTCCTCCCTTCTCAGGCTCCTTGCTGGGTTCTCCTCGTCTCCTCAACTGTTGACTTCATTGTGTCCCAGGCTCAGTTTCTGGATTCCTCTCCTGGTTTAAATCCTCTGCCTATGTCAGTAGCTTCCAAACTTATACCTAACTCACTTCTCAAATGTCTTACAGGCATCTCAGATTTAACATGTACAAACTGAACTATGGATCCTTCCCCAAATGCTCTCCTCTCATGATCTTCCCTGTTTTGTTTGCTGGCCACTCCATGCTGCCTTGACCCCTCAATCTCCCCTCTCCCCCCGCCCCGCCCCGAGCCCCCATTCAATCTGTCAGGAAATCCTGTTGTGTCCTCCGAGACATATTTGGAATCTGTCTACTTGTCACCACCTTCCTGTTCCTAAACCCTGGTCCATGCTATTATTGTCTCCTCCTGAACTATTGCAGTAGCTTCTGGATAGCCTCACTGTCTCCACTCTTGCCCCCGTACACAGCAGCCAGAGGGCTTCTTGAAGAATGTGAAATCACGTCATGTCCCTCCTCTGCTTAGAGCCCTGCACGGCTCCCATCTCGCTTGGTTAAAACCAAGTCCTCACCTTGACCCACAAGGCCCCGTACGATCTGGCCCCCGCTGCCTACTGGGGCACCGCCTCACTGCCCCCTTTCCCCGCTCTCATTCCGTTCTGTGAACAAGGCAAGTGCGCTCTTGCCTGAGGGCCTTTGCACTTGCTCTGTCCTCTGCTTGGAACTCTCTTTTCCAGACACCTGCATGGAGGATGGGGGCGGGGAGAATGCGTGGAGGAAACTGTCAGGCCAGCTGTGCCTGACTGAGGGGACACTCACGTGTTGAATCCAGCTACCATGTCCAGGGGAACATAGATCATCAGCTCCCGGCCATCATCTAGGGGTTGCACCTGCAGCTGGAGGATGCTGGCTGAGGTGACTTTCAGCCTGGATGGGACACGGGAGAGATGAGATTCATGCCTCATGTTCATTGAGCATTGTCCCCAGACTGGCTTCCCTCCATCCTTCCTGTCTCCAACCCCGCAGTGCCCAGCCAGCAGCTGGACCCAAGCCCTGTGTGCTGACTCCTCCTCAGCATGGTCTTGCCCCCATCCTTCTCCTCTCCCCTGCCCGCAACACTTCCATGGCTCCCCCATCTCTTAGGAGATGAATCCAAGCTCCTGGGGCTGACTTGTAAGACCCTCTGTGCCCTGGCCCTGCTGATCTCTCCCTCTTGGACTTGGGGTCTGAGCACCAGCCACTCTGACTCTCACCTCCCCCCGCCCATGCCTTTGCTCAGGCCAGTCCCTCTGCCTGGAATGCCATTTCTGCTTGTCTCCTGGTGAGCGTGGAGTCATTGGCTCACCTGTCCCCTCCACTGAGAAGCATCGCCTTATCCCTTCACCCTCCCACCCCAGGTGACCTTCCCCTGAGGTCACCCCCCTTAGGGTTCCTGGGTCACTCTCTTACGGTTATTGTTACTCCTCTGGGAGCCTCTGAGGGAGAGGCTTTGTTTGATCCATCCTTCACAGTCAGGCACAGAGCTGATACCAACCAATGCTTGTTGACCAATTGATTGAGCATGCAAAGCGTGTCCCGGGCAGACGTGTGGGCAAAGAGCTAGCTCCCAACTTGGCTCTGCTCCACTTACCAGATGATACGCTTCAGGATGGACTTCACCAGCCTGCTGAATATGCCCCCGGCCGACTCCTTCATGGCGCTGAGCAGCGGCAGCTGCTGCAGGGTGTTGATAGCATCGTGATCCTTCAGTTTCTGCGTCAGCACTGGAGACAGGTCCCAGGGATTAGGGTCCAGCAGGAGGGGCGAGAAGGATGGCTTGGTGGGGGCTCCAGGCTGGGAGGGGACATCACTCAGGGCTACTTGGACTGGGATATAAGGTGAGGGTATGGATGGCTCCATTCTGATCATCTCCACTGTGTAAATGTGACTTGGAGGACGATGGTCCAGAAGGGTCACTTTCACATGAAGACTGTGGCTGGGCACAGGTGGGACCATTCACACCCTTGAACGTTGCCAGCCTCTGCCGGGAGTGTTGGCCCGGACAGCCGGCACATGGACCTGCAACTCTCTCCCTAGCCAGGGGCAAACACTCTGGAGCCAAGAGGCAGGGAACTCATAAGGCCTTGTTTGGGGCTGTTTTGCAGCTGAAACTCACTTGCTAATGATTCTCTGACCGCCACATCCTATGGGCCTGTTGTCCAAAGAGCCCCAGGTGCTGAGCAGAGAAAGGAAGAGCCAGGACCCCTGGGTTCTGGTCACGGTTGGACTTTTTTCCTGACAGCTGGAGCCCATTTGGCTCGTGTGCAGAGCAGGTCAGAGTGCTGGAGAGCTGATGCTCCAGAAGAAAACCTCAGCCAATGACTGACGGGAACTGGTGTATAAATACCCCAGCTCCCTCCACGCTTGGGCAGGATGACTTAGGTGTGTCGCGCCCCCCCCCCTGCCGTGGGGACACTGTGTCCCAGAGTCCCTGTGTGTCGGTGCCTCTCAGAGACAAAGCGGGCCTTTTTGCCTGCCCTGTGACAATGGAGCTGGTCCCTGTAAATATTCCTCCTCTGCCAGCTGGCACACTGTTCAGCACTGTCATTAGAGGCTCTGGAGGGACGTGGAGGAGGAAGGAGCTTCCCCTCCTGGCCCTGGTGCTCCTCTTGCCAGACTCCAGTGGCATCACCTCCCAGAGCTTCAGGCTGTGAGCTGAGTGGACTCCCGTGGGCAGCCAGTGCTGGGGTCACCCCAGCTCCCTTCCAGGCAGTTACCCAGGGACAACGTCCCAGTGAGTCAACAGCAATCCCTTTGTCCAGGGGCTGCTTCCCAAAGAAATCCATTTGCTCCTCGGCAGGCAGTTCTCTGCCAGGTGGCCTCAGCCTGCCAACCGTGGACCAGCTCTCACCCTGGACAGCTCAGGGACTTTCCCACCATTCAAGGGGCTTCAACACACTCCTTCCATGAGTTCTGGGGAGGATTCTCTCCTCCAAGTTTCTTCTGTACTTGGATTTGAGCTCCCTGCTGCATCCCAATCCCTAGGGTCTCATTTGGCGTTCTCACCTTTTTTCCTTTTAGCCAATTTCCCAGTATTCCAATTCCTGCTAATAATTCTTTATACAAACCCATCTATTGGGCTTACTGTGTGGTTTCTGCCTTCTGACTGGCCCTGACTAACACAGATGCCCAGGAGGATGGAGCTCCAGCTCCCGGTGGTAACTGACTTCCCCTTACCTGACTTGCTTCCCGCTCTCTTGCAGGTGTTTCCTGGGATCACCTCCAGAACAACCCACTTGCACACAGCTCCTGAACTCAGACGCTGCTGCTGGGGAACCTAAATGGCTGCCCTTCCCCAAGCTCCTTCTGGCTGAAATTCCATGTGCTTGCGATTCAGCGTGGGCCCAAGGCACATATGCCTCCCCAAAGAGTGTCAAGAGCTCTCTGCTCCCCATCCCTCCTAGGGGTTCCCTCCTCTGGTTACAATGCCTGTCTGGCCCTGCAGGACCTGGCCCATCCCTTCCCATCCAGACGCAGCCCAGGCCCACTGCATAGAGAGGATTGGTCTCTACTTGCTCCAGTTGGACCTCCAGAGCCCACTGATTTTCTCCCTCTCAGGGGACAACACCGGAGCAGTGGTTCTCAACTGGGGCAATGTCCCCTGGGAGACACTTGGCAATGTCTGGAGACATTTTTGGTGTCACAGCTGGGCCGAGGATGCTGCGAAACAGCTAGAGTGCACAGGACAGCCGCCCACAGCAGAGGTATTCGGCCCCCAAGGTCAGCAGTGCTGAGGTTGAGAAGCTGAGCCGGAGAGGTCATTAAGCTCTTGTTACTTCCTGTGACAAGAAGGTTGTTGTTACTTCCCAACAACCTAGGGAGGCGGACCCTCTTGCAGAGGAGGAAACCAAGGCTCAGGGAGTTGCCAGGGCCACAGAGCTGGAGCGTGATAAAGCTGTGCCCGTGGCCCAGGCGGCCAGACTCCCAGCTGAGGGTCTTTGCTCTGGAGACTAGTTGCACCCTGGGTCTAACTCAGAAGAGGTGCTCTGGCAAAGGGGTTTAAGTGAGAGCAGCCGGAGAGGCAGTTGCATCATCGCACGCAGTGGCCGCACACCCCTTCTGCAGGCCGTGGAACCTCAGAGTAGTGTGTTTTGGAATCGTGGAATTTAAGAAGAAGGTGATCTTGGAATCATGGACTCTTGAGATCGTAGACGCTCCCAAATTTTGTAACTCACCCAATCAAGTCTCACCCAAGACCTGGGATCCCAACAGTGCCTTGCATACCCCCAGGGACGGGGAACTCTCTCCCTCATTTGGAGGGCTGCTTTACCTGCCCCCTTGCCTTATGGTGGTGAGGCCTGGGCGGCCAAGACTTACTTTGTTTGATGACTTCTGGGCTGAGGCTGAGAACCGCAGGAGGGCTGAGGGTGGCTCCCACCAGATTGGCTGCCAGCAAACCACAGAGGAAGGTGAAGGTCCGTGGGCTGGCCATCTTCTTGGGGGTTGGCAGGTGGCACATGGCACAATCTGGGGTGAGCACAGAGGGCCCTGTTAGCTGGGCAGAGAGACCCAGGCCAGGCCCACCATGCCTGGTGACTTGGGGCATGGAGTCCAGGAGAGGCTGTTTAGTGAGATGGTCAATAGAGTGGGCTCTGGAGCCCTACTGGGTCTCTGTGTCCTTAGACAACCAACTTAACCTCTCTGTGCCTCAGTTTTCTCATCTGAAAAATGGGCATCATAACCACTACTTCATGGAGTCGGGATTAAATGAGTTAATATCTAGAAAGCATTTAGCACAGTGCCTTTCGCATGTCAAGCACTTGGAAAATATTAGCTATTTTCTTACAGGACAAAACAGTGCTCAGGACAAAACACTTCTGCTTCTTCGGTTCCTCAGCCAACTTCAGTTCCTGGGTTTCCCCTCTTGCTTTACAAATTTCCAGTCATTCCAAGCTGCTTGAAGTTCCCAGAACATACCTTGTTCTCTCCTGTGTGTGCCTTTGCCCTGCTCTTCCTGCTTCCTGTAATGCTCTCCTCCTTCCTTATCTGCCTGCTGAACTCCTGTTCATTCTTGAAAACTGCTTACGTGTCCCTTTCTCTGTAAAGCTTTCCCTCTCCTGCAACCAGAGAGCCTGGACCACACTTGGAGAAATGTCACCCTGGGGGGCTGGTGTGTGCCCAGGACAGGAAGTCTGGAGGCCGGAGGGAGATGAGAATTCAGGTAAGATGCAAAGTGGTAGGAAAGCTCTTTGCTTAATTCATGAAACTCAGTGGTTTGAGGGGGGAGTAGGTGGCTGTTTGGAGCCAGGAAGAGAAAGGCAGAAAGAGAGAGGAGAGGCCTGTGGGCGCCTCCTGCGAGAGGAGCTTGGGGTGACCTGGCTCCTGGGCTGCTCTGTCCCCTGCAGGGTGTGGAGCGTCAGCAGCTATAACCTCATCCTGAGCTCCCCAGCCTGCACCCTGGCTCTGCCCCCACGCACCCTATAGCAGCTTCTGCCTCCTATGGACGGTCCTGCTTGGAGGTCGGGAGGATCCTGACCCAGAGACCTGGGCCCTCGCTTGGCTCAGCACCCGGGTTTCTTGTTGCCAAAGACAGACGTGGCATCTGGATGACGAGTGTCTTCTGTGAGCTGGCGCAGTGTGAGCTCTCTGACGCACTTGCAATAACGATTCAATACCTGCCTTCCTGACCAGGCCAAGAGCTCCGGGAGGAAGGGTTGGGTCTACCTGCACCCCACTGTGTCCCCAGCAGCCAGCATAGTGCCTGGCACACAGTGGGTGTTTAGTAAGTAAATGGTTGCTGAATGAATGAATGGCCCCTGGGAGCCCTGGAACAGTGGGAGAATGTGAGCCTGCTAATCTGGGAAGGTCTGGGCCACGAGGACCCCTGTCAAGTCATAGGACCCTCATCCCTGAGTCTCAGGAGACCTGAGGGTGGAGGAGAAATATCGTGGGCCTGGGAGTCAGACAGACCTGAATTGGAGGCCTTCCTCTACCACTTGCTGTGTGATCTCAAGCAAGTGACTTACCCTCTCTGTCTTAGTTTTCTCATCTATAAAGTAAGGGGTAATAATAATAATACATCACAGGGTTGTTGGGAGGATTAAATAGGACCATCCCTTTGTGGCCCGGTATGCCACAAGCACTCAATGAGTGTTAGCTGTTATTCCGATGATGACAGTTATTATTGCTGATACTAGGGTCAGAAGGAGCCACCTTGCAGTCAAAGTCAGAAGACAGCGGTGACGCCCTGCCTGCACCCTGCTCGTTTACCTGGGAAGCCCCCCGCCCCCACCCCACTGTCTTTTTCTTTCAAATACCTTGATTCTCTTTTGCCTTCGTTATCAATTCACACCCCTCTGTCCTCCTCTGATCAGAGGTGCTCAGGGAAGCAAGAGGATGGTAGCTTCCCCTCTTGTGGAAAATTGTCTCCTCTACAAATCCAAGCACCCTACACACACCCACCACGTTGTACCTCACCTCTTGGCCTTTGCCTATGCTGTTCCTTTTGCATGAGATACCTTTCTCTCTTCCTTTGCCCAGCCAACTTCTACTGAGCTTCTCCACCAACATACCACCTCTTTCAGGAAGCCTTCCCTGACTGTCCTCCACCACCATGTCCCTGGGCTTTCCTTGAGCACAGCATGTACCATGTTGGCCCATATTGGGAGTTTCTTGATGGCCAGGACTGTCTGATAGTTCTTATCCCCAGAATCACCCCAGCACAGGGCTGGCCACAGAGCAGCTGGTGTGCGCAGAATGGATTAATGTCGTGGGGATGAGGTCAGGGAGAGACTGGGCCAGTCCAGTCCCTCATCACTGCTCTTTGGTCTTCTGGGTGAGGAAGCTGGGCACCTCTCTACCCCCTGGCCCTGACCCTCAGAGGTCCTAGTGGACCGAGGGACCTTACACCAGGGCCAAGCCTCCTTCCTGCTCCTGACCTGACCCCAACAGATGTCTCCAGCTCAGTCCCTTCCTGGTGATGTAGGCCGTTAGCCCCTTCCCTACACTTTTACCTGGACACGTGGAGGCCTCGGCCTGCTGCTCTCCTCACCTGGGCAGTGGGTCTGGAAGTCCAGCCTTATATCCTGTACACCCTCTGCATCTGGGCTGAGGTCTCCAAGGTAAATATTTGTGGCATCTGGTGAACCACAGCCCCACCTCAAACTCCAGCCTCCTGAAGTTTGGAGAAAGAAGGATCTGGCTGACGCGAGGGGTGGGTGGGGCACTGGGGGCACGTGGCCGGGGAGCTGGACCGGGCACAGCGTGGCCTCTGCAAGGGGCTCCCTGCCTCCTGGGCATCCACTCCCGTGGGGACAATGATGAAAACAGGAGCAGATGACATTTTAAGCACCTATAACGTGGAGGTGCCACCCCAGGCTTTACATCAGTCATATCAACGGAGCGTCATTCCCACCAGGGTCAGCATTGTTACCTTGACTTTGCCACAGAGGTACCGGCTTCACCAGCCAGCAAACGGCAGAGCCAGCACTCAAACCGAAACTCTGACATCATAACCTATCTAGGGATATCTTGGCGGACACAGGGCGCCCTGAGACAGACTGAGTTTCAGCCCTGGCTCCACTATTTCCATGCCTTGTGACTCAGGGCATGTTCCCTAACCTCTCTGAGTCTCAGTTTCTCATCTGTGAAATGGGAATAACGGTAGCACCTGCCTCCTCAAGTGCTGAGAGGACAGGGATTGGAGGTCCCGGCACAGAGTAAGTGCTCAATAAATGTGAGTGCTTGTTGCTGTTCTTATTATTGCTTAGAATAGGATGAGCCTTTGCAGAGAGGTTACGATCATAGCGTAGCCAAATAATTAACTTGGGGGATGGAAAGAATAGCCTTGCCCATCCCTTATTCCAAAATACGTCCTGGGATTTAGGAATACACATCTCCATGAATTAATTCACTCAAGAGAATAGGTTTGAATCTCACTTTTGCCACTTCTTTGCTGTGTAACTGTTGGCAAGGTACTTCACCTCTCTGGGCCTCAATGTCCTCATCTGTAAAATGGGGTTATGCTAGCACTTGCCTCACAGGCTGCTGAGAGCATGAACTGAGGTATGCGCTCACCCAGCACTTAGCCTGTGCTCTTATTCGTTCATTCTGCAGCAATTGCACCAACTTTGCTCTGCCCGTGCCTTCAGAAATCTCAGTGGGTATTCACGGGGTGAATGAGTGAGTCATGGCTGCGAACCAAGGGGACAAAGGAACAGCCCCGCGGGACTCCTCTCGCCCACTGCCTGGGTGTCTTGGCTCACTTCACCCAGAGGTGGGTGTCAGCAGCCCTGAGTTTACCCAGGGTATCTGAGGCCCTGAGAGGTGAGTGCCTTGCTCCAGGTCCATGCCCAGGGTGTCCAGAGCTGGGACTTGAGTGTATTGTATAGTCCAGACCACACACTCTTCACTACTACGCTGTTCTTCCCCAGTGACTCCAGCTTAGTGTCGGGGAGTTGGACCCAAACGGGGCCTTTTGGCATAATCTGGGGAATCATCCTTGCTGCCTGACTTCGGTCTAGAAGCTGGGATTGTGGTTCAGAGCTGGGAGAGCCGGTACTGAATCCTGTCTCCTTGTGCAGGGGGACAAGAGAGGGGCAGCGAGGGCCGTGGGGTCACACAGTGCATGGCCAGGCCCTGGCTGGTCTCCCCTCCCTGGAGCTGTCAAGAGGAAGAAGGCAAGAGCATTTGCCATCCTGCCATGTCTGCAACGCGCCAACGGCCCCAAACACCTAACGATGAGCTACTTCTGGAGTCAGAGCGGCCTCCCGGAGGGAGCCTGCCATTCCCTTGGGCGCATCTCCAGAGAGGCAGATGCCTCCTCCCGGGCTCTCCAGCTGGCTATGCTGCCCCCCATGGGCAGCGCGCCTCTGTCCTTGGAACCCACACCCTTGGAACCCACACCCTTGGAACCCACACCCTTGCCCTCAGTGCCACTCAGCCCCCACCAATCCCCAGACTGCTCAGGGCCTCTTTGTCCTGGCCTCCCCTCTTTCCAGCTCCCAGGCCTTTGCTTGTGCTGTGTCCCCTTCCTGGAATGCCTCATCCACCCCCCTGAAGATGCCATCTTGCCCTGTCTGGGCAGCGGGCAGGGGAAGCATCTGGAATCCACCAGACGCCGATGCATCCCTACTCTGGGGCTTATCAGCTGTATGGCTGTGGGAAAATGACTTCCTCTCTGGGATCTTCTGTTTCCTCAGTTGTAAAATGGGACTGTTTTGAGGGTCATATAAGATAATGTGAAATGCTTGGAACATCAGAGAATTTAGTAAATGGGAAACGCTATTATTATTATTGAAATATTCACATTACTGACCCTCAAGGCCTAATTCAGAGACAGTATCTGCATCAAGCTACCTGACCACTACCCATCAATAAGTGTCCTCACTAGTGCTTCCTCAAGTCCCAAAACGCAAGTGTCATCTGAGGCACCACACTTCCTCGGACGCTATCAACCAGGAGGAAGAGCCAGACCACAGTGCACGCAGGTGGCCAAGAGGCAGTGGCACAGCTCTTGGGTCCCTCACGTGGAGGTGCTGACCCAGACTGAGGTGATAAAATGGTCAAGAGGGCAAAGGAGACAGATTGGTGAAGATACTTCTTAGGAGGCAGCTGTGGTCCCTTCTCCCACTGTCTCAGCGTGGAGAGCAGGGGTGTCTGCCCCTAGCGCGGACCTAGAGGGGTGTGACCCTGGACTTGGGATATGGGATGGGCTGGATTCTGTCTCTTCCTGAGAGAAACAGGCTGATGAACTGATGTCACTGTGGGCAGAGTGGCTTCCGTGAGGGAAAAATTATTGCTCTCTGCTCCTTCTGGACAGGGTCAAAGCGTGTGTGTGTGTGTGTGTGTGTGTGTGTGTGTGTGTGTGTGTTTCCAAGGGCCTGATGTGGACCCTGCAGGAGAGGGATCTGGAATGGGGCTGGTTTCAGTCCTTCCCATTATCATCCCTGGGCAGTGAGGAAAGGCTGCCAGAGAACCAGGGGCTGGGGGTGGCATGTAGGGCGGTCAGCCGTTGGAGGAGCTCTACCCTCGTCTGGAGCTGCAGCTTGGGAGGCCCGACACGGAGGTTTGAAACACCCCCATGAAGGTGCCCATGAGACTCAGCTGTAAACAGTTTTTGTCTCCCCAGAGAGTAGGGGGCCATCTTGCAATAGTATCAGTCAAGGTAACCCTCTCCTGCCCCCTTTCCTCTCCTTCCAGCCTGTGCTCCATTCCTGCATGGAGCCAGAGAGGGGGAAAGGGGTGTGTGTGTGTGTGAGAGAGAGTGAGAGAGATCTCCTCTCCCCTGCCAAACAGGTACGTAGAAACCTCAGTTAGGGGTGGGGAGAGAGTTTGCTGTTGAATCAAAGATGTACACTCTGACACAGCAAAGTGGCAGAGTGGAAAAAGACCATCTCCAGTTTACAAATCAGCAAAGTAAGGCCCAGAAGGGAGAAAATAGAGGTGTTATCACCTCTATTTTCCAGATGAGGAAGGTTCCTGGGGGAGGACAGTGACTTGCCCAAGGTCTCACAGCTGTAAAATGTGGAGCCAGGATTTGGACCCATTTCTGTCTGACTTTGGAGCCCGTGTTCTACCCCTCTTTCCCAGCCCACCCCGTCACCTCCAGCTGGGACGAGGGGCATCCTCTTCCTAGAAATCTGTGGTCCTGTGGAAAACCAGAAAGGGTCTCTGAGGACATGGCAGGATTAGACAGACAGAAATCAGGAGGACTTGTGGACTCTTCCTATCTCAGAAGGCAAAAAGGAAGCCACCTTGAGAAACTCACTTGAATGGGCTCAAGTCCTCAATTTAAAAAGGCTCTTTGTTGGCACCAAAGATGCCACCAGAATGGCAGAAACACTTCACTTGTTTTGCCAAGTCCTGTTGCATGGTAATGGCTGTCGGAGACGTTCTCAAGTGTCTGGACTAGCAGAAGAATTTGTGATGCTTGTTAGCAATGTTTGCCATGAGCAATATAGACGCTGTATCCTTTCTCCATCCCACCTGCATCCTTGTTGAAGATTTTGCGTTCCCTTGCAAAACGTCAGGGAGACTGCAGAGGGGAGAAAATCTCTATACAACATAGAGTTTGCTAATCCCTTATCTCTGGGCCTCAGTCTCCCCTACTGTTAGATAAGGATGTTGGGCTCCTGGATGCTGTGGGCCAGGCTGGCTCTGATAACCTTTGCTTATAGCAGAGGGAGCTTGGTAAATACACAGTGAGGAATGGCCTTTTCTCGAGGGCAAATTTGTTCTTAGGAAGCCTCATATCCATGACCCAGGGTGTGTGTAGGATCTGTCTGAGGGAATTGCCCAGTGGTGTGAGCAAAATGAAGTATTAGTGTAACTGAGCAGCATGTTATGGGTCCTTCCTGGGACAGATTGCCCCTCCCCCGCCCAGCGTCCTCTGCCTGCCTCTTGTCTATAGAAAAACTTTAGCCGCCTTCCCTGAGTTCCAAAGAATATAATTAATCAGAATAGTAAGAAAATGCAGAAGTAAAGGGAAACGGTGAAGCAAGACAAAATAATAATAGTTTAGCCATTGCACAAAGTCAAGGACCTTTAGCAGTTCCTCCTCGAGAGCTATAGGTAATATTCTGAGCCATATCATTTGAGCTGTTTTGCAGAAACCCTTACCAGGTGGAAGAGGTTAACTGTATGCTGCCCACAGGCATGTAGACCCCAGACGGGTTGGAACTAGGAGGTTGATGATGTTGACAAATGAACTGTCAGGGTGTGCACTGCAGCATTACGTATAAAGTGACACCAGCTTAAATGTCCATCGACAGGGGATTTATTAAATAAATTGTGGGCCACCAGGCCGCTGTCACAAAACAGTACGGAGAAACTAACTTAAGGCTCTCAGCAAGTGAAAAAGGAAACAGTTTCTTCTATTTTGTATTAAAAAAAATTATTTTTTCCATCTAGAAAAAATACTGGAAGGAAAGGCACCAAAATGGTAACAATGCTTATTTTTTAGTTGTGTCATCATAGGTGACCTTTACCATTGTCTTTGTGTTTTCAGAATTAAAAAAATTTTTACACTGAATGCATTTTTTTGGATCAGCAAACAATCAGTCCCATGAAATGGCTTGAAAATGAGTAAATAAAGGTTGGGCTGAGAACAAGGGAGTGGAGGAAAGCTCATTCTTTTCCCAGAGCTGACCCACAGCCCTCACCAGCTCAGGATTCCTGGGAAACACTGCCAGGGACAAGGCTGATGGATGAAACAAAAGCCCTGTCACGCTAGTCCCAGAACCACCAGGAAAGGGAAAAAAGAAATCCGTGTTGGAACCTTGTAGGCATAATCCCTCTTTTATGGGACAGGAATAGATTTTAGATTCAACGCAAACGGACTTGGCTAAACCAGACTCCTAGCTCTAGGAGGGGAGTTGGGGGGACAAAGATCAGGTGCGCTCTGGCCTTGTAGGGCTCACAGTCAAGGGGGGGATGGGTCCTACAGGGACAGAAAGGACAGGCATTGGGTCATATGAGGGTCAATGCAAGCAGAGGGCTAAGCACTGTGATTTCCTATCAATGAGGTGGCATGTGATTAGGTGGAGGTCAGCTTGGCCTTGGTAAGCAAGTGCTCTAAGGAAGGGAAACCCAGACAGAGCTATAGTGCTGTAACTGCAGTAAGCCCAGGCTCTCCCGGAAGTGCTATGATGCAGGTCAGCACAGGAGTGTTAGCAGGGCCGGGCAAGCAATACAAAGGCCAGAGTGTGGGACTCAGGCAAAAGGTGTCAGATGATAGAGCAGGTAGCTTGGTCCACACCTGTCTTGAGTGTGACAGTTGCCAGCAGCCTGGAGGTGGTGCCCTGCCTGATTGGGGAGGGGGATAGTTCAGAGAAGGCTTCCTGGAAGAGGTGACTTTTCATCTGGGCTGATGAGAGGCTGACATGCAGGGTCAGAAGAAGAGGGTCTTCCAGGTGGAGGGACAAAGAAACAAGGTGGGTTTTGGAAAGAGTGAGTCTGAGGGATTATCTGTCGCTTTCTCTGGAGAAAGAGAACAAGGAAGGCTTTCTTGACATAAGAGAAGCCATTTTGGCCTAAGCCATTTTGTGGTCTAAGGTTGGCCGCAATGCTTGCTCTTGAACAAGTCTCAGTAATCACCGATTTCAAGGGAAGTCAGGGAATGCAGGAACAAAGGAAAAGCAGTCAAGAAACAATAGCTCAGTGATAAAACAGAGTCCTGGTTCCTCCTCTTGGGATATATCTAACAATCTGACACAGTCTTTGCGCTCTGCAGGGACTAAGGCCCCCACCCAGGTGGAGGATGGGATGATGATGTTGACCCTTGTGACTTCAGTCAACTAAAGCCTGGACTCTGTCGACCTTGGCCCTGATCCTGTGCTGAGTTCTTCTCTGCTCAAGCCCCTTCATGCATGTGCCCTTAGCTTAAAACTTCCCCAGTTTTGCTGCTCAGGGAGACACTGCTTTGGGAAAGATCCCCGGTGTTCTCCTTACTGACTGCAAGTAATAAGTCCTTCCTTTTCCCGATCTCTGCCTTGGCTGTGTCTTTTGGCTTGACAGCCACCAAGAGGCAAACCCAGTTTTTCAGGTAATATCTGAGCCTTGTGATGGAACAGAGTGGATGGCAGGGAAGTGGGCTGGATCCAATTCCACCAGAAACCAGACCCAGGGTCGGAGGTGAGGTGGAGGTGGGGGATGGGAACTGAGCACTAGCGGGGCTGGGGTCCTGGTAGCCCCTTGGCTCGCCCCAGAAAGCCACAGGCTGCAGTGGAGGCTCCCTCAGGCAGAGGGAGAGTCTGGTCTGACCCCCTAAACCGGGCCTCCAGGACCCTACTTGTCTGAACACTCTGACACCCGTTCTCCTGGGAACTCTGTCTCTGCCTCTCACACAGACTGGTTTCTCTACGTCTTTATCTCTTTCTTTCTGTCGCCTTCCCTCTGTCTCTCTCTCCCCCTGTCTCTGTCCATCTCTTGGGGGCCACATCAGAGGTCCAAGAGGGAGCTGGGGGAGCCCTGTGGAGAGCACAGGTGACTCCTTGCTGTCAGAAGGGGCTCCGGCCCTGCCCTCGTCACCGAGGTCACTGAGCAGCAGCTGACTTTGGTTCAGCTGTGAACATGAGAAGGGAACCTCACAGCCACACAAGCACTCACTCCCTTCCCAGGCCCTGTTCTAAGCACTTATTAACTCATTTAACTCTCAAAATGTTAGGGGAACCACTGACTGAAACCGCCCGCCCTGGCCAGGCACCATAGTAACCACTTGCATGAGTTACCTTACAACAGGAGGTCCTGGTAAGGAAGGTGGAACTAACAAGCTACCACCAACCAGAAGAATTTGGGAAAGGTCAAAAGGAGAGGAGACTCCAGTCCATATGTCCTACCAACCTCCCAGAATCCTCCTCGCTGGAATCCATCTTGGCTGAGCGATGCGTGCACCACCAGGAAGGACCCTGAGTCAGAATGATTGGCCAGAGACAACCCGGAAACTAAGCCCATCACCATAAAACCCGAGACTGTGAGCCACGTGGCAGAGCAGTCCTCCTGGGTTCCCTTACCCTCCTGCTCTCCTCCCGGGCGCCCCTACCCTATAAAGTCTCTTGCTTTGTCAGCATGTACGTCTCCTCGGACAATTCATTTCTGAGTGTTAGACAGGAGCTTACTCTCGGGCCCTGGAAGGGGTCCCCCTTCCTGCGACAAATGGCAACTCTGGCAGGATTTCTTCTTTGCTACGACTGACATCCTGACCACTTGGGGTAGTCAGGGACCAGCTCACCTGCTGACGGACTGGATCCAGTGGTCGCTACCGGGACCCTTTTGTCCCTGGTCTCCTCCTGATGTGGGCGACTGGCCCGAGTGCCCCGAATGGGTAAGGAACAAGAGACTTTGTTGACCTCTTTCCCCTTCCCTTTCCCTTTCCTGTTTTCAACCCCTCCTATCCTACACCTCTTTCTTCTGAACTGGTCCTGGACGCAGGAGTCTGGTTGAATGGCCTCAGCCTGATTTGAGGGTCGGAGCCTGATCCCCTCTGGTGGACAGAGAGCTCAAATTCTGGTCTGGTATCTTGTATCTGGTTTCTGGCTTCTGGTAGGGCTGAGTTCCTGTTCTCCCTTCTTGGAAGCCCAGGGAAAAGTCCCATAACACCTGGGCATCTGCAGGTGGCAGGAGATGTCCATAAGGCAACCCATTTCGTCCCTCTCCCTTCCCCACTTCTTTCAACCTGGCCTCCTTTCCTCCCTTTGAAATCTTTGAAGACCTGAGGTATTTCCATTTACTCTGCCAGTACTCAGATCTGAAGTTCTGTGTCTCTGTAGGAGGTTTTCTGAGAGACTGCGATCTTGTATTTAAGGGAGTGTCTGATTAGGACAGCCTTGCCTGTTTGTGTTTTGTACTTTGTGTTCTGTGTTGTGATTTGTGATGGCCATTCTGCCTTGTGAAATGGGAAATTCTGGTTCTGTTCCACTGCAGAGCCCTCTTGGGTGAATTCTGTCTGACTGCAAAGATTGTAGTTATGAGCCTATGACTAAGAAAGAGATGATATTTTATTATAACATTGTGTGGCCACCATATTGTTTAGACTCCAGAGAAAATTGGTTTAGGTGAAACTCTTGAAAATTCCAAAACTGGTTCTTTTTGCATACACAGAGGCAAGCTTGATAAAAACATCTTTTCAGAATTCTGACCCTGAGGAACAAGTCCTACTAGGATAACTTAATTTTCTCTCCCTGTACCTTGACACCAGGGCTCTCAGGAACACTTATCTTATCTAGACCATCTCTGAGATGAGGGAAAAAAACGGGGACGAAGCCTTTTTAACATTTTACTTATTCCAACAGTTATTTATAAACTAGTGAGTTTTATATTGTAATATCTGATTCATGACTAAGTTAAGAAAATGAAGCTATGAGATCTCTTGTCGTGTCTGTCTATGTGTTTATGTGTGCATTATCTTTGTCTTTACCTTTGATGGTATTATCAAAATTAATTTGTCAATGAGCTCTACTTAATTGGCTTAAAGAAAATTAAGCACTTATATAAATTCTGAAAAATGCAGAAGGTAACTGTCCAGAATTAATTTCAGGTTCACGTTAACTGGGAAATATTCAGTATTAAATTAACACCTGGTGTTAATGTAAAAGCTTGTTGATCTAATTAATATAGACATGTCTTCAGAGTCATTAAGTGTAATACCCTTATTGTACCTAGGTTTAATAAAAGTTAAATAAGATCTTATTATATCTGTTGCAAATTTGTCAGCAAGAAACATAACTTGGTACGATGAAATTTTATAAGTGAATTAAATGCAAATGAGGGAAGAGCTTTTAGGTAAACTCTATAGGAAGAATTATGTTTAAGAATGTCTATCTAAAAATAGTCCCTCCAGATTTTGGTAACTTGAAATTCTAGTGTTGTGACCTTTTAAGTGATCTGTTCTGTATTTGTCTTTGAAATCTTTTATTGATACTTTAGCTAAGTGAGTAACTATTGTTTCACAGTGATCTATGATCCTATCTGACTGAGTATTCTAAATCCTTTTGATTTTTTTTTGACAAAACTTCCAAAATTAAATTCTAATGAAGTCCTTTTGACCTCTAGCTAACTTTGGGATGCTTCAAAGGGCTCCTGAAACATCCCAAAGGGATATTAAACTAATTAAGTTCATTTGGTATGTTAAATTACATGGGAAGTATTGTCAAATGAGTAATAAATCCTCTTAGGTTATATTGTTTGGTAAATGTTACTAATATAGATATTCTAGAAATTATGTGGAGTTTCTAAATATGTTCTGATATGTCCTGGTAAAATGTTATCAATCATAATTCTAGTTATTATCTGCAAGTGTTGTATGTCACAGCAGTAACCAAGTTTCTTTGTTGATTGAATTGTAATCAGGTTTTTTTTTTTCTTCTGTGCCTTCTTAAGTCTTTTTGTCATGCGTAGATACTTACGGTTTCACTCTAATGCCTTAGCAAAAATGCCTCCTCTTCAAGAAGATTTATAGAAAGGACTTTAGGATAAATACAAATTTCTGACTTTCAGACCATAATGCTGAACTGGGTAAGAAATTGAAGAATTCAAATGGGAAACCTGATGGCTTTATAAAACTGTTAATAAAAAGGATTATCTACATAGGACTGAGTGAACTGGTGAATATGGTTATAATTTTTACGGTTTCTATCTGAAAAATTACTGGTTTGAATCTGTGTTTTCCAGATATAAGAAAAACCTTCCCCTCAAACTCATTATGACTTACAGTAATTTGGTAAATTGTACCTTTGTAAGCAGAATTGAAACATTTATCTTTTCTCTCTATCTGTTCCCTCCAGAGATTGGAAACTCTTAGGTTCCCAGCAGCTTTAACAGATAAATTAGGAAGGCTACCTCACTAACATGTACAGAAATCTTAAGGTATTTTGGGGACCTTGAAAAGGGAGAAATTCACCTAGATCTGTCAGGCGAAATCTGTGACAAGACCTTGGCATGACTTTCCTAGCCCTGAGAGGTCTTTTAAAAGTTCAGTCTGGGGCTTCCCTGGTGGCGCAGTGGTCGAGAATCTGCCTGCCAATGCAGGGGACACGGGTTCGAGCCCTGGTCTGGGAAGATCCCACATGTCGCGGAGCAACTGGGCCCGTGAGCCACAATTGCTGAGCCTGTGCGCCTGGAGCCTGTGCTCCGCAACAAGAGAGGCCATGATAGTGAGAGGCCCACGCACCGCGATGAAGAGTGGCCCCCACTTGCCGCAACTAGAGAAAGCCCTCGCACAGAAACGAAGACCCAACACAGCCACAAATAAATAAAAATAAATATAAAAATAAATAAATAAAATAAATAAAAAAAAAGTTCAGTCTGAGACTTATAAAAGTTTCAGCAAAGCAAAAAAAAAAAAAAAAGGCCTATATGATCAATCATAGTTTATATAAATCATCAGATCAAGTTTATTGAGACCAGACTTATTTTGCAAACGAATTCGTCTTAATTTGGTTATATTTGATAAAAATGAGGGTAATTTTAGAGAGAAAAAAGATTATGTTTCAGTGAATATTAAATTCCAGTTTCGTTAATGGAGGTCTGTATTTACTAAGGCTCACCTTAAAACAACGCTCCAACAGAGGAGAAACTACACTCCCACTAGAACAAGAAGAAGACAACATCAGAAGTAGACAGCTAGCCCAAGATCCTTGACCTGACTCATATTATAATGTTTTCTTGACTTCTTGGACCTTTGCATATGAATCAAATGTTTTTCTACCATGGGCACCATCTTATGCTAGTCTTAAAAATCAGTCCAATTGTTGGGTTTGTGGCCAGTTACCTGTGTCTAGCACTTCTGGGTTACCTTGGTGGATTTCTCCACTCCAAGGGTCTAACTGGTTGGCTCTTAGGAATTTATTTTAAAAGAAAAAATTTTAGTCCTGTTCAAGACACTGATATTGATATTACTAGATGGAATCCCCTCACCTGGCCAATTAATAATGCCTGCTCTGACCCTGGCCATAAATGTGAATTTTCCTCTATTACTCAAGCTCGATCAAAGCAACAAGCAACATTTCAGCCAAGGAATAAAATCTCCCACAGTTATGGAATGGATTTATGTAGTTAACACCAGGCTATGGTAATTTAAGTTTAAAGGCTCCTCTGTGTTGGGAACCATTAAATCATACTAAGGATAATCAGTCTAGTAACACTAGGAAACTGGGCTGGGTGCCTTATGGACAGTGCCAATATATAATTTCCCTTAAAGATAAGGATTGGTACAGAACGGGCTAAGTCAGATGACCTGGGATATACTGGGCTGCACCTAATGGAAATTCTTAAGTGCTTACTTATGACCTTACTAATACTGCTAGCTATATTATTTTTATATTGCCTGTTTTACAGAATTGTTGTTTTTTTCATTACCAAATGTATGACTGAGTCTCTGATAAAATGATGATTTAGTCCCATATGAGATCAATGATTGTAATAGTGTAACACTAGGTATGAGAAGAAGCAACAAGAGGGAATATTTTCCTTGCCTCTTCAAGGATTAGGTCAGTGGCCATTGCAGCCACTGACCTTCAGCACACTCTGAAAGGAGTTCAGGGTGGAGATCAGGAATGAGGTGCTCTGTGCTCTGGAAAAACTAGCAGAACAGGGCTTCAGATAGTTAGACACTTCCAGGAAAAGATTTTATGAGCCCAAATTCTTGCATCTTCTCATATCTAGAAAAGCACTAAAATCATTAATGGTGACATCTGCTTTGCCCATTAAGGAGAGAAATGCAATTGAAAGTCAAAATGGAGTAGCTGTGGCTCAGACATCCAAAGTAATACTAGGTGGCATTATGGACATGATTTCAGACAAGTCCTTGTATTGCTAAGAACTTGAGTTTTCTGAGCTATGTCAGACTTAGGATGCCCCCAGCCATTCTCAAAACAATGTCTGCTGCTGGCAGCTGTTAGCTGCAACCTTATAGTTTCAAGGTATCCTCTTGTAACTATTAAATTTTTAGAAAATGAAATTGCTTTAGATCAGATATTAGTAGAAAAAGGAGATGTATAGTGGCCAATAGCTTCTGTTATGTATATGTTAATACCACACTGGGAGTTAAAACCGACAGGTAAAAGTAAACAACTTTTGGCTACAAGTCTCCCCAGGGTGTGAGGTCCAGACTGGGTTTCAGGCTTACTCTTCTGAATTCCTCAGGGAATGAGATTTATTTTGTCTATTAAAATTCCTGTTGTCACTCCTCCAGCTACTTCTAGCTGGGTCTGTTACACCAAAATGGAGGACCAAGGGATTGAGATTTTAATCATACAAGACTCAGATCCAGGACTTTGAACTCCGAAATAGTCCCAATTCAGTGTCTATTCCCCAAATTGAGGCAGGACTATGCCTGTTTTAGCAGGAAGTGGCCAGAGCTGTCGTTGCCCAGTTCCCTGAATTGAAACTGAGCAGGACTCTCTGGGGCTCTGGAATACAAATCCTTTCTGTGTCCCCTGTTTCTTGTTTGTAGGATTAGGCTTTATTCAACCTCCTTGACTTTCCCTGAGTTCCAAAGGGCAGATTCAAACAGTTGCTAATCAGGGAAGGGACGGGGTGCAGAAATAGGGGAGGAGCAGTCAAATGGTAGTGCAACCTTGGGGCAGGGTCCTGGTTCCTCCTCAAGGAGTATGCATAACAATATCTTCGAGTTCTTCTGCAGAACTGGGGCCCCCACCCAGCTGGAGGATGGTAATTTCAGGCTGAGTGCAAGATTCCTGGAGCACCACCCTGTTACCTCACCACCAACCAATCAGAAGAAGGTCACACACCCTGCAGCCCTCACCCCAAATTTTGCCTTCCTTTTCTGGGCCTGGCGATGACCATATAAGCCTCCTATTTGGCCCCTGTCTGTTTCAACTGCTTACAAGGTTCACCTCTGACAGGGTCTGACAGTTTCAGGCTAAATTGTTGTTACTACGAGGGTGAATGCTGGTTCTGGACACAGAATACCTCGATTTAGATCAGGTGGAGAGAAACTTCTACTCAACTAGGCAGGAATACGCCCACTCTCAGCAGGAAGTACTTACAGAAGAAAGAGACCTCTGCCCCAATTCCCAAGAAGTATCTTGAGTATGAAGTCTCTCAGGGGGGAGTTGTTAAGGGGAACCACTGACCGAAACCTCCTGCCCTGGCCAGGCACCATAGTAACCACTTGCATGAGTTATCTTACAACAGGAGGTCCTGGTAAGGAAAGCAGAACTAACAAGTAACCACCAACCGGAATAATTCGGGGAAGGTCAAAAGGAGAGAGGAGATGCCAGTCCGTATGTCCTACCAACCTCCCAGAATCCTTCTCACTGGACTCCGTCTTGGCTGAGTGATGTGCGTGCCACCAGGAAGGGCCCTGAGTCGGAGTGATTGGCCAGAAAAAACCTGGAAACTAAGCCCATTACCATAAAAGCCGAGACTGTGAGCCACATGGCAGAGAAGTTCTCCTGGGTTCCCCTGCCCTGCTGTTCTCTGCCCGGGCACCCCTTCCCAATAAAGTCTCTTGCTTTGTCAGCACGTGTCTCCTCAGACAATTTATTTCTGAGTGTTAGACAAGAACCCACTCTCAGGCCCTGGAAGGGGCCCCCCTTCCTACAACAAAAACAGTAGTGCTGCTGGGAAGATGAGCTGAGAGGCTCAAAGAAAAGTGCTGACTTAGGGCAGAGCCTGGAACCCAGAAAGGGAGCTCTTAGTACTGGGATTTCTATTAAGATTGTTGCAGTTGTTATTACTGATATTGTATGGCTATAACTGGATAAAGGAGAAACTGAGTGGTTTTACGAGTTGGGGGATGTTAGGGGAACCATCCTTTAGGAGTTCTGCCTGCCCTTAGAAATGGGGTCTGGCTGCCGCAGACAGGTGGGGTGGAAAATTGGGGGGATCCCCTGGGAGGTGGAGGTCCCTGGATTAGGCTCCTAGGAGCTTCTGAGACCACAGATGGGGAGTCTCAGTTTGGGGGACTCAGAGTTTCAGCCTTATATCCCCTCAAATGGCCATCCTCAGAGACAGACTCTTAGGGGCAGCCCCTATCCCATTCTCTCTTGGTCACGAGGGTGAGGAAAGCCTCCCCAGCAGCCCAGGGCAGGGCTAGGAAGATGTCTACACCTGGCTGCATGTGGGGGCTTGTGCAGTTTTAGATCTGTGCTCAATATTTCTCCCCTTCTCCCTCATTCTATTTAGTAACTCAGGACTGTGGGACAGACAGACCCAGTCAGCCAGCAGGCCAGTGGGTCAGTCAGCTAATTGTATTATACACCGCCTGAGTGTGGACACAGTTCTGGGTGCTTTGGGCATAGCAGGGAGCAAACAGATTGCCCCCTGCCCTTCTGGGTCTTACATTCTCCTGGGGAGACAGAGAGCGAGCCAGAGATGGACAAAGAAATATAAAAACACAGTGCTCAATTGTCTCAGTCGTGAGGACAGAGACCAAAATACAGGACAAATATGGGATGCTGGAACTGTACCATCAGAGCATCATGAGGGTTTAAGTGGTTTTAGCCCTCTGGGAACTGGATACCCTCCGTCAACACCCCGCCCCCACCCCCGCAAACACACACACACACCCCTTGTGTAAATCTCCCTCGTTCGACTTTCACATTTCCCAAGTTTGACTTCGGAACACAATCCTGGGGGCTAATTATGTAAGAAAGGAGAGGTTGCCTGAAGTACAGGATAGGAACAGCCCTACAATCTCTGAGGGCTCACTACCCGCCAGACTGAGCCTCCAGCCTGCAAGTTCGCTGCTATTCTCCCCCTTCCCTCATTGTACACATGAGGAAATGAGGTACACGAAGGTGGGGAGACTGGCTCCAGGTCACACAGCTACCAGGACAAGATGTCAGGATTTGAACTCTGGTCCATCTGACTCCAAAGCTTGTGCTCTTAATCTTTCAGCCATCATCTCACAAACACCTGTTGTTTTTGTACTGCCTTCCCCTACCTGCCACGTCTGCATTTACATTTTGCAATATCTGCTAGCTCCTAAGATTACTGTTTACTCAACACACATTTTGGTAAATGGATCATGTTTGAAACATAAATACATTTGGTTTTCTACTTCTAACAGGAAATTGTATAACACTACCAAATGAAAGAGCAACATCGCTTCCCAGAAATCGGAGGTGACAACAGGATTATAGGGATGAAGATAATGGCTATAATTAAGCTTATCGTGTTCTTATGCACCCTTGTTGGTATTAACCCATTTAACCCCACACCGATGCCTGGAGCTGGGCACTGTTTTTGCCTCCTTTTGCAGATGAGGTCTAGGTGAGTCCCCTTCAGAGAGGTGACGTACTTTTTCTAAAGTCACGGTGAAAACAAACAACACATTGTGGAGCTCTGGTTGGGGATGTCGCCTGTTCAAGGCACCCGGGGGAGAACTGGCAGTGGTTGGAAAGGGGTTGCAGACGTACCCAAATTCCTCTGAGGACTGAGAGAAAGTAGGAGGGGGAATCACTTTCTCACTCCCAGCGATGGTGTGGGAGGCAGCTCTGCTTCTGGAAAATGCTGCACCAAACCATCTATCACGCACCCAGAAAGGCTTGGAGCTCTTGCTGAGTGGGTGCGAGCCGGATCACAAATCTCTTACCGTGTGGGCGGCTGTGTCCACTGGCACCAGCGAAGTCTCCGAAACCCAAACCGAGGAAGCTCTCAAACCTCTTTGCACCTTTTCTGGACTGGAGACCTCCCTGGACTGTGAATGTCTTGCTCTGTGCTTATCTTGACTTCCTGGAGGCTAGGAGGGGAGCACAGGGACCCATCTGGCACCTCCCACGAAGTCACCCCACAGAGGTTGCCGTGCTCACTTAGTCACCCCGTCCTCCAGGAGAGGAGAAAGAGGTAACCTGTGGACAAACCAGGAGACCCACCTGGAGGTGGGCGCATCGCAGGAACTCTTTTCAATTTTTCTCCTTTGTGCTGGGAAGGGACGTTCAAGATGCCCTCCCACCCCCATCTCTGCACTTTCAGGGTCTGCTGCTCCTGAGAGAGGCCATTCCAGGCTTTCACAGGGGGCCTGACTTCCGGCTGTTTCCACTCATTTCTCCCCTCCCCCCCGGCCCCCAGAGTCTCCCCTCCCCCCTCGCCTCCGGAGTCTCCCCCATACGGTGTCTTTGGCCTCCTTCCTCTCCACCCCCACTGCTAGTCTCACCTCAGGCCTCATCATTTCTTCCCTGGGGCAATTGAAGCAGCCTCCTCACTGGCCTTCTTGAGTCTTGTCTGGCCCCCTCGCATTTCCTCTCTGCAATGTAGCCAGAAACCTCATATTTTCTTAAGAAAGTTTTCAAACACAGAGCAGTTAGTTTTACAGATAACACTACATTTTACCACCTAAATTCTGCCCATCCATCATATGTGTTTGATGCATTTCAAACTAAGTTGCAGACGTCAGTACCCTTCCCACTAAGTCCTCAGCACACGTGTGGTGACCTAGAGTTCAACTCTTGCTTGCAGTTGGGCTTCTGGCTTGGAGGAGGCCAAGGTGCATCCGTCTCTTGTCAGCTGGCGTCTGGGTTCTTCCAACACCAGCTGCCTCCTCCATGACACCCAAGTTCAACCCAACGAGATCAAAGCCATGTGCCCATGAGAAAGTGGGTGCCACGTCTGCCCTGGCTCCCAAGATCGGCTCCCTGGGTCTCTCTCCAAAAAAAGGTTGGTGATGACCTTTGCAAGGCAACTGGGGACCAGAAGGGTCTGAGGATGACAGCGGAGCTGGCCATTCAGAACACACAGGCCTGAACATCACAGCCCTCAAGGAACCATGCAGAGACAGAAAGAAGCAGAAAAACATTAAGCACCATGGGAATATCACCTTTGATAAGACTGTCAACACTGTCTGACAGATGTGGCACTGGTTTTTAGCCAGAGAACTCTCTAGAACCATTAAAGTGATCCTGGGGGCTGCCCAGTCTGTGGGCTGCAATGGAAAAACTTTCAATATACAATGAAAAGCACAAATCTTAAATGTCCATTTGCTGAGATTTGACAAATACATACACCTGTGTAACCCAAATCCCTCAAAAAGTTCCCTTATGCCCCTTTCCAGCCAATTCCTAGGCCTGTGCCCCCCTGGGGGGTGGTTTCTGATTTTTTTTCCACCATAAATTGGTTTTGTCTGTTCTTGGTCTTCATGTAAATGGAACATGCAATATGTACCCTGCTGCATCTGGCTTCTTTCACTCAGCATGCAATGATTTTATTTACTTATTCATTTATGTGCATATTGTCTGCTCACCTCTCCCCACCACCGGAGAAAACTGCAACTTGGTCCTGTCCACTGTGTTGCCCCAGCACATCGCCACACTTTGTGGCACACAGTAGGGGCTCAGTCAGTGCTGGCTGAAAGTGGAACAATGGATGACAGTGCCAGCACTCTTAAAAAAAGGTTAAGAAAATCAGGTATAAAAATGACACATGGATACCCTTAAAGATTTGTGCATTTCATTCTATATAAATTTTACCTTAAAGTTAAAAAACATAAACAACTACTGAACATTAGTTAATGAAAGGTATCTTGCAGTGTTTAAAGATAAAATGAACTGCTATCTGCAATGTATTTTGAAATGCATAAAAAAATAAGGTGGATGGATGGAAGGATGGATAGATCGGCAGATATGTGATAGGGTAAGCATAGCAAACTGTTCATTATAGAACCTCAGTGTAGGTATATGGGTGCTTACTATGTAATTATTTCAAATTTCCTGTATGTATGAATATGTTTATAGTAAAATGTTGGGGGAAGTCATACACGTATAGGATAAAAATTTCACAAGTACGAAAGGATATTGAGTGACACACAGATGTACAACTTCCTCATCCCAGCCCACTCTACTCCCTGGAGTTTTAATCACTGTAGACACTTCCTGTCTGTCCTTCCAGAAAGCACTTATCATTTACAACAGTCATAGAAGGATCAAACTACATTGTATTTTGCACCTTGTTCCTCCATCCTTCATTAACGTGTCTTGGAGATTTTTCTCACATCAGCACGTATAATTTTAGTGTTACATTTCACAGGCTGTATCGTACCATAACTTCCCCCCTTGTCTCCAATAATGAACATCTTGTGCACATGAATTCATGCCCTTCTCAGTGCCGGATGGTACCTCGAGCTATTCCTCCTACAGCTCTGATCATCTGCTACGAAAGGGAGCAGAAAAGCACACCTCAGCATTGTTCCACTTTCAGGCACAGGGACTGGCCTTGTCCTTGCTCTTATTAGTCCATCATCTGTGGCGGTTGTCCCCCATGGAGGTGGGATGGCTCCTGTCAGCTGAAAGCAGTTCTCTAGAGAAGGGGGAGCTGTGAGGCTTAGTGCCCAGTTATGGGGGTCTGGGCGGGGCAGTGCCAGGGTCTGTAGTCCACCGCTTACACTGCTTGGGTCAACTTGCTTTTCATATTAAGTTCACCCTATACAGGCTCAGCTGCTCTGGAATGCTGGGTGATCATTGTTATGGACTGAATTGTGTCCCCCAAAATTCATATGTTGAAGCCCTAACCCCTAATACCTCAGAATACGGCTATATTTGGAGACAGGGCCTTCAAAAAGGTGATCAAGTTAAAGAGGCAATTAGGATGGGCCTTAATCCAACTGGCTGGTATCCTTAAAAGAAGAGGAGATTGTACCAGGAACGAGGGTGCGTGGAGGGGCCACCATATGAAGAGGCAGCAAGAGGGCAGCCCCCTGCGAGCCAAGGAGAGAGCCTCAAAGAAAACCAGTCCTGCCGGCACGTTGATCTTGGACGTCCAGCCTCCAGAACTGTGAAAAGATAAATATCTGTTGTTTAAGCCACCCAGTCTATAGTATTTTGTTATGGCTGCCCTAGCAAACTGATGCAGTCATAATTCATGGGAAATTTCCAAAACTAACTAGAGTCCCTGGTGTTGCAGTTGATCATGAGGCCTTAACCGATACTCAGAATACTGTCCATTTCAGTTTCACTAATCCTCAGCCCTTCTGCTGGTCCAAGAGGCTGGCTGATCACCTGAATGGATGGTACCATATCAGGCATTCAGTGGTAGTCCCCGTTGGTGGCAGGTCATACATACTTTCAGTGACAGTTACTAAATCTGCTTTGGCATACCCAATCTCTAAATCTTATTTCTTGGGACTTCCCTGGTGGTCCAGTGGTAAAGTATCTGCCTTCAAATGTGGGGGACGCGGGTTCGATCCCTGGTCGGGGAACTAAGATCCCACATGCTGCGGGGCAACTAAGCCTGTGCACCACAACTGCTGAGCTCGCGCAGAGAGCCTGCGAGCTGCAAACTACAGAGCCTGTGCGCTCTGGAGCCCATGTGCCACAACTAGAGAAAGAAAACCCGCAGGCCACAATGAAGTGCTTGTGCCACAATGAAGGATCCCACGTGCCTCAACGAAGATCCTGCGTGCCGCAACTAAGACCGGATGCAGCCAAAAAAAATAAAAATAATAATAAAGAAAATAAATAAATATTTTAAAAATTTGTATTTCTTCCAGGCTCCTGCTTAAACTATTAAGCCATTTGCCTCAGCCCACGAGACTATAAATATCTGGCCATTTCTTTCTTCTCTCAAAGTGGATGACCAGGTGTGCTGCCTGAAGCTTTGCCTGCTGGGAGGGTTCCCCCTCATTCCTGTCTTTCAGTGTTACCCCTGAGCAGCATCCGTTTTCAGCTAACACCAACCCCTTCATGGACCAAGCTCAGGTTTTTTTCTCCTCCATCCGCTGGTCACATGACCATAGGTGTGACCCAAGGGAGAAGTGTAGGGGAACACTAGTAGGTGACATAGGTGACAAGGGAGGTGGGTGTCTAGGCCACCTATTTCATGCAGTTTACTTATGCTGGGCCTTGAGCCAAGCTAGATGTACTACTTCTACCTGATGATGGATGGCTCTTGGTCCTGCCTGACCTTACAACTTGGTGGATAACAGTGCCTAGTGCATGATGGGAAGTTCTGGCCTCATGGTCACTTGATGGCCCAGTAACAGGTCAGGAGCTGTTTTTTCTAGCGGTGTACAGCTCTCTGCTGAAGATGGTATGACTTTGCTCCAGAACTCTAGGGGTCTTCTCTGTAACTCCCTTATTGGGGTTTGTCAAACACTCTACATGGCATCATAGATACTTCTAGTACCATGGGGTCTGCCTGATCATGTGGCTCAAGCAACAGTGTTGCTTGAACTGCTGCCTGGAGCTGCTGCAGAGCCCTTGACTGCTCTGGGCTCCACTCAAAACTAGCACAGAGTAGATGCTCAATAAATTTTCCCCTCTCTGGGGGAATGGAGTACAGGGCAGGAGTTATAAATACAAATGCCAGTAGGGTAAAGTTGCCAGAAAAAAATATAGGAAGCCCAGTTAAGTTTGGATTTCAGATAAAAGATGAATAACTTTAGTTTAAGTTTGTTTCACGCAATATTTGGGACATACTTACACAAAAAATATTCACTGTTTATCTGAAATTCAACCTTACCTCCTAGGTGTCCTGTATTTTTATTGGTAGATCAGGCAACCCTACTTTTGGGGCCAAGCGTTGAATAGCATAAGACAATTTGGTATGATGGAGGTGTGGGAACAGGTGACTGCATTTACAATCAGTCCACAGTTGGAGGCTAATCAACACTTAAAGTAATTTAAAGTATAAAGGGAAAACAATGTGCCAGATTTGGCTGGAGGATGGTGAGTTTGCAGCCCCTGGCAAAGGGCTTGGGCTCTAGAGTTTGACTTCTGGGATTTGAATCCTGAATCCACTGTTCACAGGCTGTATGACCTTGAGTCTTAGAGTCCTTATCTCTGTGAGGATTAAATAAGATCCTGCATTTAAAGGGTTTAGCAAGGTGTTCGGCCCACCATTACTGCCAAAGAAAAATTAATCTTCAAGATGACTGCTGGGTTGCCATGCAGCAGCTCTCTCTAGTGGTCACAAGGCTATGCGAGAGTGCTGGTGCAAGGCTAGGGCCCTGGAGGTTTACGTGGCTTCAGGGTATCCAGCGGCCAGGCTGGCTAGGCATCAGAGGACAGGTCCCCCATTAGAGGACAGGCCCCCAGGGTCCCCCGATTCCAATCATTCACATATCACCTCCACGATTTCTGCCCCGAACCAGCCACCATTACTTTTACTTACTTAATATTCTCCTTTCGATTGTCTCCCTATTTTTAAAGAAAATCTATTGTAGTAGGAAACGTCACAATTTTCAGTTAAAAGCCCCAGCATCAACTTTCAGAAATAGAAGATAACCACAAAGCAGATACAAGCGAAACAGAACACTGTTAAGTTTTACGGGATAATGTGGTGAGAACAGTTGGAGGATCTCTCTCTCTCAAGAGGGATTGCAGCAGCATCACTCAAAGTAGTAAAGACAGACCGGCTCCCAACTGAGACTTTCTTCTTCCTGGGGTCAGAGGAAGGGAAAAAGAATAAAAAAGAGAACAGAAATGTTTCTCCTTTGGGATTTCATGCTCCGTCTCAAGTCATCTCACATACCAGGGGAAGTACCATCACCGCTGGCAAAGACACTGACAAAGGGCAGAAATGTTGAAACTGTGCCCTTCATCTCCACTTCAATCAGGGTATTTCTACTTTTGTCTGATTCGAATGGGGTGGGAAGGAAAAACTGCTATTAAACAAACAGTTGCAACAGCAATAATATAAAATCCAAACACTGGACTGTAGCCACTTCCGCCTTCTAGGGAGGCTAAAGATTTTATCTAAGGAGGAAAGGCTTGTTTGCTTAGGAAAATATGCTTCTGAGCCTTTGGTCATTGAGGGCAATGTGCATGGGAATATCTGGAATGGAGAGGGGGATAGTGGTTTTAAAACACGTCCAAATTCTTTGATGCTCCCTTCAAGAGACAGGACTAATTCTTCTCCCCTGGGGTGTGGAGTGGATTTAGTGACTCACTTCTAATGAAGAGAATATGGCAGAAAGTGATGATGTGTGACTTTTAAGACAAGGTGATAAAAGGTTCTGCAGCTTCCCTCTTTCCTTCTCTTGGATCACTTGCTTTGGGGGAGGCCAGCTGCCATGTTGAGAGGACATTTAAGCAGCCCAATGTAGAGGTCTGGGTGGCAAGGAACTGAGGCCTCTAGCCAAAAGCCATGTGTGTGAATCATCTTGGAAATAGATTCTCCAGCCCTGGTCAAGCCTTTGGGAGATGCAGCCCTGGAAAACATTTTAACTGAGACCACATGGGAGACCCTGAGCCAGAATCACCCAGCTCTTTCTATATCTCTGACCTATAGAAACTGTGATAGAATAAATGTTTATGGTTTTGAGCCACAAAGTTTTGGGATAACTTGTTACACAGCAGTAGATAACTAATACAAGGGGAGAAGTATTTAGCTGCAGCATAAATAAAATGGTGTCCTTCCAGGGCAGAGAGTTTTCTTCTGAAACAAGGACTCAAATGCTGAAAGTCTCCCATTGCACAGCTTAGAAGACTGAGTCCCAAAAAGGAGGATGCCATGCAGCGAGTTCTGCTCTGCTGCATCACAGTTAATGCTCAAGAGGGCTGTCGGATTGTGACTGGTCTTGGTTACTTTGCATTAAGGGTCACATGCAAGTAAGGGCAGGGTCTGGACCAGCACTCAGTCTCTGGCTCTGCTCCACTGCCTTATCAAGTGCTTGGGCTCTCAAAATCATCCACCAGAGGAGCAGGAACTCTCCCCAGCATCCCTGCATCTTTGAACTTGGAGCCTTGGAGGTGGGGAGACACAGAAGCACGTTCCAGTTTGTCTTTGATCTTCCCCCACTCCACATCCATCTTTCCTTCCTGTCTGCCTGCCCTGCTGACTTCAGGCTCCAGCATCAGATGCAAAGACAACAACTTAACAGAGCCCATTCAACTTGCTCCTACAGTTCCATGAGTTGCAGGGATAAGGGAGCCCTACAATAAATCCCTTATTATACACATCACTCCTAGTGGTTCTATGCTGATCGAACCCTGACTGACCTTGATGCTGATTCTCTCTTGTGTGTCCAATTCCTAGATCCTGATTGCTCTGCCCTGGAACCAATGAGTCCTTCTAGAAAGATTTTGAAGCTAACTCCGGGCAGCAACATTTCTTAAGCACTTACTACGTGCCGGGTCTTGTACACATTATTTTGTGTTCCCAATAATGCTGAATGTAGTACTATTATGCCTCCCCCCTTTTTTTTTCAATGATAAAATGAGGCTCAAATAATTTGCTTGAAATGCTATTCCAGGAAATAGTTGGCATGAATGATAATGATAGCTTGTTTCTTGAGCCTGACTCTTGTGTTTTATATGTATCACCTGACTTAATCCCCACAAAACCCCTCTCAGACGGGTTCTGTGATTATCCCCCCTTTTCAGATGAGGAGACTGGGGCTCAGGGGAAGAGAATGGCTAGCCAGTGGAGTGTGTAAGAAGTGAAGCATGCCGCTTTTTGGCCCAGCTTTTAATGATGTCCTGCCCATCTGCCAGCCCTCATTACCCTGTCTTGGTGACAGAGGAGGTTGTGCATTCCAGAGAGTATCACTCCAAAATGGTGTGTGGAGTGAACGTGGGAGTGAAAAAAATCAAACTTTACAGTGTTACTCCACTGAGGTTTCAGGGCTCCTTTGTTACTGTAGCACAGCCTTGCTCTGTCCTAACTAATACCATAAAATTGAGATTCCAATTTTTAAAAAGTGAGCAAATTCTGAGACGTTACCATTGAGTGTAATTAGTAAAAGAATGAAATGGAGAGCTGGGGATAGAAAAGAGAATACAAGCAGGTGGCAGAGAAACTGCTGAAGTTTTATGATGAAGATTTGGGAGAGAAGAAAAAGTCTGAGAGACAGTAGACCCAGGCCCTTGTGAGTTAGGTGGTGGGGGAGGACGGGGAGAGATAAAACAAGTCCAGTTGCTGAAGTTGGAAATTAATGATCAAACAGAGACACGATGCATGGTGCAAGGGCAAGAACTCAAGCACATTCCCTCCCTTCCACTGGCTGACATTTGAGGCTGACATTGTGGCCCTGAATGGCTGGTCCTTGTGGATGACCCGCCTTCCCCCTTTCCTCCTGAGAACACCTCTGCTAGGCAGAACCCTGGGCTGGATGGAGCCAGCTTCTGCTCCCTTGTGGTCCAGAGTGTTCATGGTTGTGGTGAGACCTGCAGTCTTCATTCCCCTGGCGCATCAACTCCAGTTCATTGAAAATCTTTGATATTTGCCATACGTGTCCTATGGAGTCTTTAGCAGCCTCTGCAGAATTACAAGAGGAAATGCCACTGGACAAGGCAGGCTCACAGAGCCTGGGAAGAAGGGCGAGGACTGCGAGTGAATTTATCCAGAGACAAGATAGAGCCTACTAGAGCCAGACACCTCCACACTTACAGGTGTGCGTCCTTGGGCAAGTGACCCCATCTCTCTGTGTCTCAGGCTTTGCATCTGTGAAATGGGGCAGTAACAATGCTAGCCTCGAGGGTTACTGGGAGGATTGATTCATTAATTTAATTAACCTACAAAGAATGCTTAGAGCAGAGGCAGGCCCACAGTCAGGCTCGATGGGTCTGCTCTTGTCATTCTTCCTGCCTCTCTTTTCAATGCCTGCGGGGTCTGTGGGCTGGTGCTGGGGGCCAGAGTGGGGTGTGGGATGGGGAATGAGTCACAGCTCCTCTGATGTTCCTCCTGTGGGCCTGGCTGCCTGGCTCCTGCCCCAGCCCCACCTCACCCAGCCGGGTGACTTTAGGGAATTTACTCAACCTCTCTGTGCCTCTGCAAAGGGAGGCCAATAATAATGGTACCTAGCTCAGAGGGCTGTGTGGAGGATTAAATAAGCGATTACAAGCAAAGCTGCAATCACAGGAGAGGCTATGAACCAGAGCTTCCCCCTGAGCCGTCCTGAATTTCTGACGCACAGAATCCAGGGAACACCACGAAATGAGTATTGTTGTTCAAGCTCCTCAATTTGGGGGTGAAATGTTATACAGCAACAGTAACTAGAACATGAACATGAGAGGACCCCTCTGACTATTTTGTGACTCAGAGCAGGGGCAAGGCTGAACGTGTGCCATTGTCCATCCCAAGTGAATGCAAACTGCTTCTGGACTCGTTATCTGACGAGTATCGAAAAGAACACATTTTCCAGATAAATAGCTACGTAGCAAGTACCAGAGGCTGCATTCAACTGTTCTAATAAAGACAGTACATCTATGAGAGTGCCTGGTTAAATTTCTGGTAGTCCACCATCATGTGTCATAAGTCATTTGGTTTTGCAGATTGGAGAGCTGAAATAGATGGGGTAAGCATACTCCACACTGTCCTTCCTATGGAATGAAATGAACCCCCTGGACATAGTGAATGAAGTGGCTCTCTGAGAATTCTGAAACATAAATGGTGGATTGGGGAAGGAAGTCATAACTTAAGGAATGAATGATCCGTAGTTGAGTTTCCTGGGTTTTTATCCCACTTATATCTTTCAGGCTGGACCCAAAGACAGTCTGAATCATGGAACTATGTACGGGTGTGAACAGAAAGAGCTCCAAGAGAAGTCCTCTCTTTCTGATCCAAGGACTAGGAAGAGGGACCCTTATGAGAGAAAGACAATGGAGGAAATCCCTTGTTTAAAAACACAGCCCACAGAAGGTAGGTTGGAAACTGAACTTAACTGGGTTAGATTCTAATTGGGTCAATTGCATGCTAAAACAAACACCCCCCCCCCCCCAATATCCTCCCTAGGATTTAAAGAAGACCCAGAGTCTCATAACATAGTATTAAAAAGTATGCAGCCCAAAATTATTTGAAATACAATTAACTAGGAAAGTCTGACAAATTCTCAAGTGAACAGACAACTCAGAGACATCAACTCTGAGACGATCCAGACATTGAAATTAACAACAAACAATGGCATCAAAGCAGATATTATAAATATGTTCCAAGAATTAAGGACTGACACTTTTGAAACGAATGGAAAGAGAAAGGTCTCAAAAGAGAGATGGAATCTACAAAAAAGAACTAAATGGAAATCTTAGAGTGTAAAAATAAAAGTAACTGAAATAAAAAATTCAGCGGATAGGTTCAGCAACACAGTGGAGATGAAAGAGGAAATAGTCAATTAACTTGAAGGTAAATCAATAGAAGTTATCCAATCTAAGAGGAAGAAGAAAAGGTTGAAAGAAATGAAGAGAGCCTCAGTGACCAGAGAGACTCTCACAAAAAAGCTTCATTCATGTCATCAGAGTCCTAGAATGAAAGGAGAAAAGGAGTGGTTGCAGAAAATAAATTTGAAGAAATAATGGTTAACAACTTCCAAAGAAGTCTCACTTTCAGGATGGCAGTATGGGGGACTCTGGGGGCCCATCCTCTAGCTAAACGGAACTAACTGGTGAAAACTATGGCAAACTCAGACTTCTAACTTCAGCTCTCGCGTGTACAGAGCTTGGAAGTTGTCACTCCCATCCTCACAACAAGAAAAGGGCTCAATGAACTGAAAATCAATGCTTAGATCCATCAGAGAATTGAGGGCATAGGGCAAACTGCCATCCTGAAATCTGGAGAGAGAGATAAACACATAGAATTATAGTCAAGATCATCTTACCTGAAGCAGAGGCTGCTGGAGCCGGTGACTGGCAGGAACATTTAAAAGGTCGTTATGACAAGTTCCTGAAGACTTGAATGTGGACTAGCTTGAGAGCTAAAGACTCCTGGGGACCCAGTCTTAAGGGCTGTGTACTATTTTGACAAATGTCCTTGGGGAAAAGATGATTCATACTGACGGGCTGAACGCTGAGTCAGGTCAAGTAAAGACAGCCTTGAGAATGGGGTCCTCCAGGGAACTAACAGACCGGTCAAACAATGACACTTCTCCGGGAATGCGGCTTTGAAGTTGTTCTAATCAATCCCCTTCTGCCGGCCTTCTGTGGCTGCCAGGCTACTGGTTTTCACCAAGATTACGGGCTTTTGGTTTTCAAGTCTACTGTGGAGCTGGAACGTGGGAGATGCGTAAGCTAAAATGTCACAAAGCTTGCTGTTCTGACCAAGATTCAGCCATTTTTTATTGAATAAACACCCCCCACCCCCAACCCCGGCCCTGGATTGCTGCAAGCCTTTGGTTAATTTCCAGAGTTCTGAAAAAATTGTTTCCGACAATTTTCGCCGGTTTTCTGTTTGCTTTTATGTAGGAGAGAAGTTTTGGAGGTCTTTAATCTGCCATTGCCACTGACATCCTTCTGAAGAGCTTTTAAAATGTGAAAATGTCCTATTATAAGTCATAAATGTGTTCTGATTAACCAGGTCACTTGTATCCAGGGGAATCTTAGACTGGTTAATTAGGAATTGAAATTGTTAGGGGAGGGAAGGACCCATCAGTGGGCTATAGGAAGAGGTCCAGGGAGCAGTAGGAAGAAAATAGTATCCAGAGATGGACAATGGGTGTGTGTCCAGGCAGGAATGCAGTTTGGTGCCATGGTCAGAGGGCAGCAGGACCAGTGCTATAGTCCCAGGTGTGTGTATGTGCCCGTCTTTATCCACCTTGATCCTTGGGGCCTCAGCCCTGGGGGACTCTCAGTCCTGACCTGATGCTTGCCCAGAGAGGACATGAAGGTAGTTAATGCCTGGGTTCTCTCCAAGTCAGGTCCTGATTGCTGGTTTCCAGTCTGGAAGGAAGGTCCTTTCTGTATTTCAGGTCTTTCACAGTCATAACCATCATTCAGCTGCTTACAGAGTTTAACTACTCATCCTGAGCTCAAAGATCTTCTACTTCTGTGAGTGTGGAAGACATTCCCCCTCTTAAACCCTCACCAGAAGACCCGCTGGTTTCCTACAATAAGCCTTCTTGCAGTTCTGAACCCCGGGACTGTCCTCCCCTGACGCCATGTTGGTTGGTGGCAATAGCAAGTGGGGATAGTGGTGGGTCCGGACACGATGGCAGGTGTTTGGCAGGAGTTGAGAACCACCAGCCTGAATCTGTTCATTCTCACAAGGTCAGTGGGGTCTCTCAATGTCTAAGATGTTTCCGTCCTTGATTTGCCTTTTTGTTACTCTGTGACCTTGTGCAAGTCATTCACATACAACTCAAGGCCTCAGCTGTGGAGTGAAAGGGTGGGGCTGATCCTCTAAGGACCTCAAACAGTGAAAGCGTATTTATTTTTTATTTGAGGGGACAACGTCCGCCAGCCTGGGTAGCCCTTCTTCTTCCTTCTTGCATCCAATTTTTTATAAATCTTACCTGTGTTCACAGTCTCAACTTCCTCACATCCCGTTCTCTTCTCAGTTCCTTAAAATCAGGTTTCTTCCTCTAAAAATATGACTCTCACCCAGGGCATCAATAATCTTTTCATATGCAACTCCCATGACCTTTCTCTGTGCTTATCTTTCCCAAGCCTTTCAGCAATGAACATTTTGGACCAGTTTGTCCTTCCTCCTACACTTCCTCCTTGTCATCTTCATCATCCTCTTGCTGAGAGAGCAGAGAAGAGGCCAGTATGACTGGGTGCAAGTAGGCAAAAGAGAGATGGTAGAGGACGTGTATCTATCAGCCTCCTGGCTGTCTCCCTCGTGGTCCCCCAGGCACTTTCACGTAGCAGGGCCACAGCTAAAGGCATAATATTCCTGCTGAAATCAACTCGTCCCCCCATATTTCCAGTTACCTTTGGGATTCCCCACCTGAGACACGGACGGGAGCCTCACCTGCTCCCTCACCTCCACCCTTCCAGGTCCGCCTCCTGGACATCCCTCTAATCTGCCATTTTCACTTCTTGCGTGGTAGCTTGTGTATCATCACTTTTGCCTGGAGTGTTACATCTACCCAACACTCTGCCCACCCATCCTAAGAACCCCAGCGCAGTCCCTCTGAAATCCACACCCATCGGAACATCTTCCCGTCCTGCCTAAGACCATTAAGATTTCCAATGTAAGGTCCAAACTCTGTTCTACAGCTCCAACCACTCAGGCCAGGGCGCTTTCCCACCTATGAGCCCTCCAGCGATGGTGAAGAATGAGAAGGCACCTGGTGCAGAGAAAGGACAGTTTTATTTGGTGATGAACATGGAATGTGACACATGCCTGGTGGGAAAGAAGGGGGCGCAGCTTCCTTGGAGAGAAGGCTGCTCTGGTTTCCAAACATGGCCGTGTCATGGTCCAGGACACGGGCCAGCCTTCTGTGAGCCCTCGGGTGCTGCGCAGGGGGTGGATCGAGCAGCAGGAAATGGTTCTGTTGGGAGAAGACCCCAGCCGGAATGGAGACTCGAAGTCCCTGAGTCTTGCTGGTATTGGCCCATCATCAAACCCGCCCTCCAGAGGGTGGGGAGGAGGCTGAGACCCTGAGGCTGGGGTGACCTTGTCTCAGCCACCAGGGGAGCCCAGGCCCGGGGTCAGGGAGCTCCTTGTGCATGTGCTTGAGTGTGTGTCTGTGTGTCCATTTGTGCGTGGCGCGTTTGCATGTGTGTGTACATGTGTGCGTGTGCTGACATGAGAGCGTGTGCCTCTGTGTGTCTGTCTGAGTGACCATGTGTGTGTCCGGGCATTTGTGTGTGTGTGTGTGTGTGTGTGCACGTATCCACGACCATGTGTGTTTCTCTTGGTAGCTGTGTTGCGGTGCCGCCTGTGTCTCTCCACCTCTGTCAGCATTTCTGTGGACGTCTCTGTGCATCTTGGTGTATGTCTGTGTGGCTGTTTGTCTCTCTCTTTGGATGTCACTGTCCCAAGCCCCCTGCTGCCCCCACTAGGAGAAGAAAAGCCAGCTCCCAAATCCTGCAGAGTGGGTTGCAATACTCACTCAGCTCAGCAGAGGCCAGGTCCCTTCCTGGAAGGCTTAGACCTTGATTCCAGCCCGTAGATCGGTGAGTCTGGAAAATGAAGAAACAATAACCACAGACCAGAGTGAAGGAGCCCAGGGACTTTCACAGTCCCCTGGAGGCCTGGGACTAGGGAATGGGAACTCTGAGATCCAACCACGCTCAGGCAGGGCTCGGAGGGGACCGTACCGCCTCCACCAGCCAGCCCAGCTGTTCTCAGTGTCAGGGCTGATGGGGGGAGATAGAGTCTATGCCTCAACATGATCTGGATAATTCAAGGCAAAGAAGAAATCTGAAGTGGGGAGAGTTGAGGCCGGAGGGACCTAGCTGTCCCACGTGTGCAGGGACAGAGCTCCCTGGGGGAAATCCCTGCTCCTGCAGTGGGGAGAGAGGGCTTGGAAGCAGGTACTTACTGACAGTGGAGTTTACTAGAGTGGTGTCCAAGTGACCGAGAGCCTCACTGACCAGAGGGCACACCTGACCCAGGGGCAGAGAGGAGAGTTAGGCAAAGTGGCACCTTAGAGAGACCCTGGCAGCAACAGCATCCCCAGTATGCATTCTCTGGGGAGATTTTCTATCATTTTTCTGTATCTGAGAGTGTCTGATTCGAAGCAGTCCCACAGATGAATGTTCACACATCCACAGTGGGTGGAAGGAGAAACTGAAGGCATGGGTGAGGTGCCCAGTCACGCAGTGAACTGTTCACTCTGTGATCTGGCATCTGCTTCTGAATAGGGTGGACTACTCTGGGAGGGGTGAGTTTCTGGTTATAGGAGGCACCGAAGCATAGGCTGGGTGGGTCTGGTCTTCAGCCACAGGGGGTGTGGCCTGGGAGCTTCTTGGGGCAGGAGCCCATCTGTTTCAGCTGTAGTGTGGACACACACAGGGCCTGGCCCAGAGCAGAAACCAATCAATACATTTTGAAGGATGAAAAGAAGAAACATGGACACACGGATCAATGGACAGATAGACTGATGGATGGAATTTACTTATCAAACTGAGAGGCTCAGAAAAGCTCACCCCAGGGGCTTCTTTTAGCCTGAGAAGCTCTAAGAGCCAAAGATCAGGAGCCCCCACTTGTACTCACTTACCTTGCCCTGCACCAGCCCAGGAAGGACATTATTCAAGATCCCAGTGATGCTGTCAATCAGGCTTTCACTGGGGAGGGCGCCCAATCTGAAAGAGAAAAGCCACAGGCCATGCAGGGGCCTGAGGCTGGAATGGAGAAGCACTGGTATGTGCCCACTGCAGTCTCAGCCCTGAGTCATGGAACCTGGCCTCGTGCATCCACACCCACGTGCATCCACAACAAGGGGCACATCCAAAGGGAGTGATACACTGCACAGCAGCGCACACACTAGGTACGTGTAGAATAAACCCATAGTTCCAGGGCACAGTAGGTGTTCAATAAGGCTTTGTAAAATCCATAACTGAATGAACAGTGCTTCGTATGTAGTTGTCATGAGGACTCAATGAGATGATGCATGTGATGCACAACACATGTGTTCAGTAAACGTGAGCCATGATAGGGACGACTCCTGTATATTATACCTGCCTCCCTCTCCCTCGCAGCAGGAACTGAAATAGTAACCCAGGTAGGCTCCATAGCTATTTTACCCTTTACTGGCACAAAGCATGTCCACATCTATAATTTTAGAGCATCTGTCAATAATGCCAAAGTAGCTCCATATTGCAGTTATCTGAGAAAGCTGAGACTCAAGTTGGGGAAGCACTGTTCAAGTTCACACGGGAAGCCCTCCATCTCTTGCCACACCCCTCAGGTAGATGGGGCTTGAACTCAGATTTCTTGTTGCCTAATCCAGCATAGAATTGGTCAGCCTGGCCTAAGAAGGGATAAGTGACCATTTACCTATTCATCCATCCATCCATCCATCCATCCATCCATCCATCCATCCATCCATACATCCATCCATACATCCTTCCACCTATCCATCTTCTCACCCTTTCACCCTCCCACTCATCCATTCTCCGTTTGTTCTACCTTCCCAACCATCCATCCATCATCCCATCCTGTTGTTTCTGGACAGGAGTAGCCACCTCTCTGGCCTCACCCATCAAGCAGGGAGATTTGCAGGCTGCCAGAGGAGAAAGTGCAGTTGCAATGGACGAGGTGGAACTTCCCCTGTTCATCTTTCACAGCTAAGAGTTCTGCAGTGATGTTTAGCTTCATAGCCAGCTTCAATGGACTTCCGACCAAGGGCCTGCAGAGAAGACAGTCTGTTGCAGCTGGTCCCACCACATCCCAAGGCAGGGGAGGCTTTTCTCCTTGACAGAAATGCCAGCCATCTTGCCCACAGCTGTACTCATCTCATTTCCCAGTAGGGGAAACCAAGGCTCACAGAGGTTAAATGAGTTTCCCAAGTGACTCAAGGTCACTCAGCATGGGAGCAAATGAGCTGAAGTTGGAGGCTCAGGTCTGTTAGACAGACTCCAACACCTTTTTTCTTTTTGACTATCCAAGGTCATCAGGGTCTCCTCTGGTGAGCCATCCTCCCATTCCCCCTTGGGACCCACTCACATTTTCACATTGAGGACCATGTCCAGAGGGATGGTGACATAGTGACGTTGGCCATCAGGGCTCTGCAGGAGGACAGGTTCCAGCAGCTGCGGATCAGTGATCTTCATACTGCCCAGGGAGCAACATTGGAGGGAGAAACATTAACTCCTCTAGTTCTAAACCTAGAAACCACACCTAACTCCACCTTGCCCATCCCAGAGTGGGAGCTACCCATGAGGTGGGATGGAGGAGATAGGAGGGGAGTCTTGCAGCAAAAGCCACATGGGTTTCGAGTCTCACGTCAGTTTTTCCCAAACTCTGCCCTGGGTCAGATCCGGACACACACATGGCCCTCTCCTCATCTCAAGTCTATAAGGTATTCCAGGATAGAGACTGTGTCTGGGTTATATTTTCATCCTGTATGCCAGCTCAGAGCCTTACAAAGAAAGGGCCTACTCTGTATTGGTTGACTTTGTAGACTGATGAGCAGGGGGGTAGATGGATATGTGGGTGGATGCATGGAAGAGTAAGTGGTTAGATGGAGGGAGGATGGACAAATAGATGGATGGATGGGTAAGTGGCTAAGTGGATGATGTCTGGGCAATTGGAGTAAGTCTTTCGCAAACATTTATGGTAGGAATCACTCATCCTGCCAAGTTCTTCAATAGCAGGTCAATCAACAATGTTTATCACGGAGATGGAGAAGCAGGAAGTCCGGGAAAATGGAGAGAGGGTGGAAGTAAGTAAGTCTCTTCTCTGAGCCAGCCACTGAGCCAGGTGATCTACATCCTCTCAGTCCTCCCAACAGTTTTTCTCTGTGGGTACCATAATCTTCGTTTTACAGATGAAGAAACCAAGCCCAGAGAGACTGAGTGCCTTGCCCCAGGTCACCCAGCAAGTACATGGTGAATATAAAAATCAAACTCAAGGCTATCTATCTGTCTTCTAGTCAGGGGCAAGCACCTGGGTGGGTAGGAATCATGGGAAAAGCTTTGACCCAGTCCTATGAAGGATCTAGGCTTTGCCAGCTCACTGGCACCAAGCTTTCTACTATTGCCTCTTGCTTAGAGAGCTCTCAGGTGGCTCCTGGGTTGTTCATCTTGGATTGTTCCACGGACATCACATGATGATGTCATTGAGGAGAGTAGCTTACACTTTCTTGCTTACATCAAAGGCCACAGTTTTCTAAGGGATTTCACAGGTGAGGAGAACAAAATTACTATAATATAGTGGAAAAGACCTTGCCTTTGGACTTGAGTCAATTAGAGTTAGAAGCCTCACTCTGCATCACTCCTGTGGTGTGATCACAGGCACCTTTCTGTGCCTCGGCTTTTCCATCTGTAAACTAGGGATTATTAAATTGACCTCAGAGGACTGTGGTGAGGATTATAGATGATGCTGGGGACGCAGGATGCGCTTTAGGACTGGGGGCAATTGCTAGTTCAAGAGGGCTGGTGTTCCCTGCCAGACCGCGAGGAAGGTCTCAGCCTGAGTCCTGGCCTCATGTTCAGACCAGCCCCCCCTCCTCAGGGCCACTGTCTGGGGCTGTCAGATCTCCAACGGGGGTTCTCTGGTGGGGTCCAAGGCCCTATTTTAGGGCTACTCACTCAACGATGTTGTTCAGGAGAGGAGTCAGTAAGGTCGCTTTCCCAAGCAGGCCCCCCAGCAGGCCTCTGGGAGTGTTCCCTCCAGTCTTCTGGATGTCCAAGAGCGGAAGGTTTTCGAGAATGTCCAATAGATCTCCAGAGAGCAGGCCATTGCTGAGAGCTGGAAATGGGTATGGGGTCCTTGGGGGTCAGATCAATTATGGGCCCTCAGTCCTTGCCCTCTTTTATCTCTCTTCCCAACCAACCACACACACACACACACACACACACACACACACACACACACAGACATACACACACACCCCTGAAGGAGGTTGTCACAGACTCTCACTTACCACTTGTCAAGCTTCCAGCAAGATCTGTGGGACTCGAGGCCAGGGACGGAATCATAGGCAAGGGCAGTGCCTGGTCCAGGGGCAAGGGCAGGGCTTCCAGCAGGACCGTGGTCTGGGCCAGCAGCCCACAGAAGACAACAAGGCCCCCAGTTTGAAACATCTTCTCATTCAGTATCTGTGGAAAGAATGACAGGTCCCTTGTGGCACGAACACAAGAGAGGAACCCATCCACCGCCTGCCCCTGCCCCTGCACCCCAGGGAGTGAATAGCAATAACTAACACGTTTCCTCTGAGCCAGGCTTTGGGCTGAGTCCTCCACACTCAGGCAGTGGAGGGGTGGGGGGATGGAATGGGCAGATCTCACCTGGCTTCTCAGACGTCCCAGCAGATGTCTTGGTCTCCTCTTCCCTGCTGGCTACTGCTGAGGAGACAGCCTCTTTTATAGTGTGGGAATCCGGAAACAAGCAGTTGAATGATGGGTTTCTAGATAACTCAGAATTCTGCAGTCTGGTGGTGTCTTTCAAAGTAAGACACCAAAGTAATAATTGCTCTCCAAAGTAAATAATTGCCAATCACATTAGTAGGTGGGACAGTTAAGCCGTGTGATTGACAAGTTAAACAGAGGAAAACTTGAGATGGGGATGTTACTCAAGACTTCATGGTTTCACGTGTGGGGCTGAGGCTGGGGACCCACGCTCTGAGGTGGCCTGAAGATCACATTTGGAAACACTGGGAGAGGCAGCTGGCGGAGCCCAGGAAGGGACCTCAATCTCATATCCAGGCCTTTTCCATTCCTGGTCCAATTATTCTTCTCCGGTTGGAGGGCTCCTGCTCCCAAAATGTCAAAAAAGAGTCAAACTGTCTCTGATTTCCCTACATCTGGGACACCCCTCAGTTCCAGGGCAGGGGTGTCCTGGCTTCTGAATCCTAATTGCATGACAGTCACATGCTGGGGGCTACACATCCTCACAGAACCCTGGAGGGAGGGGTTGCTGTCCCTCCTTTGCAGAGGAGAAAACTGAGGCCCAGCGGGGACAGGTGCCCAAGGACACAGAGAGGATGGGGCAGAGTCAGTGAGACAGGCTGGGGCCTGGGACCTGGGACTCTTTGCTGCAGTGCTTGTACCTGGACAAATGTCTCCTCAAGCAACAAAATACAAAGAAACCATAAGGGACTAAACATAACCGCGTGCATGGGCAGTTGGGGCAAATTATGGACAACAAGATACAAAAAGACCTAAAACCCATCTGCCACTTCTGAAGAGCCAGGAGCCAAAACAGAGTACTGCGCATGCCCCCTGAACTCAACACCACCAAAGGGGTGGGCAAACTACGTAAGCCACCCCTCTAGCCTGACCCCTGGACACACCCCTGCCCTCACCCCGTAGAAGGAACCAGCTCGCCCTGCCTCGGGGGGTGAGCAAGGGAACCTGTTACTAGTTTTCACTCCCCCCTGCGGCAGCAGGGGCCCCCATAAAGCCTTGCCTGAATTTCTTGTCTGGACTCTAGTCAATTTCTATCGATTAAGGAAGGCCAAAACCCCTGGTCAGTATCATTAGGACTCAACCCATTGGATAATAATAACAATAAAAACAGTGTCAACAGCTAATACTTGTCAAGCTCTTGCTGAATGCCAGGCACGGCATCGTTTTTTACCTCCAGCCCCTCACAAATCCTCACAACCCTGTGTGGGATGGGAATGAGTACGTCCATTCTACGAGCAGGAAACGGAGGCTCGGAGTGTGAGGTGACACGTCCAGAGTCTCACAGTGGGCATGGGGCCCAGGCATTCACGCTCTAGTCCTTTCCCTTAATCACTGGGCTGAGAGATGAGGATGCCTTGGGCACGCTTTGACCGTTTTGCACCTCCATGTCTGTGAATGTCATGCCTCCCACTTTTATAACCTGGAAAATGCTTTCCAGTTTCCCAGGCCTGAGGGACTGTGTGACATCCTGGCCTCTACCCTTACCCTTTCTTCTTCCCCTCCCCAAATGAAGTAATGAGGCATTTGTTACCACCACTTGGGCCTTTGGAGTCTATTTTACAGATGAAAAAACGAGGGAGGTCCAAGCCCTAGTCCAGTGAGAGCAGCTCTTGTCTTGCAGAACCAAACACATTATAAGCAAAAGCGGAGAGAGAAGGGCGAAATGCATATTTATGGACTACCTACTACGTGCCAGGTGCTTTCCATACTTGAACTTCATCTTTGTCATGAGTGGTTGTTATTGTTGAACCTCAAATGTCAGATAAGGAGACTAAAGTTCAGAGAAGGTGATTACTTCCCAGGGATACACAGCGAGTGAGTGGAGTCAGAATTCTCCCCTGTGTCTGATGCCCCTGTAATCAGTGAGCCACGCTGCCTTCCCCTCATGTCAGACCTTCACTGGAGCTGCTCCCACTTCCTGTGAGAGTCTGGCCGATGCCTCCAAGGGGCTGGGCCATGGCCTTGAACTCAATCATCCATTCAAGCACTCACCAGACTCTTCCCACAGCTTGTATGTTGTCAGTCATCCTCAAAGGGATCCCCTTTTTGTTATCTTGGTACAACTCTTGTGGTTTGTGTCAGGTTGCTACTATTTTTCGGGGAAATGGAAGCAGATAAGCCAAAGAATGGATTCAAGTTTGTTACTGGACAGCTAACAGCTGCTGGGTTGAAGCTAGGAGGCTGCATTTGTGTTACTGCAGAAAGGGGATGGATGTGGGCGCATATTGCCCTGGTTCAAGTCCTGTGACCCTGGGCAAGTCCCTCCAAACCTTTGAACTTCAGTTTCCTCATCTGTAAAATGGGAGGATAATATCTACCTCACAGGGCTGCGGGGGATAATGTCTGGGGACGGGGTATGAACTTCAGTTCATAAACTCATGTGTCTACATTTTTTTTTTGAAGATTTTTTTTGATGTGGACAATTTTCTAAAGTCTTTATTGAATTTGTTACAATATTGCTCCTGTTTTATGTTTTGTTTTCTTGGCAGCGAGGCCCGTGGGATCTTAGCTCCCCAACCAGGGATCAAACCCGCACCCCCTGCATTGGAAGGCAAAGTCTTAACCATTGGACTGCCAGGGAAGTCCCTACATTTTTTTTTAAAATACATAATCCCTTCATTTATTTATTTATTTACTTATTTATTTTTTTGTATTTTGGCTGCTCCATGCCATGCAGCATGTGGGATGGTTCCCCAACCAGGGATCTAACCTGGGCCTCTGCAGTGAAAGCTCTGAATCCTAACCACTAGGCCACCAGGGAACTCCCCTACATATTTTTTTTCTAATGTATGTATAGTTCAGCGTTTCAAATGCCATTTTGCTGAGTAACAAAAACTTCCCCGTTTCCCCTTGGGATTTTATTTCTGTTCCAGGGGCTTTATTTGTGCCAAGGCATCTGAAGAAGGCTGCCCTGTCCCTGTTTTGACTGGAAATATAGAAACAGCCATATGCCATCTGACCCCTTGATGCCAAGATGCTGTGCTTCCCTCCCGTCCAAAAGGCCCCTTCGAATTTAGCATTTACTTTTTACTGGACACCCTTGCTGGACACCCAGGATTGTTCTGTGTCTCGATTCCTTGGGTCTCAGGCAGGACCCAGGGGGACTGCCGCAGCCCATCTGCCTGGAACTACTGAGAACTTCCAGTTAACTTTCTCTCCCTGGGGTCCTGCCACCTCTCCTGGTTCTGGAAGGGAATGTGGGCACAGAACCCCTCTGTTCTGGAATCCTGCACATCGACTTGGGGTTTCTGCTGTCCTCCTCCCACGTCAAGGTTTGCCTGGGGAGAAGCAAGGCCATGAGACACTTCTCAGAACCCACTAGAACTATTTTCTCTTCAATTTCTCTTGGACCCTCACACTCCACCAACCCAACATGGGAAATTTTCTAGTCCTGGGGGCAGGAAACCTTGCTTCAATTCATCATGTATATGCTATTCTTAATGTCTCCTATGTCCCAAATTTTGAAATTGAAAAACCCAGGCTTTGGGAATTCCCTGACAGTGCAGTGGTTAGGATTCAGCGCTTTCACTGCTGTGGCCTGGGTTCAATCCCTGGTGGGGGAACTAAGATACTGTAAGCCACAGGGTATGGCCAAAAAAAAGGGAGAGAGAGTGAAAAAAGAAATAGTATCTTATAACTAAAACAAACAAACCCCAAAACAAACAAACAAACAAAACAACCCAGGCTTTAAAAAAATTTAACCTACAGTAAAATTGACTTTTTTTGGGTGTATAATTCAATGAGTTTAACACATGAATAGTTTTATTTAGCCACAATTATACAATAATACAGAACAGTTCCATCATCCCCTAAATACGCTCATGCTGCCCTTTTATAGTTACCCGCTCCCTCTTGCCCTGCAACTGGCAACCACTGATCTGTTCTCTGTCACTGCTGTTTTGTCAGAGACCCAGGCTTTGTAGACTCAAAAGCCTTCTCTCTGCCTCTGCTGAAGTTGCCCTTCCTTGAAGCACAGGTACTGCTTGTTCCAGTGCCCTGAGCAGGGCAAGGGTCGTGGGGCATCAGGAAGCATGGACGGACACCCAGCTAACATTTCAGGACAGTGACTTCCGCATTGGCGGCATCAATGCCTCCCCAGTGTGTTTGTCAGAAACTGGAGTTCATGCCCTTTTCTTCCTACATATCAGATTGTGACTGTGTTTGGGAGCCTTTCCTGGTGTCATTCTGTGAATCAAGGGATCCATTTTTATGTACTGAATTGAACTACGGTTTAAAGTAGACTGAAAAGGTGTTTCCCCTCTAATAAGTGGTTATTGTAAAGAAGAATGGGTTAGTTACAGATCAAATAAGGAAGCTACCTCTTCTCTGTATATCCAGTGTTTGTGGCTCTCTGTATATCCACTTTATATTATTGCTAATGAACATGTGTTCACTGGTGAAAAATCTGGAGAATACAGATGAACTAAAAGGAAAAATTAACATCTGGAGTCCTGCCACTTCCCTTTTTATTTTAATAAATATCCGTCCAGTCCAGTCAAAAAAAAAATGAGATCCATTTCTAAAGGGCAGAGTTCATTTTATTTTTCAAGGGACTCTGAACTGTGCAAGGTCTGTTCTCCAGAACTTGGGGGTGGAATGCTGGTTCTCTTCCCTGGGAGTCAGAACTCTGTACGGAAGGGCGTGGACGTCACAAGCACAAGTGGGCAGGGCCTGGAGCAAGCTTCTGGCTATTTGGGGCTGAATTTCTGCTTCAATTACCCCCCCCCCCACCCCGGACCCCAGTATCATTATAGAGGTCCATTGTGAAACGAGCTCCTCCAGGAGAAAACACAATGAGTCCACAGCTCTGTGAACCTCAAAATGAAAAGAAAACAGAATGCGAGAAACCCAAGGAGGCCCCTTGAGAAAGGCACCCCTGGAAGGGTCAGAAGGAAGGCAGACAAAAGCTGCCTTCACAGGGACCAGGCAACCTCGTTGGAGGATGGGACCCAGCCCTCCCGTGTTTGCTCTTTGAATCATGAGCCGGAAAACCCCTGTAAACTCAAGGCTGTCAAGGGGTATCATTCGTGTGAACATGGGTGTTTAGGGTTGCAAATCCCCAGTGAAGCATTTCGGATTAGGGAGTGTGAATTGAAAGATGGAGACATGAGTATCTCTTGCCCTATTCTCATCTCTGAGCTGTTGACACTTCCTTGTTTGAGCTTGTCAATCTAGCGGAACGCAGATTTCATCATTTTCCTCTCAGTGCGGGGCTGTGGGTGGGATAGGGGTGTTAGAAGGAAGGGATGGAAGACTGAAGTGGGGATTCAGAGTGGTCAAGGCTGTGGGCTCTGGAGTCTGGCTGCGTGAGTGCAGTCGACTTGGTCATTTCCTGGCTCTGTGACCTTGGGCAAGTGGCTTTCCCTCTCTGAGCCTCAGGATAGCAGTTTTGGACTTCATGGGGTTTCTGTGAGGATTTGATGAGATGCTGGATGCAAGCTCCTAACACCAATCTTGGCACATGCAGAGTGCTTAGATGTATGTGCTACTATTATTGTGTGTGTGTGTGTGTGTGTGTGTGTGTGTGTGTGTGTGTATTTCCTCTTGATTTCTCAGTATGCTGTCCCTTTCCTTGGGTGGAGGAGGGCAGGAATCTATATTTAAGAAGTGAGTAGTCATTAATCAAATAATTAACAATGAATTAAATGACTTTTAATAAGCATTTCCCATGGACCTAGCAGATGCTAAACATATTGCAAATGTCTTTTCATGTACTCCTACAAACATCCTGCATTGTAAATAGTTTTTATTTTCAAAAAAAATTTTTTTGTTAAAGTATGACATACATAAGAAAAATGCACATAAGTGAATAGCTCAGTGAATTTTCACAAACTGAACACCCTCCCCATAAGCAGCACCCAGATCAAGAAACAGAATGTTACCAGCCCTCCAGAAGGCCCTCCTACTACTTCCCGTCACTAACCCTCTCCCTGAGGGTAACCACCATCCTGACCTCTGACAGCATGGATCAGGTTTGCTGTGTTTGAGCCTCATATAGATGGGAGATGTGTGTTTCGGGGCCTGGCTTTGTTAGGTGTGTGAGATCCATCCACGTGGTTGTGTGGGTATAGGTTATTTTCACTACTGTAGAGCATTCCGCTGGTGACTATCCCACAAGATATTTATCCACTCTATTTACCCATTCTTTTGATGGGCATTTAGGGAGTTTTCACTCTGGGGCTATTATGACTGTGGATGCTATGAGCAATCTTGGACACGTCTTGCGGTGCCCATGTGCATGTCTTTCTGTACCTAGGATCGGGACTGTGGGTCGGAGGGAGGAGCATGTTGCCCTTCAGGAGATGCTGCCACCCAGTTTTATAAAGTGGAGATGCGACTTATCTCCCTCCAGCAGTGTGAGGGTTCCTGCTGCCCCACGTCATGTAAGATTTCTATTCCCACTTTTCAGGGGAGGGAGACCAAAAGGTAAAGTGCCTTGTCCCCGATACAGCTAGGGAGTCATAAGACCAGGACTCACCCATTATTTAACCCTGGGTATTTGCTGAGCACACACTTGGTGTCAGGCCTGTGCTAGGGGCTGGAGGGTCATTGGTCACCCTGATGCACATGTCTATACCCTCCTGGAACTTCTCGTTGGGCTGAATCGAATTTGAACTCAGATCTGTTTGGTGCCAGTGTTTATACTTTACCACTCTGTCACCGTTCTTCTTCACTCCCTTGGAGCCCAGCAAAGTTCTGGGCACGTATTAGGTGCTCAATAAACATGGGTTGACTGAACAAGGGGATGGGAACTCTCAACAGGGCCCTCCCCGCATTGATGAGCACATCCATGGATGGCTATTGGCTGCAACTTACAGGAGAAGAAAGAGTGTTTTCTCTGGCATTTCTGGGCTGATGAGCAAACCCAGGCATATCCTGGGTTTGGGATGGACCTTATCAGCCATCAGCCAAGTCATCAGGTCTGACTTTTGGAACCCAAACCTCAGGGCCCAGGCAGAAGGACCTCTGTACCGTTCAGAGATAGAATTTATTGTGGAAGAGGACAGGATGTCCACAGGGTCTGTGGTAAAAGTGGGACATCGGAAGCCCCACTCTGAGGGAGACTTGTGGTCTCCAAATCTGGAATCTCCTTCTGATCATCAGTGGGCAGCTAAGGGGTGCTCAAGTCTGGCTCGTGGAAGGCTGGCTGGACTCAAAGTTGGTTGAGTTCACGAGCAATAGCCTGCTCTGTAAGGAGAAGAGGCAGAATCAGTCACCAGGTGTCTGCCCTCTGACCCCCAGGTCCACACCGAAGGGGTCTGTCATCCATCCATGCTGACCAAGGCCTGGTGCCGGGAACATTCACATTAAAACTCTTCAAATGATATCTAATTATTCAGTTCTTGTGTCTTCCACTCACTGTGAGCTCCCTGAAGGCAGGGACTCTATCTGTTTATCTGCAACTGCGATGGGGGTGGGCTTGGGTGTGTGGGAGGGCAGTGCTCCCTAAAGGATTGAGTGGAGATCTTGGGAGAAGCTCTGGTAACCTGGAGGTTTGGGTGAATTGGCGGGGCACAGCCTGCTTGGTAGGGGTGCCCTCTGCTGTCCCGGCTCTCTCGGGGGATAGTGAAGGTCATGGTCATATGGTCACCTCTGAGTGTCCTCAGAGCACATGCAGACACCCCTCAGCAGCCCTCAGTGAGAGCTGCAGCAGGGGCACCTCTTCTGGCCATTTGCCCGTCCTGAGTCCTCCCCCCGGAGGGACACAGGTGCTCACTCACCCATGAGGCTTTTCAACAGTTTCACATCCAGCTGCCTGAGGATTTCATCGATCAGAGGACATTCCTGGGCCACCAACACAGAGAGAAGGGTCAGACCAGGGAGTGGGAAAAGAAAACTGGAGGGGCTGTGGCTGGAAGCCACGGGATTTCCACAAGGAATCATGGCAAGTGTGGCTCCCTTGTACTGAACGCCGACTACCCACCAGGTGCCATGCACAGCACTTCCGTGCTTTGCCCCCCTGAATCCTTGTGACTCTCTGTGCAATGGGGACTGTGATGGTTCCCATGTTACAGATGGGGAAACTGAGGCTCAGGGAGGCTAAGTCACTTGCCCAAGGACACACAGTCAGTAGATGGCAAAATTGAACATCTTAATTGAGATTTCTCAGGTTCTAAAGCCCAATTCTTCGCTGAAACGTCAATATATATGCCCTGACCCTCGGACTCAAGAATGCCCAAGGTGAAACTACTTTTCTGAAACTTACCTGAGTTTCTATCAGGTGTGGGATAACTTTTTCCAGGTTGTCTCTGAGGTTGTGGAAAAAATGTTTCATCTTTGGTGGGATATCTCTAGAAAGAGAGATAGATGTACAGAACAGAACAGATAAATACAGACAATACTGATGTCAGGTGCTGTGTGTGGAGAACATCTCACACAGCCATTTAATCCTCAGAGAGCCCTACATGAGAGGCATCATTGTAAGCAATAGTCAAAGGCGCAGCTCAGAGAGGTGATGTGCCTTGCCCAAGGTCACACAGCTAGTTAAGTGCTGATCAGTTTAGAACCAGGTCAGTAACTACAGTCCACAGTCTTCTTCGTGGATGTCTGGCATGATCTAGGCATTCAGTGAATGTCTGATGAATAAATGAATGGATTTCCACTGATGACCTAGTTGCTTTCAGCATTCTGGAATTACAGAGAGAGATCAGACACAAATCTTGCCCTTGAGGGACTCAGTCTGTTGGGGTTGATACGCTTGGTCAGCTAGTCTACAGATCTTTATTTAAGTCTATTTTTCTCTATCTTGTTCACTACTGTATCCCTAGCATCAAGTATGTTGTGCCTAGCACATAGTAGGTTCTCAGCAAATATTTGTTGAATGAATGAGTGATGAGGAGGAGCTTTAAAGAAGGAAGGAGGGGCGTCCAAGCATAAGGGTCAGCATGTGCAAAGGCACCGTGGTATGAAAATGTATGGCATATTGATGGAGGGGGGTTCTTCAGAGAGACTTGAGGGCAAAGGGCTGCAGAGTGGGGTAGGGGACAGGACAAGTAGGGCCTTGAGTGACATCCAGGAGTTTGCTCTTCATCCAGAGGGCATTGGAGAACCATTGGAGTGTCTGGAGCAGGGGCTGGGTGACATGGCTAGATTTCTGCTGCAGGGGGAGAACAGAGTGAAAGCGGTGAGGTCTGAGTCAGGGAAAGTTGGAGGAGGCTCCCACAATGGTCCAGGAAGTGGACGATGAGCCCAGTCAGTGGCTGTGGGGATGGAGAGAAAGGGAGCAGGTGAGGGTTGCCAGGAGGTCACTGATGGGACCTGTGGACGATGGGCTGTGGGGAGTGAGGAGGAGGAGGAGTCTGGCTTCTGGGAGGGTGGCAGTGCCATCTCTGGGATGGGGATGCAGGAGGAGGAACAGATCCTGGGGAAGGGGTGAGATCTGTTTGGGGCTCACCCAGGAGGTGGTGGAGACCTGCGGCTGCAGCCAGGGCCAGTCAGGAAGGGGCCCAGCCCTGGGGAGGGGCGGCTGGGATCTTACTCAGTGAGGACAGTCATGCGGACGCTGCTGGGATCCACGCGGCAGTTGCCTATCACCAGATCCCTCCGGCCAAACTCATCTTTCTCCAGCCAGAACTCCACAGCGAGGTTCATGCGTGCGTGTGTCTTTATGATCTGGTTATTGAAGGGCCTGGGGACAAGAGAGAGGAGGAGGGGGGAGGGGCAAGAGACAGAGAAAGAATAGAAGGAGGAAGAAGCAGCCAACACACCAGCCCAGTGGGGTTCCACGTTGCCTGGATGTTAAATTCTGTGGTCAGCGATTAAGGAGAAAAACAGTACTAGCCAGAGTGCCTTCTGAAAATCCTTTAAATAGACCAGATTAGGGGGCCTTCGGAAATTTAAAAATTGAGAGTTAATCTTATTCTAAAAACCTTTACCATTTAGTGGAGCCCTCCCAGAGGCAGTGGATGTTAAAGGGTAGTCTAAACCGGAGGAGGGAAGGGTGATGCGATCATTAAAGTGTTTCTCTTTTTAAAATCATTGTAGGGAACTCACATAAGTTTAAATGAGCAAATGACCTGCCTCCACTGACCAGTGATCGCCATCCACATTTCAGCTGAAGAAACCAAGGCTCAGAGATGTGAAGTGACTTGCCCAAGGTTACACAGCAAGTGAGTTCGGAAACCAGGAATTGAAACCAGTTTGCAGCGGAAAGATCTGGGTTCCCCAAATTGCCAAAATCCATCCCCCTGCCCCGACTCCCAGGTTCCCAGTGAAGAGGAACAGTGCCCTTCAGGCCCCGCTTCTGTATGACTTACAGTCTCGAGTCAATGTCAAATTCAAGTGAGATGTTTGCCAAGAACCACTCATTATGGAAAGACATCCAGATCCCACCATAGTCCAGCTGAATGTTGGTGATGTTGGCGCTGCACAAGGAAAGAGCAAAGACCCCCCACAAGGGTGAAGGGCCTCAGACCTCAAGGCCTTGGGCGTTACAGACAAGGCTGGCCTGTCTCCTAGCAGTCGGATTTGGAGTCAGAGCCTTTCACAGATGCTCTGAGGGCAAGAGCTCCCTGCAGGAGCCCTGGGGTTACAAGCTGTCCCCGAGTGACCCCGAATAGCTCCACACAACTGACTTGTGAAACCCACAGCCAACTGCAGACCCAGCCCCTGGGCCCGTTCTCAGAGCCAGCCTCCCGCTCTCAGTGGATAGCCCCACCACCTGCCCAGGGGCCTAGACCCAAACCGTGGCAGCTGTCTTCAACTTCTCTCTATCCCTCACCGCCACATTCCACTCACTAGCAAATCATGTTGGCTCTGCTTGCAAAATATATCCTGAAATGGGCCACTTCCCATCACTCTGTTGCTTTCGTCTGGTCCAGGTCACCATCACTTCTTGCCTGGAGATGCTCTAGTTTCTCTCTGGGCTCCAGGCCACGATCTTGGCCTCTCCACAAACCATCTCCATGTGGCAGCCAGAGGGGCCTTAACACTCCCCTATCACTCAGTGTTCTCCACTGGTTTCTCACTGCTCTTGCAATAAAATCTGAACTCCACATCACAGCCCCTCAGATCTGCAGGGTCTGGCCTCACCTGCCTCTGCAGCCCCATCTCCTACCACCCTCCCCTTGCTCACCCAGCCACACAGGACTTTTTCTCTTCCTCAAATGCATCAATCTCCTTCCTACCTCAGGGCCTTTGCACTCACTGTGCCCCCATGACCTCATGTCACTCACCTCCTTCTCTTCATTCATATTCTACTTGAGGGTTAGGAAGGTCCCCCGATCAGCCCTCTCACTCTCACCCTTGACCTGGTTAAATTTGTCTTCGTGTTATATCCCTCCATCTGAAATTAGTTATTTACTTTCGTGGCCTATCTCACTAACTAGGATGTAAGATCCAAAAGGGCAGGGACTGTAGGTCTATGTAGAGCTGCATTCCCAGTACCCAGCCCAGGTGCTGGTACACAGTAGGTGCTCAATGAATAACTGTAATAATTGTTAAAGGAATGAATGAAGGGAAGTGACTGTGGCTGCACACAGCAACGGAAACCCTGCTGGTGAGTCCTGGTGCTCATTAAAGTGGAGGGAATGAGGGATGCAAATCAGAGAGAAGGTAGGTCAAGGGCACAGCAGGCTGGGATCATGGTGTTACATTTGAGCAGCTTTGAGACCAGGCAGCTGGGGAGGCCTGCATCCATTGAGAGGAAGGGGGGAAAATGGAGGTGGAGGACAGGCCCAGTTCTGCGAGGCTAATTATACCAATGGCTATGCATCCACTATGTGCCACAGGGAAAGCTCCTAACAGCTCCAGGACGCAGGGATGATTACACCCATTTCATTGAGGAGGACTCAAGGCTGAAGCTCAGGGAGCTCAAATGCCTTGCCCAGAGTCACACAGCTTTCAAGCAAGAGTGAGGTTCAAATGTCTGACTCTAGTCCTGGGTTCCTTTGGCACCCCAGATGTTTATCCAGGCTGTGCTCTGGGTACCCATTTTATAGATGAGACCAGAGTGGCCCAGCAATTTCCCCAAAGTTGGTGGCAGAGTCAGGATTTAAATGCAGAAACTTTTGCTTCCCAAACCTTCACCTTTAATTATTCTGCTGTGCTGCCTCTCCCAGTGACCCTTTGTACTGGGCCCCCTACTCATCCTTGTGTTGGGTCTGACATCTCCTTCCAATCTTCCCTCCTTTCCTCTTCTCAGGCCTTGTACTGCCATGCCCTCAGCTCTGCCCTCTTACTCAGAGCTTTATCAGGAGTCCCAGGGCCAGTGATGGGGTTCAAGATCTCACCTGCCTTCTTGATGCTGCTGAAGGCTCATGCTGCCAATTAGCCAGTCCACCATCCCCGAAGCCATCTGCCTGGAGGCATTCAGACTGTCCAGGAAGCGGATGTTCTGGATTTGGCGCTCTGTATTGTGCTTCATGAGGCCCTGGGCAATAACTGGAAATGGATATGGGACCAGTGACATTGCACGATGCCCTGGCAAAGGTGGGGGGTTTGGAGCCAGGAGGCCCAGGTAGCAGGCTGGCACACTGGCTTCTTGCTGAGTGATTGGTGTGTCATCCCCCTGCCCCCAACACTGAGATCCACATTCTTCATCCGTGAAATGATGCTTTGCAGTGCTGGTGTGACACACTTGCAGAGGGTCTGGCAGACAATAGCTGCTCAAGAGAGATATTATGGTTGAAAATTTGCCCAGTGCTGTATCTCTGAATCTGGAACACAGAGCCTAACATACAGGATCTAGATCACAGTAAATGTTGGTTGGAGAGAAAAAGAGGTGGGCAAATGAGAGAATAAATGGAAATCCTCCCCCACCATGCTCGGAATAAACTGCAGGGCTGGGTGGAGCTACCAGTGGAAAAGAATGAATTCCAAAAAGGAAGGAAATTTGAAAAGCTATTGACTTGCGTGAAGCCCTAGCTCTCTGGGCCCTAGACCCCAGCTGCCCAGGTTGGGGGCCCAGTTCTGACAAACCTCAGAGCTCACCTCAGGACACATTTATTGCACTGACTCAACCCTCTAGGTGTTCAGGCCCCACACTGAGAACTATGTATTACTGCAGAGCCACAGAAGCCATTGTGACACCTCACCCTTATCCTCCAGGGCCAGCCCCCAGACCCCCTTTCAGCACCCCATGTTTCTGCTGCCTACAAACAAGAAAGTGTCTCTGGGGCTTCCCCGGTGGCGCAGTGGTTGGGAGTCCGCCCACCAATGCAGGGGACACGGGTTCGAGTCCCGGTCCAGGAAGATCTCACATGCCGCGGAGCAACCAGTTCTGTGCACCACCAACTACTGAAGCCCACGCACCCAGAGCCCGTGCTCCGCAACGGGGGAAGCCGCCACAATGAGAAGCCCGCGCACCGGGACAAAGAGTAGCCCCGGCTCACCGCAACTGGAGAAGGCCCGCGCACGGCAACAAAGACCCAATGCAGCCAAAAATAAATAAATAAAATAAAAAAATTTAAAAAAAAAAAAAAAAAAGAAAGTGTCTCTGGAGTCATAGATCTGGGTTCAAATCCTAGCTCTGCCACCTCCCTGAGTCTTGATTTCCTCATCTGTGTAATAGGGCAGTAATAATACCCATCTCATAGGATACTTACTAGGAACATTGAGACATTTAACCAAAGGATATTTACTGAGCATCTACTGGGTATCAGGCTCAGTACTGGGCACTAAACACACAAACCATTTTTCTATCTAGTAGGAGAACATACAGTAAAGAAATAGTTTCAAAGATGGAGTGAAACTATAGGTATGCCTAGAACTCTTAGTAGTTCTTGGTTAATGATGATAGTAGCACTTGGGAATTTGTGAGCAGCAGACACTAGTAGTTGCCAGTCCAGTACCCATCCATCCATCTATCCGTCCATTCATCCATCCTCCCATCTATTCTCCATCTATCTGTCTATCCAATATCCATCCATCAATCCATCCATCTACCCATCCACCCTCCCATCCATCCATCCACTCATCCATACATCCTCCCATCCATCCTCTTATCCACCCACTCTCCCATCCACCCATTCGTCCTATTCTTCCCATCTGACCCCTGTTTTGATTCAGACACTCTCTTCAATTCCTGGTCCAGATGAGGCTGTTGATTATCATTGCATGGTGACTCTTACAGGTACAAAGTTCACATATGATCCAAGTTGGTTCTATCAGACTAAACAGAAGACCCTATGCTTCATGTTTGAGGGGAAGGTTTCTTCCTCTTTCTCCTACTGGAAAGGAACAAGACAGCTTATAGCTCCAATGGCCACTGGTCACCATTTTCCTATCACACTGTGAACCAGCAGCCTGCGGATGAAACCATGACGATAACAGAGCTAAAAAAGGATGAAATTCAGTTCTGGTTGGCAGCTTTGAGCTGCTGATTGAACCAAACCCGGAGCTTGCCCTACCTATGAGTTTCAGTTGTGTGAAATACTTTAAACCAGATTGACTTGGGTTTTCTGTAACACCCTAACAGATACGTGAGACGTGGTTGTAGAGATAAACACTTCCACAGTTGAAAAACACTTTGCACATACTTGCCTTCATTTAAGTCTCAAAAGCAGCCCCATGAAACAGCATTCTAACTGCACCTATTGTACAGATGAGGATACCTGGAGCCACAACCACATGTGAATATATTTGATAACCTAAATGCAATGCATACATTTATGGCAAACCATAAAATGCCAAGTCATGATGAGGGGAAATGAAAAACATTGATAACTTAAAACCATTAAGAAATAGAAACAGGTGATCTCATTCCCCAAAAGTTTTGATCTAGATGGTTTTATGGAAGACTTTTACCCAACTTTATGAAAAGGTAATTGTGAAAGAAAATAGAAAAAGAAGAAGATGCAAAATTCATTTTATGAGGCTAGTACAACTTGCTTCAAGAACAGTACAAGGAAAAGATATTATACATCAATTTTATGTATGAAAAATTTGCTAAGATCCTAAATAAATTACTAGCTAACAAATCTAATAGCTAATAGTACATTATAAAAATATCATATTACATTATAAAATACAAATTTTAGTTTGATACATTATAAATACATTAATGTATATTATAAAAATAATACATTATAAAAATAATAAAGTACATTATAAAAATAATACAATAATAGCAGATTATAAACAGATAATTATAGTATGTTATAAAAATATCGTATTTATTCCAGAAATGCTAGGATGGGTTCAACATAAGAAAATCTATTAATACAGTTTATCACATTAACAGAGTAGAAGAAAAAGATGGATTAATTTTTAGATGCAGAAAAACATTTGTTAAGGGCCAATACTGATTTATGATTAAGAAAAATTTAGGAAACTAGAAATATGAGGGGACTTCCTTAACATGATGAAAACTATATCCCAAAAACCTACCGAAATATACTAAGTGGAGAATTCTAGATATATTCCCATTCCTATAGGAGGCCTTGGCTATAGTGCAAGATAAGAAAAAGGCACAAGAAGTATAAGGTTTAGATGAGAAAAGATAAGACTGTCACTATTTGCAGATGATATAATCCTCTAGATAGAAAATTGAACAGAATAAATAAGACAAATTATTAGAACTAATAAGCGGTCAGTAAGACTTTTGGATAGCAGATTAATTTTTAAAAATCAACAGCTTTCCTCTCATCTGTACCAGCAATACCAACTAGAAAATATAATAGAAAATCAGGCAATATTTACTGTGGCAACAAAACCCATAAATTCTCTAGGAATCAGTTTAACAAAACATGCTTAAGACATTTATATAAATTCAAAATTCTATTAAGGGATAGAAAATATAATCTGAATAAATTGAAAGATATACTACTTTTGTAATTGCCTAACATAATACTGCAAAAATGTCAATTGTCATTAAATTAATAAATAAATTCAGTGAAACCCTAATTAAATTTCCAGAAGATTTTTTCTTTTTTAAGGAACTCAACACAGTCTAAGATTCATTTGGAAGAAGAAAGTTCTATCAGATAAAATGGCATTTTACAAAGATGTAGTATTTAAAATATTATGTTTTGGATACAGAAACAGTTACACAGACACAGAACACAGAACTCAAAAGGGAATCCATGTGTTTGGAAACTTGACCATTTAGTAGGTGGGTTGAATGGACTCATAAGGAGAGAAGTGAAGCTGAATCTCTAATTTACAGATATAAACATACATAAAGATGTCCTCCAAATGGATTAAAATCCTATATGTGAAAAGTGAAACTGTAAAGCTGTTAGAAAAAACAGGGTAGAGACAAGGGCTTAAGACTCATCAAATATAAACCATTAGATGAAATGTTGCTGAGTTTGAAAATATTCCTGTTCAATTAAGTGTCTACAAACAAAGTTAATAGGTGACAGTTTGGGAGAAATGTTAGCAATGCTTAGACCTGACAAGGGACTAATGTCAAGAATAAATTAACATCTTCTCAAATCAAAGAGGATTAAAAAATTGGAAAGCAAATAGAAAAATGGGCAAAAGATAAGAACAGGGAATTCAAAGAAGTCAAAATGGCTAAGAATTAAGAATGGCTAAGAATTAAGACGTGTTGCTCAAACTTCTCACTAATCAGATAGTCAAGCTAAAACAATTAGATATCACTCAAATACACATCAGACTGGCAAACAATTAGAAAGATGCTGTTATGTACTGAATTGTGCTCCCCCCACCCCAAATCAATATAGTGAAGCCTTAATCTCCAATGTGACTGTATTTGGAGATGGGGCCTTGAAGGAGGAGTTAACATTGAATCAGGTCATAAGGGTGGGGTCTTAATCCGATGGGACTGGCGTCCTTATAAGAAGAGGAAGAGACACCAGAACGCGCTCACTCACCCTCTGTACACACACAGAGGAAAGGCCCTGTGAGGACACAGTGAGAAGGTGGCCATCTACAAGCCAGGAAGAGAGGTTTCACCAGAAACCAACCCTGTGGGCAACTTGATCTTGAACTTCCAGCCTCCAGAGCTGTGAGAAAATAAATGTCTGTTGTTCAAGCCACCTGGTCTGTGGTATCTTGCTGTGGCAGCCCAAGGAGGCTGATACCAGTGGATTCTCTCCAGTGTTGGGAAACAAGGGATACAGGTATGCTTGTTTGTTACTGGAATGGGTGTAGACCTGCACAGCCATCCTAGAAAGCCATCTGGCAGTCTTTAGTTAAATTCAGTTTGCACCTGCCTTAGAGCCCAGCCATCTCCCTTCAGGGTATATCCCACGGAAATTCTCCCATAGGTTCTAAGAAGGACACGTGAGAATGTTCATCGCCGTGTAGTTTATAATAGTGGGGAGTTAGAGACAACTCAAGTGTTCATCCCTAGGGAAATGGCCAAGTGATGATGAAGTGGATGTATTTCATGGACTTTTCTGCACAAGTCTGAAGCAACAGATGTCAACAGCACAGTGTCCAGTGAAAACAGTAAAAAAAAAAAAAAAAGAAATCTATATGGCATTACCATTTATGTAAATCAAAACACTGTATGTTTTACAAGGATATGGGCATTTAAAAACACATATTAGGGAATTTCCTGGCTGTCCAGTGGTTAGGACTCTGCGCTTTCACTGGGGGGGCCCGACTTCAATCCTTGGTCAGGGAACTAAGATCCCACAAGCTGCGAAGCACCACCATCCCAAAAAAGCCAACACCTATATTAAACAAGCTGCAGTGCCTGCCAAGGAAGAGGGGAATGGGAGTGAGAATAAGAGGTCGAGAGGAAAATAACATAAAATAAAACACAAGAGGGGTCTTTCCATGGTTCATGATAATGATGATGTGCTAGGAATAGGCGTATGATCAACTCAAACTCAATTTTGTGTACTTCAGGTCTAAGAAAAAAGGAAGAGAAGAGGGTAAGTGACCAATTCCAGGTCATCTAGCAAGTCAGTGGTGGGGTCAAGTTAATGCTTTCCCTACCCTCCCTGTGACAGCGGGCAGAGCATGGGCTTAGCTTACTTCTCGCCAGACCTGATTTGCTGTCTGTGTGGGTCTTGGCCAGGCCAGGCCAGTGCTGCTTATGTAGTGCCAAGGGCAAGGCCAGCGAGCTGAGGAGGACCAGGAGCCTCCAGAGTGAATGCATCTTGGGTTCTTGGACCTGTGGGTATTAAGAAAGGTCAGATGGTACCCACGCAGATGGCTGCAAGGGTCGCCACCTGGTTGGATGGACTTATGGTTTTCTGTAGGAAGACAACACCGGAGTTAGCCCCAGCATGCTGTGGGGAGGTGTCGTGATGGGCTCTGGCAGCTGCCACTGGGGCTTGCTCACATGGTGAGGGCAGCAGGTGGAACCCTGCGGGGAGGCCAGGGATCCAGACGGAAGCCTTGTTGCTTAGAGACACGCAGTAGGCCCCACTGTTGGGTCATCCAGTGGGAATCCTCTCCCAGACCAGCACAGGGTGGATGTTGGTGACTCTTCCGTGAATGAATGAATGAATGAATGGGCAAGGATGGTTAGTCTCAGGCTTTCCAATTGGACTAGGACTTTCTTAAGGGCAGGATCATCTGCAATGCCTATCGCAATGCTTGCCTGTGAGAAATTAAGTGCTGATGATTGTTGGTTGAGGGACCAAATGACTGAATACATAAAACAGTGAGGATGGCTGGTCTCTGAATCCCCCACTAAATTATATGTTTCTGGAGCACAGGGTGTGAATTTAATTAATCCTCCTGTGTCCAGTGCCTCCCATGTTTACCACATGGTAGTTACCAGTGATGTTTATTAAGCGATACAAATGAATGAATGAATAATTGGATGGATGGATGGTTTGTGGATAAGATTTACAGGGAGGGGACAGAGAGCCTTGAAGCCAAAGCATTAGGTTTATCTTGTTGCTCTGGGTTTGAGGGTCATTAAGAATTCAGTTCGAATCCCCTCTCCTCACCATCTCAAGACATGGCATCCCAATCCATCCAGTTGCTCCAGCCACAGCCCTTGGAGTCCCCCTTGACTCACTCCTCTTTCCTCATCTCCCATGACCCATCTGTCAGGAAGTCCTGTCAACACTTCCAGGATCTGACCACATCTAACCACTCCTCCTCAGCTGCCATCCTCTTGGCCTGAGTTATTGCAGGGGTGTCCTACCTGGTGTCCCAGCTTCTTCCCTGGCCCAACTACAATCTCTTTTGCATACAGCTGCCTGAGAAATCATTTTAAGACATAAATCAGACCATGGCACTCCTCTGCTCAAAACCCTCCAAAATTTCCCATTGCACACAGAGGGAAAGCTGAAATCTGTGCAATGCCTCTCAGAGCCTGCAGGGTCTCTGGTGTCCTCTCTGACCTCACCCCCTACCACTCTGTCCCTCCTCTGCTCTCCTGCAGCTGCACAGGCCTTGGGAGTCTGGGCCCGACAATTCAGCTGCCGTGAGCTCTGAGACAAAGGCTCTTTCCCCTTCTTGTCCTCTCCCCCACAAGATGCGGGGGGCATGCAGGGTTCCGTGTGAACTTCCCAGAAGCCCTGGGCCATCCTTGGACACTTCACTTCTGGTCTCGTAAATCAAAAGCATTAGTTCAGGGTGATGGCTTTCCCGATCTGAGGTCCTCTCTCAGTGTTCATGCCCCCCTTGGGGATGTTTGTAGAATATCAATTACTTTAAATGTACTTTTCTAGTCTTCCTGGTCTTGTGTAACCAGTTGGGATTTTGTTATTTTTTTTTGTCAAGAAAATTGGAGAAGAGTGGTCATTGTTGTCCTTGGCTCTTTGGAGAGCTGAACAGGGGGTGGGTGGTTGTCAGCCCCACCTCCTCACAGGCTGTGGTTCTCAGGGCCACTGAGTGTAAAGAAATGATGATGTGTAGGGTGTAGATTTCAGGGTCTGGTGCATGACAAGGGAGCAGGAAGCACTGCTCAGGGGTGAGCCCCGGATTTGAAGCCAGCTTAATGCATAATCACACGCAGTTAAGAGCGTGGGCTTCTGAGTCACACAGAACAGGGTGCAAATCCTGGCTTTCCCTCCTGGCAGACTCAGGAGGGAAAGCCAGGATTTGCACCCTGAGTCTGGATAATAGTGTGGGGCTGTAGGGAGACTTAAAGAGAATCCTGCACAGCAATGCTCAAAAACCTTGTTGCTACGATTGCTGTCATCCTCACTCTCACCTCTCTGCGCCTCAGCTTCATTACCTGTAAACCAGGGAAGCTGGTGGAGTGAACGACACCAAGTATGATTAGCCTAGAGATGGTGCCCAGGACACTGAAAGCGCACAACATGTCAAGGAGCCACCTCTCCTGAGCACATCCGCAAATGAGTGTACGGCTGTTTTGGCAATTCTAGCAGGAATTACAACTGGGGGTGCTGTGATGGTTTAGTGCCTGGAGGGAGCTTGCAGACGTCCGATCAGATGGTGGGCTTTGTTCTTGTTCATTCAACAAACAAATAAAGTGGGACTTCCCTGGTGGCCCAGTGGTTAAGAATCCGCCTGCCAATGCAGGGGACACGGGTTCAAGCCCTGGTCTGGGAAGATCCTACATGTCACGGAGCAGCTAAGCCCGTGCGCCACAACTACTGAGGCTGCGCTCTAGAGCCCACGAGCCACAACTACTGAGCCCGCGTGCCACAACTACTGAAGCCTGCACGCCTACAGCCCGTGCTCCGCAACAAGAGAAGCCACCGTGATGAGAAGCCCGCACACTGCAATGAGGAGTAGCCCCTGCTCGCTGCAACTAGAGAAAGCCCGCGCACAGCAATGAAGACCCAACGCAGCCAAAACCAAGAAAAACCAAAAAAAAAACCAAATAAAGCAGCTAAAGACAGTGAGTGCTACGTGTCAGGCACCATGGGCTCTGAGCAGCCAGTTAGGTTCCTCGTCCTCCTGGAGCTCACACGCACTGGGGAGACTGACAGTCTGCATCTCTGCCTGCCAGGAGCATGTGGTTATGAAGCACGGCTCTGCTGTGGAGCGGAGGTGGGGGGGCGGGAGGAGCTAAGCAAGGGCGCAGTGAGGGGAGACCTGATAGCTGGGGAGCGGGGTAAGCAGAGAAAAGACGTCCCTGGGGAGGTAGAGCTTGAGCAGCTATTTAAAAGAAAGGCTATAAGTTAGCTGGGTGTTTCCTCGCCCCTGTCCCCCACTGGTGCTCGCAGAGAGGAGGCCACTGGAGGGGTGCTCTGCTCCTGTGGAAGCAGCTACTTTTATCAGGTTGGTGATGCCGATATTTACCTGGTGGCCTCATTCACTGTGCTAAGCCTGCTCCGTGTGGGATCTCACTGCACCCTCCTGCCACACATGAGGGGACGTGAGCCTGAGGAGCTGCCACCCCAGAGCGGCGAGATGCTCTTTCCCTTGGGAGATGGAGATGCTGGACGCCCCAGACCTCACCCATTAGCAATCTCCTGCACTATTTCAAAGAACTTACCTTAGAACAAGCTTCTTTACATTTTTGGGAGGCATTTTGAAAACGTGATGAAAACTTGGGTTTGTGATGATAAACGTACATGTACCTGGTTTAAAAATGTTGCTCACAGTAGCAGGATTTCTGTGGTCCTCTTAAGGCGTGCCCACTCACACTGGTTAAAACCCCTGCTCCTCTGGGTAATTGGCTTTCCAGGAGTTTGACTTGGAGGAGCATTCACTTGTCCAGTCAACCAATATCCCCTGTGGGCCCACTATGTGCCAGGCACTGTGTTTGGCTCTGGGCAACAACAGAATCCCTGCTTCTCCAGCAGCTTATAGTCTGGTGAGAGAACGAGAACAAAAGATGAGCAATACGTGAAATAATTACAAATTGTATTGAGGGGGGAAAAGTGAGGTGAAATTGGGAATTGCAGGGAGGCCACTTTAGAAAAGGGTTAGGGAAGGTCTCCAGAGAGGTGACATGTGAGCTGGGTCCAGGAGGAGGAGATGGAGCTGGCCTTGGGTGCAGGTGTAGGAGGGCACACCTGGCGGGTGGAACCGCAGGGCAAAGTTCCTGGGGTGGGGAAAGGCCCAGCAGGTTGGAGGAACAAAGGAACTAGGCGTGGATGGGACCGGGGGTGAGAAGTCAGCGGCCATGTGCCCCGAAGAGGCCCTGGCTCACGTCCATGGCTCCAGGGAGGGACACCCAGGGATGTAAGGAGACCTGGCAGAACGAGGGCTGTGCAGGCTTTTCTTCATGAGCATCCTCCCATGGCCATTGGGAGTGGCCACTTCCTCCTCTCCTTGGGCTCTAAGGCAGCTCTAGGTTCCCCAAAGCAGAGGTCCTCACACTCCAGGGGGCAGTAGAATGGGTGAGTAACATGCAGATTCCTGCACCTGAATCAGTGGGGTCTGGGACAGCCCGGCTTAGTCCATTCACTGAGAATCACTCGTCTAAGGAACAGGATCTATTATTCATGTACCCCATTCTTTGTAGAAATGTACACATTTTACAGTCATGGAAGACTAGACACTGGAACTTTAACCCAAAGTCAAATTTCCCTAAAAGTGGGGGTAGGGCCCTTTCTGAGTGGAATATTAGGTTTGACAAAAGATGATGATGGTGGCTCTTCTGGGCTCTGGGGTGGCCTGGAGAGGGGGACGGGAAAGTGGAAGAGCTTGGGTTTCTGGGAGCATTGTAGTACTTTTGGAGGGATGGGTGGTGCTTGTAAAAATGCAGATTCCTAGGCCACCCCTGAGCAATGGAGTCAGAGTCTTCCTGGAAGTGGGACCTGGGAATAAGCTTCTGGGCAATCCCGCTGTACATGGAGCATGAGGAGGCCCCCTTAGCTGAAATAAGAGTGATTATACTAGTAAACATTTGTTGAGCGCTAACTGTGCTTGAGGGGCAGTCTAAGTGCTTTGCTTGTAATTGCTTATTTAATCCTCCACACAGCCCTCTGAGCTAGGTACCGTTATCATTGGCCTCCCTTTGCAGAGGCACAGAGAGGTTGAGTAAATTCCCTAAAATCACCCAGCTGGGTGAGGTAGGGCTGGGGCAGGAGCCAGGCAGCCAGGCCCACAGGAAGAACATCAGAGGAGCTGTGACTCATTCCCCATCCCACACCCCACTCTGCCCCCCAACACCAGCCCACAGCCCCCGCAGGCATTGCAAGGAGAGGCAGGAAGAATGACAAGGGCAGACCCATCGAGCCTGACTGTGGGCCTGCCTCTGCTCTCAGCATTCTTTGTAGGTTAATTAAATTAATGAATCAATCCTCCCAGTAACCCTCGAGGCTTGCATTGTTACTGTCCCATTTCACAGATGCAAAGCCTGAGACACAGAGAGATGGGGTCACTTGCCCAAGGACGCACACCTGTAAGTGTGGAGGTGTCTGGCTCTAGTAGGCTCTATCTTGTCTCTGGATAAATTCACTCGCAGTCCTCGCCCTTCGTCCCAGGCTCTGTGAGCCTGCCTTGTCCAGTGGCATTTCCTCTTGTAATTCTCCAGAGGCCGCTAAAGACTCCATAGGACACGCATGGCAAATATCAAAGATTTTCAATGAACTGGAGTTGATGCGCCAGAGGAGTGAAGACTGCAGGTCTCACCACGACCGTGAACACTCTGGACCACAACGGGGCAGAAGCTGGCTCCATCCAGCCCAGGGTCCTGCCTAGCAGAGGTGTTCTCAGGAGGAAAGGGGGAAGGCGGGTCATCCACAAGGACCAGCCATTCAGGGCCACAATGTCAGCCTTAAATGTCAGCCAGTGGAAAGGAGGGAATTTGCTTGGGTCCTTACCACACATGTCAGACCTGGCATCCTTGTAAGAAATTAGAAAAAGTCAACTAAACCCAAAGCAATTAGAAGCAAGGAAGTAATAAAGATCATAGTAGAAACTACTGAAATAAGCATGGAAAAACAATAGAGAAAACCAACAAAATCAAAACCTGGTTCTCTTAGAAGATAAATAAAATTGAAAAAACTCTAGGCAGGGAGATTAGGAAAGAGAGAGAGAAGACACAAATGACCAATATCAGGAATGAGAGGGGTGACAGCATTACAGACTTTACAGGTATTAAAAGGGTAATAAGGAAATATTATGAATAACTTCATGGCAATAAGTTCTATAACTTAGACAAAAGAACAAATTCCTTAAAAGACACAAACTACCAAAGCTTCTCAAGAAGAAATAGATGATCTGAAAAGCTCTGTATCTATTACAGAAATTGGATTTGTAGAAAAATCTTAATCACACAGAAAGATCTAGGCTGATATGGTGTCATCACCAAACACCACATTATACCCAAGCTATTCCAGAAAGCTGAAGAGAAGGGAACACTTATCAAGTACTTCTGTGAGACCAGCCTTACCCTACTACCAGAACCAAACTAAGACCAATACAGACCAATATCCATTATGAACACAGCGACAAACACCCTCAAAATTTCAGTGATTTAAATATGGCAATGTATAAAAAGGATAATACATCATGACTATATGGGGGTTTATCTCAAGAATGAAAGACTGGTTTAGCATTTGAAAATTATCATATTAACAAACTAAAAAAAATTGCTTGATCATCTCAATAGATGCAGAAAAAGCACTGGATAGATCTCCAACATCTAACTTTGATTAAAAACTTTCATCAAGCTAGGAAGAGAAGGGAGCTTCCTCAACCTGATAAAGGGCATCTATACAAAACCTACAACTAACATCATAGTTAATAGTAAAAGACTGAATGCTTGCCCTCTAGTTTCAGGAACAAGACAAGGATGTCTGCTCTCACTTCTATTCAACATTGTTCTGGAGGTTCTACCTAGATAAGAAAAGGAAATTAAAATCTGGATTGGAAAGACAGACATAAACTATCTTTATTCACAGATGATATGACCATCTACATAGAAAGTTTGATGAACTCTACAAAAAAGTTACTAGAACTAACATGTGAGTTTAGCAAAGTTACAGGATACAAGGTTGAGAAACAAAGTCAATTACATTCCTATATGCTAGCCATGAACAATTGGAAATTGAAATTAAAACAGTGCCATATTGATAACATTAAAAATATTAAATACTTTGGAATAATATGACAAAGGATGTATAAGATCTGTACACTGAAAACTACAAAATATGGCTGAGAGGAATTTTTAAAGATCTAAATAAATGGAGAGATATATTCTGTTGGAAGACTCAATATTGTTAAGAAGTCTTCTCCTCCAAATTGATCTATAGACTCAATGAAATACCAATAAAAATCCCTGCAAGATTTTGTAGAAATTGATAAGGTGATTCTTAAAATTCACATGGAAATGTTAAGGACTTAGAATAGCTAAAATAACTGTGAAACAAAAGAAAACAAAACAAAAGCAAAGTTGTAAATTCCGTGGTAATAGAAGCATTTGTGATAGGAAATAATAACATGTGGAGCCTTTGTCAAGCCCCAGTAGAAAAATCACAGCACATACCCCTTGGAGTTCTAGACAAAAGCCATGCCATCTGCTGCAGAGAACTATACATCATTTGGAAAATAGCACCTAGCTTGATACCAGCACCTGGTAGGTAGACACCTGTGTCTGACCATGGCTATCAAATAACCATGTGGTCAGAATTACTTCTCATGAGCTGAGTACACCCAGACCCAGAAAATAAGCCAGAAAGTCAGGTGGGCCCAGGAGCAATCCATCATACATTGGAAATGTCATATCCAGGATTAGGCCTGAGCAGTTCAGAGGGCACAAATAAGGTGCACAGGCAGGTGGCCCAGACCCCATGTCATCCCTCACTGTTGCACTGGCACCTCTTCCTCAACTAACATTTACGGCTTCATGGAGGTTTCCTCTGACCAGCCGACAGAGGAGAAAAAATCTGGAATTTGATTCATGGATGGGTCAGCTTGGTATGCTGGTATAAGAGGAAAATGGTCTGCTGCGGCACTACAGCTCCACTCATGAGGAGCCCAAAGAGGGGACCAAATCATCTCTCTGGGCAGAGCTTTGGGCAGCGCACCTGTCATCTACTCTGTGCAGAGAGAGAAGTGGCCTGAGGTAAGGCTAGACATGGGCTTGTGGGCAGTGATGAAGGGCTCATTGGTCAAAGGACTGGAAGGAACAATATTGGATGATCAGGGATATTGGATAGGTCTGGGGAAAAGGCACATGAATGGACAATGTGAGTGAATACTGCTATAAATGGAATTTTTGTGTCCCCCTGAAATTCATATGTTGAAACCTAACCCCCAATGTGATGGCATTTGGACGTGGGGCCTTTGGGAGGTGATTAGATCATGAAGTTTGCAGGATTAGTGCCCTTATATAGGAGACCCCAGAGCAAAAGATGGCCATCTATGAACCACGAAGCGAACCCTCAGCAGACACTGAATCTGCCGTTTACTTGATCTTGGGCTTCCCAGTCTGCAGAACTGTGAGAAATAAATTTCTGTTATTTACAAGCCACCCAGTCTATGGTATCTTGTTATAGCAGCTTGAATGGACTGAGACATATACAAAGGGTATGAATCTTTTTTTTCTTAACATCTTTATTGGAATATAATTGCTTTACAGTGTTGTGTTAGTTTCTGCTGTATAACAAAGTGAATCAGCTATCTGCATACGTATATCCCCATATCCCCTCCCTCTTGTGTCTCCCTCCCACCCTCCTTATCCCACACCTCTGGGTGGTCACAAAGCACGGAGCTGATCTCCCTGTGCTATGCAGCTGCTTCCCACTAGCTATCTATTTTACATTTGGTAGTGTATGTATGTCAATGTTACTCTCTCTCTTCGTCCCAGCTTACCCTTCCCCCTCCCCGTGTCCTCAAGTCCATTCTCTACATCTGTGTCTTTATTCCTGTCCTATCCCTAGGTTCATTAGAACCTTTTTTTTTTTTTTTTAGATTCCATATATATGTGTTAGCGTACAGTATTGGTTTTTCTCTTTCTTACTTACTTCACTCTGTATGACAGACTCTAGGTCCATCCACCTCACTACAAATAACTCAATTTCGTTTCTTTTTATGGCTGAGTAATATTCCATTGTATGTATGTGCCACATCTTCTTTATCCATTCATCTGTCGATGGACACTTAGCTTGCTTCCATGTCCTGGCTATTGTAAATAGTGCTGCAGTGAACACTGTGGTACATGACTCTTTTGAATTATGGTTTTCTCAGGGTATATGCCCAGTAGTGGGATTGCTGGGTCATATGGTAGTTCTATTTTTAGTTTTTTAAGGAACCTCCATACTGTTCTCCATAGTGGCTGTATCAATTTACATTCCCACCAACAGTGCAAGAGGGTTCCCTTTTCTCCACACCCTCTCCAGCATTTATTGTTTGTAGATTTTTTGATGATGGCCATTTGGACTGGTGTGAGGTGATACCTCATTGTAGTTTTGATTTGCATTTCTCTAATGATTAGTGATGTCGAGCATTGTTTCATGTGTTTGTTGGCCATCTGTGTATCTTCTTTGGAGAAATGTCTATTTAGGCCTTCTGCCTATTTTTGGATTGGGTTGTTTGTTTTTTTGATGTTGTGTTGCATGAGCTGCTTGTATATTTTGGAGATTAATCCTTTGTCAGTTGCTTCATTTGCAAATATTTTCTCCCATTCTGAGGTTGTCTTTTTGTCTTGTTTATGGTTTCCTTTGCTGTGCAAAAGCTTTGAAGTTTCATTAGGTCCCATTTGTTTATTTTTGTTTTTATTTCCATTTCTCTAGGAGGTGGGTCAAAAAGGATCTTGCTGTGATGTATGTCATATAGAGTGTTCTGCCTATGTTTTCCTCAAAGAGTTTTATAGTGTCTGGCCTTACATTTAGGTCTTTAATCCATTCTGAGTTTATTTTTGTGTATGGTGTTAGGAAATGTTCCAATTTCATTCTTTTACATGTAGCTGTCCAGTTTTCCCAGCACCACTTATTGAAGAGGGTGTCTTTTCTCCATTGTATACTCTTGCATCCTTTATCAAAGATAAGGTGACCATATGTGCGTGGGTTTATCTCTGGGTTTTCTATCCTGTTCCATTGATTTATATTTCTGTTTTTGTGCCAGTACCATATTGTCTTGATTATTATAGCTTTGTAGTATAGTCTGAAGTCCAGGAGCCTGATTCCTCCAGCTCTGTTTTTCTTTCTCAAGATGTTTTGGCTATTCGGGGGTCTTTTTGTTTCCACACAAATTGTGCAATTTTTTGTTCTAGTTCTGTGAAAATTGCCATTGGTAGTTTGATAGGGATTGCATTGAATCTGTAGATTGCTTTAGGTAGTGTAGTCATTTTCACAATATTGATTCTTCCAATCCAAGAACATGGTATATCTCTCCATCTGTTTGTATCATCTTTAATTTCTTTCATCAGTGTCTTATAGTTTTCTGCATACAGGTTTTTTGTCTCCTTAGGTAGGTTTATTCCTAGGTATTTTATTCTTTTTGTTGCAATGGTAAATGGGAGTGTTTCCTTAATTTATCTTTCAGATTTTTCATCATTAGTGTATAGGAATGCAAGAGATTTCTGTGCATTAATTTTGTATCCTGCTACTCTACCAAATTCATTGATTAGCTCTAGTAGTTTTCTGGTAGCATCTTTAGGATTCTCTATGTATAGCATCATGTCATCTGCAAACAGGGACAGTTTTACTTCTTCTGTGCTTATTTTTTAATTATATGATAAGTGATATTAATTTCTATTTATGATAGTGGTATAAAGTTTCCTTTTAAAAATAAATGTATTTAAATAAATTTAAGTAAAATTGTGTTGATTAAAGAAAATATTAGCTAGAAGGCCTACTGGCAGTACATGGGTATACAAATGGTTCAAATGTGGGACCCAGTGATTTCAGCTAATGTCAGGCCCCTGCTCCCCTCCTCCTGCTGCCAGGCCAGGGAATGTCACACCTGCCCCCCAGCAGGCCTGGCTCTGGACCCACAGGAGTTGGGGACTCACCTCATACTGCACCACAAGGGACACTGTCTTTCTCACGAGTTTGACCACAGTGTTCATGGCTTCACTGACCAGTCCAATGGGGCTGGAAAAGGGAGGAAACTGACAAAGCTTGGTGAAGTTGGCAGAGCAGCCAAGCAGGAGAAGTGGGAAGAGGATGGAAGATGGTGGAGCCCCTTGAAGTCAGGTGACTTGAGCCTCTATCCAGGGGGATCATCACTTAGAACCCCATGTCTGACCAGCAGCTCACCCCAATACCCCATGAGTCTCATCACAACCCTGAGACCTCATCCATTCATCCATCCATCCATTCATCTATCCATCCATCCATCCATCCATCCATCCATCCATCCATCCATCCATCTATCCATTCATTCATTCAACACATATTTATAGAGCACCAACTATGCGCCAGAAACCAAGTGAGACTGGGGACACAGGGATGAGCAAAGCACAAGCAGCTCCTAAACTGGCACCTAAATAGTATATTAAACAAGTTTGGCTAAGGCTGGCTCCTTCCTTCCCACCTGCAGCTCTCAGCATAACTGTCACCTCCTCAGAGCAGCCCTCCGTGACTGCTTGCCTAAGGGAGGGCTTTGTATCATAGTACCCTGTTAAGTGTGCTGCTCTGCCCAGGGATCATTGCAACGTGACACTTTCCTTGTGGGCTCTTTATTAGTGTACTGAATGCTCGTCTGTCTGCCTTTCCCTCAAGAGAATAAACTCCATGAGAACAAGTTCCTTGTCTGCTGTCACCAGTACATTCTCCAGAGCTCAGAATGATGGCTGCCTGGCATGTAGCAGATGTGTAATACATTTTTGGCCGAAGGAATAAATGAAGTAAACATACAATTAAATATATAATGAAAACTTGTGACAAGAACTCAGAAGGGCAAGAGTAGATTCTTACAAGAGAGAATAGGAGAAACTTTGTTTTAGACCCTGAAGAATGAGACGTACATTGAGATGGCTTGGGGGAAAAGGTGTTCTATGTAGCCAGAGCAGCCCGTGCACAGGTTTTGAGGCGGGAAGAAGTTTGTCTGAGGCACAGAGCAAAAGCTAGCCTGTCCAGGGCAGAGTGGGCAAAGGGGAGAGCACAGGGACATGAAGGTGGATCCAGACCAAGCAGTGCCTAGATGGCCCTGAGGAGGGCTTGGGATTCCACCCAAAGTGGAGAGAAAAGTCCTGAGAGAATTTGGAGCAGCAGAGTGGAATGCCATTTTACAGATATGGACACTGGGACCCAGAGGGCAGGAAGAATTCCCTGGGACTATGCGCAAGGCAGTATCCAGCAGGGCTCAGGTATTTGGACTTACATCTCAGTCTTTCCAAGTAATAGTAGGCTGTGGATCCTTTCTTTGGTTTTGGGGGGTCTTTAGGCAACCTGTGATCAGATTCCTTGTTGGGGTAGGATGGATTGACTTCTGCTCATGGCTCAGCCTTGTTCCCTGTCAAAGGCAACCTTCCCCCAGCCTTCAGCTTCCAGACCACTTTTCCTCTGCCAGCCATGACCAGAGTCAGCCTTTCTCCCTCCACCCTTTTCCCTGGGCTACACATGCTCTTTCAAGCACACAGTTTAGGATGCAGATTTTGTGGGTTACCAGAGATCAGTGATTTAAATGGAGAGGATTATGTTTTCAAGATCTCATTTTTGGAATTTTCCAGTGGGTGGAGGATGATTTGGGGAAATCTGAAATTAGAGCCCATGGTAGGTATTCACTCCTCTTTCTCCCTCCGAACTGGAGGCAAGAAGGTAAACACAGTTTATTATTATTATTGTTATTATTATTATTATTATTATTAAGGGACATTATATAATAATAAAAGGGCCAGTTTTTCAAGAAGATATAGCAATGCTAAATGTGCATGCACCTAACAACAGAGCTTCAAAAAGCATAAAGCAAAAATGGATAAAGCTGAAAGGTGAAATAGGCAAATTCACAGTTATGGTTGGAGAGGTCAACACTCGTGTCTCACTAATGGGAAGAACAAAGAGACAGAAAGTCAGCATGGATATTATTATTACTGAGAGCTTAGTATGTGCCAGGCTGAATGCTAAACACTTGCATTTTCTCATTTGGTCAGCACAGTACCTATGAATTAGGTATTATTATCATCCTCAGTTTACAGATGTGAAAACTGAAGCTCAGAGAGGCTAAATTGGTTACAAAGTCACAAGTTAGTGGCAAAGCAAACTTGACACAAGAGTCTGAACTCCTTTTCACCATACTATGCTCCCTCCCAGGTATAGGAATAAGGTTGAAATTAGGGGTCCCAAATCCTCTGGGAGCCCTGCTCTGGTGAGATGGGTGGGCCTGACCTGTCCGGTAAGGTGAGTGAGATGTTGGCTGGATCGTTGGTGCATTATTCCACGACCACTGTGGAGACACCAGTCTTGGCATCAGTTTCAATGCTGACACTAGTCTGGAGGTCCAAGTTGAGGCCCAGGTCGACAAGCTCACCCAACAGAGGCCTGCAGGAAATAAGATTCACAGTGAACAGAAGTCTAGAAGTCCCTTCACATTGCCCACTTGAGTTCCTCCATCTGTGTGGACATTATATGGGATGTCTATGGATAATGTCAATATGGTCTATTTTCTTTATGGAATCTACTTTTTTACATTAGGAGTTTATTCAGCTGGCCACATGGGTTTGGTTCATGTGATATTTCTATACAGTATCACACTGATGATTAAAATAAAAATAATAGTTAACATTTATTGAGAACAAATTCTGTGTTAGGTGTTTCAAAAAAAACTATTTTACATGGATTGATCCATTGAATCATTACACCAATACCATGAGGGAAAAGTACTATTATTATCTCTATTTTCAGAAAGAGGAAACATTTGGTATAGAGAAGTTAAGTAGCTATCCCAAGATCTCATAGCTAATGGATGATGAAATCATAGTGCAGTTAATTTATAAAGACTCTTCTACACATCCTCATTTTCCTATCTCTGTATCTGATTCCAGATTGGAGATCCATAGGCCATGCTGCACTGCCTCTCCCAAACCTCAGATTCTAATGCCTACTCATAGGGTCAGGGTGACGTTAGTGGTGATGGGGATACTCAGGCTAGCACCTTTGCCATCAGGAATCACTTCGAATTATTTGATATCCAGGATGTGGACGTTACTGATTTTCAACCTGTGCAAAAACCACAATTCACCCTTGTCACTCCTCATGACAGCCATTGCTGGGCACTTCTCTATGCCAGCATCGTGATGCGCATATGAGCCTCACTGACCTTGCCTGCTTTGTTCTTCATGAGAAGCCTGTTCAGAGGTTTGAATCTCTCCATTGGATGGCGTGGCATACTGAGATTCAGACAAATGTGGTTTCCCCCAAGACTCCAAGGGTAAATATGTGCCAGAGCCAGAATTTGTTGTTTTTTTTTTTTTAATTGAAGTGTAGTTGCTTTACAATGTTGTCTTAGTTTCAGGTATACTGCAAAGTGATTCAGATATAGATATAGAGATAGATTGAAGTAGATAGAGATATATATTTTATTTCAGATTCTTTCCCCTTATAGGTAATTACAAAATATTGAGTATAGTTCCCTATGCTATGCGTAGGTCCTTGTTGGTTATCTATTTTATATATAGTAGTGTGTATAAGTTAATCCCAAACTCCTAATTTATCCCCGCACAGCGCTTTCCCCTTTGGTAACCATAAGTTTGTTTTCGATGTCAGTGAGTCTGTTTCGGTTTTGTAAATAAGTTCATTTGTGTCATATTTTAGATTCCACATATAAGTGATATCATATGACATTTGCCTTTCTCTGACTTACTTCACTTAGTATGTTCATCTCTAGGTCCATCCATGTTGCTGCAAGTGGCATTATTTAATTCTCTTTTATGTACAGTCAGAATTTGAACCCAGAACTGCTGGACTCCAGAACTTCATGTGTGGAGCCACCCATGTATTGTGGATCCTGGTTTCCTCTCTCCTGAGGGCATCCAGACTACATATACTCAGCTATTTTCAGAGAAGACAAGTCTTATTCCTCGGAAAAGTGGCTTTAGGCACCAGCAAACAGGTAGAGGTAAGAGTAAAGAGAACCTTCATCCTGACCCTGAAATCACAGAATGAGAAAGCCCAAACCCATGAGATGCCCAGATAGGCCCTGCAGCCCTGCCTGTAATTTACCCAAGCTCTGGTAGAGCTGGCCTCAGACGACTTCTGCTCTGCAGGGACACACAAGGTTTATTCACCTTTCTGTCTTTGACCTTAATCTTACGTCCCCTAAAGATATGTATTCTCTTTTCTTGGAACAAAGATTTCTACTATGAAGCAGCGACTCACCTTTTCCACTACTTGAAAAATTTTAGAAAGGGCTTTGTCCAGCAAGTTCTCAGCTTCCTGGATCTTCTGCTGGGCCTCCTGCCAAGACGTGGATTCCTGGAGCGCCTCCAAGTCGGCCTTCAATTTCTGAAGGATAGCTGTAGAAACAATCTCCATTTAGTGTGATACACAACTTATGAAGCAGCTACTCTGCACCAGATACTAAATGAGACCATTTGCCTATGTTATTTCATTTAATCTTTATAACAACTCCATAAAGTAGATATTATTATTATCTACTAATAATATATATTATAATTATTATATAATAATAATTATTATTGTCTGCACTCAGATGAGGAAATAAAGGATCAAAAGGTTAAGAAATGGTCCTAAAGTCACACAGCTAAGGAGACCTTGTTCCTTCCATGCTGCCTTCACACTAAGATATACTCATTGTTCATCAACAAAGCAATCGATCCAGTGACCAGGTAATAGATATTGATTGCACATCAGCTTCTAGTAGTGAAGCTCTAATGAGATGCTCACACAAACAAAATAAACTTAGAATAAACTAAGAAATGGAAAATCTAGAATCAAGGAAAAAATATGGCTCCAACTCATGAAAGTGGCAAATAGGAGTCCCTGGATGACAGCTTCGCAGCAGGCCTAGAAAGCAATAATTCATACAGGAGCAGGAGGAGAGTGTCCTAAAGGGGGACTTCAGAGAAAAGAGGGATTTGATAGAGTAAATGGCATGGCAGAAGTAGAATGGCACATTTGAAAAGAATTAAGAATATATGTGCAGAAAATAATTCAAATAAGAAACAACAAGGCAACAACTCGCTCAAGGAGAAAAAAAAGGCTACAAGAAAAGATATGTAATCATAGTACAGCAACATGGCTCTGCAATGGACAGTATCTATCTACCTAGTTATAATGATGCAAACAGAGATGGAAACTACATCTGGTCCTGAAACTAACTAGGTGACCTTGATCCAGACACTTCTGTTTCTGAGCTCAGTTTTATCAGCAATGAAATTGGAGAGTGGATCCCTTCTGTTTCTTTGCAAGTTGCCTAAGCCCTGGCAAGGTTTGAAAGGCAGTCATGTACAGAAGTTAGTTTCTCCTATAAAGAATGTTTGTCAGTGTGCTGCCAATGTTTCCAGAAAATGAAAAGCAGGCCAAGTTCTTTCAAGAAATCATAATTATAAGGAGATATGATTAAGTAGAAAGGTAGGTAGTTTTAAAGCTACCTAAGCTAAGTAGGGCTCAATTTCCAATCAGTTAATACAAATTACTAAGCTAATTGAATGACTCAACAGAAGAATATGCTAAAAATATAAATAAAATATTTGAGTTAAAATATGTAGATTCTTTCGTAATTAGAGAGATGGTAAGTGAGATGAATTATAACCTTTCATCTGTGAGACTGGCAAAATATTTAAGTTTTCCATACCAGTGCTGTCAAGGGAGTAGAAAAAAAGACTATTGGAGAAAATGTTAACATAGGGGATTATTTGTCAATATCCAGTATAACTTAAAATGTGCATAACTTTTGAACTTTTGAAATGTCACTTTTAGGAATTGATCCTATGCATGTATTAGAAAATTTACTGTGATATAATATGTAAAGTTTTATTTATTTAAGCATTACTTGTTTCTAGAAAAATAAAAAATGAATGAACCAGGAACCAGATCACCACCTCTCTCAGGAAACCACCCATAAAGAGCAGCCCCTGGTGGCAGCCTTTGGTAATACAGGCATAGTGTTTAGGAGGCAAGCTCCTAGTTGCCACTGATCATCCCTCTTGCTGACTCACGTCCAAGTGTACTGTCAACGGTCTCAAGTCCTTTATCGAGAACAGGTTTCAGCTTGCTCACAACATCATTGCTGAGATCCTCAAGAAGAGATGCTGAGGTCCCAGTGAGCAGGCCGCACAAGAGAACAAGTTTCCAAAGCTGAAACATCTTGTCCTGACACCTGGACAGTCATGGGAGGAACAGGAGTGAGAATTACCCATAGAGAAAAGGGATCTTTGATGAGCACCTATCACTCTTACACTCAACAGTCCTTTAAGATCGATGTGGTTATCTCCTCTCTTACAGATGGGCAGCACAGGTCAGAAAGCTAGAGCAACTTGCCCAGACATACACAGCCAGTAAGTGGAGGAGCTGCTATATGACAAGTCACACTTGACTCCAAGTCAATGCTCTTTACACAGAGGTCCTTTGCACATGCTCTCTTCTCTGCCTGGAACATTTCCCTCTTCTTTGCCTTTTTACCTAAGTCACTTCCTACTGACTCTCCAGCTTCGGTAAGACATCTTGTCCTCTATGAAACGCACTCTAGGCCCCTCCCCAGAGTCTAGGTTTAGGGGGCCCCACTCTACCATTTTGCTGCCTTCATTCTCTAATCAGAGTCCTGGGTACCAATTAGTGATGACTTGTCTGTCTTTCCCACCACGCTGTGAACTCCTTAGAGGAGGGACTGTGACTTATTTCACCGTTGAATTCCCAACCCATAGTAAAAAGCCTGCACCTAGTACAGTACAACAAAATAAAGGTTTGCCAAATAAAAGTATGAACAAATAATAGGGTGCCACATCATGACCATGCATTGCTAATCAGTTTGACACTTCTAATATAATCTATTTCTTAATTTCCTATTTTCAAAATAGTAGCTAATTCAAGTGGCCCTTCCCTTTGCCTCTTGCCCCCAACACCTTCAGAAGGCCTCCATGTGGGGAGACATTAATGAGGAAGTCCACCATTCACAGGTTTGGAGGAAAATACCAAATCCTTGCTCCCCTGCACAGTCTCCTTGAATTGTGCTGGGTGGTGATGGCCCTTATATGGTGGCGATGGGATGGGAGGCTGCCCATGGAAGCAAGCCCTGGTTTCAGAGCCATCCAAGGAGACTCCAAAGAAAATAACCCCTGTCCAGAGTGAACACAGAGACTTCCAACCCAAAGGTCACTGAGGATGCTTGAACTGGAATGGATGGATATGGAGAGGACTTTGTGCCAAGACTAAGATCAGGTTCTCATAGAGCCTCCAGCTGCCAAGACGGTTGCCATTGTGGGTGGGGGCTGGGGTAAAGACTGAGAATGGATAGAATTGATGAGTTGGAGAATGTTCTGGTAGGAGGACCCAGAATATATGGGTCCAGGCTGATCATCCAGCCTAATCCTGTCTTCATTTGGAAACTCAGGCTCAGAGAGGGAAAGCAACCAGCTTGAGGTCACCCAGTAAGACAGGGACAGAGATGGAGCTAGAATTGTGACCCATAGAGTCAGGGTCAGAGACCAGTGGGGTCATTTATCCCAACCCTCCTCTGGCGTCTGAGTGTTCTCCACAACATCCCTCATGGTGGAGCCAGCCTCTGGGCAAATGTTTGCAATGACGGGTTGCTCACTACAATCCTCCCAAGCCTGCCTGCTCCATTTATTCAGTAGTGTTCCTCCTGAGAGTGAACAAAATCTGCCTCCATATTAACCCCCAATATTCGGTCTCCCTCTGCACACTTGCTCCCAACCCCTCTACCTTCAATGCAGCAGCCAGAGGGGTCTCTCAGCTTAAACCCAAAGTGCTCACCACGGCCCACAAGAGCCTGTGTCATCTGCTCACTGCCTCTCCAAACTCATCTACCCCTCCCTCCCTGGCCCCTACTGTCTTCCTTCTGTTCCAGAAAGATGACAGCCTCTTTGCTGTGTTGGGCCTTTGCACAGACCATTCCCTCTTCCCAGAACTTTCCTCCACAACTGTCTTTGGCTCTCGACATCACCTCAGAACCTCCGTGACTGCCTGCCTGAGGTGGTCCCTCCCCGTCTTCCCCGATCTCAGCTCCTTGCTGGCTTCTTTCATGGCAAATCATCAAAATTTGACTTTTTTCCTTTGCTCTCTGCCCTCAGCCAGTTGTTACCACACCCACTCTGGGGTTTTCCTCTCACATGGGTCCCCTAGACCCTGACCTGTCTGTAGAATGCTCCAAGCCTCTCTCTGGGGCATCCTATAAGGCCATCTACTACCTGGGAAGGTGGCGAAGGCCCCCTCACCAGAGATGCTCAAGAATTTGATCAGATGACTGCTAAGGTCCTGTGTGACTTCATGTGACTGTGAGCCGTGTGTGATTCTAAATTTCCTCAGTCTATTGTTCAAAGACCATTGTTGCATATTTGTATGATTCTTCCCCCCAGATTTTCTTTCTACCTGAGTCTGGCTGCCTCATGGGGATGTGGTTCCCTCAGGCTTCCTGCCTCTTTCCTTTTCTCACCCTCCCTCCTCCCAAGACCCCACCTCCACCTGGCCGTGGCCTCCTGGGGTCACAGTGGCTGGTGTGGGTGCTGTTTCTCATCATGGACCACACCCAGGACAAAGCCAGCTTCTCCCACTGATGTCGGCCGCCTCTCATGGCTGAGCTTTGAGGTGAAATTAACTAGACACTCTTGTCCCCTGGGGGTGGGCCTGGAGGTGGGCACACATGCACCTCAAAGGTCCTGCTTTCTAAGGAGCCATATTCTCAGGGTCGCTCACTCCTCTGCAGGTTCACTGGCTCCAACCCACATGAGGATAGGACTTTACCACACCCTCAAGGGCCCCCTTCTGCTAAAGGTTTAGTGTACACCAAGTCTGATGTACACTAGACTAAATCTACCTAAGTGGAGAGAAACCATGCCCCCCTTTTTTCTGAGGTCTTCTGGATCCTAATCCCAGCAGTGTGTGTGGGACTCTTGAACAAGCACATACGTACTTACACATGTGAACATGTGCACATTCACACATGCACGTATGCACACGTGCAAGAACAAGACAGCATAAGCTAGACTCATATGAAGAAAACACATACATTTCCATCCCTACACAAGGGGTACATTTACAGTATCATGGAGACCATATAACTACTGTTCTGGATAAAAGAGCTCACTACCAGCAAAGGGGGCTTTGGGTTTGCACAGGTTGCCTGGGTCTGTTTTTGTCCTTAAAAAATTTAGATACAATTATCTGACAAATCTCACTAGAGAATGAAGCCATATTAAGGGAATGAGAAAATGTATCCTTTTAGTGCCTGGATTCGGCTGTGCCTGAAGTTCTCTATGCCCAGGACTTTCCAGTTCAAACACATTTCTCCCTCCCTCTTTTATATTTGTTGAAGCCAGTGTGAGTTGGATCATGCCATTCAAACCCACAGTAAATCCTGACTTAACACATTTGTAGATACACATCTGCTTCCTCCCTTCTGATGACTACTCAAGGGTCACATGACCACATTGGAAACATAACAGACATCAAAGCCACAGGAGAGCTTAGAGTTCATCAATTTAACCTCCTTCCTGGGAAGTCTGGGGAGGCTGTGCCCCAGAGAAGGAGAAGGACTCATCCAAGGCTACACGGTGACGTGAACTCCACTTATTTTCCTCTTTCATTTCATATCTTTTAGGTTTGTTGAAATTTTCTACTCTGGGCAATAGCCTTTTAAAAAAAGGTTAAACAAAATCACCTAATAAGTTTGCTTAAACTATAGATGCCTGATGCCCTCCCTAGATACTTAGGGTCAGGGGCTCCGGGATGGAGTTGCCTGGGGGCGGCTGGCTAGAAATGGAAACAACTGGACTAGATGGCTTGAAGGTACTTTCTACCTGAATTCTATGAGCTGTGACCTCCACCCCATCCTCTGGAGCCCCAGCTCAGCCCAGACATGACCCTCACAACCCTAGGTGCTTATCCTGCTTCATCTTGTTTCATCTCCTCAGCAACCACGCAGGGGGTGTTACTGCCCCCATTTCCCGGCTGCGGAGCGTAAGACTCAGAAGGGGAGGGTGACTTGCTCAAGGCCACACAGATGGGAAAGGGCAAGGCTGGAGAGTGCACGCAGTTCTGCATCCTCTCCCACTGAGATCGGCTGTTCCAGCTCGCAGCCTCTGGGGGCAGCAGCGAGTCGCATTCTTTGGCCCCAGTGCCCAGCACCCAGTAGGTGCGGGTGAGTGCCTGGCCCTGGGCTTCTTACTGCAGGTCCACTTTCACCGTTGGTGCCCACGACAACCCCGTGAGGAGGTTTGGAAAGCGCCATTTTCCAGCTGAGGAAACAGGTTCAGGGAAGGGAGGTGGCTCGCCCAGGACTCACAAGGACAGGAATTTGGGTCCCCAGGGAAGGACCTTTCTACCATGTCACTTGAGGCCAGCTGGTGGAGCAGGAGAGTCCTTGGGCTAGAATATCCTGTTTATTCCTCAGCCTCTGCTGTTTGATTTGGTTGTAACGCCTGGTGCATTGGGCCCGTGTCAACCTGGAATATGGTCCAGGAAGCACAGATGGGTGCCCACTTGGCATCAGGCTGGGAGCACCAGCAGAGAGCTCCAGGTCACCCAGTGTCCATCTCCTCCGGTCGCCCACCTGCAGCTCAGTAGGGACCTGTAAGCCTGTCCTCCACATGAACGCGTCCAGAGCAAAGTAGGGGTAGGGCTGGAGGCTTCGGTAGCTAGTTTTCCTCACGCTGACTGTGGTCCCACCATCAGAGCACAGAGCAGGGAGAAGGTGGCAGCCCAGGTGCCCAAGCCTGGGCCTGGGATGTGGAAGATGCCGTCCAGCAGAGCCTTGGGCCGGTCAGCAGACGCCCCTCTCTGGCTGTCTGTGCCCAGTTCTGCAAACACATGAGGTCCCTCCCTCTTGTCCTGGTTGTGGGCACAGAGCTGAGGGCTGTGCTGAAATCTTGTGAAGAGAGTTTTTCCCGCCTCAGGATCGCAACCCAGGGGGCCAAGTGTGATGTAGTGACCTCAGACCCGGTGTTCACACCAGGCCTTAGCTGTCTCATCGTAAAATGGGTAAACACCCGCGCGCCTGGATCCAGGTTGCAAAATGGAAATTAAAAGGGTACCGAGGGGGCAGTAGTCAGACCCCGGCTCTGGAGTTGGGCAGGCTGGGATCGAATCCTCTCTCGTTGCCTGTTGCTGGCTGTGCTGCCTGGACAAGGGGCTTCATCACCCTGAGCCTCAGGTTCCCCTACCTGTGAAATGGGACTGATGATGGGACTTTCCTCCCAGGCATATCGTGAGGAGGCGGTGGGATAATGTGTGGTAGGCCCCCGATACATGGTAACAACAGTGATGATGATGATTATAATTATTGCTGGTTTCTGGTCACTTCACTCCCGTCCAACTCAGGTCTCCCATCTGTACGTGGCCCCGCCCCACAGGGTTATGGAGAAGATTAAATGAGAAGATTGAGCATCCAGTATGCTTAATGCTTAATCAACGGCAACAGCATTTCTTATTTTTGTGTGCAATAAAGACCAGATGAGCTAAAATGGTCTCAGGCCTCCAGTATACCAGTGTCTGGAAATTCCCTTAGGTGCTGGTGTATAGCCCTTAGGTGCTGGTGTATAGCCCTTGGCAGGTGTGATTCCTCACTGAGCCTCAGTTTCCCTTCCGGGGCCACGTAAGGGAACTCTTAAGAACTATGTTCTCAACTACAAGTCTGATTGATTGTAGGGACTGGATGGAGCGTTCTGCTGAGAAGCCCTCCCAGGCAGCTCCTGGGCTTAGAGGGCATCATTGATTAGTAATGTCTGCCACAAGTTCAGGAAGGGAGAGTGGAGCAACCGCACATTTGGCGGTGCGGGACCAGGTCATCTCTAAAGGTCCCTCCAGCTGGTGATGGGCACATTGACACCACATGTTCATGGAGGGTGGGACTCTGGGACCTGCCTTGTGCTGGGGTATGGAGGAGGAGACCCCAATCTGGGTTCCAGTCTTGGCTCTGTTAATAACCTGCTTTGTGACCTGGGGCAAGACACTCATTTTCTCCTAGGGTCTCCGTTTCCTCTAATTACAAAATGAGCAGAGGTTCCCTGCTATTCAGCTGAGCTCTCAGGACTCTGAGAGGTGGTCAGGAACATCTGGGGGCTACTTGCTACATTCCCACCAGCTGGGGCACCCCACGCTCTTGCTCTGAGCAGGAATCGCACCAGCTCCTAGGGCACAGTGATAATCGTCCCTGCTCTGAGGCCATGAGGGCCAGGACCACAGGGCATCATCCCCAGGGCCTGACACACAGTAGATGCTCAATAAATATTTATTACAGTCTGCAGAAGCATTTTTCTTTATTGCTGATTAATTAAAATATACACATTTAAAAATTCATGCATTTTATTTATAACAGCACAATAAGCTTGCTCTTAGTGTCAGCCTCGGCTGTGCATCCCAGACTTTTCCCCTGTTGGCTGTGTGACAGCAGGCAAGTACCGCAACCTCTCTGAGGTCTGGGGTTTTTAACCATAAAATGAGAACTAGAATGTCCTCTACCTTAGAAGAGCTGCTGGCGGAACTAAATGAGGAAATGTCAGTAGAGAGCTCAGCCCAGCCCTGGCTGCAGAAGGTGCTCCATGAATAATTGCGATCATCATCATTACTATTACTACAATAAATAGTAGTGAGTGGTGACCTATCACAGCATTTAGGAGCCCAGGAAAATAGGAGGGTGACAAGGGGCAGCGTGTGCAGTTCTCAAAAGCATGCTAGGCCTGGGTTCAAATCCTGACTCTGCCACTTACTAGCCTTGTGACCTTTCCCTCTCAGAGACTCAGCTTACTCACCTGTAAAGTGGGCACAATGGGTCTGCCTACCTCGCTGAACCAGTCTGAAGGGTACACAAGTTAACATGTATAAACCTGGACACAATCTCTACAGATGTGCTCCTCTTGCTCTTCCACTGGAATGGGGGCCCCATGAGGCAGGGCTTTTGTCTGTTTTGTTCCCTGATGTGTCCCCAGTGCCGTAACAATGTCCTGTAATAGCAGCTGTTGAATACATGTTCCCTGCCTTGTCATTGTTGTTGTTGTTGTTGTTATTATAATACACAGATCAGGGATCTTGCCCACGGGTGACTTCCTGAGGGAGAGCCATGTTGCTCTGTTTTCAAGTACTTTGCTTGCACATCTGCCTCTCCCCAGACACTTGGCACGTTTGCTGCATTACGACCCATTGCTCCTTTCTCTCAGGCCCCTCCGTGTTATGGTGACCCCAGGTCTGTGTAGTGGCTGAGAGCGTGGGCTTGGTTGGCCGGGGGCTTCTCCCCTCAGCTGTGGGCCCCTCTGAGCCTGTTGTTTCTCTGCTCTGGGCGCTAATGCCAGGCTGAGTGCTTCTCCAGGCGCCTGTGACGTGCAACAAGAGGATGACAGTCGGGTGGGCACAACTCGGGGTGCATCAGTGCCCCTTCCCGCCCAAACACTCTCCAAACCCTGCAGGGCCTGGGTATGGGGGGCACGCAAAGGGCGCTGGCGGTGGGTAGGGAGGTTGGTACCCTCTGAGGACACCTGAGGTCCAGACAGGCTGGTCCAGGTCATCCCGGAAAGAGAAGTGATGACAGCTCCTTGCACCGAAGGTATTTGTCTTTCAGGGACAAAGGTCCCAGCCACGAGGGTCGTGAGATGGATTTCTTATTGAGAATCTTCAGCGAGGCATTAAGGGTTAGCCGTCCCAGGACTAGGACATGCTACTCACCGCGTGACTGCTAAACCTCAGCCATGGCAGCTTCCTGGTCCCACTGACTCAGCCCTTAAGCTCCGAGCTGGTATCTCTTTCCAAACACGGCTCAGCCCCGAGTCGAGAAAGGTCCTAGGAGGTCATCCAAGCTGCTGAGATCAGAGAGGACGTGGACGGGGCTGAGGTTGCACAGAGGCAGGGGCAGGGCTGGCTGAGTCTCCGCGCTCCCACTCAGCTCCCAGGTTCTGCCCACAGGCTCCCCTCCCCCACCACTTCCCTTACAATGGCAGACATATGGAAGGGCACCCACGTCCCATCCACCAAATGTAATTTCTTCATGTTGCTATAAAAAAAGCTGAAAGAATTGTCATTTTGCTTTTGAAATCAGTCAGGCAGGAATAATTCACCCAATTTATAATAGGCTCGCATTTCTCAGACTTGAATTGCTTCCTCGGGAATTCTTGCCAAATACGAAAGATCAAAGTAACAACTGTTTTCAAACATATTGTCATTTTCATGACTGTTAAATATAACAATTAACAAAGTTGTTACAATGTTACAGTCTGAAGACCTATAATTTAAACTTCAAGATTTTGACATTTTTCCGATTTTGAAGGTGACACATTTTGGTTTTTTTCAGCTTGCAAACATTTTTCGAAGCCCTGGACTCTGTGTCTGGAACACCTATCGGGTTAAACAGCTCCCCCAGGCGCCGGCCCCTAGAAAGTGAAGAACTACTTCTCATGGACTGACCGATGGACAGGCGGCTCGTCCCACACCCTTCCCAGGTTCAGGTCTTCTTCCTCCTGCCGCATGAAATGTCCCCTGAACACTGTGCCCAAATCTCCCAGAGAAGATTCAGCACACAGTTGAAAGGAATGTTCAGCGGGTCTGGCTCCTTCCCCGAGTCCCTTGAAGTCTGGACACCTTACCTTTTTTCACCTTGGGTCCCTCAGAGCAAGATCTGATTAAAGTAGGAATCAAATGTTGTTTGTGGGAGGGAAGAAGAGAGAGAGGATGGAAAGAGAGGGGAAGGGAGGAAAGGAAGGAGAAAAGAAGAAAGAGAAGGGCTGGGAAAGGGAGGTCAGCTATGTCCTATCAGATCAGATCTCTGAGGTGAGGGATCACATCATCTCCGAGGTCCCAGTGACCAGCACAGGACCTGGCTTGGCTAACTGGCATTGGCTGACTGTCTGAATGAATGAATGGGCAAAAGAATGAGGTCAGCAGCCCATTGACATGAGTGAGTTCTGAATCCCTCCCTAGTCTTAGCTGACCTCCCAGAATTTGACCTCTTGTCTGTCTTCACCCTGTGTCATCTTCCAGATCCTTCCTGCTAAAGTGAACTGGGCCCCCCATCCATCTATCTATCCCTTCATTCATTCATTCATTTAACAAATGTTAATAGTTTTGTGCTGGGACCACTCATCCATTTGATAACTGTTTATTGGGCACTTCCTGAGGGCCAAGCCCTATGTCAAAGATGAATAAATCTTGGTCCTTGTCCCAGAGATGGGCCACCCTCCAGGGCAGTAGATGAGCCACTGAGATCAGCTCATGACTGTAGGAAAGTGTAATCTCATTGTTTACTCCTCCAAACAACCAGAGGCAGGTAATATATTATCCCCATTTTATAGACAAGGAAACTGAGGCACAGAGAGGGAAAGTGAATTGTTCAGGGTCACTCACCTAGTAAGTGGCTGAGCTGGGATTCAAACCTAGGTAGCCTGATCCCAGAGCCCATGCTCTGAGCCACTTACATCACACTGTCATTTACATCTTAATAACTGACATCCCTCTTGGACTGTCTGAGCCCTTCAAGGGTAGGAAGCACTCTGATTCATCTCCGTTTCCCTAGCATCACTCTGTGTCAGAGGGGTCACTCCATAAAAGTTTGTCGGTTGAAGGAATGTGTGTTAGCCCTTTCCCCTCTGCTAGACTGGGGCTCCTTCAGGTCAGGGACCACGGTTCTGCTATCTTTGTGTCCCCAGGAGCCAGCTAGGGCCTGGCTTGTGGTAGGTCCCAATAAGCACTACATTGAATTAAAGTGAAAAGAGCAACTTAATCAAGTTTGACCAACTGGTTGAATAGATGAATGTAGGGGATGAGACCCAGAATCTAGCAAGAAGAATCCAGAATTCCATCCATCCATCCATCCATCCTCCCACACTTCCATCCATCCACTCATCCCATCATCCATTCATTCATCACATTTTTTTGGAACTTCTGTTCTGGCCCTGCCCCATGCCAGGCTCTGGGGTCCCAAAGAGCACTCGTGTGTGCCCACCCACAGCGCCCACCAGCAGTGGGTGGAGGCAAACATACATACTGACAACTATTTTCCCCAAAGCAGGTAATGTTCTTGAAAATGTTCTGTACATTGAAAACTTCATGCAAATGGTCAGAATTTTCCCTCTTCCTGCCTTGGCTTCTGTCCCTGGCACAGAGCCTGGTCCTGAGGAAAGCCTTTCATAAACACTAAATTGGGTTGAATTGAGCACTTTGGGACATGAAAGAAGAAACAATATGACATTATGGTGTAGCTGGAGATAATACAGATAATACAAAAGACCGATGTTGGCAGAATCCCCAAACTTGGGGTAGCTCTGAGTGTGTTTGTCTCACAGGGCTTTCGATAATTAGCCAGACCTCAGCTGGAACCCTAACCCTGCTGCTGACCAGCTGTGTGACCTCGGGCAAATTACACAGACTCTCTGAGCCTCCATTCCTCATTTGCCAAGTAGAGCTCACGATAGTGCATTTGATAAAGTTGGTGTGAGGATTAGGTGAGATTTAAGCCTGAAGGCAGTTAGCCCAGTGTCTGGTACATGGTGAGTACTCAGAAAAGCTAACTCTGCCCAGGGGCAGGATTAAGGGTGAGAAAAAGGACAGGGTCTCTTTCCTGACCCTACTTCTTACAGGTGGTGATTTGAGGCAAGTCAGCTCTCTGAACCTCTTCTCTAAAATCAGATGCTGATCCTGGCTGGGAGACACTGGGGATGCACTGAATAAAAAGGAGAATAAAACGTCCTGGAGGGGCTTCCCTGGTGGCACAGTGATTGAGAATCTGCCTGCCAACGCAGGGGACACGGGTTCGAGCCCTGGTCTGGGAAGAGCCCACATGCCGCGGAGCAACTGGGCCCGTGCGCCACAACTACTGAGCCTGCGCGTCTGGAGCCTGTGCTCCGCAACAAGAGAGGCCGCGACAGTGAGAGGCCCGCGCACCGCGATGAAGAGTGGCCCCCGCTCGCCGCAACTAGAGAGGGCCCTCACACAGAAACGAAGACCCAACACAGCCAAAAATAAATAAATAAATAAATAAATAAATTTTAAAAAATGAAAAAAAACCCCAAAACGTCCTGGAGCCTTACGTGGTGGCCACTGAATTAAAGGAGAGGAAATGCAGAGAAAATAGCAGAACTCTTTGCCTTTCCTCACGGGACCCATGTCTTGTGGGGTCTCTCTCACTATCATTCTCAGGCTTCTTGTCTCTCTGGACCATCCCCAGGGCCTCCTCTCTGGCTTCCTGGACCTGCTTTGCACCAACTCCTTCCAGTGCCCAGAGCCAGGTCTGACGATGTCACACCCTGCGGATCTCCCCCATCTGGCAGGACAGGAATAAAGGCGCAGACGTAGAGAATGGGCTTGAGGACACGGGGACGGGGAAGGGTATGCTGGGATGAAGTGAGAGAGTGGCATGGACATATATACACTACCAAATGTAAAATAGATAGCTAGTGGGAAGCAGCCACATAGCACAGGGAGATCAGCTCGGTGCTTTGTGATCACCTAGAGGGGTGGGAGGGAGACGCAAGGGGGAGGGGATATGGGGATATATGTATACATATAGCTGATTCACGTTGTTATACAGCAGAAACTAACAAAACATTGTAAAGCAATTATACTCCAATAAAGATGTTAAAAAAAAATCTCCCCCACCCTTCAGGGAACATCCCCTATGAGACCCTCAATGATCCACCCCGCTGGCCCTTCTTACTTTCCTGCCTTGTGGTTTTTGAATAGGTCTCTTCCTTTTCCACACACACACACACACACACACACACACACACACACACACACACGATTGTCAACTCTGAGAGGCCAAGGTCTGTCTGAGATTCTTCTCTTGTTTCCCAGGATGGCTTACACAGAATGAGCTGAAATGTGTTTGTCAATTGCATCTGTCAGGATTATTTGTGTTATTTGTAATGGAAAACACTACCCAAACTGACTTAAGTGTAAAAGGGAGTCATTGGCTCACATTAACTCAAAGGTCAATGGATTTCAGGCATGGCTGAATCCAAGTGCTCAAAGGAAAGTTTCAGGACGGGTTTCTGTCTGTGACTTGGCTCCGCCTTCTTCTTCATTGGCTTCATTCTCAAACCGACTCTCCCCAAGGGGTAGCAGAGATGACACCAGGCTCACATTCTCTCTTAACAACCCTAGCAGAAAGAGCATTATCTCTCTCCTAATATCTCTTCCAAAGTCTAGGGCTGATCTGCATTGGTCCGGCTGGGGTTACATGCTGAGCTCCGAGCCAATCACAGTGGCTGGGGTGAAGGAATACACTGATGGGCCAATATGAAAACATCATGCCTGCAAAGGCGGCAGAGATGGAATGGTGGGCAGGGCAGGAGGACAGGCAGGGGAGGATGGCCAAGGAAGAGCTGGTTTCAAGGAGGAGGAAGTGATGTCTGCGCTGCCATCAAGTAAGATGAGGCTGAAAAGGGCCCGCTGGTTTCTTCCACGTGGAGATTGTTGACGTCCTGCTGAGCCCTGAGCTGGTAGGGTGACCAGTGAAACTGGGTGGGCAGAGGGGTAAACGTGTCCCAAGCAAGCGTGCTGCTCAGGGGGTGCCCTGTGGGTCAGTAGCATCAGCGTCTCCAGGGAGCTTTGAGGAAATGCAGACTCTCAGGCCCTGGCCCCGACCAACCCACCAGAACCTGCATTTTAACAAGAGCCCCAGGCGTTTTGCACCTGTTCCAGGCTGAGGAGCCCAGCTCTGGGGGAACCTGGCTGTGAAGGGGGAGAGGGAGGGGAGGAGGGAGCTGGAGGGAATGTGGCATTAAGAGAGGAACCTTGATTCTTCCTTAGGAGGGAGAGCCTGAGACGTGTTCAGTTGTGCATTCGTAACAATGAGAAAAATTAACTTTCTGTTCCCAACATGAAACTTCATTCATATTTTGCAAGACCCTGTTTCAGATCTGCCTAAATCAGATTCACATAGATGTGACCTGAACGTATTTACTGCCTGAAGGAAGGAACGTCGTGGTGGTGGTGTATCCTGAGAGTCTCCCACGGCAGGTCCTTCGGTGCCTGGAAGCCTCCCTGGGATCATTGATTCTGGACGAGGGACACCTGGCCCCGCAGAGACTTGGGGAAGAACCAAAGGCCACTCCAATTCCCTCTTCTCTCCCTTCTTTGTCCCCCCATCTGGTTCCACGTGACTCTGCCCCAGGCCCATGGAAACCCTCGGAGTGTTCACAGAGATGGTGCTGGCAAAAGGAGGTTGACAAAACAAATGCTGTCACATGTGTCACTGGACCAGAAGGGCACATGAGCCACCACAGTCAGGGTGTCTTCAGGCCGGGGCCCAAGGGGCACGAGGGAGGCCTAGAGAGAACTGGGCTTTGGCGTCGCTTTGTGTGGGGTGTGGGGAGAGCCCTGGGGGCTTGGGACCCTCCTGTCACTGCGGGTTCCCAATGGCCTGACCTGGCACCTCCAGGATGTGGTCTCTTGGCTGCCACCCCATGAGTCCCCCCATCCCCAGGATAGAGTTGTAGAACCAGGCAGTGGTGAAGGGGCCCAGCTTCATGAATCCCAATTCCCTGTGGTACCAGTGGGGAAACTGAGGCCAGAGCAACACGGGGGACTCAGCAAGGATATGGCAGGTTAATGCTGGGCCAGAACGAGAACCTAGGGCATCTCTCCTCCCTGAGGCCCTGGGCACCCTCCCTCTTCCAGCTCCTCCTGCTCTCTGCCAGAAGACCTGGGTTCTAATTCACTCTACCTCCTTCCAGCTGTGTGGAAGTCGGCTAGGCAGCGAACCTCTCTGAGCCTCAATTTCCTCATCTGCAAAACAGGGATATTAACAGCCAGTTCCTAGGATGGTTGTGAGGACCACATGGAATGGCCCATGTAAGGAGCACAGCACAGGGCCGGGCAGAGACTAAGAATAAACAAACAGCTAAGGTCTATTACCTATCGTAATGGTATTGCTATTATTATCCCTATTTTTCAGATGGGGAGACTGAGGTTAAGTGTCTCAGGAGACTGAAGAATTGGGATCTGAGCCCAAGAGTTCTGACTCCCAACCCACACGTTTAGTAGCATCACTTCTCTGAGCCTCAGTTTCCCATCTTTAAGATGAAGCTAATTACACTGACCTTGAGAGATGGCTTTGAAAATTAAGCGAGATCATGAAAGCCAAGTGCTCAGCACAGTACCCGGCATAAAAAAAAGTGCTGCTTTATACACATTATCTTCACAGTGTAAGAAACATGAATTTGCAGGGTCATGGCTCCACCTTGTGGTGTCATTTGGGAACTGCACGTCTACCACCCAACCTGGGCCAACCCCATGGATTCTTCTTACTCCTTCCTCACGGGGCCAGGAGGGTAGGGGGGTGGGGGGTTTGGGGGGAGTGGAGAAGAGGGTGACTGAAGCTCATGGAGTCTCCAGCCCCTGTGATTGCGGGGGCTCATCTATGGGGAGCAGGAGTGAAGCGGGGTGGGGGGTTGACAGTGTGTTCTCACAGCCCTTTGCATTTTCCCTCCACATCTTTGCACCAGTACTTCCCTCTGCCTCTCAGTTTTTGGACCACCCACCGGTGGAGGCAGTTTGTGACACTGTCCCAGGCTCTGCATCTAGGCTTTCCTCATGCATTGTCTCAGGATTACCCTATAAAATAGCCACTATTCTCACTCCCATTTTGCAGAAGAAACTGAGGTTCGGAGTCAGTGGGAAGGGTAGCATTTGAACGTAGGTCTACCTGACTCCAAAGCTGTGCCCTTCACTGAACACCAAAGTGCCACAACAGGTCACCCACTCACTGAAACACACAACTGCATCATGAAAGTCTCATGCGAAGAAAGGGTTCAGGGCTTCAATTGTGTGAGACCAGCAGGCCCGACATTCCCACCTACTGGGAAGGGCCTGGGATTCCCGGGGCCTTTGAGGCCAGGATTCTGACCTTCTGGAATTCTAAATGTGTATTATCTTACGCTTCAATTTTATCATTTCTAGGCAGATGCTGAAGTGTACCTTATACACTGAAAAAGCGGCTTTGGAGCAATTTTCTTTTTCTTTCTTTTTTTAAAAAAATTTTATTTATTTATTTATTTATTTTTGCCTGTGTTGGGTCTTCGTTGTTGTGCGCGCGCTTTCTCTAGTTGCGTTGAGTGGGGGTTACTCTTCATCGCGGTGTGCGGGCTTCTCATTGCAGTGGCTGCTCTTGTTGCAGAGCACGGGCCCTAGGTGCACGGGCTTCAGTAGTTGTGGCTCGCGGGCCCTTGAGCACAGGCTCAGTAGTTGTGGCGCACGGGCTTAGCTGCTCTGCAGCATGTGGGATCTTCCCGGACCAGGGCTCAAACCCGTGTCCCCTGCACTGGCAGGCGGATTCTTAACCACTGTCCCACCAGGGAAGCCCGGAGCAATTTTCTTATACAGGTAAGGAAGGCAGAGTACAGAGGAGCAGGATTGGGGGACACAGGATTAGAGGGTTACAGGCAGCTTCACTAGTAGCACCTATTGATTCTGAGTCCTAAACATCTTGGAGCCAGTCCTTCAGCCTGGCTTACGCATCTCACTGGAATGCCATTGCTGTACTGGGTGGAACATCTCCTCGGCCTCAGTGGTCCTCAGAAATACGCAGACCCTAGGCTGCAAATCAGACCAACTGCCTGAAGGGGGAGGACGTTCACTCCTGTCCCTCACCCATTAGAGCCTCACTCTTTTGGTTGGGTTCTTAGAGGCTTTCCTGCCTCAATCAGTACCCACCCTGGAGAGGTGTTTCATCTGATTAGTTCTGAGCAAATCCAAACCCAAGCTCTAACGAAGGGACTATTTGCAGTTTGGCTGTGAGAGATCACTGGTGGGTAAACCAAGATGGCAGTTTCTCGAGATGGGGTCAGAGGGCTCCACAGTGACTCTCCTGGGCTTAACATCCTTACCGTGGTCCTGGCAGGGTTCCCAAGCTGATCCTAGTGATAAGAGGACTGCAGGGTCTCTGCAATTGACAGCAAAGAGAGACATTAGAAGATGCCACTGTGAGAAAGACCCGTAGCGGCCACAGTTTTGTCAAGGGCCTCTCTGGCCTCTGGTCTTGTCCCGCCCCCGTTTCCCCGGCACTCATCATTGACGGAAAGATCTTTAGAGACTGTGCATGTTTTATAGATGGGAGAAGAGAGGTCCAGAGAGAGGATGGGACTGGTATAGGGTCACCAGAGAGCTGGCAGCTGAACTGGGATTTGAGCCCAGGTCTCCGGATGCCCAGGCCAGGGCATCTTTCTGGTCATCTTCTCTGGCTTTCGCAATAATCATAGAGAATTCCAGGGAAGCAGCAAGAGGGCTCACGGATAAGTCAGGCCCTCCCTGGCTCCACAGGGAGACTATAGGCTGCCCCTCCTGCTTGGCAGGGATCCCATCTCCTTCCTGCCTCCTGCCTGGGACCCAGTCTTGGTGAGAAGCCCAGAGGAGGTAGAGGCGGCTTGAAAGAGGCTATTGATGAAAATCCAGAAGCTTGGCCAGGACAGCGCTCCTTCTTTGTCCAGCCCAGGCCCCCACAGAGGACATAGGGGGTTTGGGGATGGAATGGAAGCACAATGATTAAACAAATTCCTTTAAGACTCAGAAATCAGTTGGCTCTACTGGAAAGCTCCTCACAATAGATCAGTGGAGTATCTCCAGAATCTCACCACAATGCTCTTTACCATAAAGTGGGATAGGCTGGAAACTTAACCATAATATGAACAAAAGCCTCACCAAGGAAAGGGACTGGCCTAGAAACCTAATGGAATGAGATATTCCAATTAACTGACCACCAGAGTGAAATATTTTAGGAATCCATCATGTAGTCTTCCCTACGGGGTGAGATAGCCCAGGAATCCCATAACACTGATCATTATGGAGTAAAGAATTTCAGCAACTTCACTAAAAGATTAATCATTATAGAGTAGGTGATTCCAGGAATGTCATGACAGAACTCTTTGCCATGGAGTAGGTTAGTTCAGGAGCTCCACCTTGACACTGCTGACTCTGGAGTGGGCTGTCCCGGGAACCCACTCTAACACTCATCACTATGGAATGGGCTGCTCCAGACATCTCTCTCTAGCAAGAGTCACTATGGAATAAGACAGCCTGGACGCCCACCGTCACAGTCATCACTATGGAATGGGCGATCTCAGGAACCCTACTGTGACACTGGTCCCTGGGGAGCCGGTGTCCACGAAGCCAGCTTCAGTGCTCGATGTTGATCAAAGCATGGAATCTGTGTCCGGTGGGCTCTCTGTGGTCCCAAGATTTTACACCTGCTTTCAGGACTCTTGAGGAAGAACAGTTCAACATGAAGATGGAGGGGACTGGGAGACAGTGGGGGTAGGTATGAGAAGAAAAAACTTACGTTCAGTCAGCCAGTTAATGAAGGAGGCCGGGAAGTGTTTGTCCTGGGAAAAACCAGAAAGCCCACGTTAACTGAGCACCTACTACACCAAGTTCTGCGCCTCTCATTTAATCCTCACAACAACCTCGCAATATAGGGACCATAGACAAGGAAGAGAAGACTCAGAGATGTGAATGGCTTTGCCCAGGTCATACAGGATGCTGGTGGCAGAGCTGTTCCTAAAATCTGGACTTTTGACATTTATCCTGAACAGCTGAGTGCTGGGAGCACAGGGGCTGTTAGTCCCAAGGTCCCTGAAGTTCTTACTTTGTGGAGCAAAGCACATTCCCCATAAATCAGGACTTCCCATTAGTTAGAGGGGGCTGGCAGTATCATGTTAATGCTTAAAAGAAGCTCAGAGGGGAAGGATGCATTTAAGACCACCATGAACCACTCCTCCATTCTGGGGTCCCCATGTACTGTGATTCCAAGTACCTAGCTTGATTGTTTGTTTTAAATATTTAAATCAAGGGCAAAGGGGAATAAACCACTAGTTTTTTCGTTCCTCCTCTGCGCTGGACAAATAATCAGACATCTTCTCATCTAGTCATTGTACTATATTACATGCATGCCAAGATATCATTTATGAAGGTACACATTATTTAATATGTCAGTAAGAAAAATTTTTAATTCCCAGTTGAACTGTGGCATACCACTGAATGTAGGACACAAGCCAATTTTAGAAATGTTATAATGTGGGGAAAATGTGTGTCTTGGAAGTGATGCTCTATGATAACTTTATATGGGTATGATAATCATCCTCATCTGATAGATGAGAAAACTGAGATGTGGAGAGGTAAGGGGACTTGCCCAAGGTTGCACAGTCAAAGCAGCAGCTAAGCCTGCCTGTCTCCAAAACCATGGCACATACACCTCTCTTGATGGGACAGCAGTGGGCACATTTGCCTGGCCAAGGAGACTCCAGTGAGTGATGGGGCGGGGCCGCCATTAGCTGCTCATACCTGAAAATCCAGGCAGTAATATGGCTCAGATGCTGGGGGCACTCTGGAGAGAGCAGAGTGGAGGTTCCTAAATAACTCAAGTGAGTGGACATCTGATGAAGAGAGAGGGAGAGAGGTGGCAGTGAGAAGGCAGGACAAGAGATTAAGTTGACTGAAACACAGACTCATAAAACTCATTCATTTGTCCCTGTCATACACAGACTTATCCAGAAGAGGGAGATTATTCCCAAACTATTGGAAAACACACTGTAGCCCCAGTGCCCCACCATCTTCTAGCACAAGAGATTGGAGCATCCAATCCATCCATCCATCCATCCATCCATCCATCCATCCATCCATCCATTCGTATGTCCTACTTGCCTCCCTTACCATCATCTTTCTCCTCATCTTCCCATTTACCCACCTATCCATCCACCTAATATTCCCTCCCTCCCTTCCTTCTATCCATCCACCCTCCATCCATCTCTATAATTTCCTTTTTTCTTCCTTCACCCATTCAATTAATACATATATTGTCTATACACACCTCTCCACCATCCATCTTCCCACACAACAGTAATAGACCCTTCTTTCCTTCCATTCATCCACTCACTCACCTGTCTATATATGTACCCTTTCACCCATTCATCCTTTTATCCAACCATCCTCTCTTGCTTCTTTCATTATTTTATCCACTCTTCTTTCCATCCATTCATCCGTCTATCCCTCCATCATCTTTCATCTTTCCAGTTTCTCTTATATCCATCAATCATTTTATCTCTTTCCTTTGTCTTTCCATCTATCCATAAATCCACTTATATTCCCTTTCTTCCATTTTTCCCTCCTTCCATCATATTCTGTTCACACTTCCTTGTATTTATCCATCCACGCATCCATCCATCTATCCACCTACTCTTCCATACATATTTCCACTTATTTATATTTATACTTTTGTCCTTTGTTCCATTCATCGATGTTCTTCTCTTTCATCTCCAGTTCATATTCCAACAAAGTATACTTGGAGTGCCTCCTCTGTGCCTAACTAGGAACTATGAGACAAACACAAGAAAGAATATAATACAGAGGCCCTGCTCTCAAGGAGCTTCTGTTCCAGTGGAAGAAACAGCCAAGAAGCAGACAAGTACTACACAGTCTGGTACAAGTGATGGATAGGTGTGCACTGGAGTCCTGAGGAGGGAGTCATTCTACCTGGAGAGGTCTGCAAAGACTTTGGGGGGAACTAACCATTGGAGTCACACGTTGAAGGGGTGCAGGAATTTTCCAGGTGCAGAAGGAGGGTATGGGAAGTCATTCGGAGCAAAGCTATAATGTCTCAAAAGGGCCTGGAGCGTATGGGATGACTGAGATCAGCTGGCTGAAGCAGCGTGAGGGGGACAGAGCAGAATAAGGCTGGGGCAGTTGCAGGAAAGACCTTGACTGCCAACTTTGAGGGTCTGAACTTGATCCTCCTACAGAAGACTCTGAGCAGAGGTGTGATTCAGAAAAACCTCTCTGGAAGCCATGAAAGGGAGAAAACAGGAGCGGGTGTGTGGCTACTGCAATAGTCTAAGCCAGAGAGCAAGTCTCAGGTCCATAACACAACTTACTTTTCAGGATGCTCAACTGTTGATTGATGATGTAGAACCAGAATCGGACCACTGAGCACAGGTAAAATACAGAGGAGCAGAGGCCTCCCACCTTCCAGCCCAGCCTGACCTCTGACTGGTTGTATAAAACTGAGTGGTTCTATCAGAGGCTTTTATAAACACAATACAAATCATCCTCTCCCACAGGTGTAAACTGCTTAGCACACATTAGTCCCTCAGTAAATGTCCCTTCCCCAGTAGCAGGGACCTGGACAAAGGACAGGACAGCAAAGCTCTGGGAGGCTGGAGAGTCCAAAGAAAAAAATCGCCTGCCCTGGCTGCCTCTCTCTACCTTGGTTGCTTCTCTGTGCCTCCAGCTGCAAAGCCTTTCCAGCTAATCTCTAGGGTCTGCCTGGGGCCTACTTTGTCAAACTCACCATGTTGGGTAGAGAGCTCTGCAGGATCTGTTTCAGCATGGCTTCTATCACTGCAGAGAGCAGGCTGGGGAAGGGAACAGGGACATTCGAAATAATGACAATTATGGCTAATGGTTACAAAATGTTTCCTCCACTCCAGGGACTAGCCTAAGTACTTGGCATATAGTAACTCAAATTACTATAATATTAAAAACACAGATTGCTTGAATCCCAGCACCACTACTTCCTGGCTGTGTGACCTTGCCCAATTTACATAACGTCTCTGTGCCTCTCCTGTGTAATATGTAAAATAGAGTTGCTGTGAGGATGCAGTGAGTGAAAGAAAGAGATGGGCTAGAGGACATTCAACCCCCTCACCAGCAGTGCTTCTGCCACCTCACAAACAGGTGGTGTCTTTTACATTCTTTGTGACTTGGTTTAAGGCACATGGAGGGCATTTCCTCTTAGAAATCAGCTTCCAAGATAGAGGCTGCAGAATAGTAGGTTGCAGCCCAAATGAGGTGCATGGGTGTGTTTTCTTTTTCAAGGACAGTCTTTTAAAACTTTACAGTTTTAAAAATTCAAATTTCCAATTTCTCTTTAAAATACAGAAAACTGACAAGACTGGGCCCACCTTCCCACATGGCCACAGTCAACTGGAGCCGAAGAGGAGCTGCCCTCTTCAGATAAGGCATATACTGTCCAGTTTGCCACAGACCCCACCACTCTCTATTGCCTCCCTAAAATTAAAATTGAAGTTGTATGCTGTACTTCTCTTAAACGGGGCTCCCGTACTAATTTATGCTAAATTCTTACCTCAATAGGCATTTAAGTTTGTGATATCTATGCTAAGTTGTTGAATTCAGAATCTGAGAACTACAAAGGATCTCAGATACCAGGCAGTTGGGTTCTCAGGCTAGCCTGCCTATCTTTTAAACCTCATAATGAAATTTAACTGTAGCACTCCTGAGTTATAGCAGCTATCTGTGACTTAACAGCATCCTTCTCAACCATGAAATAATGACATTAGAGATCATCTTTAAGGTGGTGATTGGGCACAGCCCAGGCTCTGGACATCTTTTTAGAGAATGGCCTGTTTGAAATATAGTGCTACAGAATCTGATTAACCCTTAGCTCATTGCTCTTAAATTAAGTAGGCATGCATTTTCAGACTTCAGCTAGTGAAACAAGCTTAGGTTTTCAGGGTAGTCCACAAAAGTCTTTTTGTCAGTTTATCTTTTCACCCTTCAATCCATTCCTCCATCCATATGTCCATCCATCCTTGCATCCATCCACTCATCAACCATCCATCCAACCATCCATCCATCCATCCATCCATCCATCCATCCATCCATCCATCCTCCCAGCTACCCATCCTCCCACTCATCCTCCCACTCATCTATCCGTGCAACCATCTACTCATCCTTCTCTGTCTTGTTCCCCAATGTATCTCCAGGAACAACTCTGTAGTGGCTGGCTCAATATTTGTTGAATAGGACTTCCCTGGTGATCCAGTGGTTAAGAATCCACCTGCCAATGCAGGAGACACAGATTCGAGCCCTGCTCCGGGAAGATCCCACATGCCACGGAGCAACTAAGCCCGTGCGCCACAACTACTGAGCCTGCGCTCTAGAGCCCGCGCACCGCAGCTACTGAGCCCCCATGCTGCAATTACTGAAGCCCACATGCCTAGAGCCCGTGCTCCGCAACAAGAGAAGCCACCGCAATGAGAAGCCCGCGCACCGCAATGAAGAACCAGCGCAGCCAAAAAAAAAAACGTTTGTTGAATAAATAAAAGAACTACGAATCCATGTGTGTGTGCCTGAGTGTCTGTATGTGTGTGCCTTGTGTCTGTGTATGTGACTGTGACTGTGTGTGTGTGTGTGTGTGTGTGTGTGTGTGTGTCGGGGGTCTCTGGTGTGCTCCTGTTCTCATGTGCACATCTGCAAAGTTCTGGGAAGAGGCCACATCTTTCCCCAAGGCAACCTCAGCCCCCCGTAAGTTAGCTCCCTATTCTAAGCCCCCTCTCTGTGAAGTCTCTCAGTTTTCTTGGAGAGAATCACTGACTTGGGAAGACTGTCAGCCCTCCTGTGAGTGTCTCATTGTTCCTCAGAGACATCTTGAAATTCCTATGGGAACTGAGGGGACACGCAGAATTCCCGAGGAATGCTAACTTTTCCTTGTGAAATCTCTCTTTCTGAGAGCCTTTTTATTTGTTTCTAAAAGAATTCTCAGTGTTTCCTGACAGTTCAGTGTTTCCTCAGAAATACCAGTGTTCCATAAGCATGTCAGAAATAACAAATTCTGGAGAAGGTGTGGAGAAAACAGAACCCTCCTACGCTGTTGGTGGGAATGTATGTTGGTGCAGCCACTATGGAGAACGGTATGGAGGTTCCTTCAAAAACTAAAAATAGAATTGCCATATGATCCAGCAATCCCACTCCTGGGCATAATCTGGAGAAAATTATAATTCGAAAAGATCCATGCACCCCAATGTTCACAGCAGCATTACTTACAATAGCCAAGACAAGGAAGCAACTTAAATGTCCATCGACAGATGAATGGATAAAGAAGATGTGGTATATATATATACAATGGAATATTATTCAGCCGTAAAAAGAATGAAATTATGCCATTATGGATGGACCTAGAGATTATCATACTAAGTGAAGTCAGAAAGAGAAGGACAAATACCATATGATATCACTTATATGTGGAATCTGAAATATGATACCCAGCAGGGTGATCACCTTGTCCCATTAGCCTGGGAATATCCTGGTCTCAGCCCTGAACTAGCCTTGCCCCAGAAATCCTCTCAGTCCTGGCCAAACTAAGATAGTTGTTCATGCTAAGATGACCTGAACATTTCTTGCAAATTCTTTGAGACCAATGGTGAATTTGATGTTCGAGTAAACACATTGATAAAATTTTCAAATAAGGAGAAATGAAAAAAAATAAAATATGATACAAATTAATTTATCTACAAAACAGAAACAGACTCACAGACATAGAAAACAAACTTATGGTTACCAAAGGGGTAAGGGGGTAGGGAAGGGATAAATTTGGGGTTTGGGATTAGCAGATACAAACTACCATATATAAAATAGATAAACAACAAGGTTCTACTGCATAGCACAGGGACCTATATTCAGTGTCCTGTAATAAACCATGATGGAAAAGAATATGAAAAAGAATATATATATGCATAACTGAATCACTTTGCTGCACACCAGAAATTAACATGACATTGTAAATCAACTATACTACAATTTAAAAAAAAAATACATGCAAAAAAAAAAAAAGAATGTCAGTGTCTCTGAGGAAGCTGCAGGAATCCTGTGGGAATTCCGGGGAACTTATCAACGTTCCTAAGGAATCTTGGTGTACCTGAGAAATCATGGTGCTGGCTGACAGAAGGTCCACTATTTCTCTGGAAATGCCAGAAATAATGCCAGCACTCTCCCTCCTCCCGAGGGCCACCGAGGGAGTCTGGGAGCCCCCAGGCTGCACCTGGAGTCTGCACTGGGGCCTTAGGGTCCCACAGGCCAGGTGTGGGACCTTGAATGTATCCCTTCCTGTTGCTGGGTCTCAGGTACCCGCTAGGTACTGGCCTTAGCGGTGCCTCCCTGATGGACGGGGAGGGTAACTTGCAAACTGTAAAGGGTGGTACCCATTGAAGGGGCTGTTATGGCCACGAGGATGGGTGTCTCTGTTGCTTTTCGCTCATCCTCAGTGTGACTCTCCCGGGGCCCATCCTGGGTAGAGAGGAATCAGAGGAGAGGATGCCAGGGCCCAGAGTGGCAAAGGGGCCCAGCAAGGTCACACAGCAAATCAGGCTCCTCTGACCCCTGTGGGCCTCTCCTAAGCCCACTCCCTTATCCCTCCCAGGCACCCAGGCTGTACCCAGTCACAAGGTGCTGGGCCAAGGGGCACATGGGCTGGGCAGGCTGCCTGGGAGGGCTGGCTGGTCTGTGCCCTGCCTGTAGACTCTTGGCCCATTTCACACCTCACTTAGCAGGAGGAAGACAAACGGCCCTGCCAGGGTGGGGTGATGCCAGGCCTGAGGGGTAGGACAGTGTGACCAGGCTGAGTCAGGGGTGAGTGCACGCAGAGCCAAAGAGCCAGGATGCCCCCCTGGGTAAATCCCTTCCATTCTCAAGCCTCGGTTTGCACCATCTGTAAAACAGGCATATCAGGGTCTGGAGATGGCCACGTGGGAGAGTTGGCAGGAGGGGTATCTGCTGATGGTGGGGCAAACCTGACTGGCCAGCTCTCATCCCCAACCTGCAGTCAGCTCTGCCCCAGAATCTGGACGCGGCACCTAGTGGGCCCTCCCTTTCTCTGACTGTTCCCAGCCGCGAGGGTTTATGTGGCACGTCCCTCTACAGCCTTGGAAGATACACTATGATTTTTAATCAGAGCAACTTCCACCTGAGAGGGCTCCAAACCTTTTTGTTTGTACTGAGTTATAGAATTTTTAAAACCATGTACCTCTCACACTTTTCTTGAAGCAGAGCACACAGACATAAAGTGCACCATCATAAGCATAGAGCTGGGGGAACTGGTATAAAGTGAAGCTTCCCACGTATTATGGGCTGAATTGTGTCCACACCCCCCAAATTGATATGTTGACGCCTCACTGCCAGAACCTCAGAATGTGACTGTATTTGGAAATAGGGTCTTTAAAGAGATGACTAAGTTAAATGAAGTCATGAGGGTCAGCTCTAATCCAGTAAGACTGGTGTCCTTATAAGAAGAAGAGGATGGTGCTCAGGGAGAGAAAAGCAAGGCAGGGAATATAAAGGATTGAGAGGGAGAGAGAAATTTTAGACACAGAGGTCAGAGAAGACCTTACTGAAAAGGTGACTTAGAGAAGATTGCAGGGGGTAAGAGAGGCACCCATAGTTATGTCTAGGGGGATGAGCAATCCAGGCAGAGGGACAGCATGTGCAAAGGCCCTGGGGTGGGAAAGGTGCTGGTGTGTTAGAGGAATAGTTAGGAGGCCAGCAAAGCTTTCTTGAAGCTGACAAGTGGTAAAAGAACACGGGATGGGGTCGGACAGGCAAGGAGAGAGATGTGCTTCTTTGCATCAACAATACGTTATCTTGATTAAAATGTTTTTCAAATTCCCCCTTGACCATAAGGCACTAAATATTAAAAATAATCTTTTAGATTGTTATTGTAGGGGAGGAACACTTTTTTCTCTACCCTTCTAGGTTCTTTTGGTTGGTCTATTGATTAAATTGATGTAAGACAGATTAACAGGAGAAAACCAAATTTAATTATGTATGTATGGGAGTTCCATAAAAATATGAGAACCGAGGCCAAATCCAGCAGCTGACACTTCTATGCCATCCTGAGCTAAGGAATGGGATAGTGGCCTGGGGCTTCAAAGGGGAGGAGGGTAATTCACAGGACAATAAGAAGAGGAGATGTTTGGTAGTTAGATGTTTACCCTGCCATACAGTTAGGGTATTCAGATAAAAGTTATCTCCAGTAATAGCTCTCTCTCTGAACCAGACCCCCTGTCTAATTATTTTAGGTGGTTAAGGGAGACGTAAAAGTTTTTCTTGAGTCTGTATGCTGCGCTTGATTGCCTTCAGCTCAAAATAATCTACAGGCCAAAGTAGGTTATTTTGGGGTCACATATTCTGCTCCTCTTCATTATCATGACAATTAATGGTCACATGCATTCTATTAAAATTTTTAATAATAATTTAACACAGAAAAGTATTGGTTGAGAAATGGATGTTTTAATGAAATGGACAGTTTTTTCCCAGTTAGTTGTTTTATCTGTGAATTACTTTACTCATTGCTAGAAGGAGGCAGGGTTCAGCACCCATCAGAGACCTAATTTTCATCTTTAGAGATCTAAGTGCTACAAAAAATTCTGGGTACTTGTTCAACAAATAAGCAGATGGACATGAGAGGAGTTTGATTAAAACAGTGTTGCTCAATTCTTTGAACTGCTTTCAATGTATATGACAAAAATCACGTGGCGGTGGGGGCGGGGTGGGGGGTGGGGCTTCCCTGGTGGCGCAGTGGTTGAGAATCTGCCTGCCAATGCAGGGGACACGGGTTCGAGCCCTGGTCTGGGAAGAGCCCACATGCCGCGGAGCAACTGGGCCCGTGAGCCACAACTACTGAGCCTGCGCGTCTGGAGCCTGTGCTCCGCAACAAGAGAGGACGCGATAGTGAGAGGCCCGCGCACTGTGATGAAGAGTGGCCCCCGCTTGCCGCAACTAGAGAAAGCCCTCGCACAGAAACGAAGACCCAACACAGCCAAAGATAAATAAATAAATAAAATTCTGTTATTAAAAAAAAAAAGGCAATGGTCTATTTAAAAAAAAAAAATCACGTGGGGTTGTATTACCAAAAAATGTTTCTCAATAACTCCAAGCAGATTAAGACTAGGAACAGTAGTAACACTCTTCTTTTGTTGAAAGAAAATTGAAAACCACCTGGTTTATTTCCTGGACGTTCTAGGATCACTCATAGCCCATTTATTCCAGGTCCTGGAGGTGATGTTCCAAGGCAATGCTCTTGAGTAGGGACTGAGGCAAAGAGAAAATGCTTCATAAGGAGGCGGAAGGAACATTTGAGGAAGGGAAGGTGGGAAGGTTTGTGGAAGAAGCCACTCTTGAAAAGAGGGTTCTTGGGAAAGAGAGCATAGAAAAATTGAGAATCAGTAAATGGTTTCTCATAAATATCCTATAAATGAACCCACGGACAGTTTTTTTATATCCCTGCTCCAACCCACTGGACTCACAACGTAGTGATGCATGGAAGATGCATCTGCGGATTCTGGGTTTAAATCCTGAGTCTTCCCTTTATTATCGGTGTGTTCTCAGACTGTTTATCTAAGCTGACTAAGCCTCAGTTTCCTCCTTTGTAGAATGGGGACAAGAATAAAGAAATGAAAGAATAAGAAAATAAAGGGCTTGGCCATGTGGTACCCAGCACAAGGCAAGTGCTCAGAGGATCTTAGCTGCTATTGTGATAATACTTTACATCTGTCTTTGATAGTGCTTTATCACCATTTTGCCATTATCATTCTCGTTAATTAGGCTATCTTGGGAGTGAGGGAGCCCAAGAGGCAGGGTTTCTGAATCCCACCTTCCTGCAACCCAAGTAGCTCATCTGTTTTTCCATTTGGGCTGTCCAGAAACCCTCACTAATTTTTCCGTCTTGATTATACTATAGTATAATCACCTCAACCCAGGCAGAAACCAGCTGATGAGAGGGCTCAGTGTGAACACCCCTGGTGCAACATGGGCCGCCAGTTATCAACTTCACCCCCACCTCCTCTGGTCACTTCGCAGGACCCCATGTTTGGTTGGGTTTAAATGTCACTCCATCATCTCTGTGGCTTAGGTTGGAAGCATGTGCAGCAAAGTCAGGATAACCTGCATTCGAATCTCAGCTCTGCTCTTCTGGGCACTGGGTGACCGCAAATCCCCTCTCTGAGTCTCAGTCTCCTCATCTATAAAGTGGAGTTAATGGTTGCACCTGCTGTGAAGCGTTGTTGTGATGGCTGAATGAATCTCATGCCAAGAGCTTATCACGCTGCCAGGCACCAAGTAAACTCATCCACTGTTGCTGTTAGGATTCGCACAAAGAGCCCTGCAGGCGAGCTCAGGAGGCCTGGGTTGCCATCAAGCACTGCCTTTTCCTCACCAGGTAGCCCTGGCAAGTCACACCTTTCCTGTGCCTCAGCTCCCCCCTCTGTGAAATGCGAATCCCAATCCCTCCTTCGCCTCACAGTTCCCAGATGAAGGTCAAATGAGGTCACAGCTACAACCTGCTTTGGAACCCTCCGGTGACAGACAGGTTGCCCAAGTCTGGCAAGGAGCAGTGAGGCCTACACCTGGCTCCTGGCAGTACCCTGGAGAGAGGATAGGACCCCAGAGGTTAGAGGCTGTGTGGGAGCCAAGGTGCCAGGACGCAGCCTGGGCAAAGATTTCCAGGCTCAAACCTGGCTCCCCAAGCAGTAGAGCTGCCTAAATTCAAAGGATCGCAGGGAGGGGAGGCTGTCCTACTCCTGCATCCTGGAATATAGTAGCTGCTCATTAGATGAAGGATCAGATGTGTGGCTCACAATAGGGTAGCGACAGGAGCTGGGAGAGTTTTCTGGTCCAGAAACCAGGGAACAAGGACTGAACCGGGACAGGGACAACAGAACAGTTTGAAAGGTCCCAGCAACTTGGAGGGGGGGCTGGAGCAAGTCTGAGATGGAGGAAGAAGGCGGGTAGAAGGAGGACAGAGAGAGCTCTGAGGGTGCCGCCTGAGTGACTGGGAGAAAGATGTAGAATTCCCCAGGGGGAGATACATGACGCAGGCTAACAGGTGGGATGGATGTCAGCATTCAGGTGGGGTAGGGGCAGGGGCGGGGCCCTTGAGGGTCAGCTCAGGGCTCAGAACAAGGGCTCTTTATCGCTGGCCCCTCAGCTCCCCTAAGGCAATTGCCTGGTTTGTTTTTATCAAGCCCAGGCCATGGCAGCTCCTGCGTTTGCACTTTTCAGAGTCACCTCTTGCCTGGAAAGCGAGTGGAGGTGGGAGTTGAAGGCTGGTTAACTCTGTCACAGTTGGTTCATACCTCAATGCAGGGAAGAGGAACAGACTCAAGGGCTTGAGGGGATCCCTTGAAACACCCTACAAGTAAGGCAAGCCCAACCGAGTTCAGGGCTGAGCATTGAATATCAGGTCTAAAACCAACCCTGTCACCTGCCTTGCTCTTTCCCAGCCTCAGTGTCCCTGACTGCACAGTGGGGATGGTAGACTAAAGTAATATTCCTCAAAGTCTTTCCCCCAATCTATCTGTGAAACTTATTAAACTCAGATTCCAGTCCCCCATCCTGAAGCTACTGAGTCAGAAGCTCTGAGGAGTAGGGGGCCTGGGAACCTGCCTCTTTACATGATGCCTGGGGATTCTGTGCTCACCAGGATTTGAGACCCGGAGATGATGTAGAAGGAGCTTTGATGTGGACTCAGGGGACTTGGTCCTGACCCTACCATACTACTCCTGGCATGTGGCCCTGGGCTAGTCCCGTTGCCTCTCTGGGCCTCAGTTTCCCTTTTTCCAAAACAGCAAAGGCTGTGCTTAAAGATCTGCAAGGGGGTGGGGTCTGCATTTCTTGAGCACCTGTCAGGTGCCCAGCAACACACACCTGGGCTTTTAGGTTGACTGTGTTGTTGAATCACACACATTGACTCTACTCCAGAATCATGTGCAAAATGGGAAGTTTAACCGTTTGAGAGCGAGACTGGACAACATTGGTGGAGTGCCTGCATCCAGTCAGAGACGCTTTGGTGTGGCAGGAAGAAGGTGGTAGCTGGGGGCACGGGAGCCTTCCGTGCCTAAGCTTAGACCTCGCGGCTCGGCAGTGGGGAACGTCAGAGGCTCAGATTGGGTGGGCATCCTCTTCACACAGGGAAGTCCCGGGAGAAAGAAATGCCAATATCCAGGTGACCAGACCTCTCCCTGTGGCCTCCTCTCTTCCTTCAAGGCCCTGACTGAGGCTCCAGCCTTTCCCACTGCGGTCTGCCTTGTCCACTTCAGCATATCCAACACCAATGTCAGGTTCCTCCTCCCCCACCCTCCCCGTAAGACCTTCCATAGCTCCCCACTGCCTACCAGAGAAAATTCAAACTCTTTGGCCAGCCTTCCAGGCTGCTCACCTGCTCTGATCAGACTATTCCTTTTTCTCTTCCCCAAACCCTCTGGGCTTCCTTACTCTCTGCCTTTACTCGCTGCGGTGCAGTAGAAGAGAGCAAGTTCTGAAGCCAAACCCAGGCCAGGTTCCGGGCAAGTCACTTAGACTCCCGGAGCTCACATCCTCATCTGTGAAGTGAGGATCATACCCTTTAACCCCCAGAATGGCTGTGACAATTTCACAAGACAATGGGGGGGAAAGTCCTGGCACTTGCTAGGCCTTTAGTCAATGGTACTGCTTCTCCTTCCACCCTCTCCCCCCTGCCAAACCTGACCTGCATTAATGGGTTTAAACTTGGAGCATCCTTCTCCCTCTCATGCTTTGATCCAAAGACGCACCCGATAATGCCCGAAGGCGTAAGGCTTTTTTTGCTGTGGGTGCTGCCTTCTCCGAGGTTCCCAAATGGCTTTCAGGTGGTAGCTGGGGGCTCCCGCCATGTCCGGAAGCACGGGGTTGCACAGGGCTGAAGGGGTCTCAGGAAGGGCACACTCACAGAAGAGGCGCTCTCGGGCTGGGATGGCGCTGGCACGGGGAGGGCCACGCAGAGCAGTGACACCCCTGCGGCTGGAGCAGCACAGAACGTGGAACCACTGGCCAGGGAGTGCAGTCCCCCATGCGGTCCGTTGCTTTCCGGGTGACATCATCTGTGAGCAACGCTCCCCGGACCCCCGGTGGAGGTCCCGGCAAAAGGACCACTGGAATACAGGGATGAACGTCACCTCCAGGGAAAGCCAAGACACAGAAAAGCGCGTGCAGGGAACACACATGCGCACGCGCACACACACAGTCTCCTCAGCCTTCCTCTCGCTCTGCCAATTCCTTGTTACGCCCCCATGAGACCACCACCACCACTGCCACCCAAGCTGTCGCCACCACCCCCCAACTACCCACCACCAGCTAGTAAACGTTTTCCGGACAAAGGAACCTCGCCGACAGGCCGCCTCTGGCACTCAGCCCTGTTGACGCGGCTGGGCGCACCTCCGGCAAGGCCACGGCCAGATGCATTCACTTGCAGGGACTGGCTGCTAAAGGCCAAGATTCCTCCCACCCCCGCCCGCCGCGGCCCCCTCGCTAGCACTGCGGTGCCGTCCTTGCTGCTCCCGGACATGAAAGTCTCCTCCTAGGCCCGCACGGCGTCCCCAGACAAAGCGCAGCTGCTGCAGGGCTGGCCACCCTCAGCATCCCTGCCACCTGCTGCCACCCCCACAGCCCTCACTGCTGTTGCCCCCGCAGTGAACCGCCTCCTGCTGTCCCCCCACAGCACCTGACACCCCGACTGTGCCCCCGTGAAGCCTGTTCAGCGCGACCCCGGATATTCTACCACCTACGTCCACAAGCCCACCCTCGCTGCCTGCCGTCCGGGGCGTCCTGGAGCAGCGCTCCGCTCAGCACACCAGCTCCTCTGTTGTCACTCACACTCAGCTCAGCGACCTGCTCCTATCGCACCACCCACGCCGCTCAGCCATCCTCCCCGCAGCCGGCGCCCCCAACCTCCCCGCAGCGCAGGAGGGGTCATCTTCGGCAACTTCTCTCTGAACTCTCTGAGGTCTATCCTTCGGCAACCCCGAAGCAGCAAAACATTTGAAAACATCGATATCTCGTATGTGCCCTACTCCTCCCTTCCTTCCCGTGCACCCTGTATTTAAACCTCATGACAATCCCATGTGGTGGGGACCTCTGTCATCGTTTGACAGTAGGGCACCAGCTTCAGCGTCGTAGGCCTAGGAGAGAGTTTCAGCCCTGCCGCCCACATACTGCATGCCAACGGGCAGCTTAGCCTCTCAGAGCCTCCGCTCCCTCGTCTGTAGAATAGGAAGGATAAGTAATCATACCGCCACGATGGTAGCTGTGAGTGCTCAGTGCGGCACCCTGCACGGCGGAAGTGCTCAGTCAGTGGCTGTGATAACCTGGATGATGAGGATGAGGATGAGGAGGAGGATGATTTCCATTTGTGGATTCAAAGGACTTAGCTTCTTGAGTTGTCAGAGAGAGGTCAAGGCTCCACAGTACAAACTAGAAGGGCTCAGCCTGGGAGTCCAGGGCTGGTCTGGCGCCCGTAGGGACTACAGTCCACTCCACACTGCTTCTAGGTGCTTCTGGGGTTGGTGGTAGGGTCTTGGTGCCCAACCCCAAGGTGGGACCTGGGCACAAGCAGGGCCTGGCAGGACTTGCAGGGGCATCAGAGGCCAATGCAAATGGCCCACCTGGGGCCTGGGACAAGCAGGCTCTACTGGAGGACACTGGCAGGACCCAACCTTCTCTTTGAATGCTTGACAGATGCCAAACAATTGTTCAGGCCGAAGGGAAGTCCTTAGGCCCAACACTGGACGTTCCAGCCATCCCATTGCCCCAGCCAACACCACATGTGACAGAAGAACTGCTCAGTTAACCCACAGAAGCATGATAAATAATAAGTTGTCGGGCTTTTTAAGCCACTAGGTTTTGGAGTAGTTAGTGATCAGTGATAAATAACTGAAACAGAGCATTTCCTAGGAATCAGCCGCCTCAAAGGCAATTTTATCACACATGCCAGCATCCCATGTTGTGCCTGTTGCTTCAATCTGTGGGATGCCCTTGCCCTTTCTCAACCTCACTTGATTCATCTGAAAAATGGAAGGATTGGACCAGAAGACTACTCTTTCTCCTAGTGAAACTACAACTGAGATTTTAGGTGTGGGATTGAAGGCCAGGGTGGTGAAGTTAGGAAGGAAAGAAATGAATTTCAGAGGCAGTGGGGTCACTCGCAGGACTTTGTGACATTGTGACAAGACTCTGATGAAGTAGCCATTTCAATGAATCTGGAAGGACCTTTGTGAATGATTTGACTAAATGAGTATAACAGATGTCACACCACGTGACTTCCAAAACTGGATCATAAAAACGCCATTCAGCTTCCATTCTGTGCCTTTGGGATGCTCAGCCCTTGAATCCAGCACATGGACAGGCCACGTGTAGGTGTTCTGATGACAGCCACCATCAACCACCAGCCAGGTGAGCGAGGGACCCTCCAGGTGACTCCATCCGCCAGACAGCAAGTCACCCCAGGCGTTCTTCCCAGCTGAGGCCTGACATCTTGGAGCAGAGATAAACTGTCCTGACCCACAGAATCTGTGCAAAAACTAAAAGTGTGCTTTATGCCATTAAGTTTTCAGATGGTCTGTTACTCAACATTAGTAGCAGAAACACCTACTAAGTGAGCTCTTTGGGGGGCTTCTAGCATTTGTTATTCGTCAACTACAACTGAAATAGGACATCAGTGGAGTTACCTAAGAAGTCTCATTGCATGTCCTGCCATGAAATCTGCTGCGCTGCAGTGCTTCAAGGAGCAGCCTTGCTCACATGCAGAGAACTGGAATCCCTGCAATTTTGAGGAGCATCCTTGGTTTATTCGTGGAAACTCAGTATCATCCAAAGCTGGTGGAGATGCTTAATAGAGCCTCTTCTCACTTTTAAATTTAAATGAACAGTTCATTTGGTTTTGTCATTGTCTACTCAAGATGTAGTGATGGTTTGGTCCATTTCACCGTGAGCGGAAGGAGGAGGGGGCAGTGCGGTCTGAGGCCTGAACAATCAGGCCGGTGTTGAAGGCTCTCTTGAGTCAGCAGCACTGATCTCATCGAGCCTCACTCCTCTGCTATACCCGGCGCTGCCCCAGAAGTCCCAGCGTGCCAGACCACTCTTTATCACTTGGATCGTCCACCCCAAGCTACTCTGCCCAGATTCTAATCTGATCCACGACTCTTTCTCCTTGCCTAGTCTTCCAAATCCACTTTCTCACTTTGAAAGAATGCTTGAGCATATCCTTTGACTTCTGAGAAATCATAGCCGATGTGAAATGAAATGAGTTATTTATAACCCCAAAATGTACACTGCCCCCCAAAGTTTCAATTCTTTCAAAAATTAAACAGCAGAAAAACTTAAACTTGCTGAAGGCTGTGGGTGTGTTTTAATGTCTGAGGAAGGGGTATGAGGGCCATATGGAGGGCTTCACCACCCCTCCTCCAGCACAGGACCAGCGGACATATGGGGCTGAAGAAGGGGGTGGGGGCAGAGTTTGCAGGGCCCTGTGAGCAGTGGTGAGGGGTCTGCATTTTGCTCTGGGTGCCATGAAAAGTCCATAGAAGAGCTTGAAGCAGAGAAGGGAGATGACTGGATGTGCACTTTTAAAAACCCAACCTTCTGGCAGCTGAGTGGAGAAGGGATAGTAGGTGCAAGATTGGAAGAAGGGAGACCAGTGAGGAGGCCGGAGCAGTGGTTCAGAGGAAAGGTGATGGGAGGGGGTAGAAAGGTGGAGGAAGGAACAGAAACAAACGGATGAATTCATAAGGATTTGTAGGAGGTGGTTCTAACATTGGAAGTAGGAACAGAGCAGCCTTAGCCACTGGCCTGGAAATCAAGTTCCTGTCGCCCTCTTGAGGCAGGACTTCCTCCCCTCTAGCCTTTCCCAGGGCAGACTGGACAGGAAGTCCTGCCCTACTTCTCTCTGAGCCCCCTTCCCAGGAGCTAGGATTTGGGTGTTACCAAGGAGACCAGGCGAGAAAGAGACCCTGGATCCTGGGGAAAGGCAGGGTGATAGACTGTGAAGTCCCCTAGAGGGGTCTCTGATGATGCTTCCTTCTCTGACCACCCAGTGGTGCCTCCCCCTCCCCCTTCCCTCCCTGATATGTGTCCCCGTTTATCCCCCTTATAACCCTCAAGACGATCTCAAAATAGCCTTTTTGTTTACTAATTTACTTGTTCTTGTTTCCGAGGCAGAGTTGGTAACCACTTAGTGAATGAATGAATGATGCAGCCAGGAATAAACACAACATATTGGGTTACAATAAACTGTTGCAAGTAAACTAAATAGTTTAGCTCCCCAACATTTAAGTGAAAGAAAAAACAAGACATGGGGGGGTGGGGGAAAGGCTTTTTAAAAATCACTGGGAGGAAGAAATATCTTACTTGTGTAAAAGGGACTTCAGTATTTATATGCCCCTTCAAGGCTAGAAGCTGGGATCAAATAAGTCTGTTAAAACTGCTCTAAATGTGCTGTGTGGCTCTAAACATAGACATGGAGCTGTTTGGGGGATCTGCTCCTGCCTTGCTCTAGGAAGGATCCCTTGGGCATTCTCTTGCCAGCATGCCAAGTGCCCCTCCTTGTTCTCAGTTTAGCTCTGATCAGAGGTGTAAAAGTTAATAAAAAGAAACCTCAATTAATGAGAGTTGGGAGACCAGAAAGGGGAGCTGTCACATCCCACAACAATAGCAGAGCCCAACAGGAAGAAGAAAGACTCCTCTTCCCTGATGAGGACTCGGCCCATGCAAAGCCACGGCCTCTTTGTTCACTACAGCCCCAGCAACTTCCTTTCCCCCCTCTATAAAAGGGTTCTCCTTCCCTTGCTGCGGGGGGACTTGCACGTGGCTCACCATGGTGGCAGACCCCAGACTGCAATTTTCTGCTGATCCTGAATAAGCCCATCTTTGCTGAAGAATAACTGGCAGTCTATTTGTTCTAGGTCAACAGAGGCAAGAGGTCCCATAGGCTCACACTCTAGAAATTAGCTCTAACCACAGCAAGCACAAATTAAGCACTTACTGTGTGCCACCCTCAGTGCTAAGCACCTCAGAAAGAAAATGATCTCATTTAAATAGCCTCACACTCATTTTAGAGTATTATTACTATTTTCCATTTTATAGGCGGGAAAACTGAGCATCAGAAGACTGAGGGGTTCACCAAGTCAACCAAGTGACAGTGATGGAATGTGAGCCCCATTCTCCTGACTCCAAAATTCTTCCTCTTTAAAGACCTCCCGATGCCAGAGTTGAGGTTGGTGACGTATAAAGCTGTCCTGTGGCAGGGGAACCTCTCTATAGAACGCTGTCTGATTGTTTTCAATATGGAGACATTGGCTGGCAGATAGGGTTTCCAGGAGCCGTGGGGTGGGGCTTGGGGAGCAGTTGCTTTGAGCAGACAATACACGGCCAAGATCTAGGTTTCATTGGATGTATAGTCACTGGGCTTTCTTTCTAGAAACCAAGGGCTTGTCTGTAAAGAAGTGATTTGGGAGCTTCCTTGCTCACTTTGTGGGCTGCTGCTGCATCCATGCCTCCCCAGCTTGGACCTGAAGGCATGAGGTGCCTAGTATTTCTGCAAAATCTCTATGGCAGCAGGAGCCTCACCGCCCCTCGGCCACGTCTCCAGCCTCACCTACACAGGAGGACACGGGAGAGTGTGGAAGACATTACTGTGCTCAACGATATACCTGTTTTTCCTTTCCTCCTGATCACACTTCCCTACCCCTTGAGGTCAGGCAAGATCACGTGACCTGCTTTGGCCGATGAAATGTCAGCGGAAGTGATGTGCTTCTCTTCCTAGTGGAAGCCTGGAAGTGCTGATGCTTGACACCCTGTTCTTTCTTTGTTCTGGGGACTGTGCAGCTTTGGGGCCAAATTCAGCCCAGGGCTTCTTCTTGCAGCTTACCAACAGAGGAAGTGTGGTGTGGAGAGGACACGGGCCCTGCAGCTAAATCATCAGGTTTAAACCCCAGCTCTGTCACTTTGCAACTGTGTGACCTTGGGCAAGTCACTGCATTTCTTGGTGCCTCGGTTTCCCCACCTGCAAAATAGGGACCATCCTGGTGGTCTCATGGTGCTCTTATGACATTAAATGAGATCAAGTCCCAAAGCCTCAGTGCTGGGCTCAGCAGGTAGCAAGCAGTCAATAAACGTCTCTCAGGAAGATGAGGCAGGAGGGTATCTTATTTTTGCCTCTTTCATCTGTCCCCTGGGACCTGAGACGTGCCCATCCACCCTTCTGGACCTGGGCAAATCACATGCTGGGAACATAGAGGGGAGGGGGTGGCGAGAGGGCAGCTGAAAGCTGAGAAAGGAGAGGAGCCCCTTGTCATCGTGGTGCATGGCAGTTAGGCTAGAGGGCGGTCTCTCTGGCAGTGTGCAGTCAGTCTGATGACTTTGAACTTGCTGCTTCTGAGTCCTGGCCCTCCCCGTGTGCTGTGGAGTTGGGGGGTGCGGGGACTGAGGCATGAGGGATAAGCCAAGTGAAGGCTGAAGAAAGCAGTGAGACCTGAATTCAGGTCTCCTCCTGCCCATCCGCGGCATCCCCAGAGGCGTCTGGCATTTTTCAGTCATGAACTGAACCACCCTTCATGCGGCTGTAGCTACATCTGCCAGGTGCCCCCCGCGAAGACTTGAAGGAAAGAAACACCCAGACCCCGAGGGAGGGTCCTTTGTGGAGACTCACCCCAACTGCAGGGAAAGTGGAATCTTTTATTGAAAGCGTAAAGTTCTCGGCTTGGGGTCTGGGGGTGGCCTGGAGACCGAGAGGCCTCAGTCCTCCAGGCGACCTCCATCCCCCCCGCGGGGGTGGGGAGCAGGGCTGACCGTGGATGAGATTGTTTGTCAACAGGGGCAATGGCTGGGCCCTTTCTCAGGGTGGGGGCAGGTGAGAAGAGGGTTGGAGGGCTGGGGAGGGGACTGTCGAAGGGCTGAAGGGACTTGGAGCCGGGGACCGTGTCAGGACGAGCCTTTCCAGGACTGGTTCTGGCTTCTTTCAGGGCTGCGGCAGCATCTCTGCCTCTGTCACTCAGGTGCTCAGCACCAGAAGGTCCTTGGAGGGCAGAACAGAGAACCCAGTTAGTGGGTGGGGTGGCTTCTGGCTGCAGCCTCCACAGACAGTCACCTGCCTATGGATCGAGCTAGTCGCATTTCTCGGCAGCAGTAACTCTGAACGGAGGAGACAGCTGGGGTCAAAGGGGCCTGAGAATCACCCTGGCCATGTCATCAGCTTGCTGTGTACAGGGGATCCTGGGCAAGACCTTTCCCTCCCTGCTCCTCATTTCCTTCTTTTCCAAAATAAGAGAAGCAGGCCTGAGCCCCTTCCACACTCTTCCAAAATCCAGTTTTTGTAATTAAAAAACAATGATAAATAATAAAAGTAATAGACCTAATCCATAGAATAAATGAATACCCATGCGTCCATACTGATATAAATCATTGAGTAAATAAATAAATGGGGGAGAAGGGACGGCTTTTCTTTACAGCAGAACTCCATTAATAAGTGTAAAAGGAATTACAGAAATAGAAAATCAGAAAATCACAATCGGGCAAACGGCACGGTAATAACTTAGGCAAGAACCATTAATGAATGTCCAAATCAGTGGTAAAAGTATAGTGAGAAACAGGATGTTTGTGTAGTGTCAAAGAAGTTTAAGTCCCATGAGATATTTATTAGTTGCAAAGGGAAAACATAGTAACTTAGTGGAGAAACCTAGCAGGAACCACCTTAACCACAAGATCAAAGTGAACATCTCCAGGAATAAGATGCTGACACCATGTGCCCCGACAGCATTGCACAGCAGCATTTGGTGGAGTTCTTGCCCAAAATACATAACCTCAATCTAATCGTGAGAAAATATCGGTCAAATCCAAATCGAGAGACATCCCACAAAACGGGCCCGACTCATCAGAAATGTGAAGGTCATAAAACACAAGGAAAATTGAGGAACTGTCACAGATTGGAGGACACTAAGGAGGCTCACGTGACTGGAGGCAAAGTGGGACCCTGGACCCTGAACCAGACAAAGGACATTAGTGGGAAACCTGGTGGGTGAGGCCTGTAGATTAGTTAATAGCTTTGTATCAATGTTAATTTCCTGATTTTGATCATGGTACTCAGGTTATAGCAGATGCTAACATTAGAGGAAGCTGGGTGAAGAGTGTTCTGGAACTCTCTGTACTATTTTTGCAATTTTTCTGTAAGTCTAAAATTATTTCAAAATAAAAAGTTAAAATAAATGGCTAGACCCGTATAATAGTTATAATAATTAGAAGAATAGCTACCATTTACAGAGGGCCTTCAAGATCCTCTGAGTCTTTCTTTTGTTTTTCTGAGTGTTTCTTTGAACCAGTGGTCCTTCACCTTTCAGACTCAACACCCACTTTACATTTTATTATAGGTCTCCATATTATTTCCTTTATTATTCTGAAACAAAATTCATAGATTATACAGTCTACTTACACATTTTTTTTTTAAAACTAGTATAAATTCACTCACCGGAATATAAAGAAGAAATAAGAGGTAAGTAATTTATAATAAAATAATATGTATTTTGATGTGAAATATTGAAACATGATTATTCAGGAGAGAAAGACTCATCCCCACTAACTTCAAAAATCCCCTCAGGTTGGGAGGTGGGTTGCAATACAGCCCTGGTTGAGAACCACTGGTTTGAGCTGCCTCTATTATTTCAGTGCAAATCCTACCTCTCACTAGCTGAGTGACCTTGGGCAAATGGCCTACCCTCTCTGATACTCAGGACCTTCACCTATGATGTTAGAGCAAACATCAACCGGAGCCCTGGTAAGGCCCAAATGCATACAAAACAGGGCAGAAGGCACTGCACATGCTCAGTAAATGGTAGAAATGATGATGGTGCTGCTGCTGATGATGATAAATTTGTGCCAATCCTGTTCATATTTCCTAACCTATTTTTCAAAGTGAATGATAACGGTTAACACTAAAATGCTGTATCTCATTTAAACTGTCACCATAAATTCCATGAGGTGGGTAGTGTTGTTCCCCATTTTCAGATGAGGAAACTGAGGCTCAGAGAGATGCTGAGGTCGTGCAGGAGCTCAAGAGAAGGGACCAGGACCGGCACCCCTGAGGACTGTCCCACAGCCTGCATCTGACCACTGCCCACACTGCCCATCCAAGGTCTCTGCCTTGACTGCTCCCCTAAGGTGGTGGGGGGCTGCCCCTGGGCCGAGGCCCAAGCCTGGCATGAGTGTGAGGAGCTGGGCTCTCTGCACACGGCTGGTGGCTGTGCAAATAGGTGCCACCTTTGGGGAAGGAAATTGTCAATCTGGGGCAAAGGCCCATTCACTCCGCTTCCGGGAGCATGTTCTAAGGAAGTAAATCCCGAGGCCAGAAACAGTTCTGTCCACCAGGATTTACACTGGAGCCTTCTTTATTACGATGATGACACTGATAACGATGGACACTTCTAGAATGCTTACTATGTGCCAGGGGCTGTATAAGGCACCTATATGCAGAATCTCCTTTTATCCTAAATGCAGTCCTATAGGTAGGTACTATGATTAGCCCCTTTCTATAGAGGAGAAAACTGAGGCCCAGGGTTACTCAGCTGGAGACTGACAGAGTCAGGATTTGAACCCAGGCCATTGGGCACCAGCACCCTTATTCTTTAACTCCAACGCTCTACTGACTGACCCCCTGATCAAGTAATGTTTAAAAATAAAACTCCAGAAAGATTGGAATGAAAAACAGCAAAATGTTCTAAGTGGTAATTTCTGGGTTGCAAATACATCAAGGAGGATAAACACGTGTTTGATTAATCTTTTCTGTATTTTCCAAATTTCAGATACTGAGCGCTTGTGTTTTTTGTAGTGGTAGTAGACCCCCTTCGTGGCACCAGCCATGATTATAATTAGCGACTATTTCAGGAATATTTACGCAAAGGCCCATCTCCCCACTGGTTGGGGAAGCTTTGCAAGGGCCAGGATTGTGCATGTTTTTGTTCACTGCTGTATCCCCAGCCCCTTGGGAGTTGTCTGGCACACAGTAGGTGCTCAATAAAAGTTTTTCTGATGAACCATGTCACACTTCCACTTTGGGCAAGCCCCTTACTGCTCTGAGCCTCAGTATTCCCATCTGTGAGATGGGGGCAATGACATCTGTCTTGAGGACTAAATGAGAGCATGGATGTGAGAAGCTTCATTTAAGGCTCTTTGGCAGCTATGTTTCTTGTTTGCTTAGCCCCATCCTTTGAAGGAAGAGACCCCTGTTACCCCGCCCTTCCCTTCCCTTCTCTTTCTCCTCCCAATTCCTAGGTGTGGAGGGGAAAGCAGAACAGAGCTCCATCTCCCCTTACCTCCAGGATGTCGATGTCTGCATTGCTGAAGTCAATGTTGAGGATTTTGGGGAGAGGGATGCCAGAGCCCAGCACGGCTGCAGAGAAAAAAGAATGATCAGGCATAGTCAGCATGGCGGCAGCCTTTCAGAAGCCACCAGTGTTTTCAGGAAGACTAACCATGTCTTTCATGCCTCTAGGCCTTTGTCCTTGCAGGTCCTCGTGCCAGGAGCACACTGCCTCACCCTTGCCTGCCTGCTGAATTCTGAGCCTTCCCCGAGACTCTGTTTGGATGTCACCTCTGTGACCCTTCCTCCACCCCAGACCAAGCAACTCTGGGGCCCTGCCACTCTTCCCGAACAACTCCATTCCAGAAATCACAAAATATTAATCCCCTGTCTCCACATCTGTCACCTCCACCAGATTGTGAGTTTCTTCAGGCAGAGACTGTCCCCAGCATCACCCAGCCCTGGGCCGGGCACAGAGGAGGAGACAGATATTTGCTGAATGAAGGTGTGGAAGGAGGCACATGGGACCCCAGCAAGTGACCGCCATGGGATGTACTGTTTGGTTTAGATCATCAGAGCCTAAGCTGACCCACTGATTAACATTCCAAGAAGGAAGGAAGAAAGGAAATGAGGAAGGGAGCAGGAAAGGGCAGGTGGGGGAAATAGGATGGAGTGAGGTTGAACAGACTTCCCGACTCCAGCAGGATTTTTCAGAGAGCTAAGAACACTGTGAAATCTATCCCAGAGGAACCGATTCAGTATTTCCCAAACTTGCTTGACCACGGAACCCTTTTCGCAGAGTATCTTGTGGGACTAGTTTTCTATGGAACCCTCTTTGGGAATCATGGATCTAACCCACTCTCTCACTTTTGAGAATGGTAAATTGCACTATAGCGAGATTGAGGGACTTGCTGCCAGGTTCACAGTGCCTCTGCCAGGACGAGTGTCTCCATCTCTTGGCTTCCAGGTCAGCCCAGCCCGGCCAGCTCCTGACAGCATCCTCTCCTGCCAGGGAACGAGCATGGGCCTGGTGACCAGCACTTCCCTGTGCTTCAGATTCAGCCTCCTCTGGTGACAGTTCCCAGAATAAGGGTCTGTTTGACATCCGGAGCTCTCCAAGCGAACCTGGCTGGTACAGCTGATGCTGCCCCTCTTCATCCTCTCTTCCAGGAAGCGGAAGTGGGGAGAGAGAGGCTGGGGCCCAGAAGCATGAGGGTTGGGGACTGAGGTTACTGATGGGGAGGCTGTCCCAGCCTCCAGTGGCCCCAGAGTTCAACAAGGAGCCGCAGAGAGGAGGCACCACGCTCAGTCTGTTCTATTTATAAATTTGGGTAAGAAAACTCTAACTGACAATGTGACTGCCTAGGGGGCAGATTCTGGGTTAGGAGGTTAGGGATCCTGGCAAGAGCAACTCTAACTTTGTACTGATTGAACTTTTTACAATAATAATGTGTGCACATGGCCCTTATGAAAGGAAAAATAAATACACAATTAAAAATAAGTCAGGAACACAACCATGTGAATATACTTAACCTAAAAATGGCTAAGAAGGTAAATTTTATGTTATGTGTATTTTACAACTAAAAAGAAACACTTAAAAAAATAAATCTGGAAACATCTTGAACTGTATGCTAAAAAACAGAGGAAGAAGAGTTTAGAAGGAAATATACCCAGATGTTGGGATTAATTGTCTCTGGGAGGTGAGATTTTCTTTCCTAGACTCTTCTGGACTCTCTAAAATGTACACACACATAATTTTCATATACAATCAGAAATTTACATAGATAATCAGAAAAATCAGCCAAATACGGGCGGCAGGAAGAATATAGCAAAAGCGGCAAATAAAGAAGTTGATGGACTCTTGGGGCAACATTTGCATTCAGTGGCTGAAATAAATAAGCTTAGAGTGAAGTTCTCAGAAATACTATTGAGGTGGAACAGCTGTGCATCAAATATGCCCAACAAACCAGTAGCCACCCAGTCCCCAAGTCACAGGCCCCCAGGGAGGCCCGGGCACCTGCTCTCACCATTCATCGCGGGCATGAACGCCAGGTCAAAAATCTTCCCAACCAGCACCTCCAAGAGGCCAACCTGCAGAGGAAGAACAAAAAGGCAGTGGTTGGCTCAGATCCGAAGGGATACTTGAGGCCTCCCTGTGGCCGGAAGGAAAGCCGCAGAGCTGCCCCGGGAGAACCTGGGAGGGGGCAGTCAGAGCCCCTGTGATTCCAGAATCCCCAAGGTGGTAGCCCCGAAGCGCACCTGGTCAGCCTGCTCCCTGTACAGTTGGGAAGCGGAGGCCCAGAATGGGGCAAGTGCTGGTCCAAGGCTTATGGTGAGGCAGGGGCCGAGGGAAGCCCGGCCAGCCTCACAGGGATGCTATTCCTAGATCTCACTCTGGGGCCTGAGCTTGGTACTTACATCAAAATTGCCCACATTTGAGGTTCTGAGATTGAGCCTGGTCCTGCAGATAAAGAAAACATCTCATTAGAAGCAGCGATTGCCTGAGAATCATAAGGGGCTCACATTTCAATAAACTGCCAGAAGCCCCTCCACCAACATCCTCACAGAGACCTCTTTCAGTCTGGGGGAGGTAATAAGAACAAGGCTGGTCTCCACGTGGGGAGCACCAACTATGTACCAGACACGATGCCATATGCATAAGGCTCACATCACAGCTGTGTGTCCTTGGCAAAGTACCTAACTTCCCTGTGCCTCAGCTTCCGCCTCTGCAGAGTGGGTGGCTGCAACGGCTAAATGAGATAATTCAAGTAAAGCCCTTAGAATCACGCCTGGGACCCAGTGAGCGCCGTGCACGTGAGCATCGCTACTACCTCGTGTGATCCTTCAGGAACCCCGTGGAGGAGGAACTGGAGACTCCCAGGGAACTGGCCAGGGCCACAGAGCTGGGGAGAGGGCGCCCCAGTCTCGCGCCCTGAGCTGCACTCATGGCTGCTGTGCTGTCCTGAGCAGGGAGGCCCAAGGCCTGGGTTTGAGGTCTTTCTCTGTACCGTGAGGGCCTCAGTCTCACTGCACCTGAATCTCACCTGCAAATCGACAGTCCCACCCAAGAGGCCAGACCAGACCCGTCCACAGGGCAGAGAGACATTGGAGCCACTGGCGTCCAGAGCGAGAGAAACAAATGAGGCTTCTCAGGGGAGAAGACGCTGCTTTGGAATGTTGGATTCCTTCCCGACTTCCACTCCCATCCTTCCTTCTCCCTCGACCACTCCATCCACGACGCCCAAGCTCTTTCCTGCCCCTGGAAGTTTGCCTGCACTGCTCTCGCTGCCGGAAACCCCAGCTCTTCACCTGGCTGCCCCCTTCTCCCCATCCAAGCCTCAGTCTCAGATCTCCTTAGAGACTCCTGAATGGCTCTGATTAGCATCACCTTATGAGTAGCTCTCACTGTTGGGCTTGATAAATATTTGTTGTAAGACGAAAACCTTACAATGAATTAGGCACATGCTGAAAATGTTACATACTCTCTCATTTATCTTGAAGTGGGACTAATAATAGCCCTTGCTGCCATAGGCTGATGTCAAGAATTAAATGAATGGGAACTCCCTGGCAGCCCAGTGGTTAGGAGTCTGCGCTTCCACTGCTGGGGGCCTGCGTTCAATCCCTGGTTGGGGAACTAAGATCCCACAAGCCACATGGTACGGCCAAAAAAAAGAATTAAATGAATACATTGAAGGCTTAGCTCAATGCCTGGAACTTAGAAAGAGCATCTAATAAATAATAGTTCTTATTATGAGCCCTATGAGGTAGAGACAAAGATGCCTATTTTCAGATGAGAAAACTGAGTTTCAGAGAGGCAAGGTCACTTGCCTTACATCACACAGCTAGTCGGTGGTCATGTGAGGATTTGAACCCACACCACTGGCTCCACAGCCTGTGCTTGTAACCATTTGACACAGCTCCAGGTCAGACAGACCCGGGTTGGTTCACAGCCCCTCTCTGTTCTCATGCTGCAGCCTTGAGTAAGTAAATCCACCTCTCTGAGCCCTAGTTTTCTCCTCTTTAAAATGGGAGAATAACAGCCCTGACTCTGCAGGGCTAAACCAGATAAGACATCGAAGTAGCCAGCGCAGAGCTTAGCACATCGTCACCACCAGCAGCATTATTGTCCATGCTGTTGGCAGCAGTAGGTCCTTCTGTGAAGCTCACGGCTCCACCCACCCTACCCGGCTCATGCCAGTGATCTTGGCAATCACGGACCATTTTCCCCTGTGTGGCCCCTTGGATTTACCCTGGCAGCCGTGCCCGGAGACCTCTAAGCCCTCCCTGGTCCCTCAGTGAATTGGCACCAGACACAAGAGCACCAAAGAGGCCTTTCTGAGGAGCAGGAGCCCGCGGCAGCAAACCCCCTTACTTGTCCAGCTTGGCGTCAACCATGAGCTTATCATTCTCCACGGAAAACATGGCCAAGAGTTCTGTGTCCTGGAGGAAAGGGAAGGTGAGTGGAACATCACTGCTGTTATATGCTGGTCATTGCTTGCTGGGGGCTCACTGGGAGACCCCCCGTAATGCAAACCATATGATGGATTTTCCCCACCTCCGGAGGGAAGAAGTTGGGAATCATAAATTGCCTGCATTAACTGTTGTTCACAAGTAAGTCACAGCAAGGCCTGGGGAACATTCCTCAGAAAGACAACTGTCACAGGAAGCTGACGATTGGCATGGGAGGTGTTTACCAACTTTCTCTGAGCTGTCTCAGAGGAGGTGGGGGTGGCCTGCAGCCTAGGAGGCCTGCTTCAGATCAGCCATTGCAGATGGGATTGGACATCATCACTGTCAATCATAACTGCCCCACCCCCCCAAGGAGAGGGCATAAAAGGTCCAAACTCATCCACCTTTCCAAGCAGAAGTCTTGTAAGAAGATCCCTCTTTGCTTCCCTGCCCTCCAGATCACCTGGCCCCCAAACTGGACTCGTAGTCACTGTGGTGGGGACCATGGGTATTTGTAGGTGTCTGAAGACTCCCTGAGACCACGTGACCACTCAGCCCCACTCACCACATCGATGAGGCAGATGGTGGTCTCAACATCACTGGGCTGGGAGACCATGACCATGGAGGTGGCGAACACCTTCACCAGCGCCTGGTCCTTCTGCAGCATCACTGAAGGTGGGTTTGGCACCTGGATCCTGATGGTGAGGGAGCAGGACTCGGGGTACTGCTGGAACACCTGTAGGCGGACACTGGGTGAGGTTAGCAGGGCCCTCGGTGATGGGTGGGCTCAGGGGGTCGTCAGTCAACCTCTAAACACACAGCACAGGGTCCCACACTGGATACCTTCAGACCCAACAATATTGCTCGACTCCTACAAACCACATGCAAAGCCTCCAACCACTGTGCGGTTTGGACAGGGGCTGCCTTCTCAGAGCCTCTCACACAGAGTTATCATGAGAATTCAATGTGATCATGCCAGCAAAGCTTTGAACTCAATGCCTGACCCTCAGAAATGTTCAAAACCTGGTCCTTAGGGAGATGGGGCAGGGGGGATGGGCACTGAGGCCAGTGCTGGGCATTCATGATTTCATTGATCCTTCACAACTCCATAGGGTAATTTTTTCTCCATGTTACAGATGAGAAAACTGAGACTCAGAGGGAAACATCAAGCGAATTATCCAAGGCCAACAGGAGAGTTGAGATTCCAGGCCAAGTCTGTGTGACTCAGAAACCCAGGACCTCTCTCCCCTCTCACTGACTCTCTCGCCCCACCTGGAATGAGAAAGTCCACAATTCGGGGTGCCTCACCGTGAAATTCCCAGAGCAAGGCACAGCCTGCCCCACCCGCCTGGACTTGCTGGGTTCTCCGGAGACCCACGGCGGGAGGGATCTGAGCCCGTTGGCTGCAAACTGATTTCTCCAAAGCTAATTGGCTAAAGGGACAATTCATCAAATGACCAGCTTCCCATATTTGCTAAATAACTGATTTACCAAAAAATTTATTTTAAGGAACACTTTTCTTGAATATTTTAAATGAGCATAAGTATATGGGAAAAACCACAAAGTTACTTTAAAAAGAAACTAATTTAAACATAAACTTTTATATTTTCAGTGCAGCAGTGTGGGTCCTAAGAAGACATTCATTTTCTTGAATACATTCAAGGTGAAACTCTTCTGGACAAGCTCTTGGTCTAATGGCAAATCCAGCAAATTCAGCCAATTGACCACTCAGTGGACTCACCTTTTGGCAAATCGGCTTTCAACAAATCAGTGATTTGGTGCATTGGCTTTTCACAAAAGGATTTTCAGGATACTTCCTCACAGGGGCCTGGTGTCTCAACCACCTCCGCCCCAACATGCAGAATCTCCAAGAACTAGCAGCACCGCCTTCACAGGGGCCCTGAAAGGTTACCTTGAACTCTCTCCCCGCAGCAGTAGGGGACCCAGGATGCCTTCATAGCTCTGGTCAAGCATCTCCAGGTGACTCCAGGAGACATTCCTCTGTGTCTAGCCTGAGCCCCGCTGCTGCAGACCCAGCTCCACATGAAGCCCTGCGTCCCTGCTTTGGCCACATTGTGTGACCGCTCTGAGCCTATTTCCCCATCTGTAAACTAGCCCCATGGATGGGGGGATGATTAAAACCAAATGAAACAGTGGATTCTTAAAAACTTTCATGAACCGTAAAGTGCAGTGCACATAAGAAGTGGTCCAATAAATAAAAGATCCAGCTGACTGAGGGGTCCACTTGCCTCCTGGAGAGGCCACTATTTATGGCGTTAGTAATGGTGCCCTGCCATTCGGCTTTCAACCACATGAGGGTGATAGTGACCATTTGTGGAATTTGATCTCCTTTCCTGTCTCCTTTGAATTCCACCCAGAACCAGATGGGACAGGTAGAAAGGAGATGAAAAATGTCTAAAATGGCTGTAAAGTACCGCAATCCTTTGCATCTGTATAACACTACATAAGAAGTTCTCTGGTGCCAGGTGCAGGGTAGCAGGCCTGGGACCAGAGCTGGAACGAGTGCTGGGATCAGAAAGGCCTTTGTTCCAACTGTGTATGGTGGCTGATCCAACAAGAGTACATTTACTCTTTTTTTAAAAAAAGAAATTGTTATTATTAACAAGAACAATCACAGATAACATTTATCAAACGCCTACTCTGGGCCTAGGTTCAAATCCCAGGTCTGCAGCCACCCTGTGAGATGGGCTTTGTTGCTCCTGTTTTCCAGATGAGAAAACTGAGGCTCAGAGAGAAGTCACTTGCCTAAGGGAGTATGGTATGGTTGGGATGTGCTGAGTTGGAATTCAAATTCATGTCTATCTGCTCCAAAGATCTGGCCCTTTCCCTCTAGGCCTCCATGCACCTACATGTGCCCCATGTCAGCATCTGTACGTGCATTATCTCCTTCATCTCCTTTATCCTCCTGGATGAAACTGTGCAAAAGGTATTAGCATCCTTTTTTGACAGATAAGGAAACTTAGGCTCAGAGATGTTAAGACCCTTGCCCAAAGACACACAGCGAGGAAGTGACCAGGCTGGAATTAGACCTGGGCAGGCCAGTCCACTGCTAGATCTCAGGTTCTTTCCATCTCAGCCCTCTGTGCCGCGCCCCCTCACAGGGGTCCAGCCTCCAAGCTTTTGTCACTGCACTCCCGGGGGGCGGGGGTGTGGAGCACCTCACCCTGGTACTGAGTGTCTTCTCTTCGCACCCAGCTCCTGGGACAGCTAGAGGGAGCGTGAGGCTGAGACAAGGGTAGGCACCAGCCTTACGTACCTCGGGAATCAGGGCTCCCAGTGTAGACGTGGTGAGTGGAGGGAGCTCTTCAAACTGCAGGGAAAGAAGAAGGGTTATGTGAGTCCCTGAAGCTAAAGGGACAGACAGGAGTTGCTAACACACTGTGTTAAACTCCTGCACCCTCTCAGACAACCAGTGGGGGCGTCTCCTCCCCCTTAAAGACCTCTTGGGAGGCTCTGCCTGTCCAACAGTGGCCACCATAAAGACCATGGTAGCCGTTTTGTGGTTAAGTGGATGGGGGCAGCCACTGAAGCTTACCACAGAGAGGACTTTTCAGGGCAGGAGGCAAGACCTGAATCTTCTCCTCTAAAAATGTGATTCTTTATTAAAACAAGGTGAGCATCAGCGTGTCCATGTGCAAAACCCAGGGTCCATTAAGTGCATGATTCTGCCATATCCCTGAACTACCTGTACTATTATTTACTTAATATCTTCTTTAGATGACTTTACTTTTAAAAATATCAAATACTAAAAAATGGAAAGCCAGTACCACTTGACAGAAGGAGATGGCAGGTGTAAAACTAAATGCAATAAAAACAAAACAATGACATTACATTCTGCATGGATACCATTGTCTTCGGGGGCCTTTGGGTGTGAGTTCTGTTCTCTCTCAATTAAAAGAGGACACCTTAAAGTTTAAGAGAGGGTTACATTATACTGGCATCAAATGGAGACTTTCCTCTTGATAGAATCGAGGTTGACGTAATGTATATGATTTTTTTTTTTTTGAGAACATCTTGTTCTTATGAGATACACACTGAAGTTTATGGAGTGACATGTCATGATGTCACCAAACACTCAAGTTGTTCAACAGCAGATGGATGGATGGATGGAAATGAAGCAAATGTGGCAAAATATTAACTGGTGAATCTAGGTGAAGGATATTATGGCATTAATTGTACTATTTTGCAGCTTTTATGAAGGCTTGAATTTTTTTGAAAGAAAAGATTTGGAGAGAAAATGACTCTGGAACATACCTAAAGGTGGTATTTTATTCTTATGTATCTTTTAGTTACATAGTATCAATGTTTACCAAGTAAAAGGATTCTAAATATTTATATTGAGATACAGATATATGGATTTAAATCTCGCTTTTTTTAAAAGGATGGGAATAAAATAGAATTGGATAGGGAGCAACTTTTTGATGTTGTTTAGTGTCATGTCTGTGAATCACCTAAAACCCTCCCAGGCACCACGCTTTAGTAAACACTGACATAATCGATACACATTCTGAACTGGAGATAAGTCAAGGGGTGGACTGTCTACGGTTTTTGCTTTAAAGCCATTTCCCCAAGGCCCTGGGGACTAGAGAGGATCAACAGCGGGCTGTTTGCTGCCCAGCCCACCTCACCCCGGGGGCTGCGACTCACCATGCCGTCGGTGATGTCAATATCCAGTGCCCCTTGCTTCTGCAGGAGAGTCAGCACTGAGCCCAGAAAGTTGGCAGAAATGGCCAGTTGGGAGTTGGTGTTGTCGCCCATGGGGGGCAATTCTGGCATCTTCTGCCTGGGAGACATGGCTGGCCGCCCCAGTGGATAGTCAATGAGCTCTCCTCCAACCTCCCCAACCAGAGTCTGGGGAAGCAGAGAGGAAAGGGGTCACGGAAGGGAGAGGTGCAGGGAGAAGAGTGGAGGAAGGGGGCTGAAGGCTGGGGGGAGGCCCTGCATCTGCGTCCAGGAAGCCTTCCTTGGTTAAACCCACTGGGTCTTGAGTGACTCTTTCATTTATGGCCCTCACAAATTCAATTTGTGATGGAATAGCAACTCTTGCAGTTCCCGCTTTATGACCACTTATAATTAAGCCGTGGTACAGCGCCATATATTTGAAATAGAAGTATGCCATAGATTCTGCCCCACCCCACCCTCCCAGCCCTGCTCTAACAAGGTAGCAATTTAACGCACCTGCACAATATACACTGGAGTATCTACTCTAAAGACCAGACTGCTTTCCATAGCCTGCAAGGCGTTGTGCGGTTTGCCCCATCTGGAGCCACTCTGCCCCTCACCCACCCTTCCGCAGGGCAGTCACAAGGGTCTCGTCCATCCCTGCCTCCACCTCAGCGCCTCCACCATGGTGCTTTCCGCCTGCCGTTCCCTCCCCCACACTCTTCTTTTGTTACATCCCACTCATCTGGCTGGTCTCAGCTCAAGTGGCACGTCCTCCAGGAAGCCCTCTGTGACCTCCCTGGGTGAATCATACCCCCTGCTTTAGGCTCTGATAGCCTGGGACCCTCCTTCACAGAGCTCACGGTCTCTAATTGTTTGAGGGATTCTCGGGTGGCCTATCCGGCTCCATCAAGTCGGAGATCTTGTCGTGCTCATCACTGCACCTCTAGCCCCAGCCCAGAGCCTGGCACACAGCAGGTAACTGATAAACGTCTCTTGAATAACTATGTGTTTATGGATACACTCGGTGTGCACAGGTGTGCTGTGTCTGTGAGAGCACAGTGTGCGCTCTAGCTCTGCGTCTGATGGACGAAGCGGGGAGGCACTCAGTTTTGTGCAGCCCAGGGGAAGTACGTCTGTGCGTGCGCCTGGGCAGTTATGGGCCAGATTCAGTAGTGTGCTTGAGCCAGCTCACACCAGCTCATGAGAGTCAATTCCAGGCACCTCTTCCCAACACCATGTTTAGGCCAGGGAGGGAGTACTTATACCATGGAAATCAGCAAACGCTACAAATCAGGGACTTTAAAAAAAAATCATGCAGAGTGGTTAATGCTTACCAGCACACAATTAGCCAGATTCACTCCTCCAGCAAACCCAAGCCCATAGCAGCAGCTCTCATAGCTAGAAGCCAGATTGCCTGGTTCAGAGCCCAGGTTCACATTTATTAGCTGTGTGACCTTTGGCAAGTGGCTTAACCTCTCTGTGCCTCAGTTTTCTCAAGAAGAGTGCCTACCTCATATGGTTAATCTACGTAAAGCACTAGGAATGTGCCTGGCACACAGTAAGCACTCGGTAAGTGTTGGCTATGATTGTGTTTCCCAGCACGGCTCCTAGAAGGTCTTCATCTAAGCAGAAAAGGGTTCTGTTCAAATGCTGCTTCCCAGGCATTCAGCAGCAGCCCTGGGGTCTCTCACTCTCACCTCTGCCTATGGGGAGAGGGCCACCTCCCCTGCCCGAGCCCAGGCACTCACATTGAGGTCCAGCTCCAGGAATTCCCCAGTCACAAGTGGGAGGCTGGAGAAGGTGTACTGGACGCTTCCCAATATTCCCAGAGGAATCAGAGCTGCAGGCAAAGATGGGGGTCACAGGAAGGTCCCCCTCACCCACCCAGACACCCTCTTTGTGCCCTGAGTGGAGAGGGACAGCAAGGTTCCAGCTCCAGACACCATGGAAAGAGCAAGCATTCTGGGTAAAAATCCCAGCTCTGCCTCTTCCTTGCTGTGTGATCTCCGTCAAGACACTGCACCTCTCTGAATCTCCATTTCCTCCTCCGTAAAATAGGCTTAATAGAATTCCTTGGACTATATTGGCGAGCCAATGAGATTCTGCATATTGATAAGCTTTGTAAGCTGTGAAGTGCTGTACACCAGGGAAGAAGTTTTAGGGCTCCACAACGTGGTGCTTAATTGAATCTGGCATTTCCCTGACTGCTTGTGATGGACAGCCCGACCTTCTGGGCTCTTCTGGCCCTGTACGGCTGTAGAGACTGTGCACTGCATAACTGATGCTACCATTATGTTGTGGTCTATCTGGAAGGAGGTCCCTGGAATCATGGAGTGGACGACCTGGACAACCACGTGGGGCAGGCTTGCCTTCACGAATGTTCACTCAGAAATCCTGGATCAAGGGCTAGTGCTGGAGCCCGAGTCTGAGGACCTGGACAGTCTCCACAGCGTCTGTCACTCTCTAATCTATTGCTATTCACTCCAGTCTCTCTGGGAGTTGAAACCAACTCCCCCATTTTAGAGATGAGGAAATCGGGAAGAGTCTCTCCAAGTCCACACGATGCCCGGGCAGAGCCAGGGCTTGAACCCAGCCAGTCCAGAGCCGTAGCGCCCTTGGGTCCAAGCGGGAACCTCCTCCCTCTGGGACTTGGGGGGATGTTTGGGGACAAGAGGAAAGGCCAGGCAGCCCCTTTCCCCTGGCGTCAGCTGCATAGCACTCCACCCCACTGGGCCTTCCTCCCACACATTGCTGTGTCCCCAGGGCCTTCCGAGGGCTGGCCCAGATCAGGCGCTAGTAGATGTTGGTTGAATGAAGCAAAGCAGGAAGGACTTACAGTCCACGAGACCCAGCTGGTCGTTGACAAGACCCAGCACCACGTCCACGATGGGGCAGAGCTGTAGGGTAGAGACGGCACGGAGCTCTGGTGACGGCGCAGGGGGTGGAGGAGGGGGTGCACGAACAGTAACAACGACAATAGCTACTGTGTACTGACTGCCTCTCTGTGCACTATGCGGGGGCACTGTCTTCCCTGCAGCCCTATGGGGAAGGCTTTCTCATGATCTCCATTTTACAGATGGGAAAACTGAGACTCAGGTGATTCAAACCCAGAACTGTGTGAGTCTCTAGCTTCACCTCCTTATCCCTTCACTAATCTGTCCCTCCACATTCCTCAGGGCCCTTCCCAGACCCCCAAGGACACATCCCAGCCCCCTGGCTCCCTCCATCCCTCTGGGTCACCTGCAGGCCTCCAGGGATGGAGGCTGGACGACTGTGGCCCCTCGGTCTGAGGAAAGTCTGTGCCCCCCGCTCCCCGTCCCAGGATGGGTTCTTACCAAGTCCGGGAGGACATTGGCCAGGACTTGGTTTACTAAGTTGTCCACAAGGTTGGGAAGAAGCCTGAGGAGAGAGAAGTGGGGCGAGGAGAGGCTCACCAAGCTGTCCACACTCGGGGCCCCTGTCCAGGTGCTGTCTGAGCAGCAGAGCACTTGAGTGCTGGAAAATTGTTCTGAAGGCTAGAAGGTCAGTGTATACTCACCCTAGACCTGGCTGGACAGGCTACTCAAGCAAATGGTTTGGCTTTTCATCATTCATTCACTCATTTATTCATTCATTCATTCATTCATTCAAGAAACAAACAAATGCTCCTTGAGCTCTACTATGGGCCTAGCCTAGGCTCGCACATTCCTGTTTTTTAACTGCAAATGGCATTCCCTCCTGCTCATCTGCCCCTCTAACGGGCTGTTTGCTGCAGCTTTGCACAATCTTCCCAAAGGGAAGATGAGTGTATTATTTTATCCAAGCACCTAGCACAGTATTTGGTGCATAGTAGGTGCTCAATAAATGTTTGTGGAGGGGAGGGAAGGAGAAATACTGGTCCACCAGAGAAAATGAGTCCTTGGTGCTGAAAAGATTGGGAAATGTGGTCCATTCTACAGACAAGGAAACTAAGGCCCAGAGAAGTGAGCCAGAGCAAGTTCTAAGTGCATCACCCAGCTCTAAACTAACTCTCCTAACCAGTTAGTGAAGGGGGGAAAGAGATTACTGATACATAGACAAAACACACAGATGGATGGACAGACAGACTTGTAACGCATTTGTTTGTTTCTAATGTATTTGTTTCCCGAGGCCCTGTGGTGATGAGAAAATGAGGGAAACATGGCTATCCTAACACAAAAGTATCACTGACAGCCTGACCCCTTAGATCAGTCCCCCTCTGCCCTGCTGTGCCCCTTCCCCACCCCCAGGTTGCAGCTGACTGTTCAATGCTATGCAAAGCAAAGAATTTCTTCAGATAAAGTCCTAATTCCATCATTTCCCCCAAGGTTACTATGTGTTATGGTCTCCTTTTTAAGCGAATTCACCTTGAGGGGTCTTGTCTTGGTTCTACTTCTCCTTGGATGATAAGGGCTGTGAGAATGCACATGCATGTTTATGCGTGTGTGTGTGCCCGCCCATGTGTGTTGGGGGATAATTTGAAGTTAATCTATGTATATTCAGGGCACAGACTGCTTTCTCCTGGGAAGTTATCCAACAGACACATTGGCCCATGTGTGAAAAGATGTATGTAAAAGACTATTCATTATAACCTCATTTGTCAGAGCAGATTAGACAAATTGCAGTGTTCAGCACCACGGGATAGGGCAAATCAATGATGGTTCATCAAGACAGTGGAATATTACGCAGCTGTAAACAGGTAAACAAAAGGAAACCATGTTCCGTACAGAAAATGCTCCCAATAGATAAATGGTGAGAGAAAAGTGCAAAACAGTGTTTACAGTATGTGCTCGTTTGTATTAAAATGAGGGCGGGGAATGAGAATTTACATTCATGTTTGCTTCATTTGTTCAAAGAAATTAGATGGAGAATCAAGAAACAACCATGGTGAGGTCAATGGGAAGGGGGCAGATGGGAGACAGGAAGGGAGGGGGCTATACTTTTTTATCATTTTATATTTTGAACCATGTATTACCAGGTATATTTCCTCGTGAAAATGTGAATTAAAAATCTGTGAGGTTTTTGTGTTTCCCTCCCCCTCCTCTTCTCACCAGAACACCTGGGGCTGATTTTCTCTGCCTCCACCCACCCTGGAGCAGAAACAAAGACTCAGAGAAGCCCACATGAATCGGAAATGTGGGGCTCAAGTTACACAATGATTTTCTCTGATCCCACAGTCTAGATAAGATGAGGGCTGGGGGGATTGGGCCAAGAAATTGATAAGACAGGAGGCGAAGGAGTAGGGGGCCTCAAAGAGAGAAGCAGAACAAGCGTCTCCCAGGATGAGGGCTGGGGAGTGAAGAGAAAGGGACTCAGCTCTGAGCTGCCCTGATGTGCCCTCATCTAAGACCATCACCTGGGGGCAGCGTACCGGTCAATATACAGACACTTGAAACCACTCTGCACAGAAGGTGCCGACTTGGCCACTTTGTGGGGAGTGTGTAATAGAAAATACTCACCACCTGACCAAGGTCACATTGAACAGAATCAATTGGGAAATTTCCCTGTGAGTTGGAGCACCAATGGATGCAAAACCTCTGTTAGACAAATATTCATAAACTCTTAAAATGTGCCAGATTCTTCACTAAGTTTTTTACATTCATTATGTTAATTCCAAAGGGGAAAAGAATCACCCCCATTTCACAGATAAAGAAAGTGGAGCTCAGAGAGGGGCAATGGAGTTGCCCAAAAGTCACACAGCAAGCGATAATGAAGCTGAAGAGGTTTGAACCCCAGGCTGCTTCCAGAGCCTCTGCTCTTAAATATGGTTTGCCAAAGACAGACCACTCCAGCATCTGCCAAGGCACTCCACAGCCCGCTGGTACTCACCCTCGCAGCAGCTTGACTTTGATACCCCCCAGGAGGGTGTCACATTGCTCCATGACCAGCCGTGGGTAACCCGTGCGGTCCACGGTCAGCTGGACCTTGGCCGTGATGTTCACCTCCACTGCGATGTCCAAGAAGCCAATAAGACTGGAGGAGACCATGGGGCCAGGAAGACAATGAGTCAACTCCCAACCACCACCTCACACCTCGGCTTTTGCTCTGGCTGGCCCCACCATCTACTATGCTGCTGGCTCACGTCTAGGGGTCCCAAACCAGAAGGCTTCCCTGGTCCCTCAAGTCATCTGTGAACAATTCTATCTCCACTTAGCCTATGAGAGCTCAAAGGCTAGGAACAGAGGTCCATAAATGAGCTCTATGTATAAATTCTGGTTTCCAAGGTGACCACCCAATCATCCAGCTTTGTAGGCATGACCTCATCCCATGGGGATAAATCGATGCAAAAGTCCACTGTCTGAGGTTCTCTAACGAACACCACCTACGTGGCAGGCACTGTTCAGCGAGGCCTTTGCTTGCTGTCCCTCGCTGTGGCTGCAGCCACCTGGAAAAGGATGTGTCTTATCATGCCCATTGCAGGTGAAGACACTACAGCTCAGTGAAATTAGGGGGACTGGCCTGAGGTCACAGATTAAAAGAGAGAGTCAGGATTCAAACCCAGGCAGTCCCCAGACTCCAGCCTTGCAGATCTTAACCACCACACAGACTGCCTTTACTGCTCGCCGCTCAGGAGATGACCTGAGCCCAAAGGTATAAGCCATGCGTGTGCTGGTGACACCTCAGGTCTTTTAGTCCCCACATTATGGACAAAGATGGGAGATGACCTGCCCAAGATCTCCCAGCTAGGTTGTAGCGGGGCAGGGACCCCTCCGGGACCAAGGGCACACACCTTTTCCCGTTGATGGCCACGCGGGTGTACAAGCTCAGGTAGACGCCCACACCCGGCAGGAGCCGCACAGACACCTGAGGGAGAGTCAGCTCCACGATGCGCAGCCTGAACAGGACCAAGAGCGGTGAGAGGGCGGCCAGCCCCACTGCCTGCCACGCTGCTCACCCGGGACCGCCCTCCCTACGCCCTCCTCCTCTGCGCCCCATTCATTCCTCCAGACTCCAGAAAGACCTGTGGTTTGTGGATAGAACTTGGAAAACACAGAGAAGTTAAAGGCAAAAACACACCGCGACCCATACTCCCACTGCCTGGAGACCCACCGTTTATATTTCCATGTATTTCCTTTGAATTTTTTTTTCATGTAAAGATGCTATTCCTTCTGCCTGTCCCTGCCCCTCTTTGCCTGGTTCCCTCCTACACATTCTTTAGATTTCAGCTCCAGGTCCTCTTCCTCCAGGAAGCCTCCCCTGATCTCTCCACTATACACATCCTCACTTCTCCATGAATTTCTTAGCACTGTTGTAATTGTATGATTGTTTCCAGGCTTCTTTATTGATGCCATATACCCCACCAAGCTGCAAGCTCTGTGAGGACAAGAGATGTGTCTTGTCTTGGCTCACCATGAGGTTGTGTCCCTAGTGCCAATATAGTGCCCCACACATAGTAGGCACTCTAAATATTGGTTGAATTAAATAGTGAATGTGAGGAGGAGGCTGGGTATAGTTGAAATTATAATATGTATGTATGATCCTTGGGTTTTTTACACCTAGACTATATTACTATGACGATTCTACAGATGAGGGAACTGAGACTCAGAGAGAGGAAAAGAATGACCCAGAGTCACACACTAATATAAAAGGTTGAACTGGGACTCAAACTCAGGGCTGTCTAATGACAAGACTCCAAATCATACAACTTGGGACTTGAGATGTCCAGTCCTGAGGCCAAGCCCTAAAGTGTACAGGACACTGAAGACTTTTTCCAACTCCAGGCCCCTGGGGGTGATCATTCCTGTTTGGAGGTTCATCAGGGAGCTTGATAGGGAAAGCCTGGCCCCTCCTTACCCTGTGATGCCCTGCACGGTGCTGAGGATGCCACCCTCGCCGAGTGCGCCCAGGACGCCCCCTCCTCTGAGAAGTCCTCCATCACCAAGGAGACCACCTCCACCGAGCAGGCCGCCTTGGCCCGCTAGGATGCCGTCGGCTGCCAGTATGCCGCCAGTCCCCAGCAAACCACCTGGGCCCAGCGCCCCAGTGGCCACACCAGGTGGGATCTCTCCAGGCTGCAGCTCTTGCCGGTGAAGTCTGCCCATGGTCGCCGCCACTTCCGCTGACCTGTACCGCCTGTGGCCCCTCTGGCTGCCATATGCATTCTCAGCGTTGCGGTAGTTGCCCTTCCGGAGGTCCCTGATGCTTCCATCAGACTCAAGGGTCTCACCGTATCGGTATTTGTCCCCCAGCTGAGCGGTGTTGTCATTGGCCTCAATGTGACCGTACTTGTAATTACTACCAAGCTGGTTGCCGTTGGTATACTCTGGCGGTGGTTCTTGTACGTGAAACTCATTGTAGGGAACACCACCGACACCTCGGGGGAATTCAGCGCCTCTGTAGTCATCGTAATGGTGTCGGCCACCGCCCAAAAGACCACCCAAGAGACCACCACTGTCACCCAGCAACCCCCCACCACCGCGGCCTCCACCACCCAGCAGCCCCCCACCACTGCTACTCCCTCCACCCAAAAGCCCCCCACCATTACCACCCAGGAGGCCTCCATCACTGCTGCTACTGCCACCCAGTAAGCTTCCACCAACTCCACCCAACAGGTCACCACCCCTGCCACCACCCCCGCCATCAAGCAAGCCCCCCAGAAGACCACCTCCCCGGCCACCTCCACCTCCACCAAGCAAAGCCCCCAGGAGAGGCCCACCACCATCACCACCAGCTTTACCCACGGGCACCTCTCTCAGGGCTGAGCGGAGAGCATCACTTTGCTGCAAGGTGCCCGAGATGGCTGCAGAGAAGCAAAGGTCTGTTAGGGGCTCCTCCCCCTCCGGCCCCCAGGCACTGCCTCCCAGCATTGCTCGGCTCTCTGGGCCCCACTTTTCCCACTGGTAAAACGTTGAGGTCGAATGGAAAGACTCCTTCACACCAACCCAGCCCTGACACCCCCGGGAACTCATTAGCTGCTGGCTTTGACCTCTCACACTTTAACTGGATTTCGACAGCATTCAGCCAAACCTGGATAGATTTTCTTTATGATCCTCCCTTCCAGTGCTCCACACTTTACAGCTTAAAAAAACCTACTTCCTTGTGCATTATTCAATCTGATTCCTGGGAAATAGTCAAGACCAGAATTATTGTCCCCATTAGATGGATAAAGAAATTGAGGCTTGTGACTCTTAGGAAATGACCTCATTTTTTTATTCTTATGATAGCCTTGGATAGGAATTAGGGCAGGGAATGTGTCCTCATTTGCCAGATGACAAAAGTGAGGCCCCAAGAATTGAAGGCAGAATCAGTATCAGCTCCCACTTTTGAGGGCTTTCTATGAATCAGGAACTGTGCAGAGTTTTCAAAAGTTCATCTCATTTAATTCTTGAATCAATTCTCTGAGAAGGGGACCATAATTACACCTTCTTCGCAGATGAGAAAACTGAGGCTCAGAGAACTCAAGTCATGGGCTTAAGGTCACACAGTCAGTATCTGAACCCCAAGAAGGCTGACTCTAGGACCCAAGCTCTTAATCACTGCTTTCTACTGCCTCAAGCATAAAGTCCCCAACATGGTGTCTGGCACATAGCAGGTGCTCAGGAGATGGGAGCCAAAAGAAAAAGAGGAAACTAAGGCCCAGAGAAAAGCCACCCATCCATCTGATGTAGAATCTGCCAGTGAGGAAGAGAGTCCTTGGGAACTTCAGACTTGGCTGGACTTCCCTACCTGCTCCCGCCACTCCCCACCCACCGCAGGGCTGGACTCACCGTTGCTCAGCACATCTTTGGTAACCCTGAGGACAGCGTTTGTCTCTTGGCGGATGCCACACACAGCCACCACGGACAGAGAAGCCACACACCACGCTGTCCACATGTTGGCCCTGCTTCTCTGCTAAGGAGACAGTGGGTCGGTCATATGGCCATGGCTGGGTGTCACCGCACTGGCCAGCAGGTGGAGTTAGCATGACCACCTCCCAACCCACCAAGAGTCACATCAAGACCCTGAGGCCCAGAGACAGGGTAAACGACCCCAGGTCATAGAATGGGGCAGGTCCAGAGTTCCTGATACCGCCTTCTGAGTTTTTCAAATTGCAATGAATCTGGAGGCCCAAAGCAGACCCATTAACCAAACTGTCCCATAACATAGATGTTTTATTATCTCCTGAGATGAAAATTTACAAATGGAGCCTCAGGAAGAGAGAAGAGTAATCGGGATTCCCACCAAAATAGCAAATTAGTAGAAGACAGACTCTGGGGAAATCTCTCCAGAGATTTCTGGAGAAATCTACTCATATATTCATCCAACCACCTACCTACCCATCCATCCTTCCATTCATTCATCCATCCATCCAACCATTCATCCACTCATCAACCATCCATTCTCCCCCTCTTATTCATCCATCCATCCATCCAACCATCCATCTATCCATCCTCCTTCCCATCTATCCATCATTTATCCATGTTCCAACCAGCCAGCAAGCCAGTCATATGTCCATCCATCTATCTTTCCTTTCTTCCATACATCCATCATCCATATATCCTTCCATCAGCCCATGCAGCTGTCAAACATTCATCTAGCCACACTTCCATGCATCCAGCCAGCCAGCAAATACCCTTTCCCACCTCTTTGGAGGAGACAGTTCTACACCATGTACTTAAGATGAAGGGCTCTGGATCAGAGCTATCTGGGTTCTAATCCTTAGGCAAGAGACTTGACCTTTTTGAACTACAGCTTCCTAGTCACCAGCACATCATATCTGGTACATAGCAGACACTCAGTAAACAGTAGTTATTGTTTGGGGACTATTATTTCAGACCCCTAAGAAGTGGGTGTGAAGTATTATGAGATTGGAGGGGTGAAGCATGCATTTGGGGATGAGCAGGTCAACCTCCAGGAAACTTTATTTTGCTGCCTCCATGACTAGTCCACTTCTCTCACTCCACCAGCCCAGTCTAACCATTCTCCAGCCTCAGAGAATCAGAACAGGACATGGCCTCCCATCTGGGCCAGACTGTGAAATTTTTGGCTTCAGCGCCACTTATGCACGCTCTTCCCTCTTCCCTGCCCCCACGTCCCTTGAAGTTCACAAAGCCCCCAAGTTCTTTCCCCGCTCCTAATTGCTCCCAGGAGAGTATCAGAGGCACTCACTTATACTAGAGTATTAAGGACTAATATGTTCAAGAGTTTTTTTTCCCCCTGGCTTCCTCACCTCATCCTAACCCCACTGCCCAGACAGTTCTGTGTTCAAAGAGGGATCACCACCTTCAGTTTAAAAAGATGGGCATCAAAGGAGGGATTTCTGGCATCAGCAAGCAGCTGCAGCGTCTCAGGGAGGTAGCAAAGGTCCCAGGTACCCAGCATCCCTGGGAAAGATGAGCGCAGCTCCGTTCACCCATGTAATTAAAGGGACTCAGGCCCTTTTGCTGATCCCTGAGAGGTTCTCCTGACTATGTCCATGTTTCAGACAAGATCACTGAGGTTCAGAAAAGGGTCTCCCAGGCAGGTCTCCAGTCTGGGACATGCCTCACTGCCTCCCCAGGCCTCAGCCTCCCCCTGCCCAGACTCTGAAGAGGGAGGCGTCTCCTCCTTACCCCCAGCAGGTCCCCGCAGCTCAGCCTTGAGAGGTCCCGTTCACCGGGCCTTCTGCTTTGGCTGAACCTGATCACAGGCCAGTCTTATATAGCAGCTGGAGTCTGATCCTGGACCCAGGGAGGGAAACACCATGTAATTACGAGAGACCGGAATCCAGATTTGCTCTGCACATTGGGCATCGGGACCCAAAACCACAAGGGTTTGCGGTTTGTGGCTAATTCTGAGAACTTGTTCAGCCCCAGGTGGTGTCACATGAGCTGGGGTTTATCAGCCCCTGGTCTGGGCACATTCCTGGAGACCCTAGCTAGGCCCCCAGATGGCGGAAGTGGAAACACCCCCAGACGCATCTAGTTTCCAGCTCTAAAGCAGGCACTGCCCACTCCAGATGGCCTGGGCAGACAGCTGTGCCCAGACTCAGCATCAGGCTGACCTTGGTTCAGACCTCGCTCAACCCTGAACTCACTGGTTGACCTTGGGCCGGCCACTTCCCTGCTCTGTGCCTCTCATTACATATTTCCATCTGCTAAATGAGTATAATACCTGCCTCACAGGACTGATTTGAGGATTCAGGGAGATGGATACGGATCTGCTCTTCAAACTTGGGGCAGGTGCGAAGAGAATAAGCAGATAGGCTTCTGTTGACCTGCAGAAGATTTTCTCCCAATATTTCATTGTGAAATGTCTATACGCACAGCGAAGTTGAAAGAAGTATACAGCGAACACCCATATGCTTGTCATCTTACACCCACCAGCTACATCTACCATTAACATTTTGTTATACTTGCTTTATTGCGTATCTATTCATCCATTAATCCATCTTTTTTTAAAAAAATGTATTTCAAAGAAAGTTGCAGTTAGCAGTATATTTCCCTTTAAACATTTCAACATGCATGCCATTATGATTCTTTTCTTTTTTTTTTTTTAAGTTTTATTTATTTATTTATTTATTTATTTATGGCTGTGTTGGGTCTTCGTTTCTGCGCGAGGGCTTTCTCCAGTTGCGGCAAGCGGGGGCCACTCTTCATCGCGGTGCGCGGGCCTCTCACTGTCGCGGCCCCTCTTGTTGCGGAGCACAGGCTCCAGACGCGCAGGCTCAGTAATTGTGGCTCACGGGCCTAGTTGCTCCGCGGCATGTGGGATCCTCCCAGACCAGGGCTCGAACCCGTGTTCCCTGCATTGGCAGGCAGATTCTCAACCACTGCGTCACCAGGGAAGCCCATGATTCTTTTCTTTAGATGTAAAATTTACATACAGTGAAATGCACAAATGTTGTGTTTATTTGTTGAATACTGACATGTTATACAGTATGTAGCCTGCACCCCTATCTTAATATAGAGCATTTTCATCACCCCAGTATATTCCCTCCTGTTCTTTCCCAGTCAGTGCCTGCTCCCACCCCTCAGTGGCAGCCACTGCCCCCTCGAAAACCTGCTGGGACACAGCCCCGACCTCCTCCTTGGCATTCAAGGAGGATCTGCCTTCCACACCAGTGCTGCTCGTTCTTTTCACCACCACCACCTCCAGCCTCCCTGCCTCCGGGCCTTTGCATGTGCAATCTCTGCCATAGAATACCCTTCTCCAGATTCCATTAGTCACACTATTGTAGAAATGCCAGCTGCTCTAGAAAGCTTTCTGTGACAACCCCTAACTCTGACCCTTCCTCTGGATGCCCCCCCCGCCAAGGCCCTCTGCAATGCCAACCCCCTGAGATGGCGTTACTCTGGGGAAACCAAGCCTGTGCCCCACTCCCAGCCCAACACAGGTACAGATACCAGTGTAGCAAATGAATGAATGAATGAACGAATGCCCTTACTCTCTCCATACCAGTTGGGGAGAAATCTGAGTCCTCCTTGCCTCTTACCCCCAGCCCCAGCCTAGGTCCTACCTCCATGTTTAATTGATGCCACTTCCTCCCTCCCCCACCAGGCCTACCTGAGAACCTCTCTAGGGTGAGGGGGCATTTGTCTCTCCCCACTGAGGCCTGCTCTCAAGTCAGGCTGAGAATAAATGTGAGTTCTGCCGAACTCTGCAGGGAGATGCTTCCTCCCTACGCCCTGGGGGCAATGGAGGCTCTGAAGGCAGGCATGGGTGATGTTAAGTCCTGCCAAGCTCACCAATGTCACCACTGGCCCCTGGGCCAGCCCCTCTCTGGGACTCAGTTTCCCTATCTGCAGTGGGTGCATTAATGGGACAGGCTTTGGAGCCAGATGTTGGGTTCAAATTCTGCTGCCAGTTCTCTCCAAGCCTGTTTCTTTGGTGTTGAGATGGTGACCAGAATGGCCTGGCCTCAAGAGGATGTTGTAAAGGTCAGGTGACTTAATCATGCAAAGTGCTGAGAACAGGGTGCAGCACACAGTAGGTGCTCAGTAGATGGCATTTTTATTCCCATAATTCCGGGTCCCTGCTGGCACCACAAGGCAGCAAGTCAGTGAAAACCATGAGGGGTGTGAGGGGGGTGCTTGAGCCCGGGCCCTGGACCATCTTATCATCTGTAGGGGCTAGACGGGCTCCAGGGTAGGGACCCTAAGAACCACATGTGCCTGTGTTCCTACATCCCATATGCCTTCTCAGCTCTGGACAATCACTTCTCCTCTGGGGCCTCAGTCTGGCCATCTGAGAAATGGGCATAATCACACTTTCCCAGCAGGGTTTTGAGGATTAAAGAGGAAACATCTGGAATATACCTGGAGCTTCATGGGGGCTCAGTAAACCCCGTTTTTGACTCCCCATTCCTGGCACTTAGTGTGATAAAACTGCTTGTTAAACAAAAATATTGCCTTTTAAAATTGAAATACAGGGGTTTCCCTGGTGGCGCAGTGGTTGAGCGGCCGCCTGCCGATGCAGGGGACACGGGTTCCATCCCTGGTCCGGGAGGATCCCGCAAGCCGCGGAGCAACTGGGCCCGTGCACCACAACTACTGAGCCCGTGTGCCACAACTGCTGAAGCCTGCGTGCCTGGAGCCTGTGCTCCGCAACAAGAGAAGCCACCGCAAGAGAAGCCCTCGGCAACTAGAGAAAGCCCGCGCACAGCCACGGAAGACGCAATGCAGCCAATAAATAAATAAATAAATAAAATCTATTTAAAAAAATAAAAAATTAAAAAATAAAATAAAATAAAATTGAAATACAATGCAAAGAGGGCAACTGTGGCTTTCTCCACCTCCCCATCCCTCCCACCAGAGAGCAGGGATCAACGCCCACTGTAAATTGTAGAGGGCAGTGCCCACATGAAGGTCAGTCATCAGAGGCTCTGTGCCTGTCCTCAGTCCTGAGACCAGCCAAGTCCTGGTGGCCATGAGGCCAGCCTGCCCCCTCAGGCCCCGAGAGGATTAGTGTAGCTCCGGCACCAGGGAGATCACCTGGGCTTAGCGTTCAAAAGGCACCTTTGTCTGGAGCTGGTGGGACCAGGCCCTGGGAGGTAACTCACCCTGAAGGTGACTCAGCCTGCAGGGGGCCACGTGGGGGATTCATGCAGGAGGCTGTCAAGACCAGGAAACAGAACCAGCCCCACTACCAACCCCTCCTCTCAGCACTGGTCCCTCTCATGAACCGTCAGCTCGCCAGGCCTGCGGGGGGCTGCCAAACGGGGGGCTTCCTGCACGTCTGGTTTCATTGCCCACTCTAAGTGCGGAGGTTCAGAGCCTGGGCTCTGGAGTCAAGGGCCTGGGTTCAGGTTCTAACCTCATTACTTCCTAGCTGTGTGGCCTTGGGCAAGTCTCTTAACCTCTCTGTGCCTCAGGTTTCCTCAACTCTAGAATGAAGGTAAAAACAGTTCCTAGAAAGAAGGGTTGATTCAAGGAGTTGATGACATATGTATCTAAAGCCCTTAGAACAGTTTCTGGCTCTTATTAAGCATAAAATTAACACAGCGAGTATTACTTTTATAGCACAGCCGTGAAAAGCCCAGGCTTTGGAGTAAGGGTAAGAAGGACCTGGTTCAAATCCTGGTTTTGCCACTTAGAAGCTGTCCAATTCCATTTCTCTGAGCCCGTTTCCTCATATGTAATACAGGGTGATAATACCCACTGGTTATGGTCACTATGAGAATTAACTGAGCAAAGGGATGTTAAGCATCTAACACAATGTCCGGTATACAGTAAGTGCTCAGTAGTGGTTTGCTGCTCTCACTGCTACTGTGTGCAGCCACAGGACTCGCCAGGACAAAGACCCTCCCTGACCTTGAGGTGCTCTTGGTCAAGTGGAAAACAGGGTGAGGCAGTGACATCCAGTGTGAACACAACAATAGACCCTGCCTAGGGCACGTGAGGCTGGAGGCGCTCTTCTCAGTACTCTACAAGGACTGTCTCATTTCATCCTCAAACGACCTATGAGTGAGTCCTACGGGATTCCCATTTCGCAGATGAGGAGCCTGAGGCACAGAGATAGCTCTGCTCCCTCTTCATGCTCCAAGAGGATCAGCTGAGGCCACGTCTAGGCAGCCTTGAATGCCAAACCTGGGAGTCTGGATGATTTCCTGTTGGCCGTGAGAATCCAGCCATGGAAGGTCAAGAATGAGCTGAAGGAGGACAGGACGGAAGAGAGGAGGTTGTGAGGACAGGGAGGGCAGGTGCGGTCCTCGTGAGAGAGGAGGAGGGTGTGCTGGGGTTTGGGTAGAGAGGCAGGAACAGGTGAAGGCAGGATGAGGAGGGAGAATAATGCAGCAGTAACACGAGCTAAAGGCACTGAGGGCTTCTGATGGGTGAGTCACCATCCTGAGTGCTGGTTAACCCTCAAAACCAAATTACTATCATCTCCAAGTTACTGATGAGGAAACCGAAAGTCAGCGAGATTAAAAGACTTGCCTGAGGCCACATGGCAGCTCGGATGGGATCTGAACACAGGCAGCTAACACAAGCTACTCATTTAATCACTGCATTGTTCTGGATGGGAGTCAGGAGACACTGGAGATGAGAAAGGAGTCAAAGATAAATCCCAACATGTCACTCAGCACTAGGCCTGGCATGTAGTAGGTGCCAGTAATTGTAGGTGGGTGGATGGGAGGGAAGGAGGAAAGAAGGGACAGGGGTAGGAAGAAAGGGTAGAAGGTGGATGGATGGATGGATGAATGGGTATGTGAATGGATGGATGGGTAGATGGAAGGATGAATGGGTGGGTGGGTGGATGAATGGATGGATGGATGGATGGATGGAAGGATGAATGGGTATGTGAATGGATGGATGGGTAGATGGGTGGGTGGGTGGATGGATGGGTAGATGGAAGGATGAATGGGTGGGTGGATGAAAGGATGGATGGATGGATGGATGGATGGGAGGATGGTCATTCCTATTGGTGGGTAAACCTCTAGAGGGGTTCCAACTCTCCTCTGCACCCCCCTCAAATCCTCTGATCCAGTTCCCAAAACTTAACTGGCACCTTTTCACTCAGGCCCACTCATAAGTACCAACTTGGGGCCATTCCCCATAACCAAGGAGGCCCATCCTGAGCAGCAGAGAGGAGCCCAGGAGAGAGAGGCAGGACTCCCACTTTCCCATCCCAGCTCTGCTACTGTGAGGCCTTGGGCCAGCCAGGCTCCCCTCTGGTGTCAGTTTCCCTGCCCGCACAGTGTAGCTTTTCTCAGTGTAGCTTTGTCCTGAGGTCTATCCTGAGGTGTGTCAACAGCAGATGTGTAGTCAGTAGTGATCCCTCCCGGGCAACACTGAGTCTCACTCATCTTTGCTTCCTGGAATGCTGGCTCCTTTTCTCCCTGGAAAACTCTTACCCTTCAAAATTCAGCTCAGACATCACTTCTGAGAAATGTCCCAAAGTCAGAGAGACAGAGACAGACAGACACAGACTCAGACCCAGAGAGACAGAGTGAAAGATGGAGGTATTTAGAAAAATAGAGAGAGGAGAGGGAAAGGGTGGGAGGGGAGAGGGACACAGGGAGCTCGAGGCAGAGGCGGAGGAAGGCAGGACGTGACACAGAGGCTGCCCGGGCCAACCAGCAAAGTTTGGGATGTGAAGCTACAATGACTAGGCCCCAAGTCCCCTCGCCTCCCAGGAGCCCTGCCTGGAGCTGGGGAGGGCACCAGAGGCAGAGGCCAAGACATCCCCTGTGTGACTGGAGAACAAACCAGCCGGGAGGTGCTGAGATAGAGGAGTCGTTTATTGAGAGCTCAGGACTTGCCAAGGAGGCCCCAGAGCTTTCTCCAAAGCAGAGTGCTGTGGCTGACCCTGCAGTCCCCACCCCAGACTGGGGGCAGAGCTGCAGGGCCAGAGCACCTGGGTGAGCCTGCGTGGATAAAGGACACTTATACTGTCACTGACACAGGCTGGAGCCTGGGAGGGAAATTGAGGCAGAGCGGGCAGATGGACAGGACTCTGGCAGTCAACAGGGAGGGATGGTGGCCAGCTGTCAGCCTCAGGATGCCACGTCAGCACAACGGCATTCTGCAAGTGGCAACGGCTCAAGGTTAGGCCCTCTGAGTCCTTGTGCCCAACACCGCCACCACATACCCTCATCCCTGCAGCCATCTCTGTGTGCCCCCCACCCCATGCCCTGGGGTTAGCACTGTACTTGGGACACAGCTGGCACTTATTAAGTGAATGAATGAAGAAATGAATGAATGATGAATAAATGACATTCAGTGTGGGAGAGGTCACTGACTTTAGGACTTAAAAGACATAAGTTCAAGTGCCATTTCTCCTGCTAATTTACTGTGTGACCTTGGGCCAGAAATGTGGCCTCCTTCAGCCTTGGTCCTCATCTGAGAAATGGGCCCAGAATTCCCTGATCTGCCCAACTCCCAGAGCTGTACCGAGACTCAAAGCTGTGCTGGATTGAAAAGGATTGTGAGGCCATGTCAATATTCAGTAAGAAAAAATGTCATGATCTATTAGCCATGCCTGCCACGGGCACAGCAGAAGGGAGAGACAGAACGTGTACTTGCTACCCCTGGACCAGGGGAACTGTGATTCTGTGAGTAAACCTGAGGTTCCATCCTATCGGCCAGTCCTGTGTCTGAATTGAGCAGGAAAGAACTCTGTGACTGCTTGACAATGTCTGCCACGGGCAAGTAAGGAAGGAGTGATAGCACATACGTTGTATATTTGCCATTCCCAAGTTAGGTAATTTATAATCCCTGAGCAACTTAGAAAATGGTGCAGGGACAGACCAGCTGATGAAGCAGAGCAGTCCCCTCATGAGTTTCAAGCAGGGCGCTCCAGAGACAAGCTTAAGGCCCATCTAGGCCACACCTGCATGGGAAACTCACCGCTATGATCACGAGGGCCGCACTGGCAAAATTGACATTGAGAACCTTAGGCAGGGGGATTCCAACATCCAGGTTCACTGTGAAGAGGGTGTGGTTGAAAGCAAAGATATGTGGGGAGCCAAGGTGGGACCTGCTGACCCTATTCCACAACTTTCTTTAGCGAGGCAGTTCTCTTCTTGGAGACTCAGGTTCCCATACTGGCAGACTCCTACTCATCCTACTAAACCCAAATGAAAATGTCCTTTTTCTGTATCATCTTAAGGGGTCCCTTCAGCAGAACCTCCTTGAGGTTCTGTCAGTCCCTTGCACATTCTGGGTCATCTATATTCTACTCATTTGTTTACATGACTATTTCACTCTGGATTGTGAGCTTGAACACAAGCTCTTGAGGCCCAGAGTCTGGCATGATGTAGGAGCTAATCAATGTTGCCTGAATGGAAACAATCTTGGTTTCTGCATCTTGGAAATGGGGATCAACCCCTCTCCAGCCTCAGTGTCTCTATTAAGAACAATGGATAATAACCAAATCACTTTGCTGTACACTTGAAACTAACACAACATTGTAAATTAACTATACTTCAATAAAAAATTTTTTTAAAAAAAATAACAATGGAGAGAGGCAATGGATTTGGCAATCCTGAGTTCAGACACTCCATGTGTCCAAGAAGACAGTGAAGGCTGCCCTTACCATTGAGCTTTGGCATGTAAGCTACCCGGACCACATCACTGAGCCGTTCTTCTAAACGGGACGCCTGCAACAGAGCACACAGAGGGCTGGGAGGTGTGGCTTTGCAGGGAGCTGTGCAACCCTTCCCCAGGGATAAAAATCCAGAGGTCCAGCTGCCCCAGCCTCCCCACCCCCATGTCTGAGGACATAGCTCCTGGTAGACACAGGGCCCGCTGGGGTGGGCTGTCCACCAGTGACCCCAAAGGGGATTCTGTGATTTAGGCAGGGTTCACCCTGGGCCCCATGAGCTTGGACGAGCCGCTCTCCCGGAGGAAGGGTCTGTGGGGCCTGTGTCTGAGAAAGAGGGAGGAAATGTGCCCAGCACCAGTAACTCTGTGTGGTCTGATCTTAGATTCCTGTGAGTTTAGAAACACTTAGAATGACCTAGAACCTGAGACCATCGTGAAATTCTAGAACCTCAGGCCTCTGAGAAGCAGGAAACTAAGGGCTCTGTGGGCCTCTGAAATGTTAGAACTTTCTGAGTTTAGGAACCTTATTACTGTGTGAAATTCCAGAATTCTGAACCCTAGTGAGGTTCTACACATTTACAACTTTGTGAGGTTCCAAGACTTTGGAAGATCATGAGATTCACTTTCCTAAGACAATGACTATATTATACGTGCGTATGCGTGTCCGCAACGCCCCCTTCCCACACACACCTGTCCGGATGTTTGCCCACTCTGGCTTATTGGGGCAGAGCCCAGACTGGGGCCAGCTCAGTCATATGGCCCATGACTCATCCTGCTTCCTTTCCACCCCCACCTGTAGACCCTCACCAATGCCAAGCTGCTCACCCTCCCAGGAACTTGCAACAAAGGCGTGGGCGAAGGAGGAGGCCAGCTTGACACTGAGCCTGGTGGAGAGAAGAGAGATGTTGAGGGGCCCCAGCACCCACCACACCCCCAGCCTGCCCCACCCCTAGCTCTCCAGGGTCAGGAAGCAGGGTTACAGGGCCAACTCTGCCTCTATCCAGCCTTGACTCAGAGACTCAGTTTTCCCACCTGTAAAATGGGCCTGGAGGGAGCTAACCTCCTTCTGAGATATCATGACTGCCACCTCCGACTCCATGGCCCTGGAGCCTTGGTCTGAATCCCAGTTGTTTGACTGAACCTCTCTAAGGAGTGGCCCTCCCATAGACTGAGCCTTGGACACAGAGTGCCCTGCACCCAACAGCTGCTCACTGAAGGCAATAAACCACCAACGGATCACAGCTGGCTCAAATGCAGGTCCAGGGCCAGAGCCCGGACACACATCTCTGTCTCCTGAAGGGCTGAGGCTTCAACTGCCACCAGGAAGGGGAGACGAACCCTGGCAGTCAGTGAGGCCTTTTGTCAAGCTTACAAATGGGGCGATGGTGGAGCCTTGCAGCGGGGTAGTAGTAGCCTGAGGGGCTGGCAGGGGTCAGGTGAGCACCGGGTACCTATGGCCCAGGACAGTCTGATCCCAGAGTCCCCTGGGAAAACCCCTGTATCCAGGGGAGGGACAGAGAGGCCCCAGGCCAAGGTGAGAGCACTGGGCCCAGAGAATGGAGGCCCAGACTGTGGACCTGCTTCCAGGGACAACCCACTGTGCGAGCCTGGGCTTTGTGCCATGCACGTGTAAGGAAAGATTGTCATCAACATCACCATCTTGGTCATTATGATTATCATGAGGCCTAGTTACCACAGGGGTGGAGAAACTAGAGAAATAGCTAGTCCACATGAATAACAAAGCATCTGACAACATTCAAGGACAGTTACCTCCATGGCCAGCCTCTAGGGCTGATAACTCAGGAGTCTAGACTCCATACCCCACAGCAGGTTTATCTCCAGGGCCAGCTTTTGAGCAGGTGCAGTGGAAGATGCCCGCTCTGGAGCCAATTCTCTGGGCCCCAGTTGCCTCATCTGTACAATGGGCTAATACCACCCCTTCCCAGCAGGTCCCAGAGGCAAGGAAGATGCTGGTAAAACACTTGCAATTTAGTTGCTGCTCAATAAATAAGAGAGGGTTTCTGTCGGTCCCTAATTCTTGTTTGTAAAGACAAGGCCCAGGATCCCACATTACCGTTCCAGGGACAGGGAGAGGTGCAGCTTGGTAGCTGACGGAGCCAGCTGGGCATTTAAAGTCATCACCTGCATGGGAACAGAAGGCAGAGATTACACTGAATTTGGCAGAAGGAACTTGAGGACAGGTCTGCCTTGGCCAACAGGTGAATTTCCACCGTCTATTTCCTCCACTACCCCTTGCTGAGGCCCTACTGTGTGTTAGGGTCCACGCTGGGCTATGAGGAGGTAACTTGAAGGTTCTGGTGCTCAAGAACCAGGGTACTGAGGGCAATCGGTGTTGGATGCGAGGCAGCTCTAGGGCTGCAGGAGCTTGGACAGACCCTCAACCCAGCCTGCAGTGGGTGAGGGAAGGCATCCCCCGTGAGGTGACTCCTGAGCTGAATCTTGGAAGATGAGGAGTTAGCCAAGGGAAGGCGAGAAACTGCCCTCCAGGTGGTGGTCCCTGCACAAACAAAGGCAGGGTGGTGCGACCTGGTAGCCCTGAGTAACTGGCTTAGGGCGCAAGGCTGGGAAAGGCACAAGGATGAGGCAAGAGGTTGGGGATGGAATGGTGTTTGGCCGTGCAGAGCCAGGGCAGAGAGTGAGCAGGGGAAGGACCTGCCACTGCCCGGATGTATGGCTGGGAAAACTAGTAGCGGTGGGGTAGAGGGGAGCAGACTGGAGGTGGGGGCCAGGAGGGAGCTGGAGGGTCATCCAAGAGATACCTGAGCACAGAGAGGCTGGGGAGGTGGGGGCAATTCCTGAGGTCCTGAGGAAGCACAGTGGACACGTGTGTGATGAGGGAGCAGCTGGGAGTCCAAGGGCACTTGGGTCTCAGCTCAGGTGATGACAATGGGGGCGGGGTTTCCTGTGCTGTGCCACATGGGGCCTCCCACCCTGAGATCCACAGCCTGGAGAGGGTCAGCCCTACTTAGAACCCCAGTGCCAGCTCCCACCCCTCAGCTGCTCACTCTGTTCAGCTGGAAGAAGGCTTCACGGGTCCCTTTAGGGAGGTAGGACAGCACATGGATGTTAGCTGGGACGGAGACCATGGCCTTCTTGTCCTGGAGCGTGACTGTGGGTGCTTCTTTTACCCACAGTGAGAGCAGGAGCTGCTGGCCTGGTGGCAGCTTCCTCAGGGTCTGGAGAGAAGCAGGGGCAGAGTCGGGGGCAGAGTAGGGGCACGAGGAGAGAAGCAGGGGCAGCTTAGATGCTCCACTAATAGAATCAGTTAGTCAGTCAACAAACACTCATTGAGCACCTAGTGGGCCCCAGGCACCGTGCTGGGAGCTGAGGTAACAGCCTGAACAAGACAGGCCTGGTCTTGGCCCCCACGAGGCTGACACTCAGGTGCGGAGATACCAATCCACAGAACAACCAATCAGAGTCAAAATCCTCCCCCTAGGACACACTTTATTACACAACATAAAAAAACAAAACAAAAAATATCCCCGATGCCTACACTCCCTACATCATCCATCCTCTGCCCTCCTATCTCACCTCCCACCACTGGCCCCTCATTCTCTCCTCTCCAGACTCGCTGACCACTTCGCTGTTCCTCCAACTAGCCAGGCATGCTTCCACGTCAGGGCCTTTGCACTTGCTGCTCCCTCTGCCAGAACTGTCTTCCCCAGATACCCTCATGGCTCCCTCCATCCCCTCCTTCAGCCTTCAGCTCACACATCGCCTCCTCAATGAGGGCTTTGCAGAGCACCCTCCTCCACCTTTCTGACACTGTGTATATTCTACTTATTTATTTGTTCAATGTCTGTCCCTCCCACCACAATGGCAGCTCCTTGAACACGGAGACTTTTGTCTACTTTTCACCAATTGCCCCTTCTGCATGCCCAGCACCTAGCACGGGGCCTGGTACATAGTAGGTGCTCAGTGAATATTAGTTGACTGAATGAATCACACAATCAGGAAATGCTGAATCTCATAATCACGACATCGTAGATTACAGAAATGCTGGAAACCACGCATCCACAGAAGGTTAGAATCACTTGAATGCTGGGATCTGGTGACCAATTCCTCAAGCCCCAACTCCCAGAGTTGCAGTATCATAAAGACAGGGGGAATCACCGGATTCCAGCCTCCTATATCCACAGATTCTGAAGCCATGGAACCAAACTCAGAACTGGGGCCACACACAGGGCTCTGATACTGTGAAAACAAAGGCTTCAGGCTCCAGAGACAAGCCCAGCCTCCCTAGGCTAAGAGACATGGCATGCCTTGTTGCATCCATGGGTCCCTGCTCCTGCCACCCTGGCCTCCCCCAAGTCCCTTTCCACCATCTTACAACTCCTCAGAAGAACGAGGTTCTTCTGAATGTCTAGCCCCAATCTCAGCCTTTGCCTGAGACACCTATGCCCTTTAGCCCAAAACACCAATAAGCAGAGGCCCCACTCAGGCCCACCAAAGCTGCTTTCCATCACCACCTTCAAGGACTCACAGAATTTGTCTGTGTCCCCAAATTCAGCTGCCCTCTCCATCTTCTCTGGTGGAAGCCCAGGCCTTGTGGGTCTCTTTCTAACCTCTGTCAGAATCTGCTGTTACGTAAAGACCTTGTAGTAGTCATTTCAACTTCAGTATAATTCAGATTCCCACAGCTGGAAAGAAGCTGATTCAGCACCAATTGGAGGGATGGGAAAGCTGAGGACCAGGCCCTGCAGTCACGTACTGACTGATGCCCACTAGTCAAATCTCCCTGAATCTCCCCCCTTCTCTTTCATCTTCATGGCCACTGCCCTGAGTCTTCTCTCTGAGGACAAGAAGACTGAGACCAGGATGAGGTAAGGCAGTTGGAGGGAGGGGGCTCAATCACTTGGAAAGAATCTGCTTGACATAGGAGCAACAGCCCCAGGACAAATGCCCAGTTGACTTCTGGGGCAGTTAGACGCTGGTCCTTTCTTCTCTAAGCAAAATCTGCTATCAGGAAAGGATAAGGTGTTAGTCAATCACACTTTAGTATGAATTTGGACTCAACATTCAATTGCAGCTGTCTGGAGAGCTGTATTGAGAAAGATTCTGGAGTCCACTCAGGGTCATCAGGAAAGAGCTACAGTGAACAAAGCCCACGAAAGGGTCACTCACCTCAGGGACCAAAGCCGCCAGCTCTGTAGTTGTCAGTGGAACACTGCTGGAAACCTGGACCCAAGACCAAATGGGATGTGGGGGGGCGGTAAACACAGAGCCAAATAGGGATCCCTCAGCACACACAAAGTAGTTTTCCCCTACTCAATTTTATACATACCTCTCTACAGACACTCATGTTCCTTCTATTGACCAATGATGAGTGCTTACTACATGCCAGACACATGCTAAGGGTCTTGTGTGCCTTCACTCATTTCACCTTTATAACTGCTCGAGGAGGTGGGTGCTACGATTATTCCCGTTTTACAGATGGGAAACCTGAGGCTCCTGTCCAGGGTCATAAGCTGGTAAATGGTGGCACCAGGCTTTAACCCAGTCAGGCTAATTCTAGAACTTCTAAACTGCCCTGCCAGAGCGCATAATCTGAAGGCCCAGGGATCTGACCCTAGACATTTTTGCCTTTTACCCCAAAAATATTTTCAAATACTATAAATTTGTTTCCACTATTTACACATCAGGACATTTCATATAAATTTGCAGTTTCTGGCTAAAAAATTGGAAAATCTGGTCACACCTGCCTCCCAGCTCAGGACCCTGTTCCAACCACCCCATAGGCCTTCAGTGTGCTCTCTGGACCCCACCTGCAGGAAGTGAGTAATCAATCCCTGCTCCCTTGGGCTGAGCTGCAGGTAGGAGCCCAGGTAGCTCAGAGCTCCCTGCCTTTGGACAGGACTGAGACCAAGAAAATGTCTCTGGCTAAGGCTTCCGGGGGCTGGGGCTTCCAGACATCTGTGAGGGTGTGAGAGGGGGCCAGAATGGAAACAGAGAGGTCTCAGAAGCTTCAAAACAAATGTCCAAGTGACCTTTAGTATAGTCCAACCCTAGTCTTCTTCTCTCCAACTCAAATATGCTCTTGAGAAAGCAGTGGGAATGTTAGCCATTGACACTTTAGTGTAAAATTGGGCTTTGACTCTAGAAGGGCTCATCTGGTGCAGGGATGGGAAGTTGGCTACATTTCATATGCCAATTTTGACCAATTCAAAGTAACATCCTGAGTGTCATGTTGAGAAGGATTTGGAAATCCCATTCAGGTTTAGCCAAGTAGAGGCCATTATCAATTAGCAATGTCTGCCTGAAGGACAAGAGTGGGTATGTGCATGCTATAAACCTGTCCAACTCTCTCCTATTATAAGAAGAGGGCTCGTCAAGGCTGATCAGTGATGATGTGACTAGGTCACCGCTAGCATTGCCAAGGTCCAGCAGGGCAGGGTGCCGTACTCACCAGCTCAAGGGTGATGTCCAGGTCAAGGGCACCAATGGTCTGCAGGAGCCCAAACACGGTGTTAAAGAGGTAGAGAGGCACAGTCACCTGGGATGTGTGGTCCTCCTTGGGGGGCACCTTGATGGGGTTGGGGGGCTTGGGGAAGTCGATGATGTCACCTGCTACGCTCTTCACAATGGGCTGCAGGGGCAGGAGACAGCACGTGGCAGGGTCTCAGGGCAGCTCACTCACCTGGCTTTGACTTAGCATCCCCTGCCTGGCCTCCACTTGTACCCCACCACCCCTACCTGTGGGCGGGGCCTCGGCAGGCACTCACACTGATGTCCAGCTCTATGTACTGGTTGGAGATGAGAGGCAATGTGGCCAGAGTGAATTCCACGGACCCAAGAGCCCCGAGGGCACCAGGCCTGCATGAGGAGGGGAGGAAGGAGAAAGACCTCATGAGCCCAGGCCCCAGTAATAACAGGCTCTGCTTCTATTTATTGAGTGCCTGCTGAACGCCTAAAACTCTACTAAGCATTCACCAGGGCACTACTGTCATCCCCATTCTACAGATATGGAAACTGAGGCTCCAACAGAGGAAGTCACCAGCCCCAGCCCACACAAGCCGCAGAGTAGCAAAGCCAGGGTTCCTGTTTTCCAGAGCCGGTGCCACTAACCACATTGTTGCCCTGTCTCTCTCATATAATACCACATTCAGAGACATATCTGCCCCCAAGTTTTCTATCCTTATCATAGTTATGCATTTTTATACTTTTCAAGGCCCTTTTGTGAATACAAAAGGCATCCATGTCTCCACAAGGCTCAGAGAGGCTGGGGGCCACTGTGGCTGCGGGGCCTTGGGTTCCATACCTAAGCTCTGGGCCTCAGTCATCTTGTCTGTCCAGATAATAACAGTATCTGCCTCATGCTTCTGACAGTGCCAGACACACCGCCGGTGCTCAGTAAGTGGCCTGAAGCCCCCGGCAGATGGAGACCTGGATGGCTCCGGGTCTCCTCACCCTGCGGAACTGACCTCAGCCCAGAACACCACCATTAGGCCTCCTCAAAGTGGCGGCCTCGTCAGTCTGAGGAAGACATGAAAGGTCCCAGAATTCTGCCCCGTCCTCTTCCCTGGTACCCCACCCGCTGGGGTAATGGTGGGGGAGACGTAAGAGCAGGTGCAGAGAGGAGGAGGGTGGGCCCCAACTTACACAGCACAGCCCCCAGGAGCTCATTCACCACGCCCAGCACGCTGTCCACCACGGGGCACGGCTGCGTCCGGAGGAGACAGGAGTTACAGGAGAGTAGCAGCGGGCCCCACCATGGCACGGGGAACAGCTTCATTTTCTTTAAATGATTTGCTATGTGGTCCCAGGGACCGAGGTAAGGCAGACAATGGAGATGGATGGCGAGACACACAGATGGGAGGCAGGGGAGGGGCTGGAGCTTGAAGTGTCAGAGGGCGGAGTGGGTGGTGGAGAGGGCCAGTTACATGAGTCCCCTCAGAAAACCTTGGAGGATGCTGGGGGGACAAGAAGACACATTCCAGAGGCTAGCTGGGGTGTAGGGACGAGGCCCTCCCCCAAGGAAACAAGGTCTCAGGTTCCTCCTGCCATCCATGTGGGCACTGGGAGACCTACAATCCAGATCCCCCAGAGGGGCGCCTCCTCCCCTCCACCTGGAATCAGAGCTGGCCCAGGGCATCCACTGTGCACGCCACTCCGGGTTTCCTAAAAACCCCTGGGCTCTGACATCAGGGAACAAGTTGTCCCAAGTCTGGGAATCACAGAATCTGAGTCCGCCAGAGCAGGAATCCCAGAGGTGGTCCAGCCCAGCCCCTTCACTCCTTCAGCGCCTTCATTCTACTGCTGGGGCCGGAGAAGAGAAGTGACCTGTCCAAGGTCACAGCTGTTCTCAGAGAGACAAGCTGTTTTCATTTAAACTTGGAGCCCCAAACTCCAGGGCTTCTGGGGTCAGGCACGTCTCGGAAATGAGAGGAGACCCGAGGGGCTGTGATGGGTGGGGGGAAGAGCCTCCTGGGCGCCAGCCATGTGCGGCCTACAGGAAGGAGGTACGTGCAGCTGGGGTGGCTGATTGCATAAGAGAAGCCAGAAATGGGATTGTTTAGAGAAATCTCCAATCTCTAAGTGCTGGTAATTAACTCTTATTTTTAAAACCTCTTTGAGTCACATGAATCCTGTCTTGCAGCTAATGGTCCAGAGACCCCAGTTACGGGCCACAATTTAAACGTACCCACACCCCCTTGTTGAAATCTACCTGAGATGGGCCTGGGCTGGGGTCCCTGCTGCTGGGAGCTCCCCTTCTCCCCCTGAGCTTCTTTTCTGATTGGATTCTTCAAGCCCAGGGCAGTTTTGCCAACCTCAGTCCCCCACATGCTTGCCATCTCCATGGGTGTTCTTAACAAGGACTCACAGGAGAGGTCCTGCCAGGACTGGGGATCAGGAGGCCTGACTGCTCTTTGCTGGCTGTGTGACCCCAACAAGGCCTCCCCTCTCTGTCCTCAGTGAATTGGGGCTTTGGCCAGACCAGCTTTTCTTAAGTGTGGTTCAAGGGACGACGGGGGGCAGGCCATGGACAAGCACCCTGGAGCAGTTTAATCATAATGTGTTTAACATGTACATGTATGTGATCTTCTAGACACGTTTGCCAAGCACAGGGCTTCGTTTAAAATCACTGAGTGACCGAATTTTTTAATTCAAACCTAGTTTAAAGAAAAGTATAAAGTCAATAATAATAATACAGGTGGCAAAGACAGAGCAGGGGGTAAGAAAGGGACTTACTTGGATTTGAGAGCAGGGGACTCAGGTCACCTGGATTCAGAGGCCTGGGGACAGATTGTGCCAGCCCACCTACAGACTCGCAGGCGGCACCTGGGAGGCCCATGGGCAGGCCAGGATGGGATTACCTGATGGGCGTGGAAGGAAAACACAGCCTAATCCTGCCTGGCGCCCAGATTAACTCAAAGCCGGGGGAGGAGGGGCACAGCTCAGGGTGTACCTGGCCTGCAGCCCTCACACTCACGAATTCTGGCAGCACCTTGAAGAGCGTCTGTTCCACGACCCCAAAGAGCGGTGCAGGCAGCAGCCTGGGCAGAGTGAGATGGGTGAAGGTGTGGCCACCACGCAGGGACAGCGCCAACCCAGATGACGGGGCAGGGTGGGCACTGGCGGTTCTGGACATCACGCATCTCCTCTCCTCGTGGGCTCGGCTGGGGCTTTGGGCAGCTGGGTTTAAATCTTGGCTTTGCCTCACCATGGGACCCAGAGGAGGATTTCAGTTTCCCCATCTGTACAGTGCCTGCCTTAGAGAGAGCAGTTGCTGCTGAGATCAAATGGGAGTGTAAACATGTCTGATGCTCAGTAAATGTCTGCTCCCTTCGTCTTCTCCAATATGTGTAGATGAGTGACATTTGGGCCTAAAACAGCAGCTGGCTTAGAGTGAGGGTTCAATAAGTATTTGTTGAATAAATGAGTATTTGTCAAATGAATGAACGCCTGAGAGAGTGGCCTGAGGATGTGCATGTATCGATAGATGGGCTTAGGTCTGTTTGGAGAGTATGGGGGTACAGAGGGAGGGGTGACAATCACAGAACCACAACCACAGGACACCCTCCTGAGCTCCACCCCCTCCAAGCCCCCTCTAGCCCAGAGGAACAGGATGGAGCCACTGGGGTTTAAGGAGCCCAAGACCCTGCCTGGAAACCTCTTACTAAGACCCTTCTGCAGACAGGGCCAACCCCGGTTCACCCTGTTCCTGGGAGCTAACACAGAGCTGTCCGATAACCCATCACTGGTCAGGGCCACCCAGCAAAGGTGGGGTGTGGGTGTGGGTGTGGGATTTGGCCTGGAACAGAGGGACTAACAGGGGTTGACTCAACGTGTGAGGCAGGGGAGGCGGCAGGTGTCGCTGGGGGGGGATGCAGAGTGCTGTGAGAAAGCCTTGGACCTGAGTCCAAAGACCAGCCCATCTCCGTGCTTGCCTCAAGCTGTGTGTGTGACCTTGGGCAAGTCCCTTGCCCTCTGTGGGCCTCAGCTGTCCCATGGAAGAAGGATCACTGTGTCCTGACAGTTGGGGGAAGAGATGGATATAAAAGTGCCAGAGCCTTCCAGATAATTAAATTTAGGTCCTCATTATACAGATGGGGACGCTGAAGCCCAGACAGGGGAAGGGGTTCCCCTGGAGGGTCACACAGCAAGTCAGGGGCTGAGCTGGGTCTCGTATATGCCAAGAGCAGGGACTGAAATGCCTACAGGCCAAGGGACCACAGAGGGCCCTTGTTCTACCTGGAAGAAGGGAGGCAGGATCTCGGGGGCTGGAGAAGGGGGACGCTCAGGAGTGGACGTTGCAAGCTGCGGGCTGGGCCAGAGTCCCTGTCCCTGCCAGTCTGCAGGTCTGCGCCAAGGCTTGATCCGGTGAGACAGACCCCGCCCAGCCGGCCGCTCCCTGGAGACCCAGGAGACTTCCGCCCGGTGCGCGCACGCGCGATGAGCCCGAGGAGGTCCGGGCGCGGGGAGCCGCCCAACACCGGCTGCAGACCGCGGACTCACCCTGAGAGCAGGCTGATGTGGCCCAGGTGCGTGCTGCAGCGCTTGAGGATGAGGATGGGCGTTACGCCGCGCGCTCACGCCCAGCGCCACCCGCGACGACACTTTCACCTCAGCTGCCAGCTGCAAGAGGCCCCCCAGGGGGCTGCGAGACCTGATGCTGGGGGCGTGGCCAGGCGGCCAGGCGCCACCCACCGGGGCCGCCTTAGCCGCGCCCACCCCGGGGCCGCTGACCAGGGCTCTGACGAGCGGCGGGTGGGGTAGCCCTGTGAGCGGCCCCATTCCCTCCTCTCACCTCCTGCCTCCCTGCCCCTTTGCATGTCCCTGCGCCCCCTCCCTCACCCCCACCAGTGAGCTCCAGGCAGTGGGGTAGGGGTCTCCAGAGAGAGAGATGGAAGTCTCTGGACGTCAGTGGGATGGAGATCCCTGGGGAGGGGTAGTGGGGTGGGATCCAGGAAGGGAATAGGAAAGTGGGAGTCTCTTGGGAAGGAAGGAGGAAATAGGGGGGCAGGGGGTGGGTGTGGAGAGACAATGAGGTAGGGGGTCCCCAGGGGCACACTCACCCGGAGCCATGCAGGCCCACCTTGGTGTGCAGGCTCAGCTGCACCCCAAACCCAGGCAGCAGCTTCAGAGACACCTTCGGCAGTGTGATTTCCTCAGTCTTCAGCCTGCATGGAGGAGAGGGCCACTGACCACCAGACAACCCCCCCACCCCCACCCCGCCCCAGGACCAGTCCCTCAGTGCCTGGACCATCCCAGACCAGGCAGAGCCTGGAGCCTCTCTTGGGTGTGTCCCCTGTCCCACCTCTAACCCATAAACCCAACTGTGGGCCCTTGAGCCAGTTACTTCACCTCTCTGGACCTCAGTTTCTGCATCTGTTAAGTGGGGTTATATAAGTTCCCACTTCATAGGGATGTTGCAGAGAAAAATTAGATAATGTAGGTGCACAGCTGGTAAAGCATATGCTCTGGAACTGTAATATCATCATCCTCACTGGAGGCTCAATGAGCTAAAGTGCTCCCCCCACCCCATCCCAATGGCCTCAGCCCTGGTTCAGTCTCTGGCCTGGGTCATTGTCCTTCCACTCCCATCTCCTAGGCTCTCACACACACAACCCAAGGGGGTTCTCAAACACAGCTCCCCACAGTTCATTATTTTCTCTGTCCACTGGGCCTTTGCCCAGGCTGTTCCCTCAATCTGGAATACCCTTTCCTTAATTTTCCTTCCACTCTGCATCCACTGTCAGCTAGGTGACTCCTCCAGCTCTCCTGATTTCAGCTAGGGTATCTCCTCCTCCAGGAAGCCCTCCTTACTGCTTCTCTGACTCAGGCAAATACGCTCCTCTGAGCAGCACCCACACCCTGCCTGGACTGCCTCTATCACTGCCCTGAGCTTACAGGATCATGACTGCTGGGTCCGACCTCATACTGGGGGCTCTTTGAAGCTAGGATGGTGGTTCATGTCTGAGGCCCCGGCCTCACCAAGTAGAGGGGATTCTACAGTGGGAGGGGGCTAGGTCTATTAATAATGATAATAATAATAGTTAATATTTATGGAGCATTTATTATGTGCCAGGCTCTGTTTCAGCCTGATACAGATTCACTGTCCTGGCAACAACCCCATGAGTAGTTGCTCATGGTGCAGCCAGTAAACCCAGATGGTTCAAATCCCAGCTCTACCACTAATTGACTGGGTGACGTTGGGCAAATCACATTGCTGCTCCGTGCCTCAGTTTCCCTGTGTGTAAAATAGGGATAATGACAATACCTACCACAGATTGGCACTTAGTGATCCTTGAGCAGTCAGTCCTTACCAGCTCCCTTTCCAGACATCTGTTTACTGTTTTGGGAGGTGGGCATCCATTCCCCTTCTGCTCCCAGCACTCCATTTCCTCCTGTACAGTGACACTTCCCCATACCCCTCTCCTGGCCTTCAGCCTTTCTTGAGGCCTGTTGTTTGGCCATCCCCTGATCCACCACCAGCCGTGGACTCGTTCCTGCCTACCTGGGGCAGGCAGTATGGCGGTGATTAAACACCCAGACACCGCCCCCGCCCTGCCCTGCTACTGCACTTCCTAGCTGGGTGAGTTCGGGCAAGTCCCTTCACTGCCTGTGGGGACGTCGATCGTCTCACCTATTAAGTGCAGTTGATGACATTCCTACCCCTGGATTCATTGGATGATTTGCTCACAATGCTTAGCACAGTGCTAGGCACCCAGAAAACCTGTCTAAGTGGTCATTAAGTTATAAATATTAGCTCTTAAGGGATTTCATTCATTCATTCAAAAATATTTTTTGAGCATCTGTTATGTGTCAAGCACTACTTATGATACTGGGGACACAGCAGTGAACAAGCCAGACAAAAGTCCTAGCCCTCCTGGGGTTTATAATCTAGCAAGGGAGGCAAGGGAAAAAAAAAGTGAAATATATGGGGTACAGGGGTGTGATTCATTCCCTATAGAACATGAAGGCAGGCAAGGGGACAAGGAGAGGCTGGTCAGGGCAGGGGTCTTCGGAGCAGACACCTGAAGAGGAGGAGGGAGGGAGCCATGCAGATACCTGGATTAACCCAGAAACAGCAACTTGGATTAGCCCAGAGAGACTGAGCAACCTGGATTAGCCCAGAGAGACTGAGCAACTTGCCCCAGGTCACACAGTGAGTAATTGAAATTGACCCCAGAGCTGGAACCCTCAACCACAGAGGCGTGCTGCCTGGCACGCAGTAGACTCCTTATTTTCTGACTCTGGTTCTTGGGACTCCCTGTCCAGGCTCCCCATGAAATTCCCACTGCCTGCCAACAAATTAAAAAGAGTCAACATCTTCTCTATTCCCTGAAGCAAAGAAAACATCAGACTTCCTGTAGGGCACACAGTAGGTAGGTGGTCAAGCGGCCACACTGTAAGGACTCACCCAGAAAGCTCCTTGACAATGCCAAGAGCCCCTCCGTAGCTCAGCAGGCCACCTCCTCCGAGCAGGCCCCCTGAGCCCAGGAGGCCCTGGTTCACAGATGTGACAGTCCCCAGCATGTTCTGCAAAATGGGCCCCCCGACCAGCGAGTTCTGGATGGCTGCAAACAGGGTGGTGGGGAGGAAGGTTCATTTTACAGATGAGGAAGCTAGGGCCCAGAGAGGGGCAGAGATTTGCCCAAAGTCACACAGCAAATTGGGTTTGGGACCAAGAGTATGACTAGGGCTCCTGACCCTGGGTCACCCGGTAGCACCGAAAATTGGGGCAGAAGTAAAGGAGGGAGCACACAGCCACCAGGGAATGATCAAGAGGGAGGAGGCGACCTCTGCCCCTCCTGGGCACCCTTGGTCTGACTCTGCGGATCGTGAGAAGGGCAAGATGGAAGGGACCGCCTTGTGGAAGTTGCAGCAGGCCGGGGTAGCCTCCATGAAGCATTTGCTATTCACAACTATGGTCACCCTGGGCCGTTGAGCCCTGGAGCAGCAAATGCCCAGTGGAGTTCCCCCACCCCAGAAACGTGGGGCAGAGATGTTGGCCCAGCCAGCACCCTCCCCTGGACCTCCTCAACCGCCCCCGCCCCTGTCCTTGAGGGAGACACAGGCCCCGCATGCCCGTCCCACCCGGTTCACCTCTCAGAAGAGAGTGAACTAATCGCCCACTGGAACCTGCAAGCAAACCTTTAACCCCCTGAACTCCCTGTGCAGTTGGGAATCAAAACCTGTTCTCATCTGTTCCTGAAGCATAAGCATGTGAGCCTATCTATGGGGTGGTTTACTCTGCAGCTGGACCCCTCACACACTGCCCACCTCGGGCTCACCTCTGCCGAGTTCATCCTTGTCAATCCGAGCAAGCATGCCCACCGTCTCAAGCAGCCCCTGGCACGGAGTCACCAGACCCCAGAGGAGAAGCAGAGACCACACGCCCAACATCGTCGGCATCACACCTACTGGGGGCGGAAGCAGGAACCCTGAGGCCATCCTTTTGCCCAGACGTTATCCTCCCTCTGCCCCTTCCCCAACCCGGGGTCCTCCTGCCCACCTGGCACAACTCAAGTCCAGCTTCACTCCCTGGAAAGCCCTCTCCATCCAATTCAAGCAGCGGCTAACACATTTGACTTAAACGTCTTAGTCCTCTGCGGCCCCAGTGACCCTGGACCTGTCTCTGAGGGAGAGCCACAGAGGGGCCTTCCTCTCTGGGACAGCAGGATGGGAGCTCTGTTTCCTGGACTGCTTTCCCATTGGCTCAAGAGGCCATTTCAGAAGGTGTGGCTGATTGGAGACATTCAGCAGTTAGATTTAGCATGTCCCGTTTCTCTCCTCCTCCCCTGCCTCTATCCTGGATTGATGTTGAAAGGGACGAGATAGGAGGTGAGAGCAGGGCTAACTTACTGGTTTCATAGAATGGGATTTTTCTGTATGAAGTTCCATATCTGCCAACCCAGTCACATACCCATCTATCCCCTCATGTGACCCCTGCTTAAACCCTTCAGCAGTCCCCCACTGCCCTTGGGATAAAACCCAGGCTCCTTACTGTTACTCACAAGGGCCCTGCCTGCCTCTTTGACCTTCTTAGTCTTAGCCGTGACAAGCTCCTTCCACCTCAGGGCCTTTGCACATGCTGTTCTTTCTGTTAGGGAGGCTCTTCCTCTGGTTCTTTGCATGACTACCTCCTCATCTTTCAGGTTCTGAATAAACGTCAACTGCTTGGAAAGGCCTCCATCCTTTACTTTGTCCACAGAAGCCCGTCTGTCACTAAACATCACCCAGAATATTTACTTTAAGGCAATTTGTGATCATGCATTGTGCTTGTGTCCTCATGAGCCATCTCTGTGAGCTCTGTGAGGGCAGGGACTGTGTCTAGGGCCTCCATGCACTGTTGTGTGCTGGAGGGGGTGCCTGCTGAGGGGGCAAGAGTGGATGGAAATCCAGCCCCACTTCACTCGCCAATAGTTTGCCCTGGTGCAGGCTGTGTCTACCCAAGAGGACACCTTTTCCTCATTTGCACAGAGGTACATATGGGCTCTGTATGGACTAGCAGCCATCTCAGCAGGACTGGTCCCAGAGGGGTTCCCTGTAACCTTGAATCTCTTATGAAGGAAATATTACCACAATGAGAAACCAGTCAGAATCCATGGCTTAGAGAAAAATGGACACCCCGCCTTGAGCCTAGGACAATTCTGTCCTCAGTCCACACATCCCTGCTTTTGCCCCTCTCTGAGCCCCAGTCTTCCCATCTGCAAAATGGGCTTTCTCTCCCATCACCCTCCAGGTACCCCCAGTGTTCTCCTAGGGAGAATTCTTTCAGTGCCCATTATTCAGATGGGACAGCAGGATGGTCACAGGATGAACGACTGAGGATCTGGATAAAGCCAGGGCTCCAGCAGGCTGCCTTACCCGCTCCTGCAGCTGCACGAGGAGTGGGTGGGCGTTCCCGGCCTCCTGTCGGCTCCTCCACCCTCTCAGGCCTGGGGGCAGCTCTTATATGCCCACAGTGGCTCTGGGGACATAAAGGGGGCACAGCCACCAGACACCCGTTAGTGTGTCCTGTCAGAAGCAAATTGCGGTTTTCCCTGCGGGCCTGGGCTAAGCCTTCCTTCTGGGGGGAGAGTAAAAGGGGGGACTGGCTGGGGTCAGTGCCCAGGGGTGGGAATGAAACCATGGGGACTGCAAAGGCAGCCACCTCCCCCCAGAACTTGGGCTGGGGTAGGGCATTCAGCCTATCTATAGGATCTCCCTCCAGGGTTCTCCAAGGGTCACACCCCGATGGCACAGAATCCACCCTGCTTCCCCACCTACCCCAACTGAGGCCCAGGGAAAGAAGGAAGGAGCTTAAGGCTGCTGGGTCTTCTGTCCCTCTGCCACTCCCCCCATCCCAGGCCTGGCAGGGAGATGGCCATGGGGCCTGGAGAGAGGAACTCTGGGCCAGCATGGGGGAGGGGCACCAACTCCACCCCCACCTCCCAAGACCCAGTGTCCCCCCTGGAGTTCCAGAGCAGGCTGCTTTTTTCCCTTCCTGAGTCTGGTGCAGATGACGGTAGAGAGAAATTCATTCATTCATCCATCCATTCGTTCATTCGTTCTTCAGCAGGCGTTTGTGGAGCACCTACTGTTTGCTAGGTGCTGGGGATACACCTGTAAACAAAAGAAACAAACCACCTGCCCTAAAGGAGATGACCAGTAGAAATATAATGCAATTAAAAAGTTTTCTAGTAGCCACATTTTTTAAAAAGGTGAAAAAGAGACAAATGTATTAATTTTTTTAAACATGTTTATTGGAGTATAATTGCTTTACAATGGTGTGTTAGTTTCTGCTTTATAACAAAGTGAATCAGCTATACATATACATATATCCCCATATCTCCTCCCACTTGCGTCTGCCTCCCACCCTCCCTGTCCCACCCCTCTAGGTGGTCACAAAACACCGAGCTGTTCTCCCTGTGAAATGAATTAATTGTAATAGTATAGTTTAAATTGTACGTGAAGAGTATGTGGCTGTTTACTGTTGCTATACTTTCAACTCCTCTGTGGATTTGAACATTTTCAAATACAAAAATGGAAAAAGGACTTCCCTGGTGGCGCAGTGGTTAAGAATCCGCCTGCCATTGCAGGGGACATGGGTTCGAGCCCTGATCCGGGAAGATCCCACATGCCGCAGAGCAACTAAGCCTGAGCGCCACAACTACTGAGTCTGCGCTCTAGAGCCCGTGAACCACAACTACTGAGCCCGCGTGCCACAACTACTGAGCCCGCGTGCCACAACTACTGAAGCCTGTGCACCTAGAGCCCGTGCTCCACAGCAAGAGAAGCCACCGCAATGAGAAGGCCGCGCACCACAACAAAGAGTAGCCCCTGCTTGCCGCAGCTAGAGAAAACCCACGTGCAGCAATGAAGACCCAATGCAGCCAAAGATAAATAAATAAATAAATAAACAAATTTATTTTAAAAATGGAAAAAAAATCTAAAAAAAATAGTATAGTTTATTTAACCCAATATATCCAAACATTCAATCAATATAAAATTCTTAATAGGTACCCTACACTCTTTTTCTCGTACTAAATCTGGACACCAAACTTGGACGCGCGCATTTCAAGTGCTCAGTCTCTTTGTATGACTGTTGGCCATCATGTTGGTCAGTGCAGCTCTGGAGGGAACAGGTAAGCCTGTGATGCAGTAAGTCAGGGGCTGATGACAAAAATAAAGCAGGAGATGGGGTGTAGTTTTCAGTATGGTGGTCGGGGGGAGGCCTTACATTGGAGCAGGTGTGACTTTTGACCTGCAGGAGGAGAAGGAGTGGGCCAGGTGGTTACCTGAAGAAAATCCTGTCAGATGGAGGGAAGGGCAAGTTCAAAGGCCCTGAGGTGATGTGTTCCAGGAACACCAAGAGGCCTGTGCGGTTCAAGGGGTGTGGGGACCATGGTGCCGAAGAGGTGACAGGGCCCTGCAGGTTACCATACGGACTTAGAGACTTTGGCTTTTGTTTACAATTCTTCAGCAAGTCCTAGCTAGGCATCCCCTCCTCCAGGAAGCCTTCCTGACTCCCAAGCTGGCTGTGATCCCACAGCCTCCTGGGATCCCTTCTGTCAGAATCTGTGACATGCAAGGCTGTAACCATGTTTCTGGGTACTCATGGATCTGCCTCCTGCATGGGGCCCTGAGGCCCTGCCTGGTGAGATGGGAGGAGGGATGGTATTTGCGTGATTCACCTCGTAACCTCTGAACCCCTAACCATACAGTGTTTAGCCTATGACTTTAGACACTGAGCCGGGTTACTCAACCACACCACTTTTTAAAAAAGTAAACCTTTTATTGAAGTACAAAGCCCAGATCCTAAGTGTACAGCTTGATGAATTTTTACAAAATTCTTTTACTCCAGAAGCCCCCTTCTGTCGCTCGGTCCTGACCTCTAACACAATGGATGAGCTTGGTCTGCTCTTGAGGGTCCCGTAAATGGAATTGCACATGTGCACTCTTTTGTGCATGGCCCCTTCACACCCCATGTCCATGCAATTCATTCACGTTGCTCAAGGCAATGATTTGTTCTTTGCTCTATGCTACTCCACTGTGTGAACACATCCAGTTTGCTTATCCATTCTCTTGTCTAGAGGCACCCAGGCCTTCCAGTTGTTGGCTATTAGAATAAAGCTGCTCTGAACATTCGTGTTGAGTGTTTTTGTGGACGTGTGTTTATTGTCCACTTCTCTTGGGTGGCCAGCCAGGAGACCGGGATTGCTGGGTCCCAGCAGCGCAGCGCATGGGGGGTTTTCCTAGGAGCCGCCGGGGCTCTCCCAGTGCCTCTGCACTGGCACACCCACCAGCGGTCTGAGAGTCGCAGCTGCTCCGCATCCTCACCAGCACTGGGTACTACCAATATTTTTAAGACATTTGTTGGGGGGGGAGGAAAGCTATCACCTGCCATTTATTGAGCGCTTATTGTTTGCAAGGCACTGATGTGTACGAATCCGTACAGTCATCACGATGACCAGGAAGGTCAGCTCTGTCATAACTCCCTGTCTTACCCTCAAGGAGCCAAGGCTTTCTCTCCAAGGGGAAGCCATTGGCCCAAGGTCAGAGGAGAGTCTAGCCAGCCCATCTGACTCTTGACACTGTTCATCTCCCCCCACCACCTTTTTTTTATTGTAATATATTTGATTTACAATGTTGTGTTAATGACACTCATCATCTTAACCACTGCCCTGCCCAGCCCAGCCCCCCAGAAAGGAGAAAAGTGCTACTTAGTTTCTGGCCTGCCTTATCTTCACCAATTCCTTCCAGACCCCACTCCAGAGGAGACCCCTACTCGCCAGCTCCCTAGGCACCTACAAGCCACCTCATGCACCAAGGCCGAGTCAGGGATTGGGCCTGCCAATGGGAAGGAAGAATGAAAATACATTTCTCCAGGCCCCACCCTGCAACCCTGACTCAATAGGCCCAGGGTGGAGGACCCAGGAACTGGCGTGTTTAACCAGCCTCCAGGGGCAATCTGATGTGCAGCCCTTTTGAGAACCCTGGGTGATGTGGAGCCACAGAAGGGATTAGAGCAGGGGAGGGACTTGATGAGGAGATGTACCCCTGGATATTAGCTCCTAGAGTGAAGTCCCTGGAACCAGAATTCCTGGGTCCAAATCCTGACTCTGATCATCACTATCTCCAAGCCTCAGTTTCCCCAGCTGCAAAAGGGGCCGATGTTACAGATGCCCACCCTCACCTGTGAGGACAGGTATCCAGGAGATGGACCTTAGGGCATTAAGGAAGGGCTGCCAAAGATGCCTGAGAAATTCAGACGATGGCAAGATCCCTGGGAGGCCTTCCCGTAGGTACTGGTGATGAGAGTGGGCTGGGAAGGGAGAAGGCAGGATGGGTGGTGACTGGTGTAGACACAACTGTGGGGGATGGTGTGTGGTCTTCAGCTTCTCTGGGGGACTGCCTGGCAGGCTCTGGGGGTCGATAGCCGTGGGCTCAGGATCAAAGACGTGGCTCTGCTCCCTCCTTGCTCTGTGACTTTGAGCTGATCACACACCCTCTCTGGACCTCCGTTTCTTTAAAGAAGGATGATGCATCTCGCTGCTGAATGTGGTGTGAAGAAGCAAGGAGGAGACTTGGACTCAGGCAGGCAGGGTTCAAGTCCCAGCCCCACATGCAAGTGTGCCCTTGGGCTCTGGCTTCATCTCTCTGAGCCTCCACTTACTCATCCAGGGTTGGGAGTCTTGGAAGATGAGCAATGCCCACAGGCAGAGAACCCCCATCATTGCCTCTCCAGGAGGTGGGGTCACAGCGCAGGGCTCCCCTTGCCAGCCCAGCCCTCATTTTCTGCCCAGAGTAAATCTGGGGTAACTGATTACTCAAAGAATGTCGCAATCAGATTAGAGATCAGAGCACTCAACCTATTTCCCAGATGGTAAAACTGAGGTCCAGAGAGGAGCTATGGTTTGTCCAAGGCCAAGGCAAGAACCCCATCCTCCTGACTCAAGCTTTGTGCCTTGGTTTCTCCATCTGTGTACTGGCCTGGGAAAGACGGTGGTGTGGCTTTAGGTGGCCATGAGTGTGCTATGTGAACATCCAAGGACGGGATTAGGGGAGTGGAGGGGGCGTCTCTGGCATGCCTAGGGTCAGGCATCAGCCACCCATGGATTACCCAGGCATCCGTATCTGCCAGGCCAGTCTCAAGGCCACCATTGTCCCAGAGCTGGGAGGTGATGGGTGATGAGATTAGGGCTGACTCTGAGGGAAAAGGGGACGGCCCTGGCACCGGGGCCAAGGCGAGGGAGGGGCCCTCCTGCCTCTGAGACATGGGTCTGGGCCAGGCTGGTACACAGACCCACCCCCATGGAGACAGAGACCTTCTGACAGACACACACAGCAACACAAGGACACGTGGACACGTGGGGCCACCATCTCAATAATTTCCAGGGCTGGAGCACCAGCTGATCATAGGGGGCTCCGATGTACTTTTATTTCAAAGTTATGGATTTTTTTTTTTTTTACATTTAGCAAGTGATACTGATTTTCAGGGTCCACTTGGAAAACATTTATTTTAAATTGTATTTTTAACTTAGTTATATGTAAACATACATTTACTTTAAAAAGAGTCAATTTGAAGAATAGTATCAGTGTGAATCCCAGGAGAGGTGATGGGGCAGATATGACAAACAGCAGGAGCCAATTCTCACATGAGTGTCGTCTGTGAGACGTGGAAACACCCTCGGGGCAGACGACATGTGAGTGACGTGGGAACATGCAGACGCACGCAGACGTAGACGGACACCAGCGGTCTCTTCACACACAAACCTCCACCACTGGACACTGGTGTCTGCACAGGCGCCCTGGGCCGCCGTGATCCAGAGGCCATTTATACACTGACACGTGCTCCAAAATGCACATGTGCTCCAAAATGCACACTCCAGCACACAGGTGTGTCTCTGTTGGAGTGGTTACACACACTCCAACACAGACACACCTGTCCACATCTCTCTCAGCCTTACAAACTCACCGGTGCTCACTTATGAGCACTTACTTTGTGCCAGGTGCCATGCTAAGCAGTTTTCATGATTCGATTCATTTAACCTTCATGACAACCCTGCTGAGCAGGGCTGGTACTGTCATCATTCCCATTTTACAGGTGAGGAAACTGAGGTTCAGAGAGGTAAGTGTCTTACCCAGGGCACACAGCAGCAAGGAGGCAGGGCCAGGAGTTGAACCCAGGCAGACTGGCTCCAGAGCTTGAATTCCAATCCCAGCTCTGTCCCTTGAATTGCTGGGTTCCACCTCTCTGAGCCTCAGCCTCCTCATCTGTGAGATGGGGACAGTGCTTATCTCCCTCAACTGTTGGGAGGATTAAAGGAGGTGATGCAGGGAGAACACCAGGGAGCGCACCAGGCCTTGTACAGGCTCCTTGTGAATAGGGCCGTCCTCAAGTTACTAAGATTTGGGGGCAAGCAGCTAAGGTGGGGTGAGAAGAGCTTGTTAAACTGTGTAACCATGGGCAAAGGAGTGGACATCCCTGGCCCTCAACTCCCTCTCTGTAAAGTGGGGATGGCAATGGTCACCCTCCCCTCATAGGGTTATTGCATGGATTAAATGAGAGGGTGCGAGTAAAGCCCTGAGCATGGCATTCAGCAGGTACTCAATATATGCTCAAGCCTGCCCTTCAGACCCCAACCTGCTCCTAGATCCCAAAACCCACCGAAGGGGAGAAAAAACACAAGTCAATTTGCTACAAATAAAGAGATCAAAACTTCAGATGATCGTAAGGGCCTTTCTCTTGTTTATTGCCAAGCCCCCAGCCCAGTCCCGCCCTGCTCACTCCTCACCAAGGGAAGCAGCCCCGGTGATAGGGGGCCAGACCCACCCAGCTCCAGCTGGGCTCCTCCACTGGGTGCAGCCGGTTGGTGGTGTGTGGGCAGCTGGCAGGCAAATCCTGCCGCGGTCAGTCCAGCTTCAAGTCCAGCAGCAGGGCATTCTGGCAGGAGACAGAGGGCCAGGTGGTAGTGCAGGGAACACTGACGGGGCCACCCAGACACAGGATGGGATGGACTGGGGTGTGGTCAGGAAATGAAATCAGCGTGGTGTTTAAGAACAAAGGATGAACTTGACTGGCCTTATGACCCTTCACCTCTCTGAGCCTCGACTTTCTCAACAGTCAAGTGGGGAGAAGCCACCCCTACCTCCCAGAGTGGAGCAATCAAATGAGAAAAATGTCCATTCAATGCTCCGAGTGCAATGCTTGGTGTGCAATGCAAAGCTAATATGTACTGTATGCCTTTAGGTGATTTATCTCAATGAATCATCACAACAGCTCTCTGAGGTGGATACCATATTATCATCCCCGTTTTAGGCAACAGAAAAATTGAAGCATAGAGAAAGAGGAAGCAATTTGCCCGAGGTGGCAGAGAAGGAGAGTAGCAGAATTTACTTTTCCTCCTGGGGATCCCTGGCCAAGGAGGGCCCAGGTTCTGAGAGGAAGGGTCTTGCCCAAGGGATTGGCAGGATTGTACTGATGCCGCTGCCCTCCTCAGCCCAACTCTCTCCAGATTGAGAGAGGCAGGCTTTTGCTCACTGGCCAAAAGTATTGGCGGACATGGCCTTCCCCAGCTCCTTTCCTCACCTCTGCTATGTCCAGCTCTGCCAGGTTGTAATTCATGTCCAGGAAGTCTGGAATTGGGAGCCCAGCTTGGAGCACATCTGAGAAATACAGGAAGAGTCATTGCAGCCTGCCTGCTCTGCAGCTGATTGAGTGACTGCCTGGAGCAGAGTAGTGGGAAATAGTGCAGTGATCGATTCAGGATGTCTGCCAGCTGCGCAGGCCTAGAGAACATCAGCTGGATCACCATGTATTTGCATCCCAGGGCTGGGTCAAGATCTGATGCATGGTGTGTGGTCAAGGGTCAGAGTCCAAGTTGTGGGAGGGGCCTTTGTCCCCAGGTAAGTGACATTAAGATGACATCAGCCTCAAAGATTCGGCAATGACTATCCACTCCCTTTTAGGTTCCCTCATCTGGGGCCAATGGAGGGGCTTTGAGGCCACCCAGGTGGCGTCCCTTCCTGCTCAGAGTGCTTCTTGGCACCAGCAAAATCAAAGCCTGCTGGAGCCCTCACCATTGATGGCTGGGATGTAGGCTTCTTGGAGAAAATCAGTGATGAAGCCAGTCAATGCCTTCTCCTGGGGGAGAGGGAGAAAGAGAGAAAACACCCCCATGCCATCACTCAATTAAATTCAACAGATCTTTTCAGCCCTCACTCCAGCTGGGTTCGGGGACCACAGGAATGAATATTAGAGACATCAAACTGCATCAGAACTGCGTCTGACTGTTAGACTGTAGGCTGATGCCCTTCACCTCTGCTTAGCCCCTCTTCAGGTGACACGTGGGCCTTAGGTCACAGTGAAGGCATGGAGGAATTCAGGAGACACTGGGTGGCCTGTGGACCTACCCCTGATCCTACAGAAAACTCAGTAGCTTTGATGAGTGATTCATTCACTGCCTCTCTGTTCCTCAGTTACCCCATCTGTGAAAGAGAAATATAATAGCACCTACTCACAGTTTCCGGGAGGATTCAATGGGTTTGGATAACGCACAGAGTAAGTGCTCAGCAAGTAGTGTTGCCGCTCTTGCTGTGATTATGATTCTTATTAGCACCTACTCTGTCAGGTTCTGTGTTGGGCCCTGAGGCTACAGAGACTAATAAAAATAGCAGCTGGGCCAACCAAGCCAGCTCAGGTTGCTGCTATGCATGACAATGCTTTTAAAATCAATCTAGGGAGATGTCCAGATTCTATCCAGAAGAGAGAACAGAGACTCAGAGAGGCTAAACGATTTTCCCAAGGTCACACAGTCAGTCAGGAGCCCCAAGGCCCACAATGACCTACTCTATCCTCTCTGCCTCCATTTCAGAGCCCTTCCCCACAGTCCCAAGGAAAAACAGGCCCAGTTTCTTGCTTTTAAGCCAGACCAGGCAGAAGTACTTGGGACACTTTCGTTGAAGGCACCAATCAATGAGGACCCCCGGGATAGGCTCAGTAATCTGCAGAAGAGAGGGAAACAAGGAGGGGGAAGGGCAGTCAGAGCCATTCCCCTGGCCCTGGAGAAAAGGGATCTCAAACACCCCCAACCCCTCCCTGTTGCAGAAGTCCCCTCTACAGCCTTATCCCAGGTGCTCCTAAGTCTGTTTACATGCTACCTGTGATGGGGCGCTTACACCTTTCATTACAGCCCATTTTGTTTCCCCCAGCTCAAACCACTGCCTCCTCTCATTGGTCCTGACTCCCTCTGGCACCCCAGCCCTGTCTATTGTTCCTGCCCAAGGCCAGATATGCAGAGGTTTGTAGCTCAACTAGCCAGTCCCAGATTTTTGCAGGACACAGAATTGGGGCCCCTCACACGGCCCCCTCCCTTGCACAGCCTCTGGTGGGCACTAATACATCTTGGCACCAGAACAGGCCATGTGATGGTCATCTGGTGGTTCTATCTTCCCAACATCCATTCTCTATTCCAGTAACAGACCCTCCATTTTCCACTCTCAATCCAAGGCGTTAAAGTGGGGCAGAACCCAGAGCTCCCAGGGTGAGGACATGACCCAGGCCTGGCCAATCAGAGCATTCCATCTTTAGAGTCACAGTGATTAGCTTAGAGTTGGTCATGTGATCCATGATAGACCAATGAGAAGCAGCCTTTGGGATTTTGTTAGAACTATTAAACAAGAGGCCTCTCTTCTTGTTGGGGTCGCTTTGCCACCAGCTGGGGAGAGGCTGCCTGAGACTGTCCGATAAAGTGGACAGCAAAGGCCAAGGGAGGAGGGGGACAGATTGTGAGAATTTTGTGCACCTAGGTCCAGCCATGCCTGAAAGGGGAGATCTACCCCTAGAGATTTTAATTATGTGAGTCAAAAAGATTCCCTTTTGGGCTTAAGCCAGTTAAAGTCGGAATTGTCTCTTGCAACTATAAATGTTAACTGTTATTTGTATAAAGAAAGGCTTCCTGGAAGAGGTGGTATTTGAGGTGGGCGATGACAGGCAGGTGGCATTTGGATGGCATAGGTAAAGCCTATTAATGCAAAGGGGACATGGGCTTACAATCAGATGCACTCTCCAAGAGGCTAGTGGAATAGTGGGAGCAGTGGTGGGAGAATTTAAGAAGGGCCTAGAGTGCCAGGCTAAGATTTGACAAAAGATCGTGCAGACTCTTGGGAGCCATTGAGGGTTCTAGAACAGGGATAGTGACTTGAGCAGCCTGGCAGTGTGGGCTGTGCTGGATGGATCAGAGGGAGGTCCTAGAGCAGGAAACCAAGTGGTGTTGGTAGTGCAGCAGACTCCTACCTGTCCAGAGAGGTGGCCATCTGCAGCCGGTCCTCACGAACTGAGTACTGGATTTTCAGGTTGAAGTGCTGATATGGGGGGAAGCAGAGAGAAGGCAGTGGGTCCCCCATCAGGGCTGGTAAAACTAGGGGCTCTACCACCTTCCCAAGACCACCACCACTGCCAAGACAAAGCAGGAGTCTTCCTCTCTGCCCCTCCCACCCTCAGGAACTGAACCCAGCAGTCCCCCCATGTGCCCAGCCCAGGGTCCTCATCTTCCCTGTACCTAGCCCAGGATAGCACTATCAAAACTCCTGGCATGTTTGTAGGTGCCTGAACACAACATGTTATTGCTCCAGGTTACATCCTGCGACTCTGTCTGGAGTGCCCTCCATCACCAGCTTCCCCAACATCAATCCTTTCCCTGGCCAGCTCTTGCTCAACTTTCAAAACATAGCTCAGGCATCACCTCCTCTAGGAAGTCCTCTGGATTTCCTCAAACTAGATTGGGGATCTCTCTAGACTCCCATAGTTCCCTGAGTGAGCTTTCACTGCCCTTATAGATGCTAATGAATGTTGTCGGGTGGGAGAGAAGCAGAAGGGAAGGAGAGGGATGGGCAGGAGGGAGGGAGGGAGGGAGGAGAAAGAAAGGGAGGACTAAACTTTTGACCCTTCTTTTGTTGATCTTTCTAGTCATTCAAAGTTTCAATTGCAGAGCCAAAAATCAGACAGCAGGTGACATTGCCCCGGAGGTTAGGACCACACAATTGAGATTAACTAAGAACCCTTCAATCCATTGCTTGACTATGAGCTAAAAGCCTACCCTCCAGCCTCGAATATCCATGAGATTGGGCCAAACTGGGAAACAGATTCCACTCACAATTTCCAGGAGAAAGAGGAATACAGGAGCCTTGCCCGGCAGCAGAGGAGCAAACGTCTCCAGGGTGCCATGGCGGTGCAGCAGGCTCTTGCCTGTCTTCATAGTGACCTATGAAGGGGCTTGTTTATCCTGATCTGGGTCACCAGGGGTTTCGGCTTGGGATAGGCCTTGGCCACCTATAGAAACCAGGAAACTCCCCTCAGGGCCAAACCTCAGACTGGTGGCTTCAGTTGAAACCAGGAGTCCATAATGAAATAGGTGATTTCTACCTTGGAAGCACGATATGCAAAGGCTGGGATGTGTCTATCAGGAAATAAAATAAACAAAACAGACAATCTGGCTATTTCTATGTTGGACATAGAAAGTACAATGCACAAAAGCTGGGCTGTTTCTGTGCGGGGCCCAAAGAGTACTTTATGGAGAAGCTGGGATGATTCCACACCGGACAAGGGAGACACGGTATTGAAAAATCCCTTGTCCCTTTGCCTGGGGAACAGGGCAGGGCAGGCGTGGTGAGCATGGGTAGTTGGGTCACTCACTTCAGGGATGAAGCCAGCCAGTGTCTCAGTGGTTTGTGGGGGCAGCTCGCCAATCTACCAAATAAAAGTAAAGGTTAGGATTACTGAAGGCTTCCCTGAGCCATCCTAACAAACCTCTCCTCTGACACAATAAGGCATGCCCTCTGAGATTCCTTCATCAAAACAGTTATCACTCTTTGATTAAGTAGATAATGAGCTCCTGGGTAGCCCAGACTGTGGCTCATACATTCCAATGCCCACAGTTTTGAGTACAAGGTTACAAGCTGAGAAAATTTTGTTTGATGAAAAAGCAGACAGATAGATGGGAGAACGGGTGGATGCAGTGGATCAGAGGGGGTGGGTGAATGGATTCATGGATAGCTAGATGGATGCGGAAAATGGATAAACAGATGAGTGGGTGAATGGATGGGTGGGATGGATGAGTGTTTGTGTAGGAGAATGAATAATGGATAGATGGGCAGGTGGATGGGTGGGTGGAGGGATGAAAAGAATAATGGATGGGAGGATGCGTGAATGGAAAGATGGTGGAATGGCCTGACAAATGGATGAGAGAATGGGTGATGAATGGATTGATGGGTGGCAGGATGGATGTGAAGGTACATGGATGGATGGTGGGTAAATGGATGAGAGGATGAATAAAGGGATCAGTGGGGAGTGAATGAATGGATGGATGGATGGATGGATGGATGGATGGATGGTTGGATGGATGGATGGATGAGCAGATGAGTAGGAGGATGGATAGTGGAGAATTGGATGGGTAGATGGGTGGGTATCTGGGTTTTTGGGTGGTAAATGACAGATGCATAGATTCAATCATTCAGTAATATCAGGCCCTGTTCTAGGTGTGGATGGTATGAAGTGTTGGGTGGGTGCTAGCTGGAAGGATAGAGTCTAAGACATGAATACATAGTAGCGAGATAGACTGGATATAAAGAAGGTGGCTGGATGGCCAATGCATGAGAGTTGTAGGTTGATGGATAAATACCTGGTTGTATGGACAATTGAATGGATGGATGAATAGACGGTGGTTACATGGACAGAGAGATGGTGGATGGTGGGGTGAAATGATGATGGAAACTCAAATCAGTCCTGGCCCCTCCCAGTCCCAGCATTACCCACACCCCAGGATAATTCTCAGAATGCGTGTTCTGGGCAGGGGCTGTCATTACAGGGGGCAGATGCAGAGGTGGGCGGTGTGGCCACTGGGCAGCTCACCGTCATTTCCTGGACATTCACATCAAAGGACTTCTGCAGAAGAGCAAGCTCTGCTGTGAGGAGGGTGGCTGAGAGCAGCAGCTGTGAGGCGCCTTCGGCATAGTCCTCAGGGAACTCGGCCTCCCCGGCATCAGCAAGCTGGATGGTGTTGCCCTTTTGCTGCTGCACCACAGGCTGTGGGACAGCCAGGGGAGAGACACTCAGCCTTGGCCATGAAGGACTGTGGCTGAGGGCAAGTCTCAGACCTCCAAACAAATGGTGCTCGAATCAGCCCCAAGTCAGTAAGTCATAAGATGGTGAAGCCAGAGCAGGCTGTAGTGGCTCAACTCTCCCAGTGTGCAGGTAGGTAGACTGAGGCCCAAGAGGATAAGGGAGTCAGTCACTAAACCACTGGCGGTTCCTCCTAGGATTGTGTAAGTAACCTCAGTTAACCCTCTAACGAGGGTTAGAGCCCTCATTTATACAGAACCTGTTCCCTGTTTTCTTCTCAGGAGAAAGAGGTAAACGGAAAACAACATGGGGCCTGTAGGAACCACGCTGGAGGAAGACTTCATAGGGAGATGACTGCTTGGGATTTTTCTTCCCATTCCTGGAAGATGCATTCACCTAGTCACCGGGGCTCTGGAGTCCTGGGTGATGACCCAACTCTGCCACCACTCACAGGAGGCCCTAGCCAAATCCTGCCTCCCTCCTGGGCCCGGTGCTCTCATCTGCAAAATGACAGGGTACAACTGGGCGAGCCACTCATCGGGAGAAGCAGGCAGCCTTGGGAGAAGGCGTGGGTGTGGGGTCAGCCATTCGGAAATCAGCTCAGAACTCCGGGTTCATGTTGAGACAGAAAGAGGGAGAGGGCCCTCCCACCCTCCGAAGTCCCAGCCCAGCCGCCTGCCCTGGTGGAAGCAGCCCCCACCCCTCAGGCCAGTGAGACACCCGCCTGCTGGTGCCCCCTAGCTTACACTGAAGTCCACTTGAATATGGCTGGCAGTGGTGGTCGGTATGGACACCAGGACATATCTGACGGTGCCCATCTGGCCCACGGGCAGGGGGCTGTGCAAAGAGGAAGGTTCACTCAGAGAGGCACCAGCCCAGGGGCAGCCTAGAGAAGCCTGCACCGGCCAGCTGCCACCTGAGCCTGGCCTGGGCGCCAGGACCCCTGGCCCTTTGTGTGACACAAGGCAAATTGCTTAGCATCTCTGGGCCTCAGTAGTTTTATCTGCAGAATGGAAGCAATGGTGCCTGCCCTAGAAAATCACGCCCTCTCACATCACTCTGTAGGCACAGAGCTTGAACGTTCACCAAGGGTTGTCCAGCTCAGTTCTCGCAACAGATTGGCAGGGTCAGGATTATTGGCTCTATTTTACAGATGCACAGACTGAGGCTTGGGGGAGCGAGGTGATGTCCCAGGCCACGCTGCTGGGCACATGAACCAGTTTTCCTCAGTCCCAGCCATTGGACTTCCCTCTCCCCCACCCTGGGGAGCCCTGTGGACCCTGAGATGCAGGGATCCCCTTGACAAAGGAAAGAGTGGGGTTACTATTGGGATTATTATTTGTGGTGCCAGGTTTGTGGATGAGCCCACAAAGGCTGCTGTCCTTGGAGTCTGGGGGGTGATGGATAGAACATTGGATGGAAGGCTGAGAGGCAAGAACCCCAGAGTCCCCCAGGGTCTCAGGCGCCCCATCTGGCCAGTGAGGGGGCTGGGCGGACTCCATGACCTCAGACCTCCTCTAGTCCCAAGGCTGGGCTGGGAGCAGGCACTTGAATGGGCAGTGGGGCATCAAAGTCCAACCATCCTGCTGTCCCCATGCAGGAGTAAGTTATGGCTAGCTGCTCACCATTCAGGTTGGCCCACTTCTTGTTCACATACACCAGGACCGCATCAATGGCTGGACACATCTGGAAGAAGAGAAGGCACTGAGCTGAGGGGGTTCCTGCGTGGAGGGTCTCACTCCTCCCAGCTGAATGTTACTCCATGGGGAGTCTGAAGAGCCCTGGAGGGACCCGGACAGGGACATAAACCAAGGCCATAGTCCCGCAGGAAGTCAATGGCAGAGCCTGGGCTAGAATCCAGATCTCCTGACCATAGCCTGCAAGATCAGTGAGGACTCATTCCCCAGGGGCTGGTGCTCTCAGCGGGGTTGGCGAGCTGTGCTGTGCAGGCTGCCATTTTCTCCTCCCCGTCTCACGGAAGACATCACTAGCTGATCACCGTACTTTCTCCCACCGAGCCAGCCACAGTCTCAGAATCCTCAGCCACCAGTGATCAGTCAGGGTCAGCACCCGAGATGAAACGCGCTTGCCAGCCCTGGTCTAAGCACTGCTGCGGATGAGGGGCGGAGGCTTGCTCTGGGCACTCACCAGGCCAGGAAGGACTTTGTGTAAGGTGCTGTCCAGGAACTTGTTGACCATCTTGGGCAGCGTGCTGGACACAGAGGACAGGGACAGGGGCACAGATGGCAGAAAGTTAGGCACGGGACATGCAGGGACATGGCTAAGGCAGTTCAGTGGCTCAGGAAGTGGGATGCTGGGCTGGGCTGGCAAGGTGAACCCAGCCTTCCACCCCAGCCACAGAGCCCTCACTTGCTAGGCAGGTTCGTCTTCGCGCTGACAAGGATAACCTCACAGCCCTCGCTCTTGAACATGGGGAGGCCCGTCTCCTCATCCTGCAGAAGCCAGTTGGTGGCTGTGATGTTCAGGACCACGAAGATATCCATGTTCTCACCCATGAAGCTGGAGGAGGGGGGAGGCAGGTATCATGGGGATCACTGCCACTGTGGCCACTATCCCTGTCACCTCTTTGCTCACAATCTCAGCAGCTCTGAGAGAGGGAAATGGTGGGGGACCACGCCACAGGACAGAAAGAGGGATGGGACCTACCCAAGGTCATATGACTAGGCTTTCCTCTCCCCTTTTGCTTTGGTGAACTCCTACACATCCTTCAAAACCCTGCTCTGCCCAGCTGTCATCATTTCCCAAAGGCGTTTTCTAATCTCCACCCCCTGCACTCTGCTAATGTTTCTTCTGTCCCAGGCCAGTCCCTGGTCAGTCTGTGATCATCTGTGCTCAGGTCCATTTCCCATCAAAGCTAGGAACCAAGTTTGCATCATCTCAGACCACAGCACCCAGATGGTACACAGTAGGTACTCAATAAATGTGCATGTAAGGTCGAGACAAAGAAGTTGTCCTTTCCTTCTTACCTCCCCACCATACTCACCTCTTGCCAGTGATGGTCATGCCCATGGACACACACTGGAAGATGCCCACCCCAGGTAGGAAGCTCAGTGTGATGACTGGTATCTGCACATCCTTTACCTTCAGACTGGGAGGGGCAGACATCCAAGCAATGAGAACTGGACAGGTGAGACCCAGGCCCTCAACCCACTCCTCCACCGCTTTGCTGGGAGGCCTTGGGTAAATCCCCCACCCCATGTCATAGGGATAAACCTACCTCTGGGGCTGTCATGAAATGCAGACAAAAGGCTGGACATGAACCAATTTGTACACAAAAAGCTCTCATCATGTGTGAGATGAGATGTGGCTTAATTTGTGACCTTGGACTGCTCCCTTCCCTGCTGTGGGCCTCAGTTTCCCCACTGGCAAAAAGGAGAGGTTTGCTTAGATCAGGGTTTCTGGATGCTGTCAAATGCTATTGACATTTTGGGCGGGATCATTCTGTGCTATGGGCTGTCCTGTGCATTGCAGGATGTTTCATAGCATCCCTGGCCTCTGCCCACCAGAGGCACTAGATGCACTCCCTCTTCCCCACTCCACAAGTTGTGACAACCAAAAATGTCTCCAGACATTGCCAAATGTCCCCCGGAGACAAAATCACCCCTGGTTGACAACCACCAGTCAAGATCCAGTATAACAAAGTTGTGGCACATCTACCTCACCTGCCCATCCTGAGCTCTTGGCAGACATTGCTAATTGATCAGAGTCCTATTTCCTGCTAAGTCCAGAAGGTGCCTCAGAACCCTCCCCAGTACATCATTCCAGGCAGCCCCTACCAATCAATCCCATCTGACACTTGCAACGAAACCAGTTTGCCCCAGTCATTAGATGATTGTTTCCATTCTGCCACTGGAGGATTTTTCATTCAATTTCATGTATATTCAGTGAGTTCCTGCTGCATGCAGGGAGTTGAAGTTTGACTTTCCAAACTCACTTCCTCCTCCCATTGGCTCTGCTCACAACAGGACTAGAATTGTCCCAGTGGATGACTGAGGGGACTGAGGCCCAGTCAGGAGCAGTGACCTGCCCAAGGTCACACAGCAAGCCAGCAGCAAGGCCAGGAAGAGGCCCCATGCCCTGCACCACCTCCCCCACTCAGATCCTAGGCACAGCATTACCTAACACCCTCTGCCCTAACAGCCACCCCCTGCCCCCAAAGCCCCTCCCCTGCTCACTCAGTGATGCCTTTGATGGGTTTCATGCCTGGGAGTTTTTTGCCTGCCTCAGCTGCCATCTTCTCCAGGATATGGCTCTCATCCACGGCATTCTGGACCTCTGGATAGGCGGAGGGTGGGAGAGACCCTCAGCTGGACTCCTCACTGCTTCCCTGACCTGGGCCAGTCTCTTGGTCATCCCAGTGATGAGTTATGCCCAGCCCTTGCCCTCTTCCAGCCTCACAGGGGAGACAGAGTCACAAGCAATGACAGTAATGAGTGATGAGAGCCATAATAAGCACAGGCAGCTGGAAGAACCACATGAAGGGTTTGGGCCAGGAAAGGAAGAGCTGGGGAAGGCTTCCAGGAGGAGGTGACATGCCAGTTGGTCCTAGAGGGAGGAATAGGAATTTTCACCAGGAAGCAAAGGGGTAAAGGAGGCCACTCAGGGCAGAGGGGCCAGCAAGTGCAAAGGTGGGGAAGGGGGGAAGGAGGTGGCATGGTGAGGGAGGAGTGAGAAATACAGCGTGGCTGGAAGGGGGAGGGACAGGACAGGGAAACTGGAGCAGTTTCAGGCGGCACATCATGAAGGACTTGAAGCCCAAGCTACAGTGTCGACTTTATCCTGTGGCCCAGCCACTCTCAAACCTGGGTGGTAAGGGAATTCAACTGGGAGCTTGTTAAGGGGAAGATTTGGGGCCTGAAGCCAAGACATTCTGATTCCCCAGGCCTAGAGGCCCCAAGCCCAAATGACACGGTGCCAGAAACACTCCATAATGGTCACAGGCTAGTTCCCAGAGAGGAGACAAATCCTGAGCTGATGAACTGTCATTTGCCCTTTGCACCTGGATGTGACTTCCCTGGGGGTCACAGAGCTAGGGGTGGAAAATACCTCTTAGTAAAGTGCCCCCAGGGCCTTTCAATCTCATATTTCATCTAATCCTGCCCAAAAAGGATGGTTCACCCTATTCTACATTTCTTTACATCTGCAGATGAGCAAACGGCAACACAGAGAGGGTAAGTGACTTGCCGAAGGTCCCACAGTAAATTGTTGGCAGAGCTGGGATTTGGCTCATGTCAGCCCACTTGTGGACACCAACCCCTGCCATCAGGGCCAAAGAGAGGATCCAGGGAAGTAGGATTTCCAGCTCTACCTCCAACTTGTGGGGGGACCTTGGGCAAGTTACCCTGTTTTCTCTGGGCCTCTGTAAAATGGAAGAAGAATAACATGTTGCTTTTAAGTTTATGTTGAGGATCACAAAATACTCAGGTCTATGCGAACACGAGCAGTCACTACTGACCCCCTACCCCAAGTCCCATACCTCCCCCGTACCCCTCCCCCACCCCGCCCCACACCCAGCACCAGCTCACCACGATTCAAGACGTCCATGCCCAACCGCAGCAGAGCCCCAGGGTCCCCTCGTGCGGGGGTCAGCGGGCCGCAGAGCACCAGACACAGGATTCGCAGCCCGGCTCCACCTGTGCCACGGGGCCTGAATTGGGTGCAGCCCAGCAGGCCCTGGTTCCCCTGGGGACCTCCCATGCTCCAGAGCAGACCGAGCCCCCTGGATGACCTCGGATGTCCAGGAGCCTTTGGACGCCAGGCAGTTCAGCAACCCTCATGACTGCCTCCTCCAGAAGGGCCCAAGAGTGTCCAGATTAAATACAAGGCCTCTGGAGTCACCCGAGCAGGTCACTTTCCCCTCTAAGCCTCAGTCTCCTCGTCTGTGAGCGTGCTGCATTCTGATCAGCCTGCATGATGGGGTTGGTGAGAGGTTTAGCTGCAATTTTTCATGAGTTCAGGTGCGGCTCAGAGGGCAGCGCTGGGGCCACAGAGGGGATTCCAACCTGGTCCTGACTTGGGAACTCCCACTGCAGTGTGGGAATGGGGGAACCCTCTGCTCCCCCAACAATGACACAACAGCCAGTGGCATCCCCCACCTTCTCCAGCTCAGCCTCACTTCCAGAAATCTCAGCTCACAGCCCCTTAAGGCCCCTTGAGACATCGCCTCACCAATAAGGAAACTGAGGCACAGTTTGGGCCAGACCTAAGGTCTCACAGCCGGTGAGTAGAGAATCGAATAACGACCTCCCACACCAGATCCTTCAACATTCCCAGGAAAGCACCATCCCACCCCTGGGCCCCCAGACACCCCTTCCTCCTACTGACTACTTACCAAGACCTGAAATTCTCCCAACCAGAGGCCAAGTGTTTATTTCAGGGCTGAGCTGTGGCTGAAAAGAATCAAGGGGGGTGGCCTGTGTCACCAGAGAGGAAGAGTTCCAGATGATCTCCTGCTGACAGCAGGCTCGGCCACTGAGGGCTCCACCGATCCGCAAACAGAAGCAGGTGTCTACTGGGGGCGCATCTTTTTAGTCCAAGCCTATGCCTGCCTGCATGCATTCATTCACTCAACTCGAATTGACTGAGTACCTACTATGTGCCAGGCAGGCCAGGCTACAAGGTACACACAGCAGAGATAGTCCTGTTCCTCCTGAACCTTAAAGAGAAGCAATGGAATGGGGTACAGTGTGTATGGGGGGCAGAGGGAGGATTAGGGAAGGACTCTCTAGAGAGGAAATATTTAGGCTGAGATCTAAAGGATGAGAAGCAGCCAGCACATAAAAAGCCAAGGAGACCTTCGAGCCTACAATAAGTATTCGCTGAGTGAAAGCGTGATCTATTTGTCTCTCGTCCCATTCAATTTTTAAATATCTATCTGGGCTTGAAAATAATCAGTCGTGGTGTTTCTTCTACCCCTATGAACACACACACGTGTGCCATGGGAATGCCAGGCACAGCACACCCAGTGCCAAATCTCTGAAGTTCATCCTGTGAGGGACCGTGGGGCTCAGTGCAAGCGGCAGAGCTGGAAGGGGCTGGGTAAAGTCTCCTCCAGCCCTGCCCCGTCTCCCAGGTGGGGAGCTGGAGCCCCAGGACTGAGCGCCACCCCAGTTCCCCCATTCCCAGGCCAGAACTGATGTCAGCTGTCAAGGCCACTTGGAGCAGGAGCTTTTGCCCTCTTACAATAATAAGTGGCTTGGGGTACACGGTCGTGTGGGTGTTTCTGGGACAAACGGTCAATGCCAGGGTTTTGTTTCTGAGTGTGCTTGTGCTTTTGCCTAAGCTGTCCCTCCCTCTTACAATGCCCTCTCTCCAGCCACCTACGACCTGCTTATCCCTCAAGTCCTAATTTCAGCCCTTGCATCCTCCAGCAGGAAGCCTCCCCTCAACCTCCAATCACTCCCTGTCTCAAAAACCACAGTTTGAACCTGAGTGTATAGCTAATCCATCCCACCCCAAGGCAAGTGTTTCCTGCTGCTCCACCCCCACCCTCTGTTCACAGTTTCCTCCATCTGGAGTCCTTCCTCTCTCTCTCTGCTTAGCAAATGCTCCTAGATGCCCCCTACCACCACCACCACCACCCCCCGCCATTGCCTCAGCTCAGCTCTGAGCTCCTGCAAAGCAGACCCTCCCTTGTCTCCCGTCAGCCTCAGATGGGGCCCAAGGAGGAGCCTCAGATCTGCTGTCTCCTTGATCCGGCCCAAGTCCTGCAGCATCTGAGGATTGCGATGTCCAGTGGCTTCCTGTCAGGTGAGGAGCACTGGGCAGGGGTCAGGACATAGATCCAAGCCCTGTCCCTGCCACCCAGTTGCTGTGTGACCTCAGGCAAGTCCCTTGCCCTCTCTGAGCCTCAGTGTTTTCATCTATAAAATGACAGGGCTGAATTAGACATTATCTGGGGAGAGTTCCACAGGTAGAGCCTGCCCTTACCTTGCCGAGCCTGGGACGTCCTGCCGATGACTGGCCCCTGCCTCCCCATCCTGGGACAAGGAAGCCCTTATAGTTGGGAGCTTGATTAGCTGCTTAGATAATTAAGGGTTTAATAAGGCCCAGATAATTATCTAGACTCCGAAAGAACAGGAGCCCCGATGCTCACGTGATGATTCAGTTTGTTCCAGTGTAAATAGCGCAGAGGAGGAGGGTGGCTGGAGATCCCAGGTGGCTGCACTGGGGCAGGCCCTGGGGAGGGGATGCGGTGGTCGGAGCGGGCACTGGGGCTCAAACTTCCCCTCCCCTAGACTCAGAGCCTCCCATAAGTCCGGACACACAGCTGGCACTCATCCATTCCTTTCACAAACGTTTATTGAGGACCCACTGTGTGCCAGGCCTGTGCAGGTGCTAGGGATGCCGTGGTGAGCAAGGCAGTCGGGGTTCCTATCCCGAGAGGGCTCCTGGAGCCTATGGGGGAGACGGGCACTCTGCAAGAGCCTGGTCAGTCCTGGGGACCTGAGGGTGGTGGAAGCCGGTGAACCGGGGGGTGGGGCAGGGAGGGAAGAGCAGGGTTATCTTCAGAGCAGAAGACCCCTGGAGCAGGGGATGTTGGAGCTGATGCCTGAGGGGTGAGCAGATCCAGCTCTGCAAGGCAGGGGAAGGGGTTTCACCTGGGGAGTTGGCGGGTGCAAAGGCCTAGGACCATCCCGACTGGGCCCCCTCGCCGCTCTAAAGCCAAGTTGGAACGGGGGACAGAAGGACCCAGGTCAGCCCAGTCGGTCTCCATCCTGATCCGGGCCCTGAGCTGGAGGAGCCAGACTACAGATAGCCTCACTGTATCCCTGCAGATCCGCCCCCCCGACCCCCACCTCCCCACCCCCCCGCCCACCCCCGCAACAGACAGAGGGACCGGCAGGCCCTGCCTCCTCCTGGCACGCAAATCCTCCCTAGTGCCTCCCATCACCTGGCCCTCCTCCCTCCCCCAGGACCATCCTGGGTGTTGGGGGGAAGGGGGAGGCAGGAAGGAAGTGGGGTGGATGGGGTGGGGGAGGCTGGAGAAACCCCCTTGCGTGGGTTTGGGGATCTGGGGCCCGGCGCCAGCCACTGCCCTCACAAGCTGTGCGGCCTTGGGTAGCTCCCTCAACTTCCCTGGGCCACTGTTCTAGCCTCTTTAAGATGAGGGGACAGAATAATAATAGCAATGCTGAGAGGGAAAAGGACAGTCATGCCACCCCCTGTTCCCCTAAATTCAGAGTGGCCCCAGCCGAGTTCCAGTGGCCAGATAGGAGGCAAGCTCCCTAAAAATAAATAAGGAAACAAGAGAGTCTCTCCTGGGGCCCTGGATCATCACATGAGCGGGGAAGACTGGTCCAGCCAGCTTGTGGCTGGAAGCACTGGAAGCGCCTCTGACTCAACTCTCACGATGCTGAAAATAATAGTAACAAGAGGGCCCATTTACTGTGAATCTGACGTGTGCCGGGCAGCGTGCTAAGTGTTTGATATGCACTAGTCCATATAATCCTGAGGACTACCCTATGAGGTAGGCACTTTGGTAATTTTTTTCCATTTTACAGACAGAAACCCTGAGGCTCAGAGAGATCAAGCCACTTGCCCAAGGTATACAGCAAGCGATGGCACAGCCAGGCTGAATCTGGATCCGAGGGGCTCCAGAGTCCAGGCCAAGACCTGCCAAGGCACACCCAACGGGGCACTGTCTACCCACTGACCTCCCTTCCCGACCCCCCCACCCGCTGCCCCAGCATCACCCTGCCTGGTCCCTGACACAACTCCAAATCCTGCCATCCTTCCAGGACCAGCTGCAGCTCCTTCCTCCAGGGAAACTTCCTCTCCCCCCGGCATCCCGCCTCTCAGATACTGAAGACTGGGCCAGCCCTGAAGCTCAGTGCCATCTTTTCCCTTCCCCACAGACGCTTCGGGGACCCAAGGAGGGCGACTCCCAGCAGCCCCACCTGCCTGAGGGGACTGGGCTCCACGAGGCTTCCCGAGCTCAGGGCTGGGCCAGAGCTCTGGCATATACACGTGCAAGCCGCTCACGTACCACACGCTTATTATGCACTTGCTGTATGCGGGGCTCTGGAAGGGTCAGAGAGGTGTGGAGGGGAGGGAAGCCGAAGACACCAGCAACCGGAAATTGAAGGACATCAGAGTCACCGTGGTAGAGGAGTTTGCACGTGGCCAGGGGAGACTGCATTTGAGCTGGTGGGTGGGGTCATCGAGTTCAGGTTCAGGTGGCCCAGGTGGAGCAAAGAGCCAGGGCAAAGGCCAAGGCCTAGAGAGGAGACGTGCAGGGTGCATATTCAAGGTGAGGGGTGGGCCTCGCACGGACAAGTGGGAGGAGGCTGGAGGTTCATGAAGGAGCCAGACCTGCGAGCACACGGCAGTGAATGCACCCTTCAATACAGGTCTGTATATAGGACGGAATTCAGAACTCGTTTCAGCACGTCTCCTTTAGAGTGAGCACGAAGCTAAACAGGGCACGTGGCGGGGAGGCGGGCGAGAGGAAGGGGCTTCCTGCAATTTCCAGGGCGTTGAGGTGAGCGGTGTATGTAGGAGAACATCCAGAGAAGCCTGTCTCAGCCACAGGCCCAGACTCAATCCCTCTGCAACCTTCAGCCTCAGCCTGGGGCAGCCTTTCCGCAGCCCTTTCCAAACGAGCCAGGGTCCCCACCACACCCGCCCCTCTCTGGCCGTGCACTCACTCTGAAGGACACTGGCCCACAGCAGTGCCCGAAGGCCCTCTGGCAGCTGCTCAGTGTGTGGCTCTCTGGGCCTCAGGTGGCTGCCACATCTGCAAGTCACAAGCCCTCCCTCTCTCCTCTCCCCTCCCCATGCTGCTTGCATGGAGGCTCTGGAGGTCTCTTTTCTTTTTTGCCCCACAGCTCGGCTTGTGGATCTTAGTTCCCCGACCAGGGACTGAACACCGGCCCTGCGCAGTGAGAGCTCAGAGTGCTACCCACTGGACCGCCAGGGAATGCCCTGGAGGTGTTTGCTGCCACTGTTTACCCAGCAACTCCAGGTCAGCTCCAACCTGGTAGCGAACCTCTCTCCTACCCAGTAAGCTGAACGGCACGCTCCCCTTCCAGGTCTGAGCCCTTCCAAGTTTCTCCTTCCTTGGGTACTCTCCCTCAGCCCTAGTGAACCGTGCAGAGTTTCCTTAGAGCTTATACTCTTTTACCATAGTTAATAATCCTTCACACGGAACATCCCCTGTTTAAGATATCATGTGGTTTCTATCTTCTGATTGGCCCCAGACTGCTATGCTCATCTGTGCCTCTCAGCAGCCAGCGCCCAGAAGCTCCTGACTGAATGGCTGAATGGGGTCCCTCAGGGACGGGGCCGGCTCTCTTCAGGCAGACCATGGCTTCCCTCTGGGCAAGGAGCTTGACTCAGGTGCTTCATCCCCCTCCTCTTAAAGGAATGTATATTATAGAACCACGCACATCACGGGTGCAGATAAGACCTAGACCACATCATTGAATGCATGGGTAGCTGTGTGGATGAGAGGATGGATGGATGGATGGACGGATGGACGGATGGATGGATGGATGGGCAGACAGGTGGGTAGAAAGAAGGAAGAACAGAAGGGAGGAAGAAAGGAATAGGGGCGGATCACTGGCCTGATCGTTTAACGAATCGATCTCACATATTGATCTTCTTCTAGGTTATTTACTTCCTTCATGGGGTGAGTCTTTCTCTTAAATTTTTGTCTCTCCCATATTCCAAACTACCTAGCCTTGGGCTGAGCCTGTATTAAGACCCAATAAAAGTAGGATTAATGAATTAATTACCTAAGCAACCAAATGAAATAAGAGCCATGCTGTCCTGGGTGAAATCACGAGGCTGGATTTTACAGCCTGGCCCTTTCCATCCTCCAGCCCCAACCCCACTTCCTCCCCCCAAGACTCCAGGCTTGTTCCAGGCCCCTCTGCCTGTCACACGGAGGCTTTAGGGATGAACCTATAACTGTTACAGGGAGGGAGGCTAGCATCATGCTGCACCAAAGGCTTTGCTTACTGATGGTGGAAATTCGGGCACATTTTCTCCCCAGGGAAACATAAACAGAACGTGAATCCTGTGTATCTAGGCAGGAAGGAATACCATCTCTGGCTAAGAGATTAGTTTATCAGGGAGAGAAACTCACATGGCTTTGTCCTGCCAGGGTTTGTGCCCCTCTGTCTTCCCTAGGCCATCTTGTCACGTGTGACTCGCTGGGTTTGAAGAGGTTTCAGAGGGAAAAGGAATTAGACATGTTCAGTGAGGCCACAGGCCCAAGAGGCAGATCCTGCCTCCTTTGAACAAAAGTTCGCCTGTGATCGGGGTAAACCAAGATGGAGAAGCCGCCTGAGAAGGCAGTGAGCTCCCGTCACCTGAGGCTCGTGACCCAAGGACAAACCCCAGGTGTGGGTGCTGGTGATGGAAGAGGGGACTGGACATCTTATGTCTGGATTCTAGGAAGGTCGCAGTGCTGGGGATCTGCTGTCACCCAGCTCTGAGACTCTGGGCACATTCCTCTCCTTGCTGGGCCTTAATCTCTGCATCTGTGAGATGGAGCTGCACACTCGGCCTGCCTGACTCCCAGGGCTATTATGAGGTTCTAGGAACAGGATGGGACGTGACACTGTAGAGGGGAAATGCCACCAGGTGAGGGCACAATGCCTAAAGTGCCACCATGGCATTCGTAACTTCCAGGTCGTCTGCATTGCTCCCCTGGGCTAGGAGGTGGTGTTGTCAACAGATACGGTGAGCAGAGACGTGGTCACGTCCTCTTCCTCTCCCAGGCAGCTTTGGGGGCTCCAGGGACAGACAGGACCAGGGCCTGCATGTAGGGAACTGGCCTCCGATATGCAAAGAGTTTGCCAGGCCTGGCTGGAAGTTGCAGCTCAAGAGAAGATGTTTAATGCAAGAGGAGACAGGTCTCTACAGCCTGGAGGAGCTATCTGCTCCTTCCAAGGAGGGGATGAAGGAAGGAGGGGGCTGGGGAAGGAGGGGCGGAGGAGTGGGATTAAGCAGCCTGACTGGGCCATCCAGCTTGCTGGCGATGACTAAGTGTGGCTTTGCCTCAGTTTCCCAAGTGGCTTGAGGCAAAAGGGTCCCCAGAGCAGCTCTCCGAGTGGTCCCACGTCAGCGCTGGTACAAGAGTCTACTGGACACCACGATGTAGCCCTGAAGGACAAAGACAACCACGGGCCAGGTCAGAGGCCACACGAGGACCGTAGGACCCCCAGCCACCCCATCAGCCTGGCTCTAAGTTCATGCTCTGCCACTCTTGCTGTGTGTGTCCCGAGGACAGTCGTTTGCCTCTCTGGGCCTCAGTTTCCTGCTGTCACTTGGGGGTGGTAACAGCATCCGCTTCACGAGGCTACTATAAGGATGCAGCCAGATCACACGGGCAGAGCACTCAGTGTGCGGCTGGAGCTTGATTTGTGCTTCCTACGTGGTCAGGCTCATCTCTGTTTTATGACCCAGAGTTCAGACCACTGAGTATCTTCTCCAAGTCGAAGTCTTCCCAGCAGAGCCAGGCACTTCCCCCCATATGTCCCCTGCTCTCTACACTGCACTGCAGAAACTTCCTGGGGGCCTGCTGATCTCTCTCTCATTCATTCATTCATTCATTCAACAAATCTTCACTGATCCTCTACTATGAGCCAAGCCTTGTGCCAGGTGTTGGGGACCCAGCAGAGGAAAAACCAGACCCAGTGCCTGCACTTGTGTAGCTCATACATGGTCCAATATGGTAGCTATTATCATCTGGCTAATTCCAGTTTCTTCCTCTTATCCACGGTTTCATTTACCCAAGTTTAACTATGGTCCGAAAATATTAAATGGAAAATTCTAGAAATAAACAGTTCATCGGTTTTAAATTTCATGCTGTTCTGAGTAGCATGATGAAATCCCTTGCCATTTTGCTCTGTCCCACCCTGGATGTGAGTCATCCCTTTGTCCAATGGATCTACGCTGTACACACTACCTGCACCTCAGTATAGGAAAAACACAGTATTCAATATATACAGGTTTGGTACTATCTATTTGCAGCTTCAGGCATCCATTGGGGGTCTTGGAACGTATCCCCTGAAGATAAGGGGGACTACTGTACATTTACGTTAAGTAAATTAAGTAAAATTTAGAATTCACCTCCTCAGTTGCACTGACACATTTCAAGTGCGCAATAGTCACATGTGCCCAATGGCTGATAGTAGCTGCTGCCTTGGACGTTACAGATTTCCATCCTTGCAGGAAGTTCTATCAGGCAGTGCTGGTCTAGGGACCTTTGACATTGGTCCCAGGTGGCTGGATTTGGGAGTGCCAAGGTGGGTCAGCCACCGACCGTGCCTGATCAGGGAAGTCTTGGGGAAATTCCCACTAAAAGCCCTGCTCCAACACGTGCTGATTGTCACTGCTTAGCGGGGTAGATCACCCAGTCGCCTTGGGACCACTGTTCTTAGGCAATGAGGGCATCCTCCCTGAAAGACATCAGCCAGTCCCACTCAGGGGGTGTGAATGACACAGATGTTGGGCTTGAAGGACCTTGCTTAAGCTTTCTGTCCCATGCATGTCTTACTGAATGAATTAGGAAGAATATTATCCTTTTATATCTCAGGTGAAACAGAAAGAAGTAGGATCTCACGCTGGGCAGTGGCGATTGAATTTCACCCTGGGCCCACAATTTCTGATCCAGGGAAATCCATTTTAGAAGAGTCGGGATCCCTCTCCCACCATCCGGCCTGTGGAGGTTTGTGTACAACGCTGGAAGAACCCCCTCTCTCATCCTCCCCCAGACACCACAGGGGCCGTGCCTATCCCAGGGCACAGAGTCATGGGACCACTGAAGGTCCAAATCCTCCGAATGTGGCCTGGTGTGATTTTGATGAGGACTGAAGGGTGGGTGAAACCCCTGTTCCAATGTCTCTTGACATCTGGAATTTTCCATCTCATTGCAGCTGATGATTCATGGCGTGGTCTGGGCAGGGGGCACTCCCAGGCCTGGCTGACCCTGGACCCCACTGAGTGCACTAGCAGGGAGGGAGGGAGAGAGGGGACGCCCCCGCCTCCCCGAGCCCAGCCTCCCTCCAAAGATGGAGGAGTCCCCTCTGGTCACACCCAAAGGCTCTCACCTCGTAGACAAAGATCTCAGGGGTGACGTACTGGAGGTTGACCACGTGGGGGAGTGCAACCCCCATGCCCAAGAGAGCTGTACGAGGGAAAGGAGAAATCAAGTTCCGCCTGGAGGCGGTAACGAAGTATCACCTGGAGCTGGCCACGTGCTGAAGTCCTCGTGTGCATCATGACACCGAGTTCCACAGATACGCAGGAGGTGGGAGCTGTTATTATTATATCCACTTTATAGAAGGGAAAACTGAGGCTCAGGGAGGGAACAGAACTTAGCTAAAATCACACAGCTGCTAAACAGCCGAGCCAAGATGCACGCACAGGCAGCTGGAATCCCAAGGCCACCCTCTTAGCTTCCGGGCCTAGGAGGTGGGAAGGGGCCGAGACCAAGCCTGGAGCAGGCATGGGGGGCGGTAGGGGAACAGAGGGGCCACACTGGGGCAGAGGGCAGAGCTCACCATTGAGGTGGTCCAGCAGGGGCTTCTCAAACACAGCGCCCATGAGTGGCTGCACATGGTCCGTCTGCAGCCACGGAGCCAGGGAGATGGGGACCACAGGCCCGCCCCAGCGAGGGGCCAGGAGAGACACATGAACACACAGACAGACCGACAGATGGCAGAGGCACAGGGGAGGGAGGAGGACAGGTCACCCCTGTCCAGGCTTCAAGCAGAGCTCAGCTACCCCCGGGGTCGGGTCAGCATCAGGCCCCTGGGAACTGCTGACTGACTGACAGTCACTGCGTGACCAGCAGGTAGACCGGCTGCCCTGTTGGCGCCGACCAACAGACAGATCAACTGACCATGGACAGACTGATGGGCCACCCGGCAAAGGAATGCACGGTGGCTGGTGGCCCAGGCACATCATGTGACTGAAAGAGTGGCCGACACTGTCTGACACTGGCTTCTACAGATCATTTACTATTGGCCTCAGTGATTCTTGGGCTGAGGGCAGGGCTGGCGAGCCATCGACACCCAGGCAGAGTGACAGGACAGCTGACTGACCCCACTGAGGATCTGAGGCTGACTGACCGGCTGCCCAGCAGACAGACAGCCTGGGACAGACTGACTGTCCGATGGAGGGGCTGCCGCCTGACCACTGTCCCGAAGCGCCCGGGGAGGAAGCCTGATCAGAGCACACATGTGTGTGAGCACACACGCTCATGCTGCCTCTCCCCGGGCTCACGGCCTGCCCCACCCAGTGAGGGGGTCTCCAGAGACCCCAGCCCCATACTCACGTCAATGAAGCCCACATTGGAGGAGGCCACAGTGAGCTGGACATTCCTGAAAGGGAAGCAGAGGGGTTAAGAAAGGGGCCTAGTGCCCGCCACCCGTGTACCACGCCTGCTGCACCCCAAGCTCCTCTGACTGACACTGTGATGGGTGATTGCAGGCACATTGCACAGAGGAACACACTGAGGCTGCTGGGTCCAGGAGGCCTCACTTACCCCAGCACAGATGTGGTCCCCCGAAGCCTCACCTTGGACACGGAGAGCTGGAGGCTCAGGTTCACTACCTGGACACGTGGGGAGAAGAGGGTCAAAGGGCACGGAGCCACGTGGGAGCTCTCAGCTGGCCACCAGCTACCCCAGTCTCCCACCCACCGCCCTATTCATTCAGGTGTTTGTGGAGCACAGGCCACTGGAGGAGGTGAACAGCAACCAAAGTAATCAGACAGGATCCTTTCAGAGAGTGGTGGGTGCCATGAGGGCAGAGGGGTGTTTGGAGAGATGGGGGCCATCTTTCTCAGGGTGGTCCCGGAAGGCTGCCCTGAGGAAAGCTGCAACATTTCATCTGAGACCTGAAAGATGAGGAGAAACCAGCCATGCCAAGAGCCAGGGGAAGAGTGCCCTAGCCACAGGGTACGGCACATGCAAAGGTCCTGAGGCAGGAATGTCCTAGCACATGGAAGGAACAGCAGGGAGCCCAGTGTGGCTAGAACAGAGCAAGTGAGGAGAGTGCAGGAGGAAGTGAGGTCTCCTTGAGAGTCGCCCACCCCCTGGCCAGCCCCACGCAGCCCACCTCACCCACCACATCGAGGGAGAAGAGGGACTGGAAAGCTGAGTTGGACGCCGGGGCCAGGACCTCCACGAAGGGCTGCAGCCGCAGTGTGGCGTTGTTGGTCCGGAGTGTGACTGTGGGTGTGGCACCCAGCCGCACCTTGAGCACCAGGGGCATGGGCTCAGGGAACTGACGACCCACCTGGGGAGCAGAGGGGGAGAGAGGGAGGAGGGCACCTGGGGGCAAAGACTGGGTGGGCTCTTTGCTCGTCATTCCTCAGACACTGATCAAGCCACCGTTGTGCTGTAAGTGCCGGGGCCACAGAGGTGGGTCCACCCCCGGCCCCTGCCCTCAGGGACACCCAGTCTGATGGGTGGTCACATGAAGACAGGCACAACCTGTGTGATCTGTGCCAGGAGGGAGGGCAGCTCAGGGGCGTGAGAGCGCAAGGAGGCTCCTGGACCAGATGAGGGGTTTAGTCCTCCCCTAGGAGGTAATCCCTGAGCTTGGACTTGAAGATGGATCAGGGAAAGGAAGCAGAAAAGACAGCGCAGGCAGAGGGTACCACTTGTGCACTGCACAGAGGGGAGAAAATGGCGTGACGTCTGGGCAGAAGGAGGGGCCTCCCCGAGACGGAGGAGGTGCAGATGGAAAGGTAGGTGCTGGACCCCACGTGGAGCAGACATGAGCCAGCGAAGACCCCACAGCCCAGAGAGCGTCCCACCCGAATCCCGGGTCTCAGCCCCTGGAATGACCAGAAACATCACCAACCTCGGGGATGAGCTGGCCCAGCATGGACGTGTTCAGCAGGTTGTAATCTGACTTCTGAAATCAGCCCCCGACACATGACAGGTTTTAGGGCAGCCACTCCCCAAGCTAGGCCACCTCTTGCCTCCCCACCAACCCCGTCTAACCCTTCCAACAGCCACCCTGTGGCCCCAAAACTCCAGCTGCCCCACCCACCCATGATCTGGCCTCAGCACGGTCTCCCCAGGCTTCGCCACCGGGCATGTGTACCCCACATGCCCTGGGCAGCAGGACCAGCTCTCACCAGCTGCCCTGTGATGTCCAGGTTGAGCGCACCAGCCTTCTGCAGCAGCAGGATGGCAGAGTCAAACAGGTCCTGGGAGAGGCCCACGGTTGCCATGGCACCCCTGGTGCCCACGTGCTGTGGCAGCACGAAGGGGGTGGTATCCACAGGCAGGACGATGGGTCTGCTCAGGAGGAAGAGAACAGCCTATGGGGTTGGGGGTGAGAAGGGGGAGAACAGCAGTGGGGTCTCAATAGGCAGGCAGCTCCATGGCAGATCCTGGGCTGTGAGATGCCGCCCAACCCAAGATGCCGCGTGTTGTCAGCCTCACACCTTTGCCTACGTGCCATGCTCCCACCTGGAAGGCTGTCCCAGCTCCTCTCCCCTCAACTCCGCTGCTCCTTTAGGAATCTTCCAGAACACTAAGGACTCCAGGGGCAACAAGCCCCCAGCTCTGGGCTGACAAGGAGGCACTTACGTTGATATTCAAGGAAATGTAGTCATTGGTGATGGTGGGTGTGTCGATCATGGAGTAGTGAACCTGGGACTCTGGACCAATAGGGCTGAGGCCTAAATGAAACCAGGGCAAAGAACAAAAGATGGCATTCTTAGCATTATCCACCAATGCCAGACCCAGGCCAAGAAAAGAGGCAGGAAAAGGCCCTGCGAGTAAGCAAATTTAAGGAGCAAAATGCACACCCAAGATGCAGCCACTCACAAGCTGTTGACTGTTAGCTGAGATACAATTCTAACCGTTTTGGTTTCTGCTTTCCCAATCAGTGGAAGGCTAGAGATCCCAAATTAGAAGGAAGGAGAAGTGTCACTTCAGGCACAAATACCCCCTGCAAAAGGCAAGAAAGAACCAGAGAAAAAGAAGGGAGCTCACATTTATCAAGGTCCAGACTGCTGTAGGGTTAGGAACCCTTCACACACACACACACACACACACACACACACACACACACACACACACACATAGTTTGGTGAGTTCAGTCATGCCCCGATTGTATACCTGGTCCGTCTGATTCCAAAGCTACTCTCTCTCCACTTAAACACACCTCTCCTACAAGGACTCAGAAAGCACACCCGTTGGGGCCATTCAGTGCAGGAGCACAGCAGTGCCCGCCCGCCACAGATCCTCGGAGAGGCCCCCAGGGAGGCGAGCTGAGGACTCAGTTCCTATAAGGGTAGTTCCCCAAAGGCTCAGAATATTCTGATTGGGACATTTGCAAAGGGTGAGTCACTTGTGGGAACGACATCTCTGGACACGACTAGACGGCGTGGCAGGGGAAGCCTCAACCTCACTGTCAGGAAAGCCCTCTTAACAAGAGCTCCTCCCCCAAAGACTCTGGATAACCAAGGTTTAAGTGTACCTCTGTGTGTGTGTGTGTGTGTGTGTGTGTGTGTGTGTGTGTGCATTCAGATTTCTGTCTGATTTTCTACTGTCTCTTCTGGATTTCATTTTATTTTCTCTAATATTTTGGAAATTTATGATGGTAAAAGCAATATATTGATAGTATGACTCCATTTCTACAGATCAGTGGTGTCAAAGATGAAGGTGGGAGGAGAGGAGCAGCACAAAGAGATTTTGGGGGCTGGTGGAATGTCCTCTATTTCAAGTGTGGTGGTGGTTACACGACCATATGCATGGTTTTTTTGTTATTGTTTTTTTTTTTAACATCTTTATTGGAGTATAATTGCTTTACAATGGTGTGTTAGTTTCTGCTGTATAACAAAATGAATCAGCTATACATAAACATATATCCCCAAATCTCCTCCCTCTTGCGTCTCCCTCCCACCCTCCCTATCCCACCCCTCTAGGTGGTCACAAAGCACAGAGCTGATCTCCCTGTGCTATGCGGCTGCTTCCCACTAGCCATCTATTTTACATTTGGTAGTGTATATATGTCTACGCCACTCTCTCACTTCGTCTCAGCTTCCCCTTCCCCATGTCCTCAAGTCCATTCTTTACGTCTGCGTCTTTATTCCTGTCCTGCCCCTAGGTTCTTCAGAACCATTTTTTTTTTTTTTTTTAGATTCCATATATAAATGTTAGCATACGATATTTGTTTTTCTCTTTCTGACCTACTTCACTCTGTATGACAGACTCTAGGTCCATCCACCTCACTACAAATAACTCAATTTCGTTTCTTTTTATGGCTGAGTAATATTCCATTGTACATATGAGCCACATCTTCTTTATCCATTCATCTGTCGATGGACACTTAGGTTGTTTCCATGTCCTGGCTATTGTAAATAGAGCTGCAATGAACATTGTGATGACCATATGCATTTATTTGTCAAAACTCATAGTATTGGACATTACCAAAAATATTATATGTTTTTAAATGAATAAAAACATTAAAAATTGTAAAATAATAATACATATTTTTTGTGGACATATAGAAAATTCTTAAAATATGGAAAAAATATAACTCAGAATCTTAAATTTATTTCTTTTTCAGTATTTTCTTTTACAGAAATAAACTTTCTCTCTCTCTCTCAAACTGGAGCAAAGCTATATATAGTTTTGTGTCCTTGTTTTCTTGACAGAGTGGTATGATAGCTTACTTAAAAGCAGAAGTTCTCATGGTAGACTGCCTCAGTTTCTGCATCTGTAAAATGGAACTAATAATGCTAGAGTAAAGCTCTTCTAATATTGTATTTTGCCAGGCATATGGCTAAGTGATCAAATGCCCCTTTAAACTACGCTTTTCAGTGGTTCCTGTCACTCCACGTTCCATGTGTACATGACTCATGTAAACAGTCCCCTAGGGCTGGACACTTAGGTTTCTTTTACTAGATTTTTAAAAATTCCTCAAAGACAAGGGCAAGAGCTGGTCTTTGGTATGAACCCAATTACAAGGCATCTTGACAGAGACAACCCCTCTGAGGGAGAAGGGAGAGACTAACGTTTATTGAGTTTATTGCACACCAGGTACGTAACCTGTGCTGTCCTGTAGCAACACATGGGAAAAGTAGACATTTTGATTCCTATTTTTGGATGGAATGATTAAACTCAGAGAGATGGAGTGACTTCCCTAAGGTCACACAGCAAGTGAGAAACAAGGCCAGAATTCACACCCATGTCCTTTGATGTCAAGTCCATTTTCCGTGGCCTCTCGGTACCTCCTATTAAGGTAATATTGGGGTTGGGGCAGTGAGGGGAGTGGGGCAAGTCAAGCAATGTTCCCCAGACTTTGAGCCGGGCTGGGAAGTGTGGACAGAGCAGTAGGTGGACCGGTGAGGAGGATGAGCAAACCCAGGTGAGCTGATTCATGGGGGGCTCTGGCACCATGCTGAGGATTTTAGACTCAGAGCCTCTGATTTCCCACCTATAAATTGGGGATAATGATGCCACCTCATAGGACTATGGTTAGAAGTTTGCACAAGAAAGCCAAAGCTACCTTGATATGAAAATATTCACTAAAGAAGCCACCAAGGATAAATGTGGACCCTGCCAGACATCCCTCCTGGCTTAACACCAACATGTCGCCCCGCACACCTGTCCCCACACCCTCCATTCCTGCACGCCTGTCCTGGGCTGTATGAGAGTTAGGTGCAAACCCCTGACTCAAAGGCAGAGCCAACGGATTGCCAAGTGCAGCTGCCAACAGTCTGCGGCTCTGGATTTCACAAAGTCAATGACAGTAACACAGAAGAAACACCAGAATCCCAGGCAAAGCCATCGGGTAGAAGAAGGTGCACTTCAAACAGCAGCAGCTTCGAAACAGGTTTGTGAAAAACCAGAGGACGCCCTGGATTATGCTCGGGGATCACTGAGAAAATATTACTCCCCAATCAACAGAGGATGCATTCTTTGATCAGTCTGGGTATGGGTGGGTAATTGCCAGTGTCGTCCTTCAATAGTGATAAATACCCCTAAAAAGATGAAGCTGACCTACTTTTGTAGCTTTTAGTTCCATATTGTAAGTTGAGGACCTGCCCAAGCCTTGTTTAGGATGCATAGTTCTAAGCAGACTATGTGTAGGGCTGGGAGCCCCTGGGACTCTGTCAGCAGCGGTGGAGGAAGGTGTGCGGGCGGTGGGGAGGTGACCAGTGACTGATGGGAGTTGGTGGATACAGACCCCGGCTCCTGCCCCTCAGGTAGGATCACATTAGGCATGTTCAACTCAGTCCCCGGTGGGACCCCCGTGGGAGAGAGCCCCAGCTGCCCCCAGCGGCACCCTTCCCTCCCTGACTCACAGCCCCCTCCCTAACCAGTGCTCCCTAGGACCAACCCCCATTTGAACCACTTGCACTAAAATCTGCATCTCAGGGTCTGCTTCTGGGGGGACTAGTCTGACAGTGGCCTTGTCCTGGTACACTCCTAGCGCTCCCTGGATAACGAGGATCCCTGGAAAAATCAGGCGTGGAACAAGGCTGATGGAAAGTGCAGAGGCGGGGAGCCTTGGCTCTGGGCCCCTGCGGGGTGTTGCGTGGCCCCTGAGGTGGGAAACAGGTGCATGGGCACTTGGGAGCAGAAGAGCTTGAGTTCTGTCGAGGATGTGCTGAGTCAGAGGAGCCTGTGGGACCTCCAGGAGGAGATGTCCAGGAGGAGGAGGAATATAAGGGCCTGAGCCCTGACTGTGGGGGGCAGGAAGAGAGTCCAGCAAAGAATGTGGGAGATGTGGCAGCTAAACCAGGGGAGGATGGGGTCCCTGAATCTCCAGGCAGGGGAGGAAGCAATTGCAAACTGAGATGTACCCCCCACCAACACACACACACACACACACACACACACACACACTAAACATTCAAAGACTTGTTCTAGAATTTGGAGAGTCCCATATTCCACCAATAATGGTTCAGTCATCCTATGATTGACCTCCCAATGGTGGACCCTGATGCAAAGCTGGGGTCTTTGAAGGGTCATGGGGGCCCCAGAGGATCTCAGAGGCCCCAGGCCCTCCCCCTGGGCTCCCAGTCTTACCAATTAAAGTGCCCAGGTGGACATTGAAGCCCTGCACCAGGTTGGAGATTCTCAGGCACAGCTGCAGAAAGACAGAGGCGGCCGGGTTAGGGTGGCACTCAGGGTGGGAGGGGGTGAGGCTAGGAGGGTCTAGAGCCCTGTCTAGAAGCTCTCCCAACCCAGCCACCAAGGAGCCCTTCCTTCCTCCACCAGCCAGTGGGCATCTTCCAGCACCTCCTCTGGGCCCTGGGGATTCAGAGGGGAAGCTGGGGCCTGCGGGCGCTGAGGAAAGGGCAGGGGCTGTGGGACACAGCAGAGGTGGCCACAGCTAGGCCCAGGGGACTGAGGCCGGTAGCCTGCTGCATTGGGGCCCAGAGGCCAGCAGGTGGAAGGGTGCCACGTGCAGTGGGGGCAGGCAGTGGTCAGCCAGCCAGGGCAGGGGACTGGAGTCCTGCGGGGCCAGTGGGCCGCCAGAGAAGTGGATGAAGCTGGGGTCAGTGTGACAGAGGTGAGACAGAGGGGAAACTGCAAGGCCAGGGGCGGCCACAGCTGGTCCAGGCCAGAACAGGTGAGGCTGAGCCAGGCGAAGCCAGGAGTCAGAGGAGAGGGCCGGGACAGTCTGTACTGCCTTCAGCCCTCCAGCCTCAGTGTTCTCATCTGCAGTATGGGGACGCTGAGGCCTGTCTCTTGGGCGTGTGGGATGGCGCACAGTGGGTTGACTTGGTCTCCACTCCTGTCCCTTAAAAGAGGTGGGAGTGGGGTGGGAAGGGGCAGGGAGGGAGAGTTGGCTCCCCTGGGACAGTGGGACCCTGGCCCCAGGGCCACCATCGCTCACCAAGTCAACCACCCACAGACAATGGCAGGAGCTAAAATAGCAACGGTAACAGCAGCACTCACTCTCCCCAGACTGTTGTAAAGTCTCCACAGACGGTAATGCACTCAGCCTCCACAGCCAGCCCGCCAGGGACTAGGGACATTCACTCTCTCTGCCTGACAGATGTGGAAGGAGGGGCAGAGGGAGGCTAGGTGACTTGTCCAAGGTTCACAGCTGGGAAGGAGGGGACCAGGATTGGAAGCCAGGTCACATCTGGCTCTGGTGCCCAGGCCCTCGCCCGCTCGCACTGTGTTCTCTTTTCACAAGTCACGCAACCCCGAAAGCACCGTCCCCACCCCATGCTCCAGCTCAGCCCTGGGGCTGGTCCGAGAAGATGAGCCCCCCTCCCCTGCAGCCCCACACCCACGCCCTGCTTGGGTCCCCACGTCATTGCACGGGACCATTGCCCCAGCCTCTTCCCTGCCCTCATGGGGAAATTGGGGGAGCCCCACGAAGGGCCTTCCACTGAAGAAAAAAGAAAAGCACTAGCACCCCACCTCCCCCGTGACTGTGATCCCCGGTTCATTAGCCACGCCTGGAGGTGAGCGACGCCCGCCTTCCGCGGGGTCTGGCGGAAGGTCCTTTACCTTGTTCTGCAGCACAGCTTTGATGTGATTCTGCAGCGGGGCCAGCAGCGCAGGGGCTGTGCTGAAGAAGAGACCAGGAAGGGCCCCTGAGCTCCAGGTGGGCACGTTGGGGCCTGTCTCTCCGCAAAACCACAGGTCCCAGAGAAAAGACTATCCCCTCGGCCGGGGGCCAGTGATTCCCACTCCACACCCTGCCACGTGCCAGGCACAGTACAGGCACGACTGTCCGCACAGAGGAGGAACTGAGCTGCCAAGAGAGGGGTCATTGGTCTCAAGGTTCGGAAGTGGCCGAGATGCGAGAATGAGGCCAGGCTCGAGGGAGACAGAGGGTGTTGCAAAAGCCGGACACGGCCACGTCCTTGGCCAGCTGGCCTCATGGCCACTGAGCCCGGTGAGGGGTGGTGGGGCTGGAGGCCCGGGTCTGCTTCCTGCGTGGGCCCCATTTCTCTGTGATGCACCTACTAAAGTCCCTTCCTCATTGAGAGGTGGGTCTGAGTCAGTGTTTCTCTGTGCGGATCCATTGGAAATCACGGTTCTTTGGTCTCCTAAAATGCTGACCTTAGCCACTTCCCAGCCTCACTGAATGGCCTCTTGGGGAGGTGGGAGGATGGCATCTATGTTCTCAACAGCATCAAACTCTGGGCTCCATCTCCCCGTCAATGAACCACGAGCAGCCCCTGCCCATGAGGACCATGAGGGGTCGTGGGGGGTTGTGAGTTACACGGGCTGCTCATGGGACCCTGGTGGGAATAGATTTACACCCAAGTCTTCTCTGAGGAAGAAGTCCAGTCTTTGTGTAAATGTCGCACCCTCTTAAGTCTCTAAAATACTCAACCACCTCACAGTGAGCCCCCATCCACGGGCGGGAAGGTGTAGACCTAATGCAGAGGAATTCACAGCGGTTGGGTTTGCCAGGCTGCCAGGGTTTGAACCCGTTTGCCAGCCGTGTGACCTTAGGCGAGTCACTTAACCACTCTAGGCCTCTGTTTGCTCTCCTGTAAAATGAGGGAAATGCTTCCACCTACCTGGTAGGACTACTGTGAGGTGATGCACAGAAAGGGCCCAGAGCACACCCAGCACACAGCAGGTGCTCTGGAGGTAGAGCGGCTGTCAGTTTTAGATGCCAACAGGAGCAGCCACCTGACTCACGGGGAGAACCTGGCGGGTCCCAACCCCTCCCTGGGCCTCAGACTCCTCATCTCTGCGGGGAGGGGCAGCCCTCTGAGGTCCCTAACAGTGGCTGCCAGCCCAGACTCCCTCCCCATATAGTATGTTAATGGCCAGTGTGCACTGTCATGTGGTGCAGGGCAGTAGTGGGGACATGGGCTCTGGCCACAAACTCACTGTGTGACCTCAGGCAACTTCCTCCCCCTGTCTGAGCCTCAGGGTGCTCAGCCATAAAATAGGTGTGATACTGAGGGGGCGGGTGGGTGCGGTGCTCAGGTCCGTTTTGGTGATTGGATGAAGTAGAAGTTCAAGAAATGACACCACGGCCTGAGTGTCTGGGATCCTGCAGCCCAGCCCCCAACAGGCACCCACCTGTTATGGCCATCAAGCACGATGGCTTTGTCGAAGAGAGAGAAGCAGCCGGAGATGCTGACCACGGGGGTCCCGATGGAGCCCTGGCTCACAGGGGTGTCGGCCAGCAGTGCCATGGGTAGCATCAGATGCAGGGGCTCTGGGACACTGCAGGGACACCAGTCCTGAGCCACAGTGGCACTGTGGCCCAGCAAGCCCACATTGACTGATGCAAGACCCCACAACCACCGCCCTCCCCGCCAGCAAGAGCCTGCTGACCATTTAACACAGGCAGGGCCTGCACTCAACATGAGATGGCCCCACCTGGGGCAGGCCGGATGCTCTCCCAAACTCCACTCAGGGTCACAGACATTGCAACAGCTGACCGTGAACTCTGGCTCCCTGTACCCTCTTACTGCGACACCCTGGGCCAGTCATTCCCCATGCTGAGCCTCAGTTTCTTCTTCTGTAAAATGGACACAAGATTGGTGGTACCTATCTCACAGGGCTGCTGTGCTGAGTTTTCTAGGAGACAATCATGTGAAAACATCCTGCTTGGAGCCTGGCCCCCAGTGAGCCCTCTTAAATGGCAGTGTCAGCTCAGAGGAGTTAACATAAGAATGTCCAGCTCCAAGTTTGAAAACTAAATGCCTATAAAGTGACTGATGCACAGAAATAATTCTAATACTTTATTGAGCATCTACTATGTGCCTTGCACTGTGAAAGGGTAATGTAATTTTAATCACAGTAATGAATCCATTCACTGCAACCTTCATAGCCATGCTGCAAAGTTTCATTTTGTTTTGTTTTGTTTTGTTTTTACAGAGGAGGAAACTGGGGGTCAGAGAAGTGAAATGATTCTGCCCAGTTGCATAGCTGTTGAGTAGGGTCTGGACTCTCAGAAATTCTCTCACTGTCTCCCTCCCCACTGGAGACTGGGAGGGAAGACACCGGAGAGAGGGTGCTGGACAGAGAGTCAGAAGGTCTGAGTTCGGATCCTGCAAGTTGCTAAACGCCCTCCTCTCACTCTGCCCTCGGAGAGTTCTTGAAAATTCTCCCGCTCCCAACAAGGAGGTTCACTCACCGAAAGATCTTGAAAGTAAAATTGGTGGCTGCCAACAAGTGTATTCCAAAGCCAGCAATAAATTTCAGCTGAAGGTGGGGCACATGGACATTCAGAATCTGAATCCTGCAGGGTAGGAATCAAAGTGACAGGGTGGCCCCCTTTAAACCACAGAATCAACTCTTGGGTGGGTGCTCTGAGCCCACTCACACGGTTGGTGTTTATAAAGGACATTCTGACAACTAGAACTAAGGGATGAGGAAGAAGTAGTGAGTTCTCCATCATAGAGGGCATGCAAGCCAAGGTTAGCCAACCAACCAGTAGGGAAAAGATGCAGAGAGGACCCCAGCATTGGGCATGAATTGGGTGAGATGATTACTCAGGTCTTGGAGGGATTTTAGTTTCTGACAGGGGTATGGAAAGCTGGGAAGGTAGGGAAAGAAAGACTCTGGCATCTACAGAAGGCAGAAATTCCCTCTAGTGAACAGCTTTGGCCTGTAGCCCTCCAGCAATGGGAAACTCACTCCCTTCAAAGCTGCTTGTTCTGACTGCTAAGCGCTCTCCAGCTAACCTAAGATTTCTTTTTTTTTTCCTAAATGAAAGCCATTTTTTTTTCCTGCACAGTAGTTAGTTGTGGGGAGCACTAGAAAGTGGTATAAATTTTAAAAGTCACGTCAAAACACTCTCACTGTTAGCACTTGGGTGACATCTTTCCATGACTCTCTTTAGGACACAGGCTGACCTAGAACCTGCTTCTTTTCACTGGACAACCATTCTGGATGTGTTCCCACATCTACAAACAAGGACTCTTGGAGCTGTTTTCAAACAACCACATGATGTCCTCTGTGTGGCCAGACTGCAAATCATTTAGGGATCCTCAGTTGTTGGGTACTGACGCTCCCAGCCACCACATTATCAGCCACACCATCAGCGGCAGCCCAGCCCTACCCTAAGGTCTCAAACTGGGGGCTTCCACGCTAGCTGTCTTTTCACCTACCCAGTGTTTGAAAGTTTTAAATGATTTTTAATTAGCTGCCATCATTCAAAACTTGATAGATTTTAAATATACAGGTATGGTTCTGGGATCTCCTATGACAATGCACAGAGTGATGCAGCTCACGATGCTTTGCACTATTTAAAGATCATAGCAGAAAGAAAGTCAGCTTGGAGCAACTGAGAAAACCCTTCAGCAGCACGTGGAAAGTTCTGCTTTCACTCCTTCCCAAGTAATAAATCGTTTACTAAATGTTTCAGTTTGTGTGTTGTTTCTAAATCTCTTCACAGAGTCCATCAACACCCCGGATCAGATTGAATTATCTCCAAGAAGTTGTTATTAAGCTCTTTTTAATGGCTTCAACTTTGTATCGGTGTATTGCATTTATAAACTTTGTACCATAGGCAGATTGTAGCACCCATTTTACAATGCTACGTCTGAAGAAGGAAGAAACTGCATGTTTGTTGTTGATGATGATGATCACAATGATGAAGAAATAAAATTGCTAGCAAGAGTCAAAAAATATATATGGCTTTTTATAAGAACATATATATTCATATATACATATATGAGTTCTTATACATATATAATATATATACACACACACACATATGTATATATGGATTCTCTTGGAAATCCAGAGTCCTGGCTATAATGAGTCTGCGTTCCCACAATTAACCCAGCCCCTAAAAGTGTCTGAGTTTGAGGTGCCCCCACCTACCTCTGCCTTTGAGCCTCTCTGCATTACAGGGGGCTGTAGGGGTAAATTAGGCTCAGATCTGTGTCCAGATTCAGTGTCTGGCTTTTGGAGGAAGTAGCCAAGGGTCTTGCCAGCGCTGGGGACCCAGGAGCCACAGTCTTGGCCCCTGGGTGTAGAAATCTACTAATTAAGAGGCACCAGGTCCCCATGCCTGGTCCCATCTCGTAAATCCTCTTGTACCCACTCAGCCGGCAGGTGGGAGTATCTAACCTGGGGAGGGAAGCACTCACCTGGTGGGCTGGAACACCCCTCCACTCCAGTCCTGGAAATGCGGAACAGTGACCTGCAGGGCGCGCTGGAGAGGGGCTTTCCCGGCTTCAGCCACTGAGGGGCCAGAGCAGGGTGAGGTCAGGTTGTCCTCAGGAGCCACCGAGAGAGACCACACTGCCCACCATCCGCCCCACACCTTGGGCAGAGAGAACTCAGAGATTGGAAGGGGTGGCCTTGTCCACGGGCGCATGGGGGGCCACTTGGCTCCCCATGTGCCCACCTTGGGTGCACGACCCCACCAGGCCCCTCCAGACGTGCCTTTCCGCCTCTCTCACTTCTGCCTCTCCAAATCCTACGTGTCTACCCTCTCCTCGAAAACAGTAACACCCTGTGCCCTTTTGCAAGGACTGGATCAGACCCCACCTCCCCGGGAGCCGCCACAAGCCCCCAGGAAGAAGGAGCATTTCCCCGTCCTGCGGGGATGGGGTGGGGACCGCCTCACCTGGAGGCTGAGGGCTCTGGAGTCCCTCAGATTCTGGGTGCAAACCCCAGCTCTGCCACTCACTCTCTGTGTGGCTGCCCTGTGCCTCATGTCCCCCCCTATTCATCTGCAATGACTAGAATGGTGCCTGTCACATGGGGTCCTTGTAAAGACTGACTCAGTTCACAGGAAATGTTAGTGCCCATGGCTATTTGTTTTTTGTCGTAATAATGGCTAGCACTTCTACAGTGCTCTTCTGTGCCAGGCACTGTTCTGAGGGCTTTAGTTTTCCTCAAAATTCTATGACGTCAGTACAATATTAGACCCAGTTTTCCGAGCGCTGAGCACCCTGGCCAGGAGAAGTCAGATCTGGGCCAAGGCCCCCGGCCCTCAAGGCCCTGGACTTCCTCCCGTACCTGAGCTGCTGGGCTGACAGAGGCGCTAACTAAACAATTAAACACGAGCAGAATTAAGATGAGAGGTTGTGGGGCAGGAAGGGAGCATCAAAGGAGGAGCCCAGAGGCCCGAACTTCCCTCAGACTCGCCGTGGGACCTGGGGAGTCCCTGTGCCCCTCTGGGCCTCAGTTTCCGCAGACCCTAGAGCATAAAGGTGGTGGCCTCCATGCTCCTGAGGCCCCTCTCCTGCCTGACCGTCTGCGGCTGAGCTGAGATTCACACCCAGGCCTCTGGACTCCATCCACAGTGCTCCCCTGACACGGGCTTGAACCCTGGGGCTTGCGGGATGGGACGGGAGTAAAAAGCCACCAGCCCGGCCATGGAAGAGGTGTGTGCAGTGTGTTCTCGGCAGTTTGTTTCCGCTGAGAACAAACAGGCAGGTGCACCCGGGAGGGCTGTCTGGGGACAAAGGAGGCTCACACAGCACAGCAGAGGGAGGGACCCAGGGGAGGGCAGCAGGCCTCCTTCCCTGCCTGCAGTCATCCATGTGCCACTCTAACACGGATCACTGACCCCTTTCACTCTCTGCCCACGTGCCCAGATGCAAGGTTCCGGAAGGCTGTGTGTGCCCCATGGGGACCCTGCAGCTTCCCTGAGCCACTGCCTCGCTGCTTTGTGGCCTGGGACCCCTGAAAGTCCCCTCCACTGTCTGACCTGAGTTTCTCACATTGTTATCTGAGTTTGGTCTGGCCTTGGGGAAAAGAGCTTCTGATCTCTCACCGCTGACCCAGCGTTGGTGGGATCCCAAAAGCCTCCCCAGGGACAGCTGGTGGGCAGCTTTTGTCCCTTCCTGGGTCTAGATGTCCTCATTTTGCCCTCTGCCCTAGGACTGGACAGGACTTGGAAGGAGAGAACAGAGACACAGGACACAGGCCTCGCCCAAAAAGGGCCCAGAGAGGGGCTGGTTCTCACTGTGAGAACTCTCACTGTGCCTCTCCCCAGCACACGTGCGCATGCAGGCCCCCAGGCATACATACACTCAGGGTGCACAGCCACAGCGGTACACACGTTCAGGCCTGCACTGTGGCCCTTGCACACAGGCCAGCGGTTAGGCACCCTCCCCAACACACGTGGGAACATCTCCATGGATTTTCAAACTCATACCAGACTCACACAAGCAAAAGGAGCCCCTCACACCGACCCATCCTCACATCACTTGGGCACGGGAGCACATGTGCACACCGGGCACGGCATGTAACTCCCACTCACGCATTCATTTATTTATTCATTAATAAATACTTGTTGAGCAGCACTGTCTGGGGGCCAGGGACGCAGTGGCAGAAGAGAGCAAATCCAGGTCCCCGTGGGGCTTTGAGCTCATCGATGCACGCGTACACTTAGGATCATACACACACGCACAGACATGGGCTCGCAAGCACATGCTCATGCAGAGACACACGCAGGACAGCCTGGCGGCACGTCTCTTACCGTAGCTCAGCACTTCCTTGTTGAGTCTGACCACGGTGTCCGGCCTGGAGGCACCGACCATGGGCAACAGCAACGCCAACAGCAGGCCCAGCCCGCGTGCCCGAGCCATGGCGGCCCTGGCCCCTGCCCCCCAGGATCTGTGTGCTGGGGTGGGGACAAGCATCAGGGAACTTGTCCAGAGCTGTCCCACCCTGGGCGGCTTAAACCTACCCCAGCCAGGACGTCACAAACCGTAAGTGGCGATCCCAGCCCTGCTCACGACCCGCCACATGTCAGTTTTTGCATCTCTGCACGGGGAAGAATCCCCTTCCCAGCCTGCTTCATCAGGAACCACGGGGACATCTGGTCTGGAAACGGCCCCCAAGGCCCAGGGAAGACATGGCCTTGCCTAGGGCCACACAGCAAACTAGGACCCGGTGCAGGACCCAAGTTGTGCCAAAGGAGGATGGAGAGACTCCCAGATGTGGAGACTGAGGGCAGCTTCCTGTCCCAAGGAGGGAGCCCAGGCCCAGCACCCCAAGGCCCAGGCCTGTGTCGTCTGATGCCAGGAATCCAACCCAGCCTGGTGCCCAGTTGTCCGAACCCAGCCAGAGGAGGACCCAGGGTGGTTCCCATCCTCATTCATCCTGTGCCAAGTGAGGTATGTCCTAAGTGTAGGCCTTTCACATGGCCCCCCACCCCTCCCGACCCAGCCCAGCTGGGTGGACTTGGGGAGAGGGAGTCAGGTGGGACCGGGGGGCCACTGCTCAGATGGGTAACTAAGGCCCAGTGAGGCGGCACTTGCCCAGTGTCCCACAGCAAGACCAGGGATGGACCCTTCTGCAGAAGGCTTTTGGAAGTAGCATCCCCACTGAACAGATGGAAAAGTCAAGGCTCCTCCCTGGAGGAGTGCCAGCCCCATCTCCGTTCCTACCTCAGGCAGTTCCCGGGGTAGGTGGATTCTCAGTCCCAGCCAAGCCCTCCGCGGCCCGGGGCAGGTGCGGAAACTGCTTTATGAGGCTCCCCGGTACACCGGGCCCACTGGTGGGGGCTCCAGGGAGGGGCAGGTTTGCTTGTGGTTGCCAAGTGTTTTCCCTGCAAACATGGCCTTTGCCAAAGTGTATTATCCCACGTGTGCGGGGGGGCTGCCACGTCCACGTAGCAAGCCCGCTGCCAACCACTGCAAGACCCTGGGGCCGGGCAGCTTTGGGGCCTCAAAGATCAGCAGATCTCTAGAAGGAGGGCTGCCCCCGGGAGGTCCCCTCATCGCCCCTGGGCCAGGCCCAGGAGGGAAGGGTACCCAAAGCCAGGGGGATGACTGACCTCTCCACCTGCGCCTCCACGCGGAAACCCAGCTCTTCTAGGAGGCGCAGGAGGCTACCTGAGCCCCAACCGACTGAGCCCTGTTCCTGGTCACGTACTTCGCCCTCATCAGACGTGGAACCCGAACTCAAAGGGCGGCAGACGAGAGGGTGTGGAGGACCCAGTGCTGCTACTTAACACTCAGCCTCTCTCCAAATGCACATCCCACTCACAGAGGGCTGAGCCCATCTGCTCTTTCCGCGTTACGAACTCCAGCCTCCACCTTGGCTATACGGGGCCCAAGGAACTGTGTGTGCCCCTGAATGAGTTTGTCTATACATGCACATCTGAGGGGTATATGCGTCCTTATATGTGTGTGTGGTTGTGTGTGTGTGTGTAGTCATGCATACACACGTGTACTAGGTCATAATTACTGGCATCAGAGGAAAGTGTGTGTTTGTGTGTGGGTGTGCACATGAAATGGACGTGTTGCCATCTTAGTTTATGGTGTCACATGCCTGTTTACATGAGTGCAGGTGTGGGGAGTTTTGTGTACAATATGTTTAAGTGGGCTTAGTATACTGAGTGTGTCTGTGGGTCTGTACGTGTATGTATATGTGTATATAGTGGACTGGTTCCTGACATTCGGGGTATGCATATGTGTTTGTGTGTGTACATACAGGTGTGCACAGTAGGTGATGGCAGAACTACAGGGAAGACCCCTCCATTCCTCTGCATGGCTCACCTGGGGTACAGACACAAGGGGCCCCAGGTCCTCCCTCCAGAGCCCTCCATGGCTCCCACTGATTCCACACCAGCCCATATACCAGGTCCAGAGTCCAGGCCCACCCGTGGTGGGTCCCCACTAGTGCCCACAGAGCTGACAGGAAGTACAGAAACCAGCAGGCCCTCCCCTTAGAGACCAGAGTTCCCCTGGACCAGCCCTGCCTCCTAGCCCATGCTCCCCTGCCCCATTCTTTAGGCAAAAAGGAATAAGCGGAGCCAGCTGCATGCTCCCTAATATCCTTCTTCTGGCCTCAGTTTATCCACTGATGCATAAGACCAGCCCTCCTGGTCTTCGCTGTAGCCGAGGCAAACAGCAGACTCAGCGGAAAGCAGCACAAATATTGACCAAAGCCACTCGCAGTGTTTGCTCTCGGCATGAACACTTCCTCTTCCTCCACATTTCAAGCACCAGGGGACATTGGGTGACAGCCAGTAGGAACAAAGGAGAGAGATTCTCACCAGCCCCTCCTCCCAACCATCAATGACAAGCACTGTTCCATGAGCACCCGCTATGTGCAGGCTATTCTGCAGCCACTTTACCCTCCACCCCGAGAATAGGAGCTGCTTCTGCTCACCCCTGTGCTTAACAAATAGCAGGTGCCTAATAAATACTTGTTCGATGAATAAATGAATGCACCAATGAAAGGCCCTTGTAACAATGACAGTGGCAGCATTTCAGGGCTTCCCCTTCACCAAATATTCTTCAGGGCACTGTCTTAGTTTCCTATTGCTGCTATAACAAATTACCACAAACTTAGTGACTTAAAACACAGATTTATTACCTTAACAGTTTTGGATGTCAGAAGTCCAAAATGGGTCTCCCTGGGCTAAAATCAAGGTATTGGCAGGGCTTTGTTCCTTTCTAGAAACTCTAGAAGAGAATCCACTTCCTGGCCTTCATTCCTTGGCTCATGGTTCCTTCCTCCATCTTCAGAACCAGCAAGTTAGGCTCCTTATGCTGTCATCTCTCTCCTCTTCTGCCTCCCTCTTACACTTATAAGGACCCCTATCATTACCCTGGGCCCACCTGGATAATCTAGGATATTCTCCCATGTCAAGGTTAGCTGATTAGCAACCTTAATCTCATCCACAAGCTTCAGTTCCTTTTAGGTCCTTACGTAACCTAAAATATTTACATGTTCAGGTTTTAGTATGTGAGCCTCTTTGGAGGACAGTTACTCTATTTACCACAGGTACTTAGCCTGCAATTTGAGCAACTGCCACCAGGGGGGCAGAAGTGAATTCATTTTTAGCTCCACAATCCAAATAGGCTCTTCACAGGCAGGACTGACCGAAAAACCACAGCCAGACATTCCCCTTCTGTATGCTTTTCTTTTTCACCAGTAAAAAGTAGAACTTTATTAAGACAACAACACATAAACGTCGTTTTGTATTATGTAAAATACAAAACACCAGGGAGAAACTCGGCATTACGTAATAAATACGTGTACAGCCTAAGAATGTGGGAAGCTTGGGGCAGAAAGGGGCCTGGGAGCAAGAAAAAGCATGGCCTGGATATTGGCATGCCAGGTCTCTCCCCTGTCCAGCCCCTGAGTCCCTGGCATGACCCTTCCTTTTTTGAGACCTCAATTTCTCCATCTTTAAAGTGGAAAGTTGGTCAGAATGGGTTCCTCCAAGGGGAAGTTCCAGAGCCAAGCTAGAGACTGGGCTGACCATCCCCACCTGCTCTGTGAGGTCACAGTGCCAACAGCTCCCCTTGACCCAGGGAAGATTCCACATGGCACCTTCCAGGGAACGCTAGGAGGTGGCAGCAGAAGTGGCCACTTCCTCCTCACCGACTCCCAGAGAGCCCTGCCACCAATTCCCTGTCCTAGAGAAGGACATCGATGCCCCGGTCCTCAAGGAACCCTGGGGACTCGTGTGACCCACCCGAAAATGTGGTCCACGTCCCCAGGGAGGTCAGACCCAGGAGGTGAGGACAGCATCCCCTCCCTCTGCCCAGCCCTTGACAGTTTACAAAATGCTGCCCCTCAGCCTTTTCTTGGAAGCCAGTGGGCATTACCAGCTGCGCCTACAGATGCAGCACCTGAGGTCAGAGAGATTGGATGGTGGCTTTCCTAAAGTCTCCCGGCCAGGAAGTGGTGGAGCAGTTATCCTTTCAGCACGTGTTTACTGAGCACCTGCTGTGTGCCAGGCACTGGGCAGAGTGCTGGGAGCACGGTGTTGCACCAGATGGGTGTGCTCCCTGCCCCTGTGGAGCTCACGTGAGGGAGACAGATAGTAAATGAGAAAACACACATCTCTGCCATCTTTATCTGTAGGAGACCTCTGGCTGCAGGTGATGGAAATTCCAACTCAAAATGATGCCTTCCTCTGGGCCCCCAGAACAGGTGTATATCCCAAGAGGGTATACAAAACAGTTCACTGGGGTAAGGGGAAAAATTATTAGAACTTCAGTATGTATTTTCCTTTAGCTCATCCTCTTTTAATTTATATTCCTCAGGAAGGTATAAATAAAGCTTGTACATTTGAAAGGACAAATAATATATCAGCACACTTGTAGATATATATATAGATATATATATAGATATATATATATAAACAACATTGGGAGTATAATAAAAAATGATGTTTGGAGAGCATTACCTTAAGAAATAAAGAAAATATGTATACGTATAGCTGATTCACTTTGCTGTACAGTAGAAACTAACACAACATTGTAAAGCAACTACACTCCAATAAAAATTTTAAAAAAAGAAAAGAAAGAAAAACGTACAACACAGGGAATATAGCTAATATTTTACAATAACTATAAATGGACTATAACCTTTAAAAACTGTGAATCACTGCATTGTACACCTGTAACTTATACAATATTGTGCAACTATATTTCAATTAAAAAAATTTTAAAGGAATAAAGAAAATTTATCTCACATATTCAAAGGTCCCAAGATATGGGTGGCTCCAGAGAACATTAATTCTGAGGCTCTGCAGTGCCAGCCAAGACGCAGGTTCCTGCCATCTTTATTTTTTTAAGTTTATTTATTTATTTATTTATTTATTTATTTATTTATTTATTTTTGGCTGCGTTGGGTCTTCTTTGCTTCGCGCGGGCTTTCTCTAGTTGCGGCGAGTGGAGGCTACTCTTTGTTGCGGTGCCCGGGCTTCTCATTGCTGTGGCTTCTCTTGTTGTGGAGCACAAGCTCTAGGCGCGCAGGCTTCAGTAGTTGCGGCCCGTGGGCTCAGTAGTTGTGGCTCCGCGGGCTCTAGAGTGCAGGCTCAGTAGTTGTGGCGCACGGGCTTAGTTGCTCCGTGGCACGTGGGATCTTTCCGGGCCAGGGCTCAAACTCATGTCTCTTGCATTAGCAGGCGGATTCTTAACCACTGCGCCACCAGGGAAGTCCCTCCTGCCATCTTTTTGCTCTCCCTTTTGGCCTCCTCTCATGGTCACAAGATGGCTACCACTGTCCCAGGGGTCACACAGAAGCATGGCCATATAGGGTGGAAGGAGAGTGGGTATTGCATCCTGCAGGTCTCAGCTTAGCAATGAGAAAACTTTTCCTCCAAGTCCCAGACCCCTGTATCCACCCCCACACCTCACCCCTGCAGACTTCCCCATCCTTGTGCCAACAGCAAGGGGACTGAGAATACAACAGGCTGAGACCAATCAGGACCATCTAAATCACTCGGGGGAGAAGGGGACAAAGGACCAATATCAGCCTTCTGCCAGTAAGAGGAGGGAGTGGCTTTTGGAAGACTGCCACAGCAAACTGAGTCCTTTCCTCTAAAGAGACCTGCATCGGGGGTCAGCCAGACCTGGGTCTCTCCCTGATTCGCAGTCCTGTGGTCGTGAGCAAACTTTTCTGCAATTCAGTTTCTCCATCTGGAAAATGGGGACACCACGCTTCTCGTAAGTTGTAAAATGCAATTGTGAATCTTGTTGTTGCCAGGATCATCCAACGAGGCCGGAACATCTGCAGGATGACAGAGGAGCCTTTGTCAAACACGAGTGAGAAGGGAGGGGAGAGGGGATCCCAGGGTCTTTGTGGGCAGTGAGGGGCTGAGGCTCAAAGATGTCAAATGGACAACCCAGGGTCACCCAGCAAGGGGCGGGGCAGGGCAGGGGGCAGGGATGCTCCCCTGGTGTCTGCAGGCACCATGTCCCAGAGGCTGGCAGTGACATGACAGCCCTGTGCTCTTTGCAGGTGACGCCTTCCTGTTGCCTATCCACATCATTGCCTCAGGCCTGACCCAGGGCATGCTGGGATGTATGTGTACGTATACACTGAAGAGCTGCCTTGGCCATCAACATGGGCCTGGGAAGAGGGCCCAGCCTCAAGTCAGGCTGCAGATTGAGCTCTGGAGGTCTTCCCTTCAGAGGTGTCAGGGGTGTCATTCCAGCGAGGATCTCTTTGGCGGTCGGAGAGAGGGACTAGGAGAGAGACTTGCTGTTTGGAGGAGAAGCTAACTGCCAGCCCTCTTCTACTCTGCCACCAGGCTGGTCCCTGAGGTCATGGGAATGGTTCGATGCAACTCACCCTCACTTCAAGGACATGGTTCTGACCACACCCTAAAGATCAGTCTTCTATGTTCATCCAGCCACACTTCCACTATTCATCCACTCAGTCATTTACCCAACCATCTGTTCACATATCCACCTTTTGGAATATCCATGTATCCCATTAGTTCATCCATCCCTCCAATCCATTCACTGAGTCAGCCATCAATTCACCCATACCTTTATTTGTTAATATTCACATCCGTCCAGTCATCAACCCATCCATCCTTCTAACGCCCCTCTCATTCTCCCATCTTCTTATTCATCTTCCTATTCATCTATCTTCCAAGCCATTCTCTTACCCATTCTTCCATTTATCCATGCATCCTTCCACCTATTCATCCATCCTGAACCCCTACTTTTTGCCTAGCTCCCCAATGCGGGGCAATGCTAGGCAGCCGGGGATGAACCAGACAAAGACTCTTCTACTGAGAAGCTCTCAGTGTCTGGGAATGGACATTAGCAAGGACATCTCAGACTTTTCATGTGTCTGAGTCACTTTTAAGTGTTTATTAACCGCCGGTTGCTAGTGGGTTTACTGTAGTTCCAGTACTCACTCCAAGCTGGTGCTTACCCATAAGTAGAGCAAAGGACTGTCCTGGGCTCGAATAGCAAATTGAGAGGGTCTCCCAACAACAGGGTCTCGCCCCTGTGAGTTGTTGCAGGATAAGAATGAGGGTGCAGCTACTCACTGCTCTCCTGTCTTCTCCACAGCCTGGATCACCTGCCTGGCTTGCTTCCTGAGGACTCAGGCCCACCAGGTTCTGTTCAACACCTGCAGGTGAGCAGGGCAGGTGAGGGGAGGGTTATGGGGGCTGGAACTGTGCGCTGGTGACCATGGCAACCCCATCACTGGTTTGGACCTCCCCTCAGATAAGCTATCTCAAACCTGGTTTTTATCGGATCGCCTCCCCCCAGACCCCAGTGTGGCTCCCCATCGCTCCAGCACCTCAGCCTGTAGCCCTCTGAAATCTTGTCCCACCCTTTCTTTCCAAGCTCCTCTTATCCTGCTTTCTGCTGTGGATCCATTGGGCCAGCAAGGCTAGGATTCTCACTCCCTGGACCCACTGTTCCTCTTCCCACCTCCATACTTTTGTACAGGCTGTTCTTCCTGCCTGCAACGCCTGTCCCATTCTTTCCCTTTCTGTTCCCTGCCCATGCAAATGCCTCTAAATTCCTGCAAGAGTTTTCCACCTCATTCATTCATTTAAAGTTTATATTCTAAACGCTTCCTTAATGCCTGCTCTGGGCCCAACCTGGCCTCCGTCACTCATGAGCTCCCAGTTGGGTGGGGCAGGCAGACACCAAAAAGAGTGCCAAGCTGGGAGTGTTGACTCTGGGGGTTGTAGGCAGAGGGGACATTTGAACGAAACCCTGAAGGGTGCATTTCCCGGGAGAGAAGAAGGGAGGGGACAAACAGTATATAGACGGAGAGAGGGAGTGAGAAGGACATGGGTGACCACTGTGAGTTGATCTCTGATGGCCCCAGATACTGAGGTAAGAGCTTCCTTTCCTCGGAAATGCTGTGGAGCCGCAGAATACGGCCAGCATTAGGGAGAGAGTGTCATTGCCCAGGAAGGAACCTGTCTCTTGGGGTGGGAACGGGGCAAGAGCCAGGCTAAGACTTACTAGGCTGTGCAAAGCCCTACCTCGCCTTGACCACTGCTTCTCTGTCTTCCAGATGCAAGCTGTTCCTCCACAAGCTCGTGGAAAAGACAGGTGTTCTGATTCTCTGTGTTTTGGGTGCGTGTCCAGAGCCCTGCCCCATCCCAGGTGGAGGTATCCCTGGGCTCTTGCCCATCCTGGGAAGGGAAAGAGTGAGGGCTCTGGCACTGATTATGTGACACTGGGTCAGACACTGCCCCTCTAGGAGCCTCAGTTTCCTCATCTGTCTAATCAGTGTTGCTCGGAAGATTAAATGAAACAATGACTAAGAAAATTCTTTGAAAGCTAAGAAAAACTTGGAAAACTGTAAAGCTCTCCCCAGACCATGTGATGATAATTATTTCTCTCTCTCTCTCTCTCTCTCTCTCTCTGGGTCTCTATGGCTTCCTACTAGACACCACCACCGCCTCCACATCACAGCTTTGCTTTTTCAAGCAAAGGAATCTCCTCCTTCCACTTAAGGGCACCACGGGGTTTGGAGCCGGGGGAGAACTTCCTAGGAAATTAGAAATTCCTAGGCAACATAACCCAACAGATAAGATTCTTTTAAATACATTTATTAAGGCGTACTTGACATACCATAAATCACCCCATTTTTAAATGTATAATACAGCAGTTTTTAGTATATTCACAAAGTAGTGCACCCATCACTACTAACAAATTCCAGTATTTTCACTGCCCCCGAAGGAAACTTCCCAGTCCCTGGCAGTCATTCCCCATGTCCCCTCCCCTTCGACCTAGGCAACCACTAATCCATTTTCTGACTCTATGGATTTGCCTATTCTGGACATTTCACATAAATAGAATCATACAATACGTTGTCTTTTCGTTCCTTTCACTTACAGTGTTTTCAAAGTTCATCCATTTTGTAGCATACGTAAGCATTTCGTTCCTTTTTATGGCTGAAAATCCATTGTATGGGTGAGCCACATTTTGTATATCCATCCATCAACTGATAGATATTAGGGTTGTTTCTACTTTTTGGCTGTTATTAATAAAGTTGCTATGAACATTCCTGTAATGTTTTTGCATGGACACGTGTTTTCAATTTTATTGGGTATATACCTAGGTGTAGAATTGCTGGATTACTCTAACTATCTGAGGAATTGCCAAACTTCTCTTCCAAATGGCTGCACCCTTTACATTCCCGCCAGCAATGTGTGAGGGTTCCAATCATTTTTTTTTTTTTTAACATCTTTATTGGAGTATAATTGCTTTACAATGGCGTGTTAGTTTCTGCTGTATAACAAAGTGAATCAGCAGTACATATACATACATCCCCATATCTCCTCCCTCTTGCGTCTCCCTCCCACCCTCCCTATCCCACTCCTCTAAGTGGACGCAAAGCACTGAGCTGATCTCCCTTCCAATCATTATTGTCTGTCTTTTATCAGCCATCCTAGGTCATGTGAAGTGATATCTCATTATGGTTTTTATTTCATGTCCCTAATGACTAATGATGTTAAGCATCTTTCCTTGTGCTTATTGGCCATTTGTATATCATCTTTGGAGAAAGGTCTATTCAGATCTTTGCCCATTTTTAAATTGGATTATTTGACTTTTTATTATTGAGTTCTAAAAATTCCTTATATAGTCAGGATACAAGTCCCTTATCAGATATATGATTTGCAAATATTTGCTCTTATTCTGTGGGTTGTCTTTCTTGATAAAGTCCTTTGATTAAGGCCAATTGTAAATTTTGATTAAGTCCAATTTATCTGTGTGTTCTTTTGTGATATTTGCTTTTGGTGTCATATCTAAGAAACCATTGCCTAGCCCAAAGTGATGAGGATTTACTCCCATGTTTTCTTCTAAAATTTTTATAGTTTTAGCCCTTACATTGAGGTCCATGGTTCATTTTTTAGTTGATTTTTGTATATGGTGTGAGGTAAGGGTCCAACCTTATTCTTTTGAATGTAGATATACAGTTGTTCCAGCACCATTTATTGAAAAGACTATTCTTTTCCCCATTAAATTGTCTGGTACCCTTACTGAAAATCAATTGACCATAAATATGAGAGTTTATTCCTGTACTCTCAAGTCTATGCTATTGACATATATGTCTATCTGTTTGCTAGTACTACCCTGGATTGGTTGCTTTACAGTAAGTTTTGAAATGTAGAAGTGCAAGTCCTCTAACTTTGTTCTTTTTAAGATTGTTTTGGCTATTATGGGTCCCTTACATTACAATATGAATTTTAGGATCAACTTTTCCATTTCTACAAAAGAGGTCATTGGGATTTTGATAGGGATTGCATTGATCCACACATGAATCTGGGGAGTAGTGTCACCTGAACAATGTTAAGTCTTCCAATCCATGAACATTGGGCTGTCTTTCCATTATTGATGAATAACTCTATGCCTCCTTTAATTCTTTCGATGTTTTGTAGTTTTCAGAGTGCAAATTTTGTACTTCTTTTGTTAAATTTATTCCTAAGTATTTTATTCTTTGACATTCTGTTTATAAATGGAATTGTTTTCTTAATGTCATTTTCAGATTGTTCATTGCTAGTGTTTAGAAATACAGTATCCTCAGGGGGACTGGTTCCAGGAACCCCTGTATATACCAAAGTCTGCAGATGCTCAAATCCCTTATATAAAATCATGTGGTACAATGAATACAGTCAACCCTCCTTACTTGCAGGTTTTGCATCACCAGATTTGACCAACAGCAGATGGAAAGTTAGACCAGCAGTTGGTTGAATCTGCAGATGTGAAACACCCCAACATGGAGAGCCGATGGTATATTTATTGAAAAAAATCTGTGTGTAAGTGAACTCCACAGTTCAACCCCTTGTTGTCAAGGATCAACTGTACAATTGATTTTTGTGTACTGATCTTGTATCCTGCAACCTTGCCAAATTCATGTGTTACTGCTGACACTGGGCAAGACACCCAGTCTTGTATACTTTAGGATCTCTATATGCAACATCATGTCATCTGCCTTTTATTTCTTTTTCTTGACTAATTGACCTGGCTATAATCTCCAGGATAGTGTTAAATAGAAATGGCAAGAGCAGGGAATTCCCTGGTGGTCCAGTGGTTAGGACTCGTTGGTTTCACTGCCAGGGCCCAGGTTCAATCCCTGGTCTGGGAACTAAGATCCCACAAGCTGCACGGTGCTGTCAAAAGAAAGGGAGGAAGGAAGGAAGGAAGGAAGGAAGGAGGGAAGGAAGGAAGGAAGGAAGGAAGGAAGGAAGGAAGGAAGGAAGGAAGGAAGGAAGGGAGGGAAGGAGGGAGGGAGGGAGGAAGGGAGGAAGAAAGAGAGAGAGAGAAAGAAAGAAAGGAAGGAAGAAGGAAGGAAGGAAGGAAGATGAAAGAAGGAAAGAAAGACAGAAAGAAAGACAGAAAGAAAGAAAGAAAGAAAGAAAGAAAGAAAGAAAGAAAGAAAGAAAGAAAGAAAGAAAGAAAGAAAGAAAGAAAGAAAGAAAGAAAGGGAAAGAAAGAAAAACGGCAAGAGCAGACCTCCAGTCTTTCACCATTAAGTATGATGTTAACTGTGGGTTTTCATAAATGGCCTTTTTCAGACTGAGGAAGTTCCATTCTATTCCTGGTTTGTTGAGTGTTTTATCATGAACAACCAATGAGTTTTACAAGCTTTTAATAATGGCTTGAATAATGAGATTTCAGGCAGCACAGAGATCATAAAATGCAGGGGAGACCACACCCCCTTTTCTTCTCTTTGCCAATTATCCTCAGTAAGATTGAGACAGGAGAGGGAGAGGAGACATTATTTGGTTTATGTGAGACACTTTGCATATATGATATCATTCAATCATGAAGTGGATATTACTGCTATTCCCATTTTACAGAGGAGGAAACTGAAGTGTAGAGAGATTAAGTAACTTCTCCCAAGTGCTAGTAAGGCTGGGATTTGAATCCAGATGGCTTCACTCCAGAGCTCTTAACCTTTCATCTTAAATGGCTCATTCTCATTCCCCCATCCCCACAGGATTCTGGGTGTTTTCTATGCACTTGCCGTCCAAAGTGGAAATCTGGCAGGTGAGTGTGTGCTCTCTTCAGGCCCCACCACTGACTGGCCTCACCCCAGCCAGTCAATGTCACCTTCATAAGCTCCTTTCACTCTAACCACATCTGGACCCTACTCAGTTCCTGACTCATTCCAGCTCCAAATCTCTGCCTTTGCCATGCCACCCACCCGGAACCCATTTCCCCTGCCAAAACGTGACTTTTGAGGACCAGATGCATAGTTCCTCCTCCAGGACGCCTCTCCTGTCACTCATCCCCAGAAGTGACCCATCTCTTCTTTATCAAGGCCCCCACCTAGAGTGGGACGGTGAGGCCGGGGAACACATTTCTCTCTCTACTCAAGGCAGTTTGTTCTTCTGCTTAATTGAGATGAGACCATTTGCTTTGTGGTTCCTGGAGAAGAAGGAGGAGGAAATCAAGGGCCAGAGCTCCCTGTCTAAGGACAGCAAAGAGCCCTAGAGAGAAAGGGGATCTGATGGGCCTGTCCTTCCCTCTCCTCTTCTCCCCTCATGAACTTCATCATATATATGCTTCAAGATCCAGCTAAAATGTCACCTCCTCCAGGAACAGCTAAGCAGAGGTAGTCACATTCCCCTCTCCCACAATTTTCTGTAAACATAAATGCCATTTTTTGTAATCATAACTATTTCCCCAACTGTGTTGGGAGTCCTTGAAGGCAGAGCCAGGTCTGATTCATTCCAGCGATGTCCACGTCAATGCTAGGCACAAGGTGGACACGATCAATGCTGGATGTCTAGACGGCCAGATGGGAATGTGAATGGATGGGGGATGGAAGTAATGGAGGTAGGGATGGGGGAAATGGATAAGGGGAAAAATGGATCGATGAATGGAAGAGTGTATGGATGAGAGAGTGGATGGATGGGAGGGCAGATGGTATAGGGTGAGTAAATGGACGGATGGATGAATGGATAGTTGAGTGGGATGGTAGATAGATGGGAGGGTAGAGGGGTGCATGCATGCATGGATTGATGAGGGGGTCAATGGATAAGGTAAGGCAGATGGATAGGAGGGTAGATGGATGAGAAAGATTGGATAAATGGAGGAGCAGATGGATGGGAAAGGGTGGATGGAAGTGTATGTGGATGGATGAATAAAAAGAAGGGTAAATTGGATTTTGAATGGATGGCAGGTGGATGGGTGGGCCGGTGGGTGGAAGAATAAATAGGAAAGTGGATGAACGGATGGATTTATGGTTGCGGGAGGATGGATGGATGAAACTCTATTGGACCCAGATTAGGCCATCTGAAGAAGATCCCTTGCTTTCCTCAACACCCCACCAGGATGACAGCATAAATAGTCCACTGCAGAGCTTGAGGTAAGAAGAATCTGCTAAATAGTCCTATTATCACCTAAAAACCAGAGCTATAGCCAGGACCTGAGATGTATTGGCTAAGAATGTGGGCTCTGCCAGAAAACCTGGGTTTAAATCCCAGCTTCCATACTTCCTACCTGGCTGAACTTATGCAAGTCACTTCACATCTCTGGGCCTCTGAGTCCCCATTTATGAGTGAGGTATAACATCCACCTTGTTCTAGGTAATTATGTGGATTAAAGAAGGTGTAAACTTTCTTGAATAGTTCCTGGCCCATAGTTAGTGCTCAGCAAGTAAGAAATTTTAACCAACAAGATACCACCTGGTGGCAGCATCCTTAAATGCAGACAAAATACTCAAATATTTAGAAGGAATGAGCTGGGTTTAAGGATAGTTGGACAGTCCAAGCAGAAGGAAGAGCATGAGTAATATTTTAGAGATAAGAACTTTCTGGGTAGGTTCAGGGATGGGCCCATGAGAGTGGAAAAATGTGAAGCTAGTTCTTTGTGGGCTGACTGGCAAAGGTAGAAGCTGAGGGTAAAAGTAGCAGCATCACAAATTGGTCAGTCCATATTCTCACTCCTTCCTTATAAGGATGTACCAAGAGAAGGTGCGACATCATGCTGGGGAAATCCAGGACCTCCGAGGTAACTTGAATCAGCTCATTGCCAAGCTCCAGAAGATGGAAGCCATGTCAGATGAGGTGAGATGCTGGCCATTCTGCCCCCAAACACTCGATCTCTCTTTGTTTGATGCCCCACTCCTCATATCCCAACTTTTGGTGGAGCATATCCCACAATAATTTCCTGGGAAAGAGCAAAATAAGAGGTATATTAATTTTTTAAGAACTTGCATGTTTGAAAACACCTTTACTCTACCCTTGCACTTGATTGATAGTTTGGCTGGGAATAGAGTCCTAGATAGGAAATTTTCCCCTGAGGAGTTTGAAAGACTTCCACTATTGTGTTCTGTTTTATACTGTTGCTTTAGAGAAGTTTAATGTCACTCTTATTATTCGTCCTTTGAGTGTGATCTCTTTTCATTCCTGAGAGTTTGTAGGATATTCTTTTTACCTCCAGTGTTCTGTATTTAATCTGCTTGGGGGATTGCTGAAATTATTGACTCTCTGGGTTGATTTTTTTTCAATAGTTTAGGAAAATTCTTAGCTATTATTTCTCAAAATATTGTTTCTACCCCATTATCTATCTCCTCTCCTGTGACTCCAATTACATCTACGCCAAAGTTTAGAGTGCTTTCCGCATAATTCCTATATTATTACCTGGTTTGCTTGTTTTTTCATTCTTTTTCTCTATGCGCTTAAGTTTTGATACTTCCTCTTCATATTTCTTCAGGTTCACTAATAATCCTGTAGTCTGTTCTGTCCAATCTACTCTTAAACCTTTCCATTAAGTTCTTAATTTCTTACATTGCATTGTTTAGTTCTAGAATATACATTTGATTCTTTTTCATAGATTTTAATTCTATGGTGAAATTCTCCATCATTTCATCTATGCTGTCAGTCTTTTCCTTTATTTTATTTAACATACTGGTCACAATTATTTTTAAATCTTTGTCTGCTAAATCTAGTATCTGGATCATCTATGGTCTCCTCCTATTTTCCATTTTTTCTTTGGAGTATCAATCTTATGGTCTTGCCTTTTCATGTCTGGTAATTTTTTAGTGTTTTCTGGACATTGTTTACAAAAGAACTAGATGCTCCAGATAATTATAATTTCAAACAGGGAGAGTTCCCCCTTTTCTTTGTAAGGAAGATGAAGTATACTGATCACTTCTATGTAAACATGCATTGAACTGGTTCAGACCTGGACTGCAATTTTTTTTTTTTAACATCTTTATTGGAGTATAACTGCTTTACAATGGTGTGTTAGTTTCTGCTTTATAACAAAGTGAATCAGTTATACATATACATATGTTCCCATATCTCTTCCCTCTTGCGTCTCCCTCCCTCCCACCCTCCCTATCCCACCCTTCTAGGTGGTCACAAAGCACCGAGCTGATCTCCCTGCTGGATTGCAATTTTTATAGGATTTAGTCAGAGGTTTTCAGTTTAACCCTCTAGCCTCCTGCCCGTGCAGTTTCAAAAATTGGTAAATGTCTTTTTTTTCTTTTTTTTTTTTTTTTTTTGGCTGTGTTGGGTCTTCGTTGCGGTGTGCGGGCTTCTCATTGTGGTGGCTTCTCTTGTTGCGAAGCTCGGGCTCTAGGCTTGCGGGCTTCAGTAGTTGTGGCGGGTGAGCTCAGTAGTTGTGGCTCGTGGGCTCTAGAGTGCAGGCTCAGTACTTGTGGCGCATGGGCTTAGTTGCTCCATGGCACGTGGTATCTTCCGGACCAAGGATCGAACCCATGTCCCCTGAACTGGCAAACAGATTCTTAACCACTGCACCACCAGGGAAGTCCTGGTAAATGTCTTGATGGGAAAGACTGCCATGTGTTTGAGGCCTCTTGAGTTTCCAATTTTTTCAAATTTATTTTATTGAAATATAGTTGAATTTCAATGTTGTGTTAATTTCTGCTATACAGCAAAGTGATTCAGTTATACATATATATACATTCTTTTTCATACTTTTCCATTATGGTTTATCACAGGATATCGACTATAGTTCCCTGTGCTATACAGTAGGACCTTGTTGTTTATCCATTCTATATATAATAGTTTGCATCTGCTAGTCCCAAACTCTCAGTCTATCCCTCCCCCACCTCCCCTCCCCTGTGGCAACCACAAGTCTGTTCTCTATGTCTGTGAGTCTGTTTCTGTTTTGTAAATAAGTTCATTTGTGTCATATTTTAGATTCCACATATAAGTGATATCATATAGTATTTGTCCTTCTCTTTCTGACATACTTCACTTAGTATGATCATCTCTAGGTCCATCCATGTTGCCACAAATGGCATTATTTCATTCTTTTTTATGGCTGAGTCGTATTCCATTTCATATATATATATATATATATATATATATATATATATATATATATACCACATCTTCTTTATCTATTCATCTGTTGATGGCCATTTAGGTTGTTTCCATGTCTTGGCTATTGTAAATAGTGCTTCAATGAACATTGGGTGCATGTATCTTTTCGAATTATAGTTTTGTTTGGATATATGTCCAGGATTGGGATTGCAGGATCATATGGCAGCTCTATTTTTAGCTTTTTAAGGAACCTCCATACCGTTTTCCATAGTGTTTGCACCAATTTACATTCCCACCAACAGTGTAAGAGGGTTCCCTTTTCTCCACACCCTCTCCAGCATTTGTTATTTGTAGCATTTTTAATCATGGTCATTCTGACTGGTGTGAGGTAGTCCCTCGTTGTTTTGATTTGCATTTCTCTAATAATTAGCAATGTTGAGCATCTTTTCATGTGCCTGTTGGCCATCTGTATGTCTTCATTGGAGAAATGTCTGCTTAGGTCTTCTGCCCATTTTTGATTGGGCTGTTTGGTTTTTTATTATTGAGTTGTATGAGCTGTTTGTATACCTTGGAAATTGAGCCCTTGTTGGTCGCATCATTTGCAAATAATTTTCTCCCAGTCTGTAGGTTGTCTTTTCATTTTGTGTATGGTTTCCTTTGCTGTACAGAAGCTCATAAGTTTGATTAGGTTCCATTTGTTTATTTTTGCTTTTATTTTTATTGCCTTGGGAGACTGACCTAAGAAAAACGATTGGTATGATTTATGTCAGAGAATGTTTTGCCTATGTTCTCTTCTAAGAGTTTTATGGTGTCATATCTTATATTTAAGTCTTTTAGCCATTTTGAGTTTATTTTCGTGTATGGTGAGAGGGTGTGTTCTAACTTCATTGATTTCATGTAGCTGTCCTGCTTTCCCAACACCACTTGCTGAAGAGACTGTCTTTTCTCCATTGTATCAGTATATTCTCGCCTTCTTTGTCGAAGATTAATTTACCACAGGTGTGTGGATTTATTTCTGGGCTTTGAGTTTCCAATTTTGGATACGAAAATCTCTGACCCCATTGGTGGCCTTCTCTGCCGGGGTCAAGCTAGGATTCTCAGCCTCTAATTGTACCCATAATTGGTTTAGTGCCCTCAGGTAAGCACAGCTGTAGCCGCTCAGTATTGATGTAGCATTTCTTCTAGGGCAGGAGTTCTTACAGTGAGGCCCCTATTCCAGCAGCATCCGCATTAACTGGAAAAATGCTAGAAATTTCAAATTAATGGGCCCCACCCAGACCTACCAGATCATATACTTTGATGATGGGAACCAACTATCTATGTTTCAACAAGTCCTTCAGTGATTCTGGCACATAATAAGGAGAATCACTGTTCTAAGGCTTTAACCTCTTGCTTGTTTTGTTTTGGGGTCCCCTTCCTCAGAGGGACTTGGTTGACTAAGGCTTGTGAGACCAGGAAGTTTTATTCTGCCTTTCAGAAGTTTTCAAAGTAGCCCTTTAGCTTCTTACATAGTCTTTGGGTTCAGTTAGCATCTAATGGAGGAAACTGGTCATGGTCAAGGCTCCTCAAATCTCCAATTTTGTCTCACCCGCTGTATGTAACTGTTAAAAACTTTGCTACTTTCTCTTTTACCACTAGCAGCCCCTTGTCTGACCTAAACTCAGATCCTCCCCATGCCCAGAATCATCAAGTGCCCCAGGGATTTTTTTAAGAATGTCAGCACATTTTAGTCCCTCTGTTCCTGTTTCTTTCATAGCTCAGTGATGGTTTTTAAATATGATTTAGTAAACTATCTGGCTTTTTCTAGTTGTTTTTAGTGGGACCATAGGTTCTCTGTAACTTACTACATCTTACCTAGAAGCCCCACATCTTACCTTATATCTGAAATGTCATAATAATGTGCCTATGGGCTGGCCACACTTGGAACCCTTTTAATTTGGAAACATGTGTTCTTTAGTCCTAAGAAATGTTCTTTAAGAAAGACAAATATCATATGATATCACTTATATGTGGAATTTAAAATATGATAAAAATGGACTTATTTGCAAAACAGAAACAGACTTACAGACATAGAAAACAAACTTATGCTTTCCAAAGGGGAAAGGGGGGAGGGATAAATTAGAGGGGGAGTTTGGGATTAACATATACACACTACTATATATGAAATAGATAAACAACAAGATCCTACTGTATAGCACAGGGAACTATATTCAACATCTTTTCCTATAATAGAAAAGAATTTGAAAAACATATAGATGTGTATAACTGAATCATTTTGCTGTACACCAGAATCTAACATAACAATGTAAATCAACTATACTTCAATTAAAAAAAAAAAGAAATGTTCTTTAATCATGTGATTAAATTGATGATTTCCCCCTGGCCCTGGTTGCTCTATTCTCATTTTTGAAACTCCTTATTATGTGGATGTCAAACTCCTAAACTAATCCTCTGGGAATTTTTTCTTTTCACCCCATTTTCCTCTCTTTATCTTTTTGCTCTACAGTTGAGAAAACATTGTCAGCTTTATCTACCAAAACTTCTACTGAGTTTTTCATTTCTGCTAATATATTCTGAATTCGTTAACGGTTTTCTCTTTGTTCTCTCAGTGCTTCTTTTCATATTCTTATTTTCCTGTTCTTATTTTATAGATGCAATAGCTTTTTTTTTTTTTAAGTTTTTTTTTTTTAAATTAATTAATTTATTTATTTTTGGCTGTGTTGGGTCTTCGTTTCTGTGCGAGGGCTTTCTCTAGTTGTGGCAAGCGGGGGCCGCTCTTCATCGCGGTGCGCGGGCCTCTCACTATCGCGGCCTCTCTTGTTGCAGAGCACAGGCTCCAGACGCGCAGGCTCAGCAGTTGTGGCTCATGGGCCCAGTTGCTCCGCGGCATGTGGGATCTTCCCAGACCAGGGCTCGAACCCGTGTCCCCTGCATTAGCAGGCAGGTTCTCAACCACTGCGCCACCAGGGACGCCCCCTGATGCAATAGCTTTTTATGAGCAATATCTTTTCTTACCTTTTGGAGCTCAGCTCTTACCTCTCTGTGCCTCAGTTTCCACATCAACGAAATAGAGTAATAATCACTGCCCTGTAACACTCTAGCTATTATCCTACCGCTGCTGCATGACAAACCATCCTAAAACGTAGTGGTGCAAAACCACCATTTTATTATGTTCAGAGATTCTGTGGGTCAGGAACTCAGACAGGACACAGCGGGGATGGTTTGTCACTGCTTCATGATGTCTGGGGCCTCAGCTGGGAAGACTTGAAGGCTAGGGGTGACCCAATAGCTGGGTCTGGAATCATCTGGAGGAATCTTTATTCACTCGTCTGGAGGTTGATGCTGGCTGTCGGCTGGGAACTCAGGGCTGTTGACTGAAGCACCCATAGGTGGTCCCTTCGTATGGCACGGGCTTCCTCACAACACGGCAACTGGCTTTCAAGAGTGAGCGTCCCCAAAGAAGCAGGCGGTTCACCTTTTAGGACTGAGCCCACAAGTCGTACAGCATCACTCCTGCCATAGTCACAGGCCCATCCAGACCGATGGGGAGGGAACTGAAGTCCCGCGTCTCCATGAGAAGGGTGTCAAAGCCACACTGAAGGAAGAGCGGGGAACGGGAGACATTTTTGCATCCATTTTTAGAAAATACAATCTGCCACAGCTGTGAAGAGTCTAACAAAACAATAGCCAGTGATTATTGAGCACCAAGTGTGCTAAATGCTTTGCAGTCTTTCTCTGGCAACAGAGCATAGTGGTTAAGAGCCTGAACTCGGGAACCAAAGTTCCCGGGTCTGCCTCTTAACAGCTGTGTGACCCTGGACAAGTCACCCTTTTGTGCCTCAGGATTCTCCTCCTTAAAATGGGGATGATAATAGTACCTACCTCCTAGGGTTGCTGTGAGGGCATAAGAGTGACCATATGTGAAGCCGAGGACAGTCCTGGCATATAGTAGCGGCTTTATGAGTCTCAGCTCTAATCCTTGCAAAAGTAGGAGGTGGACGCGATTATCAACCCATCTTATAGACAAGAAAATTGAGACTCCGGGGGCGGTAAATAGCCCAAGGGCCCTTAGCAGGAAAGGTCTGTCTGACTCCAGATCCCCTGCCCTTAACTTCACTGAGACTCCTGGTCCTGCGTGTGTGATATCCCATCACAGTGGATATGAAAATACTAAGTAACCCCATGGGTGGGATAGGGGTGGCCCTGGGCTTCCTCACAGCATAGCACCGGGCAGCCCTGTGCATGGAACAGGCAGGGACAAGCAGGTAGGGACAAGAGGGGTCCTGAAGGCACACATCACCTGGTGTGAACATGCCTGTGGACCATGATCCGTAAGAACGCACCAGTGCACAGCTTGGGTTTTCTGCCTTCTCAGCAAAAAATGGCCCAGAAAATAATGAAGATGATCCAAGGAGATTACATTGAAAAACCGGACTTTGCCCTGAAGTCGATAGGTGAGTGCCTCCCCCCGCACCTTGCCCCACCAATCGGCCCACGTCCAGTTTCCTCAGAAACCCTTCAGAGGGTAGATTTCAGTTCTGGTCTGGGGCACACTCTGCTGCTGGGAAGTCTGTCCTCAGAGCTAACCTCTGCCTCCCAGCTGGTCTCCTTGCTACAGTTTTCCGTTTTCTCCCATGGCAGCTGAGGTGGGGTGGGGAGGCCCTTCCCCACCCCTCCCCCACCCATCATCCTCCAAACCCAGGGGTCAGCAGATCTGTCCCTGCCCGGCTGGGGAGACTGACCACTGGCCCAATTACAGTTGGGAATTGTGCCTTGGAAAAATAAGGCCAGTGGCTGCAGTAGACGGGTGGGAAGGAGGACGCTGGGTTGAGACCTGGTGAGGAGGGAAAAGCGTTCCAGACTGAGGGAACCGACGTGAAAGGTGCCCCTGCGAGGGGCTGCGTGGAAGGCGGGGAGGTGGGCCGGCAGGGCGGGCTGCCCTGTGCAGACAGTACCAGCTCACCCAGGCACCCCCAGGCCCAAGGAGATGTAGGGTCAGAAGGCATCAGTCTAACCTCTCAGGCCCGGAGTTTCTTCCTCTGTGAAATGGGTATAATAATGGCCATAGCAATAATTACTAGGTTATAGTAACTAGGCTGATGGAAGTGAGCAAGCACCTTACTTTGCACCAGGCGCTGCTGTAAAAACAGTTTGGTGTGTTAACTCCTTGTAACCTCACAACAACCCTATGAAATGGATGCTATCATTACTACTATTATTGTTACTATTATTACTCCCATTTCCCAGAGGAGAACACTAAAGTCCAGAGAGGACCAGTGACTCTTCCAAAGTGCTCCCCCTGCACATAGTGAGTCTCCCCTCCACCAGGCAGAAGCCAGGGCTGCTCAGCTGAGACACCCCTCCCCCCCACCCCCCGCACCATCACCTCCCATACAGGGGCCTCCATCGACTACGAGCAAACGTCAGCCACATACAACCACGACAAGGCTCGCTCTTACTGGAACTGGATCCGGCTGTGGAACTACGCGCAGCCCCCGGACGTGATCCTTGAGGCAGGAGGAATGGCAGGACTTGGGGAGAGTGGCAGGGGTGTGGTCAGAGGCCTGGGGGCAGGAACTGAAGGCAGAGGTTGGAGTGAGAGTGCAGGGGGTGGGGGCCTGGGGCAGGGGTAGGGGTAGGAACAAGAGAGCGGGGTGCAGAGGCAGAGAAAGGGGGCAACTGATGGGGCAAGGGGGGGCGCTCTGGGGAGAAGTCAGGGGGCAAGGGCAAGAGGCAAGTGCAGACAGCAGGGACCCCTGGGGGGGCTAGGCAGGAGTAGGGGACAGGCACAGGGGCAAGGACAGCCTGCTTTGGCACTGGAAGGGGCCCCTCCCCCAGCCCTCAAGTCTTGAGGGGCAGGGAACCCTCAGGGCCCCGAGAAGGCCCCTGCCCTCGCTGCACTGGGCTGAGGGGAAGGCTTATCCTTGCTGCCTACGGTCAGGGAAACTTCCTGGTGTTGGTGGTACTCGAGCCAAGCTTTGTAGACAGGAAGGATCTGGCTCATCCAGGAGGGCCGCGGAGGTCTAGGCGAGCCAGGGTGGGATAAGGGAGCTGCTCTCACCCAGCCACCCACCCAGCAAATCCCTCATTGCATCTGCCACTTCTAGCCCAACGTGACGCCTGGCAACTGCTGGGCCTTCTCGGGTGACAGAGGCCAGGTGACCATCCAACTGGCCCAGAAGGTCTACCTGTCCAACCTGACACTGCAGCACATCCCCAAGACCATCTCACTGTCAGGCAGCCTGGACACTGCCCCCAAGGACTTCGTCATCTACGTGAGCATGCCCTGGCCGGGAGCGATGCTTACGTGAGGGAGGGGACAGCTCATAATTGCAGTATTCCAGGCGCTATGATAAACTGTCTGCACAATTCCCACAGCCTGCAGGGGCTGGACCTTAAGGCTGGGAATGGCCAGGGTCGGGGTCAGATCACAGCCTTCAAGGAAAGGGGGTAAACAGTACTTTCTTTCAACCCAAGCTTTTCAGAGCCAATTTAGTCTTCAGAGACCATTAAGTCCCCATTTTACGGATAAGAAAACTGGAGATTCAGAGAAAGGGCAGGGAAGCATCAAAGCCTACAAGTCAATGGCGGAGTTAGGAGTGGACCCCTAACCTTGTGACTCCCAGTCCAGTGCTCTTTCCTATTCATTACTCTGTGCTGCAGTGGAACAGTGCCCAAAGAGGTAGGGAGCTCCCCATCCTGGGAGGTGTGCAAGTCTCGGCTGGGAGAAGGCAGCACCCTCTAGAGGTCCTACCTGTGCCTGACACTTTCTTCTTGGTTCTGACTTCCAGGGCATGGAAGTTTCCCCAAAGGAGGAGGTGTTCCTGGGGGCATTCCAGTTTCAGCCCGAAAACACCATTCAGATGTTCCGGCTCCAGGTACCCGAGAAAAGCTGCCCATGTTGAGCGCCTAATGAACACACAGCCCTGTGCAGGGCTTTACCCAGGGGACCCCACTTCATCTCCCAGCAGCCCGAGGCAGTGCACAGTTGTCACTAACCCATTGACAGATGAGGAAACTGAGGCCCAGAGTGATAGAGCTACTGCCCAGGGCCTAGAGTAGGACCCTGAGGAGACCTATTCGCTTCCATTTTCCTGACCTGCCCAGGATCCCTCCTGCTGTGGTTCCTCCCAGGGACAGCACGTGTTGAGCAGGTGGGGCCCGTCAGGCCAGGGTTGCTGGCCTCAAACTTAGTGTCTCCATACTGGGAGGCCACATGATCAGCACCTGGTCCAACCACAGGTGGGGAAGCTGAGGCCTGGAGGGGAGGGAGTTGGGGACAGAAGCAGGACCAGAGGGTGGCTGCTGGAATGGCCCTGAGACTCAGTGGAATGTCTAGGCTTGGGAATCAGGCTGACCCTGACCCAAATCCTGACCCAACCAAAAGTTCTGTGTGATCTCAGGCCATTCCCTTTCTCTCCGGGCCTCAGTTTCCCCTGGTGTAGTTTTCCCTGGGAGGTTGAGACCATCCGGTGAGATCTCACAGGCCAAGGCCCCCTTTTGCACTGGGCTCCATCCCCTCTGGGGAGGGTGCAAAAAGGGGAGGGGGAAACACTTATAGAGCACCTACTGTGTGTCAGATGCCAGTAAGCCATCTGGCCCCAAGATCTCATTTCATGCTTACGGCAACCCTGAGAAGCAGATATTACCCCTCCCTCTTACAGACGGGGAACTGAAGCCCAGAGAGGGCATGGTTTGCCCAGGGTCCCGGAGCACGTATGTGCTGTGCTGGGACGCCTTCCTCATCACAGTCTATCTGTCCTCTGGCCTCAACCCCTTCCATCCCAGCCCCTGAGTAGCAACTTACTGTGTGGCTTTGGGACATTCTGCTCTCTGAGCCTCAGTTTCCCCACCTGAGGAAATGGAGTGTTCCCTTCCTCTCCCAAACACTCCTCTGGACAGGCCGGGTGGGGGCCTATGGCGAGCTGCCTCCTGTCTGTGACTCTTTTCTAGAACCACCCTCCCAGGACTTTTGGAGCAGTCAAGGTGAAGATATCGAGCAACTGGGGGAACCCACGCTTCACCTGCCTATACCGAGTGCGTGTGCACGGCTCTGTGACTCCACCCAGAGAGCAGCCTAACTAGAGTCCCCACCCCGAGAGAGATTAAAGTTTATTCTTCACGCCCCTGCCCAAGTCTGAGTGTCTTTTGGCCCCGAAAAGTGAGGGTGGGCTAGGGTTTGATGTCTGAAGCTCAGTTAGCAATTATCAATCACGTGCTGGGTACCCAGGCACTCTCACAGCAGCCCCATGAGGCCCCATTTCACAGATGGGGACAATGAAGTCTCCAAGGAAAAAAAAATGACTTGCCAGAAGTCACAGCCAGCAAATGGCAGCACTAGGATTCAACCCCAGGCAGTCTGATGCCCGTACCTGACTCAGCTTCCTGGCTTCAAGTCAAGCTCTGCCCCTGACCCGCGTGTGACCTTGGGCAAGACCCAGCCCTCTCAGTCTCTCCATCTGTACAATGGGGACAGAATTATGCCTGTTGTATCAGATGATGTGGGAGATGAGAAATCCCACCCTTGACCATCACAAGAGTGTTTCAGCATCACTGATCATTACGGAAATGCAAATCAAAACTACAATGAGATACCACTTCACACCCATTAGGATGGCTATCATCAAAAAAAAAAAACAAGGCTTCCCTGGTGGCGCAGTGGTTGAGAGTCTGCCTGCCAATGCAGCGGACACGGGTTCGAGCCCTGGTCTGGGAAGATCCCACATGCCACGGAGCAAATGGGCCCATGAGCCACAACTACTGAGCCTGCGCGTCTGGAGCCTGTGCTCCGCAACAAGAGAGGCCGTGATAGTGAGAGGCCCGCGCACCGCGATGAAGAGTGGCCCCCGCTTGCCGCAACTAGAGAAAGCCCTCCCACAGAAACGAAGACCCAACACAGCCAAAAATAAATAAATAAATAAAAATAAATTTAAAAACAAAAACAAAGAAACAAACCAGAAACAGTGTGTGGATGAGGATGTAGAGAAACTGGAACCCTTGTGCACTATTAGTGGGAAGGTATGTACAGCCACTGTGGAAAACAGTAAGGCAGTTCACAAAAAAATTAAAAATAGAATCACCACATGACCCAGCAATCCTGCTTCTGGATATTTACCCGAAAGAACTGAAAGCAGGGTCTCAAAGAGATATTTGTACACCCATGTTCATAGTAGCATTATTCACAACAGCTGGAAGCAACCCAAGTGTTCATCAACAGATGAATGGATAAACAAAATGTGATCTATACATATAACGGAATATTATTCAGTCTTAAAAAGGAAGGAAATTCCACAACATGCCATGACTTGGATGAACCTTGAGGACATTATGCTAAATAAAATAAACCAGTCACAAAAAGACAAATACAGTATGATTCCACTTATATAAGATACTTAGAGTAGTCAAATTCCTAGAGACAGAAAGTAGACAGATTGCCAGTGGCTGGGGGAGGGGAGAAAGGGGAGTTAGTGTTTAATGGGTACAGAATTTCAGTTTTACAAAATGGAAAGAACTATGAAGATGGATGGTGGTGATGGTTGCACAATATTATGAATGTATTTAATACCATTGAACTGTACACTTTAAAAAGGTTAAGATGATAAGCTTTATGTTACATGTATTTTACCACAATTTTAAAAATTGAAAAAAAAATAATAAAATATCTGAAATCCTGTAAAGGAGAAACTCTGGGAAACTTTGGAAACACTGTAAGAAAGCTCTATAAATTCTGATAGCGTGTTCCATGTCATCACTGTATACAATTAGAAATGCAGATGTAAATATTTTTTTGTTTCTGTTCCCTCAATCAGTCACTCATTCTTTATGTGCGTAATCTTTGTCATAGCTGAGTCTCACCTGTTCTAGTATTTACTTAAGAGCTTACGGAAGTGCTAAAGCCAGTATCTACTGTAAGTATCTACCACGGTTCCACCCATGGAGGTCTCAGCACTGAGCATAGCACACAGTAGGTGCTGTGTAAATGATGGGTAAATGATCACCAAGGTAAATGATCACTGTCAACCTCTGGCCCCAGGCGGGTGATAGGAGGTCCAGTACTCAGGGACGGGGTGACGCTGTGCTAGAAGGGGGCAGGCTGCTCAAGCCGCAAAGGGCACAGGGATGGAACCTGCAAGGGAGGGACTCCATACAGGCAGGGGGAGGCAGGTGGAGAGGCTGGCAAGGGTTCAGCTGGACATTAGAAGGGCAGATAAATCGGAAATACACCATCTCCTGGGAGAGCACCCTGGACAGGCCCTTGTCCTGCTGCAGAACCCACCCCTCTGGCCATCAGGCAGGCTCCTCACCAGCCCCTGGGAACCCTCCAGCACCTGGCCCCAGGGCCTGCCTCTAATGGTCTCCATGGTCAGGGTGGCTTCAAGGGGTCACCTCATCCTCCTGCCACTCCCTGCCCCCTCCCAGCAACCAGTGGACCTGGGAGCCATGCATATCCAACTTGGCATTATTTCCATAGTTTTTATGAGAACCGTCCTTGTTATTAACAAGAATGTTGTTAACACACCATACTGAAGTTTGATGAAAAGTGAACCCAGAGATACCCTACTTCCTCCCCCAAATGCCTCTCCCAATCTCACTCCTCCAGCTGTCCTACATGTTTCCTTCTTGTCATTTGTCTTTTAACTTTGTTTAAAGTGTCTTTTGTTAATTTTTTTTTGAAAATTTTATGTCCAAAGGTAAATCAGTCTTTTCTTTTATAGCTTCTAAGTTGTATGTATTGTCAGGAAGGTCCTGCCCAATTCCAAGATTACAAAAATATATTCATATACTTTCTTCTACTAATTTTATAATTTACATATAATGTATGCACATACCTACACACTATAGATATATAGATATATGCTCTTTAGTGCACACACACAAGATTTAGATATGTGAAAGCTCTTTAATGCATCTGGAATTTATTTTTGTGCTTGGTGTGAGGTAGGGATCTAGTTTAATTTTAGCTAAATTGCTACCAGAGGCCACAATACAGTACCTTTATTAAACAGTCCATCTTTCATCTGTAGCTTGGGAACAGTGCACAGACATGTGACTGCGGCACAGAGAGGTGGAGTGACTTCTTAAAGTCACAATGCGTCATGGTGGAGCTATGACATCAACCCAGACCCTTCCAGGCCCGAAATGCTTGCTCGCCCATCCAACCCTTCTCACCGTCATTTTAGATTCCAGTCGGTTTGGGTGGACCAACTGTGGAAGTGTGAGGGACAGCAGGATTGCTGGGTCTGTCCCTGCTGCGCCCTGGGGAGCAGCCTGACAGCCCCGCCCACCCCAGGACACCGAGCTATCACACAGACTGCAGGGAAGGGCACAGCGGGGGTGCTCCATCCACGGGGGGTCCTGTTCTTCACCAGGAGCCCCCACTGCATGCGGCTCAGCCCTCTGCCTTATTCACCACGGGTTCCCCCTTTACCTGCCCCAGACGCATCCCCTACATGCCTCACAGCCCCTGCCCTTGAAGGTCAATAGGCCCTGGCTTGGGCATTGCAATCCACGGTGTCCTTGAACAGCCCTGCTGTACAGACAAGAAGACAGGCCCCCAGAGGGACCCAGTGTCACCCAAGGCCCACAACAGGGGGCTGCTCCGGCCAGAAGGGGCTCATCTCTAGGGCAGCATCCTGCAGGAGAACAAAGTTTGCCCCTGGGCCTCTCTCCCCGCTGCCCCATGCCAGTCCCATAATGCACAAGGCTGGCTGCCCGCCCGCCACCCGGCCCACCCACTGGACCGGAGCAGAGGAGTGGGCAGCCGGCCAGGGTGGGAGTCGGCTCTGCAGTGACAGAACCAGAGGTACAGAGCACCAAACCGCCCCGCTCCGTGGTACCCGGAGTGTCACCTCCTGTAAGCCTAGCTCAAGCCCCAGGATTTTCACTAATCCCGCTAATCCCTGGACGCCCGGCCAGGTAGGGCTGGGGCCAACGGGCAGGGCCTGGCTTCTCCGTGACTCAGAGCCCCCTGGCCCAGTGATGAGACAAAGCCCTGGGCTCCACCCCTACCCTGTGCTCCCTCACCATGTGACCTGGAGGGAGTCACCTTCCTAGCCTCAATTTCCCCACATGAGCCCAAGAGACGCTAGTCCTCACCTCATCTCAGAGGCCAGAGGCAAACTGAGGCCCCCAAGCTCCTGGTGTGGAAGGCCCTTGTCAACTGTGATGATGGGTATGAACCCCTCACACACAAAGTGAGGGAAGCATCACAGTCTTTATTTGTCCAAACCAGATCCTGCTCTGAGGCCTCATGCATCTAGGCCAGTGCAAAGCCCGACAGTGGTCACAGTGGTTTTTTAGGCCACTTTCACCCTCCCAGGGCTCTTGGGGATGACTCAGCCCTGGAGAGGAGGGGTCGAGGCTGCTGGTCACCACGTGTCATGGTCAAGGTCAGGGAGCCTGAGCTTGAGCACCCCATCTACCCTTCTTCTCCACTATGGGGCCCAAGGGCTTATGGGAATCTCTAGGTGGCCTGGAAGGCTGGCCCAGACTCTGGGGCCCCTAGAGCCCCCTCTACCCTGGGTGTCTGGACACCACCTGCTCCTGCCGCTTGCACTGGCAGAGAGCCTCCTGCTCTGTTCAGCTCTCAGACACTGGTCCTGGGCAGTTCCCTGGGGCTGGGCTCCAGGAGGATTCTGTCTCCAGCACTCAGCCCTGAGTCCTTTGAGCCCCTCAGCTTTGGCAGTGGGTCTGGAGTGGGAAAGAGGAGGAAGGGGAGGCCTTGTCCACCCCGCCCAGAGCTCAGAATAGCAGAGCTCCTAGCGACCCCTCCCTTCTTAACCTGCCAGCTTGTCTGCTATCAATGCCACCAACCAGCCATGTGGCCAAGTGAGGGCATTGCCTCCAGAAGGTCCCCCTGCAACAGGAGGGAAGTTCCCGGATGGCCATTCCAAGTAGCACAGATATGTCAGGCATCATCCTAGGACACTTGAGACCCTGGGCTTTGCAAGGGGGCTGAGAAATAAAAATGACAATAATAGGCACCCTTCGTGGAGGACTCACCCTGCTGGGCCTGGAGATGGGAACTCGCTGTACCTCTCCATGTCCTCTTCTCCCGGCAGCCCCGTGAGGGAGGTGCAACTGGAGGAAACGAGCAGGATGAGGCCTCGTGTGGTCACGCAGCTCGAGAGCTGCAGAGCGGGAATTTGAGCCTGGCTGTCTAGCTCTGGAGCTGCTGCTGGTGGGTGTACGGGAAGGGAAGGGCTGGTCGTGATGGGGTCTGTGGCTGTGCGCTAGGTCCCTCCTGTGGCCCCTGTGAGAAGCTGGGGGAACACGGTCTAGCACCTCCACTGCCTCCCCTCATCACCCTCCTGGATGGAGCTGGGCCGGAGCAGGAGGTAAACGTGGATGCCACCCAAGGAAGGACGTTCTACCAGTCCAACACTGCAGGACTGATCCCCCGTCCCAGGAGGTACGCAAGCCGGGGCGGGGGGTGGAGTTACACGAGAGCCCAGGATTCTTTGGATTCTCTAACCTGGTTTTAGAGGTGGCTACTTCCTCCTCCTCCCTGAGTGGTCCTCAGCCCTAGACTGTCTATTGAGTGCCCCCCACGGGGAACGTTGTCTCTTATTTGAATCTTTTGAATCACCAGGAGGAGCTGCCTAGCTTTCCAGACGCTGCTGGAAGAGATTTAGTCACCGGCACATGGTCACCCTGCCAGCGCGGGGCAGGACCAGGGAGGCACCCAAGAGAGGGGAGTGGATGCAAGGGTCAGCCTGGCCTGGGTGCGAATCCCCCTCTGGCTTCCGTGCTGGATGACCTCGGGCAAGTTACTTCCCCTACTTGAGAGCCTCTACTCTCTTCCGTAAAATGGGGGTAAGACAGCCACCTCCCTGGAAATTCAGTGGGATGTGCAGTGCACAGGGCCTCAGGACAAAAACCGGGGAGCTGAGCAAGACACCTCCCTCTGCAACACTTCTACTCCTGCACATAGGCGCCTGCACCACCTTCACCTCCTGAACGTCCCCCTCGCCCTCTGCACGCGGCTCCAATCCGAGCATGCTGCTCCCTGCTCCAGCCCTGCGATGGCTCCCGTCTCACTCAGAGTAACTCCAGAGTCCTTTTCATGATCTGCAAGGCCCCGTCTGCCCGGCGGACCTCCTCTCCTCCGCTGCTCCCTCAGCTCGCTCGCACCAGCCACTTTACTGCTCCCTAAACGCTGGCCTCACCCCGCCCCCCGCAAGGCCACTGTCTCAGCTGTGCTCCTGCCTGGAACTCTCTTTCCCAAATGGCCACCCAGCTGGCTCCTCGGTCCTGCAGGTCTCTGCTCAGACGTCACCTTCCCTGAGAGTCCTTCCCTGATCGTGTGTCCTAATTAACTCCCTGTTACCTCCCACCCAACATTGTCTTTCCCACCCCCTGCTTTTAGCACTTAGTGCTCTATCGATGTGATTTGATTATTTTTACTATTCTGCGTCATTTGCTGCATGTGGGGTCCCTGACGGCAGGCACCATGGCGGTCTTATCCCCGCTATGTCCCCAGCACCCAGCACAGGACCTGTCACACGGTAGGTGCTCCATAAACACAAGCTGATGAGTGAAAGCACACGGAAAGAGTGCTGACACCCTGAACGACCCGGCGGCAGGGACAGCACAGGCTCAGATGCTCAGAATCCGGGAACAAACCAGGGTGCTTATCTGCAATGGGGTGCTGATGCTGTGTGAGGTCCATTAAAGATGAGCAGGGGCTGGCGCTGCCTGGCCTCCGCCAAGTCACCGAGTCTGGGGTCAGGGTTGCACCAGCAGCATTCTGCAGAACGTGGTGGCTCACCCACAAATAGGCAGGACAGAGACAAGTGTTGGAAAGTGGGAAGCATGGGGTCCAGCCAAGTCCCTCTCTGGGCCTCAGTTTCCTCATCTGCACAATAGGCACACTGCCTCCTGCCCTTCGGCCTCATCTGATTGATAAAAAGTAGGAAAGACCTCTGGAGAAGCAGAATGCTGCCGTTTCTCACCCAGGAGAACTGAGGCACCACAGGCCAGGTCTCTGAGAGAGAGAGCCCTGAGCTCCTGCATGCAGGGAGCGCCCAGGCCCTGGGGGCTTACTTGGGCAATCTTTGTGGTGACATCACCAGCTTGATACCCAAGACTTTGGGGCTGGCGGGGCCCAGCTGCCCTGCCCAGCTCCTGACAGCCTTGAACCTGCCAAGTCACCTGCTGATTTAACAACCATCTCCACTGCTCCATCAACCCTCTTGGAACCACCAGCACCCCGTGTCTGAACCAACACCTGCAGTTTGGACGTCACCGGCCTTGTCACATTTCCTGTCCCTGAACCTGTCGAGAAAGACTGTATTACCCAAGTCTGTGCCTTCTCTAGCTGCGGGGTGGGGAGCAGAACAGGGGGAGGGGCCATGAGGACCCCCAGGCTCCAGAGTAAAACCAGCTCTGCCTGTTGAGAAAGAAGCATCAGCCCTGTTAGTGGTGGTTCATCCCACCACTAGTACCATGTCCCTTTGGCCTAAAACTCTGTGCCTGGTCTGTGCTGCTCTCAGTCACTCACACCTCAGTGGGGAAGAGTTCAGCAGAGTCCTTCCTAAGAGTCACTGAGACAGGGATGGTGAGAGAAGGAACAGGAGGGCGGGAGGGCAAGTATGCCCCCCACAGCCCTCACCACCTTGAGAATGAGCAGCAGGAACCACCAGCCATTGGACCAACTCAGCAGCAGCTCCACAGGGTGCACATCTTCATGAAAGACCAGCCCTCCTCCGGCAGCTCCCTGGGGATGCCCAACACCATCTCCTTTAGCACCAGGGGCACTGAGCAGGCACGGAGTGTACCGCCGCGCATCAGCTGCCATCCTCAGCCTCTGTGAGAACCCAGAGTCTCTGTTGCCTGGCCATGCCCCCTCCCGTCGGGGAATTCAACCACCAACCACTTATCCCCATTTTATAAATGTGGGAAGTGAGGCTCCGAGAGAGTCAGACACTTGCTCGGGTTCACACTAGGCGTTGAGTAGAGAAGCTGGGATTTGAACCCCAGTTGGTGCAGCTCTGGAGTCCATATTCCGCCGAGCACCAACTCAACCCTGAGATGCTACTGATTCCAGGGTCCTTACGGGGCCCCCTAGTCCCTCACCCCCAGCAAGTCTAATACCTTAGAGAGCCAGACAAGACCTACAGAACTCCTCTGAGCCTCAGTTTCCTCATCTGAAAAATAAGGAGCTAAAAATACCTACAGAGGGAATTCCTTGGCGGTTCAGTGGTTAAGACTCGGTGCTTTCACTGCCATGAGCTCGGATTCCACCTACACACCTGAGTTCTGCTTTTAGTGTGTCCTGCTCTACAGTCAACACACCCTTTCTCTCTGAGCCTCCAGCTTGTCACCCACAGTACCAATGATGATAATAGTAACAGCTCACAATTTGGGCATTAGGTACCTTCGGAGAACCAAAATAATGTGCTGACCAAAAACATAGACTATTTAAAAAGGAGAAAAAACAGAAAAATAGGCTCTGCAGCCAGTCTTCTTCCTGGGTTTGAATCCCAGCCCCATCACTAACCATCAAGATACTTCTCTGTGTCTCTCTGTGCCTCAGTTTCCTTATCTAGCAGGTTGGGATAATATTAGTATCCATTTCTTATCATTGTTGTGAGGATTAAAAAAGTAAAGACTGTAGAATGTTTAAAGTCTTTTGAACAGTACCTGCACATAATAAGTGGTCAGTAAATGTCAGTCAGTATTATTACTGCAGAAGCAGGATAGTGGGCTGGTTAGGAGTCTACTTTTTAGCTGTGTGACCTTAGGCCAGTTATTCAACCTCTCTGAGTCCCATGGTTGTGAGGGTTAAATGTGGTCACACCTGGCACAAAGCAACTACTCAATAAAAAGTATTACTTTTCTATGTCAGGCACTGCAACAATCTCAATGAATTTTCACAACATCTCATGAGGCATGTCTACTCAGCCCCAGCGGGTTAGAGCTCCAGTAGCCCACAGTGGTAAGGTGTTTTTTAATGAATCTTTACTGACTGAGTGGACTGGCTTCCTGTCTCTCCTCTAAATGAAGACACCCCTGAACTGACTTCAGAGCAGAGTTGGCCTTTCAGGGGATGAACAGCATGGATGGCTGAGTTTAACCTCAAGTGTTAACTGAGATTGGTTGGAAGTGGCTGCCTGGGAAAGGATTCTGAAGCCACATCCAACTTCAGCAAGAAAGTGCGTGATCCACTAGTGATGTCTGCAATGGGTGAGAGGTGGGATGGAGGTAGTACACATGCCATCTATTTATCCACACTTCACCCTTGAACAAATAAAATTTATGGCCTGTCAACTTTAATATTCCTTAATGCTGTGTGTTAAGAAGTAATGACTGCGAGAAGGTTGGGTGAAGAGGTTTCCATCCAGTTCTACTGGCTCCTGTGACTGAGTGAGTGAAGGGAACACTGAGGTTGGAGGGGCCACATAGGATGGGTGCTTCCCCCTCAACTCCTCAAATCAGAGGCCACTCCTTGGAACTCAGAGCCTTGCTGCCCTCTCTGCAAAGGGAAAGAACTCATGGGACAGCATCTCCATCCGCCAAGCCTTCCCTTCAACCCTCCATACATGCCCATCACCATAAGGTGTATGCCCCAGCCCAGAGCTCAGGGGGATTAACGCTCTCTCAGAGAAAGTGAGTGACTTACTCAAGGTCACCCAGCACCCTGGAAAGCTTGGACAGCATTGTAAGGCAACAGAACACTCCCCTTACCCTGGCCTTTGATCTTGCCTGCTACAGGTGGGGGTCTCCTGTCACAGGGAATCTTCCCACAGTTTTTCTGTCTCCAATGTTCAAGGGATCCCCACCCAAAGGCAGCACTCCCAAATCCTGAGCATCTCAGCCTGGAAGAGGCAGAAACACCTGACATCCCTGGTTGGAATCCTAGCTCTGACATTTCCTGGCTGGGGGTCCCTGGGCAAGTCATCACCCTGTTCGAGCCTCAGTTTTTTCATCTGTAAAATGGGGATAGATGACCTACCTCGTAGGAACTTTGTGAGAAAATGTGTGTAAAACATCTGGCAAGTTGGAAGGTAGTGTCACCCCCTGTCCCACCCCCCAACAGGCTCCAAGGAGAAGAGCTAGAGGTTCCCCACCCACCCTCAATCCCCTCCAGAAGCCCAACTCCTCTCCCAACGAAGGAATCCTGTCTCCTGCATCTTCAAAGCGGGCTGGGTCTGTGAGGGGATCTCCCTCCACGAGGGGGCGCTCCCTCCCCAGCAGGATTGCCTTACCCGCCCTGTTTCTACCCCAGGATACACACAATCAATGCAATATCAGCTTCCCAAGGGGAAAAGGTCATTGAATGTACCCATCAATCGTGAGACATCCCAATTTCTGAAATCTTTTTAAATTGCTTTTTTAATACAGTTCTTTTTTAAAAGATTTATTTATTTATTTATCACTGCATAGGGTCTTAGTTGCAGCATGCGGGATCTTTGTTGAGGCATGCGGGATCTTTTGTTGCAGCACATGGGCTTCTCTCTAGTTGTGGTGCCCGGGCTCCAGGGCACATGGCCTCTGTAGTTGCAGCATGCAAGCTCTCTTGTTGAGGCGCACGAGCTCAGTAGTTGTGGCGCACGGGCTTAGCTGCCCCGCGGCGTGTGGGATCTTAGTTCCCTGACCAGGGATTGAACCCACATCCCCTGCATTGGAAGGCAGATTCTTTACCACTGGACCACCAGGGAAGTCCCTTTAATACAGTTTTAAAATTATGTCTGAGAATTGAGCAAATCTGGTAGTGTTTAAAAGCTCTTGAAGAAAAAAAAAAAAGCTTTTGAAGGAAAAGCAGCCCAGAGCCACCCAGAGCCGCCCAGAGCTCCTCTCCTGCACACCTCAGGCCCCCCATGGCCAGCTCCTGGCATCAGTGGCTGCACCCTCTGGTCTAGGATACCCAAGTTGCCCCTCCCTAACCCCAGGTCTCCAGGACCTCTCCTGCCTCCAAAGTCCACCAGCCAGAGGGCACTTTTCAAGACCCCAATGAGATTGTGCTGCACCTTTTATTAAATGTCCCTGGGATTCCCAAGAGAAAAAAAGCCCTGTGCGACCGGCAGCTCCAGGCCTCTTCCCCACGCCCCCTCCCTCCCTCTGTTCACTCCCCTGAGCCACACTGGCCTCCTCGCCACTGTCTGAAAATGCCATTTCATTCCTACCTCAGGGCTTCTTCCCTGGCTGTCCCCTCTGCTGGAAGACCCCTCCCGACTGCCCCCCACAAACACCTGGCGGTGCAGGTCTGGAAACAGCTGTCACGAAACCCAGGCACCACTGTTCACCACAAAGCCCCCCTGTGACGGTGGGCCAGGCCTCTACACTCCTGGCCCCAGGCCGCCGCCTCAGGAGATGGACTCATGCCCTGGGGGCGGGTGACGCACTGCTCTGGATCTGCCCTCCACTCCCAGAGCACAGGCCGCCGATGCTGCAGTTCCCACGGGTGAGCTCTGCCACACAGAACACCCAGCAGCCGCTGCATCCCCATGGGCTCCACCTCCAGCCCCTCAGAACAAAGGGACCCCCCCAGCCCAGCTTCCAGGCCCTCCTCATTGCCCCACCCTTACTCCCCACCACCGGCCAATCCAAGGCCTACCCACCTTCCAGACCCAAGTCAGGACACACTCAGATTTCTGGGAATCAGAAAGAAGCCCAGATTTCCAGAGCCAGTGGGGTCCTCAAAGTCCCCAGGCCACTTCCTCTTCCCAGCAGCTCCACCAGAGGCTTGGGGCTCACAGACAGGGTTTGTGGTCCCCCGCTGGGGAGGGACACTCCAAAATCTAGCCAGGGCTGGCAAATAGAGGACACCCAGCCTCAGAGAAGGGAAAACCGGGGTGAGATCAATCTCAGATCTCCTGGAGGAGGGAGACTTAGAGCTGAGAGTCATGATTATTTCTTTGACAAGTAGTTTTCCATCACCTGTGATGTGACAAGTACTGTGCCAGGCCTGGGAACCGAGAACAAACAGACCTGGTCCTGCCCTGGGGGAAGGGGGCACAGTGATAAATAGATACACAAAGAAATACTGTGATGAGAATAAAGTGGGGCAGGGGTCAGAGAGTGCAGGGGTGTCGGGCATTGAGGGATGTTTGAGCAGGGCATGGAGGAGAGGTCCTTTGATCCGGGGGAAGCCCTTCTCAGGCAGAGTGGACAGCAAACACAAAGGTCCTGGCTGGCGCTGGGCTTAAAAGCTCCCTCCTCCAGGAAGCCATCTCGGATGGCTTCTCCTTGTCCCCACTGCATTTGCCTACTGTCCCACGAGCTCCATGCCTCCCTCCGGATGCCCGGTGCTTGTGCTCAACGAGATAATCTGTTGGATAAACCGATGAGAATACGCATCCACACTGCAGAGGAGTGATCCGTGTCCCCAGTAGGAAAGGGCTGGGTGTTCCTCGTTCTGGAGTCCCCAGGACTCGGGACAGTGCTTGGCATATAGCAGGTGCTCAGTAAGTGTTGAACACTTACGAAATACAGAAGTGGGCCCAGAAAACAAGGTCCACGATGGCTTCTCTCTGAGGACAAGCTGGTCCCCACACTCCCCTTGGTGCCCTCGTACCCCATCTCCTGGTGGAGAGACACCCACCCTTGGTCCTGACCTCTCAGCCACGCTGGGCCCAGGAAACCATTTCTGCACCACTGGAGGTAAATATCTCTTCCTTTCTCTGTTAGCAGGACCTTGTTGGGGCCAGACAGGAGGCGTGTGCCTTCCTGTTCCTTTCAAGAGCAGCAGGGCGACAACCCTAGATCCTGGAGAAGGTGACACCAGGAAGGGCTGAACGCGGCCATCACAGGCGAGGTCTACGAGGAATTGCAGTGACGGGCATTTGCTCACCGCATGAGGAATTTTGCATTTGAGGCTTGAATGCCAAGGGCATGAGTTGTGTGATGTGAGTGGATGAGGGAGTGAACGAGTGGGTGTGAGTCTGAGTGTGAGTGAATGTGAAGGCATGAGTGTGTGTGTAAATGGGTATGTGCACAAGTGCACCTAAAGACAGAAAAAAATCTAGACGAAGATGTACCAAAATGATCTCTGGGAGATAGAATCCAGATGGTTTTTACTGGTTTGTATGCTCTTCTGTAATTTCCTAATTTTCTATACTCAGCCTGTGCTACTTTTAGAATCAGAAAAGATCTAAACAAGTAGTTTTTTAAGTGATGCAAAAGGCAGAGAACAGATGGAGAGGAGACAGGTGTGGCTCCACGGGCAGCTGGGCCTGGGGAGGGAGTGGAAGCTGGAGGGGCAGGGGTGCTGCGGGGCTCAGGGAAGCCCAGGGGGACCCAGAGGCAGGGCCTCCGACCCGGGCTCCTCACACACCCATTCCTGTGTGACACTGGCCTCCATTTCCTCATCTGCATTCTAAGCTGCTTGTGACCCTGATGCTCTGGAATTATCTCCCCGACATCCCACAAGGGCCTGGGCCAGGTGCAGGCAGCAGGAGACACAGGGGTCACTGACGTTGTTGGCCAAGTTCAGCCCCACTTTTCAGCCTGGGGCCTGGGATCGTGCATCTTGGGCACCTGCAGCCTCCTGTGGCCAGAGACGAATTTCTATGGCTGGCCACGGCCTCAGTAGGAGGTGGGACAGACTCTACAATTATTTTCTAAAACATGCCAAAACTAAAACATGTGGGCAGATGCGGTAAATGTTGTTAACAGGGCTGGGTCCACTGACGGGAGAGTTCACTGAGTCCCAGAGTCAAGCGGAAGCTTCCCCAGAGGTCAGCATGTCCAGGCCCCTAGTGTCCAGCCAGTGGGCCCTGAGTCAAGGTCTCGGGTCCTATAGGGGACCCTGAGTTGCCCTCCAGGTCAAGGCTGTGCAGAGGCCTTTAAGGAAAATCCCTCAAGGCCTGGTCATTGCCACATCCCCAGGTCCCACCATACTCCCCCTTCATACCTTCATACCATACCCTTCCCTTCACCTCTGGACACAGGCCTTGGCCTTGCCACTGCTTTCACCACCACCCTATCCACGCACCTCCCCGCTTCCTGCGTTCCCTACCGCAGACACTGCCCGGATCAGGATGCAGCAGAACGATCGGAGGCTTTGGCTCAGGAAAACCTGGGTTCGAGTCCCAGCTCAACCAGTTTCTAGATATGAAAACTTAGGGCTCCCTGAGCCTCCCTGTTAGAGCAGCTGAGCCCTGGGGCCCTTCTAGCCTTTATACCCTGAGGCTCCCAAAGGCAGTGGGGCCCAGAGACGCCCGCCAACAGGCCTGGAAGCCAAGCATGGTGGAGCATCGAGGTAACTGCCCCAAATGGGTGCAACTGAACAGCGGCTTGAGGAGCGAGCCGTGGGGTCAGAGCTCTGCAATCCACCCCCCTTACCAGGCCAGGGACCATTGTTCTGGACCAGATGTTGACAACTCTGCCAGGAAAACAGCCATCCCAGCTTGCAGACTGAGCCCCTGATAAATCCGCCTCGTCAGAGGGGAGCCTCTGCCAGAGACAGCCAGGCCAGAGCCCTCAGACCAGACAGGGAAGCTCCTCCCCAAGGGGCTGCAGGATCCTCTCTGTCTGCCTTTGAATTGCTGAGGCTCAAATGCAACAAAAACCCCAGTGGCCCCTGAGAAGAACCAAGACTGTGGCAGAGGAGCCTGGACCAGAGTTGGGCGGAGGGCCAGGTCTGCCACTGGAGAGGCTCAGACTGACGACCCAGGTCTGGCCAACCTGCCCGGCCCCCAGCCCCAGCTGCCCCCTGTGCTCAGAAGACCCACTCTTCACCCCTCACTTCCTGCACTGCAGGTCCCTGCGGCTCCTGTAACTTCCCCGATCATTTGAGGGGATCTATGGATTGGAGGTTGGTTTGGGTTAAATTGTATGTATCCTCCAAAAAACAGATGTTGAAGTCCTAACCCCCAGTAACTCAGATGGTGACCCGATTGAAAATAGGGTCACTGCAGATGCCATTTGTTAAGATGAGGTCATACTGGAGTAGGGTGTCCCAGTGACCAACCCAGTGACTGGTGTCCTTACAAGAAGAAGAGAGACACACACACAGAGGAGACCACGGTGTGAAGACACGAACGCACAAGGGGAGGCGACCCCGTGATGACAGAGGCAGAGATTGGAGTGACACCTCTACAAGCCGAGGAAAGCCAAGGGTTGCCAGCAACCACCAGCAGCTGGGAGAGACAAGGAAGGATTCTCCCCTACAGGTTTGTGGGAGCATGGCCCTGTCAACACCAGGACTTCTGGCCTCCAGAACTGAGAGACAATACATTTCTGTTGTTTCAAGCCACCGGTTTGTGGTTCTTTGTCACTGCAGCCCTAGGAAACAGATACAGGGATGATGATGGAGTAGAGCATGCAGATGTATTTTGGCCTCAATAATCCAGACTCCTGGGTGCCCCCTGATTCCAAGAACCAAGCCTTGGAGGGCTCAGACCATAGTCTCTCCATGGCAGAGAGAACACAGTGGCTCCGGGGAGGAGGAACAGTGATGCAGGTACTCCCTGCCGAGAGCAGAGGGAAGTGTGGAAGGGAGATGGAAGTGGAAGGGAGATGGAAGTGGAAGGGAGATGGAAGTGGAAGGGAGATGGAAGTGGAAGGGAGATGGAAGTGGAGAGAGAGATGAGAAGCTGTACATTCACCGCCTCGGGGCTGAGCCTTGAGCTGGGCGGGAGGACCTGTGGGAACAGAGAGTTATCCAGACCGCCCCCCCAAAAGCAGGTCTGCAGCCCACCTCCCCACCGCTCCAGCAAGCCCCCACCTAGCATGGCCCCCTGGGCAGCGTGGTGCACAGCAGTGGCCGCTCTGGCTCCCCACAGGCCGCAGATCAGATCGTGTGTCCAGAGTCCCCAGAGGGCGGGTGGCCCAGCAGACGCCTGGACAGGTGCCTCCGGGCCACAGGGGGACAATGAGCCCAGAGACAACAAGGGACTCCCAAGCCAGACAGCGGCAGAGCCAGGCCGCGGTGCTGCCCACCACACTTCCGGGCCTCCCTTGCTTGGGACACAGAACGGTTTGGAAATACAGGGTTCCCCGCAGAGGAGTGTCTGACGGGGAAGGAGGACAGACACCCAGCAGGGGCAGGGGACGATCAACGGCTACCCCCTGCGGATGGCTGCTGGGCCTCACTCTTGCCGTGAGGCTGAACTGAGTTTCAGAGTCTAACAGCCCACCCCAGTGGCACGTCCCACCCACCACATCACCTCGGGGCCTATGAAGCCCCTGTCCCAGGCTTCGGCCTGTCACCTGCCAGACGGCCACGCCAGGTATCCTGGGGGGATGGTCTCTCCTCCCCGCATCAGCCCAGGGCCTTGCCAAGGGAGCACGACCCCATCTCGGAGAACACAGCCTGGTGCCTAAGGGGGCGAGGGACACACGGCCTGATCCCAGAGCCGGTGGGACTCCAACATCTGAGAACATTTATTTTCTTTGCCAGGACTCTGGCAAAAAAGGTCAGCTTCCCCAGATGGCCCAGTGGGGACACCTCTGGGCCCGGCAGGGGTAAGCCAGGGACAGACAGGACCCCACGGGCCTGGTGGCCCTGCCGGAGGATGGCAGAGAAGAGCGGGCCACCTCGGAGCCTGACGTGGGAGCCCTCCTGCACAGAGGGTGGAAGGCAGGCCTTCAGAGGCCTGGAGAGCAGCCTGAGGGGAGAGGCACCGGGCATGGGGGGTGCCGGCCTCCGCAGGATGTCCCCGGATACCTGGGACGGGACCGCGGGGGAGGACTGGGCGCCAGGGCAGACCGGGGCTGCAGCAAGGATCGGGGGGGCTGGGGCCGAGGGGAGGCGGGCGAGCCCGACGCCAGGAACCCGGAGCCTGAGGCTGACAGAGAGAGCGAGGAGGGAGAGGAGACCATGGCGGTGGGCGTGCTGGCCCTGTGCTCGGGCATGGTCTCCCTGTTGGGACCCAGGTCCTCGTGGATGCGGTGGGTCACCAGGAGAGTGAGCCGCCTCTGCTGGTCCAGGACCCTGTGCCTCGTGAAGTCAGGCTGTTGGGTGGGCGCCAGCTCAACGAAGCGCAGGCTTTGGTAGATCTGAGGCGAGATCTGTGGGGGACGGAGCCAGGGAGTGCGGAGGACACCCAGGACCAAGAGCGGACTAACAGCGAGGGTGGCCCCAGGGGCTTTCCCGTGAGAAAGCACCGGGCCTGCCACTAATGACCACATCCTGCCGAGCCGCGAGCCCGCTGTGCGCCAGGCCCAGCACCGGCCCTCCTCTTGGTGCTGCCAACAGTCCTGTGAGGTCAGCACCGGCTTGTCCCCATCTTAGAGTGAGTCCTCGAGCTGCACCCCGAGTGGGGCTCAGATGCAAGGAGCTCTCCAGACATGCCCCCACCTCTCCCATCAGCACTCGCCATGCTGCGCTTTGAGACCCATCTCCAGGAACGGGCAGGGATAACGAGCGTTCCTTCTTTGCACTGACCCCTCCCCAGCTGGGACGGGGTGGTTATCTCACTTATTCTGAGTCCCCACCACAGAGCGTGGGAGCTCCCCTAATGCCCCTAAGATGGAGGAAGAGGCTGAGAGAGGCTGGAATCCGCCCAAGCAAGAGGCAGGATGGGACTCAAAGCAGGTATTTCCAAAGCTCCTGGCTCCTTTGCCTCCCCAAGGACAGGCCCCCTTCCACTCCCTCTTTCTCTTGTTGACTGTGTGCCTGGCACCATGAGGCCCTGTGTCTGTTCGGGAGTGGCCCAAAGTACGGAGACACGAGCAGTGAACATGCTAACAAACAAACAAACAGACTCTGGGAAATGCTTTGAAGGCAATCAACAGGTGCCAGGCCCATGGACAACCTCCTCCCATAGGCCCAATGAGGTTTGTCCTCAAGGACAAAACCTGTGTCCACGGCCTCAAACAGGGCCTTGGCAAACAAGCCAGCCAGACCAGTTTCACCCCAGAACTGTCCGTGGCCCAGAACCCTGTTAAAGGACAGATGTGCCCCTCAACCCCGCTGGAGGGGCAAGTGGGCACAGGGGTGGCTGCCAATGGAGATGGGACCCCCCCAGCCTCGAGCCCCAGCGTCTCAGGGAGCTAGCCCCACCCTGCCTTACCTGGTGCTTCATCCAGCCATACTGCACGTCGGTGAACAGAAGTCTGGGGCTCTGCAACCGCTCCTTGGGCTTGTATGCTGCTCCCAGGACACTGCTCACCTGCAGGAGTCCCGGGCAAGGGCGAAGGCTCAGGACTGAGGGTTGAGGGCTCCCCTACCCGTCTCCGTGCCCCCACCCAGCCTCACCTGCTTGTCCTTGGACTCCCACTTGTACCAGCTATCCTCAATGTCTTCCGGGGAACGCTCTCCGGCCCATGGGGATGTCAGGGTTATCTTCTGCAGCCTGGCCCAGGCCTCAGGCTCTGTGTCCGCCTTGCCATACAGGAGAGCCATGAGGGCCACCTGCTCCCGCCGCTGGTACACCAGCGCCTCAGCAAGATCCCGCTCCTCCCTGATGTGAGGGGCTTTCCTTCATGAGATGCCCTCTGCGCCACAGACAGCCCTCCCAGAAACAGCAAGAGGGTTTCTCCCTTCTGGGCCTGATCCTCTCCAACCTTCTCATCCCTCCCCTGAGGCCATACAGCCCAGGGCCCATCACTGAGCAAGTGTTCAATTAACACTAGCAACGCCCTGCTCATCCTGGCCCCCAACAAGCCCTGCAACCCTTCCCAACACCCTATGCCCTCTTCTGTGGAGGCCTGACACCCCATCCTGACCTTTCCTGGGCCTCCCCTTGTAGAATACTTAAACATACTCTCCCTCCCATGGAAACCCTGCCTCTGCTTTGTTTGATATCTCCCGACAGGACTGTAAAGATGTATGCCTTGACAGGAGCATAGGAGCCATAAGGACTCTATGAGTTCCTGGCAAACTCTTACTTACATGTCAAAACCCAATTCCAAAATCTCTTCTCCTATGAAGCCTTCCTTACTTGCTCCAGCCAGTCAGGTGATTATCCTCTGAGCCATGCCTGCTCTTAGTACTCCTATCATTTATCACATAGAACTGTGGCCATGGGTTTGCATGTTCATCTCCCCAAGTAGACTGTGAGGCAGGACCTGTGTCTGGATTGTTCTGGATGTCCAGAACCTAGCACAACCTGGCAGTCACAGGTCCTCAATAAGTACTTTTTGAATGACCCAAATTTATCTGAGACTTGGTCAAGAATAGGGGTAGAGCCCAGGTGGAGGAGGACCCTGTAGAGGAAAGAACAAGTAGCAAGCAACCTGCCTCCCCCGAATCAGAGAAATAACGCACGTGTCTCTTTAGGACCGGAGCCCTGGGCACTCTCCCACCAGGGGCCTCCAGCCACATGGAAGTGGCCTCTGCAGGGAAGCCAGCCCTGGCAAATCTGAACCTGGCTCTGGGGCAGGGTCCCATCTAAGGACTTGGGTTTTTATATTTTCTGGTTTTTACTGCTCAATCTTGTAGCTGATCTGGGCTAGAAAAGAGTCTCAGGCTCCTAGGCCATAGCTGCCACCTGTGTAGTCAAGTTGCCTGCAATCCCCAAGCCTGTGGCCTTCTGAGGGCCCTACCCAAATATGTCCAGCACTACCCAAGCCAGGGGAGGCCACCTGGGATCTGAGGAGGCTCCCAGCATCCCCCTCCTCAGGCCAGAGTTGACCAGTTGACCAGTGAACACTGCGATAACTCACTGAAGCTCTAGATGGAAGGTCTTCTCATCAGCGTCTATGAAGTCATCCTCCTCCTTTAAGCTTTTTCTTAGTTCGCGATCACTAATCATCGGGGCATCCTGCAGCTTTTTCCAAACACTCAGGCCAAATGTCCCTGTGATTTAACCAGACCCAGTTCAGTAACAAGGACTGGCCTACCCCCACCTCCTCTGAACACTCTGCCCCTCACCACCCACCCTCAAGTCAGCCAGCAATCCCTTACCCCTGGCCTACACCTTATTATGCCCACAGTATGCCAGGCATTATGCTAGCTACTCGGCAAACATCTGGAGGAATCAGACACTAACCCTAGGATATACTTGGAGCTCAGGCCTAAAGCATCCTGCCCCACATGTAGGCTAGATGGAGAGAGTGCTATGGCAATGACTGAATGGTCCGCAGTCGGGCTTTAAGCGGCTTGCATGTAAAATGGTAATAGCACAAGATTATCGGGCGTCTAATGGGAGAAAATATTTGCAAACGAATCAATGGACAAAGGATTAATCTCCAAAATATATAAATAGCTCATGCAGCTCAATATTAAAAAAACAAACAACCCAATCCAAAAATGGGCAGAAGACCTCAATAGACATTTCTCCAAAGAAGACATACAGATGGCCAAGAAGCACATGAAAAGCTGCTCAACATCACTAATTATTAGAGAAATGCAAATCAAAACTACAATGAGGTATCACTTCACACCAGTTAGAATGGGCATCATCAGAAAATCTACAAACAACAAATGCTGGAGACGGTGTGGAGAAAAGGGAACCCTCTTGCACTGTTGGTGGGAATGTAAATTGATACAGCCACTATGCAGAACAGTATGGAGGTTCCTTAAAAAACTAAAAAGAGAACTACCATATGACCTAGCAATCCCACTACTGGGCATATACCCAGAGAAAACCATAATTCAAAAAGACACATGCACCCTAATGTTCATTGCAGCACCATTTACAATAGCCAGGTCATGGAAGCAACCTAAATGCCCATCGACAGACGAATGGATAAAGAAGATGTGGTACATATATACAATGGACTATTACTCAGCCATAAAAAGGAACGAAATTGGGTCATTTGTAGAGATGTGGATGGATCTAGAGACTGTCATACAGAGTGAAGTAAGTCAGAAAGAGAAAAATATCATATATTAACGCATATATGTGGAACCTAGAAAAATGGTACAGATGAACTTGGTTTGCAGGGCAGAGAGACACAGATGTAGAGAACAAATGTATGGACACCAAGGGGGGAAAGCGGCGGGGGGGGTGGGGGTGGTGGTGTGATGAATTGGGAGATTGGGATTGACATGTATACACTAATATGTATAAAATGGATAACTAATAAGAACCTGCTGTATAAAAGAATAAAATTAAATTAAAAAATTTAAAAAAAAAACATTATTGGGCATCTATCAGCTGTGAGGTTAGGAGTGGGTCTGGGGAGGAACAGGGCTGGAGTAGAAAGTAGGTAGTGAGAATAGAGAAACATGAGTCCTGTTTCTGGGCAGGGTATAGTTGAGTTGTAGGCCATTCTCCTGATGCAGAATTCTTTTTAATTAAGAAAAACAAAACAGATGTGCTACAAAGTCATACAGTAAGTCTTACAGTAAGTAAGATGCTCAATATCACTAATCATCAGGGAAATGAAAATCAAAACCACTATAAGCTATCACTTCACCTCTGTCAGAATGGTTATCATCAAAAAAGATCACTAAAAAATGTTGGTGAGGATGCCATGAAAAGGGAACACTTGTGTTGGTGGGAATGTAAATTGGTGTAGCCACTATGGAAAATAGCACGGAGGCTCCTCAAAAAATTAATAACAGAACTGCCATATGATCCAGCTATCTCACTTCTGAGTATTTACCTGAAGAAAACAAGAACACTAATTTGAAAATATATATATGCACATCAATGTTCACTGCAGCATTATATATAACACCCAAGATATGAAAGCAATTTAGTGTCCATCAGTAGATGAATAAATAAAGATGAGATATATATACAATGGAATATGACTCAGCCATAAAAAAGAAGAAATCTTGCCATTTGTGACAACATGGGTGGCTCTAGAAAGTACTGTGCTAAGTGAAATAAGTCAGAGAAAGGCAAATGCTGTATGATCTCACTTACATAATCTAAAAAAATAAAACAAATGAAACAAAACAAAAACAGACTCATAGATACAGAGGACAAACAAGTGGTTGCCAGAGGGGAAGAAGACTGGGGGGTGAAATAGGTGAAGGGGATTAAGAGGAACAAACTCCCAGTCATAAATAAGCCATAGGGATGTAATATATAGCATAAGGAATAGTGTAATAACTTTGTATGGAGACAGATGGAAACTAGACTTATCATGGTGATCATTTCATAAAGTATGCAAATGTCAAATTACTATGTAGTATACCTGAAACTAACATAGTATTGTACATCAATCATATTTCAATTTTTTAAAAAGCCCCCCAAAAAGTATCAACTTACAACTGACCCTTCAAGAGGAAATATAGAAGTCAGAGACAATGGAATTTTTTTTTTTTGAAATACTGATTTTTTTAATAGATTTTTTTAAAATAAATAAATATATTCATTTATTTAGGCTGCGCTGGGTCTTCGATGCTGTGCGCGGGCTTTCTCTAGTTGCGGCGAGCCAGGGCTGCTCTTCGTTGCAGTGCACAGGCTTCTCATTGCGGTGGTTTCTCTTGTTGCAGAGCTTGGGCTCTAGGCGCACAGACTTCAGTAGTTGTGGCACACGGGCTCAGTTGTTGTGGCTCGCGGGCTCTAGGGCACAGGCTCAGTAGTTGTGGCACAAGGGCTTAGCTGCTCCGCAGCATGTGGGATCTTCCGGGACCAGGGCTTGAACCCGTATCCCCTGCACTGGCAGGCGGATTCTTAACCACTGCACCACCAGGGAAGTCCCTTTAATAGATCTTTATTGGAGTATAATTGCTTCACAATACTGTGTTAGTTTCTGTTGCACAACAAAACGAATCAGCCATATGCATATGCATGTCCCCATATCCCCTCCCTCTTGAGCCTCCCTCCCATCCTCCCTATCCCACCCTCTAGGTCATCGCAAAGCACCGAGCCCATCTCCCTGTGCTATGCTGCTACTTCCCATTTGACATAAACCACAGCAAGATCTTTTTTGACCCACCTCCTAGAGTAACGGAAATAAGAACAAAAATAAACAAATGGGACTTAATTAAACTTAAAAGCTTTTGCACAGCAAAGGGAAACATAAACAAGACAAAAAGACAACCCTCAGAATGGGAGAAAATATTTGCAAATGAAACAACAGACAAAGGATTAATCTCCAAAATATACAAACAGCTCATGGAGCTCAATATCAAAAAAACAAACAACCCAGCTAAAAAATGGGCGGAAGACCTAAATACAGATATTTCACCAATGAAATATTGTTCATTTACAATGTTGTGTTAGTTTCAGGTGTACAGCAAATTGATTCAGTTATTCAGTTTTATATATATATACATATATATGAATATATATATAAAAGAATATTTATATACATTCTTTTTCAGATTCTTTTCCATTATAGGTTATTACAAGATATTCAGTATAGTTCCCTGTGCTATACAGTAGGTCCTTGCTGTTTATTTTATATATAGTAATGTGTATCTGTTTATCCCCAAATCCTTATTTATCCCTCCCCACCCCCTTTCCCCTTTGATAATCATAAATCTGTTTTCTATGTTTGTGAGTCTATTTCTGTTTTGTAAATAAGTTCATCTGTGTCACTTTTTTAGATTCCACATGTAAGTGATATCATATGATATTTGTCTTTCTCTGACTGACTTCACTTAGTATGATAAAATAGAAAATGAACAATAGAGAAAATCAACAAAGTTGATTCTTTGAAAATATTAATAAATTTATAAACCTCTAGCAAAACTGATAAAAGAGAGAGAAAAAGAAAACACACTGTCAGTATCAGGAATGAAAAAGGGGACATTAATAGAGATCCTGTAGACATTATAAAGATGATAAGGCATTATTGTGAAGAACTTAATGACAGCATATTTGAAACTTAGATGAACAAATTCCTTGAAAGAAATGACTTTATCAAAACTGACACAAAAATAAATAGAAAAACTAATTAGCCCTATATCTACTAAAGAAATTTAATTCATAATCAAAATCCTTTCCATAAAGATAATTCTAGATCCAGTGAGTTTAATAGTGAATTCTATCAAATATTTAAGGAACATAATGCCCATTCTATACAAATTCTCCCAGAAATTGAAGAAGGAGTACTTCCCAAATCATTCTATGAGACTAGCATTACACTGATACTAAAACAAGACAAAGACATTACAAGAAAAGAAAACTGCAGATCAATATTCCTCATGAACACAGAAGCAACAAAATTTTACCAAACAGAATTCAACATGGGACTTCCCTGGAAGTCCAGCGGTTAAGACTCTGAGCTTCCACTGCAGGGGGTGCGGGTTCAGTCCCTGGTCAGGGAACTAAGATCCTGCAAGCTGCATGGCACAGCCAAAAACAAACAAAAAGAATTCAACAATGTATTAAACAGATTAATACACCTTGACTGAGGTTTACCCCAGGAATGCAAGATTGCGTTAACATTCAAAATTCAAAGAGTGTAATTCACCACATTAACAGAATAAAGGAGAAAAACCATATGATCATCACAATAGAAGCAGGAAGATCATTTGACAGAATCCAACACCTATTCATGATTACCGAAAAAACTTCTCAGCAAACTAGGAATAGAGATAGCTACTGTCAAAAACCAAAAACATGAACAGAAAATAAAAAGTGTTAGTGAGAATGTGGAGAAATTGGAACCCTTCCACTGTTGGTGGAAATGTAAAATGGTGTAGCCACTATGGAAGATAGTATGGAGGTTCCTTAAAAAACTAAAAATATAACTACCATATGATTTAGCAGTCTCACTTCTGAGTTATTTATCCCAAAGAATTGAAAGCAAGATCTCAAAGAGATATCTCATTGCAGTGTTATTTAGAGTATCTAAGAGTTAAAAAAAACTTAAATGTTCATAAATTCACAAATGGATAAACAAGAACTGTGATATATGCATACAATGGAATATTATTCAGCCTTCAAGAAGAAGGAAATCCTGTATTATGCTACAGGATGGATAAACCTTGAGGACATTATGCTAAGTGAAATAAGCCAGTCACAGAAGAACAAATACTGCATAATTCCACTTATGGGAGGTATCTAAAGCAGTCAAACTCATTGAAGCAGAAAGTAGAATGGTAGTTGTCAGGGTCTGAGGGGAGGGGGATACGGGGAGTTGTCCAATGTGTACAGAGTTTCCGTCATGCAAGATGATTAAGTTCTAGAGAGCTGCTGTACAACGAAGTGCATACAGTTAACAATACTGTACTGTACACTTAAAATTTTGTTAAGAGGGTAGATTTCATGTTTTTTTCCCCAGAATTAGAGATATAATTGACATATAACATTGTGTTAGGTTTAAGGTGTACAACATGATGATTTGACTTATTGCAAAATGATTACCTTAATAAGGTTAGTTAATACATCCATCGCCTCACAGTTACCATTTTTTTTGTTTTGGGGGATGAGAACTTTTAAAATCTAATCTCTTAGTAACTTTCAAGTACGTGATATAGTATTCTTAATTGTAGTCACCATACTGTACATTAGATCTCCAGAACTTATTCATCTTATAACGGGAAGTGTGTTCTGACCACCTTTATCCCTTTACCCCATGCCACCTCTTGTCCTTGACAACCACCAATCTACTCTGTTTCTATGAGTTTGGTTTCTTTAGATTCCACACAGAAGTGAGATCATACAGTATTTTTCTTTCTCTGACTTATTCCACTTAGCATATTACCCACCTGTTGTCACACATGGCAAGATTTCCTTCTTTCTTATGAATGAATAATATTGCATTGTGTATTTTTGTGTGTATATACACACACATACATATACCATACTATATATATATAATATATACACAATACATATATGTTATATATGATATATATATGAGTCACAAATAATGTATGTCACATTTTCTTTATCCATTCATCCATCGTTGGGCATGTAGCTTTGTTTCCACATCTTGGCTATTGTAAATAATGCTGAAATGAACATGGGGGTGCAGATATCTCTTTGGGATAGTGATTTCATTTCCTTTGAACACATACCCGGAATTGGACTTGCTGAATCAGTAGATTTCATGTAATTTGTTTTTTAACCACCTTAAAAAAAAAAAAAATGGCGGGGGGCAGGGATATAAAAGGCACAAGCCATAAAGGATGAGATTGAGAACATGGATAACATTAAAATTAACAACTTCTGTTCATCAAAAGACATTACTGAGAATAAAAAGCAGGCTTAAACTGGTTGGAGGCACCTATAAAATATATAATTGTCAAAGGACTCATAACCAGAAAATATAATAACTCCTATAAATCCAAAAGAACAAAATAACTCAATAGGAAAATGGGCAAAATATCTGAACAAACACTTAACAAAACAATACAGCCAAGTGATCAATAAATACATAAATAAATGCTCAACCTCACTACTCATCAGGGAAACGCAAATTAAAAACAGAATGAAACGTTACTATATGTTCATCAATATGGCTAAAATTTAAAGCACCGACCAATATCAAGTGTTGGCAAAGTTATGGGACAGGTGAAAGAGTACAAAGTGGTAAGCACTTTGAAAGATAGTTTAGCAGTATATACTGAGACTGAATGTGTCTACTCTGTGGTTCAGCAATTCCATTCTTAGATATTTATCTAACAGAAATGCATACAGTTGTTCACCAAAAAAATCTTATAAGAGTGTTCATAGCAGTGTTTATTTTTAATAACCTGAAATAGCCCCAATGCCCAGCAACAGTAGCACAGATAGATAAAGCATGGTGTATCAACAACAGAATATTACTCAGCAATGAGAATAAATGAACTATTACAGTCAACAAATGGCTGAATGGCACAAACATGATGGTGTTTGAGAGAAAGAACCCAGACACAAAGGAGAAGCTATCAGATGATTCCATTTACACAAAGTTCAAATCCAGACAAACCTAATCTTTGGACTTAGAAATCAGAACAGTGGTTCCTTTTGGAGAGGAGTAGGTAGAGATGGTTGGGTTAGGAGATGAGGGGAGCCCTGAGTGCTGGTAATGTTCTGTTTCTTAATACAATGGTGGTTATATGGGTATATGTTTACTTTCTGAAAATTCACCAAGCTGAAAACCCTTTTGGTTTGTGTGTTTTTCGTTATGTATGTTATACCTCAAGAATTAAGTTTATTTTTAAAAAGAGAAAAGAATGTACCTTATCAGATATATGATTTGATATACAAAGGCAAATAGCGTTGGGTGGATGAGTGAATGAGTGGATGGACAGTTGATGGATGGATGGACAGACTGCTGAATGGACAACTGGAAAGACTCACATCTTGTAATACTATCTGAGCAAAGACAGCTGCTGTTGCCTGAAACCCCCACCCCCAGGATATGAGGTTATGCTCCTCTTATGTTCTAACAGGGCCAGGGCCAGGAAGGGCCATGGGGCATGGCTGAGCTTCAGCAGGACCATACCAATGGCGTCACCAGAGAGTTTCCAAGCCTTGACGTCCCGGTCCTGGCCAGCACTGATAACCAGCTGGAGGCTGTCCACATACAGGATGTCTGCCACACTATCCAAATGGGCCTTCCAGATAATCAGAAGCTTGGGTGGAACCAGGGAAATGGTCTGGCCAGCCTCAACCTACAGGGGACAGTGCAGGAGAATTAATTATACCAAGACACAGGCTCATCAGAGGGCACCCAGGACTGGAGGCAGCAGAGCCCTCTGGAAGGAGCTGGGACATGGGCCAGGGTTCTAGTCCTAGACACATTCCCACATGAAGTTTCTGGTGACCTTAGGTAAGTCCCAGCACTTCTCTGGCTCTCACTGGTCCCTTTGGTAAGATCATCAAAAGCACTGCATATTGCTGTATTGTTTACCAGCCGCCCGTATACAGATTATTCCATTTGAGCATCACAATAACCTTACAGGATGTATATGAGTCCTGCACAGAGGAGAGAAGTGGGAGTCAGAGATATTCAGTAACCAGCCCAAAGCCACACAGCTAGAAAGTGACAAGAACCCAGGTCTTTTTCTCAAGTTGTTTAGTTGGGCACCAGGCGTAGAATAGGGTGAGTTAAGGGGGTGATATATCACATTGCACTATGAGAGAATAAAACTCTACTTAACTGGAAAATGAGTGCAAATACACAAGACCATTCTCAAATAAAACAAGATTAATGAAGGAGGATGTGTTTTACCATGTTCAAGTATGTTAAGTCACAATAATAAAAACTAAGCAGAACAATGGAAGACAACAGCTCAGAAATCAACCCAAATATATATTTAAAACGTTGGTAAATGATAAGAAAGGTAGGAAAAATGGTGGTAACAGAGAACAGGACTCAACAGTGCTGGAATTCCTGATAAACTAAGTAGTGAAACTTAAATCATTACCTTATATCTTACAACTAAATAAACACTAGAAGAATCCTTTCTAATGAAACATTGAAAATAAAACATCGAAAAGAAAGTATGAGTGACTACTTATCACTGAATAAGAAAGTGATGAGCGACAGGAAATAGCACAATGGGAAGAAAAATTAACTTGACAACAAAAATATGTTATAATTTAAAAGTCATCATAAATGAAATTAAAAGGCAAATGACAAATTGGGGGGAAATATTTGTAATACATATGACAGGCAATGAGTTAATATCTTTCAATATATTTTAAAAAGATTATATCATGATTTTATAAATGATTATTTTATCATTTATAAAAGATGGTTATCACAATAGAAAAATGGGCCAAGGGCATGAAGAGGCAATTCACAAAATTATATATGGCCAATAAAATGAGGAACGATGTCAACATCACTAACAAGCAAACATTTTAATTAAAATCAAAAGAAACTGTATCTAAAAATCAACTGAAAGTTTTTTTTTCACTTTAAACATTTTTTTATTGAATGTCTTCTCTAAGCAAGGCACTCTGATAGACCCAGGGGGCACTTACTCAGATAACTACTGCTAGAAATAAAAACCTTATGTTGTCAAGGATAAAGCAAAACAGGCTAATAAAGTGCAAACCTGTATAAACTTTCTGGAATGCAGTTTGGCAGTACACGTTAAAGGCCTTAGATTTATGTTCTTTTACATACTATTTCCTTGGTATAAATTACCAGATGTGTAGATAAACAACTACAAACAAAGACTTGTGAAAAAGAGTATTTGCTCTATCATTTCTATAGCTTTTAAACACAGTTTTATTGAAATACATTTCACATGCAATTTACCCATTTAAATTGCTGGCTCCAATGGTTTTTAGTGTTTTCACAGATTCTGCAACCACCATCATAACCATTCATCACCAGTTGACCTATATCCTTGTCAACATTTGGCATTGCCTGTCCTTTCAGTTTTAGTCATTCTGGTAGGTGTGTAGTGGTAGCACCTTGTGGCTTTAATTTGCATTTTCCTGATAACTGAGGAAAAGATGTTCAACTTCACTACTCATCAGGGAAATATCAAGTGATTTTTAACTATGTAAATGCATTACCTACTCAAGAAAATACATAAATATTTTCATTATTTTTTCAAAGAATTCATGACTCCAGGGCCTTCATTACAAAGATCAAAGCCCATGGAAGGTGTGTATATGTGTGTGTGTGTGTGTGTGTGTACATGTGCGAGTATGTGGGTGTATTTGGTGTGTGCATACTTGTGTTTTACGGGTCAACGGTGACTTCTGGTTAGTAGAAACTTTTCCCTATCAACCAGACAATCTTGAACAGAAAACATAAAAGATTCAGAATCTCAGTACGGGAACCATGGTCCCAGCTCGCTGGTGGGGCTCAGAGGCACTATTCTGAGCAACTCAGGAATCTTCCTACCTTTTTCTCCTCCGAGGGACTGTAGTTTGGGAGGCTGATCTGAATCCGTTTAGGAATTAAGAATGGAAACTTGTTTATTTTACTAGGATGGGTTGGCTGCTTGTCAGTAAGTCTGCAGTAATCCTTGATGTCCCAGATCTAGGCACAAATTGTGGATTAGTGGCCCAGCACTCCTTGAATACAGGTCACTCTGGGGGTCCCTCCCAGACCACGTCTCTTCACTTTAGGGGGATAGTTCTTACTCACACCTCTGAGATACCCAGACACTCAGGGCCGGAAGGGGCCCACAGGATCTTCTAGACCAGACCCTGAGCTAGCGTGTAGGGAGGGTGTGAGTGACCCAAGGTCAGGACACTCTCACCTCATGTCACCACCAAGCACAAAATCAGCTCCTGAGACAGCTGATCACAGATCAGATGCACGGCTGGGAGTGAGGGAGTTGTAGGAAAAGAATGATGGAGCACAGGACCCACGGTGAAGGTTTCGTAGAGGGGCCTCCTGACCAAGCCCTTCCTCATTTCACTGGGCCCACGAGAGCAGAAGAGGACTCCTCTAGGTAACCCAACCCCACTGCCCACTGTTTTACAAGTGCAACCAGTACCCAGAGGGCATAGGGACTAGGCAAGGGCCACATATGGCAAAGAGGTGACCAGAGCTTGGCTGATGCCAGTCCCTCAATCTCAACGCCAGTTCTTCCTCACCTTGATGTGTCCTTTACAATCCCCTGTGACAAGAATCCAGTCATTTTCATCAGTGGCCATGGCACCCACCACCACATCCCCTTTGTCTTCAGCGTCCACGGGGAACTTCCCCAGCAGGCCTCCGCTCCCGTGGATGGACCAGGCATAGATGTAGCCGTCCATGCAGCTGCTCAGCAGGGCAGCCGTGTGTGGCAGGCGAGGCCTGCTCTGCAAGAAGATTATCTGTGAAAGAGAGGTGATCCCGCTCAGCGGTTCTGGGAGCTGGAGCTCACCCTGGCCGCTGTCACAGGTACTGAGGGGCCTGGGCAAGGAGCCACACCCACCTGGTACCCCAGTTTCCTAGATGCCTGCTGAGAATGGTGATGGGATACCACCTTTCCTACCTAGCTGGCGACCAGGAACATTTGGCCAGACTATGAGCTCCTTGAGGACAGGGATTTGTGCTTCTTTTTGTTGTTGTTCACTACTTTATCCTCAGCAGCAACTACAATGCTGCCTGACACATCATAACTGATCAATGAATGGTTATTGAATGAAGACATACAAGTTTGATTTTGTCCTAAGGCTCAAACAAGAGTTTCTAAGACCTGACCTCAACTCAAAGCGATGTGGTGAACAAACTCATTCCCCTTCATATATATATCTACAGTGAAAGGCCGTATTTGCCAGCCAATCACCAAGAAAGCATTTTAACCAAATTCTTCCTCAAGTCTTGGTTGGATCATGCTCTTTGCTAAATCTCTGCTCTCCTCACTTTCACCTTACACGTCACTCCTGTGGCCCCCACCCTGAATGGTTAGCATGAGAAGAGAGTTGCTTGCCTGGTACCCACCATGTGTGAGGCAGAGAGAGCACAGAGTCAGGGGTAGAGCGAGTCAGACCTGGCACGAGAAATTGGAGGCTTCCTCACTCCTGCTAAATCAAAAATTCCAGTGTGGTAGCTTATGTATCCCCATGTTGCCAACAACAACAACAAAATTTTTGATTATCCTTATTGTCACAGAGACCCAAAACAAAATACTCAGCCTGTGTCCCATTGACCCAGGTTCCAGGGTCACAAAACCAGGAGTCTCTAAACCAAAGACAAAGGGCAAGTACTTTCCCATTTTACATAAGTGTACTTTGCACACTGTACAAAATGTGGACAGCACAGATGAAAAGAAATCAAAATCACCCACAGAATCCCAATACCCAGAAATAACCACCATTAAGATATTAATGCATGGGCTTCCCTGGTGGCGCAGTGGTTGAGAATCTGCCTGCCAACGCAGGGGACACGGGTTCGAGCCCTGGTCTGGGAAGATCCCACATGCCGTGGAGCAACTAGGCCCGTGAGCCACAACAACTGAGCCTGCGCGTCTGGAGCCTGTGCTCCGCAACAAGAGAGGCGGCGATAGTGAGAGGCCCGCGCATCGCGATGAAGAGCGGCCCCCGCTTGCCGCAACTAGAGAAAGCCCTCGCACAGAAACGAAGACCCAACACAGCCAAAAATAAATAATAAATAAATTTTTTTAAAAAAAAGATATTAATGCATTTCCTTCCAGCTTTTTTCTAATTACATTGTCTATAAAGACTTTTATCATCTCTTTTAAAATTATGAAATATACATGCAAGAATAGACAAATAAGGGAACTATATTCAATATCCTGTGATAAACCATAATGGAAAAGAATATGAAAAAGAATATATATATATATGTATAACTGAATTACTTTGCTGTACAGTAGAAATTAACACAACATTGTAAATCAACTATACTTCAATAAAATAAATTTTAAAAATAAAATTTCATTTAAAAATAATAAAGTGAAATTCTATTAAAAAAAGAATAGACAAATATACTAATGGAATAATAGAGAGGGTCCAGAAATAGATTACAGAAGACTACGATATATAATGATGATAGAGATTTTTTTTGCTCCTTGGCTGCTTGCAGATCAGCCGCCATCATGAACAACACAGTAACTACCCGGACCAGGAAGTTCATGACCAACCAACTACTTCAGCAAAAACAAATGGTCATTGATGAGAAGGCAACAGTGCCTAAGACAGAAATTCGGGAAAAACTAGCCAAAATGTACAAGACCACACCTGATGTCATCTTTGTATTTGGATTCAGAACCCATTTTGGTGGTGGCAAGACAACTTCTTTGGCATGAATCACGATTCCTTGGATTACACAAAGAATGAGCCCAAACACAGGCTTGCAAGACATGGCCTGTATGAGAAGAAAAAGACCTCAAGAAAATAGCGAAAGGAACGTGAGGACAGAATGAAGAAAGTCAGGGGGACTGCAAAGGCCATTGTTGGTGTTGGCAAAAAGAAGGAATAAAGATTCTTCAGTAACTGTATCTGCAGTGATTGTGCAGATTTTTCATGAGAGGATTAATAAGCTAAGACCTTTTATATAATGATGATAGAATTTCAAGCCAGTGGAGAAAGATAAACTATTCAATAAATGGTATTTGAACAACTGTCTACCAATTTAGAAAAACAAAAATTAGATTTATACATCACACCATACTCAAAATTACTTATACAGGACAAAAAGCTGACTAAAATATATAAAATTATAAATGTCTAGAAGAAAATATAACAAAAATTTCTGTGATCTTGGGATAAACAATGCCTTTATTGTCACAAAGGAAAATAACAAAGATGGCTAGATAAAAATTAAAACCTCAGTGTGATACCATGAAGGCAGATGAGGTGAAAATATGTGCAAAGGATTCATTTCCAGAGCATAGAGACATCTCCAAGAAATTAATAAAAAAAGAAAGGAAAATGATATGAATATATATTTATTCCACTGAAGAAATGCAAATGTCTAACAAATATACAAAAAGCTCAATATCACCAATAATCAAAGAAATATCAAAAGACAATGCTATTTTCCACCTATCAGACTGGCAGAAATGAAGAAAAGGCTGATGTCTAGAATTGGCTTAGTGTGAGGACAAAGGCAGACTCACGTACTGTTAAAGGAATGTAGATCATCACAGTCTTCCTGGAGATAAAATTGGCTTGATCAATCAAAACATAAACTGTGCACAATTGGTGATCCCTCAATCCTCCTTCTAGGAAATCTAGCATAACCTGCAGAGATAAACCTATAAAGAGTCTCAACTGCACCATTGTTTACAATAGCGAAAAACTAGGAACAACTTCAATGTGTATCAGTTGGGCTTTCATTAAATAAATTATGGCAAATTCAAGGAAATACACTGCAGCCAGGGGCAGAATTACCACTGAAGTTCACAAAACTCAAGGGCAAGTAAAATCAAGGTCAAGTTCAAAGCTCTTCCAAGGTCATGGGAGGAACTAGCAACATGCAGTGCCTACTGTAACTTTGTTAACTTTGTAAGTTTTGAAATATGCTATCATTTCTTTTCTCATTCTAAATAAATTTTCACTTTTGTATCTAACTTTATATTCGTAAAGTTTGTGTTATTTTTTTTATAGGTGCCTCCCAAATTGTGTAAGTTCCAGGCTCTAAAAAACCTAGATCCGCCCCCTGTATGAAGCTATTAAAAAGAATGCAGTAGATAGAGTTATATGTACCGAGAGGAAAAGTTGTCCACTGTACATTGCTAGCTTAAAACAAACAAAAAAAAAGGCAAACAGCTGAACTACAGTCTCAAGCATTCCCGGTTTTATTTGAAAACCAAAGCTATAGTTGTGTATATATAGCATATAGACATATAAAAAATACATCTCAAAGACGTACACAATTTTTATAGTAGTCATTATTTATCATTTTTAAGGAAAATTTAAAAATTTTGTCATAAGCACTCTCCAGATCCTTAAGTGTTCTTCTAAAACATGATTCCTCATAGCTACACAGAATTTACCAAAAAGATGTGCCATGAAGAGCTCCCTTTTCTGAACTGGGGAAAAGCTGAGCTTTCCTTCCCAAAGCTTCCTCCACCAGCCCTGGGACAGCTAAAGAGGGCAGGCTGGAGGTGACTGAGCAGAAAGGACTGTGGCTGGGAGCACATGGGCAGGGCTGTGTGGCCAGTGTCAGGAGTGGGCACAGAGAAGAGGGGCACAGCGCAGGACAGAGCGGGACCCGGGTGGCTGGGAGGCAGAACCAACACTATTCCTTTTGCACTTTGCACCCAGCCCCGGAAACCTCTGACGTAGTCCCCTGCCCAGTTTGGAAAGAGCAGCCAGACTGAAGGTGGGCATTCCAGCCTCACTCAGCCGAGGGGTCTCAGATGGTTCTCAACCACAGGGGACCAAATGTCTCCCAGCAGGCCCTTCAGAGGAAGCAGAGGCTACACCCAGGCTAGGCTTCATACCTTTCAGAGCAATTCGCCACTCTTCACCCCTTCGGTCCTTTACTACCAGGGAGAGCTTGGGGTTCATCTACAGACTGTCGGGGCACAGCTGCGCCTGGATCCACATCCCTGCCTCCTTCCCAGGAGGGAGACTGCCATACCGCACAGCCTTCTGAGATGGCCAAGCAGAAATGGTGGGAAGGAAGACCTGACAGGCAAGACCCTCCACCCCAGGTATCCTTGTCCTAGCCCACCCTCACCCCACTAAGGAAAGGCTGGGACCAAGGGTGACCCACGAGCTCTGGACCCTCTCCAGGGCACCATCCTGAGAAGTTTCACTCTGTCTGCTGCCCAGGTCCCCAGAGGAAAAGGACTTTGCTGCTTAAGGAGCAGTGGGGGTGGGAGGCAGAGCACTTAGAAGCCAGAGGTGAGGGTCAGCATCAGAGGTGGGCCAGCATCAGAGACAGTGACTGCCAGTCACACACGCACACACACTCCCCTGCCAGCCGTGGTGCCTGAAATCTCACCAACAGACTTTCAGTCCTTTGCATGCAACTCTCCAATTAAAAATTCACTCAAGATTCATGATACAAATCCGTATTACACACAGACCATTTGGTAGCAACATGTATGTGCACTTGTATAGGAACAGGAAAACAGGTCTTCAGAGTCACTAGACCTCTGGAGATTGAGGAAGGAATCAGTCATTTTTTTCCTTTATACTCTCCTATAAGGCTTTGGTTTTCACGAAGGACATGTATCACTTTCTGATTAAAGGGAGAGGGAGAGCTGCTGCTGCCTCCACCGATGCTGCCACAGCTGCCGCAGCCTCTGGGAGCCTGGAAAAGGGGAAGAGTGAGCGGGCAAACGACTTACTCCCCGGGCAGAGGTGGCAGGGGCTGGGGGCGGTTGGTGAGGCGGGGGCGCTGCTGCTTTGGGGGCAGGCGGCGGTGGTCCACACCAGCCAGGCCAGATAAAAACAAGGAGGAGAAAGAATCACCAAAAGCAGGGAAAAGTGGGAAAAGTTCAAAAGAAGGATAAGACATAACAGAATCTGAGATTCCCAGCAGGAAAAACAGCCTTGTTGCTGCCCGGTCTGCAGTATCTAGTAAAATAAATGTGCCAGTCCCTCAGCCCATAGTGAAGAAAGACAAACGGCAAAATTCTTCCAGGTTTAGCGCCAGCAGTAATAGGGAACTTCAAAAACTACCATCTTTAAAAGATACCTAGGAGGGGAACTGCTGGCTTGTATGTTTCTCCCCAGTGTGACCTAGTTCTGGAAGGAAGCTACGGCTGCTGAATTTTGAGGGTTCCCAGGGCCCCTTCAGTCTTGGCTGTGGACTCCTTGTCCTCATCCATTGTGGGGTACAGACCCCTTCTGCTTTCAGCTGCTGTTCTCAGACACCGTCGAATCTGTCATTTCTTTTAGTCAGCACAGCTGCTTTATAGTCTGTGTCAGATAATACCAACATCTGAAGTCCTTGTCACATTTTGCTCATGATGTGTTATTTCCTTGTGTACCTGACTATTTTTTAGTGTATGCTGGTCATTGTACTCAAATATTTGAAATAAACTGAAACCTAGGATGAAAAAAAAAAAAAAAAAAAAAAGAGAGAGGGGGAGAAGTGCTCTTTCTTGAACATTCCAAATAAGGTCTCCTGTGAGGGCCTTTGTGCCTGCTGTTCCCTCTGCCTGGATAACCCTCCTTCCAGATTAACCACAGACTTCACGCTCTAAGCAAATGCCACCTCCTCCATGAAGCACTCCCTGACCTCCCTGTTAAAACGGCAGCGCCCTCTCCACCACCCATGCTGTTCTCACTACCCTCGGCCCAGTTTTCTTATCCACCCAAGCACTGAACTTGCTCGCCCTGTGACCCACCATTTATTTCACTCACTGGTTAACTGTCAGTCTCACCCCAACTAGAACATCAGCTCCATGAGGGCACGGGTTTTTGTCTCCTCTATTCACTGCTACCTCCCCAGTACCTGGCATGTGTAAATGCTCAGCTAACAACTGTCTATGCCCTGACGGGACTAGGTCACCAACCCAGGAGGTCAGGCTTTGAGTCAGCCACTTTGGTCAGATTCACAGATTGAAAGGGATGGGGTCTGCTGCTTCCAGGAATCCATCTTTTCAATACACTCACCCAGGTGCACAGAAATGTAGGTACAAGGATGTGCAATGCCGTGCTGCTCATAAAAGTTAAAAACTGGGACTAACCTACTTGTCTATCAATGAAAGACTGGCTTCATAGTTTATGATACATCCAAACTATGGGGCACTATGCAATCATTTAAAAGAATTTTTAAACTTAACAAAGGAATAAGCTGAATCTAAATTACTAATGTGAAAACATATCCATAATATATAGTTCAATTTAAAAAGCAAATGGAGGACTTCCCGGGTGGCACAGTGGTTAAGAATCCGCCTGCCAATGCAGGGGACACGGGTTCCAGCCTTGGTCCAGGAAGATCCCCACATGCCGCAGAGCAATGAAGCCCGTGTGCCACAACTACTGAGCCTGTGCTCTAGAGCCCACGTGCCACAACTACTGAAGCCCGCACGCCTACAGCCCGTGCTCCGCAACAAGAGAAGCCACCGCAATGTGAAGCACACACCACAACAAAGAGTAGCCCCCGCTCCCCACTACTAGAGAAAGCCCGCGCAGCAACGAAGACCCAACACAGCCAAATAATAATAACAATAATAATAATAATAATGAAAACCAAAGATAAGCAGTAGCTTGTAGCACTCACAAAAAAAAAAGTTGTTTAAAAAAAAAAAGGCAAATGGACATAGCTATAATTTTACATCATTGCCCTTAAAAAAAAAAAAAAGACAAAGCTAAACCAGTCTGTTAGCAGTGTTTGTGACTACTGCTCTTGGGATGAGATGGAGTACACGGTGAGAAATAGGGACCTTTATTTTTTGCTTTACACATATTTCTATTCTTTTTTTTTTTTTTTAACCAATCAGCATTTCTACTTTTAAAAGTTTTGGGGTTTTTTTAAAGGCATTTTTTTAAGAGAGAGGAAAGCACATTCAGAACCTGGAAGAGAGAAAGTCCAGCCACTGGAGCTCTCTGCTCCACCTTATAGGACCCAGTCCCGCAGGACACCGCTCCCCTGTTCTCGAGTCCCCGGTCCCCTGGAGCTGGGCCATGGGGCAGACCTGCCGAACCCTACAACTATGAATTGTATTCTCACTGGACTCATGGTAGGGACTTAGGAAACCCATAGAGTCTCTGAATTACCCTATCTTTGCAGATTAAAGCTGGAAGGGACCTTAGAGGCCACCTCGCCTGGGGTGACAGCACAGGGAGATGCGTCCAGGGTCAGAAAGGGGAAAGGTACAGGAGGAAGGGAGAAGAACAGACATGACCCAATCCCCACTCATGTGTCATACAAAACTCAGGAGGGCATTTTAACAGTGGGTTCTGGAAATGCCACCTCTCCTACCTTCCAGTCCAGCCCCCCAAACAGGAGGGCACACTGTTCACCTCCCTAGACAGCCCCCCACACTGGAGACCTCCCCCCAAACAGCGGCCCTGCAGCCAAGATCCTGAGTGCTACCATCATCTCCAGCATGCCTCTCCGGGCCCTGGGGAGAACCAGGCTGGGCCCCCGGGCCCCCGGGCCCCCGGGCCCCCAGGCTCCCAGGCGCTGCGTTTCCTGGCCGCATCCCAACTGTCCAGCCCCTAGCTCACAACCCAGACCCTGCCTGAGCATGGCCAACCTTCTCCACCGATGCATTGGACTGCAGCAATAGCTTCTTGTGGAATTCCCCTTTTCTCCTTTCAGCCTCTCTGAAAACTGACGGTCTGCCATGGGGTGATCTTGACCGACTGAGGCTGCCGGCGCTGAGAGGTTTCTGAAAAGCAAAATGGGCCTCCCAGGTCAGCATGAGAAGGTCTCTGAGGAACAGAGACAGAGGCAGATGCTGAAAGAGCAACCACCCCAGCCCCACTCAGTAGATACACCCTCCAGTGAAAGGTACTCTGAAAGCTGCGTGTCTAAAGGATCCTGGGCGTAAAGACACTCTGACGCTGGAGAGTCTCCATTTTAAGTTACTGGCAGCTTCTGCTCTCAGGGCAGAGACTGGAGTTGTCCTTTGGGGAAGGCCCCTTCTTTGTCCTGGAAGGGAGAGTCTGGCTAGAGGTGAGGATAAAGGGGTGTGTATACCCCTTGCTCTAGAAGATGTGAATGCGGTGGTGCAACCCTGACACTTCGCGGATGGTTTGAGAGCCTCAGAGCGACAGACATATGTGCATCTCACAGCAGAACTGTGTCTGGCAGGTCGTGTGGGTCTAGGTGTGGACTGCCCTATGTCGCACAAGCATCGTGTGTCTGGGGAAGGTGGGGTTTCTCATTCAAGCCCGGCTCCCCGGAATGGGAATCAGACTTCGGTTGCTGAGACAATCTGACTGGTCCCTCAAGCCCCTCACGAGAGATCACTGTTTTCGCTGCTGAGGGTCAGAGGCCAAAGCACCCTGTGTGAGTAGAGAGGGTAGCTCCCCTGCTCTTCCCCCCTACTCCCCCCAAAACAGGACCATCAGTCAAGCCTGGAAAGATTAATCCGGGGCAGAGGCCAGGGCTCAGAGTGGGAGGGAAGTGGTTGCTGCATCTGGGCCTCAGGCCCCTGGAGCCTGTTCCCGGGAGTGAGACGGCTTGTTGGACGAGGCAGCCGGGTGGCTCATCTCTGCCTGGGCGACAGGAGCCCGAGGATGGAGAAAGGCTTTAAGCCCCAGCCGTAGGTTCTCCGGCTGGTGTTCCCTCTGGTCCTGCACCCGAGCCTGCAGACGCTGGGTCTGTACTGGCCGCGCTCCGGGAGGGGACAGGGCCCAGGCTCGAGGCAGCGGTGGGCCTAACTGGGGAGGGACCCCTGGCCAAGGCACCTCCTCGGGTGGCGGGGGGTTGGGGGCGGCCACCTGCAGGGGCGCTGGCCCCGCCGGCTCCTTGTCTCTCAGGCGTCTCATCACTGGGGGTGCTGACATCAGATTCCGCCGCAGGTTGGCGTTGGCCATGGCCCTGGAGCTGGGGCCCGGGGGCTGCGTGTGCAGTTTGTGTGCCCACTTCTGCTGCCCGGCGCAGGGCTTACTGGGCCTGTGGCTCTCAGTCGTGGCGCAGTCAGCCGCGTCCTGCACCTGTGCCGGGGAGGGAACCGCCCTGAGGCGCTGCCGAGCACATCCCGGAGGGGAGGGAGGCCTCCCCACCCGATGCCAACACCACAGGGCCCTCCAGGAGCCCCGGGGGTTTGTTTCGCAGAAATCCTGTACCCTTAACGGCATCAAACCAGAGCTTAGAAGCCTGTCCCTGAGCCACCATTCATGCCCTGAGCATCCACAGGCAGGAGATGGGGCCCATGAGGGACTCCATCTCCCCATCTGTAAAGTGAACAGTGCTTTTCAAGTATTTTTGAGGTATTTTTTAATCTGAAGGGAAACTCCAAAGTGTAAAATAGATAAAAAGCTGAAGTGCTCTGGAGAAGCCGCTGTAATAGCCTCCAAGAATCTCTCCACAACATGTTTGGAAAACTACTGGACGGGGTGACCCCGAAGGCCCCTTCCGGCTTTAATCTGCAAAGATATGGTCATTCAGAGACTGTATGGCTTCCTAAGTCCTACCAAAAGCCCAGTGAGACCAGAGCAGTAAGCTGTAGTAGCGATGGGTCAGAAGTGAGCCACCTTCAAGGAGACAGTAACCTCAGGAGAACAGAACTAGCACCACCAGGCTCTGGAGTCAGACTGCCTGGATTTGGATCTATTACTTCTTGGCTGTGTGACCTTAGGCGAGATGCTTAACCTCTCTGTGCCTCAGTTTCCTCATCTGTCAAATGAGGATAATTATAAAAACTACCACCTACGTCCCTAGCTCCCAACCTCCTCCAGAACAAGCCACCACCATTCCCTCCACTTCCCAGGGTGTCCCCTACCCACCCCCCAGCCCTACGTGGTTCTGGCCCACTGCTGAGAGAGAAGGAAGAGGACAGCTTGTTTCTGTTGACCTTACCCTCTTGGGCAGCGAGGGCAAGGGGCTCTGAGAGGCGTTGAAATGGAGGATGGGCCTGAACATGCTGATGTTCCAGAAGAGGATGTCCCCATTGTAGGAGGAGGTCCCAAGGAACTGGTTCTGGTACCTGGCCATGCTCAGGACATCCTCCGTGTGGAAGGTCTGCCAGTGGTAGCACAAGAGCACCGGCTTGGTCTTGTGGAACCTGCACACATGGCCAGAGGCAGAAGGGCTGAGAGTTCAGCCTTATTGGTCTCCTGGGAGACCATCAAGGCCTCTAGGACGTGGAGCGCTGACCCAGAGGAGGACACTCCAGAGGAGGTGTAGATCAGGGTTGAAGCTCTGCCCTGCTGACTGCATTTACTAAGCACCTACTATGTGCCTGCTATAAAGGTCTGGTCCTAGGGGCTTTATGTACACTAATCTTACAGATTTGCCCCATTCAGACACGTGAGTAAGGATTCAGGTTGAAAGAAGGGGAAACCATGGCCCTAGAAAGGCCCTCTGAAGAGGAAGGGACCCTGCACATGCTGTTCCCTCTGCCTGGAACGTCCCTCCTGTCCCTAGCCCCTCACTGCTTCACTGAGACCCCTCCTGCTCACTCTTCAGATCCCACTCCACCCATGACATCCTCAGTTGACCCTTTTCTGATGGCCCCTGAAACTAGATCAGATTTCCGTCCCCTCCCCATAGAAACCTGTACTTTTTTTTTTTTATAGCACTCAACAGACTATCACAAATGAAGTTATTTGATTAGTGTCTGCCTCCCCCTGGCAGCTCCAGGAGGAACTCCAGGAGGATGAAGACTCCATATTCTTGCTTATACCCGTCCCCAGCACCTAGTACAAAGCCTGGAACATATCGGCTGCATGGAGTGATGAATAAATGGACAGATGAGTGGGTGAAGCAATAGACATCACCCAGCACTAATTTCCTGCTTGGTGTTCCAACCACCAGCAAAGCTAGGAATGGAGGAACCCATCTGAAGTCAAGACAGAACAGTTAGCTGCCCTCACCTCCCACGTGCACCCTGGCTACTCACGTGAAATAAGTGATTCTCTTACTCCATCCGGTCATGTAGAACACTTTGTTCATATGGACAATCCCACTAATCTGTTGAAGATGAAAGAAAACAGAACTCTAAGGTACCTCAGAGAAAACGGCTCCAGGCCCCAAATATCTTCCTAATTATACCAAGCAAGAAATCAAAACTCCCCATAATGATGAGAATTCCCTAGAGGTGATACCACCATATTTTTTTCAGAGTGCTCTCACATCCCATTATCCATTTGATGGACTTGGAGGGGGCAGATTGGGTAGGTATCCATGTCCATCTTATAGGGGGATAGCAGGGAAACAGACAAGTGACTTGGCTAAGGTCAAACGACTGAGTGATAGGATCTGGACCAGTCCTCTAAATCCCCGGCTTCTTGGCCAAGTGCTCCTTCTGAGTTGGTTAAAGGACTGTGTCACAGGGGTTACTAATGGGCTCAAGTCCCAAAGTGGGACTGCTGGCTTTGCACTTTGCCACATCCAGAGACCATCCCTATAACCCTGGCAGTCATTTCCCAAATAGGTGTACGGGTGGCTCTGAATCATGTGACCCCACTGCTAGCAATGCCATCCAAAGCTCTAAGATGTAGGGTAAGAAGTGCTAACACACCAAAAGAGCAAGAGTAGCTAACATTTGTAAAACACCTATGAAGGACAGGCCCTGTTACCTGTCTTCATTTTTTGCACAAGGACACAAAGGCTCAGGTAGGCACGAGGCCAGGCAGTCTGTGTGCACAGCCTTTCAGAGAGGCATGGACAATAGCATGTCCCAGGGTCACAGGAGCTGCGAGGGGCCCCCAGGCCCCAGCTGATGGACCAGACTGACCTCCATCTGGTCCGGGTTGGGGAAGGTCAGCAGGCATTCACCAACGCTGTAGTTCCACATCTTCATGGTGCCGTCACGCAGACCCGTGAGCAGGCACGCCTCTGACTCATCCAGGGACATGGCGGTCAGCTCCACATGCTGGTCACCAGTCACAGAGAACTCCATCATCCTCTTGCCCGTCACGACCTCCCACACGCTCACCACGCCACTCAGGCAGCCGCTCACCACCTGTGGGGGAGCACACAGCCAGGGCTCCTGGAGAGGAGAGGGCCCCCGCTCCCAAGGGCAGCCTCCAGCTGGCATGACTGCAGGTAGCTCAGCTGCCACTCTGTGTGCCGAGAAGACAGGCGCTCTGGGCCCTCCTACTGCAGGATAAGCCACTCTTGAAAACAGGCTTTCCTCGGCCCTGAGGCCCACGGCGGTGCAAACAGGCACAGTTTTTTCAGAAGGAACCAGTTTGGTGAAATCCCCTTTAACTCAGAAATGGCATGTATCAGAATCTATCCAGAGAAAATAATCCCTAATTCAGAAAAGACATTTGCTGCAAAGTCATTAATCATGGGGGATAGAAAAAAAACACCAGGAAATACACTAACTGTCCCTTAAGTAGGGAAATGTGGAGTAAAGGTAGGTCACTCCACCTAAGGTGACATTCCAACTATTACAATGAAACAGTAACAGGTGAGCCTACTTCAGGCCAACCTTCCTGCTGAGGACATCTAGAAAAGCTGGGGAAGGGGGATTTTTTTTGAAACTGCTGGAAGGTACTGAAGAGCCCTAAGGTATGAGGGGTGGTGGTGCCAGGGGTCCGAATGAGAGGGAAACCCAAAGAGGTGAGCTCTGGCCTCGCGCACCCAAGGCCACGCTGCAGCAGACACGGCGGGGCCAGGAAAGGGGTCCCAGTGGCAGTGGGCAGAGGGCCCAGGAGCCCTTTGTGTCCCCACACTTCAGAATCCACGTTCCCAGTTGCCCTGCCCAATGCAGAGATCTCTACTCAGGACCAGGGGGCTGTCCACAGCCTGGGCCTCCCTCCCCTCCCACGATGGACAACGCTGACCCAGGGCTTCCCTGGAAATGGCCCCCAGGAGCAGCACCCACACCCACCCGGGGAGCCTCGAATCGCAGCTCACACCTTGTGTTCCATCTCACACTGTATAAAGAAGGCTGCCCGTCCAGAACCGACCTGGGGCGGTAGCCAGGGGCGCACAGGCTCACAGGAGTTTGGTGACCCACTGACCACGTGGTGGAGCTCCTATCTTACCTGGGGTGACCCCTCTGCAGGGCTGCTGCTCGCCCACCTCCCACTGCCCTGCACCACCACCCAAGCTGTCAGCGTCCTGTCCCACCCCAACCCCTGATGGCCTCAGAGACGAGCTGCTGCCCACTTACCTGCTTGAAAACCTTGCTGTAGAGGATGGCGCACAGGGGCGTGCTGTAAGTCGTGGTCTTCTCTTCTGCTCTCCCAGGCCCCTGCGTCTCCAAGTAGCCTTTTAGGACGCCAATCTACAGGTGAGGAGGGGCAGACAGTTGGGCAGTCAGAAGGGGCCTGCCCTCAGTGACTGGCCCCAGGGAGAAACTTCCAGTAAACTGAGACATCAAGATATCCTCGACTACACGCAGGCCTGCTGATAGCTCACCCCTACTCCATGGCCCCCACTTCCTGAGATCAGGGCTCCCAAACCTCGTGTTCCCACAAGCCCAAAATCCAAGTCCAAGGTCCCTTTTATAACTTCTGAAAAGCATAAAGCCTCAATCTGGTGTCCCCTCGTCCAGGAAGCCTTCCCTGACTACCTCTGCCTCAGGTTAGGCTAAGGATCCTTTCTCTGTGCTCGATGAAGCACCTAGCACACATCTCCATCATAACACACAGCATTTTCTACTAAAATTATGTGTTCTCCTACTACCCCATAAGTTCCTTGAGGGATGGGACAGTGCCTAATTAATATATTCTCTGCTCCTGACAAAGATCAGAGGGCTGATAACGTGTGATGATTTGAAATGAACTTCAAAGGTCTATTTAATTCAACAAATGCTGGCAGCCAGTCTGACACTCAGCAGAGACGAAGGAACCCACCAACTCCCTTCTCAAGAAAAACCTGCCACCTGGGAGAGCCAGCCAAGGGCACAAGGACAGCGTGTGTGTCACCTGGCCAACAGTGGGAAGGAGGTCTCAGTGGGGCTTCCCCTTCCTCTCAACCACAAATGACACCTCGCCTCCCTTTCTAGATAGAACCTCCCCCTCTACTGGCTGCTGATTGTCTCCCATCTTGTCACAGGTCCCCCTGTCACGCTGGACGGTCAGCCCCTTGTGCTTCTCCCAGGCTGTCCTGTCCTCCAGAGTCAGGACAGACCTCACATGGGCACCAGCTAAGTCATGGCTCATAGACGGTGTTCACGCCAGGTCCCTCCAGGCTCTCTCCTTCAGAGGGGCTGCTCGGGTATGGGCCCTGCCCTCCTGGGGTTCACGATTTGGCAGGAAGGACAGGCATGTAACCATGACAGGACAGAGTTATAAGGGCCGTGATCAAGGGGAGGCAAGGGAGCTTGGAGCAGTGGGGGCGGGCGGGGGGGCTTCTAAGCCAGCCCGGGCCTCGAGGTGGGCTTCGAGACGGAGAGTCTGGAGGATGCACGGGCCAGGAGGACAGCAGCGTAGACGGTGACCACTGAGGGCCTAGAAACAGTCCCCCAGGAAATCCCAGGAGACAGGAGCTTTGAGGACCAGGCCACAGAGTCTAGCAGCTTTGTCCTCATGGCACGAAGCAGTCTCAGGACGGACAGGATGTGACCACCCCTCGGTGTCCCATGGGACTGCGGACCGCAGCCGCGGCCCCTCCCCTCTGGGTGCAGCCACGGTCCCACCTCCCTCCCGTGCAGCACTCACTGAATAGGTGCTACAGATGAGGCTGCCGTCATCCTTGTGGAAGTATGCGCTGGTGATGGGGCAGTGTCCCAGGGCAAAATGCTTCCCGCAGAAGGACTGGAGGCATTCGTAGTCCTGCATGTCCCACATGCGAATATTCTGCGGGGGTGAGAAACAGGCAAAGAGGCCAAGGGTGGGTTCTCGGGGATGCAGCTGGCACCTGAGGCCTTGGGGTTCTCCTGGGAGCGGGGCCAGGGCACCCAGTGCAAGCACTTCCAAGACACACCCACCACACTAAGTAACTGCCATGGATCACAACCCTATGACAGAGACGCTGTGCTTATGCTCAAATGAGGAAACTGAGGCACGCCCCCCCCCAGCCTCCCCCAGGGCCTCTACCCTGCTTGAGCAGCTGCTACTCATCGGCTGAGGATGAAGACCTCACAAGGCAGCACTTGCCCCTGCAGACCCTCGCTAGCTCCCACCCCAGCCTCCCTCGAGTAAAGCCAGGCAGGGAACAGAAAGAGCTGCCAACATCGTTGCCCAAAAGGCTCGCCTGTCCCCCTCGAGTTCCTCCCAGGTCGAGGAAGTGTTCCCAGAGGGGCCCCGTGGAAGTCCCTCCAGGACACTCCTCACTCGGGGCATCGGCAGCAAGCTGGACACGGCATGGGCTTGGAGGCCACAGACTCCCGTCCTCACCGTGGCTCTGCCCAGCGCTGCCCAGGAAGGTTTGGGCAAGTCCATTTCTGTCCCCCACCCCTCCAGCCTCGGAGCCTTCATCAGAGGTGACGATGCCCAGCTCCCAGCGCTGCCAGGAGAATTCCAGACAGTAGCAAGTGTGGGGATGTGTGGGCAGCGTGGCCTGGTGAACCAGGGCCCTGCCAGCTCCTGATCTACTGAGTCCCAGAAGACACAAACTTGTCCCCTGAAGGAGGGCACCTGGAACCATTGGCCTGCATCCCCCAGCAGGTGGGGAGAGACCCTAAACCCATAGCTCAGAGGAGCAGAGTAACGGGCCTGATCAGGGGAACCCCGGGCATTTGAAAAAGGTCTAGTCAGGCCCTGCAGCCAGGGCAGCCAAGCAGTGGTCACTGGGAGAGCTGAGAGAAGCAAGTTCGGGTCTGTGGGGAGGGAAAGGCTCACTTCTGTTGTACACCTACTATGCACCAGACATTCCTCTGCTTTTACCAGCAGCTCTTCTCTAAACCACTCAACACCCATTCTCTGGATGAAGAGACTGAGACCCCATAAAGGGAAGGGCCCTGCCCAGCTCTGGTGGGCTGCTCAGAACTGGGCTCAGGTCCCTGTGGGGGTGGTCAGAGACCCACGGCCCCCTCATGGTGCCACCTGGGGTACCTCCCTCTAGGCCTCAGGCCAGGGTGGGACCATGGACAGGGAGGTCACACCACTGCCCTGGGCCTCAGGCTCCTGCCAACTGCCAGCCAGCTCCCCGGCTGGCTGAGCTAGATCGTTATCCCTGGGCCAGCATCTCTGCTGGGGAACAGGAGCTAGTGGCGGGCGTCAGGGCCGAGCTCCCTGAGCACACCTTGTCCTTGGAGATGCTGAGGAGGACGCTGTGCTTGCTGTTCACGAGAATGTGTGTCACCGAGGTCTGATGCCCCTTCATCAGCCACACAGGCCTTTTCGAGAAGAAGGGGTTCCACAGGCGGATGAGGGGGTCATGGCCACCAGTCACTGGAGTTGAAAACCGGGTATCAGCCACTGGGGGCCTGCGCTGGGACCTTGTCCTGGGGCCAGGCCTCGGACTCCAGCCAGGCTCGGCAGATGGGGGGCATCGCTATGATCCATCCCTCTGCCCTTCCCGCCCCGCCCCCTCGGCCACCATGCCAAGCAAGCCCATGTCACCACTCCAGCCCAGGTGCCCAGGAGCGGGGACCAGAGTGGCCGGGGCAGACGCTGCAGGGCCTCCTCCTCCGCTCTGATGGGCCCCACCTCCCCAGCAGCCCTCACCCTAGTTCTGCCAGACCAGCAGCCTCACGTGATACAAATGTTACTTACCCAGGACATTCTTTTCTGGGCAGTAATCAAAGCAAAGAATCCCTTTTCTTAAATTCAGCACTGAAAACCTACAACAGCACAGGGGGAAGGCTGTGACCGGAGGCCTCCAGAGAGCCTCTGAGGCTGGGGTGTGGAGGAGCTAGAGGCAGGGCCGCCAGAAGGCCAGGGAGAAGTCACCACGTCTCCACCCAAGGAGAAGAGCAGCCCCCAGAATCCTGCTCTGGGCTCACCCTGCAGCCAAGGCAGAGCCAGCACCGCCAGCAGACTGGCAGCACCCCCTCGGCCCGAAACCAGCAGTGCCTGGAGGAGACGCCCACTTCTCGCCTGCACATGAAGGTGAAAGCAGCCCCAAAGCAGGAGCAACTCCTACAGCTGTACCATGCTCGCCTCGCTCCAAGGGCAAACTTAACTCGATCTGCACCTTCACTATACAGGGACAGGTGTCCTCCCACCCATGACACAGACCAAAAGGTGGAAGGGGGTCCCCCAAAGGCTAGGGGAAGAGAACAAAGTGTCCCTACTACGTGCTGGTCCCTGTGCTGGGTGCTGTCTTGTGAGTCACCTGGACCCCTCACACAACCCTGAAGACTGTCATCAGCCCTGTGCCGTGAGGAGGACACAGAAGGAAATTAAGGAGCTTTCCCAAGGTCCCATGGCTGGCAAGGTGGGGGGTCAGTGTTCAGACCCAGGGTGAGCGTGGCAGGGAGAGGCAGCAGGCTCAGGAACCAGAGCTCCAGGACAGGAAGCGGTGTGGCAGGGCTGGAGGCCCGGGGGATGGGGGTTGGGGGGCCAGGAGGCGGTCGGGGTGCTCAGGAGGGCCAGGGGACCCAGGCAGGGCTTCTGGGAAGGTCAGGGGAAAGGTCAGGCCCAACAGCCCTCACAGGCCCCAGAGCCCTGGGAGCTCTGTGCCTTGCATGGGCTATTCCATCATATCCACACATCCTGCCCCGCCAGCTCTTTCCACTCAAACTCTCCCTTCAAAACTCAACTCCAAGGCCTCTAACTCAGCATGCTCTCCACTGAACTTGCCCCTGAACTGCACCTCTGCTACTCCCCAGGGAACTAAGCCTGGTTATCACCCTAGAGGCTCCCTCTCCTGCGCTCCCATTATACATCTGGGCCCCAAATCCTCTTTGTTTACATCCCACCACAGCCCAGGGCCCTTTCATTTCTGCATCAGCCTCCCAGGAGGGCCTCTTAACCTCCTGCCTTGCTCCCACTCCCCTGTGCTCCCCACTCCACAGCCAGAAGGATTCCTCTAAAAGTCAAAACGTCACCAAAAAACCCTAGTCAGGGAACTAAGATCCCGCATGATGCGTGGTGCGGCCAAAAAAAAAAAGAAAATTAAAAAACTTCAAGAAGAGCATATCAAATACCTGTATTGTCAAACCAGATAAGTCTCCCTCCATGCTTATGTGTGCAGAGAAATTTTCTGGAAGAACAGTCACAAAACATTACTAGAAATCATTTCAGGCTGATTCACCCATTTATTCAACAAAGATTTCCTGGCTCTTTTGCCCTTCCAGGATGACCAGAGGTGCAGACAGGATGCCCCTGCCTTCACTGGAGCTTTTCTTCTAGAGGAAAACAGCCTGAGCAAGGAAAGGAACAGAGGGACAGGGAGACAGACATGTACACGTCATGGCAAGTCCTGCAGGGAAATAAGCAGGTGGCTTTGACAGGACGGCTGGCTGGAGGAGACCAGGTCTCTGCACAGATGGCTGCTGTGCAGAGAAGGGACCGGAAGGTCAGAGGGGACGCAGGGATGAAGTCTACAAGGCCACTCCAGAGGCAGAATTTGGGTTGGCAGTGCCAGGCCCCACCTGCAGAGGCTACGCCCCAAGAGGGCATCACCGGAACAAGAAACCAGCCAGCAGTCAATGGTGCCACCTGCTGGCCAGTGTGTGTACTGCATCCAGACAAGAAGGAAGGCGGTGTGTGCTCACGTGTATAACTATATTTTGCAACCCATCCCTAAAATATATCTCAAATCCCTCCGTCTCCACTCCAGGCAGACTCCAGACCACCATCACATGTAGTCTGGATTATTACAATGGCATCCTCACTGGTGTCCCCATCTCCCCTCCTGCCCACAGACGTACATTCCACTTGCAATAGAGCTGCCAGAAGGATGCTCCCACACACCAGACCACACCATTCCTCAGCTCAGAACCATCCTAGACACTTGTCTATATCTGATGTCAAATAATCATAAAAAGATATTTTTGAGACACTTGGATAAAGATTAACTTGGACTAGTACTAGTGATATTAAAACATTATACTATTTCTCTACTTTTGTGTGTGTTTAAAAATCTTTCATAATAAAAATGTTTAAAAAACAAAAACAAACAAAAAAACAGGCAGAGAGGAGCAATGCAAAGGCTTGGGGGCAGGAACATGTGTGAGCTGTGTGAGGGGGCCCCGTGTGGCTGGAGTGAGAAGGTGGCAGGGCCAGACCAAGGAGCCTGTCATAGCCTCCTGCCCTTGAGACCCAATAAAACAAGAAGCTGAATGAAAGACATATCACAGACATGAGGTAATACTCACAACAAAGCAGAGAGACGGACCTCAGCAAACCAGCTCCAAGCAAAATCCCACCACACCGCCCCACTCAAAGCACAAAAACCAAGACAGAAGATTCCCCACCGCCACAGGCATACACTCCCCTCCTGCAACCTGCAGTTAGTTCCAGGACTTGGGGATTGGATAAGGGAACGGGGAGGAAAGCCCACAGGATTCCGGCTTTATTTACAGTGCTTGAATTTTTTTACATATGTACATATACCTGTGTGACTAACAGTTGAGTTGTTTCTTTTTTTTTTGTTTTTTGTTTTTGGCCGCACTGCTCATCATGCATGATCTTAGTTCCCTGACCAGGGATTGAACCCGCGAGCCCAGCAGTGAAAATGCAGAGTCCTAACCACTGGACCACCAGGGAACTCCCAACAGTTGATTTTAAAAAATGAAAAAGACAGAAGAGGAAAAGATGCCCCCTAGGGTAGAGGAATCTAGAATGAAGGAAATAGATTAGAACCATCTCCAAAGAATTAATGTGGCCAACTACTGAATACATGCCATGTACAACACTCACTCATGTAAGCCTTGAGATAAGTGAAGGGCTATTATCACCCCCTTTTACAGACAAGAAAACTGAGGCTCACAGAGGTGAAGCAACTCACATTCATTCCTTCATTCAGAGAACATTTTTCTGACTGTCTCCTTACACTATGTGCCAGCTTCTGTGCTGAGTTTTGTGTATAAATTGGTGGATAACAGAGGCCTCATATTTTTGCTGCTGGTGGCAATGCCAGAATGATTAAAACCAGATTCCATAAAAGTTCTCATCACAGGGAAAAAAAATGCACAACTGTGTGTGGTGATGGATGTTAGCTAGACTTGTGATCATTTCACAATATATACAAATATCAAATCGTTATGTTATACATCTTAATATAAACTTAATATAATGTTATATGTCAATTTTCTAAACTGACAACCTCAATTTTTAAAAAAAAAAACAGACTCCAGAGCCCATATTCTAACCACCACACCTCACTGTTGGCCCACAGGAAACACAGCGCTTCCTTGGACCCAGCATGATCCACAGGACACTGTATTACTGCCCACAGGAGATGCCACTGTCCCGGAGGCAGGTCCCCTCTCAGGAGGGACGGCCACCTGTGGCTGAAGTGAAGCCAGAGTCCCGGAGTCACTGGCACCACCCACCCCCTCCCAGCCCCACCACCTCTGCCTGGAGACAGGTGCTCCTTACTTGGGGCTCTCTGGGACTTTGGACGGCAATATGGTCAGCACCAGAGAGGACTTGTCGATGGCTGAACAGGAAGCCACCAGGTTCAGCTGGGGGATGAACTTGACCTGTTGACACCAGTTGGGGTGGAGAGCCTGGGAAGAGAGCGGTGGTGGTGGGAGACCCAACCCAAGGACAGTCATCCAGGCCCAGCCGCCAGAACGTGGCAGGGGTTGGGGGCTGGAGGGGCCAGGAGATCCCCAAGTCTAGTGCCCGTCTAGTTATCACAGCTCTGACAAAGTGCTCCAGCCCCACAGTCCTAGCCCAGGTCATGTGATCAGGGGTGTGTGGCCATCATTTATCAGTGGAACAGGTTAAAAGCACTGAAATCTGCTGTCAGGTGAACTCTCGCTTATAAGTGAGAGGACAGGCAAGGTCTGGCCCATACTAATATCATTGTCTGTGGCCCCATGCTAAGGTGGGAGGAAGGACGGATCCAAGTCTGCCTAGTCCACAGTCCCTATCATCCACGGGGCGCCCACCATGGGTGAGCGTGCACTTCCCGGCCCCACCGCTGCCCTTCGTGTTTGTCGGGAAGTGGTCTGCAGTGAGCGAGGATGTTATCTGGTGCAACTTGGGCGAGATCGAGACTTCCCTGAGACTGGGACTTCCCTGGCGGTCCAGTGGTTAAGACTCCGCGTTCCCACTGCCAGGGCCCGGTTTCGATCCCTGGTCAGGGAACTAAGATCCCGCAAGCCGCGTGGTGCGGCGAAAAAAAAATAAAGGCTGGGACCCACAGGTCAAGGGCATGGCCTGGCTGGACAGGCTCTGTGTTCTGGCCCAGTGCTTGGCCTCCCAATCCGGAGATTTTCCTCTCCAAGACAAGAATGGAGGCGAGGTGAGCTGGGTTTTGCATGAGCTGTTTCACCAAGTGTCTGTCATGGTGAAGGCTGGAGGATGATTTGATCACCAATGGCCAATGACATAATCAATCATGCCTGTGTAATGAAGCCTCCATAAAAACCCAGAAGGATGGGGTTCTGAGAGCTTCTGGGCTGGAGAACACGCGGAGGTGCAGGGAGAGTGGAGACCCGGACAGGGCACGGAAGCTCCGTGCCTCTTCCACATACCTTGCCATCCTCATCTCTTCTATCTGGCTGTTCCTAAGTTATATTCTTTTCTAATAAACCAGTGATCTAGTAAAGTAAAACGTTTCTCTGAGTTCTGAGCTGTTCTAGCAAATTAACCGAACCCAAGGAGGGGGTCGTGGAAACCTCTGATTAATGCCAGTGGGTCAGAAGCACAGGTAACAACCTGAACTTGGGATTGGCATCTGAAGGGGAGGGCAGTCTTGTGGGACCCTTACACTGCAGGATCTGACGCTATCTCGGGGTAGACAGTGTCAGAATTGAGTTGAATTGTAGGACACCCAGCTCGTGTCAGAGAATCGCTTGGAGATGTGGGAAAAAAACACACGCTGTAATGGGTGTCAGAATCCTATAAGCGCTGCAGGTAAAGGGATGAAGGCAGAGGCTGATGGAGCAGGGCTGTTCTAGGCTGGCTGGTTAGGGACCCAAGGGAAGTAGAGGGGGGCGTACAGTATGTGGGGGGAGAGCACGGCAGCCTGAAGGAACGGCGTGTGTCAAGGCCCTGAGGTGGGAAAGGGCTTCACGTTCAGAGAACAGCCAGGATGCTGGCGTCTCTGTGTCAGAGTAAGGAGGAGAAAGGTAGAAAGCAAGACTGGGAACAAGCCAGGGGCCAGGTCCCCTCGTGTCCTGACGGTCGTGGGGAGCACTTGAGATTTTGTGCAAGACAAGAGAGCTACTGGGGGATTTTGAGCAGAGGAGTGACATGACTGTATTTCTAGCTCAGGATTCCTGAGGCTGCCGAATAGAGAAAGCACCGCATAGAGAAAGGACGTGGGGAAACGGCGAGAAGCCGCTGCAGCCACCCAGGAGGGCTGGTGCCTGAGCAATGAAGGCGGCGAGAGAGACTAGTCACACCTGGGATGGTTTGGATTCCGCAGAAAGAGCGGACGGGATCCAGCAGCTGCCTCCACCCCATCCCCAGAGACCAAGCCCCAAGGCCAGAGACCGAAGGGCAGATCCACCTGCTGCATTTTTGTTTTTTTTACCTGTGTACAGCTAATTACCATGGTTACAGCCAAGGAAAAATCCCACTTACCCTCAGCCGGTAATTTCTATACATAGGGGACTTCTCATTTAAGAGCTTCCGTGTGGAAACATTGGTCCAGTGATCTGATAGGGGAGAAAATCAAGGCCCATGTCACCAGCTCTCCTCGTTTGTAGAACAAGCAAGACCTCAGAAGACCCCTTGAGTTGGTTTGCAACTCCCATGCATCCCAAAAGGCTTTCCCATCCAAACATTCACTCAAGCCTCCCTGTGTCCTGGTAAGTTCAGTGGGGTGAACTCGGCACACTGAAAACAGACCGGGGCCAATAAACACTGCTGCCCAGAGTCCCCCTGCCAGCTCCTAGCAGAGCTGGAACCAGATTTCAGGGCTCCTCACTCTCCCCAGCTGGTTGAGTCTCCATTAGGGAGCTCTGCCTCTGCTGGAGTGGAGAATGAACTGAGATCCTGGGCTCTTATTCATTCTGAAAATAATCATTTGGGAGTTTGCCATCATGCTTCAAACTACTGAATACATGCCCCCCTTGTCTGGCAAATACAAGTTCCAAGAAGGAGAAGTTGCATGCATGCGTCATAAAGCAAGCGTGTCTGGCTGGAGCAAGCGCAGTAAGCACAGTCTTGCCCTCCCACTTTTCTCTCCTTCCACCTTCTAACAAATCCATGAACTGACTGTGCTCAGCCCCATTTGAATAAGGGAACTGAGGCACAGAGAGGTTAAGCAACTGGATCTAAGTCACACAGAGCTGGTCTGTCCAGTCCCTCCCAAGTCAACACGCTGCTGGGCCCCCCTTCCTGTTTGTCCCCAGCCTTCAGTCTGCATGCGGCATGGAAGGACTCCCATCCAACACTCCAGCCTCATCTGCCTCCCCTCCGATTTCCTGTCCACCACTCGGCTCAAAGACCACCACCTCCTGTGCCAATTCCCAGGGTGGCATAGAGCGACCACGGTGGGTTGGGTCAGGGCAGGTCGGGCACCAGGGGCAGAGGCTGACGAGACAGGACACAGCAGGGTGCCAGCCCCCTGCTGCGTCCGGGGCAGGATCCACCTTCTGTCCGGCCAGTGGCGGATGCTGCCCCAACAAGCTGGGCAGGAGGTGTCACTGAGCCCTGGGGGCCCCTGGAGCCCCTGCTCAGAAACTCTGGCTAGAAGCCCAAGTGGCCGTTCTGGAGTCCTGGATGGAGAGGAGTCAGTGTCCCTGGGGGCTGGGGCCCCTCCAGATGGATGCAGAGCGGCCTGGGGGCCTGACACTGCGGGTCGAAGGCTCGATCCCGGGCAGGGTCCAGTTCAGATATGTCCCCGACCGCCCCAGGCCCCGAGGCCTCGGGATCTCGTGCCCCTAGGCAGAGCAGCCCCAGACAGCATCCTCCAGCATTTAGTCGGTTTGGGATACAGCCTAGCAAGTGGTTCAAGTGCAGGCTCTGGCGCAGACTGCCTGCCTCAGATCTCAGCCACGCTTACTCATCGTGGGGCCGGTGTAAGCGCTTCTCCCCCTAAACCCCCTGCTCCTCCTCCCTTAACAGGCTGTGACGACGGCAGCCCCTCCACGCAGCAGGCGGGAACTGCAGGAGGTGACTGCCCAAAGCACTCAGCACCCAAGGGCTCAGCAAGTGTCCCTGTGCTGATTCATGGTGCTCGTGCAGAGTCGGGCCTTCCTCCAGGCGCTGCAAAGCCCACCTCTGGCAGCCTCTCCGCCCCACCCCACCACCCACCCACAGGCAGCTCCCAGCCAAGGAGAGCAGAACCCTCCTCACGCCATGGAGGAAGCCAGCGCCACCTCCCCAAGGCCCAGAGAGGGTCACACAGCTGCCACAGGTTCTTTCTTCCTGGGATGAGGAGGGTCCTGAAGCCCCCCCACCTCCGCACCAGCCCTCACGTGCACAACTTCCCACCTTCAGAGAGATTGCCCAGCTCCCCAGCCCCGTCCCGTGTCCCGCTGTCACGCCATCACCCCATCTGTCACAGGCGGCTCTGAGCTGAGCATGTGGGTGCACCACCTTCCCAGGCGCTCTCGAGCAGGGAAGCAGGGAGGGGGAAGAGCTCCCAGGGCAGAACCATCTCTCCCCACTCCCCACGTCTCCGCTACCCCATTTGGAGGTCCTGGGGAGGATTCGGGGGTTGAACAGTCCATTGGTCACATCGTTGGAGGTGAAGACGATGACATTGCCTTTGGTGTCCCCATAGCAGAACACAGCCCTGTGATAGTCAGACCTGGGAAAAGAGGGAGACAGAAGAGGCCACGGAGCCGGCTGGGTGTGTCCGGTGCAACCCTCCGCCCCTCCCCGGCCTCCGAGGCCCTCCTCCACCTTGGAAGCGAGGGCAGATCCCACACAACTTTCCAGCCTTGACCTCAACAGCTGACAAACGTGGGCCCAGCCGCCCAGATCCAGACCATTGGTGAACCAGGTCCAAGAGAAATCAACACTTTTTTTTAACCAGAATAAATGAATCCCTGGTCCTTCAGCTGCTCTTTGTCAAGTCACCCTACTGATGGACCATGATGTTCCCAGAGACACAGCGGGACAGGCCGGGTTTGATGGCTGACTTGGTGAAAGGAAGAGGGACCGACAACGACTCTGAGGTCTGAGTGACCATGAAAGGGGACCCAAGAGAGAAGCAGCTTGAGGGGAAGAGGACACAGGCACAGAGGGTGGGGATCTTTCCAGTGCTGCTTCCAGAGAGGCTTTCTGGGGGTCCCAGCCCCACTGCTGCCAAGCCCCTGCACCGGTCTCCCAGGAGACTCACCAGTAGTCCAAGGTCAGGACGCAGCTGTCCAGATCAATGAAGGTGAAGGCCCGGACACATTTACAGTTACTGATATCAAAGAACTCTGGGGAAGAGACAGAAGGGGAGGCACACATGAACCCAAACCCACGTCCCAGGCCTCAGGAGTCTCTGGTGACAGTGAGAAGCCTCACTACCCACCACCCAGCAATACTCTCAGGGGACTCTAATTCATGCTCACAGTTGGCTGGGTGACAGCCCTCTCCAAGTGCAAACGCATGGCTTGCATGGCTTCCAGTGGCCAGGCGCTGGCCTGGGGAGCCTCGGGGACTCACCTATCTTCTGGTCGGTCGACGCAATCGCAACCAGGTTCATGTTGTGCAGACACACCATGTCAATGACCCACATCTGCTGGTTGTGGAGTGGATGGATCCGGTAAAGCTGCCAGAGGGAGAGCAGAGGAGACCTGGGCTGGGGAGGCTGACCAGGAGAGCACGCCAGCAACACAGCCTCCCCACAAACCCTCTCCTGCCACCCAAGGCCCTGGAGCCAGGCACACACCTGGTGTGGAGCCCAGCCTTACCACCAACTACCAACGGTGGGGTCTTGGATAAACTCCCTGCCCTGAGTCTCAGTTTCCATATCTGTAAAATGGGCTTAAAGAACACTCATCCTCACAACCCTTTAGGGAGTTTGACAAGCTCATCAAAGTTTTAAATGTGCATAGTTTGTGATCCCAGGATCCATTCCAAGAGGCATCTACGGATGTGTTTGCAGGTACTCACAGAGAAGTGTAAGCAGGAACGGGAACTGCTGCCCAGCTACAACAGCAACAGGCCAGAGTCTGTGCCTGGAAATGACACCTTACAAACCCACACCACCGATCACTGCCCGGACATTAAGAACGAGGGAGCTGTGTACATACAATGCAGAATAGTTGCCAAGATCTGTTATTAGTGAAAAAGCAAGGTGACCAGCAGCATTATAATGTGCTACCATTTGTGTATTTAAAGAGAAGGGGGTCGGTGTATGTACAGGCTGTCCATGGAAAAGTACCCCCAAAGTGGTCACAGCAGTTGCCTCCAGTGAGAGGAATTAGGGTCTGGGAGAGGAAGACCGACTTTTCCACGACCTGCTCCTCTCTGCCTGAATCTTTTTTCTCTGATTTTTATTGAGATGTAATTGACGTATAATACTGGTATTCGTTTTGTTTGTTTTGTCCGAATCTTGTTTACCATCTGCCGGTGTTGCCTGGTCAAAGCGGCTTATCAACGAGAAACCGTCCTGCCAGGTTGTGAGGAACGAATGGAGCCGTGACAGCTAAAGCATCCATGTGCTGCCGGCACTGGGAGGAGCTGGGCCGGCATGGGTGCCTCCTGCCCCAGTGTCAGCCTCACACAACCCTTACACAGACAGAATTTGAGCCGGCACTCCAGGCAGGGGACACCACGAACAAAGGCAAGTCAGCAGAAATGAGCTGCCACGCCCAGGGAAGAGGAGGCCAGCCCGACAGGTCTGGGTTGGAGAGGACGGGCCATGAGTGAGGGGTGGCCAGCGGCGGAACTTGTATTTTACTCCCTGAGTAGCGCCACGTGGGCTCCGAACTGTCCCATCAGAACTCAGAGCACCAAGAGCAGGGGCCTGAGCTAACGGCTCAAACAATGCACCAGGGCCCCCAAGGCCCCTCTCTGGCCCAGGACTGGGGTCTAACCCACACACAATGGAGGTGATGGTAATGCCCATCACCCCCCTAGACCCGTGTTCACACCAGAAACTGAGAGCCCTGGGGAGCCTCAGAGACTTGCCCGAGGTTGCACAGCTGGTAAGTGAAGCCCAGACTCCAGGGCCTTCCAGCTGCACAACCGTGGCCATGCAGTGAGTGTTCGAGGATGGTGCTTGGCAGCTCACTCTTGCCAATATCTACTTGCCAAAGCAGCCCCTCAGGGAAGGATGCCCAGGTCTGTGGGCCTTCTGGGGGAGCCTCCCTCTGTCCTCTTCGGCCCTCCCAGGCTTTGGCCCTCAGGAGCGCTGAGGTGACCATGTAGTAGCCACAAGCAGGAGCTCAGGCTATAATGTGCCCCCCTGATAAGCACACAGAGAAAAAGAGGGTGGAATGTGCCAGAAACCCCAGCCTCAGGAGTACAGGTGAGAATCCCCCTTGGTCCTAGGCTACCAAGTGCACCCAAGAGAGTCACTAGAACTCCACACACCTTGGTTTTCTCCCTTGGCAACTGGGGTCAGGAGGATGATACAGAATCCTCCTGCCCCAAAGGATGACCCCTGATGCACTTAGGAAACACTCTGCAGGCACATAGCATGCTCACTCAGCCTTCTCTGCAGAGCTGGGCCCTCATCTGCTGGAGGACTCTGGCCTGGCCTGGCAACAGCAAGTACACCGGGGTTTTCCTGAGCATTTTATCATTTACTGCGCTTGGCCAGGAGCTGACGGCACAAACGACCATGACGACGACGATGTCAGTTATGTTTATCAGGTGCTTGCTGCATGCCTTGCCCTGCTCCAAGCACCAGGCATGGATTATGTCATTCAATCCTCCCAACAACCCTGTCTGTAGGGGATACTATTATTAACCCCACTTGACAGATGAGGAAACTGATGCACAGAGAGCAATATAGTAACTTCCAAGGTCACAGAGCTGGGGGGTGGTACAGTCAGGGCTCTACATCTGGCAGTTGGGCTCTGGAGCCCATGTTCACAGTCACTGTGACTTCCTCCCTGGTCCAAGTAGAGGATTTGAACCAGCAGGACTTAGGGGTGGAATGGGTGTGACAGAGAAAGGAAAGGAGGTTGATCTCCAGCACGAGAACCCTGGTGGATGATGATGCCATTCACTGACCTGGAGGCACAGGAGAAGGAAGCCTGGTGGGCAGGGAGGGCTACAGTGACATTCAGTTTGAACAAAGTGGGTTTAGGGTGTCTGTTGGACATCTAAGTGCAATGGACATCCAGGTGGAATCCTGCTTTCAGAAGAGAAATGCGAGGCTCATGGTCCCATGGGGAAGCCAGGACCTGATCCCAGGAGCAAGTGTGGCTGTCTAGCCCACGGGTCCAGAGAAGGAGCCCACTCGGGTCCAGGGCATGAAGGCAGAGGCTTTCCAACCACCCACGTGGGCCCCACTCACCGTAAAGGAGCTGGTCAGCGAGAAGGACTCCGACCAGAATTGCAGGATCCCGTCCTTGGTGACAGTCAGGAAATGCCCGATCTTCTTGAACCGCTGGACTAAGAACTCCACTTTCACAATCTCACACCCATGATTCCTGCGGAAGGTGATAAGAGAGAGGAGCCCAAACCAAACCAGAACAAAGAGCACAGAGGAGGAAGGACAAAGCTTCCCTCACAGGCACCACGAGAAACTCGGGTGAGTTTCTGTGAGACGTGGGCTCTGCCCCTCCTCCAAAGGGGACTGTCACCACTAACAACCGTGGCCAGAAGGGAAGGAGACCCACATGGGATGCTGGGCTGACACGGGGCTTCCAGAGCAGTAAGTTTACCCCATGAAATAGCCAGTCAGCTTCCTCATGATGGGATGGGCCAGACGAGACAGGGAACAGATGTTCTTTCACAGGAAAAACAGTCCACAGGAGGCGAGTGGAGTGGGGCTTGTGAGGAAAACTGCAAAATAACAGTGTTTCCAGCAACTACTCTAGTGCTTAGAGATGGGGGTGGGGGCGGGAATAGGGCCCAAGAACGAGATAAAAGTAGATAAAGGGATGGTGAGAAATCAGGGCCTTGTGAACCCAACTCTTCATCTCCAAAATCATGCCCTGAGCATAGCTAATAGCTCCTGGGGCATGCCTGGCCTCGCAGGAAGCCACTGAACGGCCTTCCCAGCAAATTTCAATGCCACCTTCCAGTGGCTTCTTTCCTGTCCCCAAGCTGGCTAAGCCAACTGGCTATTAAAGGGCCAGACACGGCACAGCACACTCTCTACCACTTGATGTGCCCACACCTCTGGGCCCCAGCAGGGCAGGTGATGTTGCCTCACCTTACAGGGAGCCAGGGGCTAACCGTCTGCCTGGAGTTATGTCCTGGTTCCCAGCAGAGCTGGGACTAGAACCCAGGCACCTCGACTCCGACTCCAGCCGGAGCCCTTTCCACACGTTGCCATGGACGTGAGCTGAGCCGTGACTTAAGGATAACCCACGTCACTGGGAAATTCTACTGTGTTACAGACTCTGCACAAGAGACGGGGACTCGTTATCTGGACACGGCTCTCCCCTCTCTTGCCCTCAGCCCACGGCTCTGCTCAGAGCCTGACCAATTTTCTCAGTCACCCCTCTAGCCGTCCCTTCCAATTCTGCCTCCTCTGTCAGGGCCAAGAGACTGTAGGGAACAGACCCAAGAGGTGAGAGCTCTAAAGTGAAGAGTGCCCCAGGAAGCTGTCCCCTCCTGAGGTCGCGGCTTCCTCATCTCCACAGTGACAGAACCTCCACGGGATCAAGGAGATGGTGCGCTGGGTGAGCTTGGCCCAGGCTCAGTCCAGGTGAGCCAGTTTTCAAAGTTCCCCTTTCCTGATGGTGATGAAATATTATTTGGCTATCTTCTCCACCAAGTTGGACATGCCCTCCAGGTTAGTAGGTTGAGCAAATAAATAGGAGAAAACAGGGACAAGCTTCTTGTTTCAGGCCCTTGGGATCACCCTGGGGAATCAAACGTCCCAGGAAAGAGACCAGCAAAGGTATGACGACACCCAGCAAAGTTTTCATGTAGAAATTTATGGTTACAAAGTGTGTCATCACTCATATTTATTGGCTATTCCTCAATTAAATCTTGACCAAACTGTTTTCAAAGTTACCCTTTTGTGGTTTTCATCACACCATCTTCTCTATTAAACTTCAGGTTGGTTGAGGGCAGAGACACCCTTCTAGTTTGTGGTCTTCTCCGTGGCCTGCTCTGGGTGTGGTCCCCGGAGACAAACTCACCCACAGCCCCTCCTAACCAGGCCACAAATGGAGGCCACCACATCTGTTACCACAGGACCCGGCTCCCGGGCCCCAGCCGCCTGCACGGGGCATCTGGTGCCCCAAGCAAGGCGGACTCCGGGAGGAGAGCAAGGGGCCTGCAGCAGCCCAGCTCAGGAGGCCTGGGCCCACAGGCTGGATCCACTAGAATGTTCCTCGTTCTTAGGGAGTTTGGAGGGGTGGGGGAAGACAGGGCCAGGGCACAGAGAGAGGAGGAGCCACGTGGAGGAGAGAGCCCGCAGGGTCAGGCACAGATCAAGGCAGGGACAAGAGCCACTTGCGCCAGGAGTGATGCAGGGGCTGCTCCCGAGGCCTGGTGCGGGCTTGAGGAGCAGTCTCCTGTGATGGCTCTCACTCCTGTCACCTCAGAGGAAAGCCCTATCCCCGCTATGTGAGCCATCTGTGCCCTGTGGATGAAACCACAGACCTGCTCAGCCCCAGCCAGAGCAGGAAGCAGGAGCAGCGTCTATGCTGCTGATAGGGAGGGTCCAACAGAGCAACCCCACCACTGTCACTTGGCCTCTCTGAGCCTCAGTTTCCTTGTCTGCAAAATGGGGACACAACGAGGGGATGCTCAAGCCCACCTATGGGGTTGTGAGGCTCAAATGAGCTAAAGAATACCGAGCTGCAGGCGTGGTGCCAGGCCCACGGTGGCCCCACAGACAGGCACGGGGACTTAGAAAGGGGCGATGCAGGGCTGGCCCCAGCCTGGTCCAGACACACCCTTCAGTCCAGGGAGTCCAGGGAGAGGCTCCTTACAGGGGTACGATCCTCATGGGAAGGTGGAAGCGCAGGCGGCACTGGCTCCTCATCATCTTCTCCTTCCCCTTGAACTCACGCATCACGTAGTCCAGGTACTCCTGCTGCCTCGGGGAAGAAACGCCAGCGGGGAGGGCGTCGGCCAAACTGGCTGAGCCCCGGCTTCCAGTGCCTGTCCTGTCTCTCCCAGCCCCATCCAAGGGACTCCGGGAGCCCCCCGAGGCTCTGGCCAGAGGAGGCAGCCAAGCACCAGAGCTGTTCTTAGATCTGGATTGGCAAAGGGCCTCTGTGCGCGCATTTGTGAAGACAGCACAGCAGCGCCTCCCTCCTTAACGCGTTTCTGTAATCCTAGATAATCCTCACATCGCTCCACATTTGCCATTGCATCTGAGTCTCTTTATTCACCCCACTTTATGGATAATAAGACTGAGGCCCATATAAGTATAGATGAGTTGCCCCAGCTCATATATCAAGAAGTCAGTAGCTGGGGAGGACCCATAAGCCAGGCCACGAGGGCAAATCTAGACTCTACTGACCAGCCTCACGAAAATATGGCCAAGGTCGAAATTGGCCACCATATGAAGCTATAACAAGAGACAGGGGACTTCCCTGGTGGCACAGTGGTTGAGAATCCGCCTGCCAATGCAGAGGACACGGGTTCGAGCCCTGGTCCAGGAAGATCCCACATGACGCGGAGCAACTAAGCCTGTGCACCACAACCACTGAGCCTGCGCTCTAGAGCCCGCGAGCCGCAACTACTGAGCCTGCGCTCTAGAGCCTGCGAGCCGCAACTACTGAGCCTGCGCTCTAGAGCCCGCGAGCCACAACTACTGAGCCCACATGCCACAACTACTGAAGCCCGCGCGCCTAGCGCCCGTGCTCCGCAACAAGAGAAGCCACTGCAATGAGAGGCCCGTGCACCGCAAGGAAGAGTAGCCCCCGCTCACCACAACCAGAGAAAGACCACGTGCAGCAACAAAGACCCAAAGCAGCCTAAAATAAATGAATTAATTAATTAATTTAAAAAAAAAAAAAGAGGGAGCTATGAACAAAGATCATTGTGTAGATGACAGAGTGCTGGAAACATGTTTACTATAGAGTATTAGAGAAATGAAAGCAAAAAACACACATAAAGAAACAGAATGTACATCTATGCTGAGGGGGAGGTATGACAGAGCTGTTAACACATGGGCTCTTGAGGCAAAACCCCTGGGTCTGAAGATTGGCCTGGCTGCTAACTAGCTCTATAACCCTGGGCCAATTTACTCCTCTCTTGCCTCAGTTTCCCAATCTGTCAAATGGAGGCACATTACCAGCAGCTACCCCATAGGATTCCTGTGAGGTTTAAGTATAATACTATATAAACTGCTCAGCACAATGTCTGGTGTAAATGCTAGTTATCGTTGTCAGCATTGCTACATCAATACATCAGACTGTTTTTTTGTACTTTACTGTGTTCTTCTGCATTCTTAAATGCTATATATGTTCACTGTAGAACATTTAAAATCAGGGGTAAAAAGCATTATTATTAATATGCTCTAAAACCCTGACATTTTTTGATTTAACAGCCACTGAGTGACCATAAAGGGCTAAGAGATGGTTGTGGCACCAGCTGGAATCCCCTTAGCCAAATAGGAGGCTGATGTGCAGGAGAGCCACATGGCAGGCGGGGTCCTTGCCGCTCACTGCTGTGTGCTCAGCCGGTCTCGGGCAGGGGTCACTAGCGTTTGTCACACACTCTCCTGTACCCCGGCAGGGGAACAAGCTGCAGTGAGCCCAGCTCACAGGGGTCTCGGGAGGGCCCCCTCAAAGACTCCAAGTGTTCCCTCTACCCAGCAAGCCCCCCCGAGTCTACCCCCCTCTTCGGCCCTCCGCGTGCCCCACAGACCAGCCAAGGCCCACACCCTCCAGCCACCTGCAGCAGCGGGGGCGCCCTCCTCACCCAGGTGATGGAGCCGTTACAGTTCATGTCCACCTTCAAAAACAGCGCCTCTATCATCTCATTGGACGTATTGCTCAGAATCTTCTTCACAGCCTTAACGAAAGTCTTCATGTCCAGGGCTTCAAAAGAGAGAAGGAAGAACACCGTCCACTTCACCACAAGTCCCTCGGCCCCATCACCAGCCACAGTGTTCTTGGGTGTCTGGGTGCTGACGGGGAACACACAGAGGATCACATTGCTGGGTCATCTTTTGCATCTCATCTGTTCAACATGCGATCACCCAAAAATACTGGCTGCACACCTGCCGCATGAAAGCACCGTGTTGGTCCCATGGCAGTGACGGGGGTGGGTCCTAAAAAAGATCAGATCCCATTTCTGAGCAAATCAGACAGACCAGGCATTGAGACAAAGAAAACTGATGAAAACTCCAAAATAAATAAATAATAAAGACAGAAAGAAGAAAAACATAAGTAAACAATGGCAACAAAGGAACATAAATAAATTCAAAGCTATAGAGGGAGAGGTGAAACGCACCTTTTAGAGGCAATGAAAATACAAACTTGGGCTGGAGGGAAAGATGGGCAGGGGAGAGGCAGAGGGGCAGGGATAAAATTTCTTCCCCTGCTGGGTTTTGTGGCTACAGGGGAATCTGTCTGCAAATGGATCAATTACTCCTGTCTAGATTTTTTTTAAAAGAATCACAGTCTTTAAAAAGAACTTCTAAAACCCCCTCCAAACATTTGAAACTTGCGCCGTGACCTGAAGGCTGCTCCTCTCAGACCTCACCTCTCACCACAGTCCCCTTCATTCTCTGCTCCAGTCACCGTGTCCCCACACCGTTTCTCACCCTGCCACCTCAAGGCCTTTGCAGCGTCTGGTTCCTCCACAGAGAAGTCTTTCCCCAGGGACTCTAGAAGGGGGTGGCCCAGCCCCATGCCTGGCTCCTACTTCCCCCCGACCTTCCTCCTTACCAGCCTGGCCATGAGCTCGGGGAGTGCAGGGCTGAGCCTGTCCCCTCTCTGACTGGGTCCTCAGCGCGCAGCAAATGTTTGTTCCCTGAGCATTTCTGTTGGCACTGGGACGTGATGACGATGACTGGGGACCACTACCATCTGCGTTTATTCTTACTGATCGCCTGATGGTGGCGGGCGGGGGCAGGGGCGGGGGGGGGGTTGCTGTGAGGAAACTGTGGCACAGAGAGGTGGGGTTGTGTGCCCAAGGTCACATGGCTGGTGAGTGGTGGCACCCAGACCATCCCCAGCAATCTGGGGTCACGTTCTCACCCTGTTCCACGCTCCTCATACAACGCCCAGCACGGCACTACAGCGACAATTATCATCGTTTACTGCTAAACTGAGGAACAAATGAAAGCCTCAACGAAAGCAGCCCTGCTTAAAGAAGGAGCCATCCTGCTGATGTGAAGCGACAGCCAAGAGCCTTACACATTTTAGTGACATGTAACAGCCCCTCCGTGTATCAGATGGACGTCAGGGGACAGCCCACGAGCACAGAGCTGTCTCCTCGGGAGAGAGCTGGCAGTCAAAGGGCCTTTGTGCAGGGTTAATGAACAAACCCCTCTTGACAACACTACAGGGAGAGTCCCTTTCATTGGTGTTTAAGAACTTGTATATATTGTTCACTGCTGTATTATTTTAATATCCTTCTTAAAAACAGTTTACTGAAAAAACGTTGAGTATAACAAGAGGATAGACACAAGGGTGTCCTGGAAAGGAAATGTACACCGTGGGAGCCAGTCGGGTCCCCTGCTCATCACGGCTAAAAGGAAGCGCTCACCCCTCACACCAAACGGTTCACTAACAGCTCTCGAGGCACAAAAGTGAAAATATCATGTCCCTGGGGAGGGGTCCACTACATGCCCTAGGATCAGGCAGGAGGGACTTTCTGGGCGGCTCCCTGCCTCCTGCCAGCTCACTCCTCTGAGCCCCAGTGACCTCAAACCCCCCCTGAGGATGCCGTTCCTGGTCCTCGGGGCCTCCTCCCTTCTGGCAGCCAAGCACCAGCCACCCTCGCCTCCCCGAGCTGCTGCGTCTTCCCCAGGCTCCGTCGCCTGCTCTGTCCTGTCACTCGTCCTGTGCCTCAGCTCTTCCCATCCCTGTCCCTTTCTTTTCTGCTGGACACTCTCCTTGAACGATCTCATCTATTCACCCATCTCTACATCTCGGGAGAGAATTTCTCTCCGTGTCCCTGAATATTTCCAAGTGTCCCCCTGGCCCTTTCAACTCAGCATGTTTAAAATCCAATTTCTTATCTTTATCCCGAAACTTGCTCCCATTTCCTGTGTTCACCATCTCTGCTAACGGCGTCACCTCCACCCAGTCACCCAAGATGAACACCTGAGGGGTGAGTCCCGTGGTCCTAGAATGATGCACTGTCATTCTCCCCATCTTACAGATGAGCACACAGAGGCACAAGAGGTGCGGGATTTGCCCAAGGATACACAGTGGTGCAGCGGGGATTTGAAACCAGAAGACTTCCTCCTCTCTGTTGTAATCTCCAGGACCCCATGTGGGGCCATCACATGATGAGATCTTTCAACAAACCCCCCAGGCTCCACATCCAGCCCGACCTCCTGGCCACCATGACACTTACCTTTCTCAGACAGGTCTAGATGTGCCACCTCCCCATCAGCCCCACTGCCGGAGTTCAGGGCCCTCCTGACCCGAGGGCACCCACCGCCCCCCCAGGGACACCTGGCCCCCCAGCCTTGCCCCAGGATGCCCCGCTCGCCCTCTAGCCCAGCAACACCTCTCCTATGCCAGGCCCTGCCTTGACCCTCCCTGTTCCCCATCTCCTGGGAAACTCCCACTTCACCTTTCCAGGCAGGTCAAGGAAGACCTCCTCTGAACACAGTGGGGCAGGAGTCAGGGGTGGAGGAAGGGGGAGAGGCTCCTGCTGCACCCGCACCTCTCTGTGTTGTTTGAACTTTCTACCCGTGTACTCTTCCAGTGCCAAGTGCCCCCAGCTCCCCGCCCCTTTCTCTTCCTTTCTTTGTAATGCCAAGAGGTAGGATAATGGATTATTTACCTCTGTTTTTTATATACTTATAAGCATTTAAAAAAATAAATGCTATATTAAAAATACTTAAGAAAAGTGTTGTTTTATAATAACTTACATGGGAAAGAATCTGAAAAATAATATATATGTATGTATAACTGAATCACTTTGCTGTATACCTGAAACTAACACAACACTGTACATTAACTATACTTCAATTGAAAAAAAGAAAAGAAAAGAAATGAAAAGAAAAGAAAAATGTTTCCTAGCCTCCACTCTGCCCTCCGGGGGAAATAAGTACCTGTTCCCCACACTTGTCCGGAGCGCATGCCTGCCCTTCCCAGCACACAGACCATGGAGGACAGGACGATGCTGGGCACTGGACTCACACCCCTGCTCTCACTGAAGGGGCCTCCTTCATCTGCTTTAGCGTCTGAGGGGCTCCACATGGTGGGGGTGCCCGAGAAGGCACAGGCTTTGGTGCCACAGGACTGGCCACTCTGTCGGGGCCTGTGGTTGATGTCTGTCTGCGCAGAGGCCCCAGGTGCCTCCCGTGGACAGTCAGGACCCCTGCTGCAGGGCTTCTGGGAGAACTGAATAAAATCCAGCAGAGGCCTATATAACCCATAAGGCCCGGCAGAGCTTGGTAAAATGTCTGTTGGCATAAAGGGTGGGTGGCACTCAGCCTGTGTGCCACCCACGTCCACCCAGGAGCACCTGAGCAGAAGGTAAGCTCCCCCTGCCTGCAGGCCAAGCTGCAGGGCCCCCTAGCCCGGTGGTTCTCCCACGACCCCTGAGCAGCCTGCAGCCTCCCCCAGGCAGGCGCCCCTGGGCAGCGGGCCAGGGGTACGTGGACACTTTCAAGACCAGCAAAACCACTGCAGCCCAAAAAGGGAACTTGCAGAACAGGGAAGAGAACCATGTATCTCCCCTCTTCCCTCCGAGGCAAGCACAAATGGCCAGGGTTCCCGAGAAATGGTTTCAAGCCCATGCTCAGAATTCACCTCTTTTAAAGCCTTCTGAAAGAGAAAAAGGGTCCTATTTTCCTTTACCCTCCATCAACTAAGAGTGAATTTTCCTTTCCTCCATTTAAAACCACGGCCAGTTTTCTCTTTTGTTTTTTAAAATGAGGAAGCTCTTTTTACACTGATAGGAAAAGATTTCAAGACATATTAGGTCAAGACATATTCAAGAGGGGAAACTAGATAAAAATTATTTTTTAAAAAAGCAAGGAGTAGACAATTGTGCAGATCCTTCACAATGTATACGGATATCAAATCATCACTTTGCACGCTTTAAATACATTACAATTTTATTTGTCAATTATACCTCAATAAAGCTGGAGGGAAGAAAAGCAAGGAGTAGAGCAGTGTAGACAGCAGTGCATATGAAAAGGAGGGGGAAGCAACTACAGGCACTCTGTGCTTCTGAAGGTCACGGGAAACGGAAAGCAGTAACGCCTGCAGGGACTGCATGCTGGACAGAGCAGCACAGTCTGGCCCAGGGAGACATTTTCTCTGTATACCAAGAAAAGGTATCATGAGAAAAGTGCCTTTTGAATTGTTTTTTTGGGGGGAAAATGTTTGTAATGCAGCATTGTAAAAATACTGCATGGTGGTCTGCTTCGAAAAGAGGGAGAGATAATGGCACCTTTTGAATTTTGAACTGTGTGCCTATATTACCTGTTCAAAACAAAAGACAAACAATAAAAACTGTGGCTAAAGCTGGGGCTGTCAGGTCCTCTAAGACACAGTGGTGGCACCTCTTGGCCAAAGAACTCTGATTAGGGACAATCTCAGCTTCAGGTCAGACACAAATTGTCCCTCCCCCACCTCACTTTGCTCTTTGTAAACTGACCATTTGTTACCCTTTCCTGCCAAAACACAGTGTGACTGTAAAACTCAAATTGATGGGGCAAGTAGCCATGGCCCCAGCATTGGCGCTCAGAGTCTAGTGGATAGAAATAAAGATGACTTTAAGTATTCCAATAGGAATAATAATTTAACTTTATGTGTATCTTCCCAAGGGGATAAATCAAGCTCTAAAGAGAAAAAAAGTTTGATGCACAAAGGATGTCCTTCACAATGTTATTTAAACTCAATAAAACCTAAATGTTTCATTTAGGGAAATGGCTTAGTCAACCAGTAGAGCACTTGCATTCACTGCTAATGATGATTCAGAAGACCACATAAAGTATGAAAAAACCCTTAAGGAATTAACATTAAGAGCAAAAGAAGGGTCTGAAATTACATAAAGTACAATTACAGACATGTGAAAACACACACAGCCATCTGGGGCAGAGAGGCTGAAGGTGGCCCCATGATGGCCACCTCCTGGCATTCATGCCCTCCTGTGATCCCTTCGAGTGTGGCAGAACCTGTGACTTGCTCCTGGCCAACAGAATACAGCAAAGGTGACAGGATATATGGGACTGTGTGTGCATGATTACGAGATTGTAGCGCACATCGTGCTGGAGTTGCTATCTTCCTGCCTGAATTGAGTCTTGAAATCAGCCGTGTTGGTGAGTCCCACAGGGCCAGGAACTGGGCAGCTCTAGAGGCTGAAAACAGTGGCCTTTCAATAGCCAGGAAGAAACAAGAGCCCTCAGTCCTGCAGCTTCAAGGAGATGAATTCTGCCAACAACCTGGCGAACTTAGAAGTGGATCCTTCCGGGACTTCCCTGGTGGTCCAGTGGTTAAGAATCCGCCTTCCAATGCAGGGGACGTGGGTTCAATCCCTGGTTGGGGAACTAAGATCCCACATGCCGAGGGGCAACTAAGCCCATGCACTGCAACTACTGAGCCCTTGTGCCTCAGCTAGAGAGCCCATGTGCCGCAGACTAGAGGCCATGCACTCTGGAGCCCGTGCACCACAACAAAGGGCCTGCCTGCTGCAACTAAGACCTGACGTAGCAAAAAAAAAAAAAAAAAAAAAGTGGATCCTTCCCAGTCGAGCCCCAGATGATGCTGCAACCCCAGCTGACACCTCGGCTGCAGCCTAGTGAGACCCTGAGCAGGGAAGCCAGCTAAGCTGTGCCCAGACTCCTGACCACTGAAATGGTGAGATAATAAACATGTGTTGGTTTAAGCCACTAATTTTGTGGGAATATTGCTACACAGCAATAGATAATGAACCATACATATGAAACTGTTTGGAAGAAAACATACTGAAATGCTGATAGAGGTTACCCAAGTGTTTGGATTAGGGGTATTTTTTTCCTCGGTCCCAAATAGCCTCTAGTAGGCTTACAATACCCACACAGTATAACGATGAAAAGTTTTAAAGGAGATACTGGATATAAAAACGCTTGTCAAGTCTGCACCCTTCACCCACGCCAGGTCCTGGGTCCCTCCCTGTGCAGAAGCCAGAGGCTGAGCCCATGACGTAGCCTCACCTCCAGTCGAGTCGACCTCGTCTTGAAACGTTTTCTCCATCTGGGCCAGGTGTGGCTCAGTGAACAGCTCAGACTCGTGCTGGAAGTCGGATGTCTGGCTAAGGGAGACGGAGGGTGTCGGGGAGCTGAGAACCTCCTTGTTCTTCTGGGACCCACCTGCAGAGGACACCTGGAACACAGATGACTACAAGAACCAGGCACTGAGAGGGGTGATTTCCTGAGCTGAACAGTTTAAGCACATCTTATTGAAAGAGCACACCTTTGGGGTAGGTAGTGTTATGGTGTGTTACTTACTGATGCAAACAAGTAAGTCTTTAACCACTTTTAGGCCTAGGAAGCCCAAGGAAGATCTAGACTGCTTCTCCTGACTCTGGGGAGGTAACTACTGTTCCCCTTTTACAGATGCCACGACTGAGGCTCAGCGAGGTTAGCAGACACAGCCAAGGTCCCACCTCACACATCACAGGACTCTACTTTACAAGGTGCTTCAGTTTAGTAACTATATAGTTTCAAATCTTCAGTGGTCAGAATTCAAGACCCCAAGGAATCCAGCTCCATCTTCTCCAGCCAATGTGATTTTGTGCTGACCAGCCCAGACACCCCAGATCAGGTCAGATCACCTGTGCACAGCAGCCAAGCTTATGTAGTCCCCTCCATCAGGGGCTCTCGGCTTCTGCCTCCTCCTGCTCACCTTCCCGCATTCTCCACCCAGCCTTCCCCATCCCTCCAGCCCTCCACAAAGCTTCCTCTCTGCCGCCCCTACACGTGACTCATTTTGACACTTAGCAGTGTTGCAGGTTCCTGAAGACTCAGGTCATCAAAGGCCACCTGCCCCAAAAGACTCCAGGTGTGGACTATGTGATAACCATTGGGTGTTGCCCACTGAAATGCACTGCTTTTGGGCCTTGGGCAGTCAAGAAGACTTCGGTTCAGAAAGTCAAAAGACAAGGTGGAGTTTGGACTACTCACTCTCCCCAAACGCAGTGCTCCTCCAACTGTGAACTTTCCCTCATTCCCTCAGGGTCTATGCACATTCGGTGAGTGCCAGGCACTGTGGACACACCATCGCACAGAGTGGAGACCTGCCTTCATGGAGCCCAACAGATGAGCTAGTTAATGCCCTCACCAGCCACGCAGGCCCCGAGGTTAGAAATCCGACCACCATCTTTGGTTCTTCCCTCTGCCTCCCTTGCGTTCTTACTGTCCTTCCTGTTGATTCTTACTATGATCCATCCTCTGTATCTAAACCCTCCTCTCCCACATCCCTGCCCCACCCTAAACCCTAGCCTTTTGCTGGGACAAGTACAATGACCTTCCCCAACTGGGACCAGAGTTTGGTCTTCCCTTCAAATCCACCTCCCAAAACACTGGCACCAATTATCTTTCTGGAAGGCAAATCTGATCATGACTCGACCCCAGCTGACACTTTCCAGGCTACTCCCATCATCCCCAACTCCTGAGTGTGGCACTCAAAGCCCTTTGCAATGTAGCCCTGACCTGTCTTTCTAGTTTTAATGCACACACCATGGTCCAGGCACGCCAACTGCTCTCCACCACCCCACAAACACAGACAGCATTCCAATTCTACTCACGTCTTTCCCTCTATGCAACACAGACCACCATCCCCAGAGATGAACTCCTACCCATGCTTCAAGCTCTGGCTCAAATGACACCTCCTCCAAGGAGCTTTTCAATAACTTTCAGGTGAGAGTCATCATTGCCACCTCTGTGGTTCCAAACTCTTTGTTCCTATCTGCCATGCATGCTTGACACCTGTGCATGTCTGTCCATATGTGTGACAGCAAGGTGTGATGGGAAACACACAACTGTAGAGTCCCAGAGCTCTCTGGGCTAGAATTCTGCCTGGCTCCCTGCTCCCAAGCTAATTCATCGTGGGCATATCACATCACTTCTCTGAGCCACGAGTTTCCTTATCTGCAAAATCTCTCCCCAGTATCCACCTTGAAGGGTTGTGGTGAGATAAAATGACACCTGAACACATGTGAAGCCCCAACAAATTGTATTACACAATCAATGAGAACTCCTGTTATTACTCCCCATCTCATAGTGAGCTCTTTGAAGGCCAGGGCATTTTAAAATTATCTTGGTTTAATCTATACTAATTCTATTTTCCCCAGCCCCAAGCACATAATGGACACTAAATACTCATCTGGCTTCATAATACTTTGTACAGCCCACCCCACCATTATCACAACTTAGCTGGACAAAATTAAGTACAGTCCATGTAGAGACTGCAAATTGGTGGCCTCAGTTTTATTGCGTTTGGCCCACACAATGCTTTAAAATGGAAAACCAGCCTACTGCAGTAGACTTGTTACTTTGTAAATATCTAAGCTTGCAACTCCCTGTGCAGAGGCTGATAACCCAATAACCGACAGACTTGGATGCCCATGAGTGATGCCTGGTGGCTCTGGAACACCCCCTCCCGTTATCAATTCTGATGGCTTTCTTACCTTTTGAGATAGAGAGCTCTCTCTGAAGTCCTCAGAAGACATTGGTCTTGACCTAGAATAGGGAATCATAGTTGCTTTAACTCCAGTCTCTGTAAGGACCATGTGGGAGGCTGACCTAGCTGAGTCACAGGAGGGTGGAAAAAAAGTCAAGGTCAAGGGAGAGGATGGCTGCCCCGTGCCCATGGACCCCCAGCCCGTATTTGATGAGCACCCGTCTTCTCATAGGGGATCCTCCAACAGGGAGTTTTCTAGAGCTTATACCTGTGAGCCTTCTTTCCTCTGATGGGAAAGAGTTGTCCTACTGAGGCCCTGAGGCTTCTCAAGTTACTATACTCCTGGCTTAATGCCAGAGGCTTCCTAAAGGGAGTCACCCTTTCTTCAGAGTTAGAAAAGGCTTAGGAGGCCATGCGGGGGTCCAACTATAATTCACAGATTAGGGAAGTAAGGTCCGGGGCAAGCACATTTCCAAAGGGTCAAACACATGCACCAAAGGTGGGGCAAGATGGGCCCCCGACTCTCCACTGTGTGCACCCACCCGCCCTCAGTGCCCCTGGAGGCAGGACTTCTCCTCACGCAGCACGGGGTCAGGTGTGAGTGTGGAGGAGGGGTCCATTCCGTGGAGCTCTGCTCTGAGAATACAAAGGGCACATTTCCACTGGGTCAATGGCACCTCCACAGAGGATGGAAGACAGCATTGTGTTAGGATTACTGGAGCGTCAATCCACCTCATCGGCAAGTGTCACCAGCAGGAATCGAGAGGGCACTCTAGGATGGCATGAAAACTTTCATGAAGGCAACTATGAAAACTCATCAGCATAAGATGGAGGGAGAGAGGAGGAGGAAGACTGGCCCATGGTGTCCTAACCGAACTGTGTCTTGGCGACAGCTCAGCTATAAGGACCAAAGGAGAGAGAAGAGCCGAAGGAAAGGAGACTTGGAAGCCAGGAACCAGGGTAACTGAGGGAAACGCCAGAAACATTTCCAGAAAAGGGAGCATTGAGGGAATGTGGCTTAATGCATGTGATGTTGGGCCGTCCAATTAGAAATAAAAAACAAATACCTAGAAATATGGGAACTGAAACTTGAGTGGCTACATTTAGGGGATAGAGAGAGGAGGAGAAACACACAAAAGACAAGATGGGTCAACCAGGAAGATTGGGATGCTCCAGAGTGAGCCAAGATGATAAGAAATGAAGGCCACTGAACACGGCGATGAAAGGTCACCAGTGAGAAAGCTGCAGAGGTGTATTCATAAGTCCATTTCCGTTCAGAATATTTACCTGTATATGTTGCCACCTGCATGGAAAGAGAGCCTGGAAAAATAAACTCCAAATGTAATGTCAGTTATTTCTGGCAGGTGAGATTACAGATAATTTCTATAGTCTAAAATCATGCATCTCTCTTTTTTTTTTAATTCAAAAGAGGTTCATACCAATCTTTAAGATTTATTTCAAGGGAATGGATGGTGGGTAGCAATTTACTCATCTGTGAAAGACCGTTGTACAAGAGTGGTTGCTGGGAATTCCCTGGCAGTCCAGTGGTTAGGACTTGGCGCTTTTACTGCTGGGGCCCGGGCTCGATTCCTGGTTGGGGAACTAAGATCCTGCAAGCCGTGCAGTGCAGCCAAAAAAAAAAGTGGTTGCTGCAACATCGTTCAGAGCAGCAAAAAATAAAGTGATGACTATCAGTAGAGGAATGACTGAATAAATCAGTACACCTGCACTCAGGACGTTACCCAAGGAATCAAAAGGATGAATCTGACCTTCGGCAGACGACTAGGAGGGATTTCCATGACATACAAAAAGAGTGCACAGAATGATGCCAATATTTATAAAAGAATGACAAACAGGTACGTGCTTACACATATAAGTACGTGTGTACACATACACGCATCTGTAAATGGGACTACCCTTAATAATTATGGGGCCAAGAGCAAAAGAACAAATATTGGTCCACATAGCAAGTCTAGTTATTTAAAATGTTTATAAATTATTACACTGCTAAATAAAATACATTTTATTCTCCTACCTTCACAAATACACTTTCCTAACAAGCTGGAAGGCCAGGTTCAAATTTAGAACTCTTGAATTCCTCAGCTCACTGACAGAATTTGGCAGTGTGGCCTCCAAGCCCTCTGCCCAACCCCATGTCCTCTCCATCCTGCTGAGGGGGCTTGTGGATGGTGGCATGTGGACGGACATCCCAGCCCATACACCCAGGCTGCATCTCCCCCATGCCTCCACTGCTCCATGGCCACTGCAAGCCTTGGCAAGGCTGCCCTCAAAAATGATGCTCTGAGGAATAGGCCTACAAAGACTCTGGAATCAGCTTCAAAGTGATTTGGGTGGGGAATTCCAGTACTTAGAGCAGGGGACGGGGTTGGGGGGGGGCCGGAGCGGGCAGCACATCGGTGGGGCCTGAGTGGCCATCTGCTTAGCCCCTTGAACCTACCTCATCTGGTGGAGAGGGACACGGCCAGAGGAGGGACAGAGTGGGATGCCCTAAAGCTCAGCCCGGGGCAGGGGCCCTTCTTGCCTGGGTCTAAGGGGGTACTGTACTGTCAGCACATACAAAATTATGAGTACATATGGATTATGGGGAGTTGGGGGCCAATGTGGCAGAAAAGGTAGGCCAAGAATAAAGGAATACAAAAAAGTCTGCACTAACACAAGGCACGTATATCACCACATTTATATTAAGCAACAAAGCACTGGTATGTATACAGAAATCAAGTATACTTTGTTTTGCTTTAAAGTCCTGGTTAACATGTGATTAAAGTTAACATCACTGATGAGGGAGCCAAAGGCCCTGCCTCCTGCCGTGCTGGTCTCAAGATCACCACTTCCGCGGTACCATCCACAAACATACGTAACCTGACAAACCCAAACTGCAGGACATTCTACGAAGTAACTGGGTTTTACTCTTAAAATCTGTGCCATGAAGAACAAAGACTAAGGAACTGTTCCAGATTAAAGGTGACTGAGAGAGCTAACAACTAAAGGCAATGCGTGATTCTGAACTGGATCCTAGACTGGGTGGGGAAAAGGTCTAAGGGCCTTTATTAGGACCATCGGCAAAATTTAAACATGACTACGTTCTTAGATAATATTGAATTAATGTTGTTTCCTGCTTTTGACAACTGTTCTGTGGTTATACAAGAGAACATCCTTGGTCTTAGGAAATACACACTTGGGTATTTAAAGGTAAAGGGACACAATATCTGTAATTTATTCCCAGATGGTTCAACAAACGTATACGATGATAAAGCAAATGCGGCAAAATGTTCACCATATTAGTCAGTCTGGGCAAAGAGGAGTTCTTTATACTATTCTCACAACTATTTAAATCTTTTTATTATTTTATAAATATTTTAAAACTACAATAATTATTTTATTTAAAACTACAATAATTAATTTATTTAAAACTACAATAATTATTTTAAAACTACAAGTTTTATGAGAAAGGGAGGAGCTCTGTATGTTCGTGGACTGAGGCCACAAAGGGGAAAAAATATTGGTAGAGGGCAACAGAGACACCCAAGAGCAAAGCACAAGAGTAAGAAGCAAAGAGAAGTACTAGTCCTCTGATACTGGAAGGAAGAGAAGATTCAGCTGTAGAGTTAAATATCTATCTGGAATGAGAGCAGGTAAGATCAGAGGAAGCCTCCTCTGAGGGGAAGGGGGCCAGGGTGTGGGGTTCGGTACAAACCTGGGAACAGGGGTGAGAGCTTACAACTGCCACTAGGGAAGTAGGCAGAGGACGGGAGAATAACTGGTTTGCTGAGTAATTCGTTTGTAAGAATTTACAGGGGCAGATGACTTAAGGCCAAATGCAGTTAAAGCTGTCCTGGAAATCTAGCTCAGACAGGCTCAGCTCTCCTGTTCGGCCTTTAATCTCAGGCAAATGGATTTTAGGGCCCAGGTGTCCAATCTTTTGGAGATGACTTTAACCCCAAACCCTCACTCACCCTGACCCAATTTGCTCTCCCCAGTTAACACTGCTGGCTATATTTGACAGAGGCTTATTGGTTTTCAACTTCCTTCTCGACAAGAGACATCTTGACAGCTGTCCCCAAGTCCAAAGTAGCTCCTCTATGAAGTCGCTGTGGAACTCCAAGGGCCTCAACCTGACTGCAGGGTCAGCTGGCCACACTTAGAACCAGGAAAATGAGAAAGAATTCCGTATGCAGAACACAAAACAGAACAGCAGAATCCATCCCACAAACCATAACCACACAGCCATGTTTCATCTAATCTGAGACTTTCTTTTTATGGATGAAGTTGAACTTACAGCAGACAGTGACAGGAGGAGCTACAGCACACAAAGGCAGGACAAGTATGAGTGAAGAACGACCCATAGGACAAATACAGCGCAGAGCGCCCACAACTCATGGAAACTGTGGAAAATGCCCGGGAGCTTAATGATAAAGCAGCGTTCACCAAAACCAAAAGGCCAACTAGCCCCCACAGCTGGAGGACAGTGGGAGGCACAGCAGCTCTCTCAACATAAGATGCGTGAGCTCCAACTCTTTGAAAAGAGGAAGACTACAAGAGCACTGTGTGTAAGATGGGAGTCCTATAAACCCAGACTTCATGGCAGGCCTGGACTTGATACAGCACTGTTCAATCTTGCCCCTGGCACAATTCAGCAGCATGAGCTGGCCAAAGGCAAATCTCTTGGGCAGAATTCAACCAGGGACATGGATTCCAGACTTAAAGATACCCAGCTGAATCACATTTCATGATGATCTAGATGTTACCAAAATGTTAACTGATCACCAAGCCAAGACCCCTCCCCATATCTTCACCACAAAGAGAACACCCACACAGAGAAAAAATTTCTGCTCCCATTTCATCAACAGTGGAGACAAAAGACTTTGTCACACTGTAAAACATGAAAAGTAGAGTGGTTCAATGAAATGTCATAAAAGATGCAGAAGGTCTTTTAAATCAGAGTTTTATTAAACTAGGTATTAATAAACTAGAAGGGTTTATTAAAAAACAACAACAACAACAAAAAACAGAAACAGGCTGATTTGACTATTCCCCACTGTCTTTTGGTTTGGGGTTTTCATTTTCCAATCCAATGTTATCATTTCTACTTACAGCAGCCCCTGCGTTTATCAACATTTTTACATGGGCCAAAATATGCTAAATTCTATCACAATAAATGTAACTTTCCTTCCCAAAGAAGAAACATGAGAACAAAGGGGAAATAGTAAGACGCATTCATTCCACTTCTTAGGTAAGGAAAAGTTCAGAAAACCCCCACCTAAAACGAATAAAATCGTGATCATCAATAATTCAAGTTTATTAACTCAAGAAGTAGGAGGGAAGGTGTTTAAGGAGAAAAAAATCTCGTAGATAAACCTCTGCACAGAATAATTCTGGAAAAAAGTTCAAAGTCCTACTTGAGACTAGTTCAGCCATCGCTTGCCAATCCTAAGGAGATTCTACTCTGCTCCCTAAAAGCAGAGATGGAATGCTGCCCGAAGGCTTCAAGGACACAGTTACTGCTCCAGGGAAGGCAGCTCCACTCCACTCAGCAGCAGCGCCAACTCTGTCCTCGCCAGCTTTACCACTGCGGGACTTAAAACGTAAAAAATTGTAACCTAACATACAATTTATATGTGTGAATTACTCTTCAGTAAAGCTGCAATTATTCTTCACAGCTTTATAAAATTTATTGAAAATTTTAAGGTGCAACTTGATAGCTAAGAAGACAGGATTTTTCCTTTTCAAAATCGAATAAACAAGACAGAAGCCAATGACCATTGGAACTGGAGGGGACCCTGAGGATTAATGTCAAGATCACACCTTTAGTTGAGACTAACAACTCAACTCACATGACATTTAAAACAATGCTCTTCCTACCACACTGCCAAAGAGAACTCCGGATTCACATACCAAAGATTTCAAAATACCATGATTCAAGAAAAACAGCAGATTCTTGGGGTGGTTCAGTACCTAATTACCCATCTCCTCCCCAAAAAAGAAAGAAAAACAATTAAGTCAGAGAGTTACAAATTCTTAGGAAATTTTTTAAAATAATTTTTATTTCATTCAACGTTGAATTACTGTTTCTTCTCTCAGCCTTTAAAATTACTAGGGAGGGAGGCGCACACACAGGGGCAAGCTGCGATTAGCCTACAGCTACCTGTAAAAAACAGGTTATTCCATTCTTCCTAGTAGGGTTTAAAATTTCAAAGTAAAAACAGCAGTCATATATAATTACACATTTAACTCACATTATTTTGTAGAAAAACATAAAATACGAAAAAAAGGGCAATATCAGGTTAGAAACCTTTAGAATGGTAAAATCCAGATGACCCTGAGGTATGCTGGATCTTAAAATCACTAGAACTACTCCAAAATATATAAATGGGCCCAATCAGGAGAAATATAAATATGAACGTGATGAAACAATTGTGAAGCAAGCAAGACAGGAAAGAAATCTGAAGGTCACTCAAGCTTAGACTAGGATAAATGGTGACAGATCCTGAGTGCAATATATTTAGATTCTTGCACTAAATGGTGGTTCAGGGATGGATGTATTAGCAAAGTTCTCCCTGCAGCTTGCAGCCTGTGGGAAAAAAAGCCAAACACATGTGTTGAGCCACTTTTTACTTCATCTGTCAAAATCTCTTCTTTTAGAGTCAAAACTTTTATTAAAATACAAAAGGATGTACACTTTACAAACCATTTCATTGTCAGTGCAAATTTTTTCAAAATTTCACATGCAAAATGTATGTAGCTGATGCTGAGAAACATTTTGCTTTTCTCTGAACCAAAACTTTCTCAACTGTTGAAAACTGGCCTCCAGAGGCAACACTTGCTGGAACTGGGCACTCTCCCACTCTTTCTGGCTCTGGTATCCTACTGGCGTTTACAGACCTAAGTAACTTTTCCTGGCTCAGAAAGGTTCCTGGGGAAACAATCCTCGCTCATCTCTTCAACTGAGCCAATGAAAAGCCATGCTCTGCAGACCAAGGAGGCAGGGCCTGGAGAAGGACCCTGGTCCTGATCCTTGGCCTCCTGATCACAGCACTTCTCCCTTGTTCATTTTGGAGAAACGCTCCAGCCACACACTCCCTTTATATATTCAGTCTACCCACTTGCATGCTTGACCTTGACTTAACTTTAATAGTCTAAACTGCAATTTGTGAATCATCCATGAAAGCTGAATCTTAGAAACTCATCTTTGTCCCCGCTGGAAACTAGTAAGAGCCACAAAGCCAGCTTTGTTAAGACCTACCCCGACGGACTGAACCTCACTACAGCTTCCCAAATCTCATTCTCCCACCAAAACTGAAAATTAAAGACATTAGCAAATGGAATAAACTGCTCTTCCTCCTTTTCCTCATACCTACATCAAGCCTATCCTCACCAATTCCTGCAGACTGCGAAAAATATTCAAAGTAAACCAGGAAAAAGTTAAGGAAAAAAATTTTTAACTTTTAAGGTAAGACATCTCACAGAATTCCAAACTCACTTTGTAATTCTAAATCTATCTCTTGATACCATTCACAAAGTTCTAGGCTTTGATGGCTAACTTGCTTTGCTTTTCAAATGATCACAAGACAAAGATTTGCCTCTCCCTACCTGCAGAAACATGTCTGTGAAGGCTACTTTCATTTTACAATTCAGAACATCAGAGCATCCAATACAAAAGAAATATAGGTTACTTTAATTTTTTAAATGTGTGTGTGTATGTATATATGTATATATGTATATATATATATGGTCCTGGAATAAGGGGCCTAGAACTCTGACTCTAGGGCTGGACCTGCTTACCTAGATAACGAAATTAATGAGGCAACCTGACCACAACCTCAACAGAAAGCTCTGTGCTCCAGGCTAAGGTAACACTGCTTTCCAACTCAGAATAAGCCAAAAGGGAAACAGACCTTCACAAATTATACCTGCATAACAATCTGGCTGAAGGCATCTGGGATAATGGTTCTAAGGATAGTCAAATTCAATGTAAAAGCACAGAATTCCTCTGTGGGCTTTCTTTCGGACAAGGACTCTGCATATTCAGTTATACTGTCACATGTGAAAACTGAGAAAAAAGCTGCAAGTGTAAGAAATAAGTATGAACTCATCGGGTTTTAAAATTTTATAACTGGAATGTATGAATTCAAAAATACGACATACTCCTAATTTTAAAACAACAGCAACAGTGCCAGACCAGCAAAATGACTGGTGATTCATGAACACTAACTGAAGGCTCAGGTTCAGCTTGGTTCAAAGCAATTACTTCCACTCTGTTGACAGCAGTCAGATTTGGGTCACCCACATACTAGCAAATTAATCTGATTAGGCTGATCAGGCTTAAAGCCTAGGTTTTGTTTGTAGACTATGGTGAACTATGGTAAACATCACAAAAGGAGCTCCTCATACCAAATCTCATAAAAACAATCCTTAAAGAAAAACTTCCCTAGACTCATTTTGGTTATAGCAAAAGAAAACTGCTTCCTTTCCAACACCATATTATATTCTAGAGAGTAAACCCTGAAGAAATACCTATCTTTAAATCAATGAATCAATTACTGAATCACTGAATCTTCATTTAAAAGAAAAAGGGGAAAGGTGTGTTTAGAACACGATTTCACCTGGGGGAAAAACAGGATGAAAATCATAGCCTGAAAACTAAAAGGATCTGGACTCATCAATCAATCCCCGCAAGCTGAAAAAGAAACATTAGAAGAACTTGTTACTTACTTTACAAAATACTCAAAGTCTATCTTAAGGATCACCCTCCTGAATTGTGCCCTAAGCTTTTCTGATCTATAAACAATTTCAGACTGGATCAAGAACCCATGCAGGGCTTCCTAACACTGTGGTCACCTTTTGTTTCTCAGCTCATTCTGATCTCAACAAGCACCCAGTGAGGGAGGCACTGCAGCCAACATCATCATCCCTGTTTAGCAGGTCAGAACAAGAAAAGGGATCAATTAGCTCAAAAGTCACAAAGCTAGGAGGGACCTACAAAGACTCCAATCTGATATCCCCCCTGCCAGAATTAGACTTGAACTTGCAGGCATAAATGTTAGGCCAAAAAGTACACGTCTGAGGACTACATTAAGCCCAGGTCACCTGAGGTATATAGTAAAATGCAGATTTCTAATCTCCTGACTCAGAATTTCTGGGATTGGACTTTAGAAATGTATGTCAATCAAGTTCTACAGGTGATTCTGAAGCCCATCAGTTTGAGGACCACCAGCATGAGTGAATCCTAAATCTAAATCCAGCCATCTGTTTACCTATACCGCATGCAACACAGAACCTGCCAAGCAAACCAAGCTGCTTATTCAAGTTCACCGCACCAGTGATCTAACCTGAATTAGCCACATTAGAAGACTGTGCCTCAGCCTAAAGAGCCAGGCCAATGGACTTACTAGGTCAGAGATACACACAGTTATCAGCGTCACTCTTCCCAGGGTAACGTCTCAGCTGACATTACCCAAAATTATCTTCACAAACTCCATGCACTCCTGGAGGTAGCCTCTTGTAAATTACAAACACATGTGGTATCCAATTCCTTCTTGAAGGTGCCTAACATTTTAAGGAAGGTTTCATACCCTTAACTTCTACAGGAAGTAACATGGGTGTAACCCTAGTCAAAATCATCAAGTTGGGTTTACAGAGCATCCATAACTGTGGTGGGTACCCTAAAGATCATATAGCAAACTACCTTCTGACCATTTAACCTTCTTTTATACTGAAAATGGCAGCACGTCGCCTTTTGAACTCGTTTCTTACAGCACAGAATTTTAAAAGGGAAAAAAAACGGTGATGATTTCAGGTTACAGACTGACTGTGTTCACTGCCTTTGAAACATACTTTCAGGAAAAAAAAGTATTGCCCCATGGTATCCACCAAGCTCTGTCCTGTATATCTCTGGAGGAAACAGCCTGAAAAGGTTTCACGGTAGCTAGGCCAAGCCCTGGACTTCTGAAAGACCTCTCACAGTAACATGAGAGTGTGAAACAGCAGGAGGCTGAGAAATGTACTGTGAAGAATGGAGAAAAAAGAAACAGCCTTACAAATAAGCACATTTGAAAAAAAAAAACAGTGAAGGATTTCAAAAGATCAGTCCTGATTTAAGAAAGAAGCGTGGGTACCTTATCATTTGAACCTAAAATAATATACCCAGGGCAAGACAAATTTCAGAAGACATGACACTCTTGAAATACAGAATTTTATTTAGAAACTGTTTAAAGTAGCAAAAAACCCTGTCAAGACAGACCAGGTGGAAAATGGGTTCCCAATAAAATGGAATTTTAGGGCAACAAAAGTCTAAAAGGCCACAAAAGAGAAACAGCACCACTGTTATTTGAACAATGGCTAGTTACTTGCATTTTTTGGCATTGTTAATCACTGAATCTGGGTTTTCCTCTGAATTCCACACAGAGCATGCACTACACAACAATTTTATCATAAAATACCTGCTTGCTACACACATTTTAGGACAAGCTACCACCAGAAACAAATCAATACAAATATATCAGGGGCAGAACAATCTCAGTAGTGGGTAACACACATTTTGCAGAATTCTGCCGAACAAAGGAACTGAATAGGCTGTGGGCAAAGCAAATGAGGGAGTTAAGGAATGAAATATTTTAAATATTAATAATTAATTCAGACATGGTACTGTATTTTCTGCAAAAGAAAATTAACATTTCGTAACACGCTAACATTTTTATCTCCAAAGAGATTAGTGCACTGGCAAAGTATTCCGATAACAGTGGAGGGCTGTGGACAGCAGGTACCGAAAACACCCAGCCTTGCAGATCCCAAGGTAGCAGTGGCCTTCCTTCACTGATCACTCCCTTTGCCAGAGGTCCAGAAAGAACTTGCAGCATGATCACCTGCCTGCTGAACTTCCACTCTAAGCAGCAAACTTTAAGGAGCCAAAGAGGAGTCCCCAGTGGGCAAGGGGAGCAGAGAAGAGAAACATGTTAAATGTAAACTTAAAAGACAGTAAAATGGGACACAACCCCCATTCAAATCCCAGAGATGCGGGCAAGTCCCCAAAAGTAGTTGTTAGATTTAAAAACTGGACACACCTCATTTCAAAAAAAAAAAAAACAACAACAACAAAACACAGTACATAGAAATATCAGGGATAACTGGAAAAATCACCAGAGAAATGTTCTGTGAAAATCAAGCTCTTCAACTCAACATGTCTCAGGGCTGAAACACACCCTCTATTCATCCAGGCAACAATGCCTCTTGCTTCTTATCAGGGATGCAACTGGTCAAGGACACTAAATGGCTTTACAAAGCAACTTTTCAAACTTTCCTTTTGGGCCAAGGTCTGGGCCTATGAGGATCAGGCAGCCCTGTGAGGGCTGGGAACAGCAGGTCCCAAAGGTTCCAGGTTCTGGCCCTTCCTTCCCAGACACAATGTCAAACACACAGAAGCTCCTGTCATGTTACATTTTACATTTTGAAATATGGAAGCATCTTTTAAATACTCTTAAGGCATTGATTTATTAAAACGTTCTCTATCAAGATTTCACATTAGCTTAAAATTCAAATCAGTCTTTACACTTCTCTACTGAGAGGTCTCCCCCTTCTCCAGCCATCAGTGCTACCAGCATCCACACAGTGAGCCCCATGGTCAGCCTCTTTGTTCCCTGGGTGAACCAACTAGATGTTAATACTGCTCTGCTACAAGGTAAAAGCTCCTAACTCAAACTTATTGGAAAAGGAGTGAAACTTCTGCAAAGTGCACTTTAAGAAGAGGTACTTTTTGCTTATGAAAAGAAACCAGTGAGTCCTCTAAGAATAATAAAAGGGAATATTTTACAGTTAAGCACATGATTTGGAGTGAAGAATTCGGATGATGCTCAGCTGGTCCAGGCTGTTAATACTCTTCTTGTTCCTCCTGCGGGCCCCCTTCATCAGGTATCACGAAGCCTTCCTGAAATGGGAAAATGAGAGGGGAAAGTTATTACTCAACGCTGAATGAAAGATCAGTTTCTACTGTGGGTTCACTTTCCTCATATTTAAAGCCTCTCTAAGTCAACGGTTCTTCCTGTCTTTACCACACACTTGGCATTTAATGGCACAAGGCCAAGTGACCACTATTTTATTAGTTAGGCAGTGGAATCACATCCCACAAAAGGCAAAAACTGAGCACAAATTTACTCTCAATCTTTCAGGGGTGATGGATGTGTACACTGTCTTGATTATGGTGATGATCTCACACATCAAGTTGTACTTAAATATGTACAGTTCATTGTGTCAATAAAGTTGTTTAAGAAAATTTACCCTCAAAAATCCCTGAAGTCACCATAATGGTGCCATACCATCTCCTCTCAATAAACTGTCCATACAGCCAGCTTTTCCTTCATTCATTCTTTTGCCTGCACTTAGGAACCATGCACACATGCTACTGCAGGTGTTGTGGGTGTTCTGTTTACCCAAAACACCCACAACACACATAACAGCCGCAAGGCTGGGCCAACATCAGAAGCATGGGAAAACATCACACCCACGGCTCCCACCTTACACTCACTCCAGGGCATATGGCATGTGCTAATGGCCACACTACCGTAAGAACTTAGACTTCCCCTTCAACCCCCATCTTTTTTTTAACTAAATATCTATGGCTAAATTTACTTAAGCTATGACTCCACTAAAATAATACTCAGACTAGATCAAGGACACCTATATCTTCAACCCCTTTGTTTGTATTATCTGGCACAGAGCAAGCCCGAAATAAGGATTTATTGAACAAATTATCAACTTTTCAGTCATCTGTCTTAATCCCCCCCAATTCACTTGATATGTTTAGAGCACACTGTTAGTAACAGCATTAATGCTGCCTTATATTTGTATACCGCCACATACTACGAAACACGTAGACATATACTGTAGTTTGATCCTAAAGACCTTGCTAGGCATGCAGAAGAATTATAAATAATTGCAGCCATTAAACAGTGGCAAGATGTCAAATCCTAAATCTAGGGAAAATCAGTTTTCCTTGTTCAGCTAACACAGCATGATTCATATCAGCAGATTCGGCTGTGTAATACACATGGATCTCAAGAAACTTGACCACAAGGCACTCTGGGGAAATAGGAACCAGATACACTCCAGGTTGGGAGAAAAAAGGTACGCTCTGACAGCTGTGGGCAGCAGACATCAAACAGGGGCCATGTGCCTGGTTCTCCAGGGCATGCCTTGGGCCCTATTAAAAAGAAGGCAGCACCTCAGGCTGAGGGGTCCAAGCTGAAAGGGGTGGAGTGGGGATAGCGGGGTTAAGAGCACCTTGTGGCACTCATGACCTATCAGTGGCCACAAACTACAGAAGCAGGGCAGCCAGCCACCTGAGTGTCCTATGCCTGCCTCAAAGGCTGACAGACCTCAAGGCAGAGGCTGAAGCTGGGCAGAGGTGCCCTCTCTGGCTGACTTTAAGGGTCAAAGATGAAGTCTTTTGATGAATGTTATGCTGAAACACAACAAGCATCAGTACTGAGTTCGCCGAAACCAACCAGATAAAATTTTTCTATTTTCTCTTAGGTGGCAAAACGGCAAGAAAATATCCTCATGTCAACACGTACATCTGTGGCATAGAGAATGTCCACAATCCTCTGCAATACAGGGTTGTTTTCCCCCTCGTTCTCCTGGCAAATCAATTCAATGTTCCTTAGCTTTCCAAAGTAGAAATCTCTCTCTTTCTCCAAGTCTTCGACGGTAAGTTTCAATACGTTGACCTGCACAAAACATTAGAAAGGATGAGACACCTGGCATTCATGCACCAACAGCACATCAGATAAACTTCTAACCCAAAAGGAGATGTGGGCTTTCATTAAACTCTCTAACAAGGACAAAACCCCACTTTAGTTTAATGTCAATTTTCTTCAGCCCCAGATAAATAACATGGGCTTGTTCATGGCACCCTGACTATAACAATTCCCAGGAAAGGACAGGCTATATCATGGAACATGCAGGAACTTCTCAGGGACTACGACAAGATCAAAGAGAAAAACCCATGGGAGCCTGAGACAAATACAGAAGCAGAATCCACAACCTGGCCCAGCAGAGTGGATGCCCATCATATACTGAGTCTTTACCAGGGCACTTGGTCAATCAAGTTCAGGTCTTTCTGCAAGTTGAAGTCAATGGTAAGAGAGGGTCTGGTCCAAGGGAGCAGGGTAGAAATGATGAGCCAGGAGGGGAAAACTATCTAAAGATGACTAATACTAGCCAAAGACAGCTAGCACTGAGGCAGGCCTGGGCATGGAAACTCAATGGTTCTTTCTCCCCCCCAATATGTTGGGGCTAGGGGGCGATCCATGACTCAAAAGAAAAGCATTCTCTGATGAGAGGGTCCCTGCATCACTCTCTCTCCCAAGAGAGTTTCAAAATGGAGAGAAGATAGCAGAGGCAGGGAGCAGACCCCACCACATTCCACCGCTAGCTCCCCTGAGCAGCCTGTCAGCTCACACCACTTGTGCTGCAGGATCCTCCAGGAGCCCCACTGAGGGACTCTAATTTCCACAAAGGGGCAATGAAGAAATAAATCTCAGTGCTTGCGCCAGGACTCTATCCAGCCACAAGTAATAGAAGTCATAACAACTCTCACAGCCCTTTGTGTATTTTAAGCACAGTATGTCTTCGTTCTAGTATACTCAAATCTATGACGTGAATTCAATTTAACTCTCACTGAATGCAAATTACATGGCATAGGGTGTAGCATAAAATCCTCACAGGCCTTACAGGCTAGGGCCCCATGGAAGGCCGAGCCAGGGAATCAAAGGTGCAGCTGCTGAGAACAATTTGGGTAGCAGGGAATTCTGAGAGCCAGAAGCACCAGAGAAATCTAGTCCACCTTCTGAACTTCTAGCTGCAAAAACAAGCAAACAGCTTATCCAGCTTCCCTGACGAAGAAGCCAGACCCAACCAAAGGATCAAATCCTGTCCTTTCGGAACCTGCAGTTGAGAAGCATCCAGAGATGATCCAGGAGCAGGTGACTGGAACCACCAGGACCATTCCGTCAAAGACTTAATTTCAATGTTCAACATCAAAGGACTGAAAAGACCAAACTAGAATCAAGGTTCTAGACACCCTCTCACTACTCCTTTAGCAACCACAGAAATCACTTTTAAAATAACTGAAAGGATTTCCCTGGCAGTCCAGTGGTTAAGACTCCGCGCTTCCAATGCAGGGGGCACGGGTTCGATCCCTGGTGAGGGAACTAAGATCCCACATTCTGCACGGCCAAAAAAATAATCAAAAAAAATTTTTGGGCTTCCCTGGTGGCGCAGTGGTTGACAATCTGCCTGCCAATGCAGGGGACACGGGTTCAAGCTCTGGTTTGGGAAGATCCCACATGCCACGGAGCAACTAGGCCCGTGAGCCACAATTACTGAGCCTGCGCGTCTGGAGCCTGTGCTCCGCAATAAGAGAGGCCGCGATAGTGAGAGGCCCGCGCACCGTGATGAAGAGTGGCCCCCGCTTGCCGCAACTAGAGGAAGCCCTCGCACAGAAACGAAGCCCCAACACAACAAAATGAATAAATAAATAAATAAAATTTAAAACAAACACAAACCAAAAAAAAAAAAATTTTTTTTAAATAAGTAAAAATAAAAATTGAAAGTTTCAATAAAGTACTAACACCACCTAATCACCAGCAAAACGAAATCATCCATCTGCCCCCACCCTCCCCACCCCTGCTTTAACTGCTATTTGTTGCCTTTCCTTAAACTATCAGTTACTCCCAAAGTGGAGTGAGTACACGAAGGGGACAAAAGGGCAAGAGTAGACTATCCCCAGGAGTGGAAGCTGCCTTGGATCTTCAGCCCAAGGTCCACGAGCCAGGGAAGAGGCCTTCTAGTCACATGAGAAGGAAAGGGAAGTTAAAACAGCTTCACGAGGCACGGTAGCTTGGAGTCCATCTGTACACACACGTTACACTAGTGCCTCCCTCACAAACCCACTGAACCCTTCTCTGGCCTACAAATCAACAAGGGCACCAGAACCGAGCCGGATAGGTCCCACCCACAAGGCCAAGCAGCAGCCCTCCTTGACATCACTCAATAACTATGAATCCACAAGAAACAACACGCATACAGTAAGTCATCAGCTTTCACTTGGCACTCCTCTAACTGGTTATTTATAAGGTTATTAAAAATCTGTGATTAGTAATCAGCGTCACTCTTAGAACACTCTCTTATAGTTAAGTAATAGCTGTAACCTAAGAAGCCCAAGGAGAACGCTTTGGGCCTGCACTGGCCAATACGGTAGCTATGAGCCACATGTGGTGTTTTGAGCCCTTGAAATGTGGCCAGTGCAACTGAGACAGGCTGTAAAGATCAAACACACACTGGATTACAAAGACCTAGTACAATGTTCAAATGTAAAACATCTCACTGATAATTATCTGTAATGATCACATGTCAGAATGCTAATATTTTAGATATATTGGGTAATGTGTTATTTGAATTAATCTAACCTGTTTCTTGTTACTCTTTTCAATGTGGCTACCAGCAAACTTTAAGTTCTATATGTGCCTCACATTTCTGGTTTACATTCTATTTCTACTGAACAGCACTGCTCTGGACTAAAATCAACTAAAACAACATTTCTCCAGGATGACTTAACAGTGTGGAATCATTGCAGATCTCCCAAAGGCTATGGACACCACAAGGTAATTTGTGTAGAATACACTGTTCTCCTCTTAGCCCACCAAGCCCATGTGGCTCTACTTTCCCATCAGTCGTGTCCCCCAGACCTCCACACCTTTATCAAGGGTCACCACTTCAAATACTTTCAGGGTTAGAGACATCATGTAAATGAGCCATGGGAGTCAGTAACAGGGTGTGCTCAGGACTTTGGCAACCTGGAAAGAACCTAAAATCCTTCATATTAAAAAAAATAATAATAAAAATCAAAACCCTGTTCAGGCCAAACAAATCAGTTCTGAGGCAGGGCTGGACCAGCTGGCTGTGAGCTGGGTCCAAACTCCAACTCAGGCTATTTAACCTCTCCGAGCCGCACTGTCCTCTGTAACACCTCACACGGCTGCTGCAAAAATGAAAGAAAATGTTTAGTAGAGCACTGGCGCTCACACTCTAAAAATGGTAGTTTTGTTTTTGCTATTAACAGTTGTGTATTTCACCAAAAAAAATCTAACTCCTGTGAACTTTTAAAACATACTTCAGAACCTATTTCACTCTATCAAGCCCACAGACAAGAACCATAACAATCACAACTGTCTTTCATCTACTGCCATTTACCCCATTTATCCCAAAAACCCTTCTAGGTACTTGGCAAAACATCAGCTCATGAAATCCGCTCAACTACCGTGACCAAAGTATTAGCCCCACTGCATACGAGGCAGTGAATCTGGAGAGGTTAACTGACTTGCCCCAAGTAGAAGGTAAGTGGCAGAGCCAGGATGCACCCCAAATCTACACAACCCAAAGCCAGAGCTCCCTCACACCGGACACAGCTGAACAGCAGTCCCATGGAACCCACTGCATCTTCTCCTGGAGAGCACAAGGCCAACCCAGTGCTGGCTGCCGGGCCTCGGCACTGACACCTCTTTACCCTATTTCTCACTGAGACTGCTTCCTGTGTACACCTGTGCCTGGACACCAACAGTTACAGGGAAGGCTCCTTATTCTCCAGGACTTATGCACTCACAGTGACAGTGCCCACAGGGTGCTTGAAGCTGCCACAACAATGGGGATGGTGACCCAGTCACTTCCACACTCCCAAGGCACCTATGACCATGGGGCACACACAAATCAAAGAATGAAAAAAACCAAATGTGATCTTTGAGCAGGCTTTTGTGTTCTGATTTCCTAGAAGTATGATCTGGGTCACAACAGGTTCTGGATTAAAGTGAGGCCATTTCCTCCAGGCTTTAGGACTTGGCTTTTAAAAGGAAAGTAAAAGGGTTCAATCCCAAAGTCACAGGAATCACAGAGCATCCTTGATTTTAAATCTGGAATGAATCAAGAGAATCATCCAAAAGCAAACAAACAAATAAAACAACTATAAGAATTAGTGAGAAAATCTCTGAAAGTCTAAAACTTGTTCTGATCTACAGAGACCTCTCCCAAGTACCTTCAGGATATTTAATCCTGAAGATGTTTCAAATCATCGACCTATTAAGAACAGAAAAGCAATAGGCTTTGCATACCAGTTCCACTCTCAACTTGATACTCTAGTGGCCCAGGATTTCAGCAGAGAGACTGCGGAATCTTTTTTTAAATTACCATTTAGAAGGGAACTCTATCTTTTGTCAGAGCCAAAATTCAGGAGACATTCTCCAAATCCCACAGAACCCTGACAGCGTTCCAAACACTTTCAACAGGGTTCCATCGTATGGGCAGGTTTCCAAACAGACATCGGTTACTAATAGAAATAGATCTAACAGCGCTCAGAAATGCCTGGCACCCCTCTCTTCCATCATCACCTCCAGGCTCGCAGTCCCCACCAGCTCCAAAGCGCTCACACGTGTCACGAGGACTGCTTTGGTACGCAGACAAGGCATGTCTTCCCACAAGAACACGGACAAGCCTCCCTGGTCAGGGCAGCAAGCACCCCTTCCCCCAAGGCAGCTCCTGTCTTGGACACATGAGGTGCCTACCTGCTGCATCAATTCGGCTGCTTCGTCATCCCCGTTCCCCACACCAGGATTCTTCCGCACCACGCCCGGGCCAGCCTTAGGGGTTGCAGTAGTTCTGTGTGTTGCAATGGGCCTCTGTGGAGCTGAGAGGAGCAGAGTTGTTTTTTTTTTTTTAAGAGGAGAAATTTCAAGACAAAAAAGAACCCACCAGACAACAAGAGGAGGCTGTGACCAACTGCCCTCCACAGTTATGCAGTGAGGAGACCCACCAGAGAGAGCCCAGCATGCAAGACTGCACCCCATGTCTGCCCAAAGTGGTTTTTCATCCTGGCAGCACACTCAAGTACCAATTTTAGCTACGATCTTTCGTGCTGGGAATAAGTCCTTTGGCGTGGCCTTTTTTCCGCTGGGGTGGACAGGACTATCATCTGAAAGAGGCAAAGTCATCCTGGTACATACAGATGATCTACCTTAACCCAGCTCCAACCACATCCACAGACAGGGCAGCTTTATGGAGCAAAGGAAAACTTCAGGCCAGGAGCTCACAGTCCCAGCTGTTGTGGGGTGCCCACAATTCCCCATCTGGAAAGTAAGGTGCCTCCTAACTCAGAACCTCAGGCTCCTTGGATTGGGAAGATGAGGGGGTAGAGCCTGCTTTGACCACTAATGACTTCAAAACCCCATCCTGCTTCCCTTTTAAAAGGTGTTTAGAAGGGTTAGGAGAGAAAAGCAGCACACTGACCAGGACTTAAAGACTTCTCTCAGTGTGAATGGCCAAAGCAGACAAAGATGAGGAAAAAGCTACAAGGGGCCAATCTATCTACAAGTTAAAATAATTAAGAATAATCAAGAATGGGCTACCTCAAGGTAAATTTATCATTCATTATTTTATTCATTCAGCAAGTATTTTGTAAAGCTTGTACATTATGCCAGGCTTAGAAATATCTCATTTTCCTGACATTCCAAACTGTTCAATAACTATCAGGCCTTTCACCCACAGTAACAGGCATTTCCGCTGGAGGATCTCTAGCATATGTTCAACCTGAAGACTAAATACTTAATGCAAGTCTCCACATGCCTGTTAGCAGCATCTGAAATATGAAATGCACAGGGTTATCTATGCAGTTCCCCATTCTAAGAAGCTAAAGAATAAAAGTACTCAATATTTGGAGAAATCTGAACCCTCATATACTCTGCTGATGGGAAAATAAAATGATTCAGTCACTTTGGAAAACCATCAGGTAGTTCTGCCAAAGGTTAAACACAGAGTTACCATACAACCCAAGACTTCTGCTCCAAGAGTATATACTCTTGGAGACAACCCTCAGAATGGGAGAAAATATTTGCAAATGAAGCAACTGACAAAGGATTAATCTCCAAAACATACAAGCAACTCATGCAGCTCAATATCAAAAAAACAAACAACCCAATCCAAAAATGGGCAGAAGACCTAAATAGGCATTTCTCCAAAGAAGATATACAGATTGCCAACAAACACATGAAAGAATGCTCAACATCATTAATCATTAGAGAAATGCAAATCAAAACTACAATGAGGTATCACCTCACACCAGTCAGAATGGCCATCATCAGAATATCTACAAACAATAAATGCTGGAGAGGGTGTGGAGAAAAGGGAATCTTGCACTGTTGCTGGGAATGTAAATTGATACAGCCACTATGGAGAACAGTATGGAGGTTCCTTAAAAAACTAAAAACAGAACTACCATATGACCCAGCAATCCCACTACTGGGCATATATGCTGAGAAAACCATAATTTAAAGAGTCATGTAGCACAATGTTCACTGCAGCTCTATTTACAATAGCCAGGACATGGAAGCAACCTAAGTGTCCACTGACAGATGAATGGATACAGAAGATGTAGCAAATATATACAATGGAATATTACTCAGCCATAAAAAGAAACGATATTGAGTTATTTGTAGTGAGGTGGATGGACCTAGAGTCTGTCCTACAGAGCGAAGTAAGTCAGAAAGAGAAAAACAAATACTGTATGTTAACACATATATATGGAATCTAAAGAAAAAAAAAATGGTTCTGAAGAACCTAGGGGCAGGACAGGAAAAAACACACAGACGTAGAGAATGGACTTGAGGACACGGGGAAAGGGAAGGGGAAGGGTAAGCTGGGACGAAGTGAGAGAGTGGCATGGACATATATACACTACCAAATGTAAAATAGATAGCTAGTGGGAAGCAGCCGCATAGCACAGGGAGATCAGCTTAGTGCTTTGTGACCACCTAGAGGGGGTGGGATAGGAAGGGTGGGAGGGAGACACAAGAGGGAGGAGATATGGGGATATATCTATATTTATAGCTGATTCACTTTGTTATAAAGCAGAAACACACCATTGTAAAGCAATTATACTCCAATAAAGATGTTAAAAAAAAAATTATTTTTAAAAAAAGGGTATATACTCTTGGATATATACCCCAAGAGAAAACATACGCCCACACAGAAACTTGTATATGAATGGTCATAGCAGCATTGTTCGTAAAAGCTAAAAAATGAAAAGAACTCAAATCACCATCAACTGATGAATAAATAAAATATGCTACAACCATACAATAGAATGTTATTTAGCCATAAAAAGGAATGGAGTACTGATATATGATACAATATGGATGAACCTTGAAAACATTATGCTAAATGAAAGAAGCTAGACACAAAAGACTATGTATTCTATAATCCCATTCAGAAATGTTCAGAATAAGTAAATCCATAGAGAGTGGATTAGTAGTTGCCTAGGATTGGCAGGGAGGGAGGAGAGTTGGGGGAAAATGGGAAGTGACTGCTATTAAGCACACATGAGGTTTCTTCTGCGGGGTAATGAAAATGTTCTAAAACTGATCATGGCAATAGTAGAACACATCTATGAATGTACTAAAAACGATTCAATTGTATACTTTAAATGGGTGAATTGTATGGTAAGTGAATCAGAGCGCAATAAAGCTATCAAAATTACAAAGTACTTAATGTCCCTCTCTGCCTACCAGATGGATCAGCCTCTCTCTCAAGGTACTACGTGACTTCAACTGACGTTCTTGCCACCTTCTGAGGAGGAGTTAGCACCTGCAGAACATCCACCCTGCCCCAAAGTATATGTTCTGTGAGTGTACTACTGCAAACAATTTGGGGAAACCCACCAGGACAAGACTTTTAAAGAAAGTCTCTATAAACAGCCTCCCCCTGACTCCTAGATTCTGCTGGCATCACAGAACTTAGCACTCTAGGGAGGGCAGGGAAGCCGTGAGTAAGCACAGGAAGCTGGTCTGCAGACAGAACAATGACGCAGAGCCAAGAGCAGTCCCCAAGAGACCTAGAAAGCTCCTTCAGTGCCTGGGAGTTCAGGTATGGTTGCAACTTCCCATCCGAGGGCTCTAAGATGAAATGCCCTTGTGTTCAAACTAACTCTCTTTTATGTGAGCTAACCTGAGGGACTTCTATTCCATACAACTAAAGTGTGTTGGCAAAATCGATACAGTAACTCATTCAGGCCTCAAGAACAGCCCTCTGGGGACAAGTACTGAAATTCCCCTTTTACAAAGGAGGAAACAGCAGGGTAGAGGTGAAGTGATTACACAGGGCTCCAGGGATCTAAGAACAAACACAGGACTCTGATGCCACAATCCATGCCTCTGCCATATGGCTGGGCTTACGCTCTTCAAGCTCCCTAAGCCTACGGCTACCCAAACCCTTCTGACTGAATACTATAAGAATGAATGTATTTGGAAATGGTATTTTTTGTGTGTGGATTTTTGGGGTTTTTTTGGTTTGTTTGTTCGTTTGTTTTACCTGCACTGCTAGAGCTGAGAGGTTTCTTCGGTTTGTTCAGAGCTGGAGCAACAAGGGAGGGGGCCACCGCAGTTTCTTGACCTTGTCTGGCAGCTACAGGGTCATAGTCTTTCCCATCATAGTTTGCATCAAAAAACTTCTTGAACCACTGAACGAATTCAAAATTGTCCTGAAACTTTCCTTTTACTAATTTGTCCACAGGAATTATCTGTAGAGAAACACAAGACTATTTAGCCCAAAAGCTAGAAGAAGCTTCTGGCAAGCATCAAACATGTCCATCAAATCAGTATAAGGCTCTGCCAAAGGAGAAAAAAATATTTTAGAGGCAAGAACTAAGTGCTAAGTAAGCCCCTGGAAGTTTGTAGAGCAAGTTTCATTCAATTTGCCTTCCACAGAGAACTTAACAACAGCCAGTCCCCCTCTAAGTCCATCAAAAGAAATCAGAAATGCAAAAGAAACAAGTATCATACATAAGTCACATATACACATCCAAACACATCCTAAGATATGTCATTCCACTGTAAAGAGTAAAGCTCCCATGGAACTTGCACGGCCATGGTGCCTGTCACAAGGTATGAAATCCAGAGCACAAACTAACCACAGGCATCCACGACGAACTGTGCTAAAAAAAATTGTCTTAAAAATAGGTCAAGGTATGGAATCAGTCCTGGGATAGACTGCTACAAAATGATATGTTTTTCAAGTAATTCCAGTCCTATTAAAACATACTTTAAAGGACCTGTAAGTTTTTTATTGTACCAGAATACTGTGTTACCAGGTACTACTTCAAATGGTGGGACTGCTGGCCAGAGCTTAACTATCTTTTAACTCTTCAAGGATTCCAGTTACAATCTGAACTATATCCACCCATCTGAGCAAATAAATTTTTAAAAATTTCTCTGTGTGATACTGAAACATTTACAAATAAAATGTTATGTAACTCACTTCAAAATAATCCACGAGTACAGGGGGTGGGATAGAGGTATACATGAAACAAAATTGGCCATGAGTTGATAATCACTGAGGTACATGGGAGATCACTGCACTATTCTCTCTAACTTATATACTTCAGAAATTTTCCTTATTCAAAAAAATAAATTCCATAAAAAGAAAAAGAAAAATAACTGCGTATAATAAGCTACACCTAGTTTAAACTATGCCTGATAACTAAATGATATTCTTCCAACACAAATGTGTATTTTATATATTGTACAGAGACAAAACTAAAATAAAAGACTGATTTCAAAGTAAATAAAAACCAGATACAGCAGCAAGATAATCAGGGGACGATTACAAGCTTTACTAAAAAAAATGTGTCCCCCCCCCAAAATGGCTTAAAGGATAAGCCCCTTCTAATGGGGGGAAACTACTTAATTTTGCAATAATATGTTATCTACTAAAACAAAGCTATTTACCCTAATGAAGCCTGGTGGTCTGTGTTTCTGGTAGCTTCAAATAACCTTGGGGGCAAAAGGGAACATTCCAGCACCTGCCAGCCATCTTCTTTGTACTTTGCTATAAAAATCAAGTTCTAGAATCTTCTCTATTAGAGCTACTTATTCTACCATATGGTATGCTTTACAGAAGTAAATTCAGAGATTAAACGAGTTAGACCTCAGACTAATAGAAATTAAACAGTAATAAAATTAAAAAAAAAAAATCACGGGTACAGATTTACAGATTGATCTTTCAGACAGTTACCAACTTCATGATGAAGAAAGAAGACAGTAAGAGAACCGGGGGTAGGAAAGTAGAGGGAAACTTTGCTCCCAGTAAATTGTTAACTGGAGAAAAGATAACCATATAAATTGGGAAAAGAAAAACAAAAATGTCCAAAGTCATGGCCCAGAATCTGTATCCTTAGTAATTACCACTAGTTAAGAAACACCCTAAATGAAAGAATAAAGTTTACTTACTTTGTCAACACCCATCCTCTTAAAACCTGCTTGTAGTATTTTGAAGTTCTGGATGTATTCGTGTTCTAGCTTAGCTTGGAATTTCACTTTCTTCAAGGCAATGGAGCCAGGGAACAGCATGTCCATAAACTGACAATAGGCAGCCCCTGAATGAGTAACAGAAGAAAATACACACTAGGTCATTAAATGCAGTAGCTATTAAAGCAGCAGGGTGAAAATTTACCCAAACCTGCTTAACCCACTAAATTTTAAAAGTTGTGAAGTGGACCTACAAAACCCCAAAGCTTCATTACCACTCGACTTCGAAATTGATAATAGGACTGTGGTTTTACCTGGTAAGTTCTACAACAGACTTGCAACCTGGAACCCCATGACGAGAAGAGCAATGTTCCCATGAAATTTTAAAACTATTCTTTATAAGAAAACCAGCATGACAATAAAATGACAACTACAGGGGCTTCCCTGGTGGCGCAGTGGTTGGGAGTCTGCCTGCCAATGCAGGGGACACCGGTTCGAGCCCTAGTCTGGGAAGATCCCACATGCCGCGGAGCAACTAGGCCCGTGAGCCACGATTACTGAGCCTGCGCGTCTGGAGTCTGTGCTCCGCAACAAGAGAGGCCGCGTGAATGAGAGGCCCGCGCACCGTGATGAAGAGTGGCCCCCACTTTACGCAACTGGAGAAAGCCCTCACACAGAAACGAAGACCCAACACAGCCATAAATAAATAAATAAATAATTTTTTTTTAAAAAGTAAAGTGATTCTTTAAAAAAAAAAAAAAAATGACAACTACAAAGAAAAATGAATGTCAGCGGGAGGAGGGATTTCCCCAGTATTTCAAAGATCCATCCTCTGACACAGGTTTAAAAAAAAAGTTTTTTCTAAGATGTTTGCCTCCCTGAGCTTTTTACATCTCTAAATAAACTTACCTATCATTTTATAAACAAAGTTGAACAGAAGACATTTTTGTGTTCCTCCATTTAAATTTTTTCAATTTTAAAGGCCACTATAAGAAATTATTGCATATATTTCATCCCATTTGCTCCCCAATTTCACTCCTTCCTCCATTTGCCCATTTTTATCCATCACCACCCCCAAAAGTGTTTTCTTGGCACTTAATATTTCCAGGAACGTTACTTCTCTAATGCCTACCAAAATACACTCTCCTAATACAGGGCAGGCTTCATGTGCACTTACTGCCCTTTCAGGAAAGGAGACAAGAAATCCAGCGACTAAGCAATAGGTGTTGTGCAGAACGAGGCCGCCTTAATACGCATATTCAACTTATTTTACATCAGGCCAAATTGGCTCCCTGCCAGATCTGGCATAAACAGTGCCATTATCATTATTTTTGGAAAGATACAAAGAAAGCAGAAGCACTTCAATGACCTGAGTGACATGCTTAGTAGAAAGGAGCACCAGAAAGTGAAAGCCTGATTTTTTTTTTTTTTTTAATAAATTCATTTATTTATTTTTGGCTGCTCTGGGTCTTCGTTGCTATGTGCGGGCTCCCCATTGTGGTGGCTTCTCTTGTTGCGGAGCATGGGCTTCAGCAGTTGTGGCAAGCGGGCTTAGTTGCTCCAGGGAAGCCCAAAAGCCTGATTCTTGAGGTGGCTGATTTATTTACTCATCCAACAGAAATATACTGTGGGAATTATGTACCAGGCAATGAATTAGCAATATTTATGCTTTTTAAAATGGAGGCACTGGGCTTCCCTGGTGGCGCAGTGGTTGGGAGTCCGCCTGCCAATGCAGGGGACACGGGTTCGATCCCTGGTCCGGAAAGATCCCACATGCCGCAAAAGCAACTAAGCCCATGCACCACAACTACTGAGCCTGCACTCTAGAGCCCACGAGCCACAATTACTGAAGCCCAGGCGCCACAACTACTGAAGCCTGTGCACCTAGAGCCCGTGCTCCGCAACAAGAGAAGCCACCGCAATGAGAAGCTCACCCACCTCAACGAAAAGTAGCTTCTCACCGCAGTGAGAAGCCTGTGCACCGCAAAGAAGAGTAGCCCCCAGTCGCCGCAACTAGCGAAAGCCTGCTTGGAGCAGCGAAGACTACGCAGCCAAAAATAAGTAAGTAAAATAAAGGAAATTTAAAAGTCATAATTTACCAATTGCAATGTACAGATCTGGTTTGGATCCTGATGCATACAAATCAACTTAAAACACACACACACACACAGAAGATAATCTATTAAGCATCTATACCCACAGCACTGCTTTACACATGAAAGATATTCTTTCTGAACCAGCAAAATAATGTGCATTTACTAAATTCTCAGGCCATTCGTGGGACTTTCCATTCAAAACAGCAGTCATCTGCTTCTCAGAAAAAACCTGCTTGAAGAATGTTGCTTTTATTTTAGAGATGAAGAATCCTTATAGCCATTATAAATGTAAAAACTGAGGACCAAAAACTGTAGCCAAAGACTACAGAGGCAAGAGACCAAGCTTAGAACCAGACCCCAGGTATCCTGACTCCCTGTCCATTGCTCTTTTCCATGTCATTATACACCATATTAGAACACCCTACCCTGGAATAAAGAAGCATTTCCTGAATCAGGGAAGAAACTGGTATACCATGCTGCTACACTCTGACTGAAACAGAGTTAACAAAGAAAAACACTGAGACCCCACTAAAAATAGACAAATCAACTGGACAATTCACACAAAAAAATGTAAGCAGCTGATAAACACATGGGGAGCCAACCTAAGGAAATGATTTTTTTAAAAAATATAGCCTGGCAGTCCACTGGTTAGGACTCTGCACTTTCACTGCCAAGGGCCTGGGTTCAATCCCTGGTCAGGGAACTAAGATCCCACAAGCCACCAGTGCAGCAAAAAAAAAAAAAAAGTGAATTTAATAAAGTAATACCAATTTTAAAAAAATACAGCAAAGATTTACACATGAAACTTGTGTAACTTTATTTACAAGAGTAAAAAATGGAAGCAACCTATATGTCCCAAAGTAGGAGCAATCAATTACATAATCTGCACACCATCACCTAAGAGAATATTATGCAAGCATTCAAAGCACTTTTTTTTTTTTATAGAACTCTTTTTATTTATTTATTTATTTATTTATTTATTATTTTGGCTGTGTTGGGTCTTCGTTTCTCTAGTTGCGGCGAGCGGGGGCCACTCTTCATCGCGGTGCGCGGGCCTCTCACTATCGCAGCCTCTCTTGTTGCGGAGCACAGGCTCCAGACGCGCAGGCTTAGTAGTTGTGGCTCACGGACCCAGTCGCCCCGCGGCATGTGGGATCTTCCCAGACCAGGGCTTGAACCTGTGTCCCCTGCATTGGCAGGCAGATTCTCAACCACTGCGCCACCAGGGAAGCCCCAAAGCACATTTTTTTAAAATTGTGGGGGGAAAAGCTCAAGATTTAATATTACAAGAAAAAGCAAGATACAAAAACATATCTATAAAATGTCTTCATATATGTAAAAATATCCATCTTAATATATATGCATAGAAAAAAAAAAAGACTAGAAGAAAACACAATGTGGAGACTTCCCTGGTGGTCCAGTGGTAAAGAATCCACCTTCCAATGCAGTGGACGTGGGTTCAATCCCTGCTCAGGCAACTAAGATCCCACATGCCACGGGGCAACTAAGCCCATTAGCCACAACTACTAAGCTTGTGTGCCTCAACGAGAGAGCCCGCATGCCACAACTAGAGAGACGCCCGCACAATGCAAGGAAAGATGCCGAGTGTCTTAACGAAGATCCCGTGTGCCACAACTAAGACCTGACACAGCCAAAAATAAATAACTTAAATAAATAATATTAAAAAATAGAAAACACAATGTATTAGATTAAACCATACAAAGTTATTGTTTTATAGATCAAAAATGATTGAACAGTGGCCATATCTGGGGACTGGTACTGAATACATTCTATTTTTAAAATATTAATTATGTACTACAATGAATATTACTTTTATAATCAGAACACAAAAAAAGAAGGTAAATGTTTTTTACAAAGAAGTCTGTCAGCTGCTTTTTTACAAAAGGGCTCAAAACTCCTGGCCTGTAGATGTCTCAGCTTGTTTCAGAAGAGGTTAAAAGGGGCTTTCCTTCCAGTCTCTGCCTTAATAACAAAGGCTGGCAACATAAGCAGGGTAAGAAGAGGACCCCTCAGGTCTTCCTTGGTGGTGCAGTGGTTGGGAATCCACCTGCCAATGCCGGGGATGCGGGTTCAATCCCTGGTCCGGGAAGATCCCACATGCCTCAGAGCAATTAAGCCCGTGCACCACAACTACTGAGCCTATGCTCTAGAGCCTGCAAGCCACAACTACTGAGCCCGCGAGCCACAACTACTGAAGCCTGCACGCCTAGAGCCCATGCTCCGCAACAAAAGAAGCCACCGCAATGAGAAGCTCACCCACCTCAACGAAAAGTAGCCCCCCCACTCGCCACAACTAGAGAAAGCCCACGTGCAGCAACGACAACCCAATGCAGCCAAAAATAAATAAATTTTTAAAAAAAAAGGAAGAAGAAGAGGACCCCTCTTACATGGCTGCTGTCCCAATGATCTGGGGCAGGAGAACAGGTCCATGTAAAATCTGTGGCTGGAAAATGCAGACAGACTTAGGGTTGGACCAACTGTGTCATGGCACCAACCACCAAGTCTCTGCTGACTGCCACAGCCCCATTCTACCAGGATCTGTGCTACTAGCAAAGAACACACAAGGGCACAATGCAGCCCCTTCTCCAAAAGCCTGCAATATCTCAAGTGCACTGGCTCTCAACCCTTTTGGGTCAAGGGTCCCTTGGAGAATTAGATGAAAGCTGAAGTCAATATTCTACACAGGATAGATGCCTTTCAGGACTTCCCTGGCGGTCCAGAGGTTAGGACTCTGCACTTCCAATGCAGGGGGCATGGGTTCGATCCCTGGTCAGGGAATTAAGATCCCACATGCTCTGTCACGGCCAAAAAAAAAAAAAGGATAGATGCCTTCCTATCAGAAAACTCTAGATTAAGAGTCCTCAAAGTTTTACACATAGGAAACACTCTATTAAATGTAAAAGTGTTCAGACTTTTGGAAGTAGATGAGGCTTAAGTCATCTTAAAGGATGAATAAAATTTGGAAATAGAAGGCTGTGAGGAGTCATTAATGCAGATATTAAAAGTCGGCCTTGAGACATTTTAACAACTGAAACATAATCCTATTTTAATTTTAAAAGCAAGAAAGAAAACCGTACAACATTGTGTGCTTGTATTTGTTACTTACTGCAACAGTCTGTAATAGCAATAGACTGGAAACAAACTAAATGTCCATTAATAGGGGACTGATCCAAGGAAATTATGGTACTACACAGCCATAAAAGAAAAGAAAGTGGCACCTGCTACATGGATATGGAACACTCTCCAGAGTGTCCAGTGCAATTAAACACTACCACTTGTGTAAAAGGGGGGAAAGAGAATACACACACAAAATACAGACAGATGGATGTTTCTGCTTGTATACACTCTCTCTGGAGGCCACCCAGCTGATAACACTGGTTACTTCTGGGTTGGGGAACTGGGTGGCTAGTAGATGGGCTTACTTTTCACAGGGAGACTTTTCACTGTTTTTTTGTTCCTTTTGAATTTCAAACCATTTGAGACTTTCAGTTATTCAAAAAGTATGTCAATTATGTTTTTAAATTATAGAAAATACTGAATGTACAGCTAAAATGAGTAACCTTGGGCAAGCTGTTTAACTTCTCTGTCTCAGTTTCTCTATCTATAAAATGGGGATGACAGTCCTTACCTCCCCCCCACCCCCCCACGCCGAGGTTATATAGGTAAAGCACTTTAGAAAGTGCCTGGCCTATAGTAAGAGTTCAATAAATAAAACCTTAATTAGGGGGAAAAAACACAGCTAAAAGATAACAATGACTATCACTTGTGACAATACAGCAGATTATGGTTTTCTTCTTAATGTTTCTATGAAGAAGACCTAATTACTTATAATCAGAAGAAAATAAGTTTCTTGTCTCTTGCTTTAATTAACACCATGAGGTACTTGAAGAATTAGGCAAAAAAATTTAAAGAGATACTTCCTTGAGCAGAGAAGTGACAATAAAAAATGGTCTCTTTGAAGGCTGCAGACTATCTGATACAATAAAAGAAGAGTGGGGGAGGGGAGCCTGCAGGGAACGTAGGGCCCTGTTAGGAGGCCACTATGGCAGCAGCCTGCAAACTGAGAAGGGGTTACAGCAAAAGACCCTGCAGAAGACACAGAGAACTTTGTGAGTTAGCCTAAAAAGATGATTCTCAGGCCTGCGACACTAGAAGAATGGTGGAATTATGGCCCAAAATGGAGTGTCTGGAAAAGGGAGCCAACTTGAGGAGAAAACAAAGTGGGTGAGGCCTGGTCAGGCTCCTGGTCTCACTCTCAGAGCAGCTCTGGGAGCAAGACTGACAAGCTAGTTTATATCAACTCGAGGGCTGGCAGGGCCCCACAATGAGCTAAGAAAAAAGGAAACCTAGCTTTTGCCTGGGAGCATCTGAACACCTCTCCTACTCTGTACAGCACAGAACTGTGAAGGAGGCCAGGATGGAGGGGAGAAGGCAAGGAAGGGGGATCCGAGAACATTCAGTGAGGGCCACCTGACATGTTCAGAGCACCATGCTGGGCCCTTGGAAAAGCGCAAAGGGGCCTGATCGTGGACTGGAATCGAAGGAAGAGAGGAATGGAAAGCAAATGGCACCCCCACCCCCACCCCTTCTTTTGGGCCACACCTCCTGGCTTGCAGGATCTCAGCTCCCCAACCAGGGATTGAACCCAGGCCATGGCAGTGAAAGCCTAGAATCCTAACCACTAGGCCACCAGGGAACTCCCTTTTTTTTTCAGCATCCCCCTTCTGACACAATCGATCCCATCAGAATCTTTCTCTGTGATCAGGGTTTTTTCCTTGATGACTATCTTTTCAAAATACTTGACTAACTCTCCAAAACAGAGAGACTATGGAATGTAATGAATCTTGAAACAAGCGGCCAGCTCTATCACTGAAAGTCATCCTCACCTTATCTCACTACAAGAGCCAAGCAATGGCTCACTTCACTGTTGGAGGCAGGGAGCCCACAATGCTGATAAAACTCAGCCATTTCACAGGCAGCCAGCACATGAGTAGTGTAGGACCTCAGAGCTTTGCCCTCTCAAGGGAAAAACCTATTCCTACCTTTCAAAGCTTGGGCTTGGTAGAGAATTCTGATCTGCATGACCCCCTGCTCATAAGAGGTAAGACCAGGAGGGACCAGGCTCCAGTGTTAAACGTCACTCGGATTCTCCTCGGGCTTCAGTAAACACAAGGATCTGAGGAGCCTCATTTTCTCTCTGACTCCAATCCCCAGGCAGCAGACCTTTTTCGGGGACACAGTGTCTGCGGCTCATCCTGTTTGGTCTCATACTTGAAGCTGAGACCCCATTTCCTAAAGACCAATGTGAAACACAACACAACCTTCTACATACTCTGAGAAAAGTCCCACACGGCTCTCAAAAGGTGAACTAGCTGTGAACAGAAGTTTGTTTATAAATCACGTGCATAAGTATTCTGCACTGGGACTTCCCTGGTGATTAAGAATCCACCTGCCAACGCAGGAGACACGGGTTCGAGCCCTGGTCTGGGAAGAACCCACATGCCACAGAGCAACTAAGCCCGTGCACCACAACTACTGAGCCTGTGCTCTAGAGCCCATGAGCCACAACTACTGAGCCCACGTGCCACAACTACTGAAGCCCACATGCCTAAAGCCCATGCTCCACAACAAGAGAAGCCACCACAACGAGAAGCCCACTCACCGCAACGAAGAGTAGCTCCCGCTCGCTGCAACAAGAAAGGCTGCGTGCAGCAACGAAGACCCAACACAGCCAAAAATAAATTAATTAATTTTAAAAAAAAAAGAAGTATTCTGCACATTATACTGGGGAAAAGCCCTTTATCTAGGATACGAAAAATGGCAGGCAGCAGGCAAAGTTGAAACTCTTCACAGATTTTTAATGAGACAATATCACTATAATTGATAATATGTAATTTACATTTGTTCAACTCTCCTCCAAATGCTTCTTTTAAAAAGACAGAGCATGTATACAGCAGAAAAGAGTACAGGCTGTGTGGTCAGAAAGATCCTGGGTTCAAAATCAGGCTCTATAACGTCTAAGCTGTGCCCCGTGCAGTCTCCTCCTGTGTAAAACGAGAATGTGTCCTGCCCCTTGAGAGACCTAGGTTCACCTCAAGGGTCTGGTGCAGAATCAGTATCTGAGAGCTATTTTTACAGGTAAGCCTCACAACAGCACAAAAGGTGAACCAGATCCTACTACCCCAGTTTATAGATGAGGAACCAGAACATTATGGGACTCGGGACTTCCCTGGTGGTCCAGTGGTTAAGACTCCGTGGTTCCAATGCAGGGGGTGTGGGTTCAATCCCTGGTTGGGGAACTAAGATCCCACATGCTGCATGGAGCAGCCAAGAAATAAAAATAAATAAATAAGAATAAAATAATTTTTTTAAAAAAGTTATGGGGCTCGTCCAAAGTCACATGGCTCAGTGCAGACTGAAGTCTCTTCATGCCCAGTCCTGACTACTCATGACAGCTCCCTGTCTGAGACAAATCTGAAGCCAGATCAGCACATATACAACTTATCTACATGTGAAAAGAGATCTCATTTTTGAATTAACTAAGTGAAATACATCTTGGAGCATATTTATAATAGAAAGAGGTAATTTTTAGGGAGAAACTGCTGGTGAAAAAGCTGGCTCCAATGAACACTAAGATGACCTCATCCCCCCCCCATTAATCACAAGGCAAACAAGTGCTTTAAAAGCCTCCAACAAATGGGGATGTGGCAGTGAAACTGAGGAAATTAACAGAAAGTAGGGGGAAAGCAGCACGGATCTAAGACTAACAGCCAGTGCCTACGACTAACAAAGCAACTGATGTTTAATAAGCATGACTCCTGGGCAACTCTGTCTCACTGTACAACTTCACATCGAGCCTGTCTGACTATCTATAAAACTGAGATTAAATCTCACAGGGGAGGGATTTCCCTGGTGGTCCAGTGGCTAAGACTCCGTGCTCCCAATGCAGGGGGCCCAGGTTCGAGCCCTGGTCAGGGAACGAAATCCCACATGCCACAACTAAGAGTTCACATGCCACAACTAAAGATCCGTTGGCACTTCCCTGGTGGTCCAGTGGTTAAGAATCCGCCTTCCAGGGACTTCTCTGGTGGCGTAGTGGTTAAGAATCTACCTGCCAATGACACAGGTTCGACCCCTGGTCCAGAAAGATCTCACATGCCGCAGAGCAACTAAGCCCGTGTGCCACTACTGAGACTGCATGCCACTACTACTGAAGCCCGCGCACCTAGAGCCTGTGCTCCACAACAAGAGAAGCCACAATGAGAAGCCCACGCACTGCAACAAAGAGTAGCACTGGCTCGACACAACTAGTGAAAGCCCACGTGCAGCAATGAAGACCCAACGCAGCCAAAAAAAAACAAAAAGAATCCACCTTCCAATTCAGGGGACACGGGTTCGATTCCTGGTCGGGGAACTAAGATCCCACGTGCTGCTGGGCAACTAAGCCCACACGCCACAACTACTGATCCCGCGCCGCAACTAGAGAAGCCTGTGTGCCGCAAAGAGCCCACGTGCTGCAACTAAGACCCGACGCAGCTAAATAAATAAATAAATGTAAATAAATTTAAGAAAAAACCAAAACAAAAACAACAAAAAAACGAGGTATGCCTGTACATTTCTACAATCATCTGAAAGTTTACAAAACTTAATAACAAAAAAAAAAAAAACCCCACGTGCCACAACTAAGACCCAACTCCACCAAAAATAAATAAATAAATAGATTTATTTTTAAAAAAAGAGGGTTTCCCTGGTGGAGCAGTGGTTGAGAATCTGCCTGCCAGCGCAGGGGACACAGGTTTGAGCCCTGGTCTGGGAAGATCCCACACGCTGTGGAGCAACTGGGGCCGTGAGCCACAACTACTGAGCCTGCGTGCCTGGAGCCCGTGCTCCGCAACAAGAGAGGCCGCGATAGTGAGAGGCCCGCGCATCGCAATGAAGAGTGGCCCCCGCTTGCCGCAACTAGAGGAAGCCCTCGCACAGAAACAAAGACCCAACACAGCCAAAAATAAATAAATAAACAAATAATTTTTTAAAAATAGTAAATATATATTAAAAAAAAAGAAATTAAAAAAAAAAGCTGAGAATTATAAAAAGAAAAAAGAAAGAAAAGTTGGAAATAACCTAAATGTCCAAAAATTGGGAAGATATTAAACTCCACCATATCTACAGAAAGAAATAGTATACAGCCATTAAATGTAATTATTTCCAAGACAGTGAAAGACACTAGAGAATATCCACAATTTAATGTTAAGTGAAAAAAAGCTGGAATATATACAAATATATGTGAGCACAGAAAACACCCAAGCAGTGGCTTTCTCTAAATGAAACGACCAGCATTTTTTATTTTCTTCTCTCTAGTTTTCTAAAGGTTATACAATTAGTATAGACAGAAACAGAACATGTTTTTGTTCTTGTTTTAAATCATTACCTCTCTGCCGGATTCTTAGTAAACAGTAGGTCAATAAAGTTGTGGCTAAAATGGCAAACTTGCCCGAGTTTGGGCTTGTGCTACTTGGGAATAAGAAATGCCACTGAGGGCTTCCCTGGTGGCACAGTGGTTAAGAACGTGCCTGCCAATGCAGGGGACATGGGTTCGAACCCTGGTCCGGGAAGATCCCACATGCGGTGGAGCAACTAAGCCCGTGCACCACAACTACTGAGCCTGCGCTCTAGAGCCCGTGAGCCACAACTACTGAGCCCACGTGCCATAATTACTGAAGCCTGCGTGCCTAGAGCCTGTGCTCCGCAACAAGAGAAGCCACTGCAATGAGAAGCCTGTGCACCGCAACGAAGAGTAGCCCCCACTCGCCACAACTAGAGAAAAGCCCACACGCAGCAACAAAGACCCAATGCAACCAAAAATAAATAAATAAATAAATAATTTTTAAAAAAAAGAAACACCACTGATAAACTAATATAGAACTAGAACAATTACAATTATTGTCCTTAAATAAGTCACTTCAAATTTGGATGCACAACAGTGCAGATGGAGAAGCTGGGACTAAGCTGCAGGCCTCAGAATGGAGCCTCTACAGCGGGAGACGGTGGACACACAGGTCAGAACAAAGCACACTCTTTTTAAGCACAGTTCCTCTCAGAAGTGGAACCAGGGCAGAGCTGAAAGAAACGGGGCAGCCCCAACACAGAACCTGAACCTGCACCTTTTGCAATCAGATATGGGCCTGTGCATCCCTGAAGGACCCGCAGGCTTTCCTGGAAAAGGGGCCGACTGATTTCTCTTACCTGAGCACAACTGTTCAATCTTTGTCAGATTCAACTGCAGAGACTCATTGATCCAGGCCAGCATGTCATGTCGACTGAGGTTATCACTGGTGACCGACGTTGAATACACATTCACTGCCATCTTCTATAGCATGTGAGGAAAAGAGAAGGACTCGTGTTATTGGGCAGCAAGAAGGAGCAAGCATTTCCTGGAGTCACCAGAGCAGACCTGTGGGGACACTCAATTTATAAGCCTCACCTTCTTCACCAACAGGCCAAACCAGAGACACTAGGATTCCAGCCACGAGCCTGGATTTCCATGAATAAACACGACCTGAAATGAACTGCCCAACATCAGCCAGCCTAAAATTCAAGCCCCATTTTAATGTGATTGGTATAAAATTTTAAGCTACAAAAAACACTAAGTAAAGGAATGATTAAGTGTTTTATGAAGGGAGGCTGATGCACAAGCAAAAATGTTCTCTGCTTAGAAAACGTCAATCCAAGTTTATCCACTAACTTATCAAAATGTTTACACCAGTTTTCTTCAGATGGTGGGCTTTTGTATTAATTTCTCTTTATATTTTCCACTATGAAGTTTTCCAAATTTTCTTTAAAGACTATGTCCACTTTTATAATCAAAAAAGTAAATAACCTTTTCAATAACCTAAGTACTACAAGGTGTTGGCAAATGACCTCACAGTGAAGAGACCTTAGTACCAATTCTCTGCTGAGCCTCCTGAAGACAGGGCATCTGAGGGCCTACTAAGCACCAGGAGCTTAGCAGACACTTGTCACTTAACCCAACAACTTGCTGCAAGGCTCACTTTATTCTCCTCATTTTACAGATAAGGAAAAAGGTGCAGCACAGAAGCCCTAGGAACTGGCAGCCAAGTCTGCCCGGCCCCATCACCCACATTCTTTCCCCTCCCCAAGAAAATCTGCCCCTCACCTTTCTGCCAGGCTTTCCAATTCAAAACAACAAGCACAGAGAAACACATTAACTGAAAATGTTTACCAAGCACTGTTCTAGGGACAGGGAAACAGATATGCAGGAAAGACAAGTTGCCTGTCCATAGGAAGCTCACTTTCTAGTACAAGTCTGACACTGACCACATACACAAACAAATGTCATTTCACGCGACCATTTACGCAATGAGGGTGGAGGGGAATGTGGTCAGGGAAAGCTTCTCGGAGTGGATGTTTGAGCTTAAGAATCAGAAGGAGGCAACCCCGCGGAGATGTGGAAGAAGGGTGCCTTCAGCCCAGTGAGCAGAAGGGATAGCAGGAACAGAAGTGGGAAAAGAAGTGAAGAAGCCAGATCCTGTTAGGACTCTGCAGGCCGTGATGAGGAATTTAGATTTTATTCTTTAACTGTTAAGGAATCCATTGTGGGGATTTAAGTGGGGTAGAATCACACTCTCGTTTAAGTTTGAAAAAATCACCCTGGGACTTCCCTGGCAGACCAGTGGTTACGATGCCATGCTTCCACTGCCAGGGGCACGGGTTCGATCCCTGGTCGGGGAACTAAGATCCCACAGGCCGTGTGGCACAGTGTGGCTAAAAAAAAAGAAAAAAGAAAAAAGAAAAAAAGAAAAAGATCACCCTGACAGCTGGTGGAGAACAGACAGTGGGAAGGGAAGACTCAAGCAATACGAGATAAGGGCAGGTGTATCCAGATCTAAATGAAATCCATGGGCAATTACCATGAGGACACATGACTATAAAATATTAAATTTCACGATGACCTTGACACTTGTTATTTTCCTTGTTTCATATGACATCAATATGACCAACAGGAGGAAAAAAACTCAGAGCAAATTTGGAACCACCATGGGTCGCCATGCTCTCTTGTGGCACTTCATTCCTTCACCTAGCGACTAGCTAGACTTCCCACGTGTCTCCTGCACACCTCACAAGTCACAGCTACAGAATGTGAGAGCCGGAAGACGAAGATCTCCCATCCAATCCCCTTTTTATGAACAGAGGTGACTGCGGTCTAGAGAGATAAATGACTTGGCAGGTCTGTGCCCTCACATCCCACATTCCCCCATCCCCCACAGCACTTGGCACACTGCCTTGCACACGACGGGCTCAGTAAATGCTACCTGTTTTCAGGCTGGCAGGAGACAGAAAAATGTGTCTGTGTAAACTTTTTTCAGAAAGCAAACTATCAACACTATTACTTAAACTTAAGTGAGAAAACCACGTTATACAAGGAGCCAACACAATTTAGTTCCTGACTCCACTGGGAAATTAATCCCACAGCACTTCATTCAAACCTCTGCAACTGTCATTACCTCTTCATTTCTGAATAATTCCCGGATGAGATCTGGACCGGTAGGCAATTTGCTCCATACCAAGAGCTGAGTATTTGAAGCCTGGGTTTGAACATGAGGCTGTCACTCATTAGTTGTATGACCTTGGGCAAGTTACTTAACTTCAATATACCTCAGTTATCTTGTGAGTTAATGCTACCTATCTGAAAAGGGTGAGGTGAGGTTTAAATGAGATAATGCACAAAAAATGGTTTGGTATTAAACAAACAAAAGCGCCAGGGCGGGGAGGGACCTTGTCTCACTCATCCTCCTATCTCCAGCACCAAAAACAGTGCCTGAGACCTGCCACCACCATCTCTCATCTCCATCCACCACAACAGCCATCAAATTAGTCTCTAACTCAGACTGTTTTTACACAGCAGCCAAGGAGAATCTTCTGAATCAAAAATAAGACCAAGTGTCTCCTCTGTTTAAAATCCCCAAATGAATGAATAAATGAAATGCATACTGTGTGCAAAATGCTATTATCAAAAAAAAAAAAAAATGCTATTATCAGGTACCAAGGCGAGACACATCCAAACAAAAACCACCACGGTCCCAGGCTGAGCACTTGTAATCTATTTTGGCGACATTCATACATACATACATCGGGTAATGTGTGTGTCATGCTGCCATAAAATGTAAGCAGCTGGTTAAGCCACGTGTGTCTCCTGACCACACCCCAGCTCAGAAAACATTAATGGCCTTTCATCATCATATAATTCAAAACTCTTTCATTAGCAGTACATTAATACCTGGCCCCATGTGCTTTGCAAACTCTGCAACCACTAAATACATGGGGTTAGGCACCCTGTGGATGTGCAGTAAACATCCACTAACTCAACTACTTAATTGGCTCTTCCGGGCAGTCAGAACAGAGCCCAATTCTCAGAGCATCAGCTACAGCTAGCGACAGCTCACTCTTCCTCTACAAGGATCCCACTGCTTGGCCTCAATGGAAGACCCCACAAACACCACGCAAACCTCACCCCCTTAAAAGGCTCCTTGATCCAGGTTTCAAGTGCCTTGAAAAAAGCTCCCCCTTGCCTCTCCAGGTATCTCTTCTCCTTCAGCAGGTCTCCTAGCAGGCCCCCCAAACCCACTTTGATTCACTGATGGCTGATGAGCACCTATTACTTTCAAGGCACCATACTGAGCCCTATGGAAAGAGGGGGAGGAAGGTGCCACCAGAAAAAAAGCAATGTGACCCTAAGTAAATACTTCACCTCTCCGGATCACAAAGAGCTCACCTGTAAAAGATGAACAATATCTTCATCACAAGATGGTGGTGAGGATTAAATGAGAATCTGAGTGAAAGCACAGCATGTCCTAAGCTTCCCTATGTGCCAGAAACCACTACACACTTTGACACACCACCGCAAAGGGCACATTGGATGAAACATGCCCTCTAGATCTGGTCCTCAGGGAGGCAGCATAATACAGAGGTTAAGGGCCTGGACTCAAGAGTCACAGATGTGGATTCAGCCACTTGCTGGACACCATAAAGCAAATCATCTCTCAGAGCCTCAGTCCCCTAATTTGTAAACTGAAGACAATAACTCTTAGAGACAGTGTAATATTAAATGATATAATGCCACACAACACCTGGCACACAGCAAGTGCCCAATTAGCAAACAGCTATTATTACTACTCTTAGAGATACCTCATTACAGAGGTGGATGGCAGGCCCGGTGCACCTTCCTTCAATGGGCCTCCGGAGTCTCATTCCCAAAATGGAGGAGAGGCCAAGCTCTGCCCTGCAGCACCCCAGGTCAGCTGTGAAGCAGGGACTGAAAAAGCACTGTTCATGTCACCTTGTTATATTGTCTTCCCAGTGAGCATATAAAATTATCTTTTCCAGGTATTAATTTTCTCATTTCCTGTCTTCCCACCATAATGTAGATTCCTAGAAAGCAGGCCTTTGCCCTCCTGCTCCTGGGTGTATAGCCAGCGCTTAGCACAGTGCCTAGCACCTAGTGGACGCTCAACAAATACCGATGAAGAAAGAAGGAAGTCCAGTGAGCTGGCATGCTTTTTGCTTTTTTGCTATGCACCACGACGAGAGCTTTCTGCATGTAGTATCTTTGTCCCCCGTTTTACGGACGAGAAAACTGAGGCCCAGAGAGGTTAAAGCACCTGCCCAAGATCGCACAGCAGGGAATTCAATACAGGTATGAATCCAAAACCCGAACTCTTAATCATCAGGCAGCACCGTCTCCTACAATGGGGGTCCTCAGACCTCCCAGCAGAACCCACTTCAACCACACACACGCCCCCTACCCGGCCCAGCCACCCCGGAACCTCCTGCCTCCGCCGTCCGGGCTCCACGCCTCGGCCGCGGCCCATAAGCCCCCACGCCTCCGAGAGGCAGCCCCCACTTCCGGCCCGAGGCCCCGCCCCCCGGCAGAGCGGAGAGCGCGCGCCCCCCAGCCTGGCCCGCGCGCGCCGGGTCACGGCCCCGCCCTTCCCCCACCCGGCCCGAACCGCACCGCTGAGGGGAGCGGCCCGAGCACCGCTCGCAGGACCCGCCGGCGCTCTGCCCGCCCCGAGGCCCGCCCGTCCGCCCCCGGCCGCCGCCCCGTGTCCGCTAGCCGGCTCACCAGCTCTCGGCTGGACCGCGTCCGCTGACCGTACCCGGCTCCGGTTCCGTCTTCGTCTCGTTCAAACCGCCTGACCCCGCCCGCCCGCCCGCGCGATGACCTCACACGCACCCCCCCCCCGTTACGCGCCGACGTAAAGGCTCATCATTGCCCGCCGGCTCCTTTTATAGAGAGGGACTAAGCCGCGCACTGGGGGCGGAGCCCGACCCTTGATCGACGGCTGGGGTGCCCAAGGGGCGGGGCGCCGGCTGCCGGGGCAATGCAGCCGCGTGGTCTGCCGCAACCAATGAGATCCCTCCTCGGGCCGGGGTGACTCCGCCTAGAAGGCGGGATCCAGTTACAAATTCTACACCCCAGTAGCCAAAAAAATTGGTTTTACAATGAATTTCTACAAAAATGAGTTATTGGATAAAAAATAAATCAATACGGTCTTTGAGGAAGGACTTAAAAGTCACCTCAGAGACACATTCTGTGACTCTTCTATCTAGAATGACCCTATAATCTCATCATCCGTTTTTTTCTTAGTATAGTCATCTTGTTTGTTTATGCCTTTATTGTCTGCCTTTCCATAAGTTCCACGGAAGCAAGGTTTTTCTCAATCCTGTTCCCACCGTGTCCCAGAGCCTGATACATAGGTTCTTAGTAGAGACTTGCTCAAAGAATGAACTACACCCACTTTACAGAAGAGGAAACTGAGGGTCAGAGAGGTCAGCTGCCCAGCATCACAATGACTGATCCAGGTTTCTAGCTGGTTTCCTTGTCCAAATATCATTTATTCTTGTGTTCAACAAATATTTATTTTCCCTGATCAATCAGGCCCTAGGATTTTGGTGATGACCAAGAACCAGACATAGCCTCTCAGCTCTTAAAGTTTCCAGTCCAGCAGGGAAAGCAAAGCACGTAACTAATTACACATCACTATTTAATTACAAACCAGACTTAGTGTTAGGCAGGAGGAGGCTGTGGCAGGAGTGATGGCACCTGCATTGCAAGAGGTAGGGTCCTGGAGGCCTCTTCTGGGCTGGGTCTCTCCCTCCCCTGAGGCCTGGAGAGATGTTCAGGGAAGAATAGGTTGGGGAGCTGGGGCAGGAGCTATTTATCAACTGGCTTGGAGGCACTTCAATATTTTAACCACCAGTATACTGCTGGGTAGTCTCTCTGGTATGCAGCGCTCCAAGAGTGCAGCATGAGACCTGACCTCACCTGACCAGTATGGGAAGGCTTTCCAGAGTTGATAGTTGCCCTAAAATATGAGACGTTAACCCAGCACAAGAGTAAGGGTAGGAAAAGACAAACAAGAGGATGCAGCAAAGAGCCCTGCAACCATACGATTACAGCAGTAGTAGTAATATTAGCACTATAGTGAATTGATACGAAGTCTGGATAATTGAGTAAAGATATTCATAAGTGATTTGGGCAATATAATGTGTTATCATCTTATACACAAGGACATTAAGTTTCCAACAGTTTCAGTGAATTTCATAAGTAGCAAAGCCAGCAGGCCTGGGTTCAAATCCTGACTCTGCTAGGAGTTAGAATCAAATGATGTGTGTAATGTTCTTAGACCACTCCTAGCACATAGTATGTGTTCAATAAATGTTAGTGATTTCGAAGTCCCTTTCGATTAATGTCAACATTCAATTACTGTCAACTGATTGTTGTCAGCAGTACCTAAAAGCCATTTTGGGTGGGGGAGGAATGGGTGTGGGGAATGAAAACCAAGTCAAGAAGAGCCTCAAGTGCCAGTCTAGAGTTTGAACATGGTTCTAGAGACACAGGACATCACAGGTTTCTGAGCAAGGGCCTCAGAAATAAAACTCATCTACCCTCCCAGGAGACAGCTCGCCAAAGAGGGAGGGCCACGTGATCGCCTCAGTCTCCACCCTCCTCCCTGAGGAGGTTAGCCAAGGTTGTCTGGGTCAGATTAAGCTTTGACTGAGAAAGGCCAGAGGGTAAACAGAAAAAAAGAACTTCCATCCAGCAGGTGAAAGTTGGGAGACTTTACTATGCGTCTCTAAGCTACCGTTTTAAAGTATGAGGTAATCTCATTTTCCCAGATAGAAATTGTGAGTCTCCTCTCCGAAAACAAAACAAACAAAAAGCTATGACTTCAAGACCCGAGTTTTCCAAATGTATGACAAGATTATTGAACTAAAAAATGGTGTCAGGTCTCATTTGCCTTGAGGACCTCACAAGCTCATGGAGGAGAGGACTGCAAAAGTAAGAAATGATAATACAGAGTGCTTTGTGCTGAGATGGATTCTTCTATCTGTCCACAGGGAAGGAGGGCTCAGATTAGGGGATGTCTCTTAATGCTGCCTAGAATGGAGGCAAAGGAGGCTTCCTGGAAGAGGTGAGAACTGGAGGACCAGTCTGGCAAAGTGGAGAAGGCTGTTCCAGGCAGAGAATAGCACATGCAAAGACAGAGTAAGCAGTCCCAACTCCAGTAATAAAGTTAAACAGAAAGAAGGAAGAGAGGAAAGAAGGCAGAAAGGAGGGAGGGAAGGTAAGCTGGAAAAAAGTAAGAAGGGAAGGAAGCAAGAAAGGTAAATTGTACCATAGGCTGCAAAGGGCAGCAGGTAATTTCAGGATCCAAACACACACACACACACACAGATGCAGGTGAGACCAATGGATTCACAGCACAGATTCTAACTTACACCTCCTTTGCCACTGGCTGTGTGGCCTTGGGTATGTTAGACTTCTGAGCCTCAGTTCTCTTACCTATGATCACAGTAATCACTGCCTCACTTCAGGGTTGCTGGGAGGATTCTCTAACAGTAAACATTAAAGCAGCTGCCGTTTACTCAGCACTCACTACCCGCAAGCACTCTGCATGTGCTTCACATACACTGAATCATTTGATCCACACATCAGCCTTATGAGGTTATTATCTCCGTTTTACACTGGATAAACTGAGGCACAGAGTGGCTATGGAACACATCCAAGACCACAAATAAGGAGGGGGTGAAGCCAGGAGAGGCATCCAGTCTGGCTGCAGAGAGGAATCAAGGATGAAACACAGGCCTGGAACAGAGAATCACTCAAGAAGCAGTTGGCTGGAAAACCAGAGGGACGGAGGTAGAGTGGGGCACCCTCTCTGTCTAGTGCTGATCCCCCACCAAACAACCATGGAACTGTCCAGAGGTCAGTCCCTGCACCCCCAGGAGAGACCCCTTCCACAGGTCTCTGGGGTGCCGGTTGCCAAAGCCACCCCCATCAACTCTCCCTAACAAGGAGCACGGGGACCCCAACATGATGGGGGGGAGGGGGGTGATGGACACAGTTTCAACGCCAGATGCTGTTGCTATAGTTAGCATCTGAGCCCAGCTCCTTTGAAACACCTAGGTGAATTATTACCTGTCCCTCCTTTTCAAGACTTTAATACATTAATATTGGATGTTACCATCACTACCAGCACCGTCATTAACACTGCATTGATTAATGGGTTTCGTTATCACAATGCCATTTAATACATGTGAGGGCTTACTACATGCCAGGCACCAGGCAAAGCAATTTACCCAGATCACAGCCTTGAACATTCACAGCAGCCCTAGGAAGTAGGTAGGATTTATGATCCCCACTTTTATAGAGATGAAAAATTCCAAGGGTCACCTGCCCAAGTGACACAACATGCCAGACCCCAGATACAGCCCCAGGCAACTGGAAGACCTTTTCAGAAAAGGCCTACTTGTGGTACAAACCAACTACTTCCCCAAGATCAGAATTTTCATTACATTCTCCATTTGGCCCCAGACCTGGGATCACTGAAATCCAAACCTGGCCCCCATCTTGAGAAAACACAGAGAACTGCCCCAGCAGCCCCAACAAGGTCTCCCCGCTAGCCTGCCCACAGGTAGGCCAGGACACCCAGGGGCCCCTCACAGGGCAAGCTAGTTCATCTCCTCTTGGGGTTTTGAGGCCGAGGCTGTTTATTTTGCTTCATCCTGTCCTGGCATTTGGTGCAGCACTGTATACAAGATGGCTTAATAGGGCGGCCAAGGCCCCTGGGGCCTGAACACCTGAGCAGAGTGCCAGCCTGGCTTGGCTTGCCAATTGACAATCGTCTCACCATGGCAACTTGCACCTGGGCTGTCCTAGCCCAGCAGTGCCTAAAAAAATAGCTGGTTTCTCATTCTCCAACTCTGGGCCAGACCCTTTCTGAACTTGGCCTTATTAAGGCCCACAACTCTAATCATGGATGTGGCCATGATTATAACCTATCTTATGTGAAGAAACTGAGGTTCAGAGGTGCCAAGTCCAACTGAGGCTCAATTGATACACTATGTGCATCCCATTTACACACCTTTCTCCCTCTGCACGCACCAGCTGACCGATATTAACCTCTGGAGAGCTATTGAAATCAGCTCCTTTGCCCTGACCCATGGTTAGAGATAGTGAGACATGAGGATTATGGCATGATGGGCTCTGGGCTTGGGACACCTGGCTGGGTGGCCCCAGGTGAACTTTAAGATGGAACTACTGAAGGGAGTTGCAATGTTAAGCTTAAGCAAGATACACATTCCACCCAAAGAGCTGGGGCCACTGGCAGCTATGTTAAAATCTCGGACCAAGGGCCACTCCCAACAAGTCCCCTCACTGACTGTGGCTGAACTGTGATATGACAACTTGGGAGCAGTGGAACAAGGTGCAGGGAAAGCCTACAGAGGGACAAGGAACTGGAGGATCAGCCCTGGGATTCCTGAGTCATCTTCACCAGCTACCCAAGAGCTGTAATAATCTGGAGATGGCTGTTCCAGACATCAAGGCTTTAAATGAACTCAAGCACTCCAGTTATTTGTTTGGGGAACCAAGGTTTAGAAACCCATTCACTAGCCGAGATTGGTTCTTGGACCAGCAACATGGAATTCTCAGGCTCCACTCCAGACTTAATGGCCCAGAAATCTCCACTGAACAAGCCTTCCAGGGAACGCTGATACATTGGAGTTTGGGGACCATGGCACTAGATTTGGGGGCCACCATGGTACTTATGTACTGGGCTTGTTGAATGAATGACCTACTGCGACCACCCACCTTTCCACTTTAACCAGGCCCTCACATACCCCACCCACCTGACCTGCAAAAGAACAAAAGGGACACCAGACTGTTAGAGAAATACTGATTTTAATTCAACATAAGGTAAACTCTAGGCATCTGTCATCTTTCAGCCTAAAAATTAGCAAAACTGTTGAAACAAGGCACAATTTTTCCCCATACTTTGTTACATGGCTCCAGTTACAAAAAAAAAAAAAATATGAAAATGTTAAAACAAAAATAGATGTCTGAGATTTTTTAAAAAAGTGTATAAAAAAACCTCCCACAAAACCTGTCAACATTGTTCCTTAGTCTACAAAATAGCACCAGTAAGAAGAGTAAAAGGTGTTAAAAACCATTACGACAGCATTTCTGAAATGCAGCTTGTCTGACCTCCCATTCTCCCTAAAAACGATTTATCGATTTATCATGGAATAAAAAAGGACTTTAAAATCTCTGGAGGGAGGGTCGAGCTTTTATTGCAGTTTTCCCCCTGCAGTCTCTTAGATGAGGGGAAAGTGCGAGGAATGTGCTTCTGCCCCTGGCTGTCACTGCTGAGTTTAGAGAAGCCTAAGGAATTGGGGTGTCATACTTCTAATCTGGGGACCTGTGCCTGCGGAGTAGTCTGGAGGGTGGGGGGATGGCTGGGGTGGCGTCTTACCTAAGCCTCCTCCTTCTCCCCCCTCACACGGGGAAGGGGAGAAGACAGTGAGAATCCATACCTGTCTACACAATATATGGCAGCTTATAACCCAGCCCACCCCTTCCTGAGCTTCCAGAGGGTTCTATTGCAGTCACTGGGAGGGATTTAGCTAAGGGTAGCCCTGCCCTTGGGTTTATGGGGAAAAAAAATAGCCCTGAAAGTGATGATGATGTCATCCCGGCTGAAATCACCATCCTTGTGGAAAATACTCTAAATGGGCCCCGGATCCCAGCCCTTTATACTGAGGCCAGGGGAACGTGCCGGGGAAAATTCAAGACAGACATGGACATCATGTCCTCTTCTGCTAGCCCTAGAAGAAACCATCCTAGGCCCTTAAAAGGTCCCTTAGCTACATGTCTACTGCCACACACTCCTGGAAACAAGGAGCTGCAGACATTTAAAAAATTAAAGTCTTGCAGTAACTGTCTTGGGTGATTTTTCAGCATTAACCTGAGTATCGGAGAGCTGTCGGCACTGTGGTTTTGGTATCTTAGCCATCGTTTCTCTGAGCGGTAAACCCAGGAGGGAAAAAAAAGCCATCTTACTACCTATTTCAAGTTTTAAAATCTTAGAAGACAAAATAAGCACCGTGTTTGGCCGCTCCGAGCGGCCAGGTCTGAATTGTGCACAAGGAGATGGCACCTCGGGGTCCCCCTGCCAGGAGGGGACAAGGCAGCTCTGCTCCTGACGAGGTACTCGGCCCGACCCCACACAGCTGAGCTGGGAAGGGCAGAGCCTGGGTGCACCTCCTGGGTCGTGGCTCTGCCCACACGCCCTGGTGCCTGGGGTACTATTCACAGGCAAAGTAGTCCTTCAAGGGGGCGAAGAGGTGTCGGATGACAGGTACACTCCAGGACCTCCCGAGCAGCTTCTGGCGGGCAACACGGCCCATGTTGGACACATCTGTGTAGTGTACGGGAAAGCCGAAGATCCTGGGGGTGGGGAGGGGGGCACCAGAGTGAAAACACAGGGAGTCAGATGTGCCCCCTCCAGCGTGCTTAACGCCTCTGGGAGATCCTCGCCTTGGCAGCCAACGTGGCGCTGCTCTTCCTGACCTTTGACCCGTCCCTTCCACCAGGCCCACCAGGCCTTCACATGAGCCCTCTCTTGACCCCCAGAGGTCAGGCCCACCAGTTCTTCAGCACAAAGGACTGTCATGAGGGCATGGTCCCTCTCTGAGGGCACCTGTCTTGTGCATGCCCCTACACTGGCACAATGCTCCGGGCACATAGATGGTGCTCAGTGGACCTTTCTCAAATGAATGAATGCCAAGATAGCCAGCCAGCCAGCAGACAGAAACGTACCTCTCCTCAAACCACACAAGGACAGAAGTTAGGCAATTGCCTTAGTAAAGAATAAGGACACTCACAAAATGGACCTTATTTCCAATCATCAGATGCTCAGATAATTTACCATGAGTAAACTGAAGCATCCTGCATTTTCTTTCTTTCTTCAAAGCAAACTGCTGGATCAAGGGCCAAGCTGGACTTAATGGTAGATGGCAACCAAATATACCAACAGCCTCCTGAATGGAATTCTACCACAGGTCTGGGAAGAGGCTACAGATACACTGACCTCATTCTTTCCCAGGTTTACAATCTAATACCACAAATTAAACCAAGAAATAAATCCAGTTGTAGAACTAAAATATCTGGAATGTAAATACTCTATCAAATAACCGCAAAACACAACCAAAAATGTAAAGAGGAATAGTCATAGCCCTTACTACATTCTAATCACAATAACAAAATAAAACAAAAGGAGTGAGAGAAAAAAATTAAATACAGAACAGGAGAAATGAAATCTAAGAGCTGGTTCTCTGAATCAAAATAGACACACTACCAACTTAGTCAAATAAATGGATAAGGGAGAAGACAGACTGTGGCTAAGGAGGAATCAGCTTTAGAACAAGCAACTTGGCAGGAGGAATCCTGAGAAAGAGCAATGGCATGTTGGCGGGGTTTCCTTTAGCTGGATCCTCATACATCTTAGTGTCCCAGCATGGTGGGGCAGGCAAATGCCAGGGCAACACAGCCAACATAGACAGATGTGCTGTCTCATGACCTCATGTGTTGGATTCCTCACCACCACAACCCTTTTGCCATTTCTGCTAGGAAATAAACACTAACTGAAAAGGTTACTCCCAGCCATGCTAACACAGAAGTCAGTGAGAACATGTAGAATTAAGGCAAGCACTTGCCCATTCGCACTGCTGGCCTTAACCATGTTTTCTTCCCCTTTCTCTCTATCTGCTTGATTCCCCTTTCCACATACAGCCTTGCTCACCTTTCTAGCTCAGTGCACCACAAAACATCTTCTTTGCCATTCATGACAACAGGGAAAAGTTGGTTTTTCCCCTGTCTGATCGAGTTCGACTTGGTGGTTATTGTCTGTACTTTCTTTAACTGGAGAACAAAACGACATCATGGAGTGAGCACAGAATGAAGGGTTCTGGGTCAAGGCTCAGAAGCAGGTAAGGGAAGGAGGAGGGAGGGTGGGTGGGAGAGAGAGAGTGGCAGGGCCGGGATCCAACAGGGAATGAGAAAAGGAGAGTTGGAAGGACAAGAACACTCTGTGCTTCCCACAAACGCCAAGAAGTTAATGAACAGGAAGGACGAGCCTCAGAGAGAACAAGAGATAAACAACAAATGACCACAAATGAGATCACATGGGGACCAAGAAAACAGAGTTATTGATCAAGCAAGATTAAGCAAAATTAAAAGTCCACCCAGATTGTAGAGGATGGTCAACCAGGGTTTGAATGAATGAAGCTTAGCTTAATGGAAACATTGAAAAGTAAGTTTATGGAGATCTTAATAGAATTATCCATGACTTAACCATAGATTTTTATTTTATTTTTATTTTTTTTGCAAAAGTGTACTCATTTCTCACTGGGAGGATGAGCTGAGTCTCCGTGGAGTGTGCCTTCACAATCGGAAAGTCTACTTGACTTTTCTCAGTGATTTTTGTTTATCAAGAACTTCTCCTACACTGTACTTGAAGACAGGATAGAACAATTATGTGGGGAAAGAAGCCCAGCACCAGGGAGTCACGTGGGGGGAGGGGCAGGAACAAATTGGACACCAAGGTCAAGTCCCGATTAGAGATCACCAAGTGCATTTCCCAGTGGGCCAGGCACAGAGCACATCTTACCTTTGCTGTCCTATTGAACTCCAGGCAGTCCTGCAGCTCGAGTTTATCATTCTTTGATGCTATCACAGGCCTGAGAACATCCAAAACCCATTACTTTCTACCACCTGGAAAGGGGCCTTGGCTAGGTGCCTCCCAAGGTGGGAGTGAGAGCCCAAGCTGCAAAATGTGCTCTGGCAGTGAACTTTGCTACAAATACATGATAAAAATGGCCCTGGCATGAGCACAAGCCTGTGTGCTGAGCCAGGGACAGACTAGTCCCTTGATGGGGGCCGAGGGTCGGGGAGCCCAATGTCCAGGAGTGAATGCTCCTCCTTCCCAAATGTTAACAGTAGTCAAAGCTCCTTCACTGAGGGGAGCAGGATAGGGAAGCCCATTGTTGGAGGAGTCAGGAGACGCCTCAGTCTCAGCCCCACTGCTCACTGGCTGAGTGAATGACCTTGAGCAAATTCTGCCACCTCTCTGAGCCTCAGGAGCTTGGATTAGGTCTTTGTGGGTCTACTCACTACAACTAGCACATCAAACCCATGATTTGTTGGCTTATTGCTGGAATGCAGCCTCAGGAGGCTTTCTTTAATAGTGGGTCCAACTAAAGACAAAAGGTGGTTCACAAATGGACTAAAATTAATTCCCCCTTGTAACTTTCACCACTGAAACCTGCAAAAGCAGAGAGAGGAAAACAGGTGCTTGAGAAGGAAAATGGATAGAACTTTAGAAACTGAAGTGCTTAAACTGAAGTCCAGACCAGAAAACCAGCGAGAGGTGTGAATGCACAGAGTTGATGAATGCCACAGCATCCCTGTGTAAGGAACTCCAAGGCCAAAAAGAAATCAGACATAAGATTGGATATGGTGCCCACAAGAGGGGCCATCGAACACAGAATAATACCTCACTGACCTCACCCTCTCTCTATTCCCAACTCTTCCATGGACCCAGGGGAGCTAAGGGCTCACAGCCCTGCTCTACCTTCTGTTGATTCTAGGACTGAAATCTTAACAACCAAGATGTTTGGTCTAAAGGCTGGATTTGGGTCTGTGACCCGTGGTTGACGCTGGCTGAGTCATGGATCCTGCAGAGCCCACATGTAGCAGTTCACTTCTCATCCCAACTCAGATAATGCTCAGCAAATCCCATTATCTAGAATCTGATCCCTCCCTGTAATTCCACAGGACACCCTCCTGGAGCCACTGCTCTCATTGTGTTCAGTGCATGTGGATGGCACCTCTTGGGCACAACACAATAATCAAAGTCAGAGCCCCCCTCCTCTGAACAACACCTCAGCTGCCTCCCCACTTCTGCACTCATCATGTGATAGTCTATTATTCTTCCACCATAAACCCTGAGAACCAGAGACACAACTCATCTCATCCGCTTAAAATCTCACGTGAACTCCTGGGTCAAAGTAAATGTGTTGCCATGACTACAAACCTCACATAATTTGGCCCATACTTCGGAGTCCTCAGCCCTCCTCTCACACCCACTCCCCACCCCTGGAACACTGTTCTCCAAGCTGCTCTGCGAATGCCCATCACTGGCCTCCCTGACCCTCTCCCTTCTGCTCTCAACTGCATGTCTCCACTCCATCACTTTGGGTCCTGCTGGGATGAGAAGCCTCCTCATCAACTCTTCCAGTGCCCCCTCCAACCCTGACCCTGAAATCATTTGTCTTCTCTACGCCTCCCCCACTGGCTCTGTGAGAGCCAAGACTGACATCTAGTCACCACAGAACTGGCAGCAGGAACAGAAGTGCCTGGCAGGGTGAGAGCTCAGGAATGGAGTGAATAAGCCAAGTTCATTCCAGACATGGACGTTGCACCATCTGATGGGCTGATAATAAAAATGTAAGACACCCAACAGAAATCCCAAGCTATTCCAGTACCTTCTCACCTCTGTCCACACTTTGCTAAATGTCTGAAAGTTATGCTTCCAACACTTCCTTTTAAAGAAGACTTTTTTTGAAGCTAACTCATTTGCAAGTTATATTACCATCACATTTGGTATCTTAATTAGCAGGTTGGTCTCCGTGAAGCCACATAAAGGAGATAATTAATCCTCAGCCAAGCCACTTGCCTTGTGGCTTTCAACGTGAAAGGACTAATGAAAAGTTGGGGAAAGATCTCAGTCAAGAAAATCCAAGCGAGACAGGCTTTGGGCTACCAATTGTTATCTCAGCTCTGCCACCTGATTGGTCACCACAGGCCTGGTCCAGGGATCACTTCATCTCAGGGGCAGGGAGATTAAGTTCATTTCCCAATGGACCGTATCTGGGAGGAGAGGTGGGGTGTAGAAACATCAGCATCCCTTGCTGGGAAGAAGCCTGCTCCAACACATGGCACTTTTAAGCACCAGGTCCCTAGGCAGAGCAGAAATAAATGTACTGAGGAATCCTGGCCTGAGATTCTCAGGTACTTGGTGTACAGCCTAACAGGCTTCAACCACAACCCTATGGTTGAAGGGGTTGGTCTGAAGCAGAGGGTGAGGGCTTTTCTCAGCAGAGCCAGCTCTTTCTACAAGGTTCCAATGTGTCTCTTTCATTAAGAGTCGATGGTTAATGGCTCATACCATTAGTTATATTAAACTTGGCTGTTACCTGCCCCACTCGGAGCCCCTTGTTACCTGTTCATCCCAGGCAGGTTGCCCCAGAAGTATCGGGCTCTGTGAGCAGCAGACACTTTGATGGCATCAATCATCACTGGATTACACTGCAGGGAGAGAGAAGGGCAGCTGCTGGGAGCCCATGGCAGAATTCAGGCAGCAGACAGGTGACATGGCAGTCCCCTGGCTGTGGAGGAGGCATGGTTCCTGCCAGGCAAGGGACAGACCAATTGCCCTCAAGAATCTGACTGAAGGACATAGCTAGTGCCGCCATATTAATGGTGGGGAAAGAGACCAGATCAGACCGGCAGGTTGTAAGAGAAGGTATCCCCTGGGGCACGCCACGTTATTATAGAATGTACTGTGTACAGTGGTAAAAGCAACTCAAAATTGAAATCCAGCAGGTTGAGATCCTGGTTATGGAAATGCAGTGTTGGCAAAATCTGACTTCTGCCACTGATTGGTCAGGTTCACACGGCATGAGGGAACTGACCAGCCAGTTCTATAACCTCACTAGCAGAACTTAAGCTCTAAAGTTGGGGGGAAATAAGTATGTACATAAAGTATTTACTACAATGCTTGATGCATATTAAACAGTAAATAATTAACTTGCCTGTGGTCCCTAATGCAGAGTTTCTGGGAACAAGGGTGAGAAAAAAAAAACTCTCTAGAGTAAAAAATCTCTTTCATGATGCCTCCAAAAGTAGGTGATGGTTTCATCATCTGACTTCAGTGGGTTTGGGGTGAGGTGAGAGATCAAATGTTTTCCAAGTACTAAAGAGAACCAACCCACTCCATTCCATTACTCTCAGACCTAGCCATGCCCTCCATGGGGAACCCGGAAATCATTCCCAGCACTGGAAGTACCCTACACCCCCGTTGCCAGCAGGGCCTTCATGCTCATGTTATCTTGACAATCAAGACCCCGGGTCCCCTCACCTCCAGGAACCGAGAGATGTCCCGCTTGTCGCCAACCTTCATGGCCACCACGTTCTCAAACATCCAGAAGAAAGGCCGGTCTTCACCCTCCTTGGGGCGTGTGTAATTCAGCAGGTGGTAGAACTCAAAGAAGAGCCGGCCTGTGCCCTCTGAGCCCACAAAAGAAAACGGCAGAGCCAGGTTCAAAACGTTCAGCCCACCCCTCCATATTGAGACCAATGGGTTCCCAATGACCAGCTAAGGCTGATGCCTTACTGTCCCTTCTCCCTGCCACCCTCTGCAATGACAGGCATCAGCACTGCAGTACTCATTTGTATCTCTGGGGACTGGGGAGTCACAATGAGGCATGAACAGAGACAACAGGTAAGTTTGGCCAGAAGCTAACAGCTCCTTCTCAGGCCACTCCTCCTGGACCAGCACTCAGGGGACATAGGGTCTCTTGGGGCCATGGGAAAGAAGGGATGCTCACCATACAGGCCTTTCCTGGCAGGGTTCACATTTGAGAGATCATTGCATGGGCTTCCACCAATCACCAAGTCAAAGGGGCCCCATTCTTCAATCTGCAAGAGAAAAACAGTCAGGGATGGGGGTGAGGATGGAGAGGTGAACAGCCTGGGTTCCAGGTAACCAGCTAGAAGAAAACCCACTTCTAGGTCTTGCTTGGTCATTTCAGTCGTCCAACTCCACTTTTGACCCAAGAAAACCAAATGCTCAGGATATGCTAAGATCTAAATCATTCTGAATGATTTCCAAGTTGCGGGTTTAACACTACAGCTTGATGGAACCAAACCTTCTCTTCTGCCACAACCCCGGGCATGGAGAAGGTGGCAACGTGGCTGTGAGGACGTCGGGGGCTCAGGGAGTGGAGGAAGAGGGGGGCTGCCCTCACGTTTTTCTTTGTGATATTCCTGACGTCGTTCACATATTTGATATTGCCCTCATGCTTAACAGTTCCAACGGCGATGGACTCTTCACACACTTCAGAGGCGACATATTTCTCCACTTTGATGCCCAATTCTTTGAGGACCAAGTACCCTGTTTTGGGGGGGGGGTCGAGGGGGAGAGAAAAGACATCAGGGTTGTCCTGCCAAGGGCCCCTCCTTTCAGTTACTCTAAGCCATCTCCAGAACTCACACCAGACACAGCAAGGCCATGGCAGTCCTCAAGTGGACCCCTGCAGATGGCAGGGTCTAACCCTAACTGCACACTGGGCCCCCCAGGCTCTCTGTGGAGTTTCATGAAGAAAATATGTATGTATAACTGGTATAGCCCACTGGCAGCATTTATTAAAACTGACAGGCACATAGCAAAGGCCCCCCATCTACCGCCCCAGCAGAGTCAGATACATGAATGGGTATCTTCTCCAAAACCATGCTGAGAAAAAAAAGCTTTAAAAACTGTCAGTGTTTTAGGCAGGTGGACACTGGTGAACAAATAGAAGTACAAGTGAGGCTAAGTGCACAGCAACGCATTCTCACTGCTTCCTGCTCTCGTGAAAGGGAAATGTTCCTAACAATTCACCACAGGGCAGTTCTGACAATTAAATGAGTTAAATCAGGCAAAGTGCCCAGGGGCAAACATGCATGTCGGCTATGCTTATTCTATACATGGGAAACCTAGAGGAAACGGGAGGGAACCAAGATTAGAGATGTTAGGAGGAGAGTTGCCCAATTAATAATCTCCAATGTATCTATGCTTATGGAACGGAAAATAATTTTCCAAAATTCCTGTACATAATAAAAAATAAAATGCAGAGGGTAAAATATCCATGCCTTTAAAAAGGACCAAAAGAGGACCAGGTGGGTGAAATGGTGGAGAGGTTTGAGGAGAGAAACAAGGAGCCAGTGGATTTCTCAGAACAGGTGACCAACAGGTACTTCCCAGGGGTCTTTCTTGACACTGACAACGGACACCTGGATCAGGTGAGCATCCCCAGGTGAACCCCTAACTCACCTGTCGCAATTCCGTCAAACAGGGACAAGACTCGAATGGGTCGCCTTCGGTTTGCGGGAATCGCAGGGTATAACTTGGGGGCTTCCTGCCAGGTTAAATAAAGAGGTCATGGAGGTCAAGGTGTGGGTGTGGGGAGGGGGACTCAAGCTCTGGAAGAAGGGCTGGCCTTCCTCTGAGGGACACAAGCCCTGAGCTCTGCCCTTTCTTCGCTGGGATGCCCTGGGGAGCTTTGGCACAGATGGCCCTTCCACCCTTAGACACGGAACAGATGAGGCTCTGACATGGGTGCAAAGTCACCCACAAAAAGACATGTGCTCCTCCATGAACTTGCAGCCCAGGAAAAGCCATATATGCCCACTAAGACTTGGGAGTAGGTCCCAGGCTTCCCTCCCCTCTGCAGTTCCACTAAGACTAAGTAAGTCTGGGTCAGTTCCATCCCTATTTCTTCAGCAGGCCCTTGAAAGAGCCAGGCCAAGAGGGAGGGGAGGGAAGAACACTGCAGCCGCCTGGGAAGTGCACACGGGACAATTAATTAGCCGGGGCTCCAGTCTGAGGCTCTCAGACGCTCCTCCGTACAGCGGGGCTTTGTTTCTGTGAACTCCATGCACTGGGGTGGGTGCCAAACTTACGTAGTCGAGCCCCGGGTCGCTGGTGAAGAAGGCCTGCAGGCGCACACTCCAGTCCTTGCGGCGCCGCAGGACGCCATGGCAGCGCTGGGGCAGGCACATGTAGCAGCTCCAGGGCTCCTGCAGCTTGGCGTCCGCCGCCGTGCCCGGGCCCACCAGCACCTCCAGGCACTCCACACAGAAGCACCTACGCCGGGTGGCGGGGAGGAGGGGTGGCCGTCATCAGGCGGCTCTCCTGCGAGCCCCACCCTCCCCACAGGGCTGGCGTGTGCTGGCTGAAACCCTCTCGGGCCCCCAGTTGCCCCTCCCCATGGGCAGCAAGGCCCTGTGTGCGAGGAACAGCAATCTCTCCCTGGAAACCTGGGCACCCTCGGTCCACAGGCAGCTCTGCGGATCCTTCTCTAGCCCGCTCCCTGCCTTTCTTCAACCCATCCCGACATCCCAGTTCTACTTCAGGGACATAGAACCTTCAAGAACAGGCCCCCACAGATATAATACTGGCTCCGGGCCCCATCCCCAGGTCAGCGAGGCTCCAGTTCCCATGCTCACCGGCAGCAGCTGGTGTTGCTGCAAAGGAGCAGCTCGCGGCCCTCGCAGCACACGGTGCAGTAGGACTGGTAGCCGTCGTCGTCGTACATGTAGAACAGCTCAAGGAACCGGTCCTGGCAGCCAGAGAGAAATGCCTGTGAAATCGGAGACCAGGGACCTCCAGGCCCCGCTCGCTTGCTCACTGGCGGAGGCCCTAGGACGCAGCCACAGAACAGGTCATGGGCGGCCTGGTGCTCTTTACAGGGACAACTAGCTGGGGTCTGCGGGGCACCGCCCCTTGGAGTGAAGGGTGGGGCGATCAGCCCCACTAGAGCCTTCCCTGCCGCCTACACGCAGGTGCTTTAGGTGCTTTATTCTAGGGAAGTGCAGGGAAGTTGAGAAGAAGGGAAGGGGCGGGAAAGTCCAGGGCGGGGATTGGTCTTACCCGGCATGTCTGGCAGAGTCCACCCTCAAAGAGAGGGTGGAAGGACACGGGGTTTTTCCTACCACAGGACAAACAGCTATCTGTAAGAAAGACAGGGATGCACCTTGTGGCAATGACAGCCCCAAGATCAGCTGCTGAAGCCTTGTGTCTCGTTGTTCTTATGTACTCCACGTTAGGAATATGCCAAAGATTCTTCACAATTTGTTCCTTTGACTGTGCTTCAAAGTTGCCATCTCTGTTCCACAGATGGAGAGGCTAAATCGACAGCTCCAAGCAGAAGGTCCCACAGGACAGACAAAGGTCTGACCCAGAAATGGGGGACAGGGTGGTGCCCACAGAACAGAACAAGGAGCAGCTGTGCCAGCAGAGGAACCAAGCTTGGAGGGTCTGGTATGAAAAATCTTTAAAGACTCTTTACAGGCTGGGACTTTTGGAGAATTTGTGGTGATGCCAGTTTGCCTGTTGTCTCATCATGATAGGACTTGCCCGTGACCAATCCTACACACAGCCATGGCTGTAATTTCAGAGCCTGGGTCCTTTTACTATAGGCTATCCTGTCCCTTCACATCAGCAGGTCTTACTGATCTACATCACTGACCAGGTGGACCAGGCCTGCAAAATAAATACCAAGCACTCCCTGCCAGGAAGCAGACAGATGAAGGAGCCTTGGGGGATAGGAGGATCATGGGTCCAGGTTCCCAGAATCAAAAGGGCCTGCTCCAATCGGGGCTCCCTGGGTCAACAGCTCTGTTGTTTTCCTACCCAGCACTGACTATCCACTTAATATTTGTTGACTAAAGGACATCGGGCTGAGGAAGCAATAGACAGCTGTCCTCACACATTCCGAGTTCCGTTAGATGTGTACTGGGCAGTTTCAACTCCAGCAGAATTCCCAGCCAGGGCAAAGAACCAGAGTTGGCTTTGAGAGTGACAGTGGTGAAGTGTGTCTGCCTTTCACCTCAAAGCCAGTTGCAGTGCTTGTTCAGGGGGCTCACGAGGCCACAGATCATGGTTTCAGGTTTTGGGCTCTCCTGGCCCAAGCATCCTCATTTCCATTCTGTCCCCAGGCACACCTCCCGCTCACTGACCTTAGGAATCAGCCTCAGTGAAAACCAGGCAACTCATTCTAAGTAGCATCTAAGTAAGATGCCCACGCCTCGACCTGAGGTCAACGCAGAGTAGGGGGTGGACCTCTGCAGGGCAGACCAGCAGGCCTGGAGCACAGGCTGGGAGCACTACCCAGGCAGGGAAGCCAGCCAGGGATAGGGCCTTACCTTCGAGATTGCTCTTGTTGTTGGAAACATCCGAAGCCATTTGCTCTGTTGAGAAAAGAGAAGGTGTGAGATGAGGTCGGGGAGCCTCTTACCGATCATCTACGCCCTTGCTGAGTGGTCCTCACTACCTGCCCACTTCCACCTGAGGATGGACCATCCCCCAGCCTCCTCGCCCCACAATCACCTCGACTCTGGTCCTCCTCTCCTCGGTCTTTGCCATTGTTATAACAATTTGTCTTGAGGCGCTTGGCTGGGGGGCAGTAGTCAGAGGTGGTGGAGTCCTCAGCTGTGCGTCTTCGCGTCTTGTTCTCTGTGAAAGGTGAGGAGAAGGCAGCCATGGCTGGGTGGGAGGAGGGTGCTGGGAGGACAGGACCCTACTTGCTGTGCCTGGGTGCCAGCTGCATCTGGCCATGACATGAGTCTACCCTGGGTGTCTCAGGTCCCTCCATGGAAAATTTGCATGAGGACGTAATTTAAAACTCCTCACGTAGCTAACCCACGTACAGGGTCTTCAACAGCTGTAGTTGGAAAATACATGCTCTAGACCCAGCACAAAGAGAATTAGGCACAGCTCAGTCTACAGATGAAACCCTGACACTGTCTATGATCCCCAATGAGCTGATAGCCACATGTAGCTACTGAGAACTGGCAATGCCACTTGTACGACTGAGGAACTGCATTTTACATTTAACTTCTACATGAATTTAAAAACTGCAATTGATCCAATTTCTAATGAGAATTTAGCATCCAAATTGAGATGTTCTAAGACACATCAAAAACGAGATATTGAAAATAGGACTAAAAGGTCATGTAAAATATCTTAATTTTTTTTATACTGACTGTTGTAAATGGTAAAATGTTGGAAATAGATTAAGTGTATGATCAATATTAATTTTACTCTTTTTTTAAGCTTCTTAATGTGGCTACTAGAAAACATTTAATTATATTAGGTGGCTACTGTTTATATGTCTATAAATTCCATTGTATTTTTATTCAATCTATATAGTATAATCTATAAGGGACATGGTTAAGTTTGACTCTGACCCTAGGAGAGAAAATTACACAGCCGTTAAAAATCATAAGGACCCTTTAGTGAGAAAATGACATTTAACAGTGCTTATACGATAAATATTGAGAAATAAAGGGAAAGCAGGAATCCAACCAGTGTACAGAAAGAGCTGGAAGGACGTGCACACCCAAAAATATTGCCCTGGAGGGCAGCTGTGAAGGTTGGAGTGAAGGGGCAGGGGTAAGAGTTCAGGTTGACTTTTAACAGATTTGATTCTTTTCCAGTGACCACTGTGTATGCAAAGAAATTGAAAGAAAGTGCAGAGAAAATAGTGCATAGTCAAAAGATGGGGAGGGAATACCGTGTTTCCTTGCTTCTAAGTTCCTACTGCCTGCACGACGAACCTTCGACTTATTAACCACTTTTGGCGGGGAGGGACAAAACAAAACAGAAAACACTGCGTTAAATATAAGGATTATAAGACAAATCCTGGATTTCTGGAGAGTGACAACAAGAAACCACAGATCCCTAATAATGGGGGAAATGCAATATTGGTCAACGTGAGGATAGATGATGCCCCTTTCTGAATGGAGGTGACTTATAGATTTTGGGTGTTTGTGGGGTTTTTTTTAAAACACATTCCAAGTTTTCTCCAATATGCAGAGCTTAATTATTTTTTCCTTTTAAGAAAAGGTGCTAGTGAAGATTCCATCTTGACTCTGTTTACTCAAGCTTTAAGAACAGATTCAGGGAGGCGCAAGAGGGAAGCGATATGGAGATATATGTATACAGATAGCTGATTCACTTTGTTATAGAGCAGAAACTAACACAACATTGTAAAGCAATTATACTCCAATAAAGATGTAAAAAAATTAAAAAATAAATAAAAAACAAAGAACAGATTCAATCCCGGTTATAGGTACTTGACCTTTTGGCAGGAAAGTGTCCAGTGAAACTAGAAAAGGCTAGGCTGTTGGAAAAAACTAACTAAACTAAGGAGCCAGCCAGGGCTGACTGGCTACTGTAAAGCCGGGGTGGGATGAGAGGCAGCAGGGGGTGACTGCATCTCCCCAGGATGCTCCCACCAGCGGCAGCAGGGGTGCTGCCGCAGGGAGCCATTCCCACCTGGTTGCCTGTTGTTGGGTTTGAGGCCCTCGATCCCGGTGGGTTTAAAGCCCCCGTGGGCCCACTCCAACATGGGCTTCAGCTGATCCTCCAGCGAGTCTCCAGGGCTGCTGGGGAAGGTTTTGCCAGCCCGTATCCTGGCTTTCTGCCGAGATAGAGAGAGAATCTGATGAAGAGGAGGGGCGGGTGCTTGCCTGGCCCCACCCAGGGATGCCCCTTGCTGGGGCCTGCATTCCCCTTTACACTGGGCCCTTTCATAGCCAGACAGCTGTCCTGAGCTGTGGTATGTGACAGCGAGGAATGGCCTGTGCAGGGACAGGCCATGGGGGGAGCCTTAAGTCTCCCCACACAGGCACCAGATATGATCTCTTCCCTGTAGGGAACTGGAGTGGTCAGCTCCCTCTCGAGGGCAGAGGATCAGAATTAGCTGTGTCACTTTTTAGCTATAGGAGAAGCATCAGCCAGCACTGTCTCATGGCCTCTGAGAAAGCTCCAGGTTTCTTGTTTTATTTCCCTAATGAAGGTGTGGAGGTGTTAAGTCCTATTTCAGAAGCACCAGGACTTACGTGTCTAATTAAGCACAGAGCTTGTCTCATAAATGCTGGACAGAGGACACTGATCTTTTCAGTTGCAAGTCAAGGTAGAGGAAGGACAGAGCCTGACGGATCCCACAGACAAGGGGAGGAAGCACCTGACCCTCAGCAGCTGCCCAGTCTTGGCCCTGAACCACAAGTTCTGGAAAAGCTTGCTCACTGATTCGAATATCGCCTCCTACTTCCCAGGGCTCCTCCTTCCTCATTCAGTGGGCAATTCAGACGGAGACCAGCCGGGAGCTGGGGTAGCACTAGGAAATCATGGGCAGTCTCAAATCCCTTCCTTCCCTTCCCAGCACGGCCTGTCAGGCCACTGTCTTTTAACCTCCTTCCTCCCTGCTTGCCCCGGTCCCCTCCAACCCATCCTCGGCCACACCGAGGCCTGAGTTGGCTTTCTGTATGTTTCTTGCTTTAACCCCACCCATTCTTGGGGCCAGGCCCTAGCCACCCACCACCATGTTACCTCCAGAGCGTGGTACATGGCCTTCCTGTAAGAGACCAGCTTATTGAAGGTCGCCAGGTTAAAGTGGTGGCTGAACAACCCCAAGGCCACCAACTTATCTGCTGGTATCTAGAAGAGAAAGCCATCATCAACATTCACCTACAGCCTGTGTCTTGGGTGCCCTGGGTTTCTCATGAGCTTATTCCTGGGGATCAGGTTCACAGATATTTTCAGAGCAAATGACTTTCATGATCCCTGGTGTGACCCCCTTGCAGCTCAGTCTTGAAATTCACCATGGATGCTACAATTTTAGGGGTTTTGCACATGTTCTTTCCTCCTCCGTGAGCATGACAAATAGCTGTGATTACTATTTACTGTCTACTTACTTTAGCCTTTTATTGAGCTAATGGATGTGTTTAGAGAACAGTGCCTGGCACAGAGTAAGCTCTTTTTAGTAATCGTGAATTGTTAATACAAGAATTCCACTGGGGCTAAAGATTCATATTCTATAAGTCTCATTCCCAAGTCCCCAGGCCATGCATGAAACACTTGGGTTGCCAATTATGAGATGAAACTGGGCGTTCAGGTTTCAGAGCTGACAAGACATGTGATATTTCTTTCTCCCCAGTGCTGGCACTCATGCTCCCCTCTCAATCTCTAAGCCCAACCACCCATAGGGGTGTTGCCACTACTGGTGAGAAGGAACTGGGATTCAACACAGTTGTGCATGGAAATGCAGGTGCTACCCCAATGCCAAACTGCTTCAATACAGCAAGCGGCCTAAGCACCAGGCCCCATATTGCAATCCCATCCCATAATGCTAACATAACAGCATCTTAAATATTAGCATCAGACGCAGTCTTGCTAAGTCTTGCTAAGCACATTTTATGTCTCACTGGGCCAAAGCAATTACAAACACTCCATGTTTTTTTTCATTTCATTGCACACAAGTCATCGCCCTGCAATTAGATGCTTCAGGGAGAGCACAGGCCCAGGACATTCGTCCTTCAGCTCCCTCTGCTGGCCAAGGAGGACCTCTGTATGCAGACTCTCCCCACCAGGGAGACTCCAGGTCATATTAGTCTTGCCCTTTGAGAACTTCAATGTGTTAATGGCAAATGGCCCAATTTATGGGAAAACCAAAATCTCAACTTGAGGCCAAGTCCCACAGATGTACTAGGCTGGTCCTTCATTCCCACACCTGCCTCCACCCCAGCGCACTTGTTCTGCTGTTCCTCACCTAACCTCTGGACACGTTGAGGGATGCGCTAAAGACAACATCACAGGAAAAGTATCGTTTGCCGCATTCTAATCAAAACCTGGAGGTCTACGAAGGTGTCTTCAAAAGGTGTAAGAATCAAAACAGCCTGATTCATCCCCAACATAGACTCTCATCAAGAAAGATGAGTATTACAACAGGACAACTTTCAAAAATCTATGTACATGAAAAGAAGCCAGACACAAAACAGTACATATTATATTATCTACATAAGTTTGTGTATAATCCAAACTAGTCTATAGTGATAGAAATCAGAACAGCGGTCACCTATGGGAGTGGTGTGTACAGGGAACATACTGCAGAGGTCGAAATGTTCTATATTTAGGTTGAGATATTGTTTACATATGTCCATACATTTTTGAAAATTCATTGAATCATAGATCATTTAAGATCTATGCACCGCACTGTAAGCAAATTTTTATCTTAATAAAGTATTTTTTTTAAATATATATATGTATATACAAAAGGTGAGCTTTAAATGGCTAATATCAATAATCAAGAAACACTGAAATCACCACTCAAAGAACTTTTCCATAACTGTCAACAGGTGACCCTGGATCCATCTCTAAGCCCAGCCAGGGATGTCTCTGCCCCTAGGACTAAATGACTGAGTCAGACACCCCTTCTGTCTCTTCCAGGCTTCTCCACTGGAATACTTCACGGGTATCTTCCCGGGTGGCCACTCCTGCCCCTCAGAATCCATACTGGTGACTCTGCCACAGAGAAATAGACCAACAGAGCCCAGGTGGCCATGGATCCAGAGCTCTGGGCATGTGTGAGCCAATGAGCAAGGGAAGTTTTTGTCCTCCTTTTGGACACACAGAGTCACAGAGTCTCATCCATCTGCAGAAAGAAGGCCGTTATCTTAAAAGGCAACTGTAAAAGGAAGGGAAGGAAAACACTGTGGGTCTGCAAGCCCATGAAAGCTCGCCCTGCCCTGGACTCACCTCGGAGAACTTGCCATCGCCAAACCACTGAACCCACCGCATGCCAGACATTGCCTGACGCTTGGAGGTGGCCTTCCAGGACACCACCATGGCAGGCCACCAGGAGAAACCCTTGATCTTTCCCCACACGAGATCCCCTATTCCAAACTCTTTCCCGTCCTGCAAGAAAAACCACATGAAGGAATCGCAATGAGACAGACCAGTTGGGCCAAGGAAAAACCCTGCCTGTCCCACTGACCCCGATGGCAACTGCCTCGGAGTCCAACACAGGGCTTCCTGCAAGTGCAGGCAGAGTTCCTCAGGAAATTCCCTACCTCCAACACTTCCTGGTTGAAAATTCAGTGAGAATGGCTTGAAAATAAGGGGCAGAGCATGGGCAGGTTTGGTTGTTTGACAGGAACGTGGGGTTTTTTATATTGGATCTATAATATGTAACCTGTAACATGTAACCTAGTATCTGGAAAGATATTAACTGAAAACTCACAGGAAGTAAGATCAGAGTAAAAAACCTGGATATTCCCACCACAGGCCATCAAATGGGATATTACAAAGCCATTAAAATGCAAAAAATTTGGCCACTTGCACATAAAAACTTGCCATAAAAGGTGAGATGCCCATGGAATCATGCAGGTTATTAAAATGTATCTATAAGATCTACTCTGGGACTTCCCTGGTGGCGCAGTGGTTGGGAGTCCGCCTGCCAATGCAGGGGACATGGGTTCGAGCCCTGGTCCAGGATGATCCCACATGCTGCGGAGCAACTGGGACCACGCGCCACAGCTGCTGAGCCTGCACTCTAGAGCCCGCGAGCCACAACTACTGAGCCCATATGTCACAACTACTGAAGCCCGCATGCCTCGAGCCCAAGCTCTGCAACGGGAGGGGCCACAACAATGACAAATCTGTGCACCGCAGCAAAGCATGGCCCCCGCTCGCCACAACTAGAGAAAGCCCCCATGCATCAGTGAAGACTCAATGCAGCCAAAAATAAATAAATTAATTTTTAAAAAAAGATCTACTCTGAAGTCATGTACATGGAAAAAAGGATTTCTACATGATATGTGTACATACATATACACACGCATATGTAGCAAAGCCTGAGTGAAACCAACAAGCTCAACTGGTTAATTATGAACAACCGTAGACGGATTACACAATACAGTGGATTATAGACATGAAAGTGAGGCAACTCCAGTTCCTAATAAGGGAAAGAAGCAGATCAACAATTGTATATGTAAACATGATGAACAGAATTATGAATTATGTATACAAGGTATATATATTTCTAGGTACAAAGATGTCATGTTCAGAAAATCAGTAATCCGACGGTAAACTAATCTGGTGCTTGAGTTATGTCTAGGAGATAAGGATATAGCAAGGACCATGTAGCATATGAAAAATGTACTTGGCAAATGAATTCAAATATTATGATAAAAGTGACAAAAACCGTAGTAAGTCACCTCTGGGTAAGTGTTCCCTTTTCCCTATATTCAGCCCTTCCCCAGTGGTACCTGATACTCAGTGCTGTCTGCATCTCTGCCCTCTGCGTCCACCTGCGGGGACTCCACGCTCTCCTGCTGGCTGTCCTGGGCCAGGCGGGCATAGGGCGTACTGCTGCTCTGGGGCACCACATCATCATCTGTGAGGTCAATAGTGAGGTAGGGGCTGGCAGGGGACAGCCATGGCGTGCCTGCAGATGATCCTGTCCGCCGCCTCAGGGACTGTGGACAAAAGGACACATAGCTTGGGCCACAGCAGACCAGGTGGGTGACCAGAGACCAGTGGTACCCCCAATGTCTTCCCAAGCAAGCAGAAGTGAAGCAGAGTGAAGACCTAAGTTAATGAAACAGAGACCACCAAGGATGGTTTTCCAGGAACAAGTAAGTGTCCCTTAAGTGGCGAGAGAAAGCAACTTCCTTAAGGACAAGGACAGAATCGTTATCCTCATCAGGATAACGAGTGATGCTCAGAGAGGGCTCCCTGGTGCCCAGCCTTGCAACAGGAGTCGAGAGTTGCTGTAACCCGTGGGGTTGCCTGAAGAGAGTCACTGAAGATACTAAGGAGACAAGACAGTTCTGGAATCAGTGGTTTGAGCTTTTTCCGAGGAGGAGTAAGAACCCAGTCAACAGACAATTCTTGCATTCCCACCACGGTTCCATCCAGGGATCAGGCCAGGAGAGAAGTCATCAGGCTTAGGAAGAGCTTACCCAGCACCCGGGAGAGAAAGGAAAGGTAAGACCCTGAAAGGATGATAAGTGTGAAGAAAGGAAGCAGGTTATACAGCGGCCACTTTCCGTGGTGTGGTGAGAGGGGCAGATCTTCCAGTTAGAGACTGGGGGCAGGGGTCTGAGCGTCCGGGGAACCAACCCTGGTAGCTGAGAATTCCACGGGGGACTCGTCCACGTGGTTGCGGCCCTGCCGGCCTCGGGTGGAACGTGGGGAGGGCCTGTGCCTCTCCCGGCTGGAGGTACTGTTGTTATTTCGGGTTCGGACCTGGAAGCAAGAGAGGATAAGCACGAGGCCTTTGGTGAATGGAGGCTGGGGTCTTAAGACAGGGGGCCCAGAGGACTGGGCTTGAGAGGCAGCCTCAGGCCAACAGAAGTGAACAAGGTGCTCTAGCAGGAAGGGATTCTGGACTGGTCACTTCCCACCCAGAAACTCCCCACTTTGTGGGATAAGGGATCAGGGTGGCCAGCAGGGCTGCCTGACAATCTACAGCAGGTCCCAGTCTGCCTGCCACAGCTGAAACTGGCACCTGCAAATGGAATTGAAAAATAAAATCCAAGTTTACTCTTAATCAAACACTTTTCTTTTCCAAAAGCATTATTACTATTGTTGCATTCCTCCCGAAGGTACTGGATCATCGAGACGGATGAGAAGCCCTTATGCTTCCTTCTCAAAAATGGCATGAACTTGGGTGTTGCAGACCTGTGTTCAAATCCTGCACACAAGAGTTAATGTTTAACCTTGAGTAAACTACCGGCGTCTTCTGTCACCTGTAAAAAAATGGGATGATACACATCACATGGGTGAGATTATCAACTGCACCTGCCATGGTCACCAAGTGTCAGCCTGCTTTCTAACAGGCTGGGTGACCATGAGCAGTAATTGCCTTCCCATTTCCAGATTTTAAGTCACAGAATCCACCTACAGAAGCGACTCCCAAAGGTAACTGGCAGTTGAATCATCCACCTGCAAACTATCACCCTTGGGCACTTCTTAGAGTGCTTCCCAAAAAAGTAGAGAACTGCCACGTGAAAACCTTCACAATGATAATTCATGAGCTTTGCTATCATTTTCCAATTTCAAAACATTTGTTCAAAGTTCCCCCAGGGAGATCCTGGACAAGATTTTTAATGCAGGCTGATGTGTGGTTGAAGTGTCTTGGCTTAGGGCTGGCACTTACAGCTGGGCTTTCTGGCCGAGTCCTGGTTTCACGGAAGAGTTTTGGCATCACTGGAGTGTCGGAGCCATCTCCATCTTCCCCTTCGCCATCTCCGTCGCCCGTCAGATCCTTTACAAATGAAACATTATGAATTTTAGGATGTCATATAACCAAAATAGTTTTAAAATGAAGAGCCAATCATATAGAAAACAATCATAATATTGGTCTGAGTGACTTAAAAAGATTTTCAACCTCATTTTGTTCAAAAAATATTTTGCAATGGCTTACCACATGATCATGAATTCAAGAGAAACCTTGGTGGAATTAGAAAACCAAAGAAATGGTGTCAATGCAAAGTGCATCGTGAAGCCTTCCGTGCCCACACCATGGTTAGTCTAGCTTGCTGTGCGCAGCAGGGAGACCTGGTCAATCTCCACGATTAACAGTGTCTGGGAGAAACCACAGGCTCAAGGAAGATGCTTCTTGATACAGTGACCAAGAAGAAATGGTGCCAATCCTGTGTCAAGTGCACGTCCCATGCTGCACACCAAACCCAACAAAAACTGCGCATGAGAACCAGAGCAGTGGTGAGTGGCTCGAGGTCTGGCCGGGGTGTTAAGAACTTGACTTTCACTTGCCAACTAAGGCCTCGAGTGAGTCCGTTCCTCTCTTTAAAATTGGTACAACGTTCTTCCCTTATAAGGGAAGAACAGGCTTATAGTGAGAATCAAATAATGCACGCTTGCCCACGGCAGGGCACAGAGGAAGTGCTCAGAGACTAAAACAGCTGTTCTGAGCCTCTGATCCAGCACTGTCCCTTCCCAATTCCCCACACAGCTCTCACTCCTCATCATCTGGGTGCCCACTTGTTGTCTTCCATGAGGATAAGAGAAGCTGTATGAGGGTAGGTTTTCATTGGTCCACAACTTTTGTCCATGACTTTGTCCCAATGCCTGACACTGGTTCCTTGAAAAAGTAACCGAATTGACAAAACTAATATGATTAATAGGAAAACAGAAGGCATAAATAATGTCAGGAGCGAAAAAAAACATGGAAAAACTATAACTTGGAAAAAACTAATCAAGCAGAAACACTGATATTGCAACAAGTGGTAAAAGATATTTCAGTGATTGTTGAAAATCCACTAAAACAAGCCAGGCAAAGTCTTTCCAATGTGAAAAAAAAAATCCTTGAGGCCACATGGCCACACAACCTTGCTATCAAACCGGACACAGATATATTACAAGAAATAAATCATACATTCATTTTACTCATGAATAGATGCTAAAGTACATCCAATTTAAAACATACCACGAGCAAGTTGGACTCATTCCAGGAATAAAAGGACAGCTTGCTACAGTAGAAATTTATCAATGTAATTGATCATCCAGATTGAGAAAAAAATAATTTCAAAAACTTGGCAAATAACAGCAGCAGATGGCATCCTAAGTGAGGCTGCTGGAAGTCTTCTGTGTGCCTAGCAATGTTCAAATTCCTCATTCAACAAGTATTTACTGGGTACCAATTTAAGTGGGCCTCAGGTTCCCTATTTGATGCAAACCAAAGAGAATTCCCCTGAATCACAAAAAGTGAGAGTGGAGCGGGTACCTGAGTATAACTTAGCAGGCTGGAGACCTCCCTCTTGGACAGTCGTGAGCTTGATCTGCGGCCTGTGGAGGAAAGAACCAAAGTCTGTTGAGGAAGGGGGAGCCGCCAGGCTGTCCTGGTCTCTTCTCTGGGCTGTGGCCTGGGGTCTCCCTAAACCCAGTGGCATCTTCAGGGGTTAACTCCTAACCCCTCGGGACCCATAGTCCCCTCAATGTATTAGTAAAGCAACAGGACCCAAGGCCTGCATGAAATAGAACCCGAAACACTACTGAAGGTACTCTTGACACATTCCTTCCAGAACTGTGCTGCCCCAGTCAGTGGTCACTAACTCCACTTAAATGAGCATTCCAGTGCCTGCCATCGCAGCCACATTAAGTGCTCACATGTGGCTCCTGGCTGTCGTAGTGAACAATGCAGAAATAGAACACTTTCACCCTCTGGAAAGTGCTGTTGGACAGCACAATTTGAGGAGTTCTCAACAGCAGGATGAGACAATACAGGGGTTTCCAAACCAGCTGGGCCAGAAAATCTCAGTGGGGAGGATCCCAAGCGATCTGATCTGGGAGCAGCAGAGGGGAAGGGAGGAGAGGGTGGGATTGGCAGCAAGCCTTAGACGCTCCCTGCCTGAGTGTATTTCTTCCCATAAAATTCACAGGCCCAGGTGCTAGGGGAGAGGGGTGCCCCTGTAAAAGGGCCAAAGACCTCAGTCTATCTATGCCGCGACCACCCCCATGTCTGGAAAAGAACAAGGGTCATCGCCTTGGGGTCACCTGCTCAGAGTCCCAGCTGAGGTGACAGGAAAATAGGGAGGCCAGGGGCTCTGCCTCCATCCTCTTCCCTTCCCTGGAGCTTCCCCAGAGCCGTGGTATGAGGCTCTCGCCCCACAACCTGCCTTGAGCCTGCTCGGAGGCTCGTGTGCCAGCTGTGGTCCCCAGTGCCTGCCCACCCGTCCTCCCCACAGGCCAGGCCACCTCTTCCACCTCTGCCACCTCTGATCTCCGGGGTGCTGATAGCCTCCAGGATTGGGGGCGAGGGCGCGTCCTTGGAGTCGGAAGACTGGTCACTGCAGCCCCCGTTGGTGAGGATGGAGTCTTCCCTCCTGCTGGTGTCCTCCTCTCCGTTGAGTTGTCTGGTGTCTCCCTTCATTGTTTCCTGCGGAAGGGCCAGAATGACGAGGGTAGCAGGGAAGCGAGGGCACAAGGGGGCAGCACGCCCCCAAACCTCCCGCCAATGGCTCCAGGTCCTCAGGCCAAGAGAGGCCCCATGACTTGTCCTCAGGGTGATACTCCCGCCCAAGGACCCCGCCCAGGCTGCCCCCCATAGCCTGCCCCCCTCACCAAACTCGGAGGATCAGGACTTGGTTCCATGTGGCCACTCGACCTGAAGGCTCAGAAGCCAGCACCCAGGACAGAGGAGGGGGCTGGGCCGTGGTATGAGGCTCAGGCTGCTCTGTGCAATTAGCCGGCCACTTCAAACAATGCCATCTAGGGCCCGCCTGCCCCGGCCTGCCTGCCTGCCGCCAGCCTTGGTCCCCTCTGCCCCTGGCCCTCTCTCCCTGCCCAGCCTCTGCAGGGCCTCAGGAAGCCAGTGCATTATTTTCCCTCCTGACCCCTTTGTTTGCTCTCTCCCTTCCCCTCAATCTCCAGGTCCTCTTCCCACCCGCCCCCTCCTCCCCCACAGAACAGCTTCTCTCCTCTCCATGGCAGCACAAGCCCCGCCCCACCCCAACCTCAGGGGCCCATTGGTCTGCTGGCCTGTCGCTCACTCCCGTCCTCCCTTACCAGCTGGGGCTCAGAGTCCCAAGTTCCCAAGAAGGGAAGGGATGGAGGAGACACAGCGGGAAGGACTGGGGCATTTAACAAGGGGCATGCTCCCCATCTGCTCCAGCCACACCCCACCTCTGGGCCTTTGCCTCCCCACTGCTGCCCACCCTGGTAACTGCACCATCACTAGGCTATTCAGCTAAGACCAGCTCGGGCCAGGTCTTCAGCGATGGGCCAGGTCTTCAGTGATGCGTTGGAGGGCTGTGCGACCTTCGACCTGGCCCACTGCCTGTGACATGTTGGCCTCAAGAACCTGCACCTTGCTCTCATTTATTCCTCCTAATGTGACTGGGCCCATTTTATAGAAAAGGAAAACTGATACACAGACCTGATTAGTCTCCAAAGTCAAAAAATCATATGTAATAGACCTGAAACATTGTTAATCAACTATACTCCAATATAAAATAAAATTTTTTTAAGAAACCACATGTAATCGGAAGGGTGAGGCCCCCAGGCTCCCATTCCTTTGTTTCCCCCAAGCAGCTCCAGTATTTGGTGCCACACTGTCCTATCCTGGAACCCTGCTTGGGAAAAGTTTCCCCAGCAAACGGCTGCCTGTGGGGGCTGATCACTGCCAGCCCCTATTCCCCATCTTGGAGACTCACCACATGGTGCCTGATGACCAAGCTAGCCTCCAGGGTACCTTCCAGAAGTATCGTCTAGGCTGCAAGCTGCAGTGGTGACGCTGGCACCATACCCACCAGGGGGCGCTGCGGGGCTCACTGATGAGGCCTGCAGTGCCCCACTGCGGATTTGCAATGTCACGTGGGTTCTCAATTCCGTCCTCTGCACAGGTCCATCCCCCAGGTGCGGGTGTGGGACAACTAGACCTCTGCTAGTCCTCATATGGCCCAGGGACCAGGGAATCACCCCGGAGCTGGTTAGAACTGCAGAATCTCACGCACCTACTAAATCATGATCAACATTTTCACAGGATCCCTGGGTGATCACTATGCACGTTAAAGAAACACTGCCTTGGGAATTCCCTGGCAGTCCAGTGGTTAGGACTCAGCGCTTTCACTGTGGGACCCTGGGTTCGATCCCTGGTGGGGGAACTAAGATCACGCAAGCCACTCGGAGCGGCCAACAAAAAAAAAAAAAAAAAAGAAAAGAAACACTTCCTGGGTCACAAATGTATACACTGATGTAGTTTAACCACCCCATGTGGTCCAGGGTATGTATGCAGGTTCACAGTTCCTGGTGTTTTCTCTCAACACATGTTAAGGACTCTCACCAGCCCCAGGGAAAAGGAGGAGCGCCTGACCCAGCTACTTCTCAGCCCCTTTCACTCTCAAGCCCCGACCCGGAAGAACAGGTTGTCTGACCTATGGCCAGTTCCTGTGAGTCCAAGTGGCCAGTATCCCAGGAAAACTGCTGGAGTGTGGTTCAAAGTAATGATTAATTTCCAGCGTTTCGCCTCAGGCCAAACCAGTGAACTAAATAACTTGGGTGGCCTGGCAGGGGGTGGGAGGCTGGGCCATGGGGTACAAGACACCAGGAGGGTCCAAGGGGAGCTCTGTGGAGGGGGGAGGGGCAGACAGGGCTTCTAGTGAGCAGCTGGTATCAGGTCAGAAGCTGAAATCAAGGGACAAGACTTGCCTCTCATCTGGGACCCAGGATTCCCTCAGACAGCTCCCAACTGGATCAATGGGAGTCTCGCTCCTAGACAGACCCATTTGGGGCCTGCAGCCTGGAGCTGACAATGATTAACTATGACTAACCACCCTCAGGCTTCCCCAGGGCCTCAGCAGTGCTAACTTGTCCACCAGCCTGCCAAGAGGGATGGACAAGTGAGCAGGGGTCCTTCCCAAAGCCAGATCTCAACATTCAGGAAAAATCCTGCCCCTAGAACCTAACCCATGGCCACTGGAGGAAGACTCAGGAAAGGAAACCAACCAGCTGTGTCACCAGCTACCTGGGTGCCCTGGGGTGAGCTGGGCATGTAAAATAATTACTTCTAGTGGCATAATTCAATGTGATTTCATTAAAAATTCCTTCCCTGTAGTTTTCATTACCCTGGATTTGCAACGACATTAGCTACACCACACACACCAGCATCCAGAACCGGCATGATTGAAAGATGCCCAGCTCAGTTTCTCTCCCGTCCAGGTTATACACAAGGCCAAAGAGATCCAGCTCCAGGTGTGTGCTGCTGCTGGTCCTCAGCCTGGAAGCCCTCCCCATCTCCCATCTCCCTGTCACATACTCAGATTTCAAAAACCACAGTTCAAAAGCCAGGAAGGGTTCTCTCCTAGGCCTCTGCTTCAAAAAGTGATAATCTGGCCCTCTCCATGTAGATATACAAATCCTCTCACTTGATCATTTTTTTCAGCGTTTACTACTATATGCCAGGCACCTTTTTGTGTTTTACCTGTATTAATTCATGCAATCCTTACATGAGGTACATATTATTATCCCTGTATAACAGATGGGCAAACTGAGGTTAGGCAACATAATACATACTTGACCGGTGAGATTTGTTTAAAGGTGCTCAAAGAGTCCAGGGAAATTAAATAAGAACACACGAATTTTAACTACATGCTCTTGGCAACAGGAAGAAATTAGCACCAGGCATTGGTTTGTAATGGTAGATACAAATCTCCCTCATGAAGCTGTTTGGCTTGTAATGAGTCAAAATTGGCATTTCCCAGATAACATGGCCAACACAAGCCAGCTGCTTCATCTAGACTGATGGTTCCAGCGCTGGAGGATAAACTGGCCGGATTACCTCCCTGACAGAGGTGGCACCTTCCTAAGGGATTTTTCAGCGGGGCTCACATACCAGCTTCAGGACAGCCTTGCCACTTGGCTGTTCTAACAGTTCCCAGGCCCCTATTGTAAGCTACAGGCAGTACAAACCTCTAACCCCTACCCCATCCTGAGGCAAGTCCTCTTATCAACCTGCTGTCAACAGGCTCAGATGAATTAAGTCACCCAGCAAAGTGGCAGCACCAAACTCATGCCCAGGCAGTCCTGGGCACGTGCCTGTAACTGCTGTGCCCAAGACAAGTTATGAACAATGCACCATCTATCCCAGGGGCTACGGGAGCCCTATGGCTGAGGGACATGATACACCAGCTGAGCATTCACCTTCACAGGAGGTAGTGGTCCGTCCTCGTGATGCAGGTGAACTCTGACCCTTTCCCAGAGGCTGGGGTCCAGCACGTGACTTGGGGGTGGGCAGCAGTGCCGGGTGGGCTCACCAGCAAGGCTCCTCCTGCAAGGCCCTGCCTCATTAGTGCAGGGTGCTTGTGTCCCGACTGAACCAGGTCAGACGTGTCCAAATGCAATGTGGCAGACAGAAGAGTGGGTGGCACCCCTAATTAGACTCAGGGAGGAGGCCCAGGGACTCCCCCCCCAACCCAGCTATAAAGCTGAGAAGTGATGTCACTCACTTCTTCCAGGCTGGCACCAGCAGCAGAACTATTTCCCTGGCACCTTGTAAATGTTAATTGCATTAATTAAACTCACAGTGCAGGAAGGGGGGAATGGTGGGCATGATGGCGAAGTGGTGGAACGGGGGTGGCCACTTGGGCGTCCCTGCCCATGGTTAGTCCACCCAGGGCTTAGAGATTTGGTGAAGTAAAAAGGGAGAGGTTGAAAGATAATCCCACCTCCCCTGTTTAAAAAATTCCTTCTCAGCCTGTGGGGGGGATATCTTGACTCCTGACTCCTGCCCTTGAACTACTCAAGCCTTTCTTAGCTGTTCCCCAAAAATAGCTGAGATGGAGCAATCAGTATGTACCTCACAAAAAGAGCTACTCTTATGATCCCCATTTTGCAGATGAGTAAACAAGCTCAGAGGAAACAGATCAGCAGATTCCTTGCTGAGGCTTCCAGAGTGACTAAGTGATGGAGATTGAGGCCTTAGTCCAGAAGTCAGATCTTAAAGACATTTTAAAACGATGCAGTAAGCATAGTTATAAAAGGTAAGCCCAGGAGGGACAGCTCACCCAGGTGAGTGGAGAGGGAGGCAGCCAGGCAGCAGCGACAGTACCAAGTCAAGGAGGCCAGAAATAGGCTGCCCACCTGGCTGCACACAGAGCACAGGGTCCCAGTTCAGTGCCTTTGCCTGATCTGGGATCTCCACTAAATTCCATAAGAGATCAGATTCACAGGAAAGCGGGAAGAAAAAGTCCTCACTGTCTTCCTCAAGCCCCAGTTTTATAGTCTGTGAAATGAAGTGACCCCACCTAATTCCTAGGTGGTTGGTGCTAGAGATCGCAAAGTAGATGACAAAACCTTAAAACCTGGAGATTACGCTTTCTCGTGTGCTGTCTTGGCAGACTTCCCAGTTCTGTCTCACAAAAGGAAGCATCCCTTCATCCACGATGATTCCAAAGTCTGGAGAACTGCTCAGTGCCTCTGGGTCATGGCTACATGCACCACTGTCATTGTACAGTAATAGCCGGTCCTTGGCATATTTATCAGAATCATCATAAGAATTGATCCCAGCAGGGGTCAAATTGGACAAGTAAAAAAGTTGACTATGAGGATGTTCCTTGCAGCATTGCTCATTAATAGCAAAATACTAACAAATACCTGGATGTTTGTCAATGGATTGTGGTAAAATCATATATCATTACCTTTTAGATAATTCACAGGAAAACCTAGGAACGTACAGACAGATCTGAAATGATATGGCAGCTTAAACTGGAGTTTGGAGTCAAACTTTTTACCCTATGTAAACAAAATGCAAGCAACCAGCCCCCTTCCCCTACAAGTTATTTGGGAAGCCCTAGGAAGGACGTGCAGATGTGGACAGGGAAGCCACAGGTCACCCAGAATGACAGGTGGGGCATGGTGAGACGCAGAGGATTCTGGGAGCTGCCATGCCCACTCCTGTGGCCTTGTCCTCCTTGGCAAAACCAGAGCCAAAGCACCCTCTGCCCTCTTCCCAGGGGGTAAGGGAAGAAAGGAGATCACTATTCAGAAAAGCTACACCCTCAGCTCTGCCCCTCCCAGCAGGCTGCATCTGTTGCTTCAGCCAATGTCTTAAATCTCAGCCCATCTACATACCAATGCCATGGGAATATTGATTCAGCCTTGAAAATGGCAATCTGACAGTATGATCTCACATGTCAAGTGTCTGCATCCTGTTACACAGGATTCTACTACGAGGAATTGACTCACCACAAAGCTCTCACCAAAACCTGTGGGCAGGATCGGCACTGTCTTTCTTTGTTGTAGCAAAAGCTGCAAACAAATGATCAATAGGAGACTGGCTAAATTATATGCAGCCACACCGGGGAGACCACTGAGAAGCAAAGAATGGGGCAACTGTTGCTAGATGAAGCCATGTAAAGTGAAAGTCTGCCCAACAATACAATCCCATTTGTTAATTCATTACCATGGGCATTAAGCAAAGTTCCTCCAGCATTTTTCCTCTAACTGTAAAAAGTTAGGTCTCTCAGGAAGGTAGCTTGTGGGGGAATGGACAACCATATCCCCATGTTACTTTCACAGTCAGAAAGTCAACTTTAAAATGTCACTGTCCAAGAAACATTTCTTCCTTTGAAAATGTTCAAGTTTAGTTAACCTGAAGTTATTTGTATATGGTTTGAGGTAGGGATCTCAATTTTCCCTATAAGGAAAGCCAGACACATATAATAACTAGTACGTCCCAACTCCACCTCTTTTATAAAGTTCCTGTATATAAATGGGATGTCTCTGGGTTCACTTCTCTTTTTGGTATTTACCCCTTGCAACTTCTTTTAATCGTGGTAGCTTTATAATAAATGCTCATACCTGCTAGGACAAGCCTGCCAACCTTATTGAGAAGTTTCATTGATTTTCTCCTTAAAGGTCTTGAACATCCCTTAGTTTGGGTTTTCTTGTTTCTAGTTCCCTCTTCTGGCCCTTAGATTTCTTTTCTAGGGAGCTTAGCACTGCACGTTAGACATCATTCCTAGTTGTTTCCATGAGAGGACTTACAGATTAATCAGAAAATTAGTTCTTGAGAATTACTTATTTTTAAAAAATACAAAAAAGAAAAACTAGGTGCAATGTATGAGGGAAGTGGGGAAAGTGATGAAAAGGTATGAACTTCCAGTTATAACTAAGTCCCTATGTTATGTCCCTATGTTTGTTACTATGTATGTAACTAAGTCCCTATGTATGTTACTATGGGATGTAACATACAGCACGGTGGCTGTAGTTAACAAAATTGTACTGTACCTTTGAAAGTTGTTGAGAGTAGATCTTAAAAGTTCCCATCATGGGAATTCCCTGGCGGTCCAGTGGTTAGGACTCCGGGCTTTCACTGTGGGGGCCCGGGTTCAATCCCTGGTCGGGGAACTAAGATCCTGCAAGCCACACAGCACAGCGAGGCCAAAAAAAATTAAAAAGTTCTTTTTTCACAAGAAAAAAAGTTGTAACTATATGAGGTTAAAATGGAATTGCATACTAAATTGGCTTTTTTATAAAAGCCCATGATATCTCACATAAACGGCTTTTTGAAAAACTAGCCACAATTACCTGGCAGGGGTTTGGGCCCGCCCACCTCAACGCAGTGGTGAATCAGGCCTGCAGACAAAGCAGTCAGCAGACAGGTACTCCAGAGCATCTTAACCCAACTGCATCCTGCCAGTTCTGTGGGTCTAAGCCAGGTGCAGGAGGCAAAGGGCTCAGAAATTTCACAGCATTTCAATGCAGATTCCACTCCCTGCTAGCTGTGCGGCCGTAGGTAAGGGTGACAATATTTAATATTGAGCAGTTACTCTGTACTGTGCTTTCAGCCCAACACATAACATCCTAGGACAGATCAGGACCCTGGAAAAGGCCACTCTTATCCATTCAGATAGGAGTTCCTGCTATGCTTCAGGAACCATGTTCAGTAGAAGCATCAAAGGCAGGCAAGGGCCAGCCAGCCCCTGCCCTCATGGGGTTGAGGTTAGGAATTGGGGGGTAGGGAGGGCCAGGGGACAGTGGAGATAACAACAAGGTAGGCTCACCCCCAAAACCTGTTCTGCTCTTACACTACAGAGGACAAGATTTCACCCACACCTCTATGCACATTTGCTCAGAATTTTCCAAATCCTATCATCCTGCCTCCCATATAACCCAGAACAACCCAGAAAATCCCTGCAGACAGCACCTGCCTGTTCAGTGCCTGAACCACTGCATTTCTCACCGTGTCCCAGGTGAGGTCTCCTGCTCACCTGCAGTGTCCCCTCTGGGTTTCAGTGCCGCAGCTAGCTACAGGACACTCAGGCTTGACTGAGGCCTGCTTTTGCTGCTTTACTCAAGTTACACAGCACACATTCATGGAGCCAGGACGTCAGGGGCCCCAGCACTGTGCTGAGGAATGGGAACACTGACCAAAAAGGCATCATCCCTTCTCCAGGAGCTGAAGCGCAGTGGAAGGCCCTGGCTCTGGCCCCAGCATGCCACCATTTGCTACAGGAAGCAAACGCAATGGGAAATAAATGCTGCTTAGGAAGCGCAGTTAACCTCAGAAGGTGGGGCTGCAGGGAGGGATGGAAAAGAAACAGGTAGGCAACCACTTCTCCACCCGGGCTGCAACACAGGAGACCTGATCAGGGGGAGAGATTAACACCAAACTGAGAACTCCCCCGTACCTTTTTCCCACAGCCAGGCCTGTACATCTCTCTGGGCAAGGCACTAAAGATTCCTCTGCTACGGGGAATAAGACAAACCAGTATCAGAGAACTTCCTTCAGATTTTGGGAGACCCAAAGACAAGTTCAAGTCCCTATCCCACAAAGAAACCCTCCAGTTTAAGTCCCACAGATAATTTCGGTCTCTCTCAAGTATGGAGATAAGTTTCAAAACTTAAATATGAGAAATGAAAACAGTAAAAACAAACAAATAAAAAGACATACTCAGAAACATTGTACGGAGCACTAAACGCTAAATGAAGATTCTCAGGGAGATACGGGATGTGTCCAAAAAACAAGATGAAGACATCATTACAAATGGCATTTGTAGGACAAGAACCCTTCAAAACATAAAAGCTGAGGACACCAGAAAGCAGAACTTAAGGACAAATGGCCAAAATTCTACCAGGCCAGGAGGCACCACATCTGATAAAGAGTAGAAAAAAACAAGGGATGCAATGGCTCAAGGAAATTTATTCCCTCAACTTCAGGAGAGGAGTCCCCAACGATGTTGGGCCCACTCCTCCCGTTATCTCCTCCTCCCACACACCTGGTCAGCATCAACCTGTCCCCAAAAGGAAATTTGTTGGTCAAGAACATTTCCCCACGGATCCCTCCCACCCATCAATTATCAGTCATTTCTGAAAATGCACTTCTAACTTCCTGCTCATCATAATCTTTCAATGGCTAATTCCATCTGCTTGGGAAGCTGGCCCCAAAGGTGACCACAGTGCCCTCGGGCACCTGCCCCAATTGAGCACCTTTCCTCACCACTCTGTACTTTCCTTGCGTTCTCATCCCTTCATTTAGGAAGGGCTGCTGGTCCTCTCTACGCTTTTCTCCACTTCTAGAAGAAATTGGGAAGACCCCCTCCCCCAGTGAAAGCACAACATTCATTACGTTGGGACTGTGAGATTATAGGCCATGACCCGTTTTTTTTCTTGGCATCTGAAGATGGTAAATTTGATTTTCATTTGTATCTAACACAATAAAAGTCATTTTTTAAAATATTCCAATTGCCTACACAAAACAGGTCCTCCTCACTTTTTGCTTATTCCCTGAGGAAAATCTCAGGAATGCTAAGCAGGATTGTTTCTCTCAAGACGTAAATAATGACCACTTGCTAATATTTCAGTATTTACCACATAATGCGACATTTATTGAATCCTCAGTATGTGCACTTTTTAATCTATGGCGTCTCAACTGACTTCAACATCCCCTGGAATTGGCCAACAACGCATCCCTATTTTACAGATGGAGCAACTGAGGCTCACCACCAGCTTATAAACTGAGTGAACAGGAATACAAATCCAGATTTGATTCCAAAGCCCAGGCCCCGTGAGTGTACTGACTCCAATGACTAACATGACCTAGAGCATAAGAGGCTTTTTTCAATACTTAGGGCCCCCACCTAACTCATTTTGTGAAAGTGCACCCTAAGGCTTGCTAAGCTAAAAGGCCCCTGGATTCCATTTCGTCCTCCTACCAACTCTACTGGGTGTGTGTGTACTTGTACCCACTTCACAGAAAGGTAATCCAGCACAGCAGCCCCATGTGTGGGCTCCCTCTGCGTTTACCAGGCCACTTCCCTCCAGCCACAGCCAGACACATCTGAACACCTGGACTGGGCTTGTTCCCTTCTGGAAGGACAAACTCTTGGTCCTGGGATACTGGCAGATATGAAAGTTCTGAAAAGCACTAACCACCAAGCTGCCGAAGTACCTGGATCTCCCCGAGTTCCATCAGCTGCAAATTTTTCGGCCCAGTGAGAACATCAGCCCATCACTTCACAAAGAGGATGCCAACGACACGAGGAATTCTGTAGTCCTCCAGCCCTGGTCCACCATGAAACTGAAAAATCACCCTAAATTCATGATTTTAAAACTCACTCAACACCAAGAGGGTGCCTAACCTGAGATCCTGTACCTCTCAAAGGCTGAGGTGGAGGCACTTGCCATGCTGTTGGACCAAGAGGAGTTTCAGATTCAGTGAGGACCATCTCAGGTGAAATTGGAAAGTATCTGAGCCTGGAGGCGGGACAGCTGGCAGCAGAGCTGGTCTGAGACAAAGGAGTCAGTCCCACGGCAAGTCTTCTGGGAAGGAGAACTTGCCCAAAACCGCCCCCCCACCCCTCAGTCAGGAAGCTTGGGGCTGCAGTAAGAAAGCGCGACAGGCCCCTCTGGGTTGCAGGCCCCACGTGGCTGGAGGAAAGGAAGGAGGGGAAGCAGTCTCTCCCAGCCCCACCTCCCTTGCTCCTCCCCTTCGCCCCCTGCAGCTCCCAGATACCCTCCTCCCCTCCTAGCCAACATTGCAAGGGGTGGAGGTATTGCTTATGGCTCTAAGGAGCGGGATGCAGCCAGCCCCAGCCCTGGGCCCTTTGTCTCAGCCTTCTCCACCCTAATGGGGAAAGGGAAAGGATCTCACTTAGCTCTACGCCTTCAAGGTAGGCCCCAAATTTGGGCGGAGGTGTAAAAATGGCCCCAACCCATAAAACAAAAACATGTTCCTTTCAAAAAGGAACAAAGGCACTCCTTCCTGCCAACTCCCAAATTGAGGACAATGATTTGGAAAAGCTTTCATAGCTCAGAGGAATACCTTGGTGGAGGAAGGCAGGAAAGGAGGGGCCAGCAGAGGTGCCTCCCTTCATCCCCAATTCTCATTAATGGCCACCCTAAAAAGAGGGGCTAGCGGTTAATTAGTACAATGTCAACATTCACCACCTGCTATGCCAAGCACTATCGCATTGAGTCCTAACCCAAGCCTAATGTGATAGGGGCTATTACCTCTGTCAGACATCTGAGGAAACACTGAGGGTTAGAGGTTAAATCACGTAAAAACTAGTTTCGTTCTTACACAACTTGGGGTTATCAGTACGATTGTTCCTATTTCACAGATGTAATAACTAAGGAACAGAGGGCAACAGATTTACAGGGACAGATTTAAACACATGCCAAAGACCTATGCATTCCCCTAAAAGAGGGCAGCCTGCTTCTTAGACCACACACTAGATAATGATGCCAAGAGTGGCAAGCCTTTATTGAGGGATTACTGTATGCCAGCCCTATAAAATAGGTAGCATCATCTCAACGCTGGAAGAATTAAGTCTGCACCTGGGGATTCCAGTGGCTGGGGTGCAAGAAGTCACAGTAGTCCTGGTGGCGGAGGGCAGAGGCAGGTCGGCGTCCTGGGCCCTGGAAGCGAGGGCCCCACCAGGGATCCCAAAAACAGCTACCACCAGTTCACCAAAACTCACAGCATCCAGAAATCAGGAGGCAGAAAGTCAGAAATCATAGTCTTGTCCTTAATTCTCTTTAATTCATACACATCTCAGCTTGAGGGGATGAGGAAGCACAACGGCCCAGCCAGCCTCTTTCAGCCCAGATGATAAGGGAAGGAGGCCAAGTGGAGGCCCAGGCCTGGGGCTGGGCCCAGAACTCCTGCAGCCCTTCCCTGCCACAGGTGAGTGACTCCAGCGGGGAAAACCCAGGCCCAAAAGCAACTCTCCGTTGCTAAATCGGCCGGCTCTTTCCCAATTTCCACTTCCTCCCCTGTGAAGTGGGACTCAACACCCACCCTCCCTCGCCGAACAATCACACGGGCACGGAGGTACTGCTGGATGTTTTCAGGCCTCAGTTTGCAAGTTTGGGAAGTGGGACCAGCCTGACTCTGGAAGAGGGGAAAATGGAAAGTGAGCCCCCAGGGCAGGCAGCGTGGCCGGGGCAGGGAAGCGCCGCCCCGGACCGGCTCCTCCCGGGCCAGGTGTGCACAGGGAGAAGGTAGCCTCTCCCGAGGGCATCCCGGCAGCCCCGCAGCGCCTCGCTCTCCGTAGCTCATCTAGGGAGGACCCCGCGAGCCCGCTCCTCTGGCACACGCCCCCGAGAAGCGCGCACACCCCGGCCCACCTGTTCGCCCGCACCCATCCACAAGCTCTCTCCTAGCCCTGGGACGGAAAAGGAAAAAAAAAAAAAAAAGTCCCTCGGATGAACCCCCAGGTACAAGTCATAAAGGACGGACGCTCACTTCCTTGGCCGAACTCTCTTCTATTCCGTCCCCCTCCCCAAGGAGGCTCGCTCTCAAGCCGAGGCCAGGTAAGAATACCCCTCCCCATTAACTCCACTTCTCTCCAGTGGGAGACTTCCTCCCCTCGGCTCTAGACCCCAGGAAGGCCGCCCATCGCCCTCCCTGGGGACGAACCTCTTTCGTCCTCTGCGTCTCAGGAACACAGCAAGTATCCCTTCCACTCGTATCGCTGTAAGACACATGCTCCCCGCCCATTTTATCCTCCTTGCCCGTTTCCCCCAAGTAGGATCAGGGACTTCTCCTCCCCAAGCATGCCTGGTCTCCAGCCGGATGGGAGCCGCCTCCCCAGGAGGTCCCGGAACGGGATTCCCTCCCTGCAGTCCCGGGACCCCGCCGCTATGCCCTCCCCCACCAGCCCACGGAATCCTCGGGCTGGCGAGCCTCCCCGGGGCCACGGGGCGCTCACCTGCCGAGAGCCTGGCTCGGGTGCGGCTCCGCGGTCGAGCCGCGGATCCGGACAGGCTGGCGGGAGGCCGGCGGGCGGCCGCGCAGGGCGCTCGGCTAGCGAATCTCCGGCGCCGATCGCCGAGCTACGTTTACTTGGCCACTTAACCCCCGCGCTGCCGGCCGGGCGCGGCGGCCGCCCGCTTGCCCGCCTGCCGGTGGGCCGGTGGCGTCCGTCGGGGGGCGCTCGGGGCGTCCACGCGGGCTGCAGCCGCCGGGCCGGGGGTGGGGCGGCTGCTGCGAGGAAGCGGCGCGGGCAGGACCGGGCAGCTGGAGTGGGTGGGGAGGGGGCGGTGCCGAGTCCCCTTGTAACCCCGGCCCGACACTCGCCCCGCCCCCGCCCGAGGGCGCCCCCGCCGCAGCCACTCAGAGCCGGACCTCGGGCGCGGGGGGCGGGGGGCGGGGACGAGGGAAATTTGAAATCACTCCGGAGCCACCCCTCCGCTCCTCCTCCACAGGCGCCGCCTCCCGGCCCCCCCCCGGCAGATTAAGTCACCACCGGGATAACAGGCCTTCAAGGGGACCCTGCAGACGTCCCCCAACACTCGAGACTCCTCCCAGGGCCCGTCTTCCCCGCCCCCCACCCCGACCACGGACACAGACGCGCAGGTCTGGATGCGGGGGCCCAGAAGAGGAAGAGCCCCCACCGGAGTCACACAGCAGCCGGGTCTCCCCTTTACCCCCACTCCAGCCGCAGTGCCACCTGGGCCCTGCGGTGTCCCCGCGGGTCAGTCACCCCGCTCTGGACCCTCGGACTAGTCCTTCCTCCCTCCCTCCTACCCTGCTGGCCCTTTGTCGGCCATCTTGAGGGGAGGGGAGGGAGAGCAGAGGAGCGAAGACAGTCAGGTCCCTGGCTGGGTTCTGGGGTACAGCTGGCATCACCCGAAGGAGAAGCCCCAGTCTGTTAGAGGTCTCGACGGCCTCTGCCCTTAAAGGGGCATTGAACTACTGGAAAACAGCACTTTCTGATATTTCTTATACCTGGTATTTACGCTGACGGTATTTATTTATTTACCTGCTTATTGTGTGTCTCCAGGGATGAGACTGTGAGGGCAGGGTCTCAGTGTGTCTCAGCACACAGTTAGATGCTGAATAAATGTTGAATGAATGAAAGAACAAATGAATGATGACAAGATGGCCCACAAAGGCCCTAGGTGAGCAGGCTCCAGCCTGCCTTCCCAGGCATCTCCTAGCCTCGCCCCTCCCTCACTTCATCTAATCTTCTCACCTCCTTGCTCTTCCTCAGATACATCAAGCATGTTTCTGGATGTGCTTTGCCCAGATCTCTGCACCATTCAGTTTTCTCCCAAAATGTCACCTTCTGGAAAGATTTTTCTGACCACCCCGCCTGAGCAGTCTCCCCTCCTTCACTCCTATTTCACTCGCTTTGTAGCATGTATAGCCATTTGAAATTGCTTTGCATATTTCCTTGTTTACATCTTTCTTGTTTTACACACACACACACACACACACACACACACACACACACACACTGTGAACTCTACTCCATGAGGGCAGAAACCACATCTGTCTGTCCTGTTCCAAGCTCTGTTTCTAGTGCCTACAAGGAGGAGTTCAATACAAGTTTGTTGAATGAATGAACACGGGTTTCCTGACTCCTGGGCTCCGAAACCACAGCTTTTTCCCTTCATCTCTTACCAGGTATTTGCAAATGAGTAAATGGTAAATTCTCTGGAAGCCGCAAACGTTTCTAAACTTACTGGATCTTGTTCTACCTAGGAACCCAGAGAGAGACTAAGGAGATACGAAAGTGAAATGGGCTCAGCAGCCAGGAAAGCCTCATGTGAATGAGTGGCAGGAACTCCTTGACCTTCTGGCACAAACATTCAAAATTGGGTTCCAGTCAGTTGGTGCAGGAAGAAGATCTGTCAAGAGGGCCTGTGGCTTGTCCCCACCATCTGTGGTAAGTCTTCAGAGGAAAGAAATTGTATGAAGCTCGTGGGCCTGTGGAGAGGGCTGCTGGGTCTCTGTTTTCTGATCCATAAGCTAAGACCTGCCACATGGCAAAGGATGTCTGTGTACCACCAGGAATGCCTGGGAGGTGTAGTTAAGATGCCAAAGAGTAGGGTTTTGGGGGACATGGCAGGCATTTCTAGGGACAGCAGACCACCTAACTCCAGGAAGAAAAACATATAAGGTCTGAATAAGCAAATGGTCTCTGTCCTGTCATTTGGAAAGGAGGTGAAAGAAAAATGGCATGTTTCCCCATGGCACAGGACTTTATAGTTTGCAAAGTTCCTTGGTCATATTTACCACCTCATTTGAGCCTCTCAGCCACTCCGCGAGGAGCCAGGGCAAGGAGAATTGGGGACCCCATTTCAGATGAGGGGACTGAGGCCCACAGAAGAGAAGGGCTTGTGCAAAGTGAGTCAGCCATGCAGCCTGACCTTGATTGAGCATCTGCTATGTGGCAGCTACCTGGCTAGGAATTCAGACAGGAAGGTTCAGAGCTTACATGCTGGTTAGGGAGTGTCAGGCAAGAAACACAAATAAACAAACAAGAGAAAGTCGGGTGTGGATAAATCTGGGAAGAAGATATTGTAAAATGGAGACTGGAAAGACATAGCCAGGGGAAGACCCAGGTCAGGATCCAGCCTGGCATGTGGGAGGGACAGCCAGGGGGCCAGTGTGGCCAGAGCACAGGAAGTAAGGAGGGAAAAAATAACAGGGGGGCCATGTCCTATGAGACCTGGCAAGCCATGGTGGGGATGTCACCATTTGAGCCATGTTCTGACTCAGATGTTTAAAACAGACCTGAGTAGGGAGGTGGATGGGGAGAAGTCTGGTGCCTTATCTGGAAGACTACGGATGGTGGTGGGAGCAGAGGAGGTGGAGAGAAGTGACTGGATTTGGGATAGATTGTAGAGGATGAGCCAAGTGGTATTGCTGGCTCCAGTGGGTAAAGGGAAGAGTGACATCAAAGATGACGCCTGGGGTTTTAGCCTGAGCACCAGGGCGAAGGGTGGTATATTTACCTAAATGAGGAAGGCTTGCAGACTGTGGATTTGGAGGGGAGCACAGTGGGTCTGCCTTGGCCGTGTGAATGTGGAGTCACAGCATGGGCTGGGTTGGCACCCAGGTCCCCCAACTCTCTGTCCAGTGCTCTTCACACTGTCTGGGTGGTAAGGTGTGCCATATACATCTCCCACACCACACCCTCACCCCCAGCATCCACTCCCAGAGGGACTGACCCCATGTCCAAGAGGGGGACCTTTCACCAGATACTGTGATTTGAATCCGGCCTCTAAGATCATGTGAATCTGATAAATCAGTCACTTGGTCTCTCCGAACCTCAGTTTTCCTCAGCCACAGAGAGAGAAGACTTCAGGGGATTGCTGCTGGGACCATTGAATGCATTTAAATGAACACATTGATACTGGATTACCCAGTTAGGCAGACAAGGCTTTGGTCCCCAGTGAAATATTTTTAAGAAAGATTTTGCTTTTTTTTCTCCCAGACCCCCAAGATTTTGCTTTTTGATATTTAAAAAAAATATATAGATGTTACTACATGCACACAAACTTTTTTTTCTAGATTGATTTCAGATTTTCCTCTGGTTGCGTACAGGTACAACAGTGCTTACTTAAAAATTTATTGTAACAGATCACAATCATTATGATGTGATGGCAATCAATATTTATTAAGGAAACAACAAAAATTCTGTGCTTAAAGGACATTTGCTTTGTCATCAAAAAAACATAGATAAGAGCACGTTCTCGCTCTTAGAAAATAAACACGAAAGTATTGAGGCATAAAGGGGCACAGTGTCACCAATTTGCCCTTCTATGGTTCAGAAACAATAATATGCATATATATGGGAGAGGGAGGATGGAAAGCAAGTGGCGCAAAAATGTAAGCAAATGGAGAATCTGGTTAAAAAGACATTCATGAGTTCCTTGTGCTAGTCTTACAACTCCTCTATAAATTAGAGATTATCTCAAATAAAAAGATTATCTCCCCCCCAAAAGATTAACATTAAAAAGAAAAAACACACATACATACATACATACATCCTTGATGCCCTCATGCTAATAAATCAACACATTGATGGACTTTTACCTATGTTGTGATTAAATATTATATTTGTATAGAATTATACCATCATCTTTTCAGCTTTTAGAGCAGCTACAGGTTTTTAATAACATTGAAAAGTGCCTGATGAGCAGTTAACTTCTCCATATATGGTCAGTATTTTTATGAGCAAGTGACTTCACCTCTCTGTGCCTCAATTTCTTCACCTGTAAAACGAAGGTAGTAATAGTACCACGTTGTAGGGTTGTTGTGAGAATTATACGAGTTAATACATGTGAGGCCAACTACTGAGCCCGCGTGCCACAACTACTGAGCCCGCGCGCCTAGAGCCCGTGCTCCGCAACAGCAGAAGCCACCGCAATGAGAAGCCCGCGCGCCACAACGAAGAGTAGCCCCCGCTCCTCGCAACTAAAGAAAGCCCGCGAGCAGCAATGAAGACCCAATGCAGCCAAAAATCTTTTTAAAAAAAGAAAAAATACATGTGAGGCATTTTGAACAGTGCCTGGCACATGGAAACCACCATAAAACTGCTTGTTAAATTAAAAAAATACATTGTTATTGGTAATGAGTACTTATTTCACCGCGCTCCTGTCTGTCCCCCCTCATGGCAGGTGCAGAGATGAGCATTCTCCCTGCCTTCTCAGGGACATAACCCTGTCCCGTGGGTTCCCAGCTGCTGAGGCCAGCCCAGTTCACCTCCACAAGCCGCGTCTAGCATGATGAGCTCCACTTTACAGTCGAGGAGACTGAGGCTCTGCACGGTGAGGCGGTTTGTCTGAGCCACAGCTGGTTGGTGGCAGCTCAGGGACTAGACTCCTGGCTCGACCCCCACTACCTGTGACCCCCCCCACTCCACGTGTGCTATGCTAAGGAGTTTGAGCCTCAGTCTTCTTCCCCTTCTAATTGGAATAATAATAATAATAGTGATGCCTACTTCCCGGAGTGACTGCGGGGATTCGCAGAGCCCATGTATGTGAAAGAACCCCATTGTAAGGTACTCAGTCTTAATTGCAGTGTCATTATAGGCCACGTTCATTTGCAAAGTGGGTTCCTCACCTTTCATTTTCAACAGGAACACCCAGACTCCTTTCTGCCCCGGTTGACCATGGAAGGAATTCTTTTCTGTTTTTTTAAATCCCCAAATGGGCCATTGAAATAGTTGCTTTAAATATACCTGCCTAGATGAGTACACAGCATCTGGCCAGGTATTATTCTTTATAATAATTATTATTAAATAAGCGTCTTAGGGGGAGTTCCCTAGCGGTTCAGTGGTTAGGGCTCCGCGCTTTCACTGCCAAGGGCCTGGACTCAATCCCTGGTTGGGGAACTAAGATCCCACAAGCCGCGTGGTGTGGCCAAAAAGATAATAAATAAATAAATAATCACATTAACAGTAGCTATTGTATCGAGAAAATACGGTGTGCCAGACACTGAGCTGGGGGTTTTACACGTATTACACATGGACTTTCATAGCAGCCTTATGAAGTAGGAAGGAGTGGTATCTGCATTTTACACATGGGGAAACAGGTCCACAGGTAGAGTGATTGTCCAAAGTCATACTTCCAGGAAGTGTGTCGCAAACTTGTATTAAACGCCAAGCTATGGCCTTAACCACTTTGCTACCCCATAAAAGGCTTAGCACGGTGCCTGGTACGTGCTCCTTAAATATTAGCTGTTGTTAGTATTCTTATTACTGAGTAGGAGGCCCTGCACTTAGGAAAATGAGGCTCAGGAAGAAGCAGTAACTTGCCCAAGGTTACACAGCAAGTCACTGGTGGGCAGGAGGTTGGATCCTGAGTCTCCTTAGGTCCTAGAGCCCTTTGCTCAATGCACAGTTCCACGACTTTCCTTTGCCTGGGGAGGTGAATCTGCCCCATCTTCTGAGCCAGGAAAACTATCCTGAGGCTTTGCTCCTGGCGTCTCCCTTCTCTTCCTCCTTGTCCTCCTCCAAAAAAGGGAAGTGCCCTGGAGTGGGGATGGGGGTTGGGATAGGAAGTGGGGTATACCCCGCCTCCTTGTCCTGACAGCCCACCCTCTCCATCCCCTGCAAAGCCAGCTTAGAAATTCTTTCCTTGTTACCCTCACTGAATGGGATGCCTTGGAGGAGGAGGGGTGTGGATTTTTACTGAATCTATTGTAGTGGGACTGGGGATAAAACAGAGAACAAAAACAGACTTCTTCCTGGTCCTGCCCTCCTGGAGCTTACAATTGAGTGAGTAAGAGAAACAGACATGAATTAAATTTATCTCATGAGAAATTATGAGATTACAGTTGTGTTAAATGCTAAGAAGACAATCACAGGGTATATAATAAGAGGAAGGATTTTCAGTGACGGGGCCTGAGAAAACCACCCTGGGAAAGTGGTGGCCAAGCAGTGATCTGAGGGAACACAGCAGTTAGGAGGCTACAGGTGAGGAAGGTGTTTGGGGGAGTGAGACCAGCGCTTGCTAATGTCCTAGAGCACAAGGAACCCGGTCCATACAAGGAACTGAGGGGATGCCCATGTGGCTGGAGCCGTGGAGAGGAGGCTGGAATCTGGTGAAGAAAGCAGGGCCAGGGCATGCAGAGTCATTGGAAGGTTTTCAGCAGGCAGGTTAGTAATGTGATCATATATGAATGAAGCATTTTGCATGGTGTCTGGCACAGTGGGAGCTAGCAGAAAGCAAGAAAGCCCTCCCTTGGTAAGGGAGGGATAAACTGGGAGATTGGGACTGACATATACACACTAGTATATGTAAAATAGATAACTTAATAAGAACCTGCTGTATAGCACAGGGAACTCTATCTCAATACCCTGTAATGGCCTATATGGGAAAAGAATCTAAAAAAAAAAAAAAAAGAGTGGGTATATGTATATGTATAACTGACTCACTTTGCTGTACACCTAAAACTAATACAACATTGTAAATCAACTATACTTCAATAAAAATTTTTAAAAAAGAAAGAAAGAAAGAAAGCCTTCCCTTCATTCTGCAATAGTCTCTGGATCCAGATAAGATTTCATCCCCATTTCGCCAGACATCAAATGAATGAATGTTCAAGTTATTCATTAGTAGTAGTAGTAGCAATGATAACATTACTTCTAACTTGCCTCCCCTGAATTACCCAAGACGATCTTTTTTAAAAGGTATAAGATGTAAAAAAAAAAAAAGGTATAAGATGTGATTTAGGAAACGTAGCCCTACTGTCCGCTGCCCTGAAACACACCCCTCATAGTGGCCCTTGTGAAAAGAAACTCCCGCAGAATTGTCCGTAATTGGTCTTTGTGGCTTTTGACTGGGAGCCCAGGCCTAAACCACTGATGGCTTTCTCCATCCTGAGCCTTAAAACAGATCGGGGGACTTCCCTGGTGGTCCAGTGGTAAAGAATCCGCCTTACAATGCAGGGACACGGTTTCAATCCCTGGTCGGGGAACTAGGATCCCACATGCCGCGGGGCAACTAAGCCCACGCGCAACGACCAGAGGGCCTGCAAGCTGCAACTAAGACCTGACGCAGCCAAAAATAAAAATGAAATAAATAAATAATAAATAAATAAATCTTTAAAAAAAAAGAAAAACAGATCTGATGCCTTACCCTTTAGAGAGTGCCCCACGGCCCCTCCAAATTTTGTGATGATCATGAAACGAGGTAACATTGATTTTGATTCATCCGCAGTTGATAGGTTTCTAGTGTTAGGAAGCTCTTTGTAAAAAGTCTTGCTTCTGCCGCTTGTTACCTGGCCTGACGAGCTTACCTGTCTGAGCTTCACTCCCTCCGTCTATAAAACAGGGGCTGGTGAGGACTGAAGGCGGTGATGCACAGCCTCACATCTGTCCTCACGCACAGCAGCGCAGACTTCAGCCTCGAGCCCTCCCTGAAGGAACGTCAACTGAGACGGTAGTGGTGATGGGGACAGGGAATACAGGTGCCAAGGAACAAGGCCATGTTCACCGTTTGCAAGTTCCAGGCCCTAGCGCCCATTCCAGCTGCATTCTGGGGCCTCCAGGAAACGTCTGTCCTCCCCCGTCTGCTGTCCAGGTTCCAGGGTTGCCACCTGAAGTTCCCGTTTGTTTGCTACTACCAGACAGATGCCTAGGGGTCCTGTTGAATTATAAAGCGTTAGTCCCCCTACCCCACTACCCTCAAGCCTCTGCTTAGAACTCGTACACAGGTTGCCCTCAGAGCAAAAACCGAAGTCCTGGAGGTAGGGTGAAGGCCGTGCTATGTTGTGTGTGTATCACATTTTGCCCTTTCCTTGGTCAACCCAAGGGAAAATGGCCGTGTCAGCACTTATGACTCTTTGTCATTCTTTTGAAACTGCTTCACAGAATTCCACAGTATGAATGAACTGCAAGTTATTTAACAGTTTATCCTGTTAATGGACAATGAGTGTGTTTGCAACTTTTCCCGATTACAATCCGTTACAATTTTTTTTCTTTGGCTGAGCTGCACTGCTTGCAGGATCTCAGTTCTTCAACCAGGGACTGAACCTGGGCCCCTGCAGTGAAAGCCCAGAATCCTAACTGCTAGGGCACCAGGGAACTCCCAGATATTTTCAGTTTTAAGAGTTACTGTTAAATTGTCCCAGATGACTATATAACAATTAATTAATTATTTTCATAATTTTCCAACATTTTATTATGAAAACATTCAAGCATTCAGTAAAGTTGAAAGAAATTATGAGGAACACTCTTATACCCACCACCCAGCTTACACATCTATCCATTTATTCATCCATCCATCCATCTTATTTTTTGAAACATTTCAAAGTAAATTGCAGACATCAATACACTTCCCTTTAAACATTTCAACATGCATATCACTAACTAGAGTTTAATGTTTGTTTACAGTTTTTTTGTCTTCAAGGTAAATTTTACATACAAAGGTACACACAAATCTTAGATGTACATTTGTTAAACCTTCACACGCACACACACACACACACACACATATATACACACACGCCTGCGTAACCCAAACCCCTGTCAAGATACAGAACATCACCATCACCCTAGAAAGTTCTCTGGTGTCCCTTCCCAGGCAATCCCTGCCCCCACTCCTACAGAGACAATCAGTGTTCTAATACTTTCCATCATGGACTGCCTGTTTTAGAGCTTTATATTTTTTTAAAGAGAAGGAAAAAAAAATACTCCCTGTATACTCACACATTTTTTTTCTCCATATTTTAGTGGGAGAAAAAAATATCCTACCTCCTCTCCAATCCCTAAAGGAATTTATTTCTTCCTGTACAGATGAGTTCCATTCCTTCTCTGAGTTCCAATAAGCAATTAACTGCTCGTTCTCTGGGATACACATATTTAGGCCTTGAGCTACCTGAGAGCAAGGACCCCATTTACCCACAGTAGGTGCTCTGACTCATTATTATCTTTCTCCCACTCTCAGACAGACCAGCAAGTACCGGGGGCCTTCCCTTATGTTTGGAAGCTCAGGCTTGACTCCTGAGGTGGGGTAAGAAGGTCAGCAGCCTGGGGCCGTGGTCTTAGTCTCCCTTTAACCCATTGAGTGACCTTGTGCAAGGGTCTTCCCCTCTCTGGGCACTTGCTTCCTCCACTGAAAGCAGATGTTAGAGCGTGCAATGGGGCCAAAAACTTTAGTGTCATTCTTGACTCCTTTGTCTCATGCTTCCACACTGGATCTAGCAGGAAATCTGACAGTTCTTCCCTCAAATCAGATCCAAAACCTGACCCTCACCATCCTTCCATTGCCACCACCTTGGTACAAGCTAGCAAGCTACCATCCTCCTCACTAGAAGACTACACCAGCTTCCTTCCTAGGCTCCTGGCTTCCAACTTGCACCCTGTGTTCTCCTCTGAAGCAGCCAGAAGGGTCTCTGCAACACTTAGGTCAGACCACCCTCTGTCTCTGTTCAAAGCCCTCCCATGACTCCCCATCTCAGGGCAAAAGCCAAAGTGCTTCTGATGGCCCACAAGGGCCCCCATGATCTTGACCCAATCTGACCTTGACTTCACCTTCCATCGTCCTTGCAGCTCTCACTACACTGGCCTCATGGCTTTCCTGGAACACACCAAGCATACTCTGATCTCAGGGTCTTTGCAGTTTCTTTCCCCGTGCCTGGAATTCTTCCCCCAGACAGTTGCGTGGCTTATTTTTTCACTTTTATTCAGGTCTTTGCTCAAATGTCACTTTATTAAAGATGCCTTCCTTCACCTCCACCATTAACAGAGCAAACCTCCACCTTCCTCCACAAGCACTCCCCACCTCCCTTCCACCTGCCATCATCCAATCTGCTATGTATTCACCTACTTATTATTGTCTGTCTACCCAACTAGGATGTAAGCTCCATGAGGGACAGCTTATTTGTCTGCTTGACTACTGCTATATTTTGTTCCTGATGTACCTAGAACAGGGCCTAGCTCCTAGTAGGTGCTCAGGAAATATTTCTTGATAAGTCAGGAACAGGGGTTTGGGACTTACCTCTAGCACATCTTCTCTAAGGCTTGGATTCCTCCCTTTAAAGGGGTCCCGGGACTTCCCAGGTGGCGCAGTGGTTAAGAATCCGCCTGCCAATGCAGGGGACATGGGTTCGAACCCTGGTCTGGGAAGATCCCACATGCCACGGAGCAACTAAGCCCGTGCGCCACAACTACTGAGCCTGCGCTCCAGAGCCTGCATGCCACAACTACTGAGCCAGCGAGCCACAACTACTGAAGCTCGCTCACCTAGAGCCCGTGCTCCACAACAAGAGAAACCACCGCAATGTGAAGCCCACGCTCCGCAACTAGAGAAAGCCCGCGTGCAGCAATGAAGACCCAACGCAGCCAAAAATAAATAAATTTATTTATTTATTTATTTATTTTTTAAAAAGGGGGGGGTCCCAATGTTTTCCTCATTGTGAAAGTGAGATGGTACATGGATGCCTGTTATAGAGTGCTGCCCACAGGTTGAAGGGGGAGAGGTCCTGTGGCTTAGGGCACTGGCTTCAGACACCTGTGTGACCTCGGGCAGGCCACTCAGGTTCCCTGGCCCTGTTGATCTCTGCTTCAGAAGTTTATTGAGGGTGAAACAAGAAGCCATGTGGAAAGTGTTTAACACAGTGCCTGATATGTAGTAATAATAACAACTGTTATTGTTGCTGAGGGACTGGAAAGGAAGGATTCTACTTCCTGAGTTTGCTCTGCATCTGGACTCCGCCTCCTCTTTTGTTTCGGGATAAACATAGAGGGGATGGATTCTCCCTTGTCCAGACCTTCCCTGATCTCTTCTGGGCAGGCCCTCTCCCTCCAAGCCGCAGGAAGTCCATATACACATCATGCCGATAACCCTACCTGCAGACTGGGCTTTGGAAAGTGACTGTGAGTTGTGCTGACCTGCGGAGTAGTGGGAGAAGGCTGGGTGACATGCTTAGGACCCCAGGGCTTTCCTCCTGGGTTGTTTAGTTCATATGTTCAAGGCCTGACAACTCGGCTTAACCTCCATTCATCTCTCAGGTCTACTCATGCCTGGTTTCCTCTACCCCTACCCCCACTGAACCTGCTCACAAGCCCTCACTCTCTTCCTAGCATTTATCCCTTTGTAATGTCTTTGAGTGACTCTTCAGATACGGTGTATCTCCTCCATCAGATTGGGAGCTGCACAGGGGTGGAACAGTAGCCTGTCTTGTTCACTGTTGTGTCCCCAGCACCTAGCACAGGGCCTGGCACATAGTAGGTGCTCAGTAAGTATCTGCTGTCTGAAGGAGTCAATGGACTCCTCCAGCCTTCAGATAATCAAAATGGTCTAGAAGAGAAAGTTCCCCTGGGGAACTCCTCCAAGGTTACACCCAGGTTGTGTTCACAACACCCAGCAGCAATTTGCATTGCAGTCCTAAATCAGGGCCCAGAGCAGGCATTCACTTTATAATCGTCCTGAGGAGAAAAACAAAGCAGACAATAGGGATCCAAGCCCTCATTTTCTCAGGCAAAGTGAATCCCACCTTGAATTTGAAATAAGGGGTGAGATTCCCAAAAGGTGGAGGCATTATCACCCCCACCCTCAAAACTAGGAACTGCCAAAGGGCCCTTTAAAAAGCAAATTTCTAGAGGGGACGGTGTAAATGTCCATTGGAGCTTAGGCCAAGGATCTTAAACAGGCTTAAACTTTACCCCAGGAATTCCACTTCTCAAATTTGTCTCAAGGAAAAATCTTGAGATTTGGAGTAATATTTTTGAACAGACAAGCAAGTACATCACCACATCCCATACAAAAATCAGAGAATAGGAACTGTCCTAGGAGTCTAACAATAGAGGTTTGTTTACATTCATTTACATGTATAAGGATTAAAAACTAAAAGTGGAATTGACTCCTCTCCCCTGGCTGCAAACAAGCTCAGAGCCAATTTGAAAACTAATCAGTAATCTCTCCACTGCCCCATGTGTTGGTGAATTTGCTTCCGACCTAGTCCTGATTTACTATCTTTTTTTTAAATCTTCCTATTTTAAGCATCTCATTTCCTCTGCCCTTAACAGCCTCCCAACAGGGGAGTTTTTGTCTCTAGTTCACTGCTCTGTACCAGCATCTAGCACGATGCTGGGTGCATAATAAGTGTTCAATAAAGACGTGTCCCATGAATGGACAGATGTCTCCACAAAGCTGACTTCAAATCTTCTTGGGCGTTAGGCAAATCCTCCCCAGATGAGAGGTACTGACCCAGGGAGAATTCCCTGGCGGTCCAGTGGATTAGGATTCGGCGCTTTCACTGCCAGGGTCCGAGTCTGATCCCTGGTCAGGGATCTAAGATCCCGTAAGCCCTGTGGCGTGGCCCAAAAAAAAAAAAGAAAAAAAAAGGTACTGACCCAGCAATTCCATTCTAAGGCCCAGCAACTCCATTCATAAGAGTGCAAGTGTCTGTATATGGAGGAATGTTTCCTCTAACATTGTCTGTAACAGTGCAAACATGGGAAAACCCTCAGTGTCCATCAATAGGGGCCTGGTTAAATCAGATAGGATTCATCCAGACTACACAGCTATTGAAAAGGAAATAGCAAGTCTATAACTGCTGATGTGGAGAGAGCTACAAGACATGCTTCTAAGTGAAAAGGCAAGATGCTAAATAGTGTAAACAGTGTATATATGAGTCCATGGTTCAAAAAAAAAATAATAACATGGAGAAAGAAGTCTAATAGGCCATTCCAGGGTGATCCTGAGAGCACATTTGGGAGGTTCCAACCTCAGTCCTGCCCCTAACCAGCAAGTGACCTTGATTAGCACCTTTCCTCTCTAAGCCCATCCCCCCTTCTATAAAAACAAGGATGAGTTATGACCTCCTGGCGGGGTTACTGAGAGGATTAAGGAAGAAAATGCATATAAATGCCAGGCACCTCTCTCAGAGTGAGTACTCAAAGATATATTAGTTAAAATAGAAAATCATTTCTCTCATCACAGGATGGGAATGAAGATCATTTAACTTTTTTAAAAAAAATCCTTTAAAATGTATTCTGCAAATAAATCGAAATTTACAAAAGAGTTGCAAGAATAGTACAAAGAATCCCTGTATATTCTTTACCCAGAGTCACCAATTGTTAAACATTTGCCATATTTGCACTACCCCCTCCTCATTTTTTTTCTTGAACCATTTTATTCCTCTTTACCTTATACGTTCAGCATATATTTCTTAAGAAAAAAGACATTCTCTTACATAAATCAAGTACAATGATCAAATTCAGGAAATTAAACATTGATACAATATTATATCCAATCTAAAGTCATGTTCAAATTTCATCAGTTGTCCCAGTAATGTCTTTTTTTAAAATTGTGGTAAAAAAAAAAATCACATAAAATTTACCATCTTAGCCCTTTCTTTCTTCCTTTCTTTCTTTCTTTCTTGCTTTCTTTCTTTCTTTCATTTTTTTTGGCCACGCTGTACAGCTTGTGGGATCTTATTTCCCCAACCAGGGATTGAATCCGGGCCCTAAGCAGTGAAAGTGCGGAGTCCTAACCACTAGACAGCCAGAGAATTCCCTTAGGCATTTCTAAGTGTACAGTTCAGTAGCGTTAAGGATATTCACATTGTTGTGCCAATAGTATCTTTTATAGCAACTGTTTGCCTCCATCTAGGATCACACATTGCATTTATGTAGTCACCTTATATTTTTGGTTTCTTTTAATCTGGAAAAATTCCTTAGCCTTCCTTTGTTAATGACTTTCATGACATAGGTGTTTTGAAGAGTCTAGGCTAACTGTAATTTTGTGGCTTTTGTTATCTGCTTTTATAATAAAGGAGATAATATTGAAGGTATGATGAGGATAATCACAAATGGAAACATAAAGGTATCCACAGTACTTTTTCCCCTAGTTTTTGGTAGAAAGAGCATCTGGAGTTTGTCCCTCCTGCTAAAATGCAGGATCCCAGCGGTGATGGAGATGTTCTGTATCTCTGTATCAATGTCAATATCCTGGTTGGGAGATTGCACTCTAGCTTTGCAAGATAGGATCTGTGCACAGAGAGAAACTGGGAAAAGGGTACAGTCGTCTCTCTGTATGATTTCTTAAAAGTATAAGTGTGAATCTACAATTATCTCAGAATAAAAAGTTTAATTTTTTAAAAGATGCCCTTTGGCGTTTCAGAGCCTGAAGTGTCAACAATTCTCCCAGGGAGAACCTAGCCCCTTGGTGAAATTCCCAGTGGGAATCCTCCAGCCTGAGAAAGGACTTCTTAATGAACTCCTTTCACTTGCAGGGGTGGGGGGAGGGGGCCTCCTTTGCCCTCTGCAGGGACATTTTAAAGTGAATGAAGGGAGCAAGGTCCCTCATTAAGGCTGAAATGGGAGCTGCTGGGGGCGGGGGTTCTCTAGGAGGCCTGGCCCCAGGTCTGCATTTCCTGCTACAAAGTTATCTCATTAACAGTAATCACCACGCCTTTCTATCTGAGAGTGGATTGTGAAGGACAACATTGGAAAGATAATTTTTATCTACTGTCCTTGTTAGTTGCCAACTTCTTAATAATAAAATTGAAAAATTGTAAAGACCTGAATAGGCAACCAATGGGGATTCACCGTAAGCATTATTATATTCTTGCTCAGTAGAATATTATGCCGCATTTTATGATGAGGCTTTTGTAGCATTTATAATTGAAACCAAGAATGTTGTTGTGTGAAATTTTGAGGTTTCTCTTAGAGGACTTGGAATTCTTCTCAGGGCTGAGGAATGTGGGTTAGGAGAGCAGGGTCCTCATCAGGGAAATGAACCTGCCACCGGGTTCTTGTTCAGGCTGAAATGCTAATTTCTGGGTGTTCTCAGATCAATCACGGTCTAGTCTCTCCCTAACTTGGAAGTTTGTCATCCTAGCGCTATTTTGAACCCTGAAAGTCAGAACATGATATCCCTTGACCCTTCTAGGAATTTCTCCTAAAGAAATAATCAGATGTGGAAAATGAATTGTGTACCAGGGTTCTTATTGCCATCTTCTTTTTATAAGATTGAAAAATTGGAATACTATTAATAACAAGCATTTATTGAGCACTTACCGTGGGCCAGTTGCTGTGCTAAGTGTTTTACAAGCATTATCTGATTTCATCTTTTCTAGTAGGTTGTATTATTGTCTCCATTTTTACAAACGAAAAAAGAAATGGAAGCACAGAAAGGTTAGTAATTTGCCCAAGACAACATAATTAGTAAGCAGAGGAGACACGTGTAAATGACAGCAAAAACACAATGTGATAAACATTAAAATAGAAATAATATGAGGGACAAGAGGTAGACAATGCAAAGTACTAACATTATACACAGGGTGTGTTTGGGTGCATAAAATAAAGCCCATCATGTGGTAGGCATTTTAAAACGGTGATTATTTGCACCTCAAACTTGAATGTGATCATGAATCACCCGGGGATCTTGTTTAAAATGCTGGTTTAGGGTAAGTCTAGGAGTCTGCATTTCCACCAAGTTCCTGGGTAATGTCCAAGCTGCTGCTCCAAGGACCACACTTTGAGTACCAGAGATTAAATAGCTTGGCAAAGTGGGAGAGCCCCGAATATGTAAAAACCAAACAAATCTCAGCGGCCCCAATGACCTGTGATATGGAAAAAGACTGGAAAACAATACAGTTACTGTCCTACTGTGGTGCTGGGCTTCAGTTTCAAGTGAATTTCTTTCCCTTCCTCTATTTTCTGTCACGTTCAATTCTACACACATCTATTGAGTGCCTCAGCACCAGTCACTGTGGGAGCAGAAATGAAGGAAATCTAGTGGTTTCCTCAAGGTTATTTTTTTTTTAAGTTAAAAATAAAGAAACACACTTAAAATGGGTGCATTTCATTGTATATAATTTATACCTGAACAAAGTTGATTTAATACTTAAAGATATGAAGAAATATAAGTCCCTGACAGGGATCTTTTTTAATAGGTTAAAACTATTTTAAAATTAAATTCCTGGACAGTGAGTCAGGGGTTCTGAGTTCAGTCCCTGTCTGTTAGTCACCCGAAGGTTTACTTTCTTCCAGGTACCTTGGACTTGGACAGTTGCCCTGTATACATTCTCAAAGCACTTTGTACTTTTTGGCATCATTTCATAATTTCACCCACGCGTGATTTTTCACATGTGTGTGTCTACCTCCCTGACTAAACTCTGACTTCTCCCAGGCCAGGCACTACATCTGGTTTTGTCACTGTGATGTCCCAGCACCTGTCAGGGCAACTGCCCCACAGGTGGTACTCAGGATTATCTGTTGAATGAATGTGTGAAGGAATTTGTTCATACCCGTTCCGAAGGGATTTTTAGGAAAGGGTAGAGAAAAAAGCCTGGTGGAGAAAGCCAGCCAATCCTCCCCACACTCCCCCACCCCGGGTATCTAGGAACCCTCTCCCTACCCTCAAGGCTGGGCTCAGGGGTAGGTGAAGGTGCTTTGGGGCTTGCAGGGCTCAGGTCTTAGATTCCAAGGAGCATGTCTTGGTTTTCTCATCTGTCCAGTGGGGATCAGGGTAATTAATACTTATCTCGGGCTGCAAGGGGTCCTTGGGAAGAGAGCATGGGGGTTAAAATGTTTCAGGGGCTGCAGTGATTATCACTGTCTCAATAATCTCCCCCACCAACCTGACCACCTTCCTGCCTGGCACTACCACAGTCCTTGCACTTCTTTGGGTCAGTGTTTCCTCCACTCCAGAGTTTCTCCAAATGTGGTCTTTGGGAAGTCGTTGGAAATGCAAAATTCTCAGGTTCTATCCCAGGCTTTTCTAATCAGAAACTCTGGGGGTGGGGCCCAGCAATTGGCATGCCCTCCAGATGATGCTGGTGCAAGCCCAAGTTTGAGCTTTCATTGCTCTGCTCTGACCCAAGCTCTCCCAGAGACACTTGGCCCGCCTGTTCACTTTTCTATCCCCAGTGCCTGGCATCTAAGAGGCATGCCCTAAATGTCTTCTGATGCATAGTAACGATGTTAATGATAGCAGCTAGCCCTTGGTTGAGGACCTCCAGTGTGCCAGGCTATCTTCTAAACATTTTAAGAGGGTGAGTGCATTTAAGGCGCCATCCCCGGGATCATTTTACGGATAGTGAAGCAGGTTCCGAGAGGCCACGCTCTGAGCCCAAGGGGAGATCACGCAGCGAATCCCGTGTTTCACCGCTGTGCTGCTCAGCGCCCTGGACTGGACACAGCGGTCGTGGGTATCCAGGGCTCCGCGAGGGCACCCCTGCCCCGCCCCACACGGGGTCCGCGCGCGTCAGCGGCTCGGTGAGGGCGCACCCGGAACCGGTCCGAAAGGAGCGCGGCGGCGGCGGCGGCGGCGGCGGCGGCGGCCCGTGGCGAAAGTGCGGCTGCGGAAGCGCGGCGAGGCTGGCGGCGCGAAGCAGGAAGTCCGGGGAGGCGCGGGAGCTGGGGGGTCTGCGGCGCCGAGCGGACGCCATGGGCCGCCTGCACTGCACGCAGGACCCCGTGCCCGAGGCCGTGGGCGGCGACATGCAGCAGCTGAACCAGCTGGACGCACAGGTGGGCCGGGCGACCGCGACGCGGGATCCGGGGGGGGGCCCGGGGCCCCGGAGGGGATGGCGGTTTAGGCCGCGGCCGCCCGCTGTGCGTTGTGGCCGTAGGGGGGGGATTCGGGGAGGGGCTGAGGAGAATTGGGGTCTCAGGCCAGTTTTGAGGGCCGAAGGATCTCGGGAGGCCTAAGGCCAGGCTGAGGGATCCCAGGGGGATCTCGGGGACCCAGAAATGGGACTGGGGGACTTCTGGGGGTCCTGGAACCAGGAGAGTTTGCAGGGTCCCGGAAGCGGGGCTGAGGGGAGTCTTGATGAGGCCGAAGGGAGTTGGGAGAACTGAAGTAACAGACTAAGGGCCTTGGGAGGCTGATGGAATTTGGGGAGCCGTGGAATTTGGTGGGCCAGGCGAGGGACTGAGACATTTTGTAGGAAGGCCGGGGGTCTTGGGGAGACTGAGGAGGGTCTCAGCATCTCGAGGGGGCTGAAGGAGCCTGGAGTGGGGGCAGGTCATCAGGGGGTGGGATGTGTGTAGGTAATGGCCAGGCCAGAATGGCTCTGTGGGCAAGCGATGACATCTTGTCCTCGCCACTCCCATCCCCCCCAATTAAGGGAGATACTGGTAGTCCCCAAGGAAAGAAACCATGTACCCTACACAGTAGAGGGCGGGTCCCTGATGGTAGTGGAGCTGGCAAAGGCTTTTTCAGGCTGCAGGTGCCAACCAGTCAACCTTGAAGTCTTCCTGCTCCTGTGCTGGTTGGGATGCCCCTTTCATACCACTAAGTCAGCAAAATTAAGCAAGTTAAAATGTCACTTCTCACCATCACAGCAAAGGTGCATTTATTTCCCCCACTGGGTTGTAACTTCCCAGGAGGTTGGGCCCCTCTCTTTCATCTCAACATCCTCACAACTTATTGTTTTCTCAGGAAGTAACACTAATTGTAATGCCAGTCATGTTCTACGGCTTCAGTGTCCAAGAAAAATGAACTGCAAGCCTCAGGTCTACTTTTACATTTCCTAGTAGCCACATTTAAAAATTAAGAAGAAACAGGAAATGAATTTAATGTGTTTTCTGTAATCCACTATATCAGAATATTATCATTTCAATGTGTAACCCACATAAAATATATCAGTGAGATATTTCACTTTTTGGTACTTAGGTTTCTGATTCTAGTGTGTATTTTAAAGCACATCTGAAATTAGATTAGCCTTTTTCAAGTGCTCAGTAGCCACACATGGCTAGCGGCCACTGTATTGCACAGCCCAGTTCTAAGTGCTTTTATGTGTATTAAGTCACCGAGTTCTTGCAACCACCCTAGGAGTCAGGTACTATTACCATTCCCATTTCACAGATGAGAAAAATGGTTCAGGGAAATAAATTGACCTGTTTAAGGGCAGGCAACCAGGAAGTGGTGGAGCCAGGAATTCAGGACCGGACACCTGACTTCAGATCCTGGGGAATTAAACACACTAGAATAGAGCTTTGTAGGTGGTCTCCCCAATCAGGTAGCTTAGCTTTTACTTGTTTATGTATTGGGGCTTTCTGAAAGACTTCCATTGGGAGAATAAAAAAGATTCTGCTGCTAAAAAACTTTTTTTAAAGCTCCTGGATTGTATGATCTCTAAGGTTACCTCCAACTTGGTATTCCAAAGATAATCCACCTCCTTTAAGATCAGAGCTGGACTCATTTTCTAACCTTGAAACGCACTTTAAACCTTTACCTTTGTTTTTAATACAGAAAGCATTTTCTTGATTAGCAACTTATCAGAGTCCTTTGGGCCATTTTTCCCCCTTTTCTTGGGTGATCAAACTTCTCTGAGTAGCCACTCTGTTAGCTGAACTTACCTTGAAGTCTGAGGCCCAGGCCTCAAGGAGAAAAAGAATCATTGTATTAATGTTGGCATCACCATTTATTGCTTATTCGGTGGGTATTTATCTGAATGCCTACTATGCACCAAATAGTCACTAAACCCAGTGAGATTTACAAAGGCTTGATGAATGAGGCCTCTTGTGCTGGGGCAGTTGTGATCTGCTGGGGCAGGTCAGAAAATGGAGACACGGTACAGCACCGAGTGGATCTGCATGTGCTCCCTGATGCCGTGGACAGTCCTAGGTAACGTGGAGCCTTGAGAGTAGGTAGGATTAAAAAATCATCATTTTTAGAGTGGTTATGAGAGGATATTCAGATTCAGAAAAATATAAAGAAGAAAACAAATGGTCTACAGTCTCTCACCTAGCAACACACACAGAAAATTCAGACAGTATTCAAAGGTATAAAATTAAAATAAAAACACCTATTTCTCTTGTCTCCAGAAATCATCATTTTGATAGTTTCTCATGTATCTTTATAGAAAAAAAAAGTCTGCAATCTGCCATCATATGTATGGGTATCCTTTAAAAACTTTTTTTTTTACACAAAAGGGAGTGTGATAAAAAAAAAAAAAGGGAGTGTGATATTCCTTGAAACAGATCTAACATAATTTAACCAGTCCCCTATTAATAGACACTTAAGTTGCTTTCAGTGTTTTATTTTTAAGAACAATGCTGTCAACAAACTGTGTGTGTCTGGGTTTACTTTCTAGAACATCTCTGAAGGGTATACTTCTTGCAGTGGAATTACTAGGTCAAAGGGTCTGATTGTTTAAAAAAGTAGATACGGATTTTGCTAAGTTACAGTCCAGAAAGGTTGCCCCAGTTTATCTTCTCAACAGTGTGCAAGCATGTCTGTTACTTTCACCAACACTGGTGTCATCAGACTATTAGTTTGAAGATCTGATAAGTGAAAACTTGGTATTTCCTTGTTTTGCTGATTTGCATTTCTCATCTGGAATGATCTTGAGCATCTTTTCATATGTTTAACTGCTAAGAATAGTTAAGATTTTGATTTCATGGATATTCATGAGCAGGTGAGCATTCCAGGGAGAGACAGCTATGCAGGTACAAAGGCAAAGAATGGGGAAGGTGTTTAGGGAAGATTTATTCAACAAATACTTACTGTGCACTTACAATAATTAAGGTGCAGTTGACCATACAAAGCTGGAGGAGGAACCTTCTCTGTTAAGACAGGTTTGTGTTCCTTATCAAGATTGAAAATTCTAAGTGCCCCCAGGTGAGGTTCTAAGAGGGAGCCTCAGAACTTAAGAATCTGGGTAGGTCCCTTTCTTGTTGGGAGTGTCCTGGTATCTTGGCAGGGCTTTGAAGGATAAGGAGGTTTTGGAAGAGTGGAGATAGGGATGGGGGTCGGTAACAGCCTACAGACCACAGTAGCTTGAGGTCCCTCTTGAGAGGAGAGGCAAGGATGAGACCACACAAGGAGCCCGAGCCTGAGTGCTAAGCTGAGGCCTGGAAATGGAAAAGCAGCTGGAGGCCTTCTCAGTCGCCCCAGTTTTTAAAAGGCCCCGGGTGGCATAGGAAACAAGGTTGGCCAAAGATCTGACAGTTCCACAGATCTGCAGCAAAAAAAAAAAAATTAAAGAAACAGGAAAACGCACAGTTTGAGGACACATTCTCAAGCCAGTCTTGACTGTTCTTGTTTTCACTGTATCAGCATTTGGGCAAGGCTGATACCCAATATCACAAATACTGCAGAAAAACAGCCCCTGGACCAGCATTGGTTAAAGTGTTCCCATGGAATATCCATGAAGTTTTGAGAAAGCAGACACCTCTATGCCATTGGGTGGTGGGAGTGTAAATCCGTGCAACTTCTTTGCAAGGCAGTTTGGCACTATTTTCTCAGAATTTAAAATGCATGTATCTTAGAGAATAAGCTAGGGGGGAGGGGCAAGATAGGGGTAGGGGATTAAGAGGTACAAACTATTATGTAAAAAATAAATAAGCTATAAAGGGCTTCCTTGGTGGCGCGGTGGTTAAGAATCTGCCTGCCAGTGCAAGGGACACGGGTTCGAGCCCTGGCCCGGGAAGATCCCACATGCCGCGGAGCAACTAAGCCCGTGCGCCACAACTACTGAGCCTGAGCTCTAGAGCCCGCAAGCCACAACTACTGAGCCCACATGCCACAACTACTGAAGCTTGCGCGCCTAGAGCCTGTGCTCTGCAACAAGAGAAGCCACGACAATGAGAAGCCCGTGCACTGCAACAAAGAGTAACCTCCGCTCACCACAACTAGAGAAAGGCTGCACACAGCAATGAAGACCCAACACAGCCAAAAATAAAAATAAATAAATAAATAAATAAATAAATAAATAAGCTATAAGGATATATTGTACAACACAGGGAATATAGCCAATATTTTATAAAAAACTATAAATGGAATATAACCTTTAAAAATTATGAATTACTGTGTTGTACACCTGAAACTTATATAATATTGTACTTGAACTACACCTCAACATAAAAAATGCATATATCCTTTGACCTAGGATGCATTTTAAGAATATTTCTTTTTTTTTTTTACCACACCGCGAGGTTTGTAGGATCTTAGTTTCCTGACCAGGGATTGAAGCCGGGCCCTCGGCAGTGAAAGCTCAGAGTCCTAACCGCTGGCCCTCCTGGGAATTCCCGAGAATATATCTTATAGACATACGTGTCACAAAGAAATATGTGGGAGGATATTCATTGCAGCATCGTTTACATAACACCAACAAACACACCCATTAATGTTCATTTCTAGGGAACTAAATTATGCTAAGTCTTTGCCAGTTGAATGTCATAAAGTTGTTAAAAGAACTGGGTAGATTTATATCTGCTGACATGATTGATCTTTAAGATGTAATTGAGTGAAAAAAAGGTGAGGTGCAGAGAGTGGGTTCTGTATGATCCCATTTGTATTTAAAAGAAATTAAATGAAAATAAAATGATGGGAGGGCCCCAGAGGTGTTAGCAGTAACTACCCTGGGGAGTGGGAGTAAGGTGGGAGGGGCCAGGGAGGGAGCAAGATATTTTATTTTATTTTATTTTATTATTTTTTTAAACATCTTTATTGGAGTATAATTGCTTTACAATGGTGTTAGTTTCTGCTTTATAACAAAGTGAATCAGTTATACATATACACATGTTCCCATATCTCTTCCCTCTTGCATCTCCCTCCCTCCCACCCTCCCTATCCCACCGCTCTAGGTGGTCACAAAGCACCGAACTAATCTCCCTGTGCTATGCGGTTGCTTCCCACTAGCTATCTATTTTACGTTTGGTAGTGTATATATGTCCATGCCACTCTCTCACTTTGTCAACATTTTATTTTATATTCTTTTATGTTAGCTGGGTCTTTTTAAAACCTTCTGCATATATTACTTTTATATTTTCAAACACTAGTTTTATATTTTAAAATAGAATACATTTTAGAATAAAATAATACAGAGCCTTGCCAGGGGTTTGCGTGGAGTTTAGTGTCATGGGAAAAAGGGCAGATGCATTTGACAGTCATATTACACGTATAGCTTTGGGGGCTCTGAGCTGAAGTATCTGTAATCTTTTTTGTTTAAATGTTATATTGCTTCAGGAAGGTGGCTCTATTGGCATAGTGACTTTAATTGTAGCTGTGGTAATTGCTACTGTTTGTTTAGCCTCTAGCCTGGCACTGTACTGGAGGCTTTGCATGTGCCAATTAGTACTGTTCTGGAAGCTACGTATTATTACCTTTGTTTTCCCAATGGGGACTGAATCACAGTGAGGCTGAGTGACTTGCCCAGGGTCACATGGGTGGTCAGCAGAACAGTGATTCACATCTGGATCTTTCAAACTCTTGTGTGTTGATTTTCCCTACTATGCCACACACACTGTGTCCATTGGGAGGGAACATGGGAAAGTAATGACATGTGTCTCAGTCTGCTTGGGCTGCTGTAACAAAATACCACAGACTGGGCGGCTTGAACAGCAGAGATTTATTTCTCACAGTTCTGGAGGCTGGTGATTCCAAGATCAGGGTGCCACCAGATTCAGTTCCTGGTGAGAGCTCTCTTCCTGGCTTATTTTGTAACTGGAAGTTTGTACCTCTTAATCCCCTTAGCCCACTTCATACCCCACCCCTCTCCCCTCTGTATCTGTGAGTCTGTTTTTGTTTTGTTTGTTTGTTTGTTTTTAAATTAATAGCTACTTTATTTATTTATTTATTTATTTATTTATTTAGCTGTGTTGGGTCTTCGTTTCGTGCGAGGGCTTTCTCTAGTTGTGGCAAGCGGGGGCCACTTTTCATCGTGGTGCGGGGGCCACTCTTCATCGCAGTGCGCGGGCCTCTCACTATCGCGGCCCCTCCCGTTGCGGGGCACAGGCTCCAGACGCGCAGGCTCAGCAGTTGTGGCTCACGGGCCCAGTTGCTCCATGGCATGTGGGATCTTCCCAGACCAGGGCTCGAACCCGTGTCCCCTGCATTAGCAGGCAGATTCTCAACCACTGCGCCACCAGGGAAGCCCCTGTTTTGTTTGTTTTGTTTTTCAGATTCCACATATAAGTGAGATCATATGGTATTTGTCTTTCTGTGACTTATTTCACTTAGCATAATACCTTCTACATCCATCCATGTTGTTGCCAATGGCAAGATTTCATTCTTTTTATGGCTGAGTAATATTCCATTGTATATACGTACCACATCTTCCTTATCCATTCATCTGTTGATGGACGCTTAGGTTGCTTGCGCATCTCGGCTGTTGTAAATAGTGCTGCAATGAACATTGGTGTGCTTACATATTTTCAAATTATGAATGTCTGTAACTTTAAGATGCTCAAAACAGGTATCAACATCTGTGTGTTCCTCTTCTCTCTTAAGGGGCTGTAGTAGGATGGGATGTGGGAACACTGACCCAGGAGTAGAATTTTACTGATGTTCTGTGTTCTCTTCACAGAAGTTCTCAGCCCTGACGGAAGTACTCTTCCACTTCCTAACTGAGCCAAAAGAGGTAAAGTATCTTGTGATAAGGAGCGTTCCCGAGTGTGGGCCTACAGTCCTGAGATGCTTAGAAAGTGAAGCCCTGGTTTGTGCTGTCCCCTCTCTGCAGGTGGAAAGGTTTCTGGCTCAGCTCTCTGAATTTGCCGCCACCAACCAGATCAGTCTCGGTCCCCTCAGAAGCATCGTGAAGAGCCTCCTCCTGGTTCCAAATGGTGAGTAGCCTCTCCCGGCAGCCAAGGCCAGAGACATTACTTGAACATTCCCTCAATCCACCGAGTTGGCAAGTGTGCTCTGGGCACTGAGCCAGAGCGTTTGGTAGTGAACCAGACATGGGCGGGACTGCAGTCTAGGAAGGGAAGCCAGGTAAACAGATAGCCATGGGAGAGTATAATTGTGGTCTACGTCGCAGCTTCCGTGCCCAGACTTATCTGGTCCTCTACGTGATAGGTGCAGAGACTGAGAGTAAGAATTTAGAAACTTTTATGACAATTTGATGAAGTCTCTTGAGTCTGTTAATTTTTTTAAATGGGGCTTTTTTTTTAACTGTGGTAAAATAATACATAAACATGTAATTGACCATTGTAACCATTTGGGGCTTATATTTTGTATGTGTTTTTTCATTTCATAGTTCTAGGGATTAATTTTCATTGTATTTTACAAAAATATCAGTCCATGATGGATTGAAAAATTTAAAAGATAGGTCTTTTGCTGCAGATAGTTTGAGAAGCAGGGTTTGCCTTAGAGCAATCAGAGAAAGTTTCTAGCCAGAAGGGAGGTGATCACAAAGGTTGAGCTGTAGGGCTGTCTGTCGTAGCACTGTTAATGACAGAGAAAAATTAGAAGCAATCAAATTACCCAGCAGCTGGAAATCGGTGTAACGAGTTGTGGTCCATTTTTAGAGGGGAGTATCACGGTGGTCAAGAATTCAGTTTGAGTTAGTAGGACCTGGGTGTGAGTCTGGCCCTTGATAAGTAGTGTGACTTTGGCTAAGTACCTGATCTCTTTCAACCCCTAGCAACAACCGTCCCCCAGCAGTTGTTCCCCTCCATCTAAGCTTGTTTTTGGTGTGTGCATGGAGTTGTTTTGAAGATTAATTTAGATAATGTAAATAAAATGCTTAGCACAGTACCTCAGCAAAAGGTTGTTCTTATTTTTCAAGTTATGTAGTAATTTAAAAAGATGCTGTTGAGGAAAATGTAATGATATGGAAAACCTTTCACAGTATTCTGTTTAATACTGTCTGCCACTGTCCTATTTTTGTGTAAAAAAAAAATGTTAACTGTGGCTCTATCTGGGTAGTAGGACTGCAGGTTGTTTTAATTGTTTATTTTTAGCTATGTTTTGTCTAAAAAGTTGCAAGAATTAATTTGGCAATCTAATTAAAAGTTAATTTTATTTAAAGAGAGACATGACATTTGAGCCCAGTCTTAAGGAATGAATAAATGTCAACCGGGCTGAGAGGAAGTAAAACAGCATCCCCAGTTGGCATATTTTAAAAATCAGTAATAAGCTGATCTTCCCAAGATCTCAGCACAAAGGTGCATTAAAAGTTGGGTGCTTGATTTGTTTGTTCCTGTCGGGCCTTCTGTTATATCTTAGTGCAGATCCTTTCCTTTGCCGTGTCTTGTGCTCCTAAGGTTCAGGCGGTGTGAATCAGAACATCCCTGAGGTTTCCAGCTGTGAAATTTTATGATCCTCTGTTTGTGCAGTTCTTGCATTCTTTGCCCTCATGGCAGGTTAAAGCATGAGAACAAGGCTGGATGGGAACTTGCAGTCTTTTTAACACAGGAGTAAATTTTCATTATAAACTTAAAACTGCAGAGCTCTGGAGAGTCAAAGGGAAAATCCCCGTTTACTCTCATCCCACTCTTGTCTCTAGGAATAATCACAGTATAATTTTGGTGTATATCCTTTTTTTTTTTTTTTTAAATTTTATTTATTTATTTTTGTCTGCATTGGGTCTTTGTTGCTGTGCGCAGGCTTCCTCTAGTTGCAGCGAGCGGGGGCTACTTTTCGTTGCGGTGCGCGGGCTTCTCATTGCGGTGGCTTCTCTTGTTGTGGAGCATGGGTTCTAGGCACGTGGGCTTCAGTAGTTATGGCATGCAGGCTCAGTAGTTGTGGCTCGCAGGCTCTAGAGTGCAGGCTCAGTAGTTGTGGTGCACGGGCTTAGCCGCTCTGAACCATGTAGGATCTTCCTGGACCAGAGCTCAAACCCGTGACCCCTGCATTGGCAGGTAGATTCTTAACCACTGTGCCACCAGGGAAGTCCAATGTATATCCTTTTATATTTTTATATACACTGGTAGACATACACGTATGCATTCATGTAGTTTTGTTTTTCACAAATGGTAATAAACCATAGAATTGCTCTGCGGCTTGCATTTTTTCATACCTAGTACATCGTGGAGATCTCTCCACATCAACTTCATTCTTCTGATGACTGCGGTGTACCTTGGACTGAATATATCTTCTTCTAGTTAATCCATTTCCTGTTGCTGGACATTTTAGTTCTGACTCTTCACTCTTAGAAACAATATTGCAGTGAACGTCCTTAGGAAATCTATGTTCTCAACTTACATGAGCATTTCGTAGGACAGGTGCCCAGAGTGCAGAACCAGGAGTACTTATTCTCTCTATTCTCATTGCCTAGCCTACACCTGTGGGAATGGGGAAACCGGTGAGCTGTTGAGGATACTGGTTTTTCAGGAGATCTCTGTCTGGTGTCCCTGCCTCCATTCTTTGCTGTCCTTCTCATCTCTGCTCCCCACCACATTCCATCCTGCCAGACTGCCTTAATCCCTCCTAATCCTTGCACTCCAGCCTCTGTTCTACCTCTTTCAGAAAGTCTTCCCAAACCATTTCAGTCCACGGTGACCTCCCCTTCCTCTCAACAACCGAGATAGGTTCTTTTATCTGCAGGTCTCGTTTTGGACTGTAATCATTTTGTTTTCTGTTGATCATGCTGTTTTGTGTGTGTCTATCTCGTGGCCCTAACCTAACAGACAGTTCTTTGAAGTCAGGGGCAGGTCTGTACTACTTTCCTAAGCCACAGTCACAAGTAAAGTGAAGACATAGAGCAGGAGCTTTTAGTACATTCTAGGTGAGTTGAGCTGAACTTGGGAGACCCTGTGATCCTCCCAGGGGATGCTGGGTGTATATTCTTCAAGCAGGATTGATTATCAGTGTTTGTAGCAGACTGCTTTCTATAGATGCAGAGAACACTGAGGTATGCTGAGTTCCAGGGATGGGCTTTGCAAGCTCACTTGGATTTGAGTCTTGGTCATATCACCTAATGTATTTGGCCTTGGACAAATCAGCCTCTTGGCGCCTCAGTTTCTCATCTGAAAAACGGAATAATGAGAGCAGTTTATGGTGTTGGCATTAGGAATAAATGAGTTAGTACAGTGCTTGCTGAACTTCAACATTATTTATTGATTGTTCAGTTAATTTCAGTCCTTTGCCTCGATATCAGATCATCAGGTAAAACGTTCCTTCCTTCATCTAATGGAGAGGATCTGAATTCACCTCTTGACTGTATAATGCCCCAAAGCTTTTCAAGCTTTTCAAGTTCTAGAATCGAAGTCTCAGGTTTGCTGTACTTCTCAGTAGCTCTCAAGAATTTGTTTTACTCTTCTTTTTGTTCTCATGCAGTCTGACTTTTCTCTTCCTGCAGAGTTTTTCTGCTTGAATTCTCCATTTCTTCCAGAGCATCTCCTAAGCATCTGAGGTAGCTTGTAAGTCTCTTGGCCTCTTCCTCATCCCTTGGCCTGATGTGCCATTTTCTTTTCCTTTTTTTTTTTTTTTTTCTGCACTGCACGCTTGTGGGATTTTAGTTCCCCAACCACAGATTGAACCCGGGCCCTCGGCAGTGAGAGCATGGAGCCCTAACCACTGGACCACCAGGGAATTCCCAATGTGCCATTTTCTTTTCAGTCCCAAAGGCTGCCATCCCAGAACAAGTTCTTGGCCCTTCATGCCTTGTTACGGCAGCAGCATCTCTGCTTCTGTTCTCCCGTCCCAGCTTCCAGTTTGCCCTGGAGTGTAGTACAACTTGGACCCTTGGATCCTGTTGCTCCTCTCAACTGTTTTATTTTGCATAATAAATTCTGTAGTCCTTAACTTGGCATTCAAGGCCTTCCCCAAGCTAGTCTGAAGTGTAAGCCCCTCATTCTCTTCCCCTTCCCTCATCCTGGTCCTGCTTGTACAGTAAGACCTCATTGTAGAAGTGCAGCTTGTTAGAGCTGAAAGGACCTGGAAAACTCTCCAGATCAGTCTTCCCCAGATTGGTGTTTTCATCCAGAAGAGACTTCAGTGGCCAGACAGGGTCATAAAATACTGTCCCCTCACCCCCCAGCCTTGGAATCTTGGAGATTCACACACACATTAACATATCTCAGGCTCTGAAAAGTCCTGCAGTAAAGCAACCTGCTTAACCAGTATCTGTAAAACAGTTAACCATGGACCTCTTCTTTTTTTGGAGGGGGGGAGGGGGGCAGGGGGAGGGTCAAGTAAAAGCTTTGTAAAATGCTGATCTAGTCTGATCTTTGTCTTGGAGATAAAGAAACAGAGCCCTAGAGAGGGGAAGTGACTTACTTAAGATCTTACAGTGGAAAAGCTGCTGCTAGAACCTCCCTTGATTAGCTCAAAGCTTGTGGGGTTTTTGGTTTGGGGTTTTTTTTTTTTTTTTTTTTTAGTGTTTTTCTTTTACTACTTAGTATGTAATTCTTAAAAGCACCTGAGATCAACCTTTATCATCCCATGGACGAATTGCTTCATCTGTGCCCCACTAATTCTCCTCATTGCTCTCCAAACTGGACTATTTTTAAACAAATCTCAGATATCATATCGTTTCATTCAGTTCATTCAATTCCTAGTTATGTATCTCTAAAAGATAAAGGACTTTTTCCCCCTTATCAAGTCGCTATGCAATTATCATATCTAAAATTAAAATATGCAGTCAGTGTTCAGACTTCCCCATTGTCTCATACATTTTGTTTGTAAGTGGCGTTCTCATCAGGATCCCGAGAGGGCCCCCACCTTGCATTCGGTTCCTAGGTGGCCCTTGTGTGCTCACTTGTCACTGTGGCTCCTTCACAGCTCTGGGACCTTGAGCCAAGTCACTTAGCCAAATCACTCTGAGAATCAGTTTCTTCAGGAATAAAATGGAGCTAATACTAGTAGCTCATACATTGTTGCAAGAATGGAGAAAGATGGCAGTCTAGTGGTTAGGACTCGCACTTTCACTTCCGGGGCCAGGTTCAGTCCTTGGTCGGGGAACTAAGATCCCATAAGCTGTGTGGCGCAGCCAAAAAAAATTAAAAGAAAATAATTTTAAAATAAAAATTAAAAAAAAACATTTCTTCCCAAAAAATGGAGAAAGATAAATGTAAAGCGCTTGCTTCAATAATGAGTGGTAGCTACACTGCCGCTGGTGTGATGATTGATTGTCAGTATCATCATGAGTTGTCTCCTAGAAAAGATTACAGATAACTTCACAGTAGGGCCGTAATTTAAGTGGTTTTTACTTTAATACATTGCAAGATATCTGGCCCTTGTGGGTACTCAGTAACTGGTTGTTTTTTAAGAAAAGGTGATAACTCCCTTTCCCCACTCCCAAAGGAGTCTGTCTGGCTGGGCCAAAAAAGGAGTAATCAGCACTGAACAATAGTCACAAATGGTATTTAATCAAATGTTGAACTAAGTCCCCCAGGGTTCCTGACCTTACCCTGCTCTGTTACTTTTCTCTGTGGCACTTTTCAATAATACTCTGTATGGCTTTACCTACTTGTTACATTATTGTTTTGGTCTTTCTCCTCCCAAAAGATTGTGAGCCTCAGGAGAACAGAGATTGTTGCCTGTTGAGTTCATTGATGTATTCCAGGGTCCAGCACAGTGCTGGCACATAGTGGGTGCTCAGTACATCTGTGTACAGTGACCATGACTTCTGTTTCCCCGTGAACCTCGCAGGGGTGGATTCAGCTGGTCAGCCTTGAGGGTCAGTAATGACTGAATGAATGGGGCTCACGGTGCTCTCCCATCTGCTTCCTCCTCCAGGGCTCTTCACCAAGGCTTAGTTCTGTTGCTTGGGCTTCCCTTATTATACTGAATAAACTTACATAGATTTTGGCTGGAAGAATAATGTTTGCTAATTTTCCAACTGTTTCCTGAAACCCTCACCATCACATACACCTCTGTCTTGTCACCCGTCCTGTTTGATGGCAATGGGGGTTTGCCTAAGGCAGCTGTTCCTGTGAAAAGTGGAGCTCAAGGACTTTATAAACCATCCCAGATGGTTATCTGTGTTTAAAGGACATTCTTAGATTTCCCCTAGTGACATGTTCTGGTGACTCCAGCCCTGGAGTTCAGAGTTTTCTATCTGACATAGGGTCAAGGCTGCAGGCCTGTCTTGTGCTTAGGACAAAGGAATCACCAAAGGAAAAAGCTGAAAAAGAAGCCAAGGGCTTGAGGCCTAGCACAATGCAAATATATATATACATATGCATATTTCCAAAGTGTGGCTCCTGCCTGCCCCAGGTAATGAGGTGACAGCAGGACGGAGAGCTTGCTCTGGCGCCTGCAGCTTGGTAGCCTCTGTTGTCAGTCACTGTCAAGGCGTGGCCTGGTACCGCCTCCCCGACAGCATTTCAGAATGACCTGGAGTGGAAAGAGCCTGGGTTTGGGGACCCTCTGGCCTGTAAGCGACTTTCTCTGCCACTTGCCAGCTGTTGTGGCCCTGAGCAATTCATTTAATTTTTTTTTCTTGGGGTGGGGGGCATTTTTTTTTAATTATAGAAAGTACAAGAAGGAAAACAAAAATGGCTCACAATTTTACTATCTTCACATAAAAAAACCAATGTGCAGCTAGAACATTTTTAAATGACACAAAGAAAAACAAAGTCCCACCCAGTCCCTTTCCCAAAAGATATCCACTCTTAAGTTTTTTGTGGATATGTTCAGAAAAAATATGCCTTTCATCTGTCTACTTAGCTATAAGATAAGGATATAATTAAAGCTAGAAATAAGAATAGATAATATATACTTCTTTATTTATGCAAAAGGAATTACACTGTGCAGACTGTTCTTACCTTTCCTTTTCTTCTTTTAATTATATTTTGCAAATAGGCACATCAAGAGCTACCTTATTCTTTTTAAAGGTTGCATAGTATTCCATTGTATGGATTCTTTCATTCAGTATGTGTTATATTGAGTGCCAACCAATGAACAGTGCCAGGCACTTTTTTAGGAGCTTGGGACACAGCAGTAGGCAAAATGGACCAAGTCCTTTTTCTCATCAAACTGACATTTTAGTGGGAAAATTGACAATAAATATGTAACATAAAGTTGAGTAGTTATAAATGCGATGTAGAAAAGTACACTTGAAGAGTGGTCAGGGATCCTTTCAGAGGAGGTGTGATTCAAGTAGATTCCAGAATGAAGTGAGGGAATGAGCATGTGCGGATTTGAGGAAGTGTGTTCCCAGCAGAGGGAACTGCAAGGGCAAATGCCTGGAGGTAGGACCCTGCCTAGCAAATTACAGGAAGAGCTAAGCGAGGGAGAGAGCATAGGGTTCTAAAGAAGGCCAGATCCTGCTGGGCATCGTGAGAGCTTTGGATTTTACTATGAGTGAAACAGGAGCTATTAGAGGGTTTTGAGCAGAGGAGAGACGTGGTCTGACTTAAGTTTTAACAAAATCACCTCGGCGCCCAGGCGGTTGTGTGGATGCACCAAAACCAACGTACTGTTCCTGACATTTCATCTCTCCTGCCCACATTGCTGAAGAGCTGCCCACGTAGATCTCAGTGTATTTGGGGGGCATAGCTGCAGGTGAGTTCTTGGCAGTGCAGTCGTTGACTATGGATTTGCCAAATCTTCTCCCCCAAAAGCTTAATCATTCTGATCTTTAATTTCCTGGTAAATTAAAAGTTACAATAATAATCTCCACTTCAGAGTATTTTGGGGTCATCAAACAGAATATTGGATTTGAACTGGATATAAACTAAGGAGCAGCACCCGTGGTAGCCAGGAGTTCTTTGGAGTGTCTGGAATGTAGCCGCCTTCTTGGAGAGCTTTTATGGCCAAGGTTTCCTGGGGTCTTGCCTTTTTTATTTCCCGGTGGTTTCCTTGCTCGGTCTGATTTTGCAGATAAAAGATTTCCTCCCTTTGTTGACATGGTTTATTTTGCAGGGGACAACAGCCTTTAGGATTGTTTTTCTGGAGTGCGATGGGGGTGGAGGCTCAGGTTTAGGGTGTTACTTCAGGGCCCTCCCTGGATGGTGGTGGATGTCTTCTTACTCTTTGATTAGTCATCTTCTGGAAGACTAAGAAGTGGAAAATTTTAAAGCCGCTGCCAAATCGTGACTCGAGGCTGTAGCCCGCAGGTTAAATGTTGAGAAGCCCGGATTGCTGGCAGCAGTTTGTTTTCAGGCACGGGAGCCTGCAAGCAGACAAAGCGGCTCCCACGGGGTGGGGGGTTCCCAGGGCTCCTGAGGGGAGGTCTTGATAGCCCCTCTGCAAGTGACTTGGGAACTGTAGAGGCCAAACTGCTTAGTCCACCTGGGTTTACTTCCTGAGGGCTGATCTACGGCAGGCTGGCCAGTATGTAGATGGGAACGGTGTATAATCTGCCCTGACCAGTGCTGTGGCCCCTGGGCCCATGTGGCAATTGAGCACTTGGAACGGCTAATGCAACTGAGGAACAGAATAGTACATTTTCTTTAATTTTAATTCATTAAAAGTTAAAGAGGGGAATTCCCTGGCGGTCCAGTGGTTAGGACTTAGCGCTTTCCATGCCGAGGGCCCAGGTTTCATCCCTGGTCGGGGAACCAAGATCCCTGCAAGCCTCGTGGTGCGGCCAAAAACAGAAAAATAAATAAATAAATAAAGAGCCACGTACGTTCCGTGGTTACGGATCACACGGTGCAGCTCCAGGCTGTTACCCCTGCACCCTGTCTGACCTTGAACAACCCCACTTGGCTCCAGGAGTCCGTGGCCTTATTTCCTCAGATCAAGTGCCCCATCCCCAAGTCCATACAGTCTTTTCTTTTGTCTCTGACTTCATCCATACTTTCTGGAGGGGCCAACACTTGTGTGGCACAAAAAAACCCCCAATATGTGCTGCCTCGTTCTTCCTGGTCTCGGGGGCTCCTTCCTCCCCGACTGGACTGAGTGGAGCTGAGTCTGCTCATTCCTGTTGTCGTCCCGGTCACTTAGGTTGTGCCCATTAAATACTTACTGCCAGCTGATTGATTGATTTGCCCTCTTTGACTGATTTCTCCCCTCCCTCCTAGGTGCCTTGAAGAAGAGTCTCACAACTGAGCAGGTCCGGGCTGATTTCATAACTCTGGGTAGGTGACCACCATGGCTGCTCAGGGTCACAGGCCCTGCAGCCCTTCACTGTGTTCATGTCTCCTTCTGTTCTCTTATAGGTCTCAGTGAGGAGAAAGCCACTTACTTTTCTGAAAAGGTATCATAATTCCTCCTAATCAAGGTTAATTAAGATCGCTTACATTTATTTCATGAAGAGAAACAAATGGAAAATGCTGACTAAGGAAAAAACATCAGTCATCATGTGCCATTTCCCAGCTTAATGTTTTTCATTTGGTTTCATGCAAATGACAGACATGCAGCTTTTAAACAGCACTATTCAGTGCATCTCTAATTTTTTCCCCCTGATTTGACTGAATATAAATGTCATACAGTTTTTGTTCCAATCTGGATTAAATCTGGGAATAAAAGAAAACATTTGTATAGTCTCCTGCCCCTCTTGACTCCCCCCAGCCCCCAGATCTGTGCACATAGGCTGAGCCCTTCGTTCTGCATGCTTCCCACTGTCTGTATAAAGACTAAACATGCTGTGTTGGGGGCGGGATGAAGAGGGGGGATTTTTCCCATTGTTAATGACTTTGGCTTTTTGCTTTTGTTCCAGTGGAAACAGAATGCTCCCACCCTTGCTCGATGGGCCATAGGTCAGACTCTGATGATTAACCAGCTTATAGATATGGAGTGGACATTTGGAGGTAACTAGTTAGAGCCAGTCCTGGGTCATTTGGGTGATGTAGGGTTGGGTGGCAGAGGCTTTCAGATGACTTTGCTGGGGAAGAGGTGTCCTTGGTCCCCCAAGACTGTTGGGTCCAGCACCTGCTTCTCTGTGTCGCTGTCCACATTCGGCAGCTCTTTCTATCCACGAGTCTCAATAAGTTCACTTCCTGAAAAGCACATTCTGCTGTCCTCATACTGGCCCCTACGTGGCTTCTGCTGTACAACTTGCAAGATTGGGGTCTTCAGAGTGAGTCCTCAACCAGTCACTTACTGGTTTTCTCTTTTGTGTCACAGTGACGTCTGGGAGCAGCGAACTGGAAAAAGTGGGAAGTATTTTTTTACAAGTAAGTCTTCTCCTGATCTCTGAAAATTGGGAGATTTTTGACTTGGTATTCAGTCTACATCGGGTTTCTTTAATATCCAGTTAAACGGATGTTCCACTGAAGTGCCTTGTATATCTCAGAGCAATGTGGTCAGTCAAAGATGTAGTCACTAACACGCTTACTTTCAGATTAATAGGATCTGGATATTGTTCTTGAAAGTCTGATTGTTCCTGTAATCGTGGAAATTGTTAGAAGTTTTGGTGGTGGATGATCCAGACTGCTGCCTAGTAACTCTCAAGTTAGATGCTGGATGCTTTGATGTTTACGTGACAGCTCAGGTTTCAGGAATTTCTTTGCCCTGTTGTCATCATTTTAATTTAAATGTTTTATTTCTCTTTTTCCTTTTTGAATCAGTTAAAGTTGGTGGTTAAGAAAGGAAATCAAACTGAAAATTTATACATAGGTGAGTCCAAATTCCCATTAGAGCCCTTTCCCTTTTTCCATGTTTTCTTCAGTCATTGGGCTTGTGAAGCCCACCACCAATCACTTTTCCAGAAAAAAAGTCATAACCAAGCTGTGGAGTCACCATTCTGCTGCCTTTGCTCTCATAAATAATAAGCCGTCAGCAGGTTGGAGACCCCACAGTTTGAAGACTTTTAGATCTTTTTGCAAAAGGGAAAGGGTGAGGTAGGAATGGCGAATATCGAAGAGCAAGAAGCTCTTGCTGTAGGAGCCACATCTACTGTCCTGAATGACCCCCTTTCATCCCTTTGTGCTGGGGAGTTAATGCCATTTTAAATCCCCCCCTTCCTTTTTTTTTTTTATGGAGCTGAGAACTTTCTATGTTCAAGGCTTCAGTTCTTTATTATGATCAATTACCTGTCAAGAACTGCTTAGAGGTACTAAACCAAAAAAGAAAAAGAAAGTCTCTGGGTGGAAATTCATTTTCTTGGATGATTCTGTGGAGTTGGAAACATTCACCTGAAGCTGCATTTTCTCTCCCCAGAATTAACCTTGCCTCAGTTCTACAGCTTCCTGCACGAGATGGAGCGAGTCAGAACCAGCATGGACTGTTTCAGCTGATTTCTGTCCCCCTGCATCTCCACCTCACACCCCCACCCGCCCCCTCCTCCTCCCCGGTGACTGCTCAGAGAGACCTCTCACTCCCAGGCCTGTGGCCGCTCCTTTGGGCCTGCTTGCCTCTTGGGAGCCCAGGTGCAAAGGTTTCTGAAAAACAAAGGATTAAGTACTTAAGGAGCCTGACAGGCTGGTCCTGAAGAGTCTTTGTTGAGGGACCCTCCATGACCTATCTCCCAGGTCACCGTTTAGATATTCAGAGAAAAGATTGCATCTCAGATGCAGGGGAGGAAATAAGTTGAGTCACCTCCCTTTCAAAGTTCCAGAGTAAACAAATGGTCTATCGCTCAAGATACGCACTGATGACCTTCCCCGCCAAAGAACAAGGGCTTGTTTATGGCTGAGGAAGAGGTGGACTCCGTGAATGACACACGGGGGAGCCCCCAGCGGAGTTTGTATGTTTGTGGTGGTGGTGCTTTGCTGATCAGTCTTTAGTGGACACCTGTGTAAGAATACATGCTGGGTCTGCTCTGAAAAAAACTAAGGCTTCACTTCAGGTTTTGCCCTGTTGTGTGTAATGAGGTGGGCCTTTTTTTTTTTTTTGAGGTGGGCCTTTTGAGGCTATTTCAGCTTGTTTTGGTTCAAGCTGACCTTCTCTGGTGGTTAGAAGAAGAATAAAAAAAGTTCTGAAGAACAGGTCTGCATCTGGTCGTCTCTATGCATGGATTAAAGAGTCACCTGCCTTGCAGAGAGCTAGTGCTCTTATCTTCAAAAATTATCTTCCTGATTTTGGTGAGGGCCCTGGGTCTTCAGTGAAATTCACCGTGGTCCAAAGTGGGAATTCGTAAGAGCAGTTCAGGGGAAACTCAGGTTAAAAACTTCATAAAAAGCGGAGTGGATGAATGCTTTGTGTTCAGATGACTTTAGTACCACCCTGGCACGTAAGTTCTCCTCCTACCTCTCCCCTTCCCCTCAGAAATTTTTAAAACTTTTGAGTAGATTATACATGCCCATGATTCAAAAAATACATTGTAGAGTAATTCCTTCTCCCGCCCCATTCCCCACTTACCTAGTTCCCCTCCCCAGAGGGAACACCTGTCATGAGTTTATTCTGTGTTCATGCATTTGCAAATACACAGGCACTGAGTTTGACTTTTCTTCCCACACAAATGGTAGCATACTGTACACACCGCGTCCTGCACCTCGCTTTTTCCCACTTAACTTGGAAATCATTGCACATCAGAACAGAGAGAGCAGCCTCATTTTTTATAACAAATGGATGATTTATTTAACCGCTTTCCTGCTGATGGGTGTTTGGGTTGTTTCCATTCTTCTTCTTCTTTTGTTTTTTTAATAAATTTATTTATTTTATTTATTTATTTTTGACTGCGTTGGGTCTTCGTTGCTGCGTGTGGGCTTTCTCTAGTTGCAGCAAGCGGGGGCTACTCTTTGTTGCGATGCGCGGCCTTCTCATTGCAGTGGCTGTTCTTTTTGCAGAGCACGGGCTCTAGGCGTGCGGGCTCAGTAGTTGTAGCTCGTGGGCTGTAGAGCACAGACGCACACGGGCTTAGTAGCTCTGCGGCACGTGGGATCTTCTTGGACCAGGGCTCGAACCATGTCCCCTGCATTGGCAGGTGGATTCTTAACCACTGCGCCACCAGGGAAGTCCCTCCATTCTTCTTTTCTTATGAACGATGCTGCAACTGAATTTTATATATATATATATATTCCATTTTGCATGTGGGGAAGTATATTTATAAGGTAAACATGTGGATGTGGAATTGCTGGGTCAAAGAATATGTGCATTTATCAAAGTATATAGAAGGAGTAAAGCAAAAAGCCCCTCTGCCCTGTCTCCCATTACTCAGTTCCCCCACTGCCCTCCTCCAACAGGTAACCCCTGCTGTTAGTTTCTTAGCTATCCTTCCAGAGAGTTTTTCCCCCAAAGGTAAGCAATACGAATTTTAAGTTTTACTCTTTTATTGTTGTTTACACAGATGATTATACACTATACACATTATTCATAATATATCTTGGAGATCTTTCCATGTCAGTACATAAAGGGACTGCATCGTTTTCTGTGGCTACAATATATTCTGATATGTGGATGGGTTATAACCAGCATTTACAATTTTGATAAATAGTGTGGGTATTAGTGAGAGTTCTCCAGAGAACAGAACCAGCTCTGTGTGTGTGTGTGTGTGTGTGAGCGAGAGAGAGAGAGAGAGAGAGAGAGAGAGAGAGAGAGAGGATTGATTTATTTTAAAGGATTGGCTCACAGGATTGTGGAGGCTTGGTAAATCTAAAATCTGTAGAGTAGGCTGGCTGGCTGGAGACCCAGGGAAGAGTTGCAGATCCAGTCCAAAGGCAGTCTGCTGGCAGAATTCCTTCTTGCTGGGAGGAGGTGGGGGAGTGCGTCTTTGGTCTATTAAGACCTTCAACTGATTGGATGAGGCCCACCCACATTACAAAGGGGAATCTGCCTTTCTCTGGTTTAAAGTCCACTGATTTAAATGTTAATCTCACCTCCAAAACACCTTTATAGAAACATCCAGAATAATGTTTGATCAAACATCTGGGCACAGTGGCTCAGCCAAGTTAATGCACAAACCAAACCATGACAGTGCCAAACTGACCTGTTCACAGATTGTTCCAATTTATATTAAGATTACTGCCCACATGTCCCAAAGAAGAGCAAATCAGTGCCTTTGGACAGAACTTCCAAATGTGTCCATGAGGTTTCTTGTGCCTGGCATCATAGGAATCTAATATAAAAAGAATTCACAGAATGTCAGAACAGGAAGCTACCTAAAGTGCAATCTAGTTAAATCCATTCGCATTACAGATGGGGAAACTGAGACTAGAGATCGAAACTGGCTGCTGGCCAGTGGTCTGTGCTGCCCTGTGAACCTTGGGGTCTGCTGGGTTCAGAAACGGGATCCTGAGAGACCTGAGGGGGATCAGCCCAGCAAGCAGCCCAGGGTTGGTCCGTGTCAGATGTTCTGCGAGAGCTGTACCTGGCTCCCCTGGGCGGATTCTGACCCAGGAGCTCCTGGCCCTGCCCAGTTCAGGCTCTCCTGCCCAACTGGACCGGCGCAGTGGCTTTGTGATGGCCCCTCGCCAGTCTTCAACTTCCCAGCTTCTACAGCCTGGCCTGGCCCTACATGAGCATTCTCACGGGCGAGACTCATGTCGCCGACAGATCCAAAGGCTCATGGTTCTGCTGGGGGCCCGGGTAAAGTGCAGACTCCCTGCACACCAAGCCCCATGGTCTGGCCCTGCCTGTGTCTCCCAGGGCTCCATCTCCCGTGCCTCCTGGCGGTGTCCCGTACCGCAGGTCTGGTCCGCCATGAGGCCATTTGCCTCTTCTCCCCTCGGGCTGCAGTGCTTCCCCCACGCTTCGGGATGTAGCAGCCAGGACAGGTCTGAGGGCCTCCTCTGACAGCTCCAGGCCTCAGGTCTTCATATCTCTGCGGCAGGGGCCAGGAGTGCAGGCTGTGGAGTCAGACCTCTTGGGTTCTTTTCCTGGCCCCTCTGCTCACTGCCTGTATGACCTCAGGCAAGCGCCTAACCTCTCAGAACCTTAGTTTCCTCGTTTTAAAGTGGGTATAGTTCTCACCTCACAAGGTTATTGGACAGATCACTTAGCACAATGCTCAACTAATGGTGAGCTCTTCATTATCAAATTATTGAAATTGTTTCCAGAATTCTCTTTCCCACTAGCACGTGAGCTTCTTGGTAAGAGGCTTGCTTTTCTTTTTTTTTTTTTTTAATTTTATTTATTTATTTATGGCTGTGTTGGGTCTTCGTTTCTGTGCGAGGGCTTTCTCTAGTTGCGGCAAGTGGGGGCCACTCTTCATCGCGGTGCGCGGGCCTCTCACTGTCGCGGCCTCTCTTATTGCGGAGCATAGGCTCCAGATGCGCAGGCTCAGCAATTGTGGCTCACGGGCCTAGTCGCTCCGCGGCATGTGGGATCCTCCCAGACCAGGGCTTGAACCCGCGTCCCCTGCATTGGCAGCCAGAGTCTCAACCACTGCGCCACCAGGGAAGGCCCAGAGGCTTGCTTCTCAGCTCAATAACCCCAACACCTGGCATCAGTCAGCTGTACTCCTCCCCACCCCCATCTGGTAACAGGGTAATAGGCCCCGTTGTTACTTGAAATGAGGCTGTGTAGACCCTCCATGCAGGACTGTTAACAAACTTGCGTGGCTTTAGAAGAATAAATCTGGGGAAGTTGGTTTGATTGTTGGTCAATTGTAACATGGATCATAGATAAGTCTTTACCGTGAGGTGGCTGGCCTGGGCACCCATCTTCCAAGACCAGTTGAATGCCTTGCTCACAAACATTCTTGGAGCGCCTCCTATGGGCCAGAGCTCCACTGGGCCCTGTGGGAGCAGGTGATAAGCTGTGCACACAGATGGATGACCCTTTCTTTTCAGCGACCTTATTTCTGTGCAAGAGGAGGTTATATCCTCAGTTCCATTTGCTGTAGTTCAGATCCCATTATGAACTCCAGGAACTACTTCGGTCCCTTGGTTGTATTGGAATTTTGTCACAAATACAGTCTATTGAAGCAGGAGCATTGATCAGGGCCATGGACTGCGGGGCAGGGATTTTGACGCAATGCTGGCAGATTTGAGCAGATTCTTTCTCAACTGTTAGCACTTCATCTTTGTACTGATTCCCCTCTTGTTCCTATTCTGCTTAGAAATCTGCTGTCCGTTAGCCTAGTCTTTGGCTGCAGGTTATTCTTATTTTATATTTTATTTACTTTTGGAGCATGATGTTCATTAAGATGGCAGTGGTCAGGCCAAGAGAAGATCAACCAGAAATACCTGTATTCTTTCCCTGGAGGACAAAGGCTGTCCTGGTTGGGTTGGGGGAGGCGGTCACTGTTCAGTTCTGACACTGTTGTTTCTTTTTACTCTGGTGATGTTAGAAACAAACAAGCAAACAAACAGGTGATGAAAGGAGAACCCCCAAATAGTACAAAGTGGTCAGCTGCTCCCCAGTGGGACCAGCTGCCTCACATACGAGCATTTGCTAGAGTGTAGAAATGGCCGTTCCAAAAGGCTGCCTAACAACACATATTTTCCTGAGCACATTTGGTCTTTTCTAGATTTTTTTTTTTTTTTTTTACGTTTGCCGTGTTTCACAAAGGTATTTGAGAATTTCTGTGAAAAGCTCTATAGGTAATGCCTGATGGATGATACCTTATACCTGGACAGTACTATACTTTTTTTTTCCTTTTTTTGGCCGTGCCATGTGGCTTGCGGGATCTTAGTTCCCCAACCAGGGATTGAACCCGCACCCTGGGCAGTGAAAGCCCTGGACTGCCAAGGAATTCCTTATATTTTGTTTTTTTGAGGGGAGTCATTTTTTTTTTTCATTTTTAAATTTTATTTATTTATTTATTTTTAATTTTATTTATTTATTTATTTATTGGCTGTGTTGGGTCTTTGTTGCTGTGCTCAGGCTTTTCTCTGGTTGCCGTGAGCGGGGGCTACTCTTCGTTGCTGTGTGCGGCCTTCTCATCATGGTGGCTTCTCTTGTTGTGGAGCATGGGCTCTAGGCATGCGGGCTTCAGTAGTTGTGGCACACAGGCTCTGTAGTTGTGGCACACGGGCTTAGTTGCTCCACGGCATGTGGGATCTTCCTGGGCCAGGGCTCGAACCCATGTCCCCTGCTTTGGCAGGTGGATTCTTAACCACTGCGCCACCACGGAAGCCCAGGAGTCAAATTTATTAAGGCATAGTTTACATAGAGTAAAATTCACCCTTTGTAAGTGTACAGTTCAATGAGTTTTGAAAAATGTATACAGTTGTGTAACCACCACTGTTATCAACATATAAAATATTTCCATCACCCCAGAAAATCCCCTCATGAGTCTTTATAGTCAATCCCCTCCCCTCACTCCTAGTCCTGGTAACCACTGACCTGATCCCTTTCCCCACAGTTTACCTTTCTTAGAATGTTGTAAAAATGAAATAATTCAGTATGTAGCCTTGTGTGGCTAGCTTCTTCCACTTCGCATAACGTATTTCAGATTCATCTATGTTATTGACATGTCAGTAGTTTTTTCCTTTTTATCCGTGGCTTGTGTTCCATGGTATAGATACATCCCAGTTTTATAAATCTGTTTACCAGTGACCAGTGGAGTAGGTTGTTTCCTGCTTTGGTGATTATGCATAGAGAACAGCATTCATTCCTTCACACACACCATCTTGTTTGAAGCTCAGGACACCCTGAGAGTTGGGTATTGTTACACCAGTATCTGAGAAAAAGGACACGTCAAGAGTTACACTGCATGAGGTCACATGGCAACAATTGGAACTTTGGTCTTCTAACTCCCAACTAGAAAGGATTTTTGTTTGGTTTTTACCAAGATACAATTCACATTCCATAAAATTCCAATTAGAAAGGTTTTAACAGAACTTACCTAAATTAAGAAGTATTACAAAAATCAAACCCCCACTGAAACATCTCCATGAATATTTTACTTCTCAGCCTGTATTAAAACAGGAGGAATCTTAAAATGTCATCTCTTGATCCAAATGAGGCTCTTTCAAACCATGGGTAACCCAATGATGAGTACAATGTACTAGTCCAAAATAAACTAAAATCAATATAGCAAATAATTGAAAATAATCTAGTATCAGGCAATAAGAGATTAGTTATATACATTATGGTGTGTGCATGTAATGGAGGAGCATGTAGCCATTGAAATGGATATTGAAGACAATGAAAGGATCATGGTCATGATGTGTTGCTTAAAAAAGTCAGGCTACAAAACAATAAGATCAAGGTGAACATACTCTTGTAAAAAATGTTTACATAGACATAAACTAGTAAGTGGATAAAATGGGTATAAACGTAAACGTTAAGCAACTGTACTCCAATAAAAACTAATTCAAAAAAATTAAAAAATAAAGGAAAACATTATCAGTGGTTATTGCCAGGTCATGGAATTACAGGTTTTGAATTTTTTCTTTTGTTTATCTGTAGTTTCTAAGTTTTTCAATGTAAGCATCCATTAGTGTGCTCTGTTTATAGAGATAATACATGAAAGGTGTACAGTTAAAAAATTCAAAGAGAACTCCTTCTGTACCTGCCCAGATTGCTAAGAACATCGATTGTTTTTGGTAAAAATATTTTTTTTTCAACCAAAACAACTAAACTTCCTCCGCCCCAACTACCTGAATTATTTCTAGATACCTTGTCCCTAACGAGGCCCTGGTGACTCCCTGGGGCTGATCTGGGCCCATAACCTGGGCCTTGTCTTCACTCCTCTGGCAGGTGGTCCCACTTCTCCCCTGTGGCCCCTCTGGGGCCAGCTCCTCAACACTGCTTTTCATTTCTGCTGCACTAGGTCAGACCCTGAACCCTGACAGGAGGTTCAGAAAAGTTTTAGTCAGATCACTACTTTCATAAAGAGAGGGAAGAAAGTCAGAGAGGGGAAGTGGGGGGCGGGGAGGGAGGAAGGAAATAGAGAAAAGCTTTAGTCCTTTCCCTCCCAGAGCTTACATTACCTCCTTTGATACTTCCTGCTAATGTGGTAGAATGAGTCTGAGCTTTGGAGTCAGATTTGGGTTCAAATCCGCCTCTTAACCATCTGTGTTCACGGATGTGCTCACTCGGTGAGAACATTTTGACCTCTTGCTGTGCACGAGCTCCTGGGCTAAGTAGTGTGTGGCCTTGAGGAGGGTCGCTTCCCCTCTCCTCTCCAGTTCATCTGTAAAGTGGAGATGGTGTCGACCTCGCAGGGTAACTGTGAGGATTGAATGAGGTGCTCTCTGTGGGGCACGGAGCCCAGGGCCTGCTTCAGAGCCTGCACTGTCACCCCCTCACTAACTTAGTACTAAGCCCGGTATTCAGAGAAAAGGGGAAACGAAACACATTCATCGGCAGTAGGTAGCCGCCTCCACCCATGATATTCTCACCCCGGGACTAACTGAGTGGCTAGACTAGTGGTTCTCAAAGTGCAGTCCCAGGACTCATGCCACAGCATGAGCATCACCCGGAAACTCACTAGAAATGCAAGTTCTTGGGCCCTGCTCTAGACCTACTGGGTCAGGAACTCTGAGGGTGCGACCCGGCGCTCTGCGTGGTGACCAGCCCTCGGAGGGTGACTGTGATGCCGGCTTGCATTTGAGCGCCGCTGTGCTACACCATCCCCTGCGTTCGAGAGACTGCTAACTACGTCTTTAATAAACACGGGGTATTGCCAGCCCGCCGGGCCCCTCCAAGATCCTGCCTCTAACAGAGATGCCTCTGGATTGGGTTGTGGAGCCTTGAAAGCCACCCCGAAGTTAGGGACATCCCCTAAAACATCCTGGCTTCCCTTCAGGAGCACTTTGTGACTCAGCCTTGAACTCAGTGAAGAGTTTCGTACGTACGTTTTCTTAGATGGGGAGGTTCCTCGATTTTTCATCCTGCTGAATGAAGCAGGGCAGGTTTGAGACTTCACGGGTACTTGGGTCTGGGTGGCAGAGGGAAGGGGAGACAGACTCTCCCTTTGTACTCTGGGACTTCCAGTTCAATCAGCGGTTCTCTGAGCTGCGGCTACGTTGCGGGCAGCCCCACCTTCAAATATTCCGCCCCTTTGTCCCTTTGGGGACCCTTATACGTGTTAGACCTCTCCCGTGGGTTTTTGGTTTGGAAGTGCTGGTCCCTGTGACTGTGCACAGGGTCTGGTGCTGGGGTGGTGGGGGCGCCGTAAAGGGGGAGACCGGCCGCTCACCCTGGAGGAGTTGAAACCAAGCAGCTCCAGCAACACGCAGGAAGTCGTAAACTGACGCGGACAGGCTGTGAGCGGCGGAAGAGCAGGAGGACGCCCCAGGTGCTGGGGGCCGGGCCGGCGTCAGGGAGTGGTCGCTCTGCCCTAACAGGCCCAAAGAGGGGGGTCTCAGGGCCGCGCCTCCCCGTCACGTGGCCTGTGTGTTGAGCGAGATGAGGAAGCTGCCTCTGGCCTCTTTGGAGAGCCCCGTTTACCTACTGTTGACTAAATAAAGGCTTAGAGAGGCTTATGGAATAAGGCTGCTTTCACATCAAAGGGCTCTTACAAAACAGCCTGGTGATGAGTTAAGTACAAATGAATCAGAAACAGATGGACTCAATTTCCTAGAGAATACCCCTGGGCTTCAACAAGAAGAGGGAAAGTGCTCAGCCAAAGGCATTGTGGGTTTTTGCTGATCCTAAAATATGCTCAGTGATTTTGCCTGAAACAGAGACGAGGTGTTGGGACTGTCAGGCTCCAAGTCATTAGAAAGTCCGGCTGGAATCCTGCCAGCACATCAAGTGATCCCCAGCAGCCCCTCCCAGCTCTCCTCAGTGGCCCAGGAGGAGACCCCCATCGGCTTGGTCCTGCTCTGGGTTTGCGAGCCTGGGCCGAAGAGCCAGTGAGACCTTCCTCTTCCCGGACTATAAAATGCAGGAGTTAATGTAGATGATCTCTAAAGGCGTTTTCAGCATGGGTGTTCCATGAATAATAATAATGGTGATAATTGCCAACATTCACTGAGTGATTCCTTCTGCCAGGCACTGCTGCATTAAGGGCTTTATATACCTTGGCTTGTTTTACTGCTTTTAGCAGCCCTGAGTTAGCACTATAATTATCTCCATTGTACAGATGAGGAAACTGAGGCTCAGAGAGTTAAATAGCTTGCCCAAGTGCCCACAGCTGGTATGTGGTAGAGTCTGGATTTTAACCAAGTGATGAGGCATCTCTTGGTGATTTCTAGCCTGTCAATTCCTAGGTTTCTATTCTTGTGGCAACTTTCTAGTTCCTGGGTTGGTACTGAATAGTCTCCTCTCTGCCCGAGGCTGTCCGTTCTCTAAGAAGTCTTTAGAACCTAGCCAAGGTAAGCCAAAAACACAACTTGCCCTTGCTTACCCTCTGCTCCCCCAGCCTCTTACGTGCCTGTGTTAGATGCTAGGGACGCACAGCCTTGCTCTCAGGGAGATGGGCAGCGACTCCAGGGCAGTGTGATAGATGCCCACTGGAGGAGGTGGGCAGTACATGCCCTAAGAGCCCGGATGGAGCCTTCGGCCCCGTGGCTGAGGCCCCAGCAGGAGTGAAGCAGTCTGATGAGTGGGGGTTGAGGACACTGCTGTGGGCAACCGCGCTCCCTTTGCAGGGAGGTGGGAAGTCACGTGGCGCTTGTGGAAGAACTGGATGTAGTTTAAGATGAAGGCGCCCCTGGGTGAGTGTTGGGGAACGGGAACAGCAGGAGAGGAGGCGGGAAGATAGTCAGGGACCAGATCCTCCCAGGTGAGCCTTAGGACTTGGTCCTAACGGGAGTCATGGACAGGGGTTAGGCAGGAGAGGGACAGGAGCATCTGTGCCCTGCCTCCCAGCCTGGCCCCCTTCCCAGCTGTCTCCCAGTTCGAAAACTGGGAGTGGAAGTTTTAAGGGCAGGGGTGTGTCCAGTGCAGCCCATAGCAAGCACTCAATCAGTGTTCACCTAACATCCACCACCCACAAGAAAAGCCAGGTCCCCTGACTTGGGTCAGCTAGAACAGTCTAGAAAGCAAGCATCTGGGCAGTGGTTCTTAACCCTGGCTGCACATGGGGAATGTTTGAAAAACCCCGGCCCGTGTGTCAGGATCTCTGCAGCAGAGGGGAGAGCTGCTCAGATCCAGAGCTGCTCAAATCGTTGCAGTGTCTGGCCGGGGTTGGAATCACTGACAGCCTTCACTGTGCATCAGAATCTCCCTGGGCACTCGCCTTGCCCCAGCCCAGACCTGTGAAATCAGCGTGGGACAGAGTGGTCAGGGCATCTGTGTTTTTTCACAGGTTTCCTGGGTGATTCTAATGTACATATAATGTTGAGAACCCTTGACCCTGTCACTTGGATATATTTGCCTTGGCTTCTAAAGTAGGTCTGAGTCCTGGTGGGTCAGTGCTGATTAGAGATTGATCAGAAGGGTGACCCAGGTGCAGCTTGAAACCCTTCTCGTGAAGCAGCGATTGTTTGATGACTCTCTGCCACTCTTGGGGGCACAGAGAATAGAAATAAGAGCAGTTTCAGAGTGTCTTACAGAACGCCATCCTACAGTACCCACAGTGTCCTGCTGTCAGGGCGCCGACCTGGCTGGGTGGGGCCGAGTGGCCCTTTACCTGGGCTCCCGACTCCTGGCGACCACCCTCACCCTCCAGGGCTCTTCTGAGCCTCTCTGTCATGAACACCGAATAAGAATGATAAACTCGGAAGACGTATTCTGATCATTTAACTGCTCAACTTAGTGGTATGGTCAGAGGATAAAGGGACTCGAGTGCCAGCCTGAGGGGTTCTGATTGCACACAACGAGAAATCATTCAGTTCTTCGTGTAACAAATATTTACCAAGGGTCTTGTTTTGTACCAAGCATTGTGCAAGGACTTGAGGACATCATGGTGAGTAAAACCAACCTCTCAGGCTTACTCTCCCTGAGGAGACAGGCAGTAGACAGGTGAAGAAGTACACGACTAACTTGTAATATGGGTTAGGATGGGAACAATTTTCATGCAAGGATAGGAAATAATGTTGGTGGGGGGTGGTTCTCACGGTCTCTCCGAGGTGACAAGGAACTTAGTCTTGCAGGATGATAGGGAGCCTGACATGTAATGAATGGAAGGGAGAAGGGGTGGCATGTGAAAAGGCCCTGAGGCATGCTTGGTGTGTTTGAGAAACAAGGAAGCCAGAGTGGTTGCAGAAGGAGAGCAAGGGGGAGTGTGATGAGGGCCGAGGGTAGCAGGGCCCAGGCACAAGGGGCTGTGATAAAGAATCCAGTTCTTCAGCAGGAGGGCCGCATCGGGGTTTGAGTGATGGGACGTGAGAAGAACATGGAATATCATCTGCATTTTGAAGATGTGGGCTTTGAGTTTGAACTCCCATGTGACCTGGGGCAAGTCACCTCCCCCTGGGGCCCCCAGTTTTCCTTTGTGGGAGGATTGGCCACATGGTCCTTGTCTAGCTATGTTTAGTGAGGTGTCCTGGGAGCCTTCAGCTGTCTGTACATAAACTGAAGATAAAGAAGTGCCCACTACTGGCGTGGTCGTGACACTGAAAACGCTTTGGAATCTGTGTCACTGTCATTTGTTGATAATTGAGTGAAGTTGTCGCTCTTCTTGACTCAGCTGTCGTCCCCAGGGCAGGCGACCCGTAAATACTGATTTACCGAGGCTGAGCCGGCCTTATTTCAAGCTATCCCAGGAGAAATGTGTAAAGGGGCTGGGGGGTGGGGGCGGGAGGGTGGGCTGGAGGCACTGTGGTTGTGGAGCTGGTGCCTGACAGTGGCTGGGGTGAGGGCGGGCGCTGGGCAGGTGTCGTATTTTATGAATGATTTCCTGACAGGTAGAGAGTCTGACTCAGCTGGCAGCCTCCCGTGGGTTGGTGTGTGGGGCCTGCTTTTCCGGAGCCAAATGCTAATCTGCCGGGGGCAGCTGGCTCCAGGGAAGGAAGGGCCTCCAGCTCGGTGGGCTGGGGAGGGCAACTGTGCATCTTTGGCGGTTTTTCTCCCCCAGAGCTTTTCTTAGCTTGTCCGGGGTGGGCCGTGGGGAGGGAGCAGGACTCACCCGGTCTCTCTTCTCCTCCTCCTCTTCCTTTTCCTTCCCCCCATTTCCTCCCCTCCACACTCCTCCTCAGAGGCCTGCTGTCAGCAGCTTTCAGCTCCACTGCCCGCCTCGCTGCCTGCAGCAGATGTGCGCCCACCCGTAGGAGGGGTGAAGGGGTGAAGGCTGCTCCCCAAGAACCCCTCCACCCAGCGGCCCCTGCCACCCAGCGGGAGGCTCTTGGGGGGTGGGGCTGGGGGCCAAGCTCTCAGAAAACCGGGGCAGCAGTGAGGAGGAATTCTGCCCCGATAATTCCATCCATCTCTCTACCATCCTCCCCGCCCCCACCCCGCCCCGCCCCATCAGAGAAACCATCCAGAGAGAAGCCCTGTGCTTGTGGCCAGCCTCGGGGAGGATTTTCAAGCCTGTCTCAAAGGCTGGCAGAGAATGTGTGTTTCTGAGTTAGGGTGTATTTGCCATCACAGAGAGAGACAGGAAGGGAGTCTGCCGAGTGTCTGACCACCTACAGGGCATCAGGAAGGCCTGTCAGGGGCCCAGGAGGAGCTTTCCATCCCAGGGACACCTTATTTCACTGAATTCTTACTACAATGTTAAGAAGCATCTATTATTTTCCCCATTTTACAGATGAGGAAATAGGCTCAGAGAGGGAAATGCACTTGCCCAAAGTCACACAGCAATTAAGTGGGGGAGTGAGGCTTGAAACCAGTCTGCCCAGCCCCAAAGCCATTCCTTACACTTCACTTCCGGCCTCTTGGAGAGAAAGCCTGTGAAGAAAGTGAATTGGGAGGAAGGGTCCCTCTTATTGGTGAGAAGTGGGGGGGTGGGGGAGTCAGGGACTTGAGTCTAACCTGCCTTGTAATCCTGGGTAAACTGTGCCCTTTCTCTGCTCCTCTGTTAACCCCATCTGGACCAGAAGAGGTTGAAACTAGCTGCTTTTGAGATCCCTGCTCCGTGCCAGAGTTTTCCTCCTGAAACCACCTTGCCAAGGCCCAGAGTTTTGAAAGGGGCTGGACGCTGCCTGGCCTGAGAGTCTTGGCTGGCTGTGGCCACCAGGGCACCTACCTCCCTGTGGGTCTTCAGCTCCCCCTGCGAGGCTCACTCAATTCAGGGAAGGAGAGGCGCTGCTGACCCCAACCCCAGCTTGGCCTGGAAGGGTTGGCGACCTTGGCCTGCCCAGGCCTCAACGAACTGGACCCATGACCCACGTTCTGCCTCTGTCCTAAGGGCTCGGGGAGATGGGACACGCACGCACGCACGCACGCACCCACCCTGCTTCCTCCCTCTCAGGTGTTGATTAGATTGGGCCTCCTGTAATCATCAACACTTGGCAATTTGCAGGCTACTGACTGCAGGCAGTGGGGGCGGAGGGGAGCAGGCAGCCTGTGGAGGGCAGAGGAAATCTAGTTGCTGAGAAGCATCTGGGTCACCCTCCTCCCAGGCTTGTTTGCAGGCTGAGTCAGGCTTGCCCCCTGGTCCTGGTCTTTGTGTCAAACCCAAGGAAGAGGCCCCACCCTGCTAGCCCAGAGCAGGCAGAGTAGCAAGGGTGGCTGGTGATGCTGGAAATAAGATGGAACCAGTTGGCAGGTTTAAACACATTGGTGCCTGGACGCCCCGTCGCTGTTACCTTGGGGGAACATCTCTGGAACCAACGTGCCAGCTTCCTCCTTCCAGACCTACCCTTACTGCCTGGGGGCCCGTGGGCAAGTCACTCACCCCTCCTTGCCTCGGTTTCCTCATCTCTGAAATGGGGGCAATGGCTATTCTGGGGCTGTGGGAGGAGTACATGGAGCCAAGTGTGTGTTCTTGGCGTCCATGGTGAGCCAGTTGGTGACAGCCTTCGCTGCTGGGGTAGCTGTTGTTGTGGCAGGAGTGACACCTCGCCCAGCACCCCTCTTGCTGCTCTGGAATGGAGACGACCACCACCCTCGTCCCCCCCGCCCACCGACAGTGTCCTGAGGGGTCTTCCGTCTGAGCACCTGAACTGTACTTGCTTCTTTCCACGTCTGTCTCCTAGATGGTGCAGTCCTGGAATTCTGGGGCTGTGCCCTCCACAGCCGATGCCCATTCTTGTTGGATGGACGTTTTGACAGTCTCAGCAGGGGGAGGACAGGAGGCAGGGCTCGTCCCGCTGGGACTCCTCTGCACTGCCCCCTCTACCTGGGTTCTTCTTCCAGGTGGTGTGGCCACTTCAGAAACCCTGTAGCACCAGGAGAAGCAGAATGTTGGCCTTGGGAAGGAGCCGAGCCGGGCTGGCCGGGCTGCAGCTCATGCAGTTCCTCTTCCTTTCACACCTGCCACATCCTGAGCGGTGGTTTCTGTTCCTTTGTGAGAGCTGATAAACCTGCGAGCTGCTCCCATCGCACCTCCCCCAGCTTAGCTTTCTAGAAGGCCCCAAACCTCGGAGGTGCCTGGTATGTGGTTGCTGGATACCTGCTCATGGGGTGGAGTTTTCTTCCCCAGGCACCAACAAGGTAGAGAGGAGAGCCAGTTAAGTAACAGCCCCCAAATCACCGAAGACATCCTGAAATGCAGTTCTGCCGGCTTCCGCCCTTGAGGTGTGAAGTACTGGGCTTGCAGGGACACAGATCAGAGGTGAAATCGGGGTGAGGAGCTGGGTTCAGAGCTCTTTGGGGGCGCACAATGCTCTCAGCACCTACAAGCCCCCGCATCTTGGTGGCAGCTCTAATCAGCAGGTAGCAGTGAGGGCCAGGACCGACCGTGGGTACAGATGCAGCTGCTGCACGGCTGGGCTGACTCTGCCTGTTGGGCTACACTTGGGGAGCCTTTTGTGTGGCCTAGGGCAATGTCAGTACAGCCTATACGCTCTCTGAGCCCCTGCTGTTTTGCAGGCATCCTGGAGATGCCGAGATCCAATTCAACAAACGCTCCTGAGCATCGACTACACACCAGGCACTGGTCCTCTGAGGTGGCTGATGCAGCCCTGCCCTGGGAAACCCCAGGGTGGACACAGGACCCGATGCAGGTGATTCAGAACCATTTGAAGAGCGGGTTGGGTACCTTGAGTGGGGACAGTTAGGAAGGGAGCAGCCAACTAGCCACGGGGCCGTGCGCGCATCACCTGGTCCTGTGCCTCAGTTTCCCCATCTGTCAGGCCGTCCTGCACGATCCAGCCCCTGCTTCTCCTGTTGTGTCGTGTCTTGACAGCCTCTCCATCGACCCCTCTGCTGCTCTGGCCTCCTGAGGCCTCCAGGGCCAACTCCTCCTCGTTAGGCAAGTCTCAGCTCAAGTTGTCATCTCCTCCCAGGGGCCTTCCCTGACCACCGAGCCTCTGCCTCCTCCCACCCCACTGTTCTTATGACACTTGCGTCAGGTGCAACAGTATGTTTATGTGCTGCCCCTTGTCTTGTCTTTCTCTCCCTAGCCCAGAACTTGGCACCGAATAAATATTTGTTGAATGAATGTGCTAGATCCCGTGGGGCCTTGCTCACCACGCCAAGTGCTGCAAGGTGGGAAAGGCTGGAAGGATTTTAAATGAAGCAGGAACAACAGGACCACAACTGTGTTGTTAAAGAGCCTTCCTGTCACCCGGTGAGGGGTGAGGAGAGAGGGAGCTGGGAGACCAGACTAGAGGCTGTCACTGCCTCTTTTCTCTTTCCCCCCTCCTCCTCCAGGCTTCACCTCTTCCGAAATGGATCTTTTTCAGCTCAGAGCGCAGTACCTCATGAACTGTCATTGTAAGCAGCCTGGAGGCCAGGAAAAAGATTCTTAATTCTTTTTTCCTCCTTGAAAGACGAGCTTAATGAAAAACTACTGCACTGAGGGTAGAGAAACTGAGCTGAGAGGGGCCCGGGGATCCTCTAGACGGGGAAACAAGGCCCAGAGAGAGCCCCTCCCAGGGCCGGAAGCGGGCCAGGAGCGGCCCTGTGCCCCCAGGGTGGGTGCCTGACGCACAGTGTGATTGAGAAGTGAGGGACGGGAAGGGAGGGACGGTGCTGCAGGAGGCACACCGAGCCTTTGGGGGAGGGGCAGGAGGAAGGCCCCTTGGGCACCTGGAAACTCAGGCGGAGTAGCTCATGGGTGGTTGGGTCCTGTGAGGAGGCATCCCCGCCTCCTGTCGCTGGGTGGGCAGGACTGATCCCCAGGGCAAGCGGTGGGCCCCTCCGTTAGCTCACCTGAGACAAGCCCCTGCTCTCCCTCTCCGAGCCCAGCATCCCGGCTGGCCACGCAGTGGGGGGCGGTGCCTAGCAGAGGACGTGGGGTGGGAAGGAGCCTGGGGGTTCATGACTTTATCTTAGCCCCTCGGGTAAGGGGAGGAATCCTTGCCTGGACTCCTTGGGGTGTGTGTGCGGAGGGTGGGGAAACATGGCCCACCAGGAGGGCCCCAAACCTGCAGCAGACAGAGAGCAGGAGGATAAGTGGCTGGCGCCCAGCAGACGGAAGGAGGGATTGGGTCCAGGGACATGGCATCACGAAAATGCAGAGAGAGGAGGCAGCAGGAGAGGTTAGAGGGCTGAGCCCAAGGCCGGGACTTAGCTCACTGACTTTATTTGGGTTACCCTGGGCCCCAGGTTCTCTCCTCCGGGCCATCGTATATTTTGCGGCCTGGGCTGTGCCAACCTCGGTTTCCCCACCTGTTCACAGGAATAACAAGATCCGTAGCATCCATTTGTCATGAAGCCCATGAAAGGCATTGCACAAGTCAAGTTCCAAATTCTAACAAACTGAATTCTGACCGGGGAGCTTTGAGAGATGAAGATCTGGACAGAAATAAGCCCAGCAGAACAATATTAGAATGTAAGAGTTAAAATTGCCTTTTTTTTTTTTTTTTTTTGGGTAAGGGGAGTGGTTTATGAAAAAGGGCAGAGAGGACACAAAACACGTAGATATTGTCTGTAACAAAAGCTGCCAGGGTGCGATGAAGTAAGACTGGCACGTCCTTTGAGAAGAACTGGGTTTTGTCATTTTTGTCCGTTAAATCCAGGGGCTCTGGGCTAACCTGATCGAGACACTGACCCAAGGGCGCCTCCTGGTGGTCAGTTCTAAAAATACTGAAAATTCTCCCACTTGCTTTTTCTCCCTTATTAAAACAATGTATTGTACTTTTCTTTAGGACAAGTTCCTAGAAGCACAAGGGCTGGGTTGGTGGATGCTAGCATTTTGCATGTAAGCAGGTGATATCTAAGTCTCTTTCCAAAATAGTTTGCACCAATTTGCACTCCCTTTTTGGTTCAGATAAACGTGAACACCAAGATGAGACGGGGGTGGGGGGGGGTCACTTCATCTACAGCATTCTGTCCATAAAATGAAAGGGCTGGATTTTTTTAAAAAAAGAAACAAAGAGACTTCCCTAGGGGTCCAGTGGTTAAGACTTTGCCCTTCCACTGCCGGGTGCCTGGGTTCAGTCCCTGGTTGGGGAACTAAGATCACGCGTGCTGCACGGTGTGGCAAACAAACAGACAGATAGATAGATAGATAGATAGATAGATAGATAGATAGATAGATAGATAGAAACAAAGTAAGGAAACCAATCTTCTCTGAACAGCGTGATCCCTGCTTTGTGCTCAGAGGTGGGTGAGCTGAGCCAGCAAAAGTTGGGAGAGTCTTGCCAGGCAGGGACCTGCCCAAGGTCACACAGCCAGTGGGTCTTCCCAAACCTGTCTGATCTCCAAACCCTTGGCTGCCCCACGGCCTCACCCTCCTCCCCAGCTTCTTCATTCATTCCACAGACAAACAGTTCTTGCGTGGTTACCGGGGTCAGGCTCCCTGCACCATGTAGGGGACGCCACAGGAGCAAAAGCAGATGTGTCCCTGCGCACTTGAAGAATCTCACAAATAAACGCCTACTTGCAAACGGAGCCAAATGGCCGGGGCAAGAGGCACAGATGAGTGCAGGGTGAGGGGAGCCTACAGCTGGCCAGCCTGTCTTTATTCTGAGGGCACCGGGTGACCGTGAGGGGTTTTAAGCAGGGGAGGGAGTGACTGGGTGAAAATCAAGCAGAAGGACCAGTGTGTGCTTTTGAAGCTGCCATCCGTCACATGTCCCTCGGCGCCCCACCTGGGCCTCTGGGCTTGGGGGACCGGCGGTGGCTGCCATGTGGGGAGCGTATGGCCGTTGAGCCCACCTCCGGCAGCCAGGTCTGAAGAGCCGGCCACTTCCGCCCTCTGCTCTCCCTGTGGTTGGCTGCTGGGGCTGAGACACCTTGGGCCGGCGCGGAGGGGAGCGGGGCTGGCCCAGGAGGGGCCGGGGCCTCCCGACTCCCAGCTTGTCTGTGGTTCTGAGGGCCCGGCTCAGCCTCTTCCTGCCACTCGTCCCAGCCCTGGGCCTTATAGGGAAGGAATCTTTCCAGGGCTTCTCCCCACCTCCACCCCCATCCCCCGCTGCCTCTCCCCACCCTCCCCCAGGCTGTGAGCGGGGACAGAGAGGTACCCAGTCCTCGAGACAGAGGGGTCTTGGGGCTGGGGGGGCTTCTCTTAGGGACACTCCTTCCATATGGTTTCCATTCTTCCCTTCCTAAGCCCTTCAGGTCTCCTGGGCCCGATGCCAACGTTGCCTCCCCAGGTCCAGTCAGAATTCACTGTCCACCCAACAGTGTGTGCCAGGCCCCTACCCCTTGCCAGTACCAGTTAGATGGGGGTGGGGACAGAGGGGTGGGACGCATCCTGCCCTCCGCAGCTCACAGCCCAGTGGGAAGATGCAGAGCCAGCCCCAAATAAGTAAGAGAAGCATTCTTCTAGAACTGTGTGTGCAAAGTGCTGTGGGCTTGAAGGAAGAAGGGGGCGGGGGGTGCGGGGCGGTGGTCAGAGGAGGAAGTGTCCATGGCTTCCTCCCCTGGACTTCCAGACGCAAGGTCTAGTGTGATGAGAAATGGGCAGGGGCGGGGGCAGGGACGAGCAGAAAGCAAGACACACACACACACACACACACACACACACACACACACACACATACCCTGTGGTCTGTTTCCCCCACAAAACGAAAGCTATTTAATTTGAAGGACTATTCTTTATTCTGAGATTATAGCTTTCCTGTTTTTTGGTGTTCTGATGTCCTTTCCAGAAGGTACTTTGTTTGTTTTTTTGTTGTGGTTAAAGAGGACATAACATGAGTTCCACTCCCATAACAAAATGTTAAGTGTATGGCACAGTATTGTTAGCTAGATGCCCAGCGCTGTACAGCAGATCCCTAGAACTTATTCCTCTTGCATAACTGAAACTCTACCCCCATTGAATAGCAACTCCCCATCTCCTCCTCCCCCCAGCCCTTGGCAACCACCCTTCTACTTTCTGTTTCTATGAATTTAACTGTTCTAGATACCTCATATAAGTGGAATCATGCAGTATTTGTCCTTCTGTGACTGGCTGATTTCACTTAGCATGTCCTCATGTTTTCATCTGTGTTGTAGCATAAGACAAGATATTCTTTTTCATGGCTGAATAACAAACATTTCATTGTATGTATATACCACATTTTCTTTACTTTCATCCGTCCATCAATGGACATATAGGTTGTTTCCAATTCCATTGCAATGCTGCAGTCAACATGGGAATGCAAATATATTTTTGAGATCCTGATTTCAGTTCTTTTGGATATATACCCGGAAGTGGGATTGCTAGATCATATGATATTCAGTTTATTTTGAGGAACTACCAGATGATTTTCCAATGTGGCTGCACCATTTTACATTCCCACCAACATGCACAAGGTTTCTCTTTTTTATATCCTCCAACACTTGTTAACTCTTGTCTTTTTGATATTAGCCATTCTAACATGTGTGCGGTGGTATCATATTGTAGTTTTGATTTGCATTTACCTGATGATTAAGGATGTTGAGCACCTTTTCACTTGCTTGTTGGCCATCTGTGTTTCTTCTTTGGAGAAAAGTCTGTTCAGATCCTTTGCCCATTTTTAAATTTGGTTATTTGGGTTTTTGCTATTGAGTTGTAGGAGTTCCATATATATTAACTTCTTATCATGTGTATAGTTTGCAAATTTATGGTTTGCAAATATTTTTTCCCATTCTGTAGGTTGCCTTTTTGTTGATTGTTTCTTTTGCTGTGCAGAAGCTTTTTAGTTTGATATAGACCCACTTGTCTATTTTTGCTTTTGTTGCCTGTGCTTTTGGTGTCATATCCAAGAAATCATTGCCAAGACCATTGTTATGAAACTTTTCCCCTGTGTTTTCTTCTAAGAGTCTTATAGTTTCAGATCTATATTTAAGTCTTCAATCCATTTTGGGTTGACTTTTGTGTAGGGTGGAAGATAAGGGTCCAGTTTCATTCTTTTGCCCATGGATATCCAGTTTTCCCAGCACCATTTGTTGTTTGGTTTTAAAGGCCTTCTTTGGCAGAATAACAAATTTTCAGTCCTTTGCAAGTTCCCTAAAGTTTCTTTAGAAATGTTGCTGGTTTATGAAATCCTGTGAACCAGACTCTCATAATTTTATTATAGTGACAGATTGTTTTTTAAAAACTAGGATTTGTGGGCCAGTATACACATGGCTCTTATGAAAAGGGTGGGTCAGTCAGGAATGTTCCAGAAAATCTGAGCCATAGGGCCCATGTCCTTGGAGGCCACATCCCAGTCTGACTGGTAGTTCATTCCTTCTCCCCAATCAGGCCGTGAGCGGTTTGGAGTTCGCGGCTCCACAGAGAAGGTGCTTGTTAACGTCTGTCCCCTGCCTTGCAGCCAGGAGTGCTGAGATCAGAGAGGTGAAGCCCTTTGCCTACATCACAGAGCAGCTCAGGCAGAGGCGACCCAGCCTGGGATCTCCCAGTTCTCGGGCCAGCGCTGTCTTGACTGCCCTGTTATCAGCATGTGTCTCTCTCTCTGCCTGCACTGAACAAAACCTTTCTCACCCTGTAGTCCAGAGTGGCTGACAAAAAGCTTTTTCCTTCCGAACTGGAAAGCCTTGATTTTGTAGAGACGGGGCTTGTACCAGCATGGCACCTGGCACATGGGGAGAACATGGTAACTGTCTGAACGAAGGGATGGCCAGCATTTCCAATTGGGAGGTGGCTCCGTGTAAGAGCCAGAAATTAGAAAATTTAGATTCTGTTTACTGCTCTGCCGCAGGTTTACTGTTTGACACTGGGCAGGTCCCTTCCTGTCCTTAGTTATCTCATCTGTTAACAAAAACAGCAACAATTATGATAGATAACATGTAATGAGTGCCTCATATGTGTCAGGCACTGTGCTAACCACTTTCATAGGTATTAACCTATTTACTCTTCCCAGTCACCCCAGAGATAGAGGTTATTAATGCCTCTGGAATACAGATGAGGAAACACTAGCCCAGAAGTGTTATGTATCTTGTCCAAGGTCATACAGTTAGTTAGAGGGACAGCAGGGATTGCAACGCAGGCAGGCTGGCCCCAGAGATCATCCCATCACTAGGTGATACTGAGCATCTAGAAGATTTATCTTTTCTTGCTCAGAAATGCAGTGATTCTTTGAGACACAGAAAGTGGGAGCTGTTTCAGTTCTGGGCCTTTGGCAAACTGTTTCTGGTTGAGCGCCTGTAGGCTTTGTGAAATAGCAACCACGCAGATCTCTTCCTGGGAGGAAGGCAACTGTTAGGACAGGGTTACTTTGGAGGAATTTTGGCAGACAGGAAGAAAAAAAAGCAGATGCGAAGTCCTGTCTCCCTGTCACTCTGCCTCTCCACGGCCTCTTCAGTGTCCCCTGCAGCTCCATGATGGCTGCCCTCAATGAGGCCCAGGCCACCTTCAGCCCCGACCTGGGTGTCTCTCTGGCAGCTGACCTCACTCACTTGCTCCAGAGCATTCCAAGTGGTGGCCAGAGTCAGCCTCTAAAGACAGCAGTGAATCACATCACGCCCCTACTTAAAGCCCTCTCATGGCTTCCGGAAACTCCTGGAATAAATCCAAGGTGATCCCTGCCCACCTCTCTGACCTTATGTCACACCTCCTCCCCTTTGCTCACCCTCCCGTAGTCCTGTGCTGTCCTAACCAGTGGCCACTAGCCATATGGGGCTGCTGAGCCCTTGGAATACGGCTAGTCTGAATTGAGATGTGCGCATCCATGTAAACTACACACCTGATCGTGAAGCTGTAGTACAAAAAAGATGTAAGATGTCTCATTAATAATTTCTATATTGGGAATTCCCTGGCGGTCCAGTGGTTAGGACTCAGCCTTTCCACTGCAGGGGGCCTGGGTTCCATCCCTGGTCAGGGAACTGAGATTCTGCAAGCCGGGCTTCCCTGGTGGCGCAGTGGTTGAGAATCTGCCTGCCAGTGCAGGGGACACGGGTTTGAGCCCTGGTCTGGGAGGATCCCACATGCCGCGGAGCAACTAGGCCCGTGAGCCACAATTGCTGAGTCTGCGTGTCTGGAGCCTGTGCTCCGCAACAAGAGAGGCTGCGATAGTGAGAGGCCCGCGCACCGCGATGAAGAGTGGCCCCCGCTCGCCGCAACTAGAGAAAGCCCTCGCACAGAAACGAAGACCCAACACAGCCATAAATAAATAAATTTAAAATAATAATAATAAGTTTGAGGGTGTAATATACAGCACAGGGAATATAGCCAATAAAAAAAAAAAAAAAAAAGATCCTGCAAGCCACATGGCATGGCCAAAAATAATAATAATTTCTATATTGATTCTACATTGAAATGTTAATATTTGAGATATATTGGGTTAAATAAAATATTAAAATGAAATTCACCTATTTCTTTTTACTTTTTTTTTTACAATACCAATGTTTATTCTGAAAAGTAATTGTATGTTCCAAGTAGCAGATATTAACAACTTCCAACACGATCTCTAGGAGTAATTCACAGTTCTGAACTATGCTTTGGAAAAGCATTTCCAGCTGTCTGTGCAGGATTTATTCCTATCCCATCATTGGTAATAAGTGCACTTGTTGCTGCAGGAACTTTACATTCTTCTGCTGCAAACTTTAAGACTGTTGTGAAAGGTGTACTTTCAGGAACACTGTGTACTTTGTAAGGCAGCCTTGGGTCCAAGGTCAGTGTGATCTTAAAGGAAACTGTGGTGGAACCAGCCTGGACAGAGACCCCATGCCAACTCCCTCTTTTTACTTTTTTATTGTGGCTACTAGAAAATTGTAAATTGCATGTGTGGCTCACATTCTATTCCTATTGGACTGTGCTGCCCTAGCCACACTGGCTTTCCTTCAGTTCTGGACGGTGCCCAGCTCTTCCCAGCCCCAGGCCGCAGGCCCCTGCATCCCTCCTCCCGCAGCTCTTCTCCACCCCCTCTCAGTTGCCCTGCCCCCACCCCCCACTCCCGCTGCACCTCCGTTACACAATCACAGAGAACCCTTCTGTTTGCATGTTTGTTATCTTTTTTCCTCCTGGATGGACTGCAGGCTCCCGAGGATCTGCTCTTGGTCCAGTACCTGGTTCCGCGTTGGCTGGGAAAGGCCTGTGGTCAGTCAGAGGCCTGGGGGAGGGAAGGATGGGAACCGGCTCACATTCCTCCGCCTGAAGCCAAGGTGTCAGGGAGGGGGCGGGGGGCGGGTCTTAGGCCAGAAGGCTCCACCTGCTGTTGGCCAGGGCTTAGCAGAAGCAAGAGTAGGTAATCAGCAGCTCTGAGCGGAACACACGGGCTACAAGGGGCTTTGGGCTTTTCGTGGGGTCCTGGGAACCTCCTATTTGGGTAGAACCAGGGCTGCAGATCCTCCCAGGCTTCATGAGAACTCGTTTGCCAGCTGGGCCGGCTGCCACTGTCTGCCAGGCCCTAGGGAAATGCCAGGGCAGCCCAGGTGGACTTGAGCTTTGCTGGGGCTCCCCAGGGTCCGTCTCGGCCCTGCTGCTCACCAGCACGGTGACCTTGACAGGTCACTCAGCTCCCCTCCAAATGAGCATCAGCTCACTGCCTGGGGCCGGTGAGGACCAGAGGGAGGGACGTGTGTCTCCAGCACCGATGCGGCACCGTGTGGGAACACACAGATGTGCAGGCCACCCCGACGTCCTTGTGACCAACGCTCCCTCCATGCCAGCAGCCACCTTTGCAGGGCGCTGGCCACGATGGGGACAGAAGCAGTGCCTGGCCTCACTTCCTGAGCAAGCCCCCCACACCTCGCGATACGGGAGGACCACCAGGTCACCACCTCGTTCTGTGTTTTCACCCTGAGGACCCTGACTTTGGAAGTATCTGGAGGAGGCAGAGGTACCACCATTTCTGTGAAGAAGGCATGTGGGTTCTAATTGGCCACAAGCTCAGAGTGAGCCCACGGGTGACCTGATTGCTAAAATAGTCCAGGAGGAAGGCAGAAGCTTCCAGAACCGGGAGCGGGTGGGGTGGCCGAAAGGAAGTGAGGGCATCGTTTTGGAACTGGCCCAACTCTGCGGCCAGCTCTGGAGAGCAGGGAGCCCCCTCTCTCTGGAAACCTCCGCTAGTCCAGCCCCAGTGGGTGAGAACAGGGTGGGGCAAAAGCAGGTGCCAGCCAGACGCAGGGCTGGGTCGATGGGGGTGGTGGCGAATGCTGCATTCTGACTCTCCAGCCTTTTCCAAACACTGCTCTTGAATGAATCCAGACAGCTTTTCTAAGACCGGGCCAGTGCCCCCGGGCCTTTGCCTCTCAGGTTAGAAGCAGCCCAGAGCGTTGGGGCTGGAAGGGCCCAGGAGACCAGGTGGGACGGGCGCTCCAGTCCCACATGGGGAAGCTGGGAGCCTGCCCGGAGCCCGCGGGGAGAAGGTGACAAAGAGGCCAGCTCTCCTTCAGCCCTCCCGCTGCGCTCAGCGGCTCCGAAAGGGATGCAAGGAACAAAGAAGATGGCTTTTCTCATACAGTAGATAATGAATGTTTTGATTCTCAGCCCTGGAGAGGATCATCTCCCAGAGTACCCAGCCAGGAAATTTACATACTGCAGTTGACCCTTCCAGAGGGCCTGGGGCGGGGCCTGGGCTCCAAGAGGGCAGTGGCCCCTCGCTGGTTCCTCCACGGGCAGGGATGGCTGGTGAACCCCATGATCTCCGGCCAGGCCAGGCCGGCCAGCGAGGACAGAGCCCAGCAGCCCCCAGCTTGGTGTGGAGGGAGGGGCAGGTAGGGAGGGGAAGCTTGGGCAGAGCAACCCCCGACTCTACTTTTCTGTTTTATGTCTAATTATAAAAGCAATTCATACTCATTGTAATATTGGGGAACTACAGAAAGGTAGAAGGGAGAAAATGAAAGTCATCTGTCATCTCAGTGCCCAGAGATAATGCCGTCGGTATTTTGTTGTATTTCTCTCTAGTCCTGTTTTTCTGCACGGATCATACGTGTGTATCTAAGTGTGTGTTTTAACTGTAATCATACTCTACAGTAGCTGCCTTCCCTCTCCCCACCCCCACGTTACATCGTATTGTGAACACTTTCTCACAGCATTCAAATTTTCTTTAAAGTTATTTAATGGCTGTATAATATTCTATTAAGAATTTATTTAGCCATTCTCCTATTTTTTAAATTCTCCTGTTTTGACTCTTTTTTTACCAAAGGAATTTGGCAGTTTTAAAACTTCCACTTAAAAATATAAATCCAGCTTTTCGGCTGCGGTTCTGGGGCATCCTGTCTGCTATTCATACTGAGAGGCACCCCTTGGTTTAACATCTCCAGGTGATGGCAAAGGTCGTGCATTTGGAAGAAACAAAAAATAAACCCCAGCACCCCACCGGGGAGGCTGAGGCAGAGAGTTTTCATGCTGTGCCCCCAGTGGAGTGCCATTCACATCACCAGCTCGGTGTGTGGATGTGCCCGTCCTCCGGGCAGCGTCCTGGGGTGCGAGCTGGAGGAAAGGGTTGGGCCGTTCGCCCCTTCACACTCTGCTTGGGATGAGTTGACATGTGATCTTGGGCAAGTCCTCTCACAGCTCCGTTTCACCCTCCCTAGGCTGTAATGTGGACCTGATGCTAGAGTGGCTAGAATCGAATGCCATAAAGCTGCCTCTGACCCAGTATTGCCTCACTGGGGAGCAAAGGAACAAGGGCCTGGTAGGGCCTGGGTGGCCTCAGCAAGTGACCTTTGCCCTGTAAGAGCCGTGGTGCCCCTCCCAGCTCTGAGATTCTCTGCCGTGTCCCCAGCCCCAGGAGTCTGTGGCTACATCCTGAATGGCTGGCCCTTGGCCTTCCAGTTGTCCAAACTGGATGACTCCAGACCCCTTTGAATATCTCTGGCCTCCCAGGGCCCTGATTTAGTCCCTAGCAAGGCACTCATCGGGCTTCCTGTCCTTCCCGGATCCCTGCTCAGCAGCCCGGAACCAGGCCCCAATATGACTCATGGAGAACCCCTAGGTCTGCTGCATCCCCCAGCCCTTTCTGAGAAATTTCCTGTTGTATTCAGGGGTCATGCAAGCAGGGTTTCTGGAGGTTCAAGGCTGGACACCTCTAGAATGTACGCCTCAGGAGGGCAGGAGCCTTGTGCTTCTCACTCACTTGGTGCCCTCAGTGCCCAGCACTGGTCCTGGCCTACAGTAGACCCTCGGTAAATACTAGCCACTAGTCAGTGGGGGCCTCTGACTGCCTCAGTTCTCCTTTCCATCCTGCCCTGCTAGGCCATGAGCTCTGGGAGAGCAGAGATCAGCCAGGTTTACCTGCGTCCTCAATGCCCAGCAAAAACACTGGCATGTGGAGATGGTCCACGAATGTGTAAAGGAACAGAGAACGGATGGATCAATGAGTAAATCATGTCCTGAGAGAGTCAGAGCTCACGATACAGGCCCTCCCTTACTCCCCACCTCCCCTCCATGTGGGTCTCTTCCCTCTCACCGAAGGGTCCTGAATGGCCCCTTCCTCTGTCCCTCCTTGGTGGAAACTGAGGCTTCCTGGCTCTGTGACTTTGGACAAGTCACTCAACCTCTCTGAGCCTCCATTGCCTTTCTGAAAGTGTGGTGAGGCTTTGGTGGTTAGTGCAGTTGGTGCCCAGCAAGTAAGTGGTGGGCACTCGAGAAGCGGCCCCTCTTGTTGGCGGTGGCCTGGCCTCTGTACGTGGTGTGAGCCCCCCGACGTGAGCTGGCTGACTGTTGACGGATGGAGGTGCAGGGGATGATCTTGGGCTGAGGCCACGGAGGGTTCTGGATCCCATGAGACCTGGCAGCTGTCCCTGGCACTTCGCCCTTGGCTCTGTCATTGGGTGTCCTTTCTCCTGCTGGGAAGGCACACGCTGTGGCTGGGGAGCTCGGCCAGGAGGGGGCCCAGCTCCTCTGGAGAGCTGCTCTCTTGTCTCCCCGCAGCGGGAAAGGGGCTGGCCACCCTGCCTCCGGGGCCCCCACGCCAGCTGCCCCACGCAGGGCAGGAGCAGCAGCTGCGTAATGGAAGCCCCGGGCCCCCTCGGCCTGTCACTCAACTCTCTGGGCCTCCAGACTTTAAAATGGGGGGGAAATACAGTCTAACGGAAGATTTACAGGCCTGCTGAAAGCAGCAAATGAGAGGGTGTCTCTGAGAGCACTTTGGCCGCTGTCACACACGCTCCTGAGGTTATAGTACAGTCACTAGCTTGACTAGGAGCCAGTCCGCAGGGGTGGGAACACGCCCACCGCCCCTCAAAGCTGGGAGAGGCCGCCTGGCCCTGCCGCAGTTGCTGTGGGGCGTGGGGAGCTGACCACCTCCCTCAGCTTCAGCGTCCTCATCTGCCAAATGAGGGCAGCGCCCTCCCAGGGTTCCTGCGAGGAGTCACTGAGGCCCTGCACGCGAGGGGTCTGGCTAAGTCCAGCCTCAGAGGTAGTGACTGCTCCAGGGGCCTCCCCGACCTCACTTTGCCCACCTGTAATATGAAGATGATGATCACCCCCCCATCCTTCAGGTCATCCGAGGACTCAATAAAACGAACCAGGAAACCCACCTAGCGTGAGTGCCCGGCATGTAGAAAGTGCTCATTTAGCTATTATTATGCGGTTTTTGCTGGTGGTAGCAAAGCCAGCCAGGGTGAGAAGCTGCCCCCCCCCGCCTCACCCCTGCCTCGCCTGCCCTCTGCCTGGGCTTCTCGTCCTCGGCCCACGATAGGACACTTGGACAGATGGGAGCAGAGTGACCCCCATCGAGCTCGCCAGGCCAAACTGCGTTCCCAGCATCTTTGGAGCACGAGGCCAGCGGGACGGCTGTGCAGCAGCTGCCGCCAGCAACCCGAAGGGGGCCGAGTCTCCAGGCTGGGCCTTGGGGTCTTGGCTAGGCCTGCGCACTGAGCAGGCAATGAACCCTGGTCTTCTCCTGCACAGACCCCTGTGCCATCTCCCAGCTGCTCCAAGGCCATCACAATCTACCTTTCTGCTCACACGATGCCAGAGCTCCAAGGGAATGCCCGAGACACAGCAAAAAGCTTTATTTTTTTCTGGTTGTGAAAGTAATTCTTGTTCACTGCAGAAAAATAAATAGAAAAATATAAATTAAGAGCACCCCAAATTTCAAACTTCCAAGTCTTTTTCTGTGTATACACATATAGATATAGACTGTTTTTACAAGAATGGAATCCTATGATACTTGCTTTTAAAAAAATTGGAATGAGTATACTTTTTTTTTTTTATTAATTAATTTATTTATTTTTGGCTGTGTTGGGTCTTCGTTTCTGTGCGAGGGCTTTCTCTAATTGCAGCAAGCGGGGGCCACTCTTCATCGCGGTGTGCGGGCCTCTCACTATCGCAGCCTCTCTTGTTGCGGAGCACAGGCTCCAGACACGCAGGCTCAGTAGTTGTGGCTCACGGGCCTAGTTGCTCCGCGGCATGTGGGATCTTCCCAGACCGGGGCTCGAACTCGTGTCCCCTGCATTGGCAGGCAGATTCTCAACCACTGTGCCACCAGGGAAGCCCGGGAATGAGTATACTTTATTTTTTAAATCTTTTTATTGTAAAATATGACACATACAGAAAGACCACATAAAATGATTGCTCAACTCGACATGTTATGAGGCAAACACCCTTGGACCCACTGCCCGGGTGAAGAACTCTGCCAGCGCCCCCCCCACCCCCCCCCCCAGAAGCCGTCAGTGTGCCCCATCTTAGTCACACTCCCTACCTCCCCCCAAAAGTTTCCATTATCCGGATTTTTAAGATAATCATTTTCTGGCTTGTTATCACTCAAGTGTGCATCCCTAGATGCTATAATTTTGTCTTTTAAAAAACCTCTCTTTTATGTCCCTTTAATCTACAGGTTTATTTTTGTAACTTGCTTTAAAACAAAAAACAAAAAAACTTGGCAGTGTATCTTGGGCCTTGTCCATGTGATTCTCATTTTTAATGAGTCCATTGTTCTGTCCCAGGGATGAATATAACCGACTCATTCCCCTACTGATGGACACTTAGGTTATTCTCACACTTCTGCCATTACATACAATACTATGATGGAAAGCTTTATGCATATGTTTTCGTGTACTTGAATGATTCCTAGAAGAAATTTCTAGAAGTGGAGTCTCGGGTCCAAAGAACAGGCTCTTTTTTGAGAAATGATCCACATACCGTATAATTCACCCATTTAAAGCATACAATTCAGTGTTTTTTCATATATTCTGAGTTGTGCAACCATCACCACAATCAATTTTAGAATATTTTCATCATCCCATAAAGAACCCCAAACCCATTTTCCCCCATCCTCTCTCCCAGCCCTAGGCAACCATTGCTATAAAGGACTGTCTTCTTCTTTTTTTTTTTTTTCTTTGTTTGTTTTGGTCATGCCATGCGGTTTGTGGGATCTTAATTCCCCGACCAGGGATTGAACCCGAGCCCTCAGCACTGAAAGCACGGAGTCCTAACCACCGCACTGCCAGGGAATTCCCTATAAAAGACAATCTTGGGACTTCCTTGGTAGAGCAGTGGTTAAGAATCCACCTGCCAATGCAGGGGACACGGGTTCGAGCCCTGGTCCGGGAAGATCCCACATACCGTGGAGCAAGTAAGCCCATGAGCCACAACTATTGAGCCTGTGCTCTAGAGCCCGTGAGCCACAACTACTGAAGCCCGTGCGCCTAGAGCCTGTGCCCTGCAACAAGAGAAGCCACCTCAATGAGAAGCCTGTACACTGCAACGAAGAGTAGCCCCCACTCACTGCAACTAGAGAAAGCCCGTGCGTAGCAATGAAGACCCAACGCAGCCATAAAAAAATAAATAAATAAATTTATTTTTTTAAAAAAGGCGTTTCTTCTTTCTGTCTCTATGGATTTGTCTATTCTGGACATTTCATATAAATGAAGTCAAACAGTGTGTGACTTTTGTGACTGACTTTCAATTAGCTTAATGTTTTCAAGGTTTATCCATGTCATAGCATGCATCAGTACTTTATTCCTTTTTATTGCTGAATAATATTCCATTGCATGATTAAACCACAGTTTTTTATCCATTCATCAGTCTGTGGACATTTGGGTTGTTTCTGCTTTTAGCTTTTATGAATGTGAACGTTCATGTAAGTTTTTGTGCAAATGTATGTTTTCATTTCTCTTCGATATATATCTCCTAGGCATGGAATCACTGGGTCATATGCTAATTCTGTTTAACCCTTTGAGGAACTGCCAGATGGTTTTCCAAAGAGGCTGCATCATTTTAAATTCCTACCAGTAGTGTGTGAGGGTTCTGACTTCTCCACATCCTTGTCAACACTTGTTATTATCTGTTGTTGTTGGTTTTTTTTAATAGGAAACCTGGTGGTTGCGAAGTAGTATCTTGTGGGTTTAATTTTCATTTCCCTGATGGCTAATGATATTCAGCATCTTTCGTGAACTTATGGGCCATTTGTATATCTTCTTTGGATCAGTGTCTAGTCAGATCATTTGCCCATTTTTAAATTAGAGTATTTGTCTTTTATTATTGAGTTGTAAGAGTTCTTTATATAATCTGGTTATAATTCCTTATCAAATATATGAATTGCAAATATTTTCTCCCATTCTGTGGGTTGTTATTTTACTTTCTTAATGATGTTCTTTGCAGCACAAAAGTTTTTTATTTTCATGATGTCCAATTTATCTATTTTTTTTTTGTAAATTTATTTTTATTTATTTATTTATTTATTTTTTGGCTACGTTGGGTCTTCGTTGTTGCGCACGGGCTTTCTCTAGCTGCGGCGAGCAGGGGCCACTCTTCATTGCCGTGTGCGGGCTTCTCATTGCGGTGGCTTCTCTTGTTGCGGAGCACGGGCTCTAGGCGCACGGGCTTCAGTAGTTGTGGCACGTGGACTCAGTAGTTGTGGCTCACAAGCTCTAGAGCACAGGCTCAGTAGTTGTGGTGCACGGGCTTAGTTGCTCCGCGGCATGTGGGATCTTCCCGGACCAGGGCTCGAACCCCTGTCCCCTGCATTGGCAGGCAGATTCTTAACCACTGCGCCACCAGGGAAGTCCAATTTTTTTCTTTTGTTGCTGTGCTTTTGGTGTCATATTTAAGGAACTGTTGCCTAATCCTAGGGCGTGAAGATTTATGCCTATGTTTTCTTCTAACAGTTTCATAGTTTTAACTTAAACATTTGGGTCTAAGATTCATTTTGAGTAAATTTTTCTGTGGGGTGTGAGGAAGGTGTCCAGCTTCCTTCTTTTTGCATGTGGGTAACCAGTTGTCCCAGCACCATTTCTTGAAAAGACTGTCCTTTCCCCATTGAATTATCTTGGAACTTTTGTTGAAAATCAATTAACTGTAAATGTGAGGCTTTATTTATTTATTTATTCATTTATTTGGCTACGTTGGGTCTTCGTTGCTGCGTGTGAGCTTTTTCTCTAGTTGTGGCGAGCGGGGGCTACTCTTCGTTGTGGTGCACGGGCTTCTCATTGTGGTGGCTTCTCTTGTTGCGGAGCATGGGTTCTAGGCGCACGGGCTTCAGTAGTTGTGCGTGGGCTTAGTAGTTGTGGCGCACATGCTTAGTTGCTCCGCAGCATGTGGGATCTTCCCAGACCAGGGATCAAACCTGTGTCCCCTGCATTGGCAGGCGGATTCTTAACCACTGTGCCACCAGGGAAGTCCCAATTATGGTTTTTTATTTTAATATTTATTTTTATTTATTTTATTTTTTTTGGCTGCATTGGGTTTTCATTGCTGCTCACGGGCTTTCTCTAGTTGAGGCGAGCGGAGGCTACTCTTTGTTGTGGTGCGTGGGCTTCTCATTGCAGTGGCTTCTCATTGCGGTGGCTTCTCTTGTTGTGGAGCACGGGCTCTCGGCGTGCTGGCTTCAGTAGTTGTGGCACGTGGGCTCAGTAATTGCGGCTCACGGGCTTAGTTGCTCCGCAGCATGTGGGATCTTCCTGGACCAGGGCTCGAACCCATGTCCCCTGCATTGGCAGGCGGATTCTTAACCATTGCGCCACCAGGGAAGCCCTTAATTACGTTTTTGAAGTGTTCATTGCAAATGCATAGCGATGCAATTGATTTTTGTATATTCAGCTTGTATCCCACAACTGTGCAGAAATCGTTTATTAGTTCTAATATTTTTTGGTGGATTCTTCAGAATTTTCTATATACATTAGTCATCTACAAATAGTTTTACTTCTTCCTTTGCAATCTGGATGCCTTTCTTTTCTTGCCTTAGTGCCCTGGCTGGAACCTCCAGTACAATGTTGGACAGAAATGGTGAGAGTGGACGTTCTTCTCTTGCTCTTCATCTCAGGGGGAAAGCACCCAGTCTTTCACCATTAAATGCAATACTCACTGTAGCAAGGCTCATTTTAGGATTTTCTGGAAGGTTGGCTGTTACAGCCTCACTACTAGTGTGTATGAATGGGACCCCAGTCCCCTTGCCAAAACAATAGCCCCGAGTTTAGAGGTGAGGACCCCAAGGCCAGGGAAGGGAAGTGTTGCATGCCTCATGACACGGCTGCTCAGCCGCCTTCCATCCAGCTGTCCACAGTCACTGGGGAGTCAGCCTCCTGGACACTCAACCTTCCCTCCCCTAGTAGGGACGCCTTGAGACCCACCAAGGGCAGCCACTGGTACAGAGGGAGGCCTGGGTTCTGTTCTTGGCTTGACCACTAAATTGCTGTATGATCTTGGGCATGTTGCTCCATTCCCCATTCCCTGGGCCTCAGTGTTTCCATCTTTGCAGTGGGAGAGGTGGTCCACTCTAAAGTCCTCCAGCTCTGACCACTCACCCCTAAACCCGCAGCTGCTTCTGCCACTGCCCGGAAGGACCACCAGAGGGCGCCCCAGACCAGCATTTGGCCCAGCTCTGGTGCAGGGGGCCTTAGGGAGGCTGAGAGGCAGGGCGTGTTTTCCAGGAGCCACTAGCTTTGCTTACACAGACTTGCTTGTGGCTAGACCTACCCAAGCCATCTCCCCATTCCTATGAGCACTGATGTCTGAGAAGGGAGGATGGAGACATTGCCCCCAAGGCCAGTGACCTTGCACTCATCCCTGTCTGCTTTGGGTTGGCTGCATAAGGCCCAGGCGTCCCAGTGTCAGGGCCAACAGCCTTGAGTTTCTCAGCCTCAAAAGGTTTCCACTGTCACTCGGCTTCTTAGGGCTGAGGCACCCTTCCCCCACCACATTACCCGGCAGTACAAAGCCCCTATCCTGGAGAGTGCCTGGCTGCCTAGAAGGGACACGTCACAGCCCATTTTGCATATGGATGGATTCACGATGGGGGCCCTGGACAGCGTAGTCTTGGAAACCACGACATCCAGGACCCCCAGATACCTCACGTGACGGACCCCCAGAACCACAGAAATAGGCACCATAGACCTCAGGGACCACCTGGCACTTCCCAGAGCAGAGTGTCTCACCTCCTTTCTGAAGGGTTCTCCTGGGAGCACCAGAGGGGCTCTATCAGGCCCTCTGAGACTCCCCTAATGCTGATTTCACCCTCCAAACAGAAGCAGAACCTTTGCTTTGCAAATCAAGCCCCAAGACAAAGCAGCCTCTCCCAGCCTGTTCCCCGGAGGGATGCCGCAGCCCCCGCCCACCCGAATGCCTGCAACTTGCCTTGCATTCCATTACTTGTGTATGTTTTTTCTCTCCCCTTCCAGACCGGGCCCCCTTGAAGGCAGAGTGACTCTCCCATGCTCCTCAGTTCCCTCCGTGGCAGCTGGTTCAGGACTTGGCATCCAGTAGGAGCTCAACAGATGTCACCATGGGAATCCCTATCCCATCCTGTCCTCCCACTCAAGGACTGGGGCTGCCTCTGCCCCTCACTTAGCTGTGTGGCTTTGGGCCACTTGCTGAGCCTCTCTGAGCTTCCACTCTGTTTTCTTCTTTGCTGCTCTACTTCCCTCAGAAGATTGCCGGGGTCAGAGAGAGTGTGAGAGCCCTGGAGTGAAGGGTGACATGCTCTCCCCATGTCAAGTGCAGTTGTCCTCAGAGCACAGGGCTGCACGCGGAGGTCACATGGAGGAGAGGCAGGCGCCAGGCCACACCCTCCCGAGTGCCCCAGTTTTCAAATAACAATGGCAGTGGCAGACATTTCCTGGGCCTGTTCCATGGACCAGACACTGTGCTAAGTATCTCACCCAGATTCTCTCTCTTGATCCCCTCTGTGACCCTTCGAGTAGGCAGCATGACCATCCCCAGCTTTGCAGACAGGGAAACTGAGGCAGGCAGCAATTAGCTACGTTGCCTGAGGTCACACACTTGGCCAGTGCTGGGGCTGGGACTTGGACCCTGGTGTCTGGCCTCTGGAGCGCGTGCTCTTAGCTACTGAGCCTGCTCGGTGAAGCTGACACGGGGCAGGGATGGGCAGCCCTGGGGTCTTTTTGTCCACTCTATAGGAATCTTCAGGGGTCAGAGATCATTTGTTCTGACCTTCCCGTTTCAGGACTGGAGCACTGAGGCCAGAAAGGAGAGCCTCGCTCAGTCTCTCTCACACACCAGGGCATCTGGGGCAAAGCAGGACCCCGGCAACATCTGCCAGGGAAACTGGGTGATGCCTAAGCCCATGAAGTCTCAGAATCTACGATTCTAAAAATTATCCTGGGGCCTCATTCCCAACAGCCAGCCTCTGTTGTGGTTAGACTCGTTTGCCCAACTTTGGGGTCTTGGTGGGGGGTGATAGGGAGTACGCAAAGGCTCAGAATGATGCCCACCCACCAGCCCAGACGCTGGGCACCAACAGGCTCCTTCTCCCCAGCGCCCAGCCCCTTATCAGGAAAGGAATTTGGGTTGGTGGGGAGGGGGAAGTCCGAGGCCCCTGGCTCCAGCAAGGTGGGTAGGAGAGATAGGGAAGTGGGGAGGGGGCCACGGGAGTCCTGCTGGGAGGGCCAGAGGCCGGAAGGGATGCCCAGAGCCAGCGTGGGGGGGTGGGGTTTGCCAAGCGCTGTCCTTGCTGGCCCGGCCCTGCGACATGGTTCCAGGGCTGCTCCTGCCTTCCATCCTTGCCAGGCAAGACGCCGGCACCTTTAATTAGCAAGCAGCAGCCTCTCCCCGATTCATCACAGTCACTGTTTAATTAGCCGCACACAAGGCGCCCCTACCCCCCAGCTCTGGGTTGAGCAGCCTGCCTCTCTCACAGAGGCTGCCACCACCTCATGGTGTCCCCTGCCACCACCACCCCCCATACTTATTCTGCTCCCCAGAATGGGGGATGGGGTGGGCACGCCTGGCTGAAACCTCAAGGAGATTCTGGGCACTGAGGCTTGTATTGAAGGCATCCAGCAAACATTATTAGGGCCTCGAGTCTGCGCCAGGCTGGCGCTGGGCGGAACCCAGGCTGGACGGGGGTGGCCGCCTCGGTCCTGTGTGCCTGCTGGGGCCGGCTTTTCCCTTTGGGAGGTTTTGCTCCCACCCCACATCCGGAAAGGGACGGCCATTTCTTCCTGTTCCTCCCAGAGCCCAGCAGGCTCCCCCGAGAAGGCTGCATCTTCCGGGATGGAGAGGGTCCATCCTCCAACCCCACCTCTCCCAGCCGCAGATCCCAGAGGCCCAGGCCACGGGCAAAGGGCAGGGGTGGGGGAGTCTCAGCTGCGCTCTGCGTCTGCAAGGGCCCTGGGAGTCGGGGACCCACGAGTGAGCCCACAGGCTGTGGCTGAACCGGGCACTCTGTTTCCTTGAAGCAGGGCGGGGCTGGGAGCCCTGGGAGCGACACCCCACACCCTTCCTGCAGAGCCTGGGCAGCTGCCGCCTCGGGGCAGCCAGCTGGAGGCAGGAGGCTCAGGTTCCAGCCCAGCCCTGCGCTCTGGTCCATCTGTGGCTTCAGGCAAATCAGCCACACTGGGGCCTCAGCATCCTGGCCGCAGAAGGGTGCCGACCCCCAGCTCTGACGTGGACTAAGGACTTGGAAGGATCGGCATTTATTCTGGTTCCTGAGGGAAGGGCCAGAGCCCGTCTGCCCTGGTGCTGACCATCTGTGTGCTCACCAAACTGCACTGGCCTCAGTTTCCCCACAAGTAGCAGCTACCTCATGGGTTGTCGTGAGGATTAAATGATTTACCATGTTTAGTGCACTCAGAACAGAGGGAGTCCTCAGTCATCATTGGCCGTTTGTGCCATTATTTCCCTTCCTTTTATCCATCAATATTTATTGCCAGGTATGAGGGCGTTGGTGGTGAGTGAGTGAGGTGACCTCCCTGCTTTCAGTTTTCCTTCCAGTGGGGGAAGCAGCTGAAAACAAGTAATAAATAAAGGAAAAGTATAATTTCATGTGAATTAAGTCTGCAGTTTAGTTAATGGTAATGTATCAGTGTTAATTTCTTAGTTTTGACAGATGTACCACTGTTAGGTAATGAACTGACATTAGGAAAACTGAGTGAAGGATATACAGACACCCTTTGTACTGTCTTTGCAACTTTTCTGTGAATTTAAAATTATTCCCTAAAAATAGTTTATTCAAAATATACAATTTGGAAAAAAAAGAAAAAGAACAAAAAGGGGAATTCCCTGGCAGTCCAGTGGTTAGGACTCCATGCTTTCACTGCTGGGGGCCTTGGTTCAATTTCTGGTTGGGGAACTAAGATCCTGCAAGCTGCGTGGGCGGTGTAGCCAAAAAAAAAGAAACAAAAAATACAATTTGGGGTAATGGTAAGTACCAGGAAGAAAATAAACGGGGGCAAGAGATAAGGGAGGGGGTGGGGGGCCATTTCAGAGAGGGTGATCCTCTCAGAGGAGGCAGCATTGGGAGAGACTGAGTGATGGGAAGGTCAGGGGAAGACGGGTCAGGACGAGGGAACCGCAGGTGCAAAGGCCTGGAGGCAGGAATTGGCTTGGGAGGTTTGCGGTCCACCTGCAGGGTTGGAGGGGGCTTCGTGGGTAGAGATGAGCTCCGAGAAGTTGGCAGCTTTCCTTCAACGTCATTTTACCCTTTTCAAAGGACAGGAGGGAGGAGGGAGACCCTGGGCTGGGAACTGTATCTGGCCCTTTCCACGAATTAGCACCTCACTTCGTCCCTACAGTCACCCTGTGGGGGAGATACCAGCATTTTCATTTTACAGGTGAGACGGTGGAGGAACAGAGACTCAGCCCACGTCCTTCTCGGTAAAAGTGACAGGCCTGTGCTTGGAAGGAGACACCTCATGGCCCTTCAGGCTGTGCTGGGGACTTGCTGGGAGACATGGAGTGGGCTAAAAGGCAGGGCCTGCACAAGGCCTGGGTGTGGCTACGGAGGGGTAGGCCAAGCAGGAAGGGGGCACGCGAGAGATGGGGTCTCTGGCCAGCACAAGGCTGTGTGTAAGCGCTAGGGAGCATCTTTGTACAATAGTTTTGTAATCAACTTTGGAAATAGTAATACACATTTGTAATACAAACGTCTGAAGGTACAAAACAACATATAGAGACAAGTTAAGGTCCCCCCCCCACCACAGTTTCCTTCCCTCAGAGATGCCCTCTGAGACCTGTTTCTTGTGCATCTTTCCAGAGCAGCACCTTGACCACAAACAACCAGCAGTCCCCGTGGGCCTGCCAGGCACCACCTGCCAGAAAGCCCTAGACGTACAGTTGTCGCTTTTAATCCTCATACCAACCCTTGCCGTGTATATATATCAGTCTCTCCACTTAAAATTGGAGTAAACTGAGGCACAGACAGGTTAAATCACTTGCCCAGTGCCACACAGCTAACACAGGGTTTGAACTCAGGGACTCTCTGACAACATTGTATAGATGAAGAAACTGAGGCACAGAGAGGTTGAGTAACCAACCCCAGGTGACCCAGCAAGGAGGTGGAGGAGCCAGGACTTGAGTCTGGCAGTCTTGATCCTGACCTGCACCCCTGAGCACCGCACTGTACTGGGAGAAAGGACCCCAACTCCAGAGTCAGCCGCATCCAGGAGTGATGCCCACCACTGCTTGGCTGCCTGGCCTTGGACGAGTCACTGTCTTCTCTGTGATCTGGCTCCCCACTCAGGATGGAGAAAAGGAAGGCTGCCAATCAGACGGCTTAGGGATGAGGGAGGGTGGAGGGAGAGGCCTCTGGCGCACAGTGGCGCTTGGGATGTTGCTCTCCCCACCGTCCAATGGGCGCTTCCTGTGAAGGGCAAGGGGAAGGATGTGGCCAGGTAGGTGTTTCAGGGGGCCGGGAGCTGAAGGTGGGGTGTCCTTTCCCTGCAGCTGTGCAGACAAAGCAGATGAGAGGCCCCTCCACCTCCGGGAGCGGGATGGGTGGAGCCCTCTCCCCTGCATCCACCCTCTACCCACCCCACAGCCACACTGTGCTGACTGAGGAATTCTGGGGAGTCAGGAGAGGGAAAAGGGGTTTCCAGAGGTTTGTGCAGTGGGCCCAACACCCAAACCCAGGCTGTGTGCCAGGACCCTGCAAGGTGGGCGGGGCAGGATGCAGGGAAGGAGGCTGCAGCCAGGAGCCACAGGAATGACCAAGAGAAAAGGGGCCCAGCCCAGGTGCCGGCTCAGGCTGGGTTCCCAGGGGTGTGGTCCTCACATCAGCAGGGTCGCCGCAGGCTGGTGAGCTGGCCTTCAGCTTAGCAGGCTCAGAAAACTGATTTTTCTACCTCTCCCCTGCTGTGCCCCAGGGATGATCAGAGGATTGGGGCCGAGACAGCCCAGTTCTCCAGGACATGGACCAAAAAACCCAAAGCCAGTTTCTTCATGGGCAACGTGGACCACACCATTAAGGGCCAGACTACATTAGTCTCCCCTCCGATTCCCTTCCTCATACCCCAGGCCTGGGGAGCCTGGGTTAATAATGAGAGGGGCCTGGGGATTGAGGTGTGAAAGGCGGTGTCAAAGCATTTGTCAGTGATCTCAGCCAGGCCGCCCAGAACAGCACAGGCGGGGTGGGGATGGGGGAGCGGGGGCGCCGGGACTGGGGAGGTGAAACCCGGCTTGGGTTTGAATCCCAGCTCTGCTTCGTCCCTGGTCATGTTAACTTACCACCATGAGCCTCGGTTTCCCCATGTGTAAAATGGGGTTGTTATCAGAATCGAGATCTCATCATAATGGTAGAGTTTCTTACACGAAGCACGATACGTAGTAGGTGCTCAATAAATGTTACTCTCCTCCACTGACTAGCTGATTAAGCTCATTTTCCAAACTCTACAGGCCTGGAGACGAATTTTGGCACTTGTCCTCTGTTCACGCAGCCGGCTGGGAGATGCACTTTGGTCTCCAAATGTTAGAATTGCTGAAACATTAACAGGAAGATGGGGGAGACTACTGCATTTGAAAGTGGTGCTGTGCCTACTGACGGGGCCCGGTGGCCGCAGGGCCTCCTCTGCAAGCGCCAGAAGACTCCTGATCCGGCAGCGTATCTCCCCTGCCTGAGGCTGGGCTGGCTCAACCAACAACGGCTTCTTTTTGGCAACTACTTTTCTAGAAGTCTCCCAGAAGACACCGCCTCCTGTCCTGACAATGTTATGGGCCTTCAGTCTGGTCTGGAGCTGGAGGTGACTGCAGGGGGTGGAAGGGAGCTGAGCCAGTCGTGAGGGTGTCCGTGAGGGGGCCTTCTCTACCCAGTCCTCTCTGCCCCTGGGAGCAAGGCTGAGGGCGTGCCACAGGGGTGCAGCGCTTGCCTGTGGGCAAGTGTCAAAGTGCTAGAAAAACTGAAAGGGGCTTCTCCAATGCGGGGATGATAATCTTTAGAAAACCTTCTGTTTCTTCTGTGAGGCAGAAATTACAAGCTAGAAATGACCTGGACCATCAATGTTTTTCCAGGAGGATGTTAAATTGATATTGGACAGAAAAGGGTATTCGGGACTTCCCTGGTGATGCAGTGGTTAAGAATCCACCTGCCAATGCAGGGGACATGGGTTTGAGCCCCGGTCTGGGAAGATCCCACATGCCACGGAGCAGCTAAGCCCGTGCACTACAACTAGTGAGCCTGCGCCCTAGAGCCCGCGAGCCTAGAGCCCGTGCTCCGCAACAAGAGAAGCCACCGCAATGAGAAGCCCGCGCACGGCAATGAAGAGTGGCCCCTGCTCGCCGCAACTAGAGGAAGCCCGCGCACAGCAACGAAGACCCAACACAGCCTAAAATAAATAAATAAATTAATTAATTAATGTTAAAAAATTTTTTTAAAAAAAGAAGAAAGAAAAGGGTGTTCGTGGTGAAATAAATCTGGGAAACACCAACTTAACCATCCAATGCGGTTTCTTCTCTGCAGGGTTTCTCAGAGCCTTTCATGTGCATTTGTGAAGTTCTAGAGGCAGCAGCTCTGTCTACGCAGCAGGCAGACCTCTGACGATGGTGTCCTTTTCAATTGTCCTGGACCATCTTGTGAGCTTAGGGGACTATGGGTCCCACTTTGGGAAATGTCAACATAGTAAAAAACCTCTCCCTCCTCTACATATCAGAGCTGGAGGAATCTTGGGGACTCTGGAAGAATCTTGGGGAGCACAGGGTCCAAAGAAAAGGATTCGGAAGGTGCTCTAGCCTTTATTTTAAAGCTAAGACTTTATCCCTATTTTCCCTATATTAATACATTTAATCTTCACAACCAACCTATAAAGTAAGGACTGTTGTCATCTTCCTTTTCCAAAGGTAAACCAAGGCACAGAGAGACAAGTCCTGGTCCAGGTTCACAGCTGGCAAGTGGTGGTGCTGGGATTTGAACCCAGGCTGCCTGAGTGAGGGGCTGCTCTCGTAACCACTGCACGGTCCACCTTTACCACGAAGCCCCCGGAAGCTGCCCTGTTCTGCAGCCACGCACTTAAGCTCCTGTCTGAGGGTGAAGCTTCCCGCAAGTGGCTGGTCTCGAGTGTTCTCAGGAGACTCTGCGGCTTCTGTTTCCCAGGGTGACAGTCTTCTGGCTCTGAGTCCAGGGTGGGCGGGGATGCCCCATGGGTGAGCCATGCTTTCCAGCAGGCCTGGCCCCACCAGAGGTCACGTTAAGGCCATGTTATGCTCTCATTTCATTCTCAGCCTGATTAGCTTCATTCCGCAGGAGAGCCTCAGAAGGGAAGCAAGGCTCAGAGAGGGGAAGTAACTTGCCCAGTCACACAGCAAGGAGATGGTGAGACTGGCCCTTAAACCCAGGGAGCTGGACTCCAGAGCTGGGTGTTCAAGATAACGGTGCCCTTGGTGACAAGGCAGTGGGTCCCTGTGGCCAGGGCAGCGGCACAGGTATGGGGCCACACCCCATCAGGCCCCACTCTCCTGTCCAGCTGCCGCCCCTGCACACCCACTACAGCCCCCTTCTGGACAGATATGATCTCGGATTCCCTGATAATCTCCCTGGGCCTCCTCTTCCCAGCCTCACGTGGGCCAACAGTCAGTAGCATAAAAACAGGCAGATAGGTCACCACCACCGAGGACACGAGAAGCAGTTGCCATGGTGGCCGCGCAGGGGTTTATCTCCACCTCTTGGAGCAGGGCCTCGGTAGCTTCCTCTTTCTGGGGTGCGGACTTTTTGTTCTGGGTGCTTTTTTCTCCCCCTTTAGCTCACCAGTTCCTGGAGATAGACTTGTTTGTCTGTCCATCTGTTTACCTGGGCACCTGTCATGTGCTGGGCCTCCGCCAGGCTCGAGGGCTGTGCTGGCCCTCACCTGCCCTGAGGATGGGCAGGACTCCAGGGTGCGTCCAGGGCTCCTTGGAGGCAGGGGTACACGCCTGCAAGTGCAGGATCTATTGGTCAAGCAGGACCTGGGTTCAAATCCTACTTCCAAAAACTTAATAATAATGACACAAGTAACCCAATTTCTAAAATGGGCAAAGGATCTGAGTAGACATTTCTCCAAGCAAGACATTTAAACAGCCAACGAGCACATGAAAGACCCTCAATATCATTAGCCGTCAGAGACACGCAAATTCAAACCACATGAGATACCACCTCACACCCACTAGGATGGCTAGAATCAGAAAGACAGATAATAATACGTGTTGGTGAGGATGTAAAGAAACCATGCCCTTATCTACTGCTGGTGGGGATGTAAAATGATGCAGTCATATTGGAGAACAGTCTGGCAGTTCCTCAAAAGGTTAACATGGAGTTACCCTATGACCCAGCAATTGCACTCTGAGGTATCTACCCAAGAGAATTAAAAACACATGTCCACACAAAAAATTACACAAATGGGGCTTCCCTGGTGATGCAGTGGTTAAGAATCCACCTGCCAACGCAGGGGACACAGGTTCGAGCCCTGGTCCGGGAAGATCCCACATACCGTGGAGCAAGTAAGCCCGTGAGCCACAACTATTGAGCCTGAGCTCTAGAGCCCGTGAGCCACAACTACGGAAGCCCGTGCGCCTAGAGCCTGTGCCCTGCAACAAGAGAAGCCACCGCAATGAGAAGCCCAGGTATCGCAACAAAGAGTAGCCCCCCCCCCCAAAAAAAAAAAAAAGAGTAGCCCCCGCTCGCCGCAACTAGAGAAAGCCCGTGCACAGCAACGAAGCCCCAACGCAGCCAAAAATAAATAAATAAATAAATTTTAAAAAATTACACAAATATTAATAGCAAGCATTATTCATAGTAGCCAAAAGGTAGAAATAATCTAAATGCCTTTTGACTGATGAATTAATAAATATAATGTGGAATATTATTTAGCCATAAAAATGAATGACGCTACAACGTGGGTGAAACTTGAAGACATTATCCTGAGTGAAAGAAGCCAGTCGCGAAGACCACATGGATGAATCCTTTTGTGTGAATTGTCCAGAACAGGCAAATCTATAGAGGAGGTTTGGGGAAGTGGGGAGTGACAGCTAATGGGTAGGGGTTTTCTGGGAAGGGACTATGGTAATACTAGAAAACAGTGGTGATGGTTGCGTGACTCTGTGAATACACTAAAAGCCATTGAATTGGACACTAAACGGGTGAATTGTATGCTATGTGAATTATAGCTCCATAAAGCTGCTATAAAAAATTAGGAAATACACATAAGCAGAAGAAAAAAGAAAAATATTTTAAGGTCCATAATCCTATCACCTAGAGACAACCACTGTTACATTTTAATGATACTCTCCCAAATTATACTCTGTTGTCCTATGTGCTGCTTTTTCATTTAATAATATATTGTAAACATCTTTCCATGTCAATAAATATACCTCTACACGAAAACAAATCCTACTTCCACCACTTGCTGGCTGTGGGCCTTGGGGAAGCAACCTCACCGCTTGGAGCCTCGGTCTCTCCATCTGTAAGGTGGGGTAACTAAGGACCCTCTGTGGAGGAAGCTGTGAGGAGGAAGGAAGGAGACCGCACGCCTCTGGCACCTGTTATAGCCCCCGGCCCGAGGAAGACGCTCTGGAAGCGGAGGCCCTGCCATGATTCCATTTGTGCCAGCCTGGAGCGCTCCAACCAGGGGGCAGCTCATTTCTGTGTGTTCTGTAACTTTTCACACATACCATGATTCAAAACATCCGTACTTTGGGACTCCCCTGGTGGTCCAGTGGGTAAGACTCCACGCTCCCAATGCAGGGGGCCTGGGTTCAATCCCTGGTCAGGGAACTAGATCCCACGTCCCGCAACCAAGAAGTCTGCATGCTGCAACTAAGGAGTCCGCATGCTGCAACTAAGAAGTCTGCATGCCGCAAGTGCCGCAACGAAGATCTCACATGCCGCAACTAAGATCTGGCTCAGCCAAAAACAAGAAAACAAAAAGAAATCCATACTTTAAAAGTAGGGGGGGCAGGTCAGGGTCAGACCCTGGGAGAGCCCTGGAGGTTGTTGTGACCCTCAAGGGAGAAAATCACCCTTCGGAGCACCTACCGTGAGCCTGGCCCTGGCTCGTGGTGTCTCCTTTAATCCTCGCAGTGACTGTTGCCCACCCCGTATGACGGAGGGGGAAATCAAGGCTTGGGGAGGGGCAGCCACTTAACCTTTTCAAACAGCTGAGGGTGGATCTGGGGGTCATTTCCAGGTTTGCTGGTTGAAAGCCTGTGTTCTTGCTGCTTCTCTGCCCTCTGATGAAGGGATGTCTTTGAAAAGGCTGAGTTGTTTGAATGAGGGAGTGTTATTACTCCCCAGACCTGGAGGGAGGCATGCAAGTGGGGAAGTCACTGCTGCAAGATGTAAATCACAAGGATGTGCTGGTGTGTGCCTACTGTGCGCTGAGGCCTCCGCTCAGCCGTGGGGACACGGTGGGGCCTTGAATGCAGTGTCTGCTGGAATGCGCAGGCTGGCAGGGTGGGTGGCAGGGCGGGAGCCAGGGTGGGCCGGGGCCTCAGGTCTGGGTAGGGGTTTGGGGCACAGGCTTTGGAGCCAGACAGTTGAGGTTGGAATCCCCCCTCTGCTGGTGACTTGGGCGGCTTCCTCACTGTGTGAGCTCGGTTTCCCTGTGTTTCCCTGTAATACAGACTCGGTTTCCCTGTCTGTATTAGGTGGGCGTAAGAATTAGATATGTCAGAGAACCCGGAGTCACTCAGCCACCTCCTGACATGGAACGAGCTTTGGTACCACCAGGTGGGTCAGGTGGATGGATGCCGGGAGCCCAAGAGGAGTGGCCGGGAGAGGGGCTGCTGCCGGCCCAGCCTTTTCACACTGCTCTCAGGCCCACACAAAGGGTGGGAGATGGTTGCCCACTGCTTCTGTACTCATCTCCCAGGAGAGGAGAGGAAGCGGGGACACCTCCACCGAGAAGTCTGCCCCCATCTCCCCAGCCAGGCCTGCTCCCTCTGGTCCCCCCGTCCTGGGCAGCTGCTCGGCACCTCTGGAACGTGGATCCCAACCCACCTGGCGTGGGGTCTCTGTACTCCTCCCCTGCCTCCTTCCCCCCCCCCCCCCCCGCTTTGGTCACCCTCTGCACCACCCCAGGCCGGCCACCAAGTGGGACTCCACCTCCTCTCTGAGCCTTATTCCTTCTCGAGGGCACCGGGGTCAGCAGTGGGCTCTGGAGTGTGATTCTGACTCCCCACTTACTCACTGTGGCCCCCTGAGAAAGTTACTCGGCTTCCCCAGCCTCAGTCTCCTTATCTGCAAAGTGGGGACGACAACTGCCCCTCAGAGACTTGAGAATTAACTGAGAAAAAACGCATAAAGAGCCCAGAACCATGCTTGGGCCACAGCAAGTATTTAACGTATGTTGGCCACGGTTACCGTGATCCTGGCCTTTTAGGGCTGTCGCAAAGTGCAGGGGGTCCTGCCCCAGAGACCCCATCCCCAAATGCCGGGTCTCTGGCCTCACACACAGCCAGACGTGATGGTTCTTTGGGTTCTTATCTTGGCCTCTGCCCCTCCTCCATGAGGCCATCAGCTTGGGCACCCTGCTTTGTACACCCCCCTCCCCACCCGCTGACGCAGTGCGCACTGATGTCTGTCGAACAAGTTGCACAGAAGACCAAATGTGTGAGAAGGCCACAAGGCTCCACCTTTTGCAGGAAAACGCCAATTCACTCATTAATTCATTCATTCATTCAACTAATACCTGCTGAATACCTACCATTCTAGGCTCTGGGGATACGGCAGCCAACAAGACAGACGAAACTCCTGTCCTGGTAGAGCTGACGCTCTAGTGGGAGAGACAGACCGCAGAGAAAATGAACAGTGACATATGGAGAATGTCACTTGGTGATATAGACGCTGAGGAAACTCATACAACAGGTAGGGGGAGGGGGTACGGGGGGGTTGTCATGTGAGACAGTACTACCAGGGAAGGCCCCACGGAGAAGGTGACATTTGAGCAAAGATTCAAAGGAGGTGACGTTATCGTTTGTTCATCCGTCCACTCATTCGTATTCATTCATTCGTTCGTTCGTTCATTCCTCCGGGCAGTCAGCCAGCATCAGCAAACATTGCCTTGGGCCTGTTCGGTGGCCTTGACAGGGCGTGGGGACGTGGGCTCACCCTGAGCAGCTTACAGACGTTTTCTCCCAGCAGTGGGGCCCGACCCACCCTGTAAGAGCCATCGTGTTCTGCCAGGGACTAAGGGATCCTCAGGACACAGGACTTTCAGGGCTAAACCGGAAAGTCCTGGGCAAACCAGCACGAGCGGTCACCCTCACAGAGGCTGCCCTCGTCCCAAGAGGCTGAGGAAAGGCCAGCAAAGGCTTCTGCTTCTCTGAAGATGTGGAAGGAGAGGCCATGTGTCCATGCCAGGTAAGCGAGGAGGGCAGAGGCTCCAAGAGCCAAATGCCACAGAGTGTGGGGTGCAGGCTGGTGTGGCGACAAGCCTGCGTCCCGAGGGTCAGTGATGATGAGTCCGGAAGGGACGGTGAGGCCTTGGGTGTCCGTGAAGGGGCTGCACTGACTGCGGGCAGCTGGCCTCCAAACAGGTGGGCAACTCGACTTCGGCCTTTTAGAAAGAGCGATGCTTTGCTGTGCAAGCCTCTGCGCTGGGGCAGAGGATAGAGAGGGGAGAAATGCTGTGTCCGCGTTCCTTCTTTCCTTCATTCCAGTGACCACTGAGCAACTTCCCATCCCCAGCTGAGATGTCTGCATTGGATCAGCAAGACCAAGCAAGGGAGGGAGGGAGCAAATAGTGAAGAATCTAAGTGAAGGGCATATGGGTGTTCATCTTATTGTTTCTTGTAGGTTTAGACACTTTCAAAATAAAGTGTTGGGGGGAATAAATACAAATAAATCTGGGCCCCAAATGAAGCATCTGTGGGGGTGGAGATAAAGCAGGTCCTTCCCTCCAGCAGCTCAGGGTCCACTGAGGGATCTGGGTGCGTAAACCCAGCCTTCAATGGCGTGGGCGCTCCGTGTGTGCCGGGTCCTCGGAGGAAGGAGCCTGGGAGGAAGGCTTGGGAGGCTGGGGATGTTTCACCAGAGGGAGAGGGAAAGGGAAGGCAGGCAGAGGAACGGCAGAGGCAGAAGCACGGAGGCTGATGTACAGGGATGTTGGGGAACAGTGGTCTGTGCGGCTCAGTGGAGGGTTCTTGGTGGGCCGGGAGGTACGGTTCAGAGGAGGCTGGAAAGGGAAGTCGTGGCCTCAGAGAGCTTGTCTCCTAGAATCAGTCTCCGAAAATAAAAGTGAGTCTGGCCCTCTGTTGCAAAATCAGAGAACACAGGAAATTATTTTTGAAAAGGAAATACAACCCCTAGGTTAGCCCATCACCAGAGATAACCACTGTGAAGCATTCGATACGTTTCTTCCTAACATCTTCCCACATGTGTATGTGTGTGTATATATATATGTGTGTGTGCGTGTATATATATATATGTATATATATACATCCTAACTTAGAGTAATAAAATAGTTTGCAGCTTGCTGTTTGTTTTTTTTTGTTGTTGTTTTGTTTTTTTTATAAATTTATTTTATTTATTTATTTTTGGCCGCGTTGGGTCTTCGTTGTTGCGCGAGGGCTTTCTCTAGTTGCGGTGAGCGGGGGCTACTCTTTGTTGCAGTGCGCGGGCTTCTCATTGCGGTGGCTTCTCCTGTTGCGGAGCACGGGCTCTAGGTGCGTGGGCTTCAGTCGTTGTGGCACGCGGGCTCAATAGTTGTGGCTCGCGGGCTCTAGTGCACAGGCTCAGTAGTTGTGGCGCACAGGCTTATTTGCTCTGCGGCATGTGTGGGGTCTTCCTGGACCAGGGATCGAACCCGTGTCCCCTGCATTGGCAGGCGGATTCTTAACCACTGCGCCACCAGGGAAGCCCCAGCTTGCTGTTTTTTGCTTAAAATTACATCAGACTCATTTTCCAGTGCCATTAAATAATCTCTGAAAACCTGACTTCTAAGCCCTTCGGAGGACTCCAGCCAGTGGTGGACTCCGGCTAAGAGGCGGTTTCTCAGGGCTGGGTACTGAGGCTGTTGCCACTTGTTTGCTGTAAGAAAGAACACCGTGATAAACAGCCTCCATACGTACATAATTCTGTGTCCACATCGCTGATTATTTTGTTTTTTCCTGATTAATTCTTAGACATGAGATTCTTGGAAGCCCCGCTGGGAGCAGAGCTGGGTGGGTAACCGGGAGAGGGGGTGGGTTTCCCAGAGCCACTTGTCCCCACCAGAGGACAGCCTGGGGCCCAGCTGGAAGGAACACCTTGCACTTTATGAATGCCTTATGCTCTCTCCTACCTCCCGGCCACTTTGTCCGAGCTGTTACAGCCCCCAAACCCCCAACTCTCTCTCCCCGCTTCCCTGTCTTGCTAACTCTTCATCTTTCCAGGCGCCGGCATAACCTTCTCCAGGAAGCTCTTCCAGAGCCTGGGCTGGGAGCCCCCATGCCCACCCCCTCTGCAGCTGTGCCTGGGCTACCTCCATCAGAGCTGCTATCTCACTGGGTTACGAGTGCTGTTTCTTTGTCTGGTTTTCTTTGTCCCCTGAGGACAAGGCCCAGGCTGGTTTCATCTTTGAATTTCCAGCACCAGGGGCTGAGCTGGCTCATTTCAGTTTCACTAAATGTTTGTTGAGCAAAGGAATGAAGAGTCAGATAAATGAATGAACAAATGAAACATAGTCTGTAGGGGAAGGCTGAAGCTCACTGGGCTCTGGACGAGCATCCAGTCCAGGGGGACAGAGGGAGGTGCAGAGCAGGGCCCCCGAGTCCAGAGTTGGGGAGCTGGAGGCAAGACTCCTGCGAAAGGAGGCTGGGACCAGGGGCCCGGGCAGTGCAGTGCAGGGAGGGAGAGGCTAGCTGGGGGGACCATTCTGAGTAGTCAGAGGCAGGGAGCACCAATGGGTCATGCGGGCAAGAATATTCCAGAAGAGGGCAAAGTTTCATGGGCTCTGGAGCCTACCTGGGTTCAAATCCTGACCCTTCTGCTTATGAGCTGTGTGACTTCAAGCCCGTGACTTAACTCCTCTGTGCCTCAGTTTTTCCGACTATAAAATGAGAATAATAAATGTTAGTACTTCTTTCATTCATTTGCTTTTTTTTTTTTTTCACTTAACAAACACTGTTGAGTGCCTGTTCTGGGCCCAGGACTGGAGGCTGAGAGGGAGCTGACCACCACGGTCACACGTGCAGGAAGCCCTGCAGCTGGGATCAAACCCAGGTTTGTCGGCCACGGATTCTGTGCATGGTGCCCTGCAGTCTACCCCTCGGGGCCATTGTGAGGACCGGGTGAGGTGCTGGCACGGAGAAGCACTTACTAAGCAGGCGCTGCTATCCTGGTCCTCCTATGGTATCGTCATTGCCAAGTGGACTCTAGTTGCAGTGTCAGGCATGCGCTGACCACCCACAAGGCCGTGGAGAACGTCCCTACCCTTCCCAGCCTCACTTTCCCTTAGGGCAACCAGCCACCCTGGTTTGGCTGGGAATGAGGGTTTTCCCGGGATGCGGGGCTCTCAGGACTAAAACTGGGACAGTCCCCGGGCAAGCAGGGACGGGTGGCCACCCTCGTTTCTTCATCTGTAACAAAGGGAACTGTATGCCTCCCAGGGCTGTTGTGCAGAACAGAAGTAAGCACACGGGGAAGGCACGAAACCATGGGGCCAGAATTCTAGACTTGTTACATATAAAGAATTCTGTATGCCATGGAAATCCAGGCATGAAAAAGGATGAACCGGCTCGCGTGGACTGCCATGAAGAAGCTCTAAGATATATATTTTTGGTGAAAAAGACAAGGTACAAAATGCTTTGTGCGGTGTGCTTCTGTTAGTATTGGGGGGGGGGGTCTGAATAGACACATCTACTCCTGCATCCATGGATTCTCCCGGGAGGGAACCGGGGAGCTGGGAGAAAGGATAGGGGAAACACTTGCTTGTCACTATGTATCCTTTTGCATTGTTGGAATTATTTTAACTCTTTGTTTTCATTATCTGGCCAAAACAACTCCCCAGCTCTGTGTGTCAAAAACCAAAGAACAAAAAAAAGCACCCTGAACAAAAGTAAAAGGCCAAAGTTACAGAGTAGGAAAAGCGCCTAGTTCAGGGCCCAGCACCAGGAATCGCTCCAAGAACGGCCTTCTCCCCGCTCCCACCCATGACCTCATCAACCCGTGGGCTGGGTGTTCAGGGGGCACAGGTGGGCTGCTGCCTTCTCTAATGCAGTGTTCGTCAGGTTCAGGTGCAAGCACAGTCTGGGCAGACAGCTTCAGGCTCTGCACGGCATCCCGCGTGCAGGTCTGGGGGCTCCTGGGGTCCCTCGCCCACTTCTCTGCCCTCATGTCTGAGGTCGCCCTCTGCCAGGTTCTGGGGGCTGCCCAGCCTCGAGGGGTGGAGGTGGGCCCATCTCACAGAGTAAGTGGTTCCAGTTTCCTTTACCTCCAGACCGGGGGGCCTGCATGTGCTGCTGCCGCTGCCAAAGCCAGTTCTCTCTGCCTCTGGCCTCGGGGAGAAGGAGCCACAGCTGGTTTAGGAAGAGGTTCCAGGTGCAGCCTGAGACGACCCAACAGGCCTGACCCCCACAGACCTGCCTCCCACGAGCCCCCAGCCCAGCCCTGCCTCGAGCTCCCAGCCACGTGGCCAGGCTCCTTCTGAATTTTTAGCATCACACACATATTTTAGGAAAATATTCTCATTGTAATATCTCAAACATTAATAAAATGTAGCCAATAAAAGCCCAAGTAATTTCCCTGCACTTCCCAAGTCCCATTTTCCTGAAACATTACTGTCAATTGGTAGGCATCCTTTCGAAAGTTTTACTCTCCTGTATATATATCTATACCTCTAACTGTATCTATATCTTTTTTTTTTTTTTTTTTTTGGCTGCGTTGGGTCTTTGTTGCTGTGCGTGGGCTTTCTCTAGTTGTGGTGAGCGGGGGCTACTCTTTGTTGTGGTGCGTGGGCTTCTCATTGCAGTGGCTTCTCTTGTTGCAGAGCACGGGCTCTAGGTGCACGGGCTTCAGTAGTTGTGGCACGCGGGCTCAGTAGTTGTGGCACACCAGCTTAGTTGCTCCGCGGCAAGTGGGATCTTCCCGGACCAGGGCTCGAACCCGTGTCCCCTGCGTTGGCAGGCGGATTCTTAACCACTGCGCCACCAGGAAAGCCCTGTATCTATATCCTGATTTATATCTATACCTATGTCTCCTATACCTATATCTAAATCCACATCTGTATCATCTATAACTATTGACTTAGATGTGTCTGTAGTGTTTGTGTGCTTCTCACATAAATGGTAACATTCTGTATGTTTTCTTCTGCGAGTTGCCTTATTTTCACTGAACGTGTTATGGACATTGTTTGTGCCAGTACATGTACAGCCACCTCCCTCTTTTTAACAGCTGCACACGCAGTATTCCATGATGTGAGCTGGCCCATCGTTTCTTTGTCCGGTCCCCTGCTGATGGACATTGAAATCGTTTCGCTTCCACAAACAGCCCTGGCCTCATTGTGCACTCGAGCGATTTCTCGGGGATAGGTACCTGGCTAGCCCCTGGCACCGCTGAAGGGCTGGGTAGAATGTGGGCCAGCTACTCACAAACTGCGCTCTGGGAAGTCTGAGCTGAGCCACACTCCCACCCAAGGGTGTAGACCGCCTGTGTCCGTCCGTGCTCATCACCGGCACCACGCTGTCTAGTGGGTCACGTTTTTGCATCAGGCCACCTCTCCTGGCATAATCCTTCCTCCCCAAGCCTCCAATCACTCCACTGGGTTGGCTTTGAAACCTGGGCCACAGAGAACTCTTCAGCCATCTTGGCTTACCCTGCTGGTGAGTAGCCTGCTGCCTGGGGTGATTACAGGGAGAAGGGGGGGAAGCCCACATCCCCAGATTTCTCCCCCTTCTAAAGTCCACCCCTCCTGAAATTCCTCCATGAAGGGGGAGGTTTGGTGAAGGCCCTGCCCGCTTTGGGAGTCCTTTTACCTGAGGCTTCCCACTACATGGGCAGCGTGGGGCAAAGAAGGGCGGGAATGGGAGGTGGAAAGCACAGGGGCACCAAAGAAACAGAACCATCCTAAGAGCCTCTTCCTCATAAAGTGCCTCCTGCATGCCTGGTGCCACCCCCAGCCTGAGGCACACACCCTGCGGTGGGTGCTATCATTGTCCCCACCCTGCAAGTGAGGAGGCAGAGGCCTGGAGGGTGGAGGAGCCAGGATTTGAACTCAGGCCTCTACAGCCCCAGAGCCCAGGCCCTGAACCCACAAGGAGCTAAAATGTGTGTAGGAGGTGGTGCTGACTCCCCGGAGAGTCTGAGATCAATGAAGGACGAAGGACAGAGAAGGGGTTTGTGTGTGTGTGTGTGTGTGTGTGTGTGTGTGTTGGTGAGCAGGGAGCATCTGGAGAGACGGGTGGGGTTGGGGAGGAAGGGAAGGGCCTTCCAGGTGGGTGGAAGGGCCTGAACGAAAGCCCAAGGTGGGAGTGAACCTGGCATTTTTGTTTGTTTGTTTGTTGTTCTTATTTTTCTTTTTGTGAAAGTTTTTAAGTTTTATTTTGGCCACACCACGAGGCTTGCGGGATCTTAGTTCCCCGACCAGGGATCCCAGCAGTGAGAGTGCTGAGTCCTAACCCCTGGACCACCAGGGAATTCCCAACCTGGCATGTTGATGGTGGAAAAGCCTGGTCTGGGTCATGGTGCCACGTGCAGAGCTGGCAGCTGTGGGAGACCAGGCCTGCCCTGTGGGCTGTGGATGCCAGGCCGGGGATTGGCTTGCAACTCATCACCACCCTCATTATCAACTGCAGCCAATGACATCTGCGTTACTAATACAGCTGCTGGCGCTCTGGCCTTCCATACACGCAAGCATACTCTCCCCACAACTCCAGGAGATGGACACCATGATGTCTATTTTACAGATTAGGAAACTGTCTAGTCTGGAAGCCCCATGAGGGCGGGGTCAGGGCCACTGACTCACCCCTGTAGGCCCGTACCCAGCACTGGGTCTCTGCTATAGGAGGAATGGATGGGAGGGAAGAAAGAAGGAAGGAAGTTGGATGGATGAATGGATGGATAATGGATGGATGGATGGATGGATGAATGCATGAACAATGGATGATGGATGGATGGATGGATGGATGGATGGATGGATGGATGGATATCTTTGAGCCTCCATTTCTTAGTCTCTAAAATGGAGATAATACTAGCGCCTCACTCACAGAGTCACACTGAGGATGAAGTGAGAAAAGCCGGGCAGAGACCTGGTGCAGAGGGATAAGAACAATAATAACAATCGTGGCGAGTGTGTCCTGCAGCCTCATCACATGCCAGGCGCTCCTTCAAGGGCCTTGGCTTCATTTTCTCACATACGGCACCGGACGTGCACCGTCACTGTCGCTTGCACTATTGAGATTCCTGCAGATGGCTGGGGCTGGCTGGGGCTTGCCCCTCCTCATCCTTCCTGATCCAAGTCGCTTTAACCCAGTGACCTGCGAGTCCCCAGGGCTGACATTAGCTGCAGGGCTGGCCCGGAACCCTCTCTCCTGAAGTTGCATCTGGAGTTCTTTCTCCCACATTCCAGGTGAAAACCCCACATGCTACGTGAACAGCTGGACCCAATAGGACTCTGGGGATAATGGGACTTACCCACCCAGTCTGGGCTACTCCAAAATCTGGAAAACAGCAGGTTCTTTGGATCTGGGCCTGGCCAGAGCCTCAGTTTCCCCATCTGTAAGATAGAAATGGTCACAGTCAGATTGGGTGATTCCTAAGGGCATTTCTGTTTGTCTTGGCCCCCCTGCCTTCTGGTTTCTAGTCTCAGAAAACATGCTGTTAGAGGGAGTGGAGCCTGGCCTGGCCTGGCCTCTGCTTCCTGCCAGCCTCTGTCTCAGGAGGCCGGTGAGGGGACCCCTGGACCAGAGGATCAGCTGTGAGTTCAAGTTCTGCTCCTGGACACTTTCTAGCTGCAGCCCCGAGTGATGTGTGCAAGGTTCCCGC